>NC_086444.1:950507042-951904542 GCF_028390025.1 Pseudophryne corroboree | reverse complement strand
CCTCATACTGAGACACACACACACACACACACACACACACACACACACACACACTGACACTTATACTGAGGCAGAGGCACACACACACACACACACACACACACACACACACACACTCTGACACTCATACTGATGCAGAGGCACACACACACTCATACTGAGGCACACACACAGTGATACTGACACACACTGACACTTATACTGAGGCAGAGACACGCACACACACACACACATACTCATACTGAGGCACACACACATACTGAGAGAGACACACGCACACTAATACTGAGACACACACACTGACACTCATACTGAGGCAGAGGCACACACACTCATACTGAGACACACACACACACACACACACACACACACACACACACACACACTGACACTCATACTAAGGTAGAGGCACACACAGACTTATACTGAAACACACACAGTGATACTGAGACACACACACACTAACACTCATACTGAGACAGAGGCACACACACACACACACACACACACACACACACACACACACACACACACACACACACACACACAGGGCCGGCACCACCATTAGGCAGCTTTAGGCAGCTGCCTATGAGCGCCGGCACTTGTAGGGTGGCCCTGCTGAGCGAACAAAAAAATTAAGGCTATGACAGGCAGAATGTGTGCGGCGCACGCTGAAAAAATGTGAGGCTCCCGCAGCCGCTCCATGCGCACAAGTGTCGGATCAGCCGGGCCAGAGCTGGAGTCCCCGCCGCCCCCTCCTGCCTTCCCGCCCCCGGCCCGATGACCGAGGAGAAGATCCGCTCCCTGTGCCTGTATTGCAAGCCGCACAAGGAGCTGCCTGCCGAGAAGGAGGTCGTGACCAGGGACGGCGCAAGGACTTCCCCAACCACAAAGTGATCTGCCCCTCTCCCTGCTAGCCCTGACCAGCAGCTGCGACAGGGACTTCAGCAGCCAGAAATGCGGCTTCAAGATCAATCTCAATCTCTTTTTAGATTTATAATAGAAGATTTTATATATATATATATATATATATATATATATAGCTGTACAGTATGGAGCTATTTACTATATATATATATATATATATATATATATAAAACACATAATACTGTATATAGGAAGAAGAGAACACAAGCGCCAAAATGTGTTTTAAATTATTTAAAAAGGTGAAAGCAGATATGTGGGATGGTAAGTTTAGCTTGATCACTTATCTGATTTAGATATGCAATGATCTGTCAGCCTTCATTTGGATTCAATACATGGAAATGAAAAAAAAGCAAAACATAGTGTGTACCATTCATAAAACATATAAACATATCGCATAACACTGTCTGAGTCAGAGTGGCATCATTAGGGATTTGGCAAGTTCCCACTAGTAAATAATTCTTAGCCACATCAGTGTCAAATTTAAAAACATAAATTTAATACAATGACATAAGAATGGCTGAATAATACACGTACAAGAAATAAAAACATATAAAGCTTATCTGTCCATAAATTGGATATCTGCAAAGCGTCCCAACGCGTTTCGTCCATCAGTGTCTGGACTTCATCAAGGGGATAACAACAGTGAGTCTGGAGGTCCTATTTATACCGGAGAGGGGTGATTTCCAATGTCCATTAATTATGACCTCACTTCCTGTACTCCTGAGTTATTGAGGGATAAACTTTAAGAGTAATTCATCCAGTGATAAAATTTATACCGAGATCTAGAGTGAATATATACCCAGCTATCAGGTGAAAGAGATTGAAATGTGTGTAGAGCAAGCTACAAGAGCTTCACCGCGTGTGAAGACGGTGGTGGAACGCATTTGGAACGCACCGCCGTAAATGGCCGCGGTGGAACGCACCGCCATTTTGAAAGAAGTCCCGGCCGCCGTAAGGAGAGTTGCCTGCGGCGGTTAAGGGAAAATAGACAAATATAATGTCTAGTGTATTGTGTTATAGCGACAGAGGGGTTTAAAACTATGTAACCAAGGATGGAAACAAATGAATAATATGCGGATAGCGGTGAAACGCACCGTCATATTGAAAACGTCACTTCCCTAGTAAACAAGGAAGTGCTAAAGCAATAAAAGTTGTGGAATATCGCTTTAGCACTTCCTTGTTTACTAGGCAACTCTCCTTACGGCGGCCGGGACTTCTTTCAAAATGGCGGTGCGTTCCACCGCGGCCATTTACGGCGGTTGGTTCCAAATGCGTTCCACCGCCGTCTTCACACACGGTGAAGCTCTTGTAGCTTTCTCTACACACATTTCAATCTCTTTCACCTGATAGCTGGGTATATATTCACTCTAGATCTCGGTATAAATTTTATCACTGGATGAATTACTCTTTTAAAGTTTATCCCTCAATAACTCAGGAGTACAGGAAGTGAGGTCATAATTAATGGACATTGGAAATCACCCCTCTCCGGTATAAATAGGACCTCCAGACTCACTGTTGTTATCCCCTTGATGAAGTCCAGACACTGACCGACGAAACGCGTTGGAAAGCTTTGCAGATATCCAATTTATGGACAGATAAGCTTTATATGTTTTTATTTCTTGTACGTGTGTTATTCAGCCATTCTTATGTCATTGTATTAAATTTATGTTTTTACATTTTACTCTGATGTGGCTAAGAATTATTTACTAGTGGGAACTTGCCAAATCCCTAATGATGCCACTCTGACTCAGACAGTGTTATGCGATATGTTTTATGAATGGTACACACTATGTTTTGCTTTTTTTTCATTTCCATGTATTGAATCCAAATGAAGGCTGACAGATCATTGCATATCTAAATCAGATAAGTGATCAAGCTAAACTTACCATCCCACATATCTGCTTTCACCTTTTTAAATAATTTAAAACACATTTTGGCGCTTGTGTTCTCTTCTTCCTATATTCACTGTATGTGTCTAACAAACACATTTTTCTGCTTCACAAGCTGCCACTCAAAGAAAAATTGAGGAGTGTTATGTGCCAACTCTAGGTGTTTATATGTCATTTTTTAAACTTAGTACCGCAAACAGTACCTAAGCGCCGGCTCCTTCGCTTCTCTACATAATACTGTATAGTTTGTGCCATCTGGGGCAAATTACTATATATATATATATATATATATACACACACACACACACACACACACACACACACACACACACACTCTGTATATGTCCCAAAAGAAACAAATATATATATATATATATATATATATATATAGTCCATGGGAGCAGCCTGGCACTCCGCTGTCCCCGTGGGGGTGTCTTTCCGGTGCCCTCCTAGGGGTATGGTAGCCCCAATATGCAGAAAAGAGGGTGATGGCGGCACTCAGAGTCTTTCACAGCGAGGTAAATCAAAGCAAATAGTGCATTTATTGTCAACGTTTCGGGGGGCGAACCCCCTTCCTCAGGACACTGCAAACTAGTGACAATACAGTGAAAACAACTTAAATACCTCACCTTTCCCGGGTCCCAGCGTCTCCGGCCGCGTCCGCGCCGTCCAGTGTATGGAGCCCGCACTTCCGGTAGCGTGTGGCATGCGGCGCCCGGAAGTAGCGTCATCCCGCTACACGGACCCGCTGATGACGCGGCTGTAAACAGAGGGGAGCCGGTAACCATGGAGACGCGGTGCAGCAATCCAATGCCGCATCGCGTCACGTGACACAACAATAACAGTGAAAACATTATAGAAAGTGCATACAATACTGAATATTGCTAAAACCAAGTGTTTTAAAACACACTGCTACATGGTGTGATAAACTAAAAAATGAAAAACATGAATAGATATATATACATTTGCAAGGGCTGCCTGCTAACATCGAATATGTATAGCCAGAGTTAATCCTGCGACAATGAATCAAGTAAAATGTCCTGCATTTATCATATACTATAAACATCGCATAATTGTGCAAAATGTGCTTAAATGCTTGACATATAAATCACGAAATGCTAGTAGCGGCCTAGACATGGAAACCTGTTATATCTGTAATCAGATTGGCAAATGATATGCTTCATAAAAATAAGCATGTAGCTGCACGTAGTGCAGCCCAAGCATTTGAAGCAGCCTGGCTTACGGCTCAAAAAATGTGTAGCTGTCGTAGCTGTTTTAAAACCGGTGACGTCGTTTTTAACCACTAGGTCTTTGATGTTGGCACTACGTGTGTAGCATGGCATTATTTTAGTGTGTTTAAGGGATGATAAACAGGGATCCGTGCTGATCATTGGCCACATTTGTTTAATGCGCTTGTTAGTCCTAGAGCTAGTGGTATTGAACTTGTTAACCCAAGTTATTTTATCGCTATATACTTTAGGGCTCTCACCCCTCAATACATCACTTCTGCTTTGGGCCATGACCTTTTCACGTGCCTGTTTGAGAATGTCATTAGGATAACCCCTCTGACGGAATTTTTCTGACATGGAGTCTAACTGTCTTTCAAGGTCATCAGGTTCACTTGTGATTCTGCGGACCCTGAGAAATTGCGAGTAAGGGAGACCTCTCACCAAGGGTCTTGGGTGAAAACTGTCGTACCGCAACAAAGTGTTGTGGTCTGTGGGCTTACTATATAATGCAGTGAGAATCTTACCATCACGGATCATAATTTTGATATCCAAAAAGCAAATTTCATTAACATGTGAATTAAGGGTAAACTTGACCGGACTGGATGACTCATTGTGTTCCTCAATTAGGGTGCACAACTTTCGGGGTTCATGTGTCCAAAACAAAAGTAGGTCGTCTATATACCGGAAATAGAATGAAATGTGTTTGGAAATAGACACCTTCTCAAAGAAGATATTACGTTCTATCTCCCACATGTATGCATTGGCCAGGGACGGAGCCACAGCTGACCCCATGGCACATCCTTTCTTCTGGATAAAAAACCGGCCATTAAACAAAAAATAGTTATGTGTTAACGTAAATTCCAGTAGTGTGATAAATAAATCTATATCTGGCCCAGTATATAATGTATTGTTAGTGATAAGGTGTCTTACTGCGGATAAACCCGCTTGATGTGGTATACACGTATATAAGCTTGTTACGTCTAAAGTATTGAGCATAGTTTGATTATCAATAGGCCCAAAATCAACCAATTTCCTCAGTAAAGTGTTGGAGTCTTTCAAATGGGTGAAGGTGGCCTGGATGCAAGGCTGTAAATACACATCGAGATAAATTGCTAGAGCCTCACATAGTGACCCCCTGGCGGAAATGATAGGCCGACCGGGGGGGGGGGGGGTGCTGGGCATCTTTATGCAATTTGGGGATAGCATAAAATATGGGGATTACCGGGAACGTGCAACTCAACTTATTATATCTTTCCTGTGTAATGAGCCCTTCAGTAAGTGCTATACTTTAGATTTCATCGAGCTCAGATTTGTACTCCTGGCAGCTGGCAGTGCACTATATGTATCACTGTCTGCTAATAATCGGTCACATTCTCAAATGTAAAAGTCCGTGTCCATAACCACAATCCCACCACCCTTGTCTGCTCCCCTCACTATTATGTCCTTTCTCTCCTATAAGGACTTGAGGGCCATCTGTTCTTCTCTTGTTAAATTTTTATGGGCCTGGGGGGCTGGTGCATCCTGCAGACTGTCCATCATACGTGTGAAAGTTTTGATGGACGGATTGGTGGTTACGGGGTCAAATTTGGAGGAAGCACCTAATCTCCTGATCTGTGGTTGTAGACTTGGTTTAGATGGATAGGGTGTGATTTTGTCAAAGTGTTCCCGAAGCTTGAGTGATCTATTAAATTTGAACATCTCTACCTTCCATTTAAATTTGTCCGGTGTTTTAGTGGGAACCTACGCCAATCCTTTAGATAAGACGGCTGTTTCCACCGCAGAGAGTGTCACTGAAGACAAATTGGCCAAGGCACCTGCATGTTATTCACCTATTTCAGTCACACAGGATTACAGCTTTCTCCTTGCGCACAGGGGATTTTTGACACCATTTTTACATGGCACAAACTTGCACATTTCTGCACTGGCACTTTAAACCTATCACTGCAAGTTTTGCACGGCTACATCGACACAGCCTGCATTTACCAGTGGGTCCAGTTGATATCATGTCGGTTGCCGACACGGATCCTGGAGATGCTATGTCATACATTCTCCAATGCGACACGTATGACACACTAAGTTTTTCAGACCTGGAGGCGGAGCACATTTTATTAAAGGAGCCAGCTTTTGATGAGAGCACAGGCACAACGAATGATGAATTATACCGTGAATTCTACAAGCTAAAGAAACGTGAAATAGACTTCATGTTTCACGGCCGCACGCTCTCTGATTATTACAGAAACAAGCAGATACCCACGGGTTTCCGAGTACAAAACTCCCCCACGATCGGACGTCACAATCCTAGTTTCTGTAAAAGGTGGATTTCAGTCCTCAATAAATGTGCGATGGACTTGATGCCATTGGTCATCGAGGAGTCCACCAGAGAAGTCAACTGCACACGAGATAAATTAAAATCATTTGAGGAACAACATCTCAATACCCTAATTGGGGATAAAACCACAAACTGGCTGGACAAATTAAAGAACCAGATTGAATCTTATCGAACCGAGCTAGTCAAATTCAAGAAAGATAAATTAAGGAAAGTTCAAGCTGACTACGAACAGCATCGTGTCTATACCTGGTTATCAAGTTCCTCAGCCCCCACTACTCAAAAGAGGGGCATGGGCCCACGCAGACAGCGGACTTATAAAGCATATCACAGCACATCAGCCAGTGAAACTGATGACATCACCACATCAGATAACACTTTTTCTTCCCAAGGGGCCCCTTTAGGGGCAATTACCCGGGCAGTTGCGTCCGGCAGAAGAAAACACCCACCCGTAGGGGCGGGCAGTCGAGGCGGCAAACGGGGCGGACGCCCTCCAAGATCGACTCGGACGTAATTTTCAATTTGTCTTCAGTGACACTCTCTGCGGCGGAAACAGACGTCTTATCTAAAGGATTGGCGTATGTTCCCACTAAAACACCGGACAAATTTAAATGGAAGGTAGAGACGTTAAAATTTAATAGATCACTCAAGCTTCGGGAACACTTTGACAAAATCACACCCTATCCATCTAAACCAAGTCTACAACCAATGATCAGGAGATTAGGTGCTTCCTCCAAATTTGACCCCGTAACCACCAATCCGTCCATCAAAACTTTCACACGTATGATGGACAGTCTGCAGGATGCACCAGCCCCCCGGGCCCATAAAAATTTAACAAGAGAAGAACAGATGGCCCTCAAGTCCTTACAGGAGAGAAAGGACATAATAGTGAGGGGAGCAGACAAGGGTGGTGGGATTGTGGTTATGGACACGGACTTTTACATTTGAGAATGTGACCGATTATTAGCAGACAGTGATACATATAGTGCACTGCCAGCTGATCCTACTAAGGAGTACAAATCTGAGCTCGATGAAATCTTAAGTATAGCACTTACTGAAGGGCTCATTACACAGGAAATATATAATAAATTGAGTTGCACGTTCCCGGTAATCCCCATATTTTATGCTATCACTAAGTTGCATAAAGATGCCCAGCACCCCCCCGGTCGGCCTATAATTTCCGCCAGGGGGTCACTATGTGAGGCTTTAGCAATTTATCTCGATGTGTATTTACAGCCTTGCATCCAGGCCACCTTCACCCATTTGAAAGACTCCAACACTTTACTGAGGAAATTGGTTGATTTCCTATTGATAATCAAACTACGCTCAATACTTTAGACGTAACAATTTTATATACATGTATACCGCATCAAGCTGGTTTATCCGCAGTAAGACACCTTATCACTAACAATACATTATATACTGGGCCAGATATAGATTTATTTATCACACTACTGGAATTTACGTTAACACAACTATTTTTTGTTTAATGGCCGGTTTTTTATCCAGAAGAAAGGATGTGCCATGGGGTCAGCTGTGGCGCCGTCCCTGGCCAATGCATACATGTGGGAGATAGAACGTAATCTCTTCTTTGAGAATGTGTCTATTTCCAAACACATTTCATTATATTTCCGGTATATAGACGACCTACTTTTGTTTTGGACACATGAACCCCGAAAGTTGTGCACCCTAATTGAGGAACACAATGAGTCATCCAGTCCGGTCAAGTTTACCCTTAATTCACATGTTAATGAAATTTGCTTTTTGGATATCAAAATTATGATCCGTGATGGTAGGATTCTCACTGCATTATATAGTAAGCCCACAGACCGCAACACTTTGTTGCGGTACGACAGTTTTCACCCAAGACCCTTGGTGAGGGGTCTCCCTTACTCGCAATTTCTCAGGGTCCGCAGAATCACAAGTGAACCTGATGACCTTGAAAGACAGTTAGACTCCATGTCAGAAAAATTCCGCCAGAGGGGTTATCCTAATGACATTCTCAAACAGGCACGTGAAAAGGTCATGGCCCAAAGCAGAAGTGATGTATTGAGGGGTGAGAGCCCTAAAGTAAATAGCGATAAAATAACTTGGGTTAACGAGTTCAATATCACTAGCTCTAGGACTAACAAGCGCATTAAACAAATGTGGCCAATGATCAGCACGGATCCCTATATATCGTCCCTTAAACACACTAAAATAATGCCATGCTACACACGTAGTGCCAACATCAAAGACCTAGTGGTTAAAAACGACGTCACCGGTTTTAAAACAGCTACGACAGCTACACATTTTTTGAGCCGTAAGCCAGGCTGCTTCAAATGCTTGGGCTGCACTACGTGTAGCTACATGCTTACGGGAGATTTTATTCTACACCCGGATACAGGGAGAAAAATTAACATCACATGGCCTGTGACCTGCAGTTCCTCATTTGTAATCTATGTTTTGATCTGCCCTTGCAGCCTGTATTACGTGGGTAAGACACAATGTCTTTTTAAGGAATGAATGGCCCAACACAGATCTGCCATTAGGGCTGCCCTTAATACCGGCAAAAGCGACCGACCGGTCGCCCGTCATTTTGCACAGATGCGCCATAGTTTGGCAGCAATATGATATAAAATTGTGGACCATATTCCTGTTTATCCCCGAGGTGGAGATAGAGCGAGCCAATTACTCCAACTGGAAGCCCGTTGGATTTTCAAATTAGATACCATCCACCCCAGAGGCCTAAATGAACAACTTAATTTACATTGTTTCCTTTAAAATACACCTCGCTCCAGAAGCCTGTCATTTCTTGCTTTTTTTTTAAATATTTAAAAAATATTTAAAATACCTTAGAGTACTATAATCTTTTTACAGCTCGAGTATTTTTATGAAGCATATCATTTGCCAATCTGATTGCAGATATAACAGGTTTCCATGTCTAGGCCGCTACTAGCATTTCGTGATTTATATGTCAAGCATTTAAGCACATTTTGCACAATTATGCAATGTTTATAGTATATGATAAATGCAGGACATTTTACTTGATTCATTGTCGTAGGATTAACTCTGGCTATACATATTCGATGTTAGCAGGCAGCCCTTGCAAATGTATATATATCTATTCATGTTTTTCATTTTTTAGTTTATCACACCATGTAGCAATGTGTTTTAAAACACTTGGTTTTAGCAATATTCAGTATTGTATGCATTTTCTATAATGTTTTCACTGTTATTGTTGTGTCACGTGACGCGATGCGGCATTTTTGATTGCTGCACCGCGTCTCCATGGTTACCGGCTCCCCTCTGTTTACAGCCGCATCATCAGCGGGTCCGTGTAGCGGGATGACGCTACTTCCGGGCGCCGCATGCCACACGCTACCGGAAGTGCGGGCTCCATACACTGGACGGCGCGGACGCGGCCGGAGACGCTGGGACCCAGGAAAGGTGAGGTATTTAAGTTGTTTTCACTGTATTGTCACTAGTTTGCAGTGTCCTGAGGAAGGGGGTTCGTCCCCCGAAACGTTGACAATACTGCACTATTTGCTTTGATTTACCTCGCTGTGAAAGACTCTGAGTGCCGCCATCACCCTCTTTTCTATATATATATATATATATATATATATATAGAACATGTATAGAATAAGCACTTGTCGCTGAAGAGTTTTGTAAATGGTGGGTGCCTTCAGTGAAGAATTGAAATAATTGCTGAAAAATGCTGCAACACTCCAAGTAAGAAATAATGCTTTTTAGTGATAAAGAATCATACCAATACACTGCTGCATGGTGCATACATTCTGGGCTGGCTGACGTTTCGGTGCCGCGTAGGCACCGTCCTCAAAGCCTGAAAAAAAAATGTAGACAACAGACAAACAACAGTACACAGTGACGTACCTAAATAGGTATGGGCCAAGTCTCCACGGAGAGGGCCGGGGCCGGTCAGCGGCCGCCGCAACTTCCGTTTGCAGGCTTGGATTTTGGTGACATCAGCTTGCTGTCTCCAACGGCTCCGAGGCAACGCGTCCTTCGTTGCCTGGTAACGAGAGCTCCGTCTAGCCGTCCACCACACGGCGGCATCCGCTCACCATGGCATCTCCTCCCAGGCAAGTAGGTAAGTCACTGTGTACTGTTGTTTGTTGTTTACATTGTTTTTCAGGCTTTGAGGACGGTGCCTACGCGGCACCGAAACGCCAGCCAGCCCAGAATGTATACACCATGCAGCAGTGTATTGGTATGATTCTTTATCACTAAAAAGCATTATTTCTTACTTGGAGTGCCGCAGCATTTTTCAGCAATTACATATATATATATATACTCACACATACATACATAATGCTTTATAGTCTGTGCCATCTGGAGCAATTTACTCTATCTATCTATCTATCTATCTATCTATCTATCTATCTATCTATCTATCTATCTATCTATCTATCTATCTATCTATCTATCTCTCCAAATGGAGCAGCACTCCTCTCTCCCACTGGCAGCTGCTTTGGTGCCATCCAGATTAGTGTAGATATGTTCCAATTCAAGCAGGCAGCGGCACTCGGAGACCTTTAAAATATTTTCAAGTGTTCAATACACCTTCACCTTGGCAAAGGGGTAATTATGCTCCGAAATGTTACTATGTCACTACTTTTTTTATACACTTGAAAATGATTTAAAGGTCTCTGAGTGCCGCTGCCTGTTTGAATTGGAACATCTATCTATCTATCTTTCACATTTTTTTTAAAATTAAGCAGAAAAGTCCTGCACTCCACTTAAGCTTTTGTATGTGTCTGGGTGCCCTCCCTAGAATTGTCAATTCCAAACATTCTCCTGTACCTATGGGAGGCACTCTATGGATTTCAAAGAAGTATGCACAAATGCAGAGATAGCTTTTCAACATTCCAGATGCTTTAATATTGCATCTTTCGACAAAAGATGCAATAATACAGATGCAATATTAAAGCATCTGAAACATTGTAAGCTATTTGAGCGTGTCTGCATACTTTTTTGAAATCCATAAAGTGCCGCCCATAAGTACAGGAGTATACAGTATCTATCACGGTCTCCCTAGTCATAACTAGTGATGAGCGGGTTCGGTTTCTCTGAAACCGAACCCACCCGAACTTCACCTTGTTTACACAGGTCCGAGGCAGGTTCGAACCTTCCCGCCTTGCTCGGCTAACCCGAGCGCGCCCGAACGTCATCATCCCGCTGTCGGATTCTCGCAAGATTCGGATTCTATATAAGCAGCCGCGCGTCGCCGACTTTTTCACTCGTGCATTGGAGATGATAGGGAGAGGACGTGGCTGGCGTCCTCTCGGTTTATTGTAGAAGACAGAACTTGATTCATTGGTTGTTTATTGCTTAATTGTGGGGAGGATTGGGGAGCAGCTGTTAGGAATACAGTGCAGAGTTTTGCTGATAAGTGACCACCAGTTTTTATCCGTTCTCTGCCTGAAAAAAACGCTCCATACCATATCTGTGCTCAGTGTGCTGCATAATATATCTGTGCTGAGTGCTCACACTGCTTAATTGTGGGGACTGGGGAGCAGCTATAGCAGGAGTACAGTGCAGAGTTTTGCTGACAGTGACCACCAGTATACGTTGTCTGCCTGAAAAACACTCCATATCTGTGCTCAGTGTGCTACTTTATTGTGGGGACTGGGAGTGGGGACCACCAGTATAATTAATATTATATAGGAGGAGTACAGTGCAGAGTGCACTGCTGTACCTACCTCTGTGTCATCATCCATTAAGTATACTATCCATCTACATTCTATACCTGTGGTGCATTTTAGTTTTGCAGTTTGCTGACAGTGTCCACCAGTATACTATATATAGCAGTACGGTAGGCCACTGCTGTACCTACCTCTGTGTCGTCACTCATCATCCATTAAGTATACTATCCATCTACATTCTATACCTGTGGTGCATTTTAGACAGTTTTGCAGTTTGCTGACAGTGTCCACCAGTATACTATATATATACTTATAGCAGTACGGTAGGCCACTGCTGTACCTACCTCTGTGTCGTCACTCGTCATCCATTAAGTATACTATCCATCTACATTCTATACCTGTGGTGCATTTTAGACAGTTTTGCAGTTTGCTGACAGTGTCCACCAGTATACTATATATATAGTTATAGCAGTACGGTAGGCCACTGCTGTACCTACCTCTGTGTCGTCACTCGTCATCCATTAAGTATACTATCCATCTACATTCTATACCTGTGGTGCATTTTAGATAGTTTTGCAGTTTGCTGACAGTGTCCACCAGTTTATTATATATATACTTATGGCAGTACGGTAGGCCACTGCTGTACCTACCTCTGTGTCGTCACTCATCATCCATTAAGTATACTATCCATCTACATTCTATACCTGTGGTGCATTTTAGACAGTTTTGCAGTTTGCTGACAGTGTCCACCAGTTTATTATATATATATACTTATAGCAGTACGGTAGGCCACTGCTGTACCTACCTCTGTGTCGTCACTCGTCATCCATTAAGTATACTATCCATCTACATTCTATACCTGTGGTGCATTTTAGACAGTTTTGCAGTTTGCTGACAGTGTCCACTAGTATACTATATATATACTTATAGCAGTACGGTAGGCCACTGCTGTACCTACCTCTGTGTCGTCACTCGTCATCCATTAAGTATACTATCCATCTACATTCTATACCTGTGGTGCATTTTAGACAGTTTTGCAGTTTGCTGACAGTGTCCACCAGTATACTATATATATACTTATAGCAGTACGGTAGGCCACTGCTGTACCTACCTCTGTGTCGTCACTCGTCATCCATTAAGTATACTATCCATCTACATTCTATACCTGTGGTGCATTTTAGACAGTTTTGCACAATATTGTAGTAGGCCATTGCTATTGATACTGGCATATAATTCCACACATTAAAAAATGGAGAACAAAAATGTGGAGGTTAAAGGGAAAGATCAAGATCCACTTCCACCTCGTGCTGAAGCTGCTGCCACTAGTCATGGCCGAGACGATGAAATGCCATCAACGTCGTCTGCCAAGGCCGATGCCCAATGTCATAGTAGAGAGCATATAAAATCCAAAACACAAAAGTTCAGTAAAATGACCCAAAAATCTAAATTAAAAGCGTCTGAGGAGAAGCGTAAATTTGCCAATATGCCATTTACGACACGGAGTGGCAAGGAACGGCTGAGGCCCTGGCCTATGTTCATGGCTAGTGGTTCAGCTTCACATGAAGATGGAAGCACTCTTCCTCTCGCTAGAAAAAAGAAAAGACTTAAGCTGGCAAAAGCACAGCAAAGAACTGTGCGTTCTTCAAAATCACAAATCCCCAAGGAGAGTCCAATTGTGTCGGTTGCGATGCCTGACCTTCCCAACACTGGACGGGAAGAGCTTGCGCCTTCCACCATTTGCACGCCCCTGCAAGTGCTGTAAGGAGCACCCACAGTCCAGTTCCTGATAGTCAAATTGAAGATGTCACTGTTGAAGTACACCAGGATGAGGATATGGGTGTTGCTGGCGCTGGGGAGGATATTGACAAGGAGGATTCTGATGGTGAGGTGGTTTGTTTAAGTCAGGCACCCGGGGAGACACCTGTTGTCCATGGGAGGAATATGGCCATTGACATGCCTGGTCAAAATACAAAAAAAATCAGCTCTTCGGTGTGGAATTATTTCAACACAAATGCGGACAACAGGTGTCAAGCTGTGTGTTGCCTTTGTCAAGCTGTAATAAGTAGGGGTAAGGACGTTAACCACCTCGGAACATCCTCACTTATACGTCACCTGCAGCGCATTCATCATAAGTCAGTGACAAGTTCAAAAACTTTGGGTGACAGCGGAAGCAGTCCACTGACCACTAAATCCCTTCCTCTTGTAACCAAGCTCCTGCAAACCACACCACCAACTCCCTCAGTGTCAATTTCCTCCTTACCCAGGAAAGCCAATAGTCCTGCAGGCCATGTCACTGTCAAGTCTGACGAGTCCTCTCCTGCCTGGGATTCCTCCGATGCATCCTTGAGTGTAACGCCTACTGCTGCTGGCGCTGCTGTTGTTGCTGCTGGGAGTCTATCGTCATCCAAGAGGGGAAGTCGGAAGACCACTTGTACTACTTCCAGTAAGCAATTGACTGTCCAACAGTTCTTTGCGAGGAAGATGAAATATCACAGCAGTCATCCTGCTGCAAAGCAGATAACTCAGGCCTTGGCAGCCTAAGCGGTGAGAAACGTGGTTCCGGTATCCATCGTTAATTCAGAGGCAACTATAGACTTGATTGAGGTACTGTGTCCCCAGTACCAAATACCATCTAGGTTCCATTTCTCTAGGCAGGCGATACCGAAAATGTACACAGACCTCAGAAAAAGACTCACCAGTGTCCTAAAAAATGCAGTTGTACCCAATGTCCACTATACCACGGACATGTGGACAAGTGGAGCAGGGCAGACTCAGGACTATATGACTGTGACAGCCCACTGGGTAGATGTATTGCCTCCCGCAGCAAGAACAGCAGCGGCGGCACCAGTAGCAGCATCTCGCAAATGCCAACTCGTTCCTAGGCAGGCTACACTTTGTATCACCGCTTTCCAGAATATGCACACAGCTGACAACCTCTTACGGCAACTGAGGAAGATCATCGCAGAATGGCTTACCCCAATTGGACTCTCCTGGGGATTTGTGACATCGGACAACGCCAGCAATATTGTGCGTGCATTACATCTGGGCAAATTCCAGCACGTCCCATGTTTTGCACATACATTGAATTTGGTGGTGCAGAATTATTTAAAAAACGACAGGGGCGTGCAAGAGATGCTGTCGGTGGCCCGAAGAATTGCGGGCCACTTTCGGCATTCAGGCACCACGTACAGAAGACTGGAGCACCACCAAACATTCCTGAACCTGCCCTGCCATCATCTGAAGCAAGAGGTGGTAACGAGGTGGAATTCAACCCTCTATATGCTTCAGAGGATGGAGGAGCAGCAAAAGGCCATTCAAGCCTATACATCTGCCCACGATATAGGCAAAGGAGGGGGAATGCACCTGACTCAAGCGCAGTGGAGAATGATTTCAACGTTGTGCAAGGTTCTGCAACCCTTTGAACTTGCCACACGTGAAGTCAGTTCAGACACTGCCAGCCTGAGTCAGGTCATTCCCCTCATCAGGCTTTTGCAGAAGAAGCTGGAGACATTGAAGGAGGAGCTAAAACAGAGCGATTCCGCTAGGCATGTGGGACTTGTGGATGGAGCCCTTAATTCGCTTAACCAGGATTCACGGGTGGTCAATCTGTTGAAATCAGAGCACTACATTTTGGCCACCGTGCTCGATCCTAGATTTAAAACCTACGTTGTATCTCTCTTTCCGGCAGACACAAGTCTGCAGAGGTTCAAAGACCTGCTGGTGAGAAAATTGTCAAGTCAAGCGGAACGTGACCCGTCAACATCTCCTCCTTCACATTCTCCCGCAACTGGGGGTGCGAGGAAAAGGCTAAGAATTCCTAGCCCACCCGCTGGCGGTGATGCAGGGCAGTTTGGAGCGAGTGCTGACATCTGGTCCGGACTGAAGGACCTGCCAATGATTACTGACATGTCGTCTACTGTCACTGCATATGATTCTCTCACCATGGAAAGAATGGTGGAGGATTATATGAGTGACCGCATCCAAGTAGGCACGTCAGACAGTCCGTACGTATACTGGCAGGAAAGAGAGGCAATTTGGAGGCCCTAGCACAAACTGGCTTTATTCTACCTAAGTTGCCCTCCCTCCAGTATGTACTCCGAAAGAGTATTTAGTGCAGCCGCTCACCTTGTCAGCAATCGGCGTACGAGGTTACTTCCAGAAAATGTGGAGAAGATGATGTTCATCAAAATGAATTATAATCAATTCCTCCGTGGAGACATTCACCAGCAGCAATTGCCTCCAGAAAGTACACGGGGACCTGAGATGGTGGATTCCAGTGGGGACGAATTAATAATCTGTGAGGAGGGGGATGTACACAGTGAAAGGGGTGAGGAATTGGAGGATGATGATGAGGTGGACATCTTGCCTCTGTAGAGCCAGTTTGTGCAAGGAGAGATTGATTGCTTCTTTTTTGGTGGGGGCACAAACCAACCAGTCATTTCAGTCACAGTCGTGTGGCAGACCCTGTCGCTGAAATGATGGGTTCGTTAAAGTGTGCATGTCCTGTTTATACAACATAAGGGTGGGTGGGAGGGCCCAAGGACAATTCCATCTTGCACCTCTTTTTTCTTTCATTTTTCTTTGCATCATTTGCTGTTTGGGGACAATTTTTTGGAAGGGCCATCCTGCCTGACACTGCAGTGCCACTCCTAGATGGGCCAGGTGTTTGTGTCGGCCACTTGTGTCGCTTAGCTTAGTCACACAGCCATCTTGGTGCGCCTCTTTTTTTCTTTGCATCATGTGCTGTTTGGGGACAATTTTTTGGAAGGGCCATCCTGTCTTGATTGACACTGCAGTGCCACTCCTAGATGGGCCAGGTGTTTGTGTCGGCCACTTGTGTCGCTTAGCTTAGTCACACAGCCACCTTGGTGCGCCTCTTTTTTTCTTTGCATCATGTGCTGTTTGGGGACAATTTTTTGGAAGTGCCATCCTTTCTTGATTGACACTGCAGTGCCACTCCTAGATGGGCCAGGCGTTTGTGTCGGCCACTTGTGTCGCTTAGCTTAGTCACACAGCCACCTTGGTGCGCCTCTTTTTTTCTTTGCATCATGTGCTGTTTGGGGACAATTTTTTGGAAGGGCCATCCTGCCTGACACTGCAGTGCCACTCCTAGATGGGCCAGGTGTTTGTGTCGGCCACTTGTGTCGCTTAGCTTAGTCACACAGCCACCTTGGTGCGCCTCTTTTTTTCTTTGCATCATGTGCTGTTTGGGGACAATTTTTTGGAAGTGCCATCCTGTCTTGATTGACACTGCAGTGCCACTCCTAGATGGGCCAGGTGTTTGTGTCGGCCACTTGTGTCGCTTAGCTTAGTCACACAGCCACCTTGGTGCGCCTCTTTTTTTCTTTGCATCATGTGCTGTTTGGGGACAATTTTTTGGAAGGGCCATCCTGTCTTGATTGACACTGCAGTGCCACTCCTAGATGGGCCAGGTGTTTGTGTCGGCCACTTGTGTCGCTTAGCTTAGTCACACAGCCACCTTGGTGCGCCTCTTTTTTTCTTTGCATCATGTGCTGTTTGGGGACTATTTTTTTGAAGGGCCATCCTGCCTGACACTGCAGTGCCACTCCTAGATGGGCCAGGTGTTTGTGTCGGCCACTTGTGTCGCTTAGTTTAGCCATCCAGCGACCTCGGTGCAAATTTTAGGACTAAAAATAATATTGTGAGGTGTGAGGTGTTCAGAATAGACTGGAAATGAGTGGAAATTATGGTTATTGAGGTTAATAATACTATGGGATCAAAATGACCCCCAAATTCTATGATTTAAGCTGTTTTCTAGGGTTTTTTGAAAAAAAACACCCAAATCCAAAACACACCCGAATCCGACAAAAAATTTTCTGTGAGGTTTTGCCAAAACGCGTCCGAATCCAAAACACGGCCGCGGAACCGACCCCAAAACCAAAACACAAAACGCGAAAAATTTCCGGTGCACATCACTAGTCATAACCCGGCCTTTACCCTAATACCTTAACCCAAACTGATAAACCAACCCTAATATCCTATCCCTGATACTCTAACCCAGAGGTTCTCAAACTCGGTCCTCGGGGGCACACACAGTGCATGTTTTGCAGGTAACCCAGCAGGTGCACAGGTGTATTAATTACTCACTGACACATTTTAAAAGGTCCACAGGTGGAGCTAATTATTTCACTTGCGATTCTGTGAGGAGACCTTCAAAACATGCACTGTGTGTGCCCCCGAGGACCGAGTTTGAGAACCTCTGCTCTAACCCCATCCCCCAAACTAACCCTAATACCCTAACTGAAACAGCTAAAACAACCCTAATAACCTATCCGTAATATTCTAACCCAATCCAGTTAACTACCCTAATATCCTCACCCCTAACCTATCCTGTATACTCTGGGTCCTAACCATAAAGGGCAGACTGGATAGGCCATATGGCTCTTATCTGAGGAAAATATTCTTTGGTGTGGCTCTAACTCACAGTTATCAGTTGTCAGCAGTTATCACAGTTGTTGCTGTGGAACTTGTAAAATGCCACCTGCGCACTTTTTAACATTTCAGCTGTTTCAGCTGAGGGGCTGGCTACTGGGGGAGGGGTGGGGGGGGGAGCGCTGAAGGTTTGCCTAGGGTGCTGAGAAACCTTGCACCGGCCCTGCACACACACACACTTATACTGACACACACACACTGTCATGTCCTAATCACGGTGGTGTGGTGTGGTCATGCCCTTTTAAAAAAGACCATCAAGCAGCAGGCTATGGAGTCAGCCGGCAGAAAGGGGACACGGGATCGGCAGAGGGGGAAACCACTTCTCTGTTCCCACTGCATAGTGGTGCAGTGGTGAATTAAAGAAAATCCCTGGTGGATCCTGGGACACCAAGTAGTGTATAGTGCATCAGCTGCCTGTCAGTCAGCTTAGCAGCATTGCACGACCACCCACAGCGCTGCTATGTGTGACCATGCTGCCGAGTGCCCTGCTATTGTATGGGGGCTACAGGGCGGGGGGGATGCCGGTGGCTAACCCTCAAAATGGCTGCCTCAGTGTACCGCCCCCTCAAGTCCTGATGCCCATAGGCAGCTGCCTAATGGAAGCACTGGCCCTGGTTATGTCACAGAGGTACTATTTAGCTGCCTGCAGCTGTATGCATTGTGATGTCACAGCGGTACTGTCTAGCTGCCTGCACCTGAATGCATTGTGATGTCACAGAGGTACTGTTTAGCTGCCTGTAGCTGAATGCATTGTGATGTCACAGTGATACTGTCGAGTTGCCTGCAGCTAAATGCATTGTGATGTCACAGTTGTACTTATGAAATCACAGAGGTTCTGTCCAACTACCTGCAGCTGAATGCATTCGGATGTCACAGAGGTACTGTTTAGCTGCCTGCAGCTGATTGCATTGTGGTGTCACAGTGGTACTGTGTAGCTGCATGCAGCTAAATGCATTGTGATGTCACAGTGGTACTTATGAAATCACAGAGATTCTGTCCAGCTACCTGCAGCTAAATGCTTTGTGATGTCACAGAGGTACTGTTTAGCTGCCTGCAGCTGAATGCATTGTGGTGTCACAGTGGTACTGTCTAGCTTCCTGCTGCTGAATGCATTGTGAATTTGTGATGTTACAGTGGTACTGTCTTGCTACCTGCAGCTGAATGCATTGTGATGTCACAGAGGTGCTGTCTAGCTACCTGCATCTGAATGTATTGTGATGTCAAAGTGGTACTGTTTAGCTACCTGTAGCTAAATGCATTGTGATATAACAGTGGTACATATGAAGTCACAGATGTACTGTCTAGCGGGTGGTCTTCAGCATGCTGACTGACGGGATCCCGGCGCACAGTATACCGGCGCCGGAATCCTGACAGCTGGCATACCGACACTTATTCTCCCTCGTGGGGGTCCATGACCCCCCTGGAGGGAGAATAAAATAGCGTGCCGCGCATAGCGCGCCACCGTGCCCGTAGCGTGGCGAGCGCAGTGAGCCCGCAAGGGGCTCGTTTGCGCTTGCCACACTGTCGGTAAGCCGGCGGTCGGGCTCCCGACGCCAGTATGCTGGTCGCCGGGAGCCCGACCGTCGGCATACCATACTGAACCCCTGTCTAGCTGCCTGCAGCTGAATGCATTGTGATGTCACAGAGGTACTGTGTAGCTGCATGCAGCTAAATGCATTGTGATGTCACAGTGGTACCTATGAAATCACAGAGGTGCTGTCTGGCTGCCTGCACTGTTATGTTACACAGGTACCTTTTAGCTGCCTGCAGCTGAATGCATTGTGATGTCACAGTGGTACTCTCTAGCTGTCTGCAGCTGAATGTATTGTGATGTCACAGAGGTAATGTTTAGCTACCTGCAGCTAAACGCATTGTGATGTCTCAGAGGTACTGTTTAGCTGTCTGCAGCTTAATGCATTGTGATGTCATAGAGGTACTTTCTAACTGACTTCACCTGTATGCATTGTAATGTCACATATGTACTTTCTAGCTGCCTGCAGCTAAATGCATTGGGATGTCACAGAGGTGCTCTGTAGATGCCTATAGCTGATTGCATTGTGATGTCACATAGGTACTGTCTAGCTGCCTGCAGCTGAATGCATTGTGATGTCACAGTGGTACTCTCTAGCTGTCTGCAGCTGAATGTATTGTGATGTCACAGAGGTACTGTTTAGTTACCTGCAGCTGAATGCATTGTGATGTCTCAGAGGTACTGTTTAGCTGTCTGCAGCTTAATGCATTGTGATGTCATAGAGGTACTTTCTAACTGCCTTCACCTGAATGCATTGTGATGTCACAGATGTACTTTCTAGCTTCCTGCAGCTGAATGCATTGGGATGTCACAGAGGTGCTGTGTAGATGCCTATAGATGATTGCATTGTGATGTCACAGAGGTACTGCCTAGCTGCCTGCAGTTGAATGCATTGTGATGTCACAGCAGTACTGTCTAGCTGACTGCAGCTGAATGCATTGTGATGTCACAATGTACTGTCTAGCTGCCTGAACCTGAATGCATTGTGATGTCATAGAGGTACTGTCTAGCTGCCTGCAGCTGAATGCATTGTGATGTCACAGAAGTACTGTCTAGCTGCCTGTGGCTGAATGCATTGTGATGTCACAGAGGTGCTGTCTAACTGCCTGCAGCTGAATGCATTGTGATATCACAGAGGTGCTGTCTAGTGGCCTACATCTGAATGCATTGTGATGGGTGGAACAGGCCGGGGGGCGGGATGCTGGTGGCTAACCATCAAAATGACAGCCTCAGTGAACCGCCCCCTCAAGTCCTGGTGCCCATAGGCAGCTGACTAATGGAAGCACTGGCCCTGGTGATTTCGCAGAGGTGCTGTTTAGCTGCATGCAGCTGAATGCATTGTGGTTCTGTCTAGCTGCCTGCAGCTGAATGCATTGTGATGTCACAGAGCTACTGTCTAGCTGCATGCAGCTGAATGCATTTTGATGTTACAGTCAGAGGTACCTTTTAGTTGCCTGCAGCTGAATGCATTGTGATGTTACAGAGGTACTGTTTAGCTGTCTGCAGCTAAATGCATTGTGATGTCACAGAAGTACTGTCTAGCTACCTGCAGCTGAATGCAGTATAATGTCATAGAGGTACTTTCTAACTGCCTGCAGCTGAATGCACTGTGATGTCACAGAGGTTCTGTCTAGATGCCTGCAGCTGAAAGCATTGTGATGTTACAGAAGTACTGTCTAGCTGCCTGCAGCTGAGTGCATTGTGATGTCACAGATGTGCTGTCTGGCTGCCTGCAGCTGAATGCATTGTGATGTGCGAAACAGGGTGGGAGGGGGGGGGCTAACCGTCAATGTCCTGGTGCCAATGGGCAGCTGCCTAATGGAAGCACTGGCCCTGGTGATGTCACAGAGGTGCTATATAGCTGCATGCACCCGAATGCAATGTGATGTCACAGTTGCAGCTTAATGTATTGTAATGTCACAGTGGTACTGTTTAGCTGCCTGCAGCTGAATGCATTGTGATGTTACAGTGGTACTTATGAAATCACAGAGGTTCTATCCAGCTACCTGCAGCTAAATGCATTGTGATGTCACAGAGGTGCTGTTTAGCTACCTGCAGCTGAATGCATTGTGATGTCATAGAGGTACTGTTTAGCTGCCTGCAGCTTAATGCATTGTGATGTCAAGGTGGTGCTGTCTATCTGCCTGCACTGTGATGTTACAGAGGTACTTTCTAGCTGCCTGAAGCTGAATGTATAAGGATGTCACAGTGTACTGTCAAGCTGTCTGCAGCTGAATGCATTGTGATGTCACAGAGGTACTGATTAGCTGCCTGCAGCTGAATGCATTGTGGTGTCACAGTGGTACTGTCTAGCTGCCTGCTGCTGAATGCATTATGATGTTACAGTGGTACTGTCTTGCTACCTGCAGCTGAACGTGGACGCTCAACGCTGATCCCTCAATCCCCGGGATTGGAGCTTCCAATCCCGGGATTGAATCCCAGCCATTTTTGGGCCTAAATCCCGGGATCCCGTCGATCCCGATCCCGGGATTGGCCACCATAACTGAGACACATTGCACCAGGTAGAGCACTGAGACACATTGCGCCAGGCAGAGCACATTAGACACATTGCACCATGTAGCGCACTGAGACATATTGCGCCAGGTAGAGCACTGAGACATATTGTGCCAGGTAGAGCACTGAGACACATTGCGTCAGGTAGAGCACTGAGACACATTACGCCAGGTAGAGCACTGAGACACATTGTGCCAGGTAGAGCACTGAGACACATTGCGCCAGGCAGAGCACATTAGACACATTGCACCAGGTAGCGCACTGAGACATATTGCGCCAGGTAGAGCACTGAGACACATTGCGTCAGGTAGAGCACTGAGACACATTGCGCCAGGTAAAGCACTGAGACACATTGTGCCAGGTAGAGCACTGAGACACATTGCCTAGCCACAGATGCCTAGCGGGAACACTACATGATATGCTCCCCAGCAGTGTAAGCTACACGTGACATGCCCCCCAGCAGTGCCAGCTACACGTGACATGCCTCCCAGCCATGCCAGCTACACGTGACATGCCCCCCAGCTGTGCCAGCTACACGTGACATGCCCCCCAGCCGTGCCAGCTACACGTGACATGCCTCCCAGCAGTGCCAGCTACACGTGACATGCCTCCCAGCAGTGCCAGCTTCACGTGACATGCCCCCAGCAGTGCCAGATACATAAATGCCCCCACAGTGCCAGATATGTCCCCACAGTTCCAGATACATACATGCCCCCACAGTGCCAGATACATAAATCCCCCCAGTTCCAGATACATAAATGCCCCCACAGTGCAGATATGCCCCCACAGTTCCAGATACATAAATGCCCCCACAGTGCCAGATACATAAATCCACCCACAGTGCAGATATGCCCCCACAATGCCAGATACATAAATGCCCCAGTTCCAGATACATAAATCCCCCCACAGTGCAGATTAGCCCCCACAGCGCCAGATACATAAATGCCCCCACAGTGCCAGATACATAAATGCCCCCACAGTGCAGATATACCCCCACAGTGCCAGATACATAAATGCCCCCTGTTCCAGATATATAAATGCCCCCACAGTGCAGATATGCCCCCACAGTGCAGATACATAAATGCCCCCACAGTGCCAGATACATAAATGCCCCCACAGTGCCAGATATATAAATGCCCCCTGTTCCAGATATATAAATGCCCCCACAGTGCAGATATGCCCCCCACAGTGCAGATACATAAATGCCCCCACAGTGCAGATATGCTCCCACGGTGCCAGATACATAAATGCCCCCACAGTGCCAGATATGACCTCCGTAGTGCCCTGCCCAATACATAAATGCCCCCACACCAGTGCCTGATCCAGAAATGCCCCAATACCAGCGGTGCTGCTGGGAGGGGGGAGTCTGCTGAGGGCGCAGGTGGAGTGACTGTTCCTACACTGATGTCAGACGCCGGCACCGCACAGCGCGCATAGCGCGCATACAACAGGCTCGGGCAGGCCGGGCGGGTAGCGCTGCAGGCTGGCTCGGCTCCAGGCACGAATATGGCGGTGCCAGCGCAGAGCGCCCATTAAGGGTGGCGCCACGCGCAGCCGCTCTATTCGAACATGCCTGGAGCTGGCCCTGCACAGAGGTACTGTTTAGCTGCCTGCAGCTGAATGCATTGTGATGTCACAGAGGTGCTGTCTCGCAGCCTGCAGCTGAATGCATTGCGGTGTCACAGTGGTATAGTCTAGGTTTCTGCAGCTGAATGCATTGCGGTGTCACAGTGGTATAGTCTAGGTTTCTGCAGCTGAATGCATTGCGGTGTCACAGTGGTATAGTCTAGGTTTCTGCAGCTGAATGCATTGCGGTGTCACAGTGGTATAGTCTAGGTTTCTGCAGCTGAATGCATTGCGGTGTCACAGTGGTATAGTCTAGGTTTCTGCAGCTGAATGCATTGCGGTGTCACAGTGGTATAGTCTAGGTTTCTGCAGCTGAATGCATTGTGATGTCACAGTGGTATAGTCTAGGTTTCTGCCGATGAATGCATTGCTAAGTTAGAGAGGTACTCAGCGGTGAATTGGGATGGAAAACCAGCTGGGAAATTTATAGAAGCAGTCCTAATAGGGATGCGGTCGGATGAGGGGGTGGGGTCTGTTGAGGTGGGTGGAATCCTTCCTAATAAAGCCTGACTGTATGCAGTTGGACCTTTTGTGTGTCTTTTGCGGCAGTTGTGTCTGATAGCAAAGCACTCACAATGGCTTTGCCCAGTGCGGCAAAGATTCTGAATTCTGGTCCAGATTGACTGGTGAGAATCCCAGACAGGGGAGCAGGTGGGGCTATGACTCTGCACTCCCAGCACACAGCGCTGAAACAGGAAGAGTCGGCAAGTACGTCCTGGGAGCTCGGCAACGGCGGCAGTATTTTTTATTAATAGCGGCTAATGGCAGCAATAGTGTGAGCGGGGTGTATGGTGTACCGGCGGCCAGATTCTTAACGGTACGCTGTAACCGAGCATACCGCCACACTTGCAGGGCTTGCTGTGTGTATATATGGCTGTCTGTGTATATACGACTGTATATGTGATTGTGTTCACTGTATCTGGTTGTCTGTATATAAGTGATACACAAAATAGCTTATTAAAAAGTGCAAAAAAAATTACTGTGAGATGCATAATACATAAAGCACATATAGTATAGTAAAGAGATATTAATACTGTTAAGATATAATAAATCCAAAATGAAGCAATCACTGCAAGAGGTAAACGGTAAAACAGTACGACCATATCCATTAAATGATGATCACAAGAATGGATGCCAGGAAAACTTTTCATTTAAACCCTGGGTTGCATGCTATCTAGTACCGCAATCCAACGTGCTTCCGCTTGTAAAAGTAATTTTGTATGATCACCACCTCTTGTCATTTCAGGGATGTGATCGATATTCCTGTAACATAAGCTGGACAATTGATGATTATGTACTTTGAAATGTCTGGGTACCGGTAAATCTGAATCCTTGCCTTCTAGTGCCAGTTTTACAGAGGCTCGATGTATAGCCATTCTTTCCTTGAACATCCTGGTGGTCTGTCCAATATACATGTAACTAAGACCACAGGGGCAAGTGATCATGTATACCACAAATCTACTAGTGCATGTAAGAGCATGCTTTATCCTCATTTTTCTCAGTGTGTGGGTGATTAAACATGGCTCCGGTCTGTAAGTAACTACAAGTTGTACAAGAAATGCATCTAAAGCATCCTGGGTTCCCTTGCTACTATAAGACGGAGTCTGTAGCATGGGGGTAACATCAGTGCGGACCAGTATATCTTTTAAGTTACATCCTCTTTTATATCTTATAAGCGGTTTGATGTTTTTAAACATGGACAAATCTATATCCGATTGTACAATGGGCCATCATTTTTTAACTGTGTTAGAAACAGTAGAACTTTCTGTGCTGTAATGACTGACATATGGTATGCTATCTGTCAACGACTTCTTAGGTTTGGATGCTAAGAGACTGTCTCGATAAAGCCAAAACCTGTGCTTTATGTTGTAGAAGTAAGTCCTTCCTGTAGCCACGCTGTAAAAATGTATCTACCACCTTGTCAAGTTCAAGTTCTACCCACAATGCTTTCTGTAGAACCAGGTCCAATTCCTTCTTCAATGTAATTGTGGGATCCGGTCATAATTTTTCATAGGTGTTAGTATCCGACAATTGATTATCCAAATCCAACATGTAGTCTGCAATATTTTGGATCACTATCGCCACGCCCTTATCCGCGGGGTGAATAATGATATCCGTATAATCTGACAACTCTTTTAATGCCGTTTGTTCAATGGGATATCATTATTCGCCCCGTTGATAAGGGCAGGGCGATAGTGATCCAAAATATTGCAGACTACATGTTGGAATTGGTTAATCAATTGTCGGATACTAACACCTATGAAAAATTACAACAGGATCCTACAATTACATTTAAGAAGGAATTGGACCTGGTTCTACAAAAAGCGGTTTTTGATAAACAACTTGAACCCATTCTGGTAAAAATTGGAACAAATACATCTGCGGATTTCAGTTATTTATACAGTCCCCAAGTTCACAAAAACCAACAGAAACCTCCAGGCAGGCCCATAATCTTGGCCAATAATTATTTATATGAATCAGTGTCCAAGTTCCTGGACTGTCTTATCCAACCTTTGATAATTCAACAACATATACATATTTAAAAGATACAACAACCCTTTTGACAAAGTTGCAGGACTTAGGTAGAGTCCCCGAGGATGCAGTGCTGTGCACACTTGATGTGCACAGTTTATATACTGTAATCCCACATCAGGAGGGTTTGAACAGTGTTGAAGCATTTCTTATGGAAAATCAGTTTACCAGCATAGATGTTCCACTGTTCGTTAATTTATTGAAACTCACCCTGACTAGAAATTACTTTATGCATAATGGAACCTTCTTCCTCCAAAAGAGTGGATGTGCCATGGGATCCTGTGTCTCACTGTCATTCACTAACATAAATATATTTTCACAAGAACACAATTTCTTCTCTTCTGACACCAGCATTAAAGAGAACATCATCATGTACACAATGTGCATAGATGATGTACTAATAATATGGAAAGGGGATTTAAACATTATTACAAGGCACATAGATAACATCAATCAACAGGATTCTACTATTAAGTTTACTCCTCATTTAAGTACAACCAGTGTACATTTTTGGATGTATGAATCACAGTAGATAATGGTAACATCATTACAACAGTGTACAATAAGTTAACTGATCGTAATACTTTGTTGAGAGCTAACAGTTTCCAGTTCCACCCTCCTGCATTAAAGAATGGATTTGCGAAATCCCAAATGATTCGGGCAGCCCACATTACAAGTGAACCATCGCGGGTAGAACTTGAACTTGACAAGGTGGTAAATACATTTTTACAGCGTGGCTACAGGAAGGACTTACAGTACTTTTACAACATAAAGCACAGGTTTTGGCTCTCTTAGCATCCAAACCTAAGAAGTCGTTACCAGATAGCATACCATATGTCAGTCATTACAGCACAGAAAGTTCTACTGTTTCTAACACAGTTAAAAAATGATGGCCCATTGTACAATCGGATAAAGATTTGTCCATGTTTAAAAACATCAAACCGCTTATACAGTAAGTTATAAAAGAGGATGTAACTTAAAAGATATACTGGTCCGCACTGATTTTACCCCCATACTACAGACTCTGTCTTATAGTAGCAAGAGGAACCCAGGATGCTTTAGATGCATTTCTTGTACAACTTGTAGTTACTTACAGATTGGAGCCATGTTTAATCACCCACACACTGGGAGGAAAATGAGGATAAAGCATGCTCTTACATGCACTAGTAGATTTGTGATATACATGACCACTTGCCCCTGCGGTCTTAGTTATACTGAACAGACCACCAGGATGTTCAAGGAAAGAATGGCTACGCTTCAATCCTCTGTAAAACTGGCACTAGAAGGCAAGGATTCAGACTTACCGGTACCCAGACATTTCAAAGTACGTAATCATCAATTGTCCAGCTTATGTTACAGGAATATCGATCACATCCCTGAAATGACAAGAGGTGGTGATCATACAAAACTACTTTTACAAGCGGAAGCACGTTGGATTACGGTACTAGATAGCATGCAACCCAGGGTTTTAAATAAAAAGTTTTCCTGGCATCCGTTCTTGTGATCATCATTTAATGGTTATGGTCGTACTGTTTTACCTTTTACCTCTTGCAGTGATTGCTTCATTTTGGATTTATTATATCTTAAGAGTATTAATATCTCTTTACTATACTATATGTGCTTTATGTATTATGCATCTTACAGTAATTTTTGTGCACTCTTCAATAAGCTATTTTGTATATCACTTGTTATAGATCTCCAGTCACACGGTGCTCCACGCTTCCTGTCTCCATACAGTGAGGTATTTGTTTAACATTGTTTCTCCAGCAACGGTATGTGTTGCCATAACTACACTCACATCGGCCACTCACCCAGACACGTTGGCGGCAGACGCGTCTCGGTGATGTCATATGCCGGCGACCACTGTATGGTCGCGGGAACCAGGGATCACCATCACTTCTAGGGAAAACTTTCCCTATATAAGGTATGTGTGTTTTACTTTGGTTGTTAAATCACGCCCTGTCGAAAAGGCCATAGGGCCTTGAAACATTGGCCACTGAGCATTAAAAACCACTCGTATTTTTTTTAATATATATATATATATATATATATATATATATATAATGGCGTGTCCCGTCACTCACTACCTCTCTGCACGATGCCTGGGTGCCCTCCTTTACCTCACGGTATGTGTAACAAACAGACAATCGGTGGCACTCACTCGTGACTTGTAAATAATGAGCAGTAAACAGACAAGCTGCTGTTAACGTTTCAGTTTTAGTAACTTTCATCAGAACAATACAACATTTACAAAGCACATACCTTTATACCTTCACTTTTGTTGTGTGCACACTGTTCCTGTCCACAGGACCGAGTTGGGGGTAGATGACGTCACCGCCTCATCTCTGATGCTGTGGACGCTCTCCCCGCTGCGTTCCTGGTTGCCAAGGGAACCTATAAACAATGAAAGTGAAACATTAAAAGATCATCCACCACCACCATGTCGATTATATAATACAATTCAGCGCTATTACTGTAAAAACCACTGAATGTCCATGAAGTTAACCGGAAAAGACAGGCAATTGCTTAAACAGTGACACCAATATTGCTAAACACAATTAGATGTTATACATGGTAAATATACTGTTCATAAAAAAACAGTTTAAACTAAAATGTTCATTTAACCCCTTCGGGGCTACCGTGTTTAAACGGTGAATCCACCTTGCCTCCCTCTGCAATAACGCCTTATTGCGATCTCCACCTCTGATGTTAGGTGGTTGCTGGTCTATAATTTTGTATTTCAATGATGCTAAACTATGTTTCAACAACTGAAAATGTTTAGCCACTGGCTGCGATTGCGTCTCACCCTCTAATGCTGACCGAATGGACGACCGATGCATTGCCATTCTTTCACGGAACTGGCAGCTGCTTTTACCTATATAAAAAAGGCTGCACGGACATCTAATGAAATAGACTACATGAGTGCTGGTGCAAGTCAAAATGTTATTAATTTTAATATATTTGCCTGATTGTGGGTGCGAGAAACCTGGCCCGGTTTCTATATAAGTACATGTTGTGCACCCAGTGCATCTATAGCACCCAGGTTTTTTAGATAAAAAATTTAAAATAGGTTCTGGTTTCATGTTTGAAATGTAATTTCTGACCACTAAGTCCTTAATGCTCTTATTACGGGTGTAACTGGATTGGAGTGAGTGTTGGTTATGCATCTTCAACTCCTTATCTGCAGTAACTATTGGCCAAGATTAACTTGTTACCTAGGCAATGCTTTAAGACAGATGACTATATCGCTGCACAAACGGAATTTTGTTCTTAACAGTTTTTGTCAAAGGATCAGTAGGTTTTAAGGTCTCAAATCTCGGGATACTCAGCACCTTGGTTTTAGCTGCCTGTAACTTAGCCCAGTTTTCTCATATGTCCTAGAGGATGCTGGGGTCACATCAAGAACCATGGGGTATAGACGGGATCCGCAGGAGACATGGGCACTTTAAGACTTTGAATGGGTGTGAACTGGCTCCTCCCTCTATGCCCCTCCTCCAGACTCCAGTTTAGAATCTGTGCCCAGGGAGACTGGATGCACTCTGAGGAGCTCTACTGAGTTTCTCTGAAAAGACTTATACAGGTTGAGTCTCCCTTATCCAAAATGCTTGGGACCAGAGGTATTTTGGATATGGGATTTTTCCGTATTTTGGAATAATTGCATACCATAATGAGATATCATGGTGATGGCACCTAAGTATAAGCACAGAATGCATTTATGTTACATATACACCTTATAAGCACAGCCTGAAGGTCATTTTAGACAATATTTTTTATAACTTTGTGCATTAAACAAAGTGTGTCTACATTCACACAATTCATTTATGTTTCATATACACCTTATACACACAGCCTGAAGGACATTTAATACAATATTTTCAATAACTTTGTGTATTTAACAAAGTTTGTGTACATTGAGCCATCAAAAAACAAAGGTTTCACTATCTCACTCTCACTCAAAAAAGTCCGTATTTCGGAATATTACGTATTTCGGAATATTTGGATATGGGATACTCAACCTGTATTAGGTTTTTTATTTTCTGGGAGAACTGCTGGCAACAGTCTCCCTGCTACGTGGGACTTAGGGGAGAGAAGTTAGACCTACTTCTAGTGAGTTTAAAGGCTCTGCTTCTTGGCTACAGGACATCATTAGCTCCTGAGGGTTTGGAACACTAGGTACGCCTTGGGGTTCACTCCCAGAGCCCGCCGTCACCCCCCTTGCAGAGCCAGAAGTCAGAAGACAGGTGAGTAGAAGAAGAAAAGAAGACTTCAGTGATGGCTTATGAGGTACCGCACAGCGATCGCACGCTGCGCGCCATGCTTCCACACACAGCAGCACTACAGGGTGCAGGGTGCAGGGCGCGGGGGGGGGGGAGGGAGGTCACACAGGGCAGCATATAAATCTCAAAACAAGACTGACAAGAAGGGACATAGGTGCCTAGGCACTGTCCTAACCCCTGCCAGTATAAATATTAAGTTGAAAAAAGCGGGACTAAAGCACACCATTGAGGGGGCGGAGATTAGTCCTCTCAGCTCACACAGCTCAGCACCATTTTCTCTGCACAGGCTGCAGACACGCTGGTCCTTCCTCACACTTCTGAATAAATATCAGGGTGCAAAACGGGGGGGGGAGGCACAGAAATATTGGTGCAATATATATATTTAATATAAAAGCGCTGCAGGTCTGGGGCATTCCTTAGTGTTTCAGAACCGGTGATTAGGCACTGGGTTGTGGGCTGGCAAACTTCCTCTGTGTCTCTCTGACAGACTTTACTGTGGGTCTGTCCCCTATATGCCCGGTGTGTCGGTGGGTGTTTGGTACACATGTGTCGGCATGTCTGAGGCTGAGTGCTCTTCCCACAAACGGCTGTGGGAGTGACCCTGTTGGCACCGCCGGCTCCTGATGGTACTTGGTACATGTGTGTCGACACATCGGTGGCTGAATGTTTTTCCCAAGAGAAAACTATATTAGGGACACAGACGTGTGTGGGTGGCCATGTAGGCACCACCAATATCTGACTGGGTAAAAAAATTTTGCATGTTAATGTGATGCATATCAGAAAGAGTATATATATTAGAGATGAGCGCCTGAAATTTTTCGGGTTTTGTGTTTTGGTTTTGGGTTCGGTTCCGCGGCCGTGTTTTGGGTTCGACCGCGTTTTGGTAAAACCTCACCGAATTTTTTTTGTCGGATTCGGGTGTGTTTTGGATTCGGGTGTTTTTTTTCAAAAAACCCTAAAAAACAGCTTAAATCATAGAATTTGGGGGTCATTTTGATCCCAAAGTATTATTAACCTCAAAAACCATAATTTACACTTATTTTCAGTCTATTCTGAATACCTCACACCTCACAATATTATTTTTAGTCCTAAAATTTGCACCGAGGTCGCTGTGTGAGTAAGATAAGCGACCCTAGTGGCCGACACAAACACCGGGCCCATCTAGGAGTGGCACTGCAGTGTCACGCAGGATGTCCCTTCCAAAAAACCCTCCCCAAACAGCACATGACGCAAAGAAAAAAAGAGGCGCAATGAGGTAGCTGACTGTGTGAGTAAGATAAGCGACCCTAGTGGCCGACACAAACACCGGGCCCATCTAGGAGTGGCACTGCAGTGTCACGCAGGATGGCCCTTCCAAAAAACCCTCCCCAAACAGCACATGACGCAAAGAAAAAAAGAGGCGCAATGAGGTAGCTGACTGTGTGAGTAAGATAAGCGACCCTAGTGGCCGACACAAACACCGGGCCCATCTAGGAGTGGCACTGCAGTGTCACGCAGGATGTCCCTTCCAAAAAACCCTCCCCAAACAGCACATGACGCAAAGAAAAAAAGAGGCGCAATGAGGTAGCTGACTGTGTGAGTAAGATAAGCGACCCTAGTGGCCGACACAAACACCGGGCCCATCTAGGAGTGGCACTGCAGTGTCACGCAGGATGTCCCTTCCAAAAAACCCTCCCCAAACAGCACATGACGCAAAGAAAAAAAGAGGCGCAATGAGGTAGCTGACTGTGTGAGTAAGATAAGCGACCCTAGTGGCCGACACAAACACCGGGCCCATCTAGGAGTGGCACTGCAGTGTCACGCAGGATGTCCCTTCCAAAAAACCCTCCCCAAACAGCACATGGCGCAAAGAAAAAAAGAGGTGCAATGAGGTAGCTGACTGTGTGAGTAAGATAAGCGACCCTAGTGGCCGACACAAACACCGGGCCCATCTAGGAGTGGCACTGCAGTGTCACGCAGGATGTCCCTTCCAAAAAACCCTCCCCAAACAGCACATGACGCAAAGAAAAAAAGAGGCGCAATGAGGTAGCTGACTGTGTGAGTAAGATAAGCGACCCTAGTGGCCGACACAAACACCGGGCCCATCTAGGAGTGGCACTGCAGTGTCACGCAGGATGTCCCTTCCAAAAAACCCTCCCCAAACAGCACATGACGCAAAGAAAAAAAGAGGCGCAATGAGGTAGCTGACTGTGTGAGTAAGATAAGCGACCCTAGTGGCCGACACAAACACCGGGCCCATCTAGGAGTGGCACTGCAGTGTCACGCAGGATGGCCCTTCCAAAAAACCCTCCCCAAACAGCACATGACGCAAAGAAAAAAAGAGGCGCAATGAGGTAGCTGACTGTGTGAGTAAGATAAGCGACCCTAGTGGCCGACACAAACACCGGGCCCATCTAGGAGTGGCACTGCAGTGTCACGCAGGATGGCCCTTCCAAAAAACCCTCCTCAAACAGCACATGACGCAAAGAAAAAAAGAGGCGCAATGAGGTAGCTGACTGTGTGAGTAAGATAAGCGACCCTAGTGGCCGACACAAACACCGGGCCCATCTAGGAGTGGCACTGCAGTGTCACGCAGGATGGCCCTTCCAAAAAACCCTCCCCAAACAGCACATGACGCAAAGAAAAAGAAAAGAAAAAAGAGGTGCAAGATGGAATTGTCCTTGGGCCCTCCCACCCACCCTTATGTTGTATAAACAGGACATGCACACTTTAACCAACCCATCATTTCAGTGACAGGGTCTGCCACACGACTGTGACTGATATGACGGGTTGGTTTGGACCCCCCCCCAAAAAAGAAGCAATTAATCTCTCCTTGCACAAACTGGCTCTACAGAGGCAAGATGTCCACCTCATCATCATCCTCCGATATATCACCGTGTACATCCCCCTCCTCACAGATTATCAATTCGTCCCCACTGGAATCCACCATCTCAGCACCCTGTGTACTTTGTGGAGGCAATTGCTGCTGGTGAATGTCTCCACGGAGGAATTGATTATAATTCATTTTAATGAACATCATCTTCTCCACATTTTCTGGATGTAACCTCGTACGCCGATTGCTGACAAGGTGAGCGGCGGCACTAAACACTCTTTCGGAGTACACACTTGTGGGAGGGCAACTTAGGTAGAATAAAGCCAGTTTGTGCAAGGGCCTCCAAATTTCCTCTTTTTCCTGCCAGTATAAGTACGGACTGTGTGACGTGCCTACTTGGATGCGGTCACTCATATAATCCTCCACCATTCTTTCAATGGTGAGAGAATCATATGCAGTGACAGTAGACGACATGTCCGTAATCGTTGTCAGGTCCTTCAGTCCGGACCAGATGTCAGCATCAGCAGTCGCTCCAGACTGCCCAGCATCACCGCCAGCGGGTGGGCTCGGAATTCTGAGCCTTTTCCTCGCACCCCCAGTTGCGGGAGAATGTGAAGGAGGAGATGTTGTTGACAGGTCGCGTTCCGCTTGACTTGACAATTTTCTCACCAGCAGGTCTTTCAACCCCAGCAGACTTGTGTCTGCCGGAAAGAGAGATCCAAGGTAGGCTTTAAATCTACGATCGAGCACGGTGGCCAAAATGTAGTGCTCTGATTTCAACAGATTGACCACCCGTGAATCCTTGTTAAGCGAATTAAGGGCTCCATCCACAAGTCCCACATGCCTAGCGGAATCGCTCCGTGTTAGCTCCTCCTTCAATGTCTCCAGCTTCTTCTGCAAAAGCCTGATGAGGGGAATGACCTGACTCAGGCTGGCAGTGTCTGAACTGACTTCACGTGTGGCAAGTTCAAAGGGCATCAGAACCTTGCACAACGTTGAAATCATTCTCCACTGCGCTTGAGACAGGTGCATTCCACCTCCTATATCGTGCTCAATTGTATAGGCTTGAATGGCCTTTTGCTGCTCCTCCAACCTCTGAAGCATATAGAGGGTTGAATTCCACCTCGTTACCACTTCTTGCTTCAGATGATGGCAGGGCAGGTTCAGTAGTTTTTGGTGGTGCTCCAGTTTTCTGTACGTGGTGCCTGTACGCCGAAAGTGTCCCGCAATTCTTCTGGCCACCGACAGCATCTCTTGCACGCCCCTGTCGTTTTTTAAAAAATTCTGCACCACCAAATTCAAGGTATGTGCAAAACATGGGACGTGCTGGAATTTGCCCAGATTTAATGCACACACAATATTGCTGGCGTTGTCCGATGCCACAAATCCACAGGAGAGTCCAATTGGGGTAAGCCATTCCGCGATGATCTTCCTCAGTTGCCGTAAGAGGTTTTCAGCTGTGTGCGTATTCTGGAAACCGGTGATACAAAGCGTAGCCTGCCTAGGAAAGAGTTGGCGTTTGCGAGATGCTGCTACTGGTGCCGCCGCTGCTGTTGTTGCGGCGGGAGTCCATACATCTACCCAGTGGGCTGTCACAGTCATATAGTCCTGACCCTGCCCTGCTCCACTTGTCCACATGTCCGTGGTTAAGTGGACATTGGGTACAGCTGCATTTTTTAGGACACTGGTGACTCTTTTTCTGAGGTCTGTGTACATTTTCGGTATCGCCTGCCTAGAGAAATGGAACCTAGATGGTATTTGGTACCGGGGACACAGTACCTCCAACAAGTCTCTAGTTGGCTCTGCAGTAATGATGGATACCGGAACCACGTTTCTCACCACCCAGGATGTCAAGGCCTCAGTTATCCGCTTTGCAGTAGGATGACTGCTGTGATATTTCATCTTCCTCGCAAAGGACTGTTGGACAGTCAATTGCTTGGTGGAAGTAGTACAAGTGGTCTTACGACTTCCCCTCTGGGATGACCATCGACTCCCAGCAGCAACAACAGCAGCGCCAGCAGCAGTAGGCGTTACACGCAAGGATGCATCGGAGGAATCCCAGGCAGGAGAGGAATCATCAGAATTGCCAGTGACATGGCCTGCAGGACTATTGGCATTCCTGGGGAAGGAGGAAATTGACACTGAGGGAGTTGGTGGGGTGGTTTGCGTGAGCTTGGTTACAAGAGGAAGGGATTTACTGGTCAGTGGACTGCTTCCGCTGTCGGCCCAAGTTTTTGAACTTGTCACTGACTTATTATGAATGCGCTGCAGGTGACGTATAAGGGAGGATGTTCCGAGGTGGTTAACGTCCTTACCCCTACTTATTACAGCTTGACAAAGGGAACACACGGCTTGACACCTGTTGTCCGCATTTCTGGTGAAATACTTCCACACCGAAGAGCTGATTTTTTTGGTATTTTCACCAGGCATGTCAACGGCCATATTCCTCCCACGGACAACAGGTGTCTCCCCGGGTGCCTGACTTAAACAAACCACCTCACCATCAGAATCCTCCTGGTCAATTTCCTCCCCAGCGCCAGCAACACCCATATCCTCCTCATCCTGGTGTACTTCAACACTGACATCTACAATCTGACTATCAGGAACTGGACTGCGGGTGCTCCTTCCATCACTTGCAGGGGGCGTGCAAATGGTGGAAGGCGCATGCTCTTCACGTCCAGTGTTGGGAAGGTCAGGCATCGCAACCGACACAATTGGAGTCGGACTCTCCTTGTGGATTTGGGATTTCGAAGAACGCACAGTTCTTTGCGGTGCTACTGCTTTTGCCAGCTTGAGTCTTTTCATTTTTCTAGCGAGAGGCTGAGTGCTTCCATCCTCATGTGAAGCTGAACCACTAGCCATGAACATAGGCCAGGGCCTCAGCCGTTCCTTGCCACTCCGTGTGGTAAATGGCATATTGGCAAGTTTACGCTTCTCCTCCGACAATTTTATTTTAGGTTTTGGAGTCCTTTTTTTACTGATATTTGGTGTTTTGGATTTGACATGCTCTGTACTATGACATTGGGCATCGGCCTTGGCAGACGACGTTGCTGGCATTTCATCGTCTCGGCCATGACTAGTGGCAGCAGCTTCAGCACGAGGTGGAAGTGGATCTTGATCTTTCCCTAATTTTGGAACCTCAACATTTTTGTTCTCCATATTTTAATAGGCACAACTAAAAGGCACCTCAGGTAAACAATGGAGATGGATGGATACTAGTATACAATTATGGATGGACTGCCGAGTGCCGACACAGAGGTAGCTACAGCCGTGGACTACTGTACTGTGTCTGCTGCTAATATAGACTGGTTGATAAAGAGATGTAGTATGTATGTATAAAGAAGAAAGAAAAAAAAAACCACGGGTAGGTGGTATACAATTATGGACGGACTGCCGAGTGCCGACACAGAGGTAGCTACAGCCGTGGACTACCGTACTGTACTGTGTCTGCTGCTAATATAGACTGGTTAATAAAGAGATGTAGTATGTATGTATAAAGAAGAAAGAAAAAAAAACCACGGGTAGGTGGTATGCAATTATGGACGGACTGCCGAGTGCCGACACAGAGGTAGCTACAGCCGTGGACTACCGTACTGTACTGTGTCTGCTGCTAATATAGACTGGTTGATAAAGAGATGTAGTATGTATGTATAAAGAAGAAAGAAAAAAAAAACCACGGGTAGGTGGTATACAATTATGGACGGACTGCCGAGTGCCGACACAGAGGTAGCTACAGCCGTGGACTACCGTACTGTACTGTGTCTGCTGCTAATATAGACTGGTTGATAAAGAGATGTAGTATGTATGTATAAAGAAGAAAGAAAAAAAAAACACGGGTAGGTGGTATACAATTATGGACGGACTGCCGAGTGCCGACACAGAGGTAGCTACAGCCGTGGACTACCGTACTGTACTGTGTCTGCTGCTAATATAGACTGGTTGATAAAGAGATGTAGTATGTATGTACAAAGAAGAAAGAAAAAAAAACCACGGGTAGGTGGTATACAATTATGGACGGACTGCCGAGTGCCGACACAGAGGTAGCTACAGCCGTGGACTACTGTACTGTGTCTGCTGCTAATATAGACTGGTTGATAAAGAGATGTAGTATGTATGTATAAAGAAGAAAGAAAAAAAAACCACGGGTAGGTGGTATACAATTATGGATGGACTGCCGAGTGCCGACACAGAGGTAGCTACAGCCGTGGACTACTGTACTGTGTCTGCTGCTAATATAGACTGGTTGATAAAGAGATGTAGTATTTATGTATAAAGAAGAAAGAAAAAAAAACCACGGGTAGGTGGTATACAATTATGGACGGACTGCCGAGTGCCGACACAGAGGTAGCTACAGCCGTGGACTACCGTACTGTACTGTGTCTGCTGCTAATATAGACTGGTTGATAATGAGATGTAGTATGTATGTATAAAGAAGAAAGAAAAAAAAACCACGGGTAGGTGGTATACAATTATGGATGGACTGCCGAGTGCCGACACAGAGGTAGCTACAGCCGTGGACTACTGTACTGTGTCTGCTGCTAATATAGACTGGTTGATAAAGAGATGTAGTATGTATGTATAAAGAAGAAAAAAAAAAAAACCACGGGTAGGTGGTATACAATTATGGATGGACTGCCGAGTGCCGACACAGAGGTAGCTACAGCCGTGGACTACCGTACTGTGTCTGCTGCTAATATAGACTGGTTGATAAAGAGATGTAGTATGTATGTATAAAGAAGAAAGAAAAAAAAAACCACGGGTAGGTGGTATACAATTATGGACGGACTGCCGAGTGCCGACACAGAGGTAGCTACAGCCGTGGACTACTGTACTGTGTCTGCTGCTAATATAGACTGGTTGATAATGAGATGTAGTATGTATGTATAAAGAAGAAAGAAAAAAAAAACACGGGTAGGTGGTATACAATTATGGATGGACTGCCGAGTGCCGACACAGAGGTAGCTACAGCCGTGAACTACCGTACTGTGTCTGCTGCGACTGGATGATAAATAATGATATAAAAAATATATATATATCACTACTGCAGCCGGACAGGTATATATTATATAATGACGGACCTGCTGGACACTGTCTGTCAGCAGAATGAGTTTTTTATAGAATAAAAAAAAAACACCACACAAGTCACACGACGAGTGTTTAACTTTTTCAGGCAATCACAATATAGTATACTACTAACTATACTGGTGGTCAGTGTGGTCAGGTCACTGGTCAGTCACACTGGCAGTGGCACTCCTGCAGCAAAAGTGTGCACTGTTTAATTTTAATAATATGTACTCCTGGCTCCTGCTATAACCTATAACTGGCACTGCTCCCCAGTCTCCCCCACAATTATAAGCTGTGTGAGCATAGTCAGATATATACATAGATGATGCAGCACACTGGGCTGAGCAGTGCACACAGATATGGTATGTGACTGAGTCACTGTGTATCGTTTTTTTCAGGCAGAGAACGGATTATATTAAATAAAACTGCACTGTCTGGTGGTCACTGTGGTCAGTCACTACTAAACTATGCACTCTCTACAGTACTCCTAAGCTCCAGTAAATCAAGTGTCTCTGTTTAAAATCAATCTCACTCTCTCTCTTCTAATCTAAATGGAGAGGACGCCAGCCACGTCCTCTCCCTATCAATCTCAATGCACGTGTGAAAATGGCGGCGACGCGCGGCTCCTTATATAGAATCCGAGTCTCGCTATAGAATCCGAGCCTCGCGAGAATCCGACAGCGTCATGATGACGTTCGGGCGCGCTCGGGTTAACCGAGCAAGGCGGGAAGATCCGAGTCGCTCGGACCCGTGAAAAAAAACATGAAGTTCAGGCGGGTTCGGATTCCGAGGAACCGAACCCGCTCATCTCTAATATATATATGTATGTGTTTTAAATGTATAAGTTTTGTCCCCGGCAGTCCCCCACAGATGACGCTGACTGAGAATACTCTGTCCGGGCTTGCTGCACTGGAACGCAAGCTGGCGGTTGCCTGGCAACCGCGCCCTGCGTGAACCCGGAAGTGAGGTCCCGGTGATGTATCAGCGGCTGCAGCTGAGGACGCGGACGCCAGCAGGAGAGAGGACTCGGTATCAGGTATATAAATGTTTTGTGTGTGTCTGTTTGTTTGTATATTGGTGTATCCTGACGAAAGGGCTGATGCCCTGAAACATGTTGAGCTAACACACCGTTATTAAAGGTGCTTGCAGAAGAGTCCTTGGAGTGCCGTGCTTTTCTTGTATGTATATATATATATATATATATATATATATACATATATATATACAGTTGTGCTCATTAGTTTACATACCCTAGCAGAATTTGTGATTTTCTGGCCATTTGTCAGAGAATATGAATGATAACTCACAAACTTTTGTCTTTCACTCATGGTTAGTGGTTGGGTGAAGCCATTTATTGTCAAACAACTGTGTTTACTCTTTTTAAATCATAATGACAACAGAAACTACCCAAATGACCCTGATCAAAAGTTTACATACCCCAGTTCTTAATACCGTGTATTGCCCCCTTTAACATCAATAACAGCTTGAAGTCTTTTGTGGTAGTTGTGTATGAGTCTCTTTATTTTCTCAGATGGTAAAGCTGCTCATTCTTCTTGGCAAAAAGCCTCCAGTTCCTGTAAATTCTTGGGTTGTCTTGCATGAACTGCATGTTTGAGATCTCCCCAGAGTGGCTCAATGATATTGAGGTCAGGAGACTGAGATGGCCAATCCAGAACCTTCGCTTTATTCTGCTGTAGCCAATGACAGGTCAACTTGGCCTTGTGTTTTGGATCATTGTCATGTTGGAACGTCCAAGTACGTCCCATGAGCAGCTTCCGGGCTGATGAGTGCAAATTTTCCTCCATTATTTTCTGATAACATGCTGCATTCATCTTGCCATCAATTTTGACCAAGTTTCCAGTGCCTTTGTAGCTCACACATCCCCAAAACATCAGCGATCCACCTCCGTGTTTCACAGTAGGAATGGTGTACCTTTCATCATAGGCCTTGTTGATTCCTCTCCAAATGTAACGTTTATGGTTGTGGCCAAAAAGTTCAATTTTGGTCTCATCACTCCAAATGACTTTGTTCCAGAAGTTTTGAGGCTTGTCTCTGTTCTGTTTGGAGTATTGTAAGCGGGATGCTTTGTGGCATTTGTGTAGTAATGGCTTTCTTCTGGCGACTCGACCATGCAGCCCATTTTTCTTCAAATGCCTCCTTATTGTGCATCTTGAAACAACCACACCACTTTTTTTCAGAGAGTCCTGTATTTCAGCTGAAGTTATTTGTGTATTTTTCTTTGCATCCCGAACAATTTTCCTGGCAGTTGTGGCTGAAATTTTTGTTACCTTACCGTGATTTGGTTTCCACAGAATCCCTCATTTTCCACTTCTTAATTAGAGTTTGAACACTGCTGATTGACATTCTCAATTGCTTGGATATCTTTTTATATCCCTTTCCTGTTTTATACAGTTCAATTAGGGTTTCCCGCAGATCCTTTGACAATTCTTTTGCTTTCCCCATGACTCAGAATCCAGACATGTCAGTGCAGCACTGGATGAAAGATGCAAAGGTCTTTCAGGAGTCCAGAAACTCACTGACCTTTTAGACACACACTGATTACAAGCAAACAGATCACAGGTGAGGATGGTTACCTTTAGTAGCCATTCAAACCCATTTGTGTCAACTTGTGTGCATGTTATCAGGCCAAAATCTCCAGGGTATGTAAACTTTTGATCAGGGTTATTTGGGTAGTTTTTGTTGTCATTATGATTTAAAAAGAGTAAACACAGTTGTTTGACAATAAATGGCATCACCAAACCACTAACCATGAGTGAAAGAAAAGTTTGGGAGTTATCATTCATATTCTCTGACAAATGGCCAGAAAATCACAAATTCTGCTAGGGTATGTAAACTTATGAGCACAACTGTATATAGTAAGGTTGCATAAATCTGTGTCCCAAACACAGACGTAGAAATATCTATAAAAAGCGGATAAAAAACTGGCGCTTTATGTTTCCCCAATAATAAAGACTGTGGGTGAAATCTAATAAAATAACATAGATTTATTAATTAATTAACTAGACATCACAAGCTAAAAACAGGAAATAATTCCAGTATAAACACTTCTGATGAAGCTAGGTGACCGAGCCTAGGGAAACGCGTTAAGTGTTCATGCTGCCATCACTCCAGTGTCCTGCATTTCAAACGGATCCAGATATGGACTTTTGAACCAACTATTTTGGAACTTTTCCTGTGGGATTTTCAAACCAAACAGCACCGATTGGAGAGACCCAGTGCTCACACGAACAGCACAGCTTGCCTGCTGGCAATTATTTCTCTGGAAGTCTCCATCGCTAAGGGTAACACCAGCTGTATATATTTCCTGTCCCCAGGGAACTTTGCACATTCTCAGTCCGGGATCCTTTGTGGACACATGTCAGCAGCTATTTCTAACTATTTCTGAGCTCCATCAATGCCCTTCATTGTATGTTTATACTGGAATTATTTCCTGTTTTTAGCTTGTGATGTCTAGTTAATTAATTAATAAATCTATGTTATTTTATTAGATTTCACCCACAGTCTTCATTATTGGGGAAACATAAAGCACCAGTTTTTTATCAGCTTTTTATAGTTTTCATTGGGATTGACAATCCCTACTGGCAGCTGTGACAGCGCGTCTGGGTGTGTTCTTTCTGTAGAAATATCTATGGAGGATGTCATGTTCATAGCTATATTTCCCTCAGACCCCTCGGGGTCGCAAAAAGGTTATTTTGCCAAGTTACTACTTCCTGATATCGACACGGATACTGTTTCCTATGTCAACCATAATGTTTCCTGATTAGATCCACTAAAAAAAAAAAAGAAGAGCATTCAGTACATGATTAGTGCACATTAAGGACGTCACTGAGGACTCTGGCTGTTCCTGACAAAAGGTTCTATGTGTGGATATATATATATATATATATATATATATGTATATATATGTATATATAAATTTATAATGAAAGCTAAGGTATCGTTCCTCCTTCTCATGTGCTGAGCGCTCTGTGTGAGAAAGTCTGGGTCAGCCCTGACAATATGGTTTCAAATCCTCAAGAGGATTCTGATTGCTTATTCTTTTCCCGCCGCAACAGAATAAAGTGGGAGTCACCCCCTGTTCTGCACAAGGTCCTGTCACAAATCCAGTGGATCGTATGCAGGAAGCTACGTTATATTCTAGTTATGTGTCCATGCGTACGTTAGTTAGACCTGCCATTACATACGCATGGGGGAGTAGTAGTATTCAAAAATGGTTGGGTACCTTGTCATCCGATGTAGATACCCTGGGAAGAGATAGGATACTCCTTACGTTGGGTCATATCAAGGACATTGCAGCATACTTTCGTGCGACTGCAAGGGATATAGGACTCTTGGGTTCACGGGCCAATTCCATGGCGGTCTCGGCTAGGAGGGCGTTGTGGATTCACCAATGCAATGCTGATGCTGACTCCGAGAAGAAATGGAGTCTCTTCCCTATGAAGGTGAAGCCTGGTTTGGTGACGGCCTAGTTAATTTGTTCTCGACAGCTGCCGCTGGTAAGTCTACCTTCTTGCCCTATGTTCCCTCACAGCAGATGATGACACATCATTGTTGGATACAGTCATTTCGGCCCAATAGATACAGATTTCCCTTTCTTTGCAGGTAGAGGAAGGAGAAAAGGGAAGAGGTCCGCAACCTCTTCAAGATCACAGGAGAAGAAATCATCCTCTGTTTTCTGCCACATCCACCGCATGACGCTGGGACTCTCTTGCGGGAGCCCACACCAGTGGGGCCACGTCTAAAGCTCTTCAGTCAGTCCTGGAACGGACCCGGGCTCGGGGTTTTTTACGAATAGTGTCCCAAGGGTATATACTGGAGTTTCCAGATGTTTCCCCTCACCAATTTTTTAAATTAACGATTCTCCTCCGGACGGGGAGGTAGTATGCGACGCAATACAAAGGTTGTATCAGGATCAGGTCATTGGCCTGGTTTCCCCTGTCACAACAGGGAGAAGGCTTTTATTCAAGCCTCTTTGTGGTCCCAAAGCCAGACGGCTCGGTCAGACCAATCCTAAAGCTGAAATCCCTCAATTTCTACTTAAAGAAATTCAAATCCAAGATGGAATCTCTCAGGGCAGTGATTTCCAATCTGGTAAAAGGAGTTTTTTTCATGGTCTCAGTAGACATAAAGGAGGCCTAATTACATTTTCCTCCGCATTAGGCTTACCTGAGGTTTGCAATTCAGGGTTGTCATTACCAATTTCAGTTGTTACCTTTTGGTCTGTCCACGGCTCCAAGGATTTTTACCAGGGTGATGGCAGTAATGATTGTTCTCTCTCGCTAGTAAGGAGTCACAATTATCCCATACTGGGACGGTCTCCTGATAACGGCGAGGTCAAGGAACCAGTTGGTGCAAAACATTGCACTCTCCCTGACAGTTCTTCAACAACATGGTTGGCTCCTGAATTTGCCGGAATCACTGTTGGTCCCAACGACGCGGTTGTCGGTTTTGGGAATAATACTAGACACAGAACTACAGAGAGTTTTTCTTCCAGTGGAAAGGGCTCTGGAGATCCAGAGTCTGGTCAAACAAATTCCGAGACCAGCAAGAGTGTCAATTCATCAATACATTCGGTTGCTGGAAAAAATGGTTGCGGCCTACGAGGCCACTCAGTTTGGCAGGTTCCATGCCAGGGTGTTCCAGTGGGACCTGTTGGACAAGTGGTCCGGTTCCCACCTACACATACACCGGAGGATAATCCTGTCTACCAAGACTAGAATCTCACTCCTGTGGTGGCTGCGCAGTTCTCACCTCCTAGAGGTGCGCAGGTTCGAGATCCAGGACTGGATCCTAGCGACCACGGATGCAAGCCTCTGAGGCGGGGGGGGGGGGGGGGGCAGTCACACAGGGACACAGGGGGAAAACTTCCAAGGAAGATGGTCAAGTTAGAAAACTTGTCACCACATTAACGGTCTAGAGTTAAGGGCCGTTTACAATGGTTTTCTACAAACGAAAATTAGAACAGCAATGGCAGAAACCACAAGGATTTTCCGCTGGGCGGAAAAACATACAAGCGCTCTGGCGGCGATGTTCATTTCAAGAGTGGACTGGACAACTGGGAAGCAGACTTCCTCAGCAGACACGATCTCCATCCAGGAGAGGGGAGACCTCCTCCAAGTAGTCTTCGAAGAGGTGACATGTCGTTGGGATTTCCTCAAGTAGGAATGATGGCATCTCGTCTCAACAAGAAGCTTCAGAATTCCAGGTCAAGGGACCCTCAAACAGGAACAGTGAATGCACTGGTGACACCGTGGGTATTTTCAGTCGGTATATGTATTCCCTACGTTTTCTCTCATTCCAAAAGTTCTGGGATCATAAAAAGGAAATTTGAGCAAGCCTCATGGTCCCAGACTGGCAAAGGAGAGCTTGGTATCCAGATCTCAGGAATTACTCATAGGAGATCCCTGGTTTTTTTCCTTTGCGCGAGGACCTGTTGTGGCAGGGGCCATGCGTGTATTAGGACTTACCGCGGCTACGTTTGACTACGTGGCGATTTACAGCCAAATCCTAGTCCGTAAGTGTATTCCCACGGAATTAGTTCTCCACACTTATTCGGGCTAGAAAAGGGATAACGTCTAAACATTACTACCGTATTTGGAGAAAATAAGTTTCTTGGTGTGAATCCAAGAAGACTCCTACGGCAGAGTTTTCAGCTAGGACGTTTTCTCCATTTTCTACAAGCAGGTGTGGATGCGCGCCTAAACTTGGGCTCAATTAAAATCGACCTTCTCGGGTTTCTTTCAGAATAAATTGGACTCCCTTCCAGAAGTTCAGAATGTCGTGAAGGGTGTGTTGCACATCCAACCTCCATTTGTGCTCCAATGGCACCATGGGACCTTAACGGGGTGTTGCAGTTCCTTCAATCACATTGGTTGAACCTTTAAATAAGGAGGAGTGAAATTCCTCACTTGGAAAGTGGTCATCAGGTTGGCCTTGGCATACGCAAGGCGAGTGTCTGAGTTAGCGGCTTGGTCTCACAAGAGACCTTATTTGATCTTCCATGAAGATAGAGCAGAGTTGGAAACTCATCAACAATTTCTACCGAAGGTGGTTTCTTCTTTCCACATGTACCAACCTATTGTGGTGCCTGTGGCTGCCGACGCCTTCGCTGAGTCGAAGTCTCTGCATGTGGTCAGAGTTTTGAATATTTATGTCGCCAGGACGGCTCCGTTTAGGAACACCGGCTCTGTTTGTCCTGTTTGCTCCCAACAAGATTGGGTGTCCTGCTTCCATGCAGACCGTTGCGCGCTGGATCTGTAGTATGATTCAGCATGCTCATCTCACGGCAGGATTGCCGTTACCGAAATAGGTGAAGGCCCATTCTACTAGAAAGGGGCGGTTGACCGGGGAGTCTCGGCATTGCAACTTTGCCGAGCAGCTATTTAGCAAACAATTTGGCTAAGTTTTACAGTTTTAATACCTTGGCCGAGGTTGACCTCACGTTTGGTCATTCGGTACTGCAGAGTCGTCCGCACTCTCCCGCCCATTTTAGAGCTTATGTATAACCCTATGGTTCTGGGACGGGCACCCAGCATCCTCTAGGACGTATGAGAAAATAGGATTTTAATACCTACCGGTAAATCCTTTTCTCTTAGTCCGTAGAGGATGCTGGGTGCCCGTCCCAGTGCGTACTGTATCTGCAGTGATTATTTGTGGTTACACACATGTTGTGTTACGTTTCTTGTCAGCCTGGTGCTGCAATTGTTCATGCCGTTGGCTTGTATTCTGTTGAATGCCACGTTCTGCGGCATACTTGAGGTGTGAGCTGGCAAGATGCTCACCGTGGTTTAACAATAAATCCTTTCCTCGAAATGTCCGTCTCCCTGGGCACAGTTCCTATAACTGGAGTCTGGAGGAGGGGCATAGAGGGAGGAGCCAGTTCACACCCATTCAAAGTCTTAAAGTGCCCATGTCTCCTGCGGATCCCATCTATACCCCATGGTTCTACATGTGACCCAGCATCCTCTACGGACTAAGAGAAAAGGATTTACCGGTAGGTATTAAAATCCTATTATATCCACGTGCCCTAAACTGCAGGGCCAACTTATCATTATCAGTTAATGTTTTTTCTTAAGCTTTTAGAATTAACATTAGCCAGGAATAATTTTTTGTTTGACAACAAATGGTACATACAGTTGCAGGGCTGTGCCATGGGGTCATCTGTATCTCCGTCCCTGGCTAATTGTTACATGTTTGAGATTGAATAGGACATGTTTTTTTTCTAAACCAGATATACAGTAGCCAGCAAAATTAAATTCTTTGTCCGCTACATTGATGACTTGTTCATAATATGGCAAGGCTCAATCAAAGATTTTGATGACATGATCAATATTGTTAATACACTAGATCCAACCATCAAATGTACTGCTAATTCGAGTAAAACTGTCATCAACTTTCTTGATGTTGAAGTGTCATTACAGGAAGGGTTAATACACACCAACATTTATAAAAAAAAAACACTGATAAAACACTTTGCTCCATGCAGCCAGTTATCATTTGCCTTCCACAAAATGCAGTTTGCCCTTCTCTCAATTTCTCTGAGTTCACAGGATTTCTGATAATATAAATCAAACGGTTACTGCAATTGATAAGTTGGCCCTGCAGTTTAGGGCACGTGGATATAACTGTAAGTTACAGGCAGCTAAAACCAAGGTGCTGAGTATCCCGAGATCTGAGACCTTAAAACCTACTGATCCTTTGACAAAAACTGTTAAGAACAAAATTCCGTTTGTGCAGCGATATAGTCATCTGTCTTAAAGCATTGCCTAGGTAACAAGGGAATCTTGGCCAATAGTTACTGCAGATAAGGAGTTGAAGATGCTTAACCAACACTCACTTCAATCCAGTTACACCCGTAATAAGAGCATTAAGGACTTAGTGGTCAGAAATTACATTTCAAACATGAAACCAGAACCTATTTGAAATTTTTTATCTAAAAAACCTGGGTGCTATAGATGCACTGGGTGCACAACATGTAGTTATATAGAAACCGGGCCAGGTTTCTCGCACCCACAATCAGGCAAATATATTAAAATTAATAACATTTTGACTTGCACCAGCACTCATGTAGTCTATTTCATTAGATGTCCGTGCAGCCTTTTTTATATAGGTAAAAGCAGCTGCCAGTTCCGTGAAAGAATGGCAATGCATCGGTCGTCCATTCGGTCAGCATTAGAGGGTGAGACGCAATCGCAGCCAGTGGCTAAACATTTTCAGTTGTTGAAACATAGTTTAGCATCGTTGAAATACAGAATTATAGACCAGCAACCACCTAACATCAGAGGTGGAGATCGCAATAAGGCGTTATTGCAGAGGGAGGCAAGGTGGATTCACCGTTTAAACACGGCAGCCCCGAAGGGGTTAAATGAACATTTTAGTTTAAACTGTTTTTTTATGAACAGTATGTTTACCATGTATAACATCTAATTGTCTTTAGCAATATTGGTGTCACTGTTTAAGCAATTGCCTGTCTTTTCCGGTTAACTTCATGGACATTCAGTGGTTTCTACAGTGATAGCGCTGAATTGTATTATATAATCGACATGGTGGTGGTGGATGATCTTTTAATGTCTCACTTTAATTGTTAATAGGTTCCCTTGGCAACCAGGAACGCAGCGGGGAGAGCATCCACAGCATCAGAGATGAGGCGGTGACGTCATCTACCCCCAACTCGGTCCTGTGGACAGGAACAGTGTGCACACAACAAAAGTGAAGGTATAAAGGTATGTGCTTTGTAAATGTTGTATTGTTCTGATGAAAGTTACTAAAACTGAAACGTTAACAGCAGCTTGTCTGTTTACTGCTCATTATTTACAAGTCCCGAGTGAGTGCCACCGATTGTCTGTCATATATTTATATATGTGTATATATATATATATATATATATATGTGTATATATATATATATATATATATATATATATATAAATAAATATATATAGCAAAAGAACCAGGCGGCACTCCGGGGTTTTGAACAAAAAACCAAACGTATAATGATCACAGCAAATACATCAAACAGGCATAGTAGTTACACCGACGTTTCAATGCCCTAACAGCGTTTTCTTCAAGGTGCTATGCTGCAAGTGAAACACACCAAACTAAACAAAAGACACAATAGCAAGTAACATACCTTAAATAGGTGTTTGAAGTAGAGTAAGACAGCCCCCTCCTGCCCCATGCTGGCGTCTCCCTAGGTCCGGACACCGCCGTCCTTGGCATTTCCGGTCACGGCCGCAGGCGCAGTGACGTCACCCACCTCGTGTTTCCTCTATGCCCTGCTTCTGCTCACTATCCGTTGCCAGGGACGCCGTCACCTATTTAAGGTATGTCACTTGCTAGTGTGTCTTTTGTTTAGTTTGGTGTGTTTCACTTGCAGCATAGCACCTTGAAGAAAACGCCGTTAGGGCGTTGAAACGTCGGTGTAACTACTATGCCTGTTTGATGTATTTGCTGTGATCATTATACGTTTGGTCTTTTGTACAAAACCCCGGAGTGCCGCCTGGTTCTTTTGCTATACGGACAGGAGCAGGAATCCTAACCATAAAACCATACCTTCAAAATTTCTACAAAGGAGGGCACCTGGGTGGCTGAATGTATGGATAGTGAGTGCCGTTCATTTTTAATCAATCAATCAATCAATATATATATATATATATATATATATATATATATATATTTATTACTGTGTGTATATATAATTTTCCAAGGGAGGATCGTAGTCTTACTTTTTCCTCCAATTCATCAGCGGAGGTGCAATCTCAGAGTCTTCTTCTTCTAGGGTCCTCAGTTATAAAGTGAGTGTAATAAGAGCACTCACCAGGCCGTGTTTCATGCAAAAAAGTATCACAAGTTACTTTATTATTCCATTGTAGTAGGTTGACAAACAGGTCAATGTTTCTGGTCCTTTGATGGGCCTTTGTCAAGACATAAAAAATCACCCTAATATAGGGGAGCACCAGTGCTTGTACTAGCACAAAGCACCAAAATGTGGCAGCGGGGGGAAGGTTTAGCGCTGGTCCCTTACTTTGCAGGGGCGCTTGGACTCCTAAATACACCACTGTTAACACTAATTACTTGCTCTCAAGCTTGACTGCACCCCCACCTATCCTTGTCCAAAAAGATTTTACCCTAGTACCAGTGCCGGATTTAGACCTCACGGGGCTCTAGGCAAGATACCAGTTTGGGGCCCTACTCCCTCAAACAAATACTAACTTTGGTATATATGCATCTTCCACCCCCACGTTTCCCTCAGCGCTCAATAAACATATAAGGGAATGTAATGAACAACAATTTGTTAAAAAAAAAAATGTTTTTTCCATTTTTGCCCTGTCTCAGGGAGTAACCGGGAACTAGGGGCCTGATTCAGATTACTACGCTAATGCATATGCAGCTGCAATTTTTAAGTGTACGAAATTGCTAAGGATCGCAAGTGAAGCAGCCGCCCATAGAAGAACAGAGATGCCTACTGGAGCCATCGCAAGATTCACAGCATCTCAATGAGTCTATGGTCATGCAGACTAGCCACAGCAGTAGCAACACTGGTGCCACACACACACCCCTGTTCAGCATGACAGAACCCCGAATTCCAGCAACAGGAGTTCTATAAACCCGGCAGCTCCTTTGTGAGTAGGAACCTATGTGAGGGGCGGAATAGGATCTTGTAAAGGCAAGATTGGTCTGAGGGGAGGGTCCATAGAAACTAAGCTTCCTGTAACTGTATCACCAATGGACAATGGAGCTAGCTGAGTACGGAAGCAGATTCAAGGAGCTCCGGCCAGTGGACACCAGCATGTCACAGTGTGTGATAGTATGCCCTGCCTGTTTGAGCTGCTGGTGGGAGCGGAGGTCAATAAGGGGATGGGTAGTGAGAGGTGCCTTATTTGCATGGGGTCTGGCATCCTGCTGTAACAGGAAAAATATATTTCTCTGATGTCCTAGTGGATGCTGGGAACTCCGTAAGGACCATGGGGAATAGCGGCTCCGCAGGAGACTGGGCACAAAAGTAAAGCTTTAGGACTACCTGGTGTGCACTGGCTCCTCCCCCTATGACCCTCCTCCAAGCCTCAGTTAGATTTTTGTGCCCGGCCGAGAAGGGTGCACACTAGGGGCTCTCCTGAGCTTCGAAGTGAAAGTTTAGTTTTAGGTTTTTTATTTTCAGTGAGACCTGCTGGCAACAGGCTCACTGCATCGAGGGACTAAGGGGAGAAGAAGCGAACCTGCCTGCTTGCAGCCAGCTTGGGCTTCTTAGGCTACTGGACACCATTAGCTCCAGAGGGACCGAACACAGGCCCAGCCTCGGAGTCCGGTCCCAGAGCCGCGCCGCCGGCCCCCTTACAGAGCCAGAAGCAAGAAGAGGTCCGGAAAAATCGGCGGCAGAAGACATCAGTCTTCAACAAGGTAGCGCACAGCACTGCAGCTGTGCGCCATTGCTCCTCAGGCACACTTCACACTCCGGTCACTGAGGGTGCAGGGCGCTAGGGGGGGGGCGCCCTGAGCAGCAATGTAAAACACCTTGGCTGGCGAAAATACACCACATATAACCCCCAGGGCTATATGGATGTATTTTAACCCCTGCCAGAATTCACCAAAAAGCGGGAGAAAAGGCAGCCGAGAAGGGGGCGGAGCCTATCTCCTCAGCACACGGGCGCCATTTTCCATCACAGCTCCGCTGGAAGGACGTCTCCCTGACTCTCCCCTGCAGTCCTGCACTACAGAAAAGGGTAAAAAAGAGAGGGGGGGGGCACTAATTTGGCGCAGTTTTGATAATAACAGCAGCTATAAAGGGAAAAGCACGTTATATAGTGGTATTCCTGTCTATATATAGCGCTCTGGTGTGTGCTGGCATGCTCTCCCTCTGTCTCCCCAAAGGGCTAGTGGGGTCCTGTCCTCTATCAGAGCATTCCCTGTGTGTGTGCGGTGTGTCGGTACGATTGTGTCGACATGTTTGAGGAGGAAAATGAGATGGAGGCGGAGCAATTGCCTATAATAGAGTTGTCACCCCCTAGGGAGTCGACACCTGAGTGGATGAGCTTATGGAAGGAATTGCGTGACAATGTCAGCTCTTTACGAAAGACAGTTGACGATATGAGACAGCCGGCTACTCAGCTTGTGCCTGTCCAGGGGTCTCAAACGCCATCAGGGGCTCTAAAACGCCCGTTACCTCAGATGGCGGACACAGACACGGATACTGACTCCAGTGTCGACGATGATGAGACAAATGTGACTTCCAGTAGGGCCACACGTTACATGATTGAGGCAATGAAAAATGTTTTGCATATTTCTGATAATACAAGTACCACTAAAAAGGGTATTATGTTTGGTGAGAAAAAACTGCCTGTAGTTTTTCCTGTATCCGAGGAATTGAATGAAGTGTGTGATGAGGCGTGGGTTTCCCCCGATAAAAAACTGATAATTCCTAAAAGGTTATTGGCATCATACCCTTTCCCGCCAGAGGATAGGGCACGTTGGAAAACACCCCCTAGGGTGGATAAAGCGCTCACACGCTTGTCTAAACAGGTGGCACTACCCTCTCCTGATACGGCCGCCCTAAAGGAACCTGCCGACAGAAAGCAGGAGAATATCCTAAAATGTATATACACTCACACGGGTGTTATACTGCGACCGGCCATCGCCTCAGCCTGGATGTGCAGTGCTGGGGTGGCGTGGTCGGATTCCCTGACTGAAAATATTGATACCCTAGATAGGGACAGTATATTACTGACTATAGAGCATTTAAAAGATGCATTTTTATATATGCGTGATGCGCAGAGGGATATTTGCCGACTGGCATCAAGAGTTAGCGCGCTGTCCATTTCTGCAAGAAGAGGGTTATGGACGCAGCAGTGGTCAGGTGATGCGGATTCCAAAAGGCACATGGAACACAGCCAGTTCCCAGGAACAGAAGCCCTCTCCCGCCTCCGCAAAGTCCTCAGCATGACGCTGGGGCTTTACAAGCGGACTTAGGCACGGTGGGGGCCCGTCTCAAGAAGTTCAGCGCGCAGTGGGCCCACTCGCAAGTGGACCCCTGGATCCTTCAGGTGGTATCTCAGGGGTACAAATTGGAATTCGAGACGTCTCCCCCTCGCCGTTTCCTAAAGTCTGCTTTACCGACGTCTCCCTCAGACAGGGAGGCAGTATTGCAAGCCATTCACAAGCTGTATTCCCAGCAGGTGATAATCAAGGTACCCCTCCTGCAACAGGGAAAGGGGTATTATTCCACACTGTTTGTGGTACCGAAGCCGGACGGCTCGGTGAGACCAATTTTAAATCTAAAATCCTTGAACACTTACATACAGAGGTTCAAATTCAAGATGGAGTCACTCAGAGCAGTGATTGCAAACCTGGAAGAAGGGGATTATATGGTGTCTCTGGACATCAAAGATGCTTACCTACATGTCCCAATTTACCCTTCTCACCAAGGGTACCTCAGGTTTGTGGTACAGAATTGTCACTATCAGTTTCAGACGCTGCCGTTTGGCTTGTCCACGGCACCCCGGGTCTTTACCAAGGTAATGGCCGAAATGATGATACTCCTTCGAAGGAAGGGAGTTTTAGTTATCCCTTGGACGATCTCCTGATAAGGGCAAGATCCAGGGAACAGTTGGAAGTCGGGGTAGCACTATCTCAGATAGTGTTGCGGCAGCACGGTTGGATTCTCAATATTCCAAAATCGCAGCTGATCCCGACGACACGCCTTCTATTCCTAGGGATGATCCTGGACACAGTCCAGAGAAAGGTTTTTCTCCCGGAGGAGAAAGCCAGGGAGTTATCCGAGCTAGTCAGAAATCTCCTAAAACCAGGCCAAGTATCAGTGCATCAATGCACAAGGGTCCTGGGAAAAATGGTGGCTTCCTACGAAGCAATCCCATTCGGCAGATTCCACGCAAGAACCTTCCAGTGGGATCTGCTAGACAAATGGTCCGGGTCGCATCTTCAGATGCATCAGCGGATAATCTTGTCACCAAAGACAAGGGTGTCTCTCCTGTGGTGGTTGCAGAGTGCTCATCTTCTAGAGGGCCGCAGATTCGGCATTCAGGACTGGGTCCTGGTGACCACGGATGCCAGCCTGAGAGGCTGGGGAGCAGTCACACAGGGAAGAAATTTCCAGGGCTTGTGGTCAAGCCTGGAGACATCACTTCACATAAATATCCTGGAGCTAAGGGCCATCTACAATGCTCTAAGCCTAGCAAGACCTCTGCTTCAAGGTCAGCCGGTGCTGATCCAGTCAGACAACATCACGGCAGTCGCCCACGTAAACAGACAGGGCGGCACAAGAAGCAGGAGGGCAATGGCAGAAGCTGCAAGGATTCTTCGCTGGGCGGAAAATCATGTGATAGCACTGTCAGCAGTGTTCATTCCGGGAGTGGACAACTGGGAAGCAGACTTCCTCAGCAGGCACGACCTCCACCCGGGAGAGTGGGGACTTCATCCAGAAGTCTTCCACATGATTGTGAACCGTTGGGAAAACCAAAGGTGGACATGATGGCGTCCCGCCTCAACAAAAAACTAGACAGGTATTGCGCCAGGTCAAGGGACCCTCAGGCAATAGCTGTGGACGCTCTGGTAACACCATGGGTGTACCAGTCAGTGTATGTGTTCCCTCCTCTGCCTCTCATACCCAAGGTACTGAGAATTATAAGACGGAGAGGAGTAAGAACTATACTCGTGGCTCCGGATTGGCCAAGAAGGACTTGGTACCCGGAACTTCAAGAGATGCTCACAGAGGACCCGTGGCCTCTACCTCTAAGAAGGGACCTGCTCTAGCAGGGACCCTGTCTGTTCCAAGACTTACCGCGGCTGCGTTTGACGGCATGGCGGTTGAACGCCGGATCCTGAAGGAAAAAGGCATTCCGGATGAAGTCATCCCTACCCTGATCAAAGCCAGGAAGGATGTAACCGCACAACATTATCACCGTATTTGGCGTAAATATGTTGCGTGGTGCGAGGCCAGGAAGGCCCCTACAGAGGAATTTCAACTGGGTCGTTTCCTGCATTTCCTGCAAACAGGACTGTCTATGGGCCTAAAATTAGGGTCCAGTTTAGGAACTGGCTTCAGTTCCTAAAGTTCAGACGTTTGTCAAGGGGGTACTGCATATACAGCCTCCTTTTGTGCCTCCAGTGGCACCTTGGGATCTCAATGTAGTTTTGGGGTTCCTAAAATCACATTGGTTTGAACCACTCACCACTGTGGACTTAAAATATCTCACATGGAAAGTGGTAATGCTGTTGGCCCTGGCTTCGGCCAGGCGTGTGTCAGAATTGGCGGCTTTATCCTATAAAAGCCCTTACCTAATTTTTCATACGGACAGGGCAGAATTGAGGACTCGTCCTCAATTTCTCCCTAAGGTTGTTTCAGCGTTTCACCTGAACCAGCCTATTGTGGTACCTGCGGCTACTAGGGACTTGGAGGACTCCAAGTTGCTGGATGTAGTCAGGGCCCTGAAAATATATGTTTCCAGGACGGCTGGAGTCAGAAAATCTGACTCGCTGTTTATTCTGTATGCACCCAACAAGCTGGGTGCTCCTGCTTCTAAGCAGACTATTGCTCGTTGGATTTGTAGTACAATTCAGTTTGCACATTCTGTGGCAGGCCTGCCACAGCCTAAATCTGTAAAAGCCCATTCCACAAGGAAGGTGGGCTCATCTTGGGCGGCTGCCCGAGGGGTCTCGGCTTTACAACTTTGCAGAGCAGCTACTTGGTCAGGGGCAAACACGTTTGCTAAATTCTACAAATTTGATACCCTGGCTGAGGAGGACCTGGAGTTCTCTCATTCGGTGCTGCAGAGTCATCCGCACTCTCCCGCCCGTTTGGGAGCTTTGGTATAATCCCCATGGTCCTTACGGAGTTCCCAGCATCCACTAGGACGTCAGAGAAAATAAGAATTTACTTACCGATAATTCTATTTCTCGTAGTCCGTAGTGGATGCTGGGCGCCCATCCCAAGTGCGGATTGTCTGCAATACTTGTACATAGTTGCTGTTACAAAAATCGGGTTTTTGTTGTTGTGAGCCATCTTTTCAGAGGCTCCGCTGTTATCATGCTGTTAACTGGGTTCAGATCACAGGTTGTACGGTGTGATTGGTGTGGCTGGTATGAGTCTTACCCGGGATTCAAAATCCTTCCTTATTGTGTACGCTCGTCCGGGCACAGTATCCTAACTGAGGCTTGGAGGAGGGTCATAGGGGGAGGAGCCAGTGCACACCAGGTAGTCCTAAAGCTTTACTTTTGTGCCCAGTCTCCTGCGGAGCCGCTATTCCCCATGGTCCTTACGGAGTTCCCAGCATCCACTACGGACTACGAGAAATAGAATTATCGGTAAGTAATTTCTTATTTTCCTGTCTACAGTACGAATCATGGGACCCTTGGGTCCCGCTGGGCCCTAGACGGGCGCCTAGGTTGCCTTGCAGTAAATTTGTCCCTGCATAGTACACAAACTTTCCTTGAAAATTCACCTCTTTTGACAAGCTTCTCAAATTGCCATACAATATTCCTTATGTTCAGGGGCATATTAACAACTTAACTGGCAATAGTTTTTCTCCAAGAACATGCATTTAAACTAGATATGAGCGGGTTCAGTTCTCAGAGAACTGAACCCTACCGGACTTCACCACCCGAGCCCGGATCCGAGTCGGGTTCAGGTTTCCCGCCTGACTCAGGAACCAGAACGAGGCAAAATGTCATCATCCCGCTGTCGGATTCTCGCAGGGTTTGGATTCCATATAAGGAGCCGCACATCGCCGCCATTTTCACTTCGCCATTGAAGAGTGTAGAGAGAGGACGTGTCTCCGTCCTCAGTGTCCGCGTCTTGTGCTGCATCAGTCCAGTCACAGTGGTGGTGTCCTCTGCTGCCATATGTCTAGTGCTGCTATATAAGTCCAGTCCATTGCAGTGGTGCTGTGTTGTCCTGCATCAGTCCAGTAGTGGTGTCCCTGTGCTGCCGTATATGTTCAGTGATCCTGCCGTATATGTCCATGGATACTGTCGTATATGTCCAGCGGTACTGCCTTAAAAATCCAGTGATCCTGCCGTATAATTCCAGTGATCCTGCCGTATAATTCCAGTGATCCTGCCGTATAAGTCCAGCGATCCTGCCGTATATATCCATTGATACTGTTGTATATGTCCAGCGGTACTGCCGTATAAATCCAGTGATCCTGCCGTATAAATCCAGTGATCCTGGCGTATAATTCCAGTGGTACTGGCGTATAAGTCCAGTGATCCTGCCGTATAATTACACTGGTACTGGCGTGTAAGTCCAGTCCAGTGATCCTGCCGTATATGTCCATTGATACTGCCATATATGTCCATTGATATCGTATATGTCCAGTGATCCTGCCGTATAAATCCAGTGATCCTGCCGTATAATTCCAGTGGTACTGGCGTATAAGTCCAGTGATCCTGCCGTATAATTCCAGTGATCCTGCCGTATAATTCCAGTGATCCTGCCGTATAATTGCAGTGATCCTGCCGTATAAGTCCAGTGATTCTGCTGTATAAATCCAGTGATCCTGCCGTATAATTCCAGTGGTACTGGCGTATAGGTCCAGTGATCCTGCTGTATAATTACAGTGGTACTGGTGTATAAGTCCAGTCCAGTGATACTGCCGTATATGTCCAGTGATACTGCCGTATATGTCCATTGATACTGCCATATATGTCCAGCTATACTGCCGTATATGTCCAGCGGTACTGCCGTATCAATCCAGTGATCCTGCCGTATAATTGCAGTGATCCTGACGTATAATTCTAGTGGTACTGACGTATAAGTCCAGTGATCCTGCCGTATAATTACAGTGGTACTGGCGTATAAGTCCAGTGCAGTTATACTGCCGTATATGTCCAGTGATACTGCCGTATATGCAGAGCCGTATCTAGGGTAGGGCGAGTGGGGCACGTGCCCTGGGCGCCTTGGCAGGCCCAGGAGAGGGGGGCGCTGCCGGCGGCCAGGGCATCATGCCCCACTCGCCCCCGTCACGTCAAAATGTGAGGGGAGGAGAGCGCAGCGTCTCTCCCTCCCCTCACCGCCGCTGCCAGCAGCGCTGCTGTGTCTGGTCTCCGGCGGCGTTAGCCAATCAGAGCTTGCGGACCGGCTCCTGATTGGCTGCCGGTCGACGAGCTCTGATTGGCTAGCGAACCGGCGCCACACAGCCGCCACACAGACCTGGAGCAGTGAGGGGAAGGAGAGGCGCTGCGCTCCCCTCACATATCAGAGCAAGCAGTGAGTGACCGTGGGGGAGGGGGGGGGAGAGAGAGAGAGTGAGCACAGTGGGGCATGTAACTGGTACAGTGGGGCATGTAACTGGCACAGCGGGCCATGTATCAGGAACAGTGTGGGGCATGTTTCTGGCACAGTGGGGCATGTAACTGGCACAGTGGGGCATGTATCTGGCACAGTGGGGCATGTATCCGGCACTGTGGGGTAATGTAACTGGCACTGTGGGGCATGTAATTGGCTCTGTGGGGCATGTAACTGGCACTTTGGGGCATGTATCTGGCACTGTTGGGTAATGTAACTGGCACTGTGGGGCATGTAACTGGCACTGTGGGGCATGTATCCGGCACTGTGGGGCATTGTATCTGGCACTGTGGGGCAATGTAACTGGCACTGTGGGGCAATGTAACTGGCACTGTGGGGCATGTAACTGGCACTGTGGGGCATTGTAACTGGCACTGTGGGGCATGTATCCGGCACTGTGGGGCATTGTATCTGGCACTGTGGGGCAATGTAACTGGCAATGTGATGCATTGTATCTGGCACTGTGATGCATTGTATCTGGCACAGTGGGGCATGTAACTGGCACTGTGGGGCATGTATCCGGCACTGTGGGGCAATGTAACTGGCACTGTGGGGCATGTAACTGGCACTGTGGGGTATGTATTTGGCACTGTGGGGCATGTATCTGGCACTGTGGGGCAATGTAACTGGCACTGTGGGGCATGTATCCGGCAATGTGGAGCATTGCATCTAGCACTGTGGGGCAATGTAACTGGCACTGTGGGGCATTGTATCTTGCACTGTTGGGCAATGTAACTGGCACTGTGGGGCATGTAACTGGCACTGTGGGGCATGTATCCGGCACTGTGGGGCATTGTATCTGGCACTGTGGGGCAATGTAACTGGCACTGTGGGCCATTTACAGTGGCCACACCCCTTCTGGTGCATGGCCACACCCCTTCTGGTGTGTGGTCACACCCCTTCTGGTGTGTGGCCACGCCCATTTAGGCTTCTTTTGCTGTTTATTTTTTTTTGGGGGGGCGCCATTTTCCATCTTGCCCTGGGCTCCGAAAACCCTAGCTACGCCTCTGCGTATATGTCCATTGATACTGCCATATATTGTATGTCCAGCAGTACTGCCGTATATGTCCAGCGGTACTGCCCTATAAATACAGTGATCCTGCCATATAATTCCAGTGGTACTGGCGTATAAGTCCAGTGATCCTGCCGTATAGTTCCAGTGATATTGCCGTATAATTTAAGTGAAACTGCTGTATATGTTCAGTGGTACTGCCATATAATTCCAGTGTTACTGCCGTATATATATACCCTTTTGCAAAGTGGATTACTGAGGCCATAACAACTATGCTGGTGCTAGATATGCGACTAGCAGGACTGCAGTGCCAACCCTAGATCGGCCAGGTGTTTGTGCTGCACACTTGTGTCGTTTAGCTTAGTCATACAGCTTCCTCATTGCCCTCTTTTACTTCTTGGCATGATGTGCTGTTTGGGTACTATTTTTTTTAAAGTGCCCTTCTGTCTGACACTGCAGTGCTACTCCTAGATGGGCCAATTGTTTGTGTCGCTTAGCTTAGTCATACAGCTACCTCGTTGCACCTCTTTCACATCTTTGCATAATGTGCTGTTTGGGGCCTATTTTTTAAATCTGCCCTCCTGTCTGACACTGCAGTGCCACTCCTAGATGTGCCAGGTGTTTGTGCCACACACTTGTGTCGCTTAGCTTAGTCATACAGCCACCTCGGTGCAACCTTTTGGCCTAAAAACAATATTGTGAGGTGTGAGGTGTTCAGAATAGACTGGAAATTAGAGGAAATTAATATTATTGAGGTTAATAATACCGTAGGGTCAAAATTACCCCCAAATTCTGTGATTATAGCCATTTTTATGTTTTTTTCAAAAATCATCCAGATCCAAAACCAAAACACAAAAGGGTGGTTTTGGCAAAACCAATCCAAAACCAAAACACGAGCGGGGAATTAGAACCAAAAGCAAAACACAAAACATGAAAAGTGCCCGCAGCTCTCCTTTAATTTAAACGTATCGAAAATTAATGTTATAACTATATTATTTTTTCAAATATTTGTAAAATATCAGTTCTGTCAAACATCAACCTTAATTTCCCAGGTGGCTGCATTGCCGTCAGGTACACCTGGGGGGAGGGTTAATTTGCACTTCCCAGGTAATTACTCCTCTGTGCACCTGTCGTATGGGGGTCCTGCTCATAGGCGTGCGCAGCACATTTTATTAGGGGGTGCATCATCTGAGGGGTGTGTCTAGCACCGCCTTTTGGGCGTGTCTAGCACCATCTATTGACGGTCAACACAATATAAAATATCCATACTTGTACCAATCCTAATAAAGCAGATACATTGTCAGATGTTGTGGTGTGCACCAAACAAACACCCCTGATGGCACTCACTGTATTTACACTGCTCCTCCTCAGCCTGGTCTGGCTCCCCCTCTCTTTTCCCTGCAAACTGCAGCAGCTTTCTTACAAGTCAGTCACTCACTGACACTGACAGTCGCAGACTAGTCCTGCTGCTGCTGGAAAAATGAGTGACGTGTCATTGTTTCTGCCGACCGCCTGCCAGTATTGAATTTGTTTTCCTAAGAGGAACGCTGGCTGCATGCTGCTCCTCATCAGTGGCTGGCGTTGGCATAGCATAGAAGGAGAGAGGTGGACATGTGGCGGGTGTGGCAGGTGGGCGTGCGAGCAGCATGACATCATCACATCACATCACGCTGTTTTTGTACATGGAGGTGGAGCCGTGAGTTAGAAAGCCGGTGGCAGTGGCACCCTTGATTAACCCAGGCGTCCGGTCAGTAATGCAGTCCTGACAGGGTGCCGCGCAGAGGGACAGTAATCAGCCTGCTCGGCGATCACTGCATCAGGCATGTGAGATCGGGGTGCCAGACATTAGGGGGTGCCTGTGCGCACAAGGCACCCCCCCTGCGCACACCTATGGTCCTGCTATGACCGTTCATCATGGCATACACAGGGGGAGAGTGGAGGGAGGCAGAGGGACTGGGAGGTCCCTCTGTGAGTGGCGGCTGCTGGAAGATTTTCTTTCGGCAGCTGGCCACAATGTGTACCTGACTGGTCGCATCTTTTGTGACCAGATCAGATAAAGCACAGCCTGGTGTGGTCGCAAATGATGCAACAATGCCAGCCAAGCTGTTTAAAGAGGAGGGGTCTGTGTGCAGTCTCCATGTTGGCTTCTTATTCTCTAGCGGATGGCACAGTTCAGAGTGCCAGAATCTACTGCGCAAGAACAGGACTTTGGGAACATGGCGTCCATGCCATACTCCCACTGATTTGTATACAGCGTATGTGCAAATTTCCGGAAAAATGACCTCCACCCTATATTCCCAGTAAGTTTTGAAGTGCAACTGATGTAAGACAAAGGAGAGATGAGTATTGAACATGGGTGCAGGGTATGCTGTGTGGACTTCGTGCACCCAGGGGCCTATGGGCACCACTTATAGATACTCCACTGCCTAGGTAATTGTAGCTCATTTATCACCCTGCTACATAAGTCACAGGAAACTTACTTTCATTCTCTTTTTGTAGAATAACTTTCTGACTCCCATACTATCAATCCTGTAATACTGGATCATATATCCTCGCAAAGCACTTTTCCCATTGCAATCTGGCTGGCTCAATATGCAGTCTGTGCCACTAAAACCTCATGTATCACACATTATTGCTGTATTGTAAATGTAAAAGCAAGGCCACTTAACCTATTTCTTTGTTAATAACTAATTTTCTGCTGCGGGCTCCACAAGGATAGACATAGGGGTGTAGAGTAGGATCTTGAGCCGAAGCACCAACTGGCTCAAAAGCTTTGACCTTCTTCCCAAGATGCATAGCGCCGCCTCCTATATCACCCCGCCTCCGTGCACAGGAGCTCAGCTCAGTTTGTAGTTGGTGCTTGCAGTGCAAGCATGTGACAGGAAGAGCTGCTCACAGCAGCTCTAGAAAGCTTTTTCTGAGGAAAAAAGAAGATTACAAGGGCTGCAGCAGAAGCACAGATTGTGCTGGATGTCAGTAGACATTGCCTGCTGCAGCTCCATCTCTCCCCCAGCGGCGCTGTACACTCCCATGCCCTGGTTGCCGGGTACCTACAGCAGGAGTCTCCGGTTTTCTTCCAAGTTAGTCACACACGGCTGGGGCTCTCCGGGATCGCGTGGCCGCACTTCGGGAGGAGGTAAGTGGGTCCCGCTCGCGGGACCCAAATTTTATCGCGATCCAGCGCGGCCGGTGGGAGGCAGGCCGCGCGTGCTGGTGGTGGACACTGTGGCAGTGCAGGCGATCCCACTAGATCACCAGGGCATGGGTGCAGGTCAGGTTTTCAATCTAAACCTTTTTTACAAGTAGCCCGCAGTACACGGTGGTTTTGCCAGCAGAGGGGATAAGGCTTAGACCTGGAGTCCCTCCCCCAGCCCCAGGGCGCCATTTCCCGCAAATGTTCCCGCCCTGGAGCTGCGTATCTGTCTCTCCCTCACTCCCTGGCAGTGTCTGCGGCGCCATTATCCCTCAGCTTACTGTTCCTGGGAATGCTTGGGCAAATCCTCCTATGTAAAGCCGCCTGGTTGTCAGTGCTGTGACTTTACATGACACTTAAGTATTCTACCTGCCTTTTTTTAGTCAGTGTTAGTTAAGAAAGAATGCACTTAGTCAGGGGTTCTTAGTACAATTACCCTGTGATATACATCCAGTTCTTACTGTGTAGTTATATCTATTGTTATATAGCTGTGTAAGCTTGTCCAGTGCAGTATTATTGTTAGTAATAACCTCTGCATTGTACAGACTGTGACTATTTGTGTGTGCATTTGATAGCTGAGTGGTGTCCATTTCGTGTCTTTCACTCAACCTGCTATCCCTATATTCTATAACCTGAGGGGGCTTGGTGCATCAGGTTTTATCTAATATAGGATTTTCACAAAGATATACTGTATTACGTATTTTTCTCTGTGATTTAGTCACCATATCTCTCCTTTATCTCTGCTGGTGCTGACTACACTGCGCAGGGGTTTGGGCTAGAGGTATTGTGCTGCTGACAAATTGTACTGTGTTACCTGATACTGCAAGTTATATCATGTCTGCTTCTGAGGGTAACGGTTCTTGGGCTGAACACACTGCCGCTGTTGCTGAAGCCGCAGATACCTATGAGGAGAATATAGCAGCTTTGGGCTCTGGTTCTGGGGGCTCCTTGCCCCCCAGTGGGACGTGGCAACAGGGGCAAATAATGACCCGCCGTGGTCCACTTTTTACACGCTTCTGCATACGCTAGTTCATAAACTAACACCCTCTATGGGATCCCCAATGCCGGTGCAACCATTTGTGGTCCCTGCAGCTAACCCGCTGTGGGCGGATGATTTATCTGCTCAAATAAAGAAGTTGAACCAGTCCCTGACTACTAAAAAGTCTGACCGGCGCTCGCCTACGTCCAAGTGGTCCTCTAAGCGAGCGCTTGTCTCCTCACAATCCACTGCTGTCACTCGTCGGATGAAGACGGCACTTACACTGACCCCACAGGTTCTGACTTAGATACGGCTGATGGGGAGGGTGGTTCACATGTGGATGTTCCTGATCTTTTGGAGGCTATTAAGTTGATTTTACAGTTTACGGATGATCCCGAGCCATCCGTTCCTCCTAAGAAACCAGAAAGGTTCAAGCGTCAGAAGGTGATTAAACAAGTGTTTCCTCACTCTGACCACCTAATTGATATACGTCAGGAACCCTGGGAAAACCCGGGTATGAAGTTTGTGCCTCAAAAGAAGATGCTGGCTCGCTATCCCCTCGTGCCGGAGCTGTCTAAGAATTCGGAAACGCCTCCTCCAGTGGACTCACATGTGGCTAGGATGGTGGTTTCCTCAGCTCTACCGGTCACCACCGTCACGTCTCTAAAAGAGCCTACGGATAAACATGTGGAGGGTTGTATGAAAGTGATTTACACCCTCATGGGTGCTGCACAAAGGCCCACTATTGCAGCTACATGGGCTGCAGAGTTAGCTGCTGAAATCTCCTCTGACCATGCTAGACAATGCTTGTCTTATATAGTGATGAGCGGGTTCGGTTCCTCGGAAACTGAACCCACCCGAACTTCACCCATTTTACACGGGTCCGAGGCATACTCGGATTCTCCCGTATGGCTCGGTTAACCCGAGCGCGCCCGAACGTCATCATTCCGCTGTCGGATTCTCGCGAGATTCGGATTCTATATAAGCGTCGCCGCCATTTTCACTCGTGCATTGGAAATGTTAGGGAGAGGACGTGGCTGGCGTCCTCTCCGTTTATTGTTGAACTTGATTGATTGTGCTTTATTGCTTAATTGTGGGGAGGACTGAGGAGCAGCTGTATAATATAGGAGGAGTACAGTGCAGAGTTTTGCTGATCAGTGACCACCAGTTTTATCCGTTCTCTGCCTGAAAAAAATGCTCCTTATCTGTGCTCAGTGTGCTGCATATATCTGTGCTCACACTGCTTAATTGTGGGGACTGGGGAGCAGCTGTATATATAGCAGGAGTACAGTGCAGAGTTTTGCTGACAGTGACCACCAGTATACGTTGTCTGCCTGAAAAACACTCCATATCTGTGCTCAGTGTGCTGCTTTATTGTGGGGACTGGGGACCACCAGTATAATATTATATAGGAGGAGTAGTACAGTGCAGAGTTTTGCTGACCAGTGACCACCAGTATACGTTGTCTGCCTGAAAAACACTCCATATCTGTGCTGCATTGTAGACAGTATATAGTAGGAGTACAGTGCATAATTTTGCTGACCACCAGTATATAATATATAGGAGTACGGTACAGAAGGCCACTGCTGTACCTACCTCTGTGTCGTCAAGTATACTATCCATCCATACCTGTGGTGCATTTCAGTTTTGCACAGTTTGCTGACCATCAGTATATAATATATAGCATTACGGTACAGTAGGCCACTGCTGTACCTACCTCTGTGTCGTCAAGTATACTATCCATCCATACCTGTGGTGCATTTAAGTTTTGCACAGTTTACTGACCACCAGTATATAATATATAGCATTACGGTACAGTAGGCCACTGCTGTACCTACCTCTGTGTCGTCAAGTATACTATCCATACATACCTGTGGTGCATTTCAGTTTTGCACAGTTTGCTGACCACCAGTATATAATATATAGCATTACGGTACAGTAGGCCACTGCTGTACCTACCTCTGTGTCGTCAAGTATACTATCCCTCCATACCTGTGGTGCATTTCATTTTTGCACAGTTTGCTGACCACCAGTATATAATATATAGCATTACGGTACAGTAGGCCACTGCTGTACCTACATCTGTGTCGTCAAGTATACTATCCATCCATACCTGTGGTGCATTTCATTTTTGCACAGTTTGCTGACCACCAGTATATAATATATAGCAGTATGGTACAGTAGGCCACTGCTGTACCTACCTCTGTGTCGTCATCCATACCTGTAGTGCATTTCATTTTTGCACAGTTTGCTGAACACCAGTATATAATATATAGCATTAAAGCAGTACGGTACAGTAGGCCACTGCTGTACCTACATCTGTGTCGTCAAGTATACTATCCATCCATACCTGTGGTGCATTTCAGTTGTGCGCAGTATATATAGTAGTAGGCCATTGCTATTGATACTGGCATATAATTCCACACATTAAAAAATGGAGAACAAAAATGTGGAGGTTAAAATAGGGAAAGATCAAGATCCACTTCCACCTCGTGCTGAAGCTGCTGCCACTAGTCATGACCGAGACGATGAAATGCCATCAACGTCGTCTGCCAAGGCCGATGCCCAATGTCATAGTAGAGAGCATGTACAATCCAAAAAACAAAAGTTCAGTAAAATGACCCAAAAATCAAAATTGAAAGCGTCTGATGAAAAGCGTAAACTTGCCAATATGCCATTTACGACACGGAGTGGCAAGGAACGGCTGAGGCCCTGGCCTATGTTCATGGCTAGTGGTTCAGATTCACATGAGGATGGAAGCACTCATCCTCTCGCTAGAAAAATGAAAAGACTTAAGCTGGTAAAAGCACAGCAAAGAACTGTGCGTTCTTCTAAATCACAAATCCCCAAGGAGAGTCCAATTGTGTCGGTTGCGATGCCTGACCTTCCCAACACTGGACGGTAGGAGCTTGCGCCTTCCATCATTTGCACGCCCCCTGCAAGTGCTGGAAGGAGCACCCGCAGTCCAGTTCCTGATAGTCAAATTGAAGATGTCACCATTGAAGTACACCAGGATGAGGATATGGGTGTTGCTGGCGCTGGGGAGGAAATTGACAAGGAGGATTCTGATTGTGAGGTGGTTTGTTTAAGTCAGGCACCCGGGGAGACACCTGTTGTCCGTGGGACGAATATGGCCATTGACATGCCTGGTCAAAATACAAAAAAAATCAGCTCTTCGGTGTGGAATTATTTCAACACAAATGCGGACAACAGGTGTCAAGCCGTGTGTTGCCTTTGTCAAGCTGTAATAAGTAGGGGTAAGGACGTTAACCACCTAGGAACATCCTCCCTTATACGTCACCTGGACCGCATTCATCAGACGTCAGTGACAAGTTCAAAAACTTTGGGTGACAGCGGAAGAGGTGTCCACTGACAACTAAATCCCTTCCTCTTGTAACCAAGCTCCTGCAAACCACACCACCAACTTCCTCAGTGTCAATTTCCTCCTTACCCAGGAAAGCCAATAGTCCTGCAGGCCATGTCACTGTCAAGTCTGACGAGTCCTCTCCTGCCTGGGATTCCTCCGATGCATCCTTGAGTGTAACGCCTACTGCTGCTGGCACTGCTGTTGTTGCTGCTGGGAGTCGATCGTCATCCCAGAGGGGAAGTCGGAAGACCACTTGTACTACTTCCAGTAAGCAATTGACTGTCCAACAGTCCTTTGCGAGGAAGATGAAATATCACAGCAGTCATCCTGCTGCAAAGCAGATAACTCAGGCCTTGGCAGCATTGGCGGTGAGAAACGTGGTTCCGGTATCCACCGTTAATTCAGAGGCAACTAGAGACTTGATTGAGGTACTGTGTCCCCGGTACCAAATACCATCTAGGTTCCATTTCTCTAGGCAGGCGATACCGAAAATGTACACAGACCTCAGAAAAAGAGTCACCAGTGTCCTAAAAAATGCAGTTGTACCCAATGTCCACTTAACCACGGACAAGTGGAGCAGGGCAGACTCAGGACTATATGACTGTGACAGCCCACTGGGTAGATGTATTGCCTCCCGCAGCAAGAACAGCAGCGGCGGCACCAGTAGCAGCATCTCGCAAACGCCAACTCGTTCCTAGGCAGGCTACGCTTTGTATCACCGCTTTCCAGAAGAGGCACACAGCTGACAACCTCTTACGGAAACTGAGGAAGATCATCGCAGAATGGCTTACCCCAATTGGACTCTCCTGGGGATTTGTGACATCGGGCAACACCAGCAATATTGTGCGTGCATTACATCTGGGCAAATTCCAGCACGTCCCATGTTTTGCACATACATTGAATTTGGTGGTGCAGAATTATTTAATAAACGACAGGGGCGTGCAAGAGATGCTGTCGGTGGCCCGAAGAATTGCGGGCCACTTTCGGCATTCAGCCACCGCGTGCCAAAGACTGGAGCACCACCAAACATTCCTGAACCTGCCCTGCCATCATCTGAAGCAAGAGGTGGTAACGAGGTGGAATTCAACCCTCTATATGCTTCAGAGGATGGAGAAGCAGCAAAAGCCCATTCAAGCCTATACATCTGCCCACAATATAGGCAAAGGAGGGGGAATGCACCTGACTCAAGCGCAGTGGAGAACGATTTCAACGTTGTGCAAGGTTATGCAACCCTTTGAACTTGCCACACGTGAAGTCAGTTCAGACACTGCCAGCCTGAGTCAGGTCATTCCCCTCATCAGGCTTTTGCAGAAGAAGCTGGAGACATTGAAGGAGGAGCTAAAACAGAGCGATTCCACTAGGCATGTGGGACTTGTGGATAGAGCCCTTAATCCGCTTAACCAGGATTCACGGGTGGTCAATCTGTTGAAATCAGAGCACTACATTTTGGCCACCGTGCTCGATCCTAGATTTAAAACCTACGTTGTATCTCTCTTTCCGGCAGACACAAGTCTGCAGAGGTTCAAAGACCTGCTGGTGAGAAAATTGTCAAGTCAAGCGGAACGTGACCCGTCAACATCTCCTCCTTCACATTCTCCCGCAACTGGGGGTGCAAGGAAAAGGCTAAGAATTCCGAGCCCACCCGCTGGCGGTGATGAAGGGCAGTCTGGAGCGAGTGCTGACATCTGGTCCGGACTGAAGGACCTGCCAACGATTACTGACATGTCGTCTACTGTCACTGCATATGATTCTCTCACCATTGAAAGAATGGTGGAGGATTATATGAGTGACCGCATCCAAGTAGGCACGTCAGACAGTCCGTACGTATACTGGCAGGAAAAAGAGGCAATTTGGAGGCCCTTGCACAAACTGGCTTTATTCTACCCAAGTTGCCCTCCTCCAGTGTGTAATCCGAAAGAGTGTTTAGTGCAGCCGCTCACCTTGTCAGCAATCGGCGTACGAGGTTACTTCCAGAAAATGTGGAGAAGATGATGTTCATCAAAATTAATTATAATCAATTCCTCCGTGGAGACATTCACCAGCAGCAATTGCCTCCAGAAAGTACACAGGGACCTGAGATGGTGGATTCCAGTGGGGACGAATTAATAATCTGTGAGGAGGGGGATGTACACAGAGAAAGGGGTGAGGAATCGGAGGATGATGATGAGGTGGACATCTTGCCTCTGTAGAGCCAGTTTGTGCAAGGAGAGATTGATTGCTTCTTTTTTTGGTGGGAGCCCAAACCAACCAGTCATTTCAGTCACAGTCGTGTGGCAGACCCTGTCGCTGAAATGATGGGTTCGTTAAAGTGTGCATGTCCTGTTTATACAACATAAGGGTGGGTGGGAGGGCCCAAGGACAATTCAATCTTGCACCTCTTTTTTTCTTTCATTTTTCTTTGCATCATGTGCTGTTTGGGGACAAATTTTTTGAAGTGCCATCCTGCCTGACACTACAGTGCCACTCCTAGATGGGCCAGGTGTTTGTGTCGGCCACTTGGGTCGCTTAGCTTAGCCATCCAGCGACCTTGGTGCGCCTCTTTTTTTCTTTGCATCATGTGCTGTTTGGGGACAAATTTTTTGAAGTGCCATCCTGCCTGACACTGCAGTGCCAATCCTAGATGGGCCAGGTGTTTGTGTCGGCCACTTGGGTCGCTTAGCTTAGCCATCCAGCGACCTCGGTGCAAATTTTAGGACAAAAATAATATTGTGAGGTGTGAGGTGTTCAGAATAGACTGAAAATGAGTGGAAATTATGGTTATTGAGGTTAATAATAATACTATGGAAACAAAATGACCCCCAAATTCTATGATTTAAGCTGTTTTTGAGGGTTTTTTGTAAAAAACACCTGAATCCAAAACACACCCGAATCCGACAAAAAAAATTCAGGGAGGTTTTGCCAAAACGCGTCCGAATCCAAAACACGGCCGCGGAACCGAATCCAAAACACAAAACCCGAAAAATGTCCGGTGCACATCACTGGTCTTATATTGTCACAGCATCTCGTTGTATTAAAGAGGCAGCTTCTGATGCCGGTATCCTGGCAGCCAAGGCCTCTACTACGTCAGTCCTGGCTCGCCGGATATTGTGGCTGAGATCCTGGTCTGTGGATCTGGGCTCTAGAAAAACCCTGGAGGTACTCCCTTTTAAGTGAGATATTCTGTTTGGGGAGGATTTAAATAAGATTGTGGCTGACTTGGCTACTGCCAAAACTGCCTGTCTGCCAAGTACTGCTCCTTCTGTGTCGAAGGCTTAAGGTACTTCCTTTCGCCCCTTTCGTCCTTCAGGTAAAGCAAAAGGTCAGGCGTACAACAAGCAGGCCCGCACTTCCAAACCTGGTGAACCTAAGCCCAAAAGAGCCTGGGCGGCCCGTCAGCAAGCTTCCAAGACAGATAAGCCTGCCGCATGACGGGGCAGGCCTCCCTCTGGGGGATCCCAGGGTGGGGGTCCGGCTTCTAGGGTATACCCAGGAATGGTTGAAGACCACTTCAGATGCCTGGGTACGGGAAGTCATCACTCGAGGTTACGCCATAGCCTTCAAAAACCGACCCCCTCATCGATTTTGCCAGACAGATGTCCCATTGGACAAGACAAAGGCAAACACTCTACATTCGGTGGTACAGACCCTCGTAGTACAGGTGCCTCTTGCGCAGAGGGGCCGGGGGTACTATTCTCTGCTGTTTCTAGTCCCGAAACTGAATGGGTCCTCCCGGCCCATTCTCAACCTCAAGGCATTGAATAGGTTTGTGAAGGTTTCCAAGTTCCGGATTGAAACCCTTCGCCCTATAGTTCTGGCCTTGGAACCTGGGGACTTCATGGTCTCCCTGGATATACAGGATGCTTACCTGCATATTCCTATAGCAGTGTCTCATCAGCAATACCTGAGATTTGCGATTGGCAACTGCCATTACCAGTTTCGGGCGTTACCTTTTGGTTTAACAACGGCTCCGCGAGTCTTTACAAAAGTCATGGCGGTGATGACGGTGGTACTCCGCTGTGAAGGGGTCAGGATACTGCCGTATTTGGACGACTTGTTAATCCTGGCAAATTCCCCAGAACTTCTCCTGCGTCATCTAGATGTGACAGTCCGGTTTCTGCAAGCCCACGGGTGGCTCATCAACTGGAAGAAGTCATCCCTGATCCCTGCTCAGAGCATGGTGCATCTGGGAGCACTATTGGACACTCACAACCAGCGGTTGTTCCTGTCTCAGGAGAAAGTCCTGAAACTTCAGGACATGATTCGTTGCTTCCTATCTCGTCCGCAAGTGTCGATACATTCGGCGATGCAGGTGCTGGGCCTCATGGTGTCAGCATTCGACATGGTGGAGTACGCTCAATTTCGCTCTCGCCCTCTCGAGAGGCTGATTCTAGCCAAATGGGACGGCCTGCCTCACCGGATCAGGTATCAAATGATCTCATTGGTCCGTCTGTCGCTGCTCTGGTGGCTCCGGGACCAGCAACTGTGCAGGGGCTGTCCGTTCAGGATATCCGACTGGGTCCTGTTGACGACAGATGCCAGTCTAAGAGGTTGGGGCACGGTGCTGGAGCAACACTCCCTTCAGGGGTGGTGGACCAAGGAGGAGTCTCTCCTCTCGATCAATATTCTGGAGTTGCGGGCGGTCTTCAATGCCTTGAACCTACCCCAGCATTTAATTCAGAACCGTCCTGTTCAAGTACAGTCGGACAACGCCACCACAGTGGCTTACTTAAATCATCAAGGCGGCACTCGAAGCCGCCTAGCAATGAAGGAAGTCTCACGGATTCTACAGTGGGCAGAACGCCATCTACCGGCCATATCGGCAATGTCCATTCCGGGAGTCCTGAAATGGGAAGCGGACTTTCTCAGTCGTCAGGACATGCATGCCGGCGAGTGGGGCCTCCATCCATAAGTGTTTCAACTCCTAGTGGAAAGGTGGGGCCTTCCAGACGTAGATCTGATGGCATCTCGACACAATCACTAGGTTCCGGTCTTCGGAGCAAGGACAAGGGATCCTCAAGCAGCATTCGTGGATGCGCTGGCGGTACCGTGGAGGTTTCGGCTGCTGTACGTGTTCCCTCCGGTGTCACTCCTGCCCAGGGTAATTCGGAAGTTCAAGCAAGAAAAAGGAATTCTGCTTCTCATAGCTCCAGCGTGGCGCAGACGGCACTGGTTCTCAGACCTGCAAGGCCTATCGTCAGAGCGTCCAATTTTACTTCCACACGCCCAGACCTCCTCGTTCAGGGCCCCTGTGTCTACCAGGACCTAGCCCGGCTGTCTTTGACGGCGTGGCTCTTGAAGCTTCTGTCTTAAGGGCTAAATGGTTTTCTGAGGCGGTCATTCAAACTATGTTGCGGGCCCGGAAACCGGCTTCTGCTCGGATTTACTATAGGGTCTGGCATTCTTACTTTGTTTGGTGCGCATCTAACGATTATGACGCTTCCAAGTTTAGTAAAGCCAAGTTGTTGGCGTTTTTTCAGCAGGGTCTGGACTTAGGCCTGCGTCTGGCCTCCCTCAAGGTTCAAATATCTGCCTTGTCGGTGTGGTTTCAGAGAAAAATTGCGACCTTACCTGATGTGCATACCTTTACTCAGGGCGTGTTGCGTATCCAACCTCCCTATGTCCTGCCTGTGGCTCCTTGGGACTTGTCGGTGGTTTTGGGGGCGTTACAAGAGTCTCCGTTTGAACCTCTTGGTTCAGCTGACCTTAAGTGGCTTTCCCTTAAGGTGGTGTTTCTGCTGGCTATTGCTTCAGCTAGAAGAGTGTCGGATTTGGGTGCCTTGTCCTGTAGTTCCCCATATCTGATATTTCACCGTGACCGGGCGGTTCTTAGGACTCGTCCCGGCTATCTACCTAAGGTGGTTTCTTCATTCCACCTTAATTAGGAGATTGTAGTTCCGGCACTTGTTTCTCCTGATCTGTCTCCCAAAGAGCGGTCTTTGGATGTGGTACGGGCTCTCCGTATCTATGTGAAGAGAACTGCTCCTATTAGGAAATCTGATTCTCTTTTTGTTGTGTTTGGGTTTCTCAAACGGGGCTGGCCTGCTCACAAGCAAACCCTGGCCAGATGGATTAGAATGGTGATTGCACATGCTTATGTGAAGGCTGGTCTCTCTGCTCCTGATCACATTAAGGCCCATTCTGCTCGGTCTGTTGGACCTTCTTGGGTGGCCCAACGTGGTGCGACCCTTGAACAATTGTGCAAGGCGGCTACGTGGTCCTCTGTGAACACGTTCATAAGGTTCTATGCCTTCGATACTGCCGCTTCCCAGGATGCTTCCTTTGGACGCAGGGTTCTTGTTCCCGCTACAGTGCGTCCCCACCCATAAGGAACTGCTTTAGGACATCCCCTATGTCTATCCTTGTGGAGCCCAGTGTACTCTGCAGCAGAAAACGAGTTTTATGGTAAGAACTTACCTTTGTTAAAACTCTTTCTGTGAGGTACACTGGGCTCCACAAGGCGCCCACCCTGACGCACTTAGCTTCTTTGGGTTGGTATGGCATTAGCCGCTGACACTTCTCCTGTCGGGAGAGTGTGGTGTTTGTGGCAACTGCCAGTTGTCGTCTCTTTTACTTGCTACTGCATTGGGCTGGTGAACAAAACTGAGCTCCTGTGCACGGAGGCGGGGTGTTATATGAGGCGGCGCTATGCATCTTGGGAAGAAGGTCAAAGCTTTTGAGCCTGTTGGTGCTTCGGATCAAGATCCTACTCTACACCCCTATGTCTATCCTTGTGGAGCCCAGTGTACCTCGCAGAAAGAGTTTTAACAAAGGTAGGTTCTTACCATAAAACTCGTTTTTGTTTACCACTGTGTTTGTAAATCACTTTGGTGTTATGAAAGTACTTGTTAATTAATAAAGAATAATTATAAATATGCATAATTTTTATATTTATTAGTGGCAGAGATGTTTGGCTTGCTGCCTCAAAGTGCAGGGGCCATTCAATTGATTCCTGCTAGGGTACTATCTGTGTGGAGTTTTTAAGTTTTCGTCATCTTTGTGTGTGTTTCCTGCATGCTCCAAAAATATACTGGAAGGTTATTTTTAGTCTGTGTGTTTGTGTTAGAGTAGCAGAGCATATAGGGCCTGATTCAGAGGTGGACACAAATAGCACTGCCGCTGCGTCTGTGCACGCAGTGGCTGGGCGACAATATGCTAATTCCGCAGGAGGCATTTTGTGTAGAAAGATGCCCACTGCTGGCTTACCTGATCCACTGGCTGTGTCCGAAGATGCAGCATTGGATCAACATCAACGGTACTGGTACTGGTACTGGTACTGGCTACACACAAAACAGTCTGTGCGTGTTAATGTCTTTTCAGAAGATCCTTTCTAATTACACCTCACATATTTTTTATGGCAGCTGTATGTTCTCCTGGGAGACCATTGTTATATAGGGGGTCATTCCGAGTTGATCGTTCGCTAGCTATTTTTTGCAGCGCAGCGAACAGATAGTCGCCGCCTATGGAGGAGTGTAATTTCACTTTGCAAGTGTACGAACGCTTGTGCAGCTGAGCTCTACAAAAAAGTTTTGTGCAGTTTCTGAGTAGGTCTGAATTTACAGCTGCGATCACTTCAGACTGTCCGGTCCCGGATTTGACGTCAGACACCTGCCCTGCAAACGCTTGGGCACGCCTGCGTTTTCCCAACCACTCCCTAAAAACGGTCAGTTGACACCCAAAAATGCCTTCTTCCTGTCAATCTCCTTGCGATCGACTGTGCAAATGGATTCTTCATTAAATCCATCGCCAAGCACTCGTACGACGCACCTGCGCATTGTGGTGCATACGCAGTTTTGACCTGATCGCAGCACTGCAAAAAATAGCGTGCGATCAGGTCGGAATGACCCCCATAGTCCCAACAAGATAACATACTAGCAAAGGGGAGAAACAAGTGCCTTCTAGTGTAATAATGTAAGCAATAGGCAATAGTAAAGGTAATTAATATGCATATTGTACAGGTTAGAAAGCATAGACATCTGTATATTATATTTTTGAGAAAGACAGGATGTCTGTCAGGTTACCTTCTCCTTTTATGGACAACCAGGATCAGCCAACTCTATTCAACTACCATCAGGATTTATATGAACCCATTATTACTGCAGTCCTCAGTAAAGGGCTGTCTTTTGTTCCGATTGTATAATTTGACAAAAAACAGGAAACAGAAAAATATAGTCTTAACAGACAATTGAAGCATCATAAATATTTTCATGGGATTCAATCTCTTCTAAAGACTCCTAAAGAGACTTTGCAAAGATTACAGGCCAAATCTACATTTGAGCCATTGTTTGATACTGCTGCTATTAAGACATTTAGTAGGATGTTGGAGCAAGAGACTACATGTACAGTATTTCTGCCACAGCCAATATGAGGAAACATAATCTTACAAGAGATGAATATCAGTCCTTTGTAATATAGCGTCATATACTGACATAATCATTTGACTCCCTGTTAAGGGCAGAGCGGTAGCGGCCCTCATTCCGAGTTGTTCGCTCGCTAGCTGCTTTTAGCAGCATTGCACACGCTAAGCCGCCACCCTCTGGGAGTGTATCTTAGCATAGCAGAATTGCGAACGAAAGATTCGCAAAATTGCGAATAGAAATTTCTTAGCAGTTTCTGAGTAGCTCGACACTTACTCTGCCACTGCGATCAGTTCAGTCAGTTTAGTTCCTGGTTTGACGTCACAAACACACCCAGCGTTCGCCCAGGCACTCCCCCGTTTCTCCAGCCACTCCCGCGTTTTTCCCAGAAACGGCAGCGTTTTTTCACACACACCCATATAACGGCCAGTTTGCGCCCAGAAACACCCACTTCCTGTCAATCACACTCCGATCACCAGAATGAAGAAAAATCCTCGTAATGCCGTGAATAAAATACCTAACTTTTGAGTAAAATAACTAAGCGCATGCGCTCTGCGAACATTGCGCATGCGCAGTAAGCGACTAATCGCAATATAGCGAAATTCGGCAACGAGCGAACAACTCGGAATGAGGGCCAGTGTTATAAAATGTATGTCATTATAAGGAAGAAATTGTTTGACAGTTGTCTGATGAGGGGTTTTATCACCCTTTAACATCTAATTTTCATGATTCATTTTTGTAAGGCAATCTCTGCTATAGGGCCTAATTCAGACCTGATCGCAGCAGCAAATTTGTTAGCTTATGGGCAAAACCATGTGCACTGCATGGGGGGAGGGGGTGGGGCAGGTATATGTGCAGAGAGAGTAAGATTTGGGTGGGGTGTGTTCAAACTGAAATCTAAATTGCAGTGTAAAAATAAAGCAGCCAGTATTTACCCTGTACAGATACAATATAACCCACCCTAACTATCTCTGCATATGTTATATCTGCCCGCCCTGCAGTGCACATGGTTTTGCCCATTAGCTAACAAATTTGCTGGTACGATCAGGTCTGAATTAGACCCTTACTACAGAAGGCGGTAGATAGTGAGATTATCTCTCAAACTCTAGGTCAGGCTTTGATACCCAATAGCACCACCTTGGTGTAGAGATGAGCGGGTTTGGTTCCCTGAGAACTGAACCCCCCAGAACTTCATGTTCTGAGCCCGGCTCTGGTTTTCCCGCCAGACTCGAAAACCAGAACGAGGCAAAATGCCATCATCCCGCTGTCGGATTCTCGTGGGTTTTGGATGCTATGTAAACAGCCACGCATCAGTGCCATTTTCACTCTAGTCCTGGAGAGTATAGTGATTGGACGTGTCTCCTCAGTGTCTGTGCGGGAAAGTGGTGTGGTGTCCTGTGCTGCCATATGTCCAGTGCAGCTGTATAAGTCCAGTCCAGTGGTGCTGTCTTGTGCTGCATCACTCCAGTGGTGGTGTCTTGTGCTGCATCAGTCCATTCACTCCAGTGGTGGTGTCCTGTGCTGCCATAAGTCCAGTGGTGGTGTCCTGTGCTGCCATAAGTCCAGTGGTGCTGCTGTATAAGTCCAGTCCGGAGGTGCTGCCGTATAAGTCCAGTCCAGTGGTGCTGCCGTATAAGTCCAGTGGTACTGCCGTGTAAGTCCAGTCCAGTGGTGCTGTCGTATAAGTCCAGCCAGCGGTGCTGCCGTATAAGTCCAGCGGTACTGCCGCAGAAGTCCAGCGGTACTGCCGTTTAAGTCCAATGTGCTGTCCCGTGCTGTATATTATTTACTCCAAATAAAGGGGTTATTAATATTTAATCCAAATATTTTTTTTTTACAGGGTTTGCCCTTTGTTGTGTAGGGGCTACACTCTCCTGTGATGCATATTATTATAATAACTCCAAATAAAAGGGTTATTATTATCCAAATAATTTTTACAGGCTTTGCCGTGTGTGTGTGGTGTAGGGTACGCTCTCCTGTGCTGTATATTATTGTAATAACTCCAAAAAAAAAGGGTTGTTATTATCCAAATAATTTTTACAGGGTTTGCCCTGTGTGGTGTAGGGGTACACTCTCCTGTTCTGCATATTATTATAATAACTCCAAATAAAATGGTTATTATTATCCAAATAATTTTTACAGGGTTGCACTGTGTGGTGTAGGGGTACACTCTCCTGTGCTGCATATTATTATAATAACTCCAAATAAAAGGGTTATTATCCAAATAATTTTTACAGGCTTTGCCGTGTGTGTGTGTGGTTTCGGAGTACGGTCTCCTGTGCTGCATATTATTATAATAACTCCAAATAAAAGGGTTATTATTATCCAAATAATTTTTACAGGGTTTGCCCTGTGTGGTGCAGGGGTACACTGTCTTTTGCTGCATATTATTATAATAACTCCAAATAAAAGGGTTATTATTATCCATATTATTTTTAAAGTGTTTGCACTGTGTGGTGTAGGGGTATGCTCTCCTGTGCTGCATATTATTATAATAATTCCAAATAAAAGGGTTATTAGCCAAATAATTTTTACAGGCTTTGCCGTGTGTGTGGTTTAGGGGTATTCTCTCCTGTGCTGCATATTATGATAAAAACTCCAAATAAAAGGGTTATTATCCAAATAATGTTTACAGGGTTTTCCCTGTGTGGTGTAGGGGTATGCTTTCCTGTGCCGCATATTGTTATATAACTCCAGAAAAATAACGGAGAACAAAAATTTGGAGGATAAAATAGGGAAAGATCAAGAAACACTTCCTCCTAGTGGTGAAGCTGCTGCCACTAGTCATGATATAGATGATGAAATGCCGTCAACGTTGTCTGCCAAGGCCGATGCCCAATGTCATAGTAGAGGGCATGTAAAATACAAAAAGCCAAAGTCAGTAAAATGACCCAAAAAAATAAATTTAAATCATCTGAGGAGAAACATAAACTTGCCAATATGCAATTTACAACACAGAGTGGCAAGGAACGGCTAAGGCCCTGGCCTATGTTCATGACTAGAGGTTCAGTTTCACATGACGATGGAAGCCATCATCCTCCCGCTAGAAAAATTAAATGAGTTAAGCTGACAAAAGCACAGCAATGAACTATGTGTTCTAAGATGGTATCACAAAACCCCAAAGGAGAGTCCAAGTGTGTCGGCGGTTGCAATGCTTGACCTTCCCAACACTGGACGGGTAGAGGTAGCTCCTTCCACCATTTGCACGCCCTCTGCAAGTGCTGGAAGGAGCACCCACAGTCCAGTTTCTGATATTCAAATTGAAGATGTCACCATCGAAGTACACCAGGAGGATATGGGTGTTGCTGGCGCTGAGAAGGAAGTTGACGATGAGGATTCTGATGGTGATGTGGTTTGTTTAAATCTGGAACCGGGGGAGACAGTTGCTGTCCGTGGGATGAATAAGCCCATTGTCATACCTGGGTAAAATACCAAAAAAACTACCTCTTTGGTATGGAATTATTTCTCCACAAATCCGGACAACAGGTGTCAATCCATCTGTTGCCTTTGTCAATCCATAATAAGTAGGGGTAAAGACATTAACCACCTTGGAACATCATCCCTTATATGTCACCATCAGCGCATTCATCATAAGTCATTGTCAGGTTCAGAAACTTTGGTTAATAGCGTAAGCAGTCCACTGACCCCTAAAGGACATGGTTTTTATAGTTTGAATATTATTTCTCTGTGAGGATGAGGATGTAAACACTGAAAGGGGAATGTGGGGGGGGGGGGGAAATCTGAGAATGTGGTGACATCTTGCCACTGTCGAGCCAGTTTGTGCAAGGAGAGCTTAATTGTTTCTTTTTTTGGTTGGGGCCCAAACAAAACCAATAATTTCAGCCACAGTAGTGTCGCTGAAATGATTGGTTTGTTACAGTGTCCATGTCCTGTTTATACAACATAAGGGTGGGTGGGAGTGCCCAAGGACAGTTCCATCTTGCGCCTCTTTTTCTTCTTTGCATTATGTGCTCTTTGGGGCCTAGTTTTTAAAAGTGCCATCCTGTCTGCCACTGCAGTGAGCACTTCTAGATGGGCCAGATGTTTGTGCCACCCACTTGGGTCGCTTAGCTTAGTCATCTAGCTACCTCATTGCACCTCTTTTGCTTCTTTGCATTATGTGCTCTTTGAGGCCTAGTTTTTAAAACTGCCATCCTGTCTGACACTGCAGTGCCACTCCTAGATAGGCGTGTTTGTGTCGCCCACTTGGGTTGCCTAACTTAGTCATCCAGCAACCTCGGTGCAACCTTTTGGCCTAAAAACATAATTGTGAGGTGTGAGGTGTTCAGAATAGACTGGAAATGAGTGGAAATGAATGTTGCAGAGGTTAATACTACAGTAGGATCAACATTACCCCCAAATTCTGTGATTTTAGCTGTTTTTATGTTTTTTTTTTAAATCATCCAGATCCAAAACCAATATACGAAAGGGTGGTTTTGGCAAAACCAATCCAGATCCAAAACATGAGTGGGGATCCAGATCCAAAACCGAAACACAAAACATGAAAAGTGCCCGCCCCACATCTCTTCTTTGGTGTACCCTTCCTAAGGTGCACAAGTGTTTATCACATTCAATAATTGTAGCACCAGGTTCCCTTTTCCATTCAGTGTCTATATATCTGGCCGCCCAATTGCAGACGTGTATTGCAAACCATTCTAAGTATTTCTTGGACACAACCGGTGGGATGTAATGCGGTGTGATTTTGTACAAATGTGCGAGTTTATCGCTAAACTTACACATTTTGCAAACTCGACCAATGCAATAGGGTGCGGGAACATGCAAACTCACATGTGTCCTGCAATCCCAAAACTTGCAATGGCAAATCTCGCATCCAGATGTTTTGCCATTGCACACATACATCTCGGGCAATGTAATAGGGTGCAAAACATTACCAATTTCTCTCCAAAAAGTATACCAGTTTCTGGCTGGCGAGTTTAACAGAATAATGCACAGATCAGTGAGATCCATGCATGCTTCTGTCTGTAAAAGTAACAGTAAAAAAAAAAAAAAATGACGTGCAGTTCCCCCTTCCAAGCATAACCAGCCCCGGGCTCTTTTATCCTGTCCTGGTTGCTAAAATACAGTGAAAAATTTGACTAGGGCTCCCCCGTTTTTTAACAACCAGCACCAGACTCTTGGACCAGTCCTGGTTCCAAAAATACAGTGGGGAAAAAGACATAGTGGTCCCCTGTATTTTTGGTACCAGCATCGGACTCTATTATCCAGGGAGGTAATGCCACAGCCGGGGGACATGTTTATACTGGTCCTTGCAGTTGCATCATCACCCCCCAACTAGTCAGCCCTGGCCGGGGTTCCCTGGGGGAGTGGGACTCCTAAATAAAGGAGTCCCCCTCTTCCAGGCACCCAAGGGCCATGGCTGAAGCCCGGGGCTGCCCCTGGCATTCCTGGGCTGTGTATGCTGAGCTGATAGCCCATGTGTAAAATAAGAATAAATATTGTCTTTTACCTGTGGAAATACAAGTCCCAGCAAGCCCCTCCACATGCTGGTACTGAGAGAACCACAAGTACCAACATTCAGGGCATTAAAGGACCTGCTGGTACCTGTAGTTCCACCTGTAAAAGAAATATAAAAATAAACACAGGACATGCACACCGTGAAAGCATAACTTTATTAAAGCATACTTACACACTCACACTTACATACCTACCATCACTTGGAACGATTCCGTCCCCTCGTCCAAATAGAAATCCATAGGGTACCTGTAAAAAAAATCCAATATTCACCTAGTCCAGTGTAGATCGGTCCTCTTTGGTCCATGTAGGCATCCACAGGGTTAAAAAAAAGCAAAACGGAAAAACAATGATCTAAAATGGACATGTACTGTACAAGTGTGTATGTGAACACATACACTTGTACTATGCGGCTTCCAGGCCTTCATGTGACTAATGTTGCTAGAGGGACCCATCAGCAACAGCATCCTAATTGGCTTTGGTCTTCCCAGGCTCTGCCTATCACAGTTTGTCCATATTTATTATTATTTATTATTATTTTTTAACAGTTTCTTATATAGCGCAGCGTATTCTGTTGCACTTTACAATTAGAACAACAGTAATAGAACAAACTGGGCAAAAACAGACAGACATAGAGGTATGAGGGCCCTGCTCCAAGCTTACAATCTATAGGGAAAAAGGTATTGATACACAAGGATAGATGCTACCTGTTGCATAATGGTCCACAAGATTGCTAGTTTCTTAATGGGTTGTATGATATGATCACCCGGCAATCTTGGCCAAAGGTCAGGAGGGTGTGAGAGTAAAGAAAGACAAAATATGTGAGGTTATGTGTTCTGTACTGAGAGGATGTAATTAGATAGGGAAGCATTGAAGGTTATGTGGGTGGGCCTGGAATTTGATAAGCTTGTCTGAAGAGGTGAGTGCGTGGGAGGGCATGCCACAGTGGGTGAAGCCCGTCTAAAGTCCTCCATTCATTCATATGGTAGGAACCGCTTAATTGGAAAAACCACAAGGTCATCCCTAACTGACCTTGTGGCTAGTGGGGGAAACCACAAAGTCAGTTGGGGTATATATATATATATATATACATATGTATATATATGTGTGTGTGTGTGTGTGTGTGTGTGTATCATTAGAAAAACAATGGCACTCCAACATTGGCAATTGCATAAACACTCAGATATATTTGCAGAAATAGCAATATTTTGACATGTTAAATGGCAAAATGGCCTGAATCAGATGGGGTTGTTTTTGTGATTGCTGTTGCTATATTTTGCCATTCGCAATTGTGGTTATATGCTAATATGTCGCATTATCTTTGGCTGATAACTACTGATATATACGTACCAACGTTGCAAATTGGGTCATGTCTTAATGTCTCTGAAGACATGCAGGTTGAGCTGCCCTCCTGGGACACAGATGGCTATCCACTATCACATAATATCACAACTGCTGATTTATGCATGACCTGAAAACGCCATCTGAATGGCCATGACATGCCTGCATTTATCCGACCACTCTCTGTTCCCACCCCCAAACGCTGCCTACCTGTCACTCACTTTGCAACTATTTTCTCGGTGTGACGCCATTGTATTTCAATAGCTGCGAGTGCGCACTGTGGCTTGGATGCATGTGTAATAAGAAAACAAAGACCGTATCTAAATTAGGCCCAGTGTCAATGTGGACATGTTGAAAATCCACATTCTGTACATGCCGACATTTTGGTGGTGACATTCATGAACGTATACCCTTCATTGCTGAAGATCTGCATGAACCCCATTTCCCCAATTTCCGCTATGTATCCCTCAGGATAAATAGCTAGGAATTACGTTTGGAAAATTAGTTTAGCAGAGAAACTCTAGTCTAAAACAATTTAAGTCTTTTTCTTTGTTCTTCTTATTATATATTTAAAAGGCCATAAAAACATTTAACAGAGATTTAATTTAATCTTAAGAAATGCAGCGAAAATGAAGAACACTTTTGCATATTTATAAGGATTTTTATGCTGTCCTGCTGTTTTGTTACACATTTCATTTTTATAAAATCAACTGACATAGCAGAACAATTCTGTCATACATTCTGTCTGTGTTTCTTGGTGATGGAGATAGTTTACAGTCTAGATTTCATACAAGGGCTATTTAAGCTGCCAATAACAAAATTCCATGAACAAATGGTAATTCAGAATGATTGAAGGCTTAATTAAAAAGAGATGTAGTGCATCATACAATTTTCCCAGCGCTTCTTATCAAAGTTCAGCAGCACTGCTCAACGCTTTTTTTTGCACAATCAACGACATCACTTAGTGATGAGCTATGAAGAGTTTCTGTAAGAATAATTAACCAATTGCCACCAAAGTGTCCAAAATAAACTGTACTTTCATTTATAAGGTGTCCAAACAGAATTCTCACAGGCTGTTCAGGAATGTTAAATGAATCTGTAAGAACTTCATGTTTTTATGTAAAATTAATTATAGCACAAAGATAGAAATGTCTTAAATCTATATGCAAAGTAACAGCTATTATACTTCTGCTTCATCTATTTTCAATTACAATTGACTAATATAACAAGTCCTCATAACACCAAACCTGCCATTAATGGGTGGTAAGACCAACCAGCCAAATCCCATTCACCCCCTGAGGGAGCTGCAGGGGGATATGGTCATATGACCACCACTCGGGATCCCAGCGGTCATCATGCCGATGCTGCAATCCTGAGCACTCAAAATGGCGGCAGTCAGAATGCTGGCCCACAGGCTTTATTCCCACTCGTGGGTGTCCACGACACCCATAGAGTTGGAATAGAACCTGTGGTGAGTGCAACGAGACACTGAGTCCACTGTGCGGCGAGTGCAGCGAGCCTGCAAGGGGCTTCTTTGCACTCACTCCCCCCACTGGAATTCTGGGACGGTGTGCCGACCTCCGGGATCCCAAACACCGGTCTCCCAGCCCTAACCCGCTGCAGGCTAGTAGCAAAACAGTGTTTTTTGGACATTTCACAGAATCTGCTTTACAAGAAGGACATCATGGACACAGAACCTAGGAGCAGGCCCGGCGACAGGGGGGGGGTCAAAGGGGACAGCTATACTGGGCCCTGTGGCTCAAAGGAAACCTGAGGCAGAGGGGCACAAAACACGGGGGCTGGAGCACCTATTAATACTTTTTACTCCTGTCCGCCTGCCAATTAAGTAAAAAAACAAAAAAAACAATAAGCTGGCTGCACCTCCATTGCCCTTCCGCGCTCCCCCCACTTGGTTACACTTGGTCTGGTCTGGCGATTCCTCCTGCGCTGCCGACGTCGCAACACATGATCCTTCCATTTGGTTGCTACTGTGTTGATGAGGAGCAGATGATCGTCCCTGAGCCCAGCAGGAAAATCACCTCCTGCTCGTCACACCTTGACAACAGCATCCACCCGCAGACCCACCGATGGCTGTAGTGAGTTCCTCCATAGTCTTGGCACCCTCAATGTGTGTGTGTATATATAAATATATATATATATATATATATATATATAAAAAGTCTAATAACTTTCACCCGAACCTGACTAAACTTGAACGCGAGGCTCTTCATACACTCTCTAATAATCATAGTCTTATCATCTGCCCTGTGGATAAGGGTGGTGCTATAGTCCTTCAAGTTCTTTGTGACTATTGTGCTGAGGCTGAACGCCAATTATCTGATTCTTCAGTTTATGTGAAACTCTGACAAGATCCAATTATGAAATTTAAAGGGGAATTGAGCGAAATACTACAACACGGAATGGACTCTATGCTCATTACTCAAGAACTTATGGATATACTAATTCCTGCTTTTCCTACAGTGCCATTATTTTACACGCTTCTCAAAATCCATAAAAAACTGGACCCTCCCTCTGGACGCCCAATAATTGGAGCAAGGGGCTCATTGTTTCAACCAGTAGCTACTTACCTGGACTCCGTCTTACAACCTTTAGTCCAAATGGAATCTACGATCTTACTCGATACCACTTCTCTGTTGAACAAATTATCCGATTGTTCAAATACCTTTGAAAATTGTTGGCTGATAAGTGTATATGTGGTAAACCTACAATATATACATCTATTCCGCACACATTTGGTTTATCAGCAGTTAAGAAATTTATGATGAAGAGTGGACTGTTTACAACTGCTTTCATTGAATTTATCCTTGTACTTTTTGAATTGATATTAACAAAAAACTTATTTCTATATAATAATTAATTCTTTTTGCAGATAAAGGGTTGTTGTATGGGCTCTAGTGCAGCTCCTGTGTATGCCAATACTGTAATGTTTGTTGTAGAACAGGATACATTCTTTAACGATAATACCCTTTCATCTAATTTAACATTTTTTACATGCTTCATAGATGATTTTTTGATCATTTGGCAGGGTGACGTAAACAAGTTCATTCAGGTCATTGATAGTCACAATGTTGGATTATCTCCAATTAAATGTACCTATAATTTCAATACTGACCGCAACATGCTTCTACAAGCCCACAGTTGCCATCCCAAGAGTCTTTTGCAGGGTTTACCCTATTCTCAGATGATCCGATTACATTGAATCAATAACCAGAACAATGTAGCGGCTAAACAAATAGATGAGCTAATTATGACATTTACCCAGAGAGGATATTCCTTGGATGATCTGCTATATACAAAAGAAAAAGTCTTGAGAATTGATCGTCAATCACTCTTAAAACCTTAATTTACTACTAAAAATCCAAATAAACTCCCATGGGTCAATAAGTACAATGTTGCCTCTCAACTCATTAATAACATTTCTAAGAAATATTGACCATTAGTTGAATCTGATGATCATTTACCACTTAAAGATTTTTCACTGATGCCGTGTTATTCACGCGGACGTAATTTGAGAGACTTTCTTGTCAAGTCAGATATTGCCAAACAGCCATCTTATAATAAACAAACAGGTTGCATTCGTTGCACCTGTGTGACATGTAAGTTTTTGATTACAGGAAATACATTTGCACATCCACATACGGGTAAAAAGATTTTTATACATCATTTGCTTACATGCAATTCTTCTTTTGTAGTTTACCAGTTAATTTGCCCATGTGAACTTAGTTATGTGGGCAAAACTGAACGTAAATTCAAAGAGTGCATGACCGCCCACCGCTCTGCCATCAGGAATGCGCTGAGTACTGGTAAAATTGACCAACCTTTTGCCCGGCATTTTGTATTATTTAATCAACCTCTGAATAGTTTACGGTATCAAATGATAGACCACATCCCACCATCCATTAGAGGGGGTGATAGAGCTCGTAAGCTATTGCAATGTGAGTCCCACTGGATTATGCATTTGGGGGTACTTTCTCTTAAAGGTCTCAATGATTCTATTTCTTATGCTTGTTTCTATTAATTGTATATATACCTGCATATTGCTTTTAGGATGTATTTACAAGAGGTGTAGTGTTTTTGTACTGAATTTGTAATCTTTATACTTGTGTCTCTTTCACGTTTAGCTCTTAACCCATTTTCCTGTTTACTATGTATCTATGGTAACATCTGCAGTCACATGGTTTGCCAATGCATGGGCTCCATGTTATGATGTCATCATGTGCTGCCGCCGGACAGGTGCGTTGTCCCGGTTCCGGAGCTGGCGATTTACTCACTGGTACACTGTTTGCTATAAAGGTATATTCACTTTTGATTTTCCTATTAAAGCCTGACGACAGTGCTGGGGCACTGAAACGTTGTTGAAACAGACGTGACCGATGTTTGTCCGTTAATCTGTGCCGTGAGTACTGCACCTCCGTACCACTAGATGCTCTATATGTGAGGGCACCGGCTCCCGTTATTATATATCACTTTGGGAGTGCCATTCCTGCTCTTGTGTGTGTATATAAGCATAAACAAACAGGAGTAAAAGTGGCGGCACTCGGAGACTAATTTCAAAAGCTTGTATTAAGCATCCATGCAATGAATCCTATATATATATATATATATATATATATATCGATCCTAGAAGCGAAACAGCATACTAGCAAGGGTTAACAAAATACCAACGGTCGTGGTGCAGGGTCCAAAAAACATAAACATTGACACTCACTTTCCAATGTAGTTTTGAAAAGATGCAGGATCAGCACTCACGTTTTAGCAGAAGAGGATTTATTCAGTCCGTCAGTAGCAAAGTAATACAAACAGCGGCCTGCCAGCTGTTTCAACTACACTTTGGTAGTTTTCCTCAGGGGCTAATGCAACCCCTCACTAGGTGTCTGTTTTAAAGAAGAAAATTGCTTCAAAAAGCCTGTAGGCCACATCCCGTGGTCAGAGTCTGAGAGCCCAAGAAACACTCTCATTGGAAATTATTACTGACAGGTGGGCGGGCTGAGAATGTAAACAAATACTGCCCCCGGCTTGGACACCCTGTGGGAGTGTGCTGTAAGATTACTATGTGCACTGATATAATACACAGTATCAAACAACAGATACAATAGAATGGGGAGAAATGTCAGATGTCATAGAAAAATTAATAAACAGCCCTGCAATATATAGTCCAAAGCATAATGAAACAATCTGTAATTAAATAAATGCATCATCAGTATAAGACATCTGTTTTATCATGGGGGTCTCCCATACAGGTGCTGGCCCAAACCAGCCCTGCTTAGCTTCATCTTTCAAGCAGGAACTGTACATTCCCAACTCCCCAAAGGCTGTACCCAAAAGAAAACACAAACTGTCTGTATATACTGTATATAGATTATAAACAATTGAAAACTCTTAAGGCAATAATGGATAACCAGATTCTGGCTCTCCAACATCCGCACATGGCTTGAAAAAACATAATGCTATATCGACAATTGACTATGCATAATCACAGCAGTTGAAATCTCCTACAAGTCCTGGAGATAAGGTAAAGGCAAACAACAGACCGACTGAGTAACAAATCCATCTCACTGCTATACAGTAGATAATTAGGTGGTACTGCCAGAGGACCAATGTACGTGAAAGTGAAGTATAACCAAAACCCCACAGTGTCAAAACCTATGACAGAAGTCAAGCAACTAGGTCAATAATGTACAGCACCTGGTATTCCAAGGAGGTCTCCCATCCAAGTACTAGCCAGGCCCAACACTGCTTAGCTTCCAAGATCAGTCAGGTATTTGGCATTCCCAGTTTGGTATGGCTGTATAAAAATCCAGACATATGCTGGGGGCATTTTATTTATCAAGGTCAGACAGAGCAAGGAGACCTAAAAAAAAACCTTATACCCACCCGTAGAGGTGGGAGAAAGAGGAGGAAGAAGAAGGAACCAGAAAAACACATAAACACTGTTATATTCAACCTATCGGATCATATATTAACACAAGCTGAGCTCTCTCTTGAATAAAGGTCTCTCTGTTCTGACTCTGTCACAAAACAGTATTGATTGGCACGTTGACATGTATTGTCTTGGCAGACAATTAAGACTCAAGGAATTCTTCACCCAGCCCCATGCGGATGGAGAAGACTCACATTTGGATAATGCCCATACTCTTAAAAGACCAAGTAACTTTTATCCGCCGACCACGAATCCCTCCATCTTGACCTTTACTAGACTATTGAAAAGGGATACAGTGCCATTTGTGGAACAACAAAAAAATCTCCTATAATAACATTACCTTTCAGGAAAGGAGAGCAATCAGAAGATTACGAGATGACAACAATTTAGTCATCCGAGCAGCCGACAAGGGGGAGGAATTGTCCTGTTAAATTATGACTATTACAGAGAAGAAATCTATGGACAGCTTTCAGACACCAACTGCTACCAGAAACTGGACTATGATCCCACAGGAAACTACAAGAAGGAAATTGATGCTGCAAATGGATTAGGAATCCACAATCAGTACATACAGTAAGCAGCAGCACTGCAGACTTTCTGACTCAAACATTCCCCAAAACACCAATACTCTATACCCTACCAAAGGTACATAAATCATTGACATGCCACCTGGAAGGCCAATTATTTAGGCAAGAGGATCATTATGCCAACCCCTTTCCCAGTTGGTGGACTTCTGTTTACAACTATTGATGAGGAGATTTGATAGCTTCATTATGGATACAACAGATTTTTTGATCAAATTACAAGTTCATGACATCCCACAGGACTACCTACTGGTGACATTGGACGTATCAAGCCTTTATACAAACATCCCCCACATACAGGGCATACAGGCATACAGGAGTTTGTTGACCAACAATGAAAACTACTTTGGACCACCTGCAGAATACCTCACGCTGCTTATTAGTTTGATTCTCAACAAAAAATATTTTCTTTTTGAGAACAACTTTTTTCTTCAAAAACAGGGAACAGCAATGGGGTCTAACATGGCTCCCTCCTATGCCAATATCTTCATGGCTGAATATGAATGCATACACATCACTGGGAATCAACGGTTTGGCAAACACCTGCTTTTCTATGTAAGATACATAGACGATTTGTTCTATATTTGGCTGGGTGGAGAACAGAAGCTATTGGAGTTTATTGACCATCTGAATGGCATACCAGGATCTATCAGGTTCAGCCTCACTTTTAACAGATGTCACATTAATTTTTTGGATGTGTCCATTGACCTCATTGGAGATAAAATCACTACCTCTATTTATAGTACGGAATCTGACCGCAGTACCCTTTTGTTATCATCAAGTTTCCATCCAGCCCCACTTAAGAGAGGTTTACCATACTCACAGCTCATTAGAGTTCTATGCATCACCTCTGATCCGGCTCTACTACCTGAAGCACTGGAATCAATGAGTCAACGTTTTCTTGAGAGGGGTTACCCCAGCATTGAGATTTAGGACCTAATCGCAAGACCTTTTTGTGGTTATTGACTTCTCTAAGAGGCACTTGAAAACTAGGACCACTTGGCTATAAAAAAACTGGAGTCTTTTTTTGCACTGGATGATCGAATTGCCAATTTTTGATGGTGGATAACCACTTCCAGAATCCGCATGATTAGAAAAAATATACCATTAAATTCTGACTTGACTGCAACAGTAGATTTGTAGTATATGTTTTAATTTGTCCATGTAATCTACTCTACGTTGGCAAAACGAGCAGAATGCTTAAAAAAAGACTGAGCCAACATCGCTCGTTAATTAAGAAAAGTCTCAATGTCAACACCGAACTAAGAGAACTTAGTAATTTACCGGTGGCGAGGCAATTTAGAGCTGCCAAACATACGCTCAATCAATTAAAGTGTTACATCATAGACCATATCCCTCCACTGCAAAGGGGAGGGGACAGAAACAAGATCCTGATACAAAGAGAGCTACAATGGATCCATAGACTTAAGAGTTTGTCCCCCATGGGCCTGAATGAGGATTTCCATTTGGGATGCTGTTTGTAGATATATGATTAACAAGGATGTTGTGATAGTTTGCACTGCCGTGTGCTATATGGTCTGTTTGGCATTGTTTCTGCTATATGGGCACCGCCGAGTGCCTAGGTTCCTTTATGTATGCCGCTGTGTGCCTTAGTCGGATATGATGTGGACTATATTGGGCCTATGTACAGTCAGCATATTTCTGGATTTTTATACAGCCATACCACACTGGGAATGCCCAATACCCGTCCGATCTTGGGCCCGGCTAGTACTTGGATGGGAGAACTCCTTGGAATACCAGGTGCTGTACATTATTGATCTAGTTGCTTGACTTCTGTCATAGGTTTCGACACTGTGGGGTTTTGGTTATACTTCACTTTCACGTACATTGGTCCTCTGGCAGTACCACCTAATTATCTACTATATGACAGTGAGATGGATTTGTTACTCAGTCGGTCTGTTGTTTGCCTTTACCTTATCTCCAGGACTTGTAGGAGATTTCAACTGCTGTGATTATGTATAGTCAATTGTCGATATAGCATTATGTTTTTTCAAGCCATGTGCGGATGTTGGAGAGCCAGAACCCGGTTTTCCATTATTGCCTTAAGAATTTTCAATTGTTTATAATCTATATACAGCCAGTTTGTGTTTTCTCTCAGATACAGCCTTTAGTGAGTTGGGAATGTACAGTTCCTGCTTGAATGATGAAGCTAAGCAGGGCTGGTTTGGGCCAGCACCTGTATGGGAGACCCCCATGATAAAACAGATGTCTTATACTGATGATGCATTTATTTAATTACAGATTGTTTCATTATGCTTTGGACTATACATTGCAGTGCTGTTTATGAATTTGTCTATGACATCTGACATTTCTCCCCATTCTGTTGTATCTGTTGTTTGATATCACTCTGCATCCAGTAATTTAAAAGGTCTGTCCCACGTGTTGGCTCATGCAGGATTCACTTCACGAACCCTTATGGTATTTTCTTCTATTTGATGTGGTGGTGTTTCTTTCATTTGTTGGTTTTCTGCGGGCTGCATTGATTCTTTCTCAATTGTCCACACTGTAGCACATACACCCGCAAGTACACATATTATCTAATACACAGCAGAGCGCTGACACTGTGTATTATATCAGTGCACATAGTAATCTTACAGCACACTCCCACAGGGTGTCCAAGCTGGGGGCGGTATTTGTTTACATTCTCAGCCCCGCCCACCTGTCAGTAATAAATTCCAATGAGAGTGTTTCTTGGTCTCTCAGACTCTGACCACGGGGTGTGGCCTACAGGATTTTTAGAGCAATTTTCTCCTTTAAAACAGACACCTAGTGAGGGGTTGCATTATCCCCTGAGGAAAACTACCAGAGTGTGGTTGAAATGGCTGTCGGGCCGCTGTTTGTATTACTTTGCTACTGATGGACTCAAATCCTCTTTTGCAAAAATGTGAGTGCTAATCCTGCATCTTATCAAAACTACATTGGAAAGTGAGAGTCATTATATATAGTGCAGTGTTTTCCACCTAGGTGGAAATGATAGCACTCTCCAGATTTTTTCAGAAAATTCAAAAACAAGCGAATTTTAATATCGTAGTAGTTTAAACAGTTCCAAATAAACTTTTGTGAAATGCTCACAGAAAAGATGCTCACCAACGTTTCGATCCCATTTTCGGACCTTTTTCAAGGTAATAGCTGGTTAAAACAAAGTAATATTAGTCAGCAATAGCAGCAATCCATAACTAGGAACCGGAGACCTGAATGCTGCCTCCCAGGCCCCTATTAAATACATGTGTGCATCAAAATAGGCGCCAAAGACGGCCCTCCAATCGCGGTGCATGCGTTCCAAGGCTGGAATGCATGCGTCACTTCCGATTACTACCGGAAGTGTCTGCGGGACCAAATAGGGCCTGAGCCTAAAGGATCGTCGTCACAAATATGCAAACACCGCATTTGCTACTGAAGCAGGGGCTAGAGCGGTGTGGCGCGCACACCTTACTGACCTGGTTTACAGGTGTTTGTGTTCCGCTCACATTACCGCGTGTGACACTTCCGGACAGCCGGAATATCACCAATATCACTTGCGAACCCCTCCATGACTCAGGACCGGATGGTTTTCGCGACAACTTATGATAATTATTCGAACAAAATCGGTAGTGCTCTTCGGAAACGTTGGCCTATCATTACTTCTGATACCCAACTCAAGTTAAAAAACACTCGTTCTCCCATGATGGCTTACCGTAAAGCCCCTAACCTCAAACAACTCTTACTTAGACCTACGGACTGTCCAAGCAAGCCTAGTACAACTACATGATTACATGAGAGGAAACCTGGTTGTTTCAAATGTACTGGTTGCACCACCTGTCGAAGCATGTTGACAGGTCCCACATTCCCACATCCACATTCTGAATGTCCCATTAGCATTAGATTTAGATTGCATTGCACTATGGAATTTGTTATTTACATTCTCATTTGCCCGTGTGGACTCTATTATGTGGGCATGACAACAAGGCGCTTCAGGGACAGGATGGCGAAACATTAAACCTCTATACATCAGCGGAACAACCTGTGCCAAGATATTTCCTGTCCCAACAGCACAAGTGTCTAACCTCCGTTGTAAACTGATTGACTGGATTCCCCCACAATCTTGTGGTGGTGATCGTGCTTTGGTGCTACGGAAGGAGAGCTATTGGATCCATCGGCTTGACACCATTGCCCCTAGGGGCATGAATGAGAATAACCCATTATGGATCTTTCTTAAATAATATCATGTGTATCCGCCATTACAGTTTAGTATCTTGCATTATATACTTTAACTACTTATCATTGAACTTCCTTTCCTAGGTGTATATCCTTACAGTTAGCTTTGTTTCTGTCTATTTATTATTTATTCATTTTCTATTTTCTGAGTATATTTGGAACACCACATGGACCCTTTATTTGTTTTGGTGCTTAGGTACGCCGTCTGTCTTCCCACTTGTCCAAAGTCTATCTTGTGGCATTATATTTAATTGATCTCTATGTTCTATAAGCATGCTGTTTTCGATTACCATTCTATTTCTTTTTTAACCATATGCAGGTTACTGTAACATCTGGTGGTTGATCTGTGCTTAGACATTTATTATGTATACTCCACACCCAGACTCTTATTATACCACATATATGTGTTTTCATTTGGGGTTGTTTTCCCCTAGGATGTTGTTTATTACTGTTATGACTTTGTGCGCTTCATATTTTAATGACATGGACAGCCCCGCAAGCTACATAGGCATAACCCTAGCCTATTTATATCTTTATGTTTACCTATTGTCACCAGTGTCAACATTAGCCCTGAGAGGTGTGTGCCTGCTGTGTCTCTATGGCAACCTAACAATTTCTCGCTTGCCCAGAAGTGACGTCATCGGCAGTGTATATGCGTCCCCATGACAACCCAGTAGTCCCTCCAGCTGTCCGGAAGTGTCACACGCGGTAATGTGAGCGGAACACAAAGACCTGAAAACCAGGTCAGTATGGTGCTCGCGCCACACTGCTCTAGCCCCTGCTTTAGTAGCAAATGCGGTGTTTGCATATTTGACATGACGATCCTTTAGGCTCAGGCCCTGTTCGGTCCAGTGGACACTTCCGGTAGTAACCGGAAGTGATGCATGCATTCCAGCCTTGGAACGCATGCACCGCGATTGGAGGGCCGTCTTTAGCGCCTATTTTGATGCACACAGGTATTTAATAGGGGCCTGGGAGGCAGCATTCAGGTCTCCGGTTCCTAGTTATGGATTTCTGCTATTGCTGACTAATGTTACTTTGTTTTGACCAGCTTTTACCTTGAAAAAGGTCCAAAAAGGAGATCGAACCGTTGGTGAGCATCTTTTTTGTGAGCACTTCACAAAAGTTTATTTGAAACTGTTTAAACTACTACGATATTAAAATTTGCTTGTTTTTGAAACTTCTGAAAAAGTCTGGAGAGTGCTATCATTTCCACCTAGGTGGAAACACTGCACTGTACTATGGGTCCTGCCCCACGGTGGGATGGACTTTGAATTGGCACCCCAGCTGTTGTACAGGTGGGTGAGAGTGTGGGATACCCTGTGTGTGTATATATATATATATATATATATATATATATACACTGCTCAAAACAATAAAGGGAACACTAAAATAGCACATCCTAGATCTGATTGAATGAAATATTCTTATTAAATACTTTGTTCTTTACATAGTTGAATGTGCTGACAACAAAATCACACCAAAATTATCAATGGAAATCAAATTTATTAACCCATGGTGGTCTGGATTTGGAGTCACCCTCAAAATGAAAGTGGAAAAACACACTACATGCTGATTCAATTTTGATGTAATGTCCTTAAAACAAGTCAAAATGAGGCTCAGTAGTGTGTGTGGCCTCCACGTGCCTGTATGACCTCCCTACAACCCACACACGTGGCTCAGGTAGTGCAGCTCATCTGGGATGGCACATCAATGCGAGCTGTGGCAAGAAGATTTGCTGTGTCTGTCAGAGTAGTGTCCAGAGCATGGAGGCGCTACCAGGAGACAGGCCAGTACATCAGAAGACGTGGAGGAGGCAGTAGGAGGGCAACAACCCAGCAGCAAGACCGCTACCTCAGCCTTTGTGCAAGGAGGAACAGGAGGAGCACTGCCAGAGCCCTGCAAAATTACCTCCAGCAAGTCACAAATGTGCATGTGTCTACTCAAACGATCAGAAACAGACTCCATGAGGGTGGTATGAGGGCCCGACGTCCACAGGTGGGGGTTGTGCTTACAGCCCAACACCGTGCAGGACGTTTGGCATTTGACAGAGAACACCAAGATTGGCAAATTCGCCACTGGCGCCCTGTGCTCTTCACAGATGAAAGCAGGTTCTCGCTGAGCACATGTGACAGACGTGACAGAGTCTGGAGACGCCAAGGGGAACGTTCTGCTGCCTGCAACATCCTCCAGCATGACCGGTTTGGCAGTGGGTCAGTAATGGTGTGGGGTGGCATTTCTTTGGGGGGCCGCACAGCCCTCCATGTGCTCACCAGAGGTAGCCTGACTACCATTAGGTACCGAGATGAGATCCTCAGACCCCTTGTGAGACCATATGCTGGTGCGGTTGGCCCTGGGTTCCTCCTAATGCAAGACAATGCTAGACCTCATGTGGCTGGAGTGTGTCAGCAGTTCCTGCAAGACGAAGGCATTGATGCTATGGACTGGCCCGCCCGTTCCCCAGACCTGAATCCAATTGAGCACATCTGGGACATCATGTCTCGCTCCATCCACCAACGCTATGTTGCACCACAGACTGTCCAGGAGTTGGCGGATGCTTTAGTCCAGGTCTGGGAGGAGATCCCTCAGGAGACCATCCGCTACCTCATCAGGAGCATGCCCAGGCATTGTAGGGAGGTCATTCAGGCACGTGGCGGCCGCACACACTACTGAGCCTCATTTTGACTTGTTTTAAGGACATTACATCAAAGTTGGATCAGCCTGTAGTGTGTTTTTCCACTTTAATTTTGAGGGTCACTCCAAATCCAGACCTCCATGGGTTAATAAATTTGATTTCCATTGATAATTTTTGTGTGATTTTGTTGTCAGCACATTCAACTATGTAAAGAACAAAGTATTTAATAAGAATATTTCATTCATTCAGCTCTAGGCAGTGTATATATATATATATATATGCACGCAAGAAGGCTGGCACTCATGGAGACTTTTAAACAAGACAAAGATGCAGTAGCTTAAGTCAACGTTTCAGGGCTGTGCCCTTTTATCAAGACCAACTGTACATACAAAATACACAGACATTTATACATTACCAGTGACACCTCATGTGCAGACGACCGCCGCTCTCCGGGAGACCCGCTGACGTCATGGGCGCGCGCTGGCGTCTCCAGGGGGCGTGGTGTAAACGCAGTGTAAACCATCACCATGGGAACCAGTGTACGGATGCTGGAGTAGGACAAAAAGGAACAGCCTAAAATGAATGGGGAGCACAGCATTATACATAGCTAAACGGCCAGTGTTAGACATAGCTACATAATGGCATTATTTAAAGAAAGCTAAAGAGAGAGTTTTGCAACAGGACCGCACGAACCTTCTCCTTAATACTACTAAAAGGCATCAACAGGATCGGATCGCCTGGCTGCAGGATTTCTCTACCATCAGCACCACAGCTATGAAAACAGCCAAACGTCTATGGCCTATCATCGCACAAGACAAGCATCTGCCTAGATTCACCAAATCCTCGATCCTACCCTCATTTCGTAGAGGTAAAAACATTAAAGACATTGTGGTCCACAATGACATTACAAAGATGAAACCTGCAGCACCAACTCACTTTCTCTCTCGCAAAGCAGGGAATTATAAGTGCCTAGGCTGCACCACCTGCAGCAGCTTGGAGACTGGTGACTCCTTTTACCACCCCAGATCAGGCAAAAGGTTTAGCATCACCCAACCTTTCACTTGCTCCAGCCGATACGTAATATACTACATCAAATGTCCGTGTGGGCTCCTATACATAGGGAAGACCATACGACAATTCAAGGAACGTATCGCCTTACATCGCTCCAGTATACGGGCCGCTTTGGAAGGACGCGGGTCTGACCAACCCGTCGCCCGTCATTTCAAAGAACTGCAACACAATCTGGCCTCCATCCGATACAAAATAATCGATGGAGTCCCTGAGAATTCCAGGGGTGGTAATCGTGGTCGACGCTTACTACAAAAGGAATCCCGCTGGATCCATACCCTTCAAACGGTCAAACCGTTTGGACTTAATGACATCTTGTCCTATACTTGTTTCCTATAAAACTGATTGTACATTTGTGTTGTAATAGTCCTTTCTGCATAGCCGTTCCTTATCAACCCCTATATAATTAGACATGTATTGATAGCTTTTGCCCAATGCGTTTTTATGTGACCATATAGGATCACATTTATCACACCAGAGTCTGCGCTATGAATATGTATAATGCCAAACACTTTAATGCTTGTGTCTTATTCCCCTGGTCTCAGTCACTTATCTAGCCTCTTATGTAGCTATGTCTAACACTGGCCGTTTAGCTATGTATAATGCTGTGCTCCCCATTCATTTTAGGCTGTTCCTTTTTGTCCTACTCCAGCATCCGTACACTGGTTCCCATGGTGATGGTTTACACTGCGTTTACACCACGCCCCCTGGAGACGCCGGGTCGCCGGCGCGCGCCCATGACGTCAGCGGGTCTCCCGGAGAGCGGCGGTCGTCTGCACATGAGGTGTCACTGGTAATGTATAAATGTCTGTGTATTTTGTATGTACAGTTGGTCTTGATAAAAGGGCACAGCCCTGAAACGTTGACTTAAGCTACTGCATCTTTGTCTTGTTTAAAAGTCTCCATGAGTGCCAGCCTTCTTGTGTGCATATTCTTCAGCTGTGACTGACGCAGGGCACCGGAGCAAGCTGTATTTCTTGTTACTTGGGAGTGCCATTCCGTGCTGTTTACTATATATATATATATATATATATATATATATATATATATATATATATATATACACACATATATATACACACACACTGTATGCATGTATGTATGTATGTATGTGTATGTATATATATATATATATATGTGTGTGTATGCATATGCATATACTATATATATATATATATATATATATAATTCATAAATTATATGTGTGTGTGTCTTGAGAAAGGTTGATGGGGGGCCCCAGGGAAATACATGTACCGGCCCCCAAAAATTTCTGTTGCCGGCCCTGTTTAGGAGTTACCATTGGAGACTGATGGAACAACTGTATTTTAATATCCTATTGATATCTGTTTTTTTATATTTATTTTCATCAGTCTGTGCTAGTGCTATCACTAGACCAACCATGGTAACATGCTGTTGTCAGCCATTGTGTTTTATTCCCTTTTCATAGTAACTATAGTGCGCGACTACGCACCAAAACCCTGGATATCCTTATCCATTAGGAATTTATCTAACCCATTCTTAAAGGTGTTGACTGAGTCCGCCATTACAACTCCCTCAGGCAGGGAATTCCAAACATTTATTGTCCTTACTGTGAAAAAACCTTTACGCCGCATTGTGCGGAACATCCTCTCTAATTAAGTGAGTGTCCACATGTCCTCTGTGCTGATCTTACCGAAGACAGGTCCTGCGCAAGCTCTATGTATTGTCCCCTTATATATTTGTAGATGTTGATCATGTCCCCTCTTAGGGGTATATTTACTAAGGTCCCGATTTTGACCGAGGTGCCGTTTTTTCATCAAAGTGTCATCTCGGTAATTTACTAAGCAAAAATCACGGCAGTGATGAGGGCATTCGTAATATTTTGGAAGTCCTAGGAAAAAATCACGAATCAATACACCATCGGTCAAATACGCCTGCAATTTGCTAGAAATCGGGAATTTACTAAAAAGTGCAAAACACAAACACTGCCGACAATAGCCAAACACTGCCGTGATAAAATACAAATCGTGAAAAAGTGCTAAAAAAAACCAGACCTGCTTTTTTATCCCGTGTTTGTATAGGCATGCACGGATCCATGAGATCCGTGCATGTTTTTCAGTGGGAAGGGGGGGGAAATGTTATAAATTTTCAGAAAAAAAATTGCGTGGGGTCCCCCCTCCTAAGGCAAACCAGCCTCGGGCTCTTTGAGCTGATCCTGGTTGCAGAAATATGGGGAAAAAATGGACAGGGGTTCCCCCATATTTAAACAACCAGCATCGGGCTCTGCGCCTGGTCCTGGTTCCAAAAATACGGGGAACAAAAAGAGTAGGGGTCCCCTGTATTTTTGAAACCAGCACCTGGCTCCACTAGCTGGACAGATAATGCCACAGCCGGGGGTCACTTTTATACAGTGCCTTGCGGCCGTGGCATCAAATATCCAACTAGTCACCCCTGGCCGGGGTACCCTGGGGGAGTGGGGACCCCTTCAATCAAGGGGTCCCCCCCCCAGCCACCCAAGGGCCAGGGGTGAAGCCCGAGGCTGTCCCCCCCATCCAATAGGCTGCGGATGGGGGGCTGATAGCCTTTGTGAAAAGTGATTGATATTGTTTTTAGTAGCAGTACTACAAGGCCCAGCAAGCCTCCCCCGCAAGCTGGTACTTGGAGAACCACAAGTACCAGCATGCGGCGGAAAAATGGGCCCGCTGGTACCTGTAGTACTACTACTAAAAAAATACCCCAATAAAGACAACACACACACACCTTGAAAGTATAACTTTAATACATCCATCCACACCTCCATATACACATACTTACCTTATGTTCCCACGCAGGTCGGTCCTCTTCTCCAGTAGAATCCATGGTGTACCTGTAGAAAAAATTATACTCACATAATCCAGTGTTTTCGGCTCCTCGGTAAATCCTTTTGTAATCCACGTACTTGAAAAAATAAAAAAACGGATACCCGACCACGAACTGAAAGGGGACCCATGTTTTCACATGGGCCCCCTTTCCCCGAATGCCAGAAACCCCCTCTGACTTATGTCTGAGTGGGTTTCTTCAGCCAATCAGGGAGCGCCACGTTGTGGCACCCTCCTGATCGGCTGTGTGCTCCTGTACTGTCTGACAGGCGGCACACGGCAGTGTTACAATGTAGCGCCTATGCGCTCCATTGTAACCAATGGTGGGAACTTTCAGGTCAGCGGTGAGGTCACTTTCGGTCAACCGCTGACCTGAAAGTTCCCACCATTGGTTACAATGGAGCGCATAGGCGCTACATTGTAACACTGCCGTGTGCCGCCTGTCAGACAGTACAGGAGCACACAGCCGATCAGGAGGGTGCCAAACGTGGCGCTCCCTGATTGGCTGATGGAACCTTCTTGGACTTAAGTCAGAGGGGGTTCCTGGCATTCGGGGAAAGGGGGCCCATGTGAAAACATGGGTCCCCTTTCAGTGCGAGGTCGGGTGTCCCGTTTTTTTATTTTTACAAGTACGTGGATTACAAAAGGATTTACAGAGGAGCCTAAAACACTGGATTATGTGAGTATAATTTTTTCAACAGGTACACCATGGATTCTACTGGAGAAGAGGACCGACCTGCGTGGGAACATAAGGTAAGTATGTGTATATGGAGGTGTGGATGGATGTATTAAAGTTATACTTTCAAGGTGTGTGTGTGTTGTCTTTATTGGGGTATTTTTTTAGTAGTAGTACTACAGGTACCAGCGGGCCCATTTTTCCGCCGCATGCTGGTACTTGTGGTTCTCCAAGTACCAGCTTGCGGGGGAGGCTTGCTGGGCCTTGTAGTACTGCTACTAAAAACAATATCAATCACTTTTCACAAAGGCTATCAGCCCCCCATCCGCAGCCTATTGGATGGGGGGGACAGCCTCGGGCTTCACCCCTGGCCCTTGGGTGGCTGGGGGGGGGACCCCTTGATTGAAGGGGTCCCCACTCCCCCAGGGTACCCCGGCCAGGGGTGACTAGTTGGATATTTGATGCCACGGCCGCAAGGCACTGTATAAAAGTGACCCCCGGCTGTGGCATTATCTGTCCAGCTAGTGGAGCCCGGTGCTGGTTTCAAAAATACGGGGGACCCCTACTCTTTTTGTTCCCCGTATTTTTGGAACCAGGACCAGGCGCAGAGCCCGATGCTGGTTGTTTAAATATGGGGGAACCCCTGTCCATTTTTTCCCAATATTTCTGCAACCAGGATCGGCTCAAAGAGCCCGAGGCTGGTTTGCCTTAGGAGGGGGGACCCCACGCAATTTTTTTTTTACATTTAAACATTTTTTTTTTTTAACAAAGTGCACAATGAAGCCCAGCGCGGATCTCTCAGATCCGGCCGAGATTCATTGTATTAAAGTCGGCAGTGTTTTACAAGCCACTCACGTAAAACACTGCCAAAAAAAAACGAATGACATCGACATCGGAAAACCCGAAAATGCAGAATACGGCAGCTTAGTAAATTAGTCGTAATCAATTCAAAAAGTTGCATATTTACACTTTCGATGTCATTCGTGATTGAACTTTGACCTCAAACGGGAAAATACGATTCTTAGTAAATTTACCCATTAGTCTCCTCTTTTCCAGTGTAAACATGCCTAGCCTTGCAAGCCTTTCCTTGTATTCCAGTGTCTCCATGCCCTTAATTAGTTTGGTCGCACACCTCTGAACCTTTTCTAGCTCCAGAATATCCTTTTTGTAGTATGGTACCCAAAATTGCACACAGTATTCAAGATGTGGCCTTACTAGTGATTTATTTAATGGGAGTATAACACTCTCGTCCCTTGCATCAATTACACGTTTTATGCATGCTAATATCTTATTAGCCTTCTTTGCTGCAATCCTACTTTCGGTACTGCTGCTTAATTTGCTATCTATGTGAACACCTAAGTCCCTTTCCAGTTCAGAATCACCTAATGTTACCCCATTTAGTATGTAGGTGTAATTTTTGTTCTTGCTACCACAGTGCATTACCTTACACTTGTCTGTATTGAAGCACATTTTCCATTTGGCTGCCCATGCTTCTAATTTAACCAAGTCATTCTGAAGAGACTCAGCATCCCCCTCCGTATTTATAACTTTACACAATTTGCTATCGTCTGCCAAAATTTACACCATACTCTCTAGACCTTCTGTTAGGTCGTTAATGAAAATGTTGAACAAAAGTGGTCCTAGTACAGACCCTTGTGGCACACCACTTAGCACTTCAGTCCAATTTGAAAATGATCCATTAACCACAACGCGCTGCTCCCTATAAACTAACCAATGTTTGACCCAAGTGCATATTGTGCTCCCTAGCCCTATTTCTTGTAGCTTATAGATAAGTTGCGTGTGTGGTACAGTGTCGAAAGCTTTGGCAAAGTTTAAAAAGATTACATCCACCTCCTTACCCTGATCAAGGTTCGCACTTACTGTTTCATAAAAGCCAAGTAAGTTGGTTTGACATGATCTGTCCTTCACAAATCCATGTTGATTCCTTTTAATGACCTTATTGACTTCAAGGAACTTCTGAATACTATCCCTTAGAATACCTTCCAATACTTTCCCCACTATAGATGTAAGACTAACTGGTCTATAATTACCTGGTTCAGCTTTACTTCCCTTTTTGAATATTGGCACTACTTCTGCTATATGCCAGTCTTTGGGAACCATACCTGATATAACTGAATCTTTAAAGATCAAAAATAGCGGTCTTGCAAGTTCAGAGTGAAGCTCCATTAGAACCCTTGGGTGAATTCCATCGGGACCCGGTGACTTATTAATCTTTAAATGTTTTAATCGGTCACAGACTACCTCCTCACTTAAATAAGTACCTATCAGTGGGACATTATCATTATTGAGATTGTGTGTTAGTCCCTGAATTTGGTCCTCTCTTGTAAATACTGTTGAAAAAAACTCATTTAGTTTGTCCGCTATGTCCTTATCATTTTTGACTAAGATTCCCATCTTGTCTTTTAAAGGGCCTATACTCTCCTTCTTTAATCTCTTGCTGTTGATGTATTTAAATAATTTTTGGGGATTCGCTTTGCTTTCCTTTGCTACTAATTTTTCAGTTTCTACTTTAGTGATTGTCTAGTCTTTCAGGATAGTCTTTGTTGTCACTGTATTGCTTTCACACTGAGTGCATGAATCTGCCAACTGCTACTTCTCCGTGTTTGTAATGAACAGATGGTGTGGCAATGGGCTATATTGCATCCCAGCATCATACTCCTAACAATAGAAGCACCCACTTCACTACAGCACAATCCCTACCATCAATAATAATCTCCAAAAACAAGTGAATAATACAATATCCAAATAGTCAGCATCTGCTCCCTGGCCAAGGGGATGAATCCGCACCCACTTCCCAGTACGCAGCGCCAAGCTTAGTACATTTTTAATGAACAATTGGGGTGTGGGTGTTGCCACAAGTCCCCAAGTTGATTAAGGCCTCAGTACCTGGGCTTGTCACTGCTCCCAATGGACATGGGCATTTGAATGAGAGGCAGGGATACAATGCAGATAATACAGACAGCAGTGAGCAGTGAACAAATAGAAGGTCAGTAGACATGCCAGGGTTTATAATACTTACTGAATGGTCAGACAAGTAAGGGTCATCATAACCAGTGTGGAAAGTAAGAGGTAAGGACAAGAGTATTATTTTTTTTACGAAAAACACAGAATATGAAGGGAGAAGGACTGGACAATTGAACGGTCACATTTCTTAGAGCATATTTCCTGTTTTGATGTAATTATACATACCAAAAGTTGAAATTGCTGGAATATATATTACAGGGAATAATGGAGCACAAATGCAGATCTAATTTATTATGTAACACACCTATTTTAGTGCACAATTATGCCTAGTTGTATGAGTACAAACATGAGTTAACATTCAAGATGGCAGCAACTGCAGGAAGCAAACAGAAGCGCCATTTAGATTGGCAGATTTTATGTCTCAAGGAGTTACTAAATGCTGAAGAATACATTTTTCATGTTATAGCAAAAGATATTTATATGGTATTCATTGGCTGAATAGAGGACATTTGTAATATATCAATGAAAATCACTTATTGCTGCAGTTTAACAACAACAAAAAAGTTGACGATGCAGCTGAATGTACTAATGCTGGGTAAATACAATCAATGTTTAATGATATGCATAATGACTTGACAGCGATATAATTGTTAATATTGTATAATACTTAGGGGTTAAAATGGGATCTTGAAATAAGGAGAAATATTTGATTTCTTTTGCAAACATTAATGGATTCAGACATCATTGTTTATCTTTAACTAAAGAACATTTTTGTTTCAGAATATTTCATTTCTTATACTAATTCTAATTTTGACTAAAGTTAGCAGTTGGTTGGTCATGATTCTTGTGTCGACATGAGAATGCCGACATGGTCATAATGTTGGCATTGATCATGTAGACATAAATGTAGACAGTGATAAAATGTCGACATGTTAGAATGACGACATATTGGAGTAAATGTATTATATAGCGGCACACATCCTGTTTTGCCTCATTACAGAGGCAAAGCAGGAAGGGACATTGACAATATGTGAGAATACTGTATCTTGTCTGCCAAAGCAGCGCTTCCCCCTCCAGCGATGTCCCTCTGTGCACACAGTGCATCAGCTTAGTGCTGATACGCTGTGTCTCCTTCCCGGCAATGCAAAATCCCCAGCGCAGGCCAGAGCCGGCACCCACCACAGCCAGGGACAGCTGTGTCCCTGCTGTGGTGTATGAACATCGACACCATGCAGCTGTAGAAATCGACAGCTGCAGGTGTCGGAATAGTCAACATACATTGCCAACGCATATCAGTTTGCTATCTTTTAGATAGCAGTGCTGATATGGACAGGGTCGCTATGCACCCCTGTCACTGGACAATCACTGTGGCTATCATACATGGGGGGAAGCGGTATAGCGTGCATAACGTGCGCTGATACCGCTTCCCTCCATATCAACGGTTCATACATTTACCTATGTGTCCCTTGTGGCTCAGCGGTGACTTACATACTCCTGATGGCTGCATATGCTCCAGTGGCCTCTTCTGAGTCCCAGCGGTCATGTGATCATCACTTCTGGGTCAGACCTCTGATTCTCTGACATTCCAGTAAGTATTCCTCCCCATTCCGGTAAATATTCCTCCCCAAACCATAATCTTACCCCTAACCTACCTAACCTCCCCCCTCAGACTTACCCTAATGCAGATATTCTGACAATGTTGGCATTTCCCATGTTGCCATTCGGAGAATATCGACACATTGCCTCTCAACATTTTGACAGTGTCAGCATCAAAACCGTTGACAGAGTGAATCTTGACATTGTCAATGTCTAATTTTTACTACATCCCGTAAGCAGTATGTGGAATGCAACAGACTTGATACCTGGACATTTACAATAGTTTAATGTAAAGCACAAACAACCTATTAAAGCACAATCAACAGAGCTAGACTCCATAACATATTGCAGTGTTACCAAATACTTGAGTAAGTCATGAATAATCCTGTAGACCCTTGTAAATATAACTCTTTGGAGATAATAGTTTGTCCAATTATATGCTGCCTGGACTTGACATGCAATGGGAGAAAGGGCTTTTCTAATTGATAAAGAGAATCTGATATCCCGCGAATAGTTAACCATTAAATACTGACCCACATTTATTCCTGACTTCATTGTTTAATTAAGGATAGGCCTGCTCAGGTACTTTTTGGGGTGGGGGAATGGGGTTTCGTGGTAAAGCCCCCTCAGCAAAAATATTTTTAAAAAGTGTATTTGAAGCATGTGCGCTGAATAGGGGATGGAGTCACTGTGAGCCCCTTAGCCAGGGGCAAATCCAGTGGAAGGGGGTTTGATCAGTGAGATATCTCCCCCCACCCCACCCCCGCACAGGCAGAAGAAACTGTGTTTCTCCTGCTGTAGTACCTATCCCCGTCTCGGTGTCCTACCCTGTTCTAGTAGACTTTCATTTTTGCTGATTATAATTGAATTCAGTTGTGCTGTGTAACAAATAGGGTTTATTTCTGAGTTGAATGCAGCTACATCTGTGTTTATCGCCTCAGTCACATCTGCAATTTGCCTCAGTCATGTCTTTGAAATGCTGTCGCAAAGTGGTGTAGATCCGTGCGTCAGAATGTGCAAGGACTGAGATGCTCACTGTTAGCATTCATAGACATTGAAATAACACTTGGTCCATCTTTAGATGCACTCATCAGTTTCAGTGCCGGAACTTGCACCAGCCCTATGGCCTCCAATGTGGAGGCTGTCAAGATCCTGACAGTGGCATCCTGCCCGCCAGAATGCCGTCAGTGGGGCGAACGCTAAAAGCCTCCTTGCGGGATCGCTGCGCTTGACATGCTGCAGGCTCGGTGGCTTGATGCGCTTGCTGTGTATCCTGTCCGCCAGTATCCCGGCAGGTGGCAAATTGATTGCATCCCTTCAGAGACAGGTGGCTTACAACAAAGAGAAACAAGCTAACGATCAGGGCAGGGGTTACAGAGGAAAACAGTGCCAAATAAAAGTTCAGGGCATATGGCAACAGAAAATAGCCAATAAAGAATAAGGGCCAGGGCTCCAGTAGACTGATTATAAACAATCTGAGGTCAGAAGGAAACAGGCAGAATAGTCAAAAGGGAATGAACACCTGAGGAATAAGCTTGACGCTACTCCTGAAATTTATACAGTACCTACTTTAAAAACACTGACTGCACAAACAACTGATTAAAAGCTCATAACGAACAGTGAATTAAGTTATGTTGGTTGTTTCTGGCCACTAACCAATCAGAAGTAGTCTTCTACATTGCTTAGTAAATAACAGATATCCTATTAGATATCTGATTGTATAGACCTTTGGAACTGTCAGGTACCATGCTTGTTCTTGCAGTAAGTAACCGGTGATATCAGAAAGGTGCAGTGAGGTGTGTTAGGACCTCGGAGATGAGGCCTTTGGGGGAAATGTACTAAGTAGCGAAAACAGTGCAGAAGTGAGTGAGTGGATAAGTTACCCATGGCAACCAATCTGCATTGATATAACATTTATAAATTTGCCTACTATAAAAGTATATAGAGCAGCTGATTAGTTGCCATGGGCAACTTCTTCACTTTTATCACTGCTTAGTACATCTCCCCTATAGTTTCGTTGTGATGCAGATGTTCCTGTCTGAGAAAAGGAAATCATAGTCTAGGTGGCTTTGGGGAGGCTACAGTTATCAGAATTGCCTTAGATGAATATCTAATTAATGCTGAAATGCTGATCCATCATTTGCTTATGTCTTAATTTGGATGATAATGTTATGCCTTCCAGAGATAGCATTAGGAATTGAATCTTCTCCCACGGACGCACAGTTGTGTATCATGTCTTAGTTATACTGTCATGAATTTTGCATATTATTTGGAAATACAGTAATGCTTAAATGTGTATTTTAATTCCTGCTCCTATTGTGTTTGTGCTATTCAATACTGAATATTTTATTCAAGACAATTTTCAAGGTCATAAGTGGTTCTTGAATTGAAATCTATTTTTGCTTAGAAAAGAATAACACAGAGAACACAAAACACAAAATAAACATTGCATACATTTTGGAAACTGTGCAAGTTTGTCATCTATTATTTATGATCTACAGCACATTGGGCAAACTTTGTAAAGTTTGGTTTTTAACAAGCTGGAAAAGTAGACGCTGGCTCATTTGCACATTATGAAAGCTCAGGCTTTTACCGGACTTCACTGAGTACTTGTGTGGGGCAAAGAACTTGACAAATTGTTACATTGTTTGGAAAACAGAAGCTGTATAATAAGCACCATGTGTTTTATTTTTTTCTCTCTGGAACAGTAAGGACAAATGTTACACATGTCTGTGTAATGCAGATTAGGAGTCAGTGGTCTAGCCCTGGGGACCAGTGTGGTTCATGTAACATAAAACTGTAAGCACCAAATTAGCACTGTATTCCTCAGCCTACAGAGAGCCTGCTGATTGATGTGTACACATCACAAAGAATATGCTGAATTTAGTTCTAAGATAGAAATATAAAGCACAGTCTGTTTTACATATAATTATGCTAAACATACAGTATGATGAAATACTATGTAGTTGGGGTGCTTTAAGCCAGTCATGCCTCATTGATTACACACACTGATTTCACCTCAGGTAGCTTCAAATGATGAGTAAGACTAATTTTTATGCAGGAAGAACAAAGACTATAGAGTCACCTAATTAATTCACGGGAATGGTTTAGGAAAACAGATTACTGAGTGGATATTGTGAAAGGTATAACAGTTCAAGCTAGATAGCCATTCTTAATTTAGCTTGCTCTTAGTGATCTATTGAATCTAAAATTCATGAGTTGCCATTGTACTTACTGTAGCTTCATGACATAATGATATGTTATCAGAAATCTTCCAGACTGGTTTCCAGTATAAGCAACCAAATAGTGCTTATGAGACAATATTTTATGAAAATATTCTGGGTTAACCAATTGACTATTTAAGCTAAATGTCCCACCATCTTTTTATGTGGTGGGTAACTGGTAGGTCTACACCCAGAAGAAGGGAGGGCATTCCGAAACGTGTTGGTGCTAGGTGCTATTCAGACCCCTGAGGTTTGATCCAATTTTTTTCTGGATATATATAATTGGCTTTATATATTTTTCATCTTATTGTACCTCTTGCCTCCACCCTGTTTCCCGGGATCAGCATGGTGTGGTGAGGTTTTTTTTGTGAGCCTTATGGTGTGACATGGACAAACCATATCAAACTTTTGCAGGGTTGTTATGTTCTGTATATTTTTTTAGAGATGAGCGGGTTCGGATATAACACCAGAATTAACGCCAGTTCGGTTTTATCCGGATTTTCTTATTGGATATCCAAAACACGTGACATCCGTGAGCCAATAAGATGCCGTTTTGAGTACCGAGTAAATCAGAGTAAAACCGAGTAAAACCGAACCCGCTCATCTCTAATATTTTTTACTTTTTTAATGTATATGTGTTTTTTATAACCACTGTATGGAAACTCTGTATATGGCAATAAATTCTTATTGAGAGACTACAGTATATGGAGGAATTAACTTAAGACCCTATTTTACAATCCTTCACTGACTGATGTGGTGACCGTGACAACATCCATGGGGAAAGTCAGTGACAAAGAAACCTTTTGAAGAACGTAGAAGTTGCATTCTGGGTAAGTGTCACTGTTTTGAGAAAGCTGAAGCTGGTACCTGTGAAGGGTGTATAACAAGGAAGGTGTGAAAGAAACCTTTATGTGAATGCATCTCACTGATTTGGGGGGTCAAGAGGTTTCGGCAACTAAGATGAAGATACAGTGTATAATATTTAATAACTAGATATCCTTGTTATCCCCCCTGTCTGTTGAAGCATAAAGGAGGCCCCATCTAGGACATCTATACCTGAATCTAACAGTACTTATAAACACTCTGTTGTGTTCAATGTATGCTAATCAAGAATTGGTGCTCTTGTGAGCTGGGACTAAGCTGCAGTTAGAGGGTTATTCCAGATTTTCTATATCATTGTACAACTGGCAGGTCAAGTGTATATTCAAAGATACTACTCCCTAGTTGGCATCTAACATTCTTTGATAATTTGGCAAAGTTGTTATGACCTATTTTCCTCATTTTTTTACATTTTTCAGTATCCCTGGGTCCCTTGTCATTTAAAATGTAAATCTTCAAGCCACACCCTCAATAGCAGCAATAAGGTCTGCTTCTGAGTCTGTCTGTTGAAGCATAAAGGAGGCCCCATCTAGGACATCTATACCTGAATCTAACAGTACTTATAAACACTCTGTTGTGTTCAATGTATGCTAATCAAGAATTGGTGCTCTTGTGAGCTGGGACTAAGCTGCAGTTAGAGGGTTATTCCAGATTTTCTATATCATTGTACAACTGGCAGGTCAAGTGTATATTCAAAGATACTACGCCCTAGTTGGCATCTAACATTCTTTGATAATTTGGCAAAGTTGTTATGACCTATTTTCCTCATTTTTTTACATTTTTCAGTATCCCTGGGTCCCTTGTCATTTAAAATGTAAATCTTCAAGCCACACCCTCAATAGCAGCAATAAGGTCTGCTTCTGAGTCACATGCAATGAGCACGATTTATGCGAATGCCAGTATACTGCGCATGTGCCAAAGAAAGAAATCACATGCACCAATCAGCAATTCACACGTGGATAGAGCTTAATCCATCATTCAACCATCCAACCAACCATCCAACCAACCAACCAACCAACCAACCAACCAACCAACCAACCACATGTTCCGTGAAATGTGCATTTCTGGGAGGAACCTGGGCACAGAGCTCCTCTGTTTTGTGGTAGTGTCATGGAAGTTCCATGGGCATGTAAGCCAACTTCCTTGCTCAGTAGTAGCATGCAGGCAGGGATGGGAGGGTATCTATTTCAGCAAGATCTTTTTGCACTCACCATGAGGCTGGTGGTGGTCCCAAAACAAAGGACATTTGTCGCTGCGGGCATTAGAACAATGGGCAAGATAGGCTTCCACATGAAGTTCCACAGATTTTTTAGTATACAAAGACGGATTCTTGCATTAGCATAAATGATAGCTAGAGAGTTTTGTCCTGGGGCTTTCTCGGTCTTATTGGTGTGTAGAAGTAATATAATGTTCTCCAAGCAATGCAGTTCTAAAATTAAAGGAAAGGAAAATGAGATAATAGTGTGTACCAGGCCTGGCCAACCTGTGGCTCTCCAGCTTTTGTAAAGCTACAAGTTCCAGCATGCCCTGCCACAGTTTTGCTTTTAGGGAATGCAAAAACTGTGACTGAGCATGCTGGGATGTGTAGTTTTAGAACATCTGGAGAGCCACATGGTAGCCAGGCCTGGTGTATACTGTTGTGCAGTTGTGTAGGTGTTTGGTGGAATAGAAAAATCACCATACAAATGACAAATATAGGCATTAGACATCTTAACACTGTAGTCCTGCAGTGGTTGCTCAGCAGTGGAGTGTCCTCTATATTTGTGTGTTCAGTATCGGGGCTCCAATACTCAGAAAATGGTAAAACAGTGTTACAACATGATGTATATCCTTCAAACCCAGTGATGGATGCAGATGCTTCTACTGTGGTGGTTTCACTCACTTTTATTAAATAATTATGGGGCTTTGGACATTTACTCATCTACCCCAATGTCCGTTGGTGTAATAAGGAATACAGTATTTACTATAACCAGCCCATAAATCCGAAACTATAATAAGTCCCAATCAATCAATCAATCAATCAATCAATCAATCAATCAATCAATCTATCAATCAAGGGTCCAATTAAATGTCACAACTGAGGGTTTTAGCTGACAGGAGGAAGCCTCAGTTGTAGGGGCTGAGAAGAACTTATACCGGGGAGGTTTAATCAGACCCCTGGACATGTAAGTGTTAAAAGGAAACCCGAAGGTGTGACCATGACAAACAGGTAAAAGTAAATTAAAAGTTTATTGACAAACTCCGTGTAACAACAGACAGCAAATGATGACAGTGGCAATAAATAATATTCCTGGAACACTTTGACCATGGCAGGTCTAACAGAGCACTGGTAGGTTAAGAACAGCTGTTAAAGTCCTTGATGGAAAAACCTTACCAGGCCTGGCTGTAGTAGTGCAGATAACCAAGGAACATGCCAGTAGATGGAATAGATGAAGTTGGTAACTTGAATCAGCTGTTGTGTTTGCTGGAAAGAACCAGCCAGGTGGTAAGACACGGAGTGGATGCCGAGTGGGATCAGCCAGGTGATAAAGTCACTGAGTGAATGCTGGATGGAACCAGCCAGGTAATGATACACGGAGTGGAAACTGTAAGATGCTAGGGAGCGTGGAAACAGAGGAGTTAAAGGTAGGTTACCGGTGGTAGTGGATACTGCTGATGAGTAGGAATCCGCTGGAACAACACCGGCACTTTAAGGATACTGGAAACTGCTGGAAGCAGGCTGCTGGAAGCAGATGGGTTAATAGCTGGAAGCTGGAAGCTGGATCAGCCACGGAGGACTGCAGAGTCAGGCTGCACCGCAGGATGGTAGGCAGGTGCGGGTCTCTTAGTGGATGCTGGAGACAGGAGCTGGAACCTGGAAAAACAACCACAGGAGAGAGACTGGAACAAGGTATGACAAACAAAGCACTGACGATTTCCTGGCCCAGGCACAGGATACTTATACCTGCAGCAATGCAGGCATTGGCTGGGCAATTATGCAGATTTCCAGAGGCAGTGGATTGGTGGAACTGAGACATGTGATTGGATCCAACATGGCTGCGCCCATGTTAGAACTTGGAGGGAAAGCTGGTTTGGAAACCATGTGGAAACATAACAGTAATGGCGGCGCCGGCCGCAGAGGACAGGAGACGCCATGCAGGATTCAAACATGGCGCCACTGTGACAGCGTCTCAGCGTGACAGGAGGGATATGCAGAATGTGGACACAGATGAGATCCGGCCTTGGAACGCTGAGCCAGCCTCAGGAGACATCTGAAAGGCAAGTAATGGCGTCCAGATACCCGGATCGTGACATTAAATAAATGAAAATAAAATAAAGCTTTATTATAAAGATTAAAGACTACATATTTGTGAGTACAAACATGGTGGTTAATGCAATATAATACTACTGAACCACAACCAAAATATTTCAGCAAAATGTTATATCAAGGTAAAAAAATTGCTTATAAGAAGAGGGATAACGGAGTGAGAGTCATGCTCTAGAACAGTGTTTTTCAACCACTGTGCCGTGGCACACTAGTGTGCCCAGAGCAGACTCCAGGTGTGCCACCATAGAAGCACAGCCAGGCCGGTCAGTGTTTTGCCGCTACTGAGGCCCTGGAATGATCAATACTGGTGGGTCTAGTGGTTGCAAAACCAGTTCTAATTTTGGTCCTCGGCAGTGTTGGGCTCTTCTGGCTTTCTCAGATGTGGCTCAGGCGTTACCTATAGAGAAGCTGCGACATGACATTCTAGGACACGCGACTGCACCATGCATCACCATTATATTTGAGTGTGCCTTGGCAATATTTAAATCTTGTTCAGTGTGCCTCGAGTTGTAAAAGGTTGAAAATCTCTGCTTTAGAATGTACTGTATGCACACAATTATTAAAACTATTGTATACAATTATCTTCAAGCTAAATATATAAGGTGTATATGAAACATAAATCAATTTTGTATATGCACACAAACTTTGTTTTATGCACAAAATGATAAAAAAAACTGTATAATATGACCTTCAAGCTATGTGTATTAAGGGTCTGATTCATGTTTGCAAGTAAAGCAAATAAGCAAGCAGCTGGGGAAAACCATGTTGCACTACAGGTGGGGCAGATGTAACATGTGCAGAGAGATTTAGATTTGGGTGAGGTGTATTCGAACTGAAATCTAAATTCCCTCAACACATATATATATATATATATATATATATATATGTATATATATATGTATGTATATATATACATATATATATATATATACATATATATATATATATATATATATATATATATAAGTCCAAAAAGAACGACACTGGAGGCAATAATAATGAAACAGCAAACTTGTATTGATGGACAACAGCCGTTTCAGGGCATCTGCCCCTTCTTCAGGCCCAATACAACAAACACAATACACACACATAGGAGGGACTAAGAGAAGCTGGAAAGTGAACCAAGGGTAGGGTAGGGGAGGGGAGAAGAAAGCCACACAGGGAGGATACCACGAATAAGGGTTAGTACAGGTCACTGGAAATCAGCCAGGAGAGCAGATCCCATAGTATCTACGTAACCCGTAGTGTACACAGCTAGGATCCTCCACAGCAGCAGACAAGTAGCACACAGGTATCCCAGCAGTAAATGGTATTTAGCCGACCAGGAGGGTTAGTACAGGTCACCAGAGCCGGCCCTAACCAATATGATGCCCTAGGCAAGATTTTGGCTGGTGCCCCCTAGCACCACCGCTAGTTCCGCCTCTGATCCTGCACCCCTTTCCCAGCACCATCACCCCTCACCCATAGCAGTCCTATTTTTTTTCCCTACCCCCTGTAATTTAAATAAGAACAGTGTGCACATTTGTCACTTAACACATATGCCGCACATTATTAGTGCCCTTATACACATAATGACACACATAGTGCCCCTTACACATATGTTACACATTATTAATGCCCTTATACACATAATGACACATGTAGTTCCCAGCGTGAGTCAACTGGCAGCTCTGCTAACGTCGGGTGCCTATTTTTTATGAAAATGCATCTTATTTACATTGCTATGAGGCTAGGATACACAAGCAGCTTCTGCTGATTAAAATGATATGTGGCATGCCTATATACTGTGTGCGACTGTGGCTGTATCTGCATATGAAATGCTACACACAAATATAGGCATGCCGCATATCATTTTAATCAGCAGAAGCTGCTGATGCCCCTAGGCATACCAGATGCCCTAGGCAATTGCCTAGTTTGCCTATACCTAGGGCCGGCTCTGCAGGTCACTGGAAATCAGCCAGGAGAGCAGATCCCACAGTATCTATGTAACCTGTAGTGTCCACAGCTAGGATCCTCCACAGCAACAGACAAGCAGCACACAGGTATCTCAGCAGTGGATGGTATTTAGTCGACCAGGAGGGATGCAAACAAGGAGCCTGGAACGGGGAGGCCAGCAGCAACTGGCTTGACCAGGTGGCCGGATAATACACAAAGAGGTAGCAGATGTGAAGAGACAAACCGGTGAAGGCTCCAGTCAGGTAGGCACCGCGCTCTGGCTGACACCCGCAGCACACAGTCGATGGTACAGTACAGGGCAAACACCAGCCAGGCACTCTGCAAAGGCAGGGCCACAGGTAGCTAGAGTAACTGACCTCCGAAGATGAGCTCCGCTGTGGATGATGAGTGGGCAAAGGACACGCTGGAAAGAACATTCCCAGCAACTTGGCAGCAAACATACAGATCTGCCAGCACAGGGTTCCCAATCCTGTTACCCTGATCTTTGAGGCCCCTCTGAACCGAAGGGCCGGTAAAGGTGCCCCCTTTGTCCTCGCCTGTCACCAGGCCTTGACAGAGCTGATTAATGCTGCAGCAGCAGAGGGTGCACCACAGAGCTCTAGTGGAAGATCAGTGGTCACACTTGTATCCTGCTGTAAATCACACAAGTGGCCCCTTCAGGGCTTGGAGCCCAGAGGCAGGCATCTTCATTGCTTCTGGGAGTTCGGCCCCTGCAGCCAGTGTTTAGCCCGCACAGAAAATATAAACTGTAAATGTATTTGCTCCCCTTGCATAGCAACATGTTTTTTTGTTTTACTTGCAAACATGACTCAGGCCTTTATGTATATGAAACATAAGTACATTTCATAATTAGACGTGGATCCCATCCCCAAGATATCTCATTATGGTATGCAAATATTCCAAAATATGGAAAAATACAAAATATAAAATACTTTGTGTCCCAAGCATTTCGGATATAGGAGACTCAACTGGTGTAATCATACTTCAAATATAAATTGAACTTTGAATTTTTTTTTCTGTATCTTTATAAAATTTGAATAAAAATATTCAATTTAAAAAGAGGCCAGTAGCAGTCAGCACAGCGGAACTAGCTTCTCAGCAATGAGGAATCTTTACAAATCCTGGTTAAAAATGATTTCCCAGCTCAATCTGAATTGCAGTTGTTCTTTACAATAGAAAAATGTTGTTCTGACACTTCATCCCATATGTGATTCCTCAGAGAACTCAGTCCATTTGCCCATAACATTTCTTTATATATCACAATACTTAATTATTCTAGCTATATCCTCTAATTTCCCAGCATCAGCTGGCTAATTATGCTCTTGGTATAAAACTGTGACTAAACAAAGTATTTTACTAAATGAAAAACAAACAAACCCAAAAACATTAAACTGCAACAATTTTAGTCTACTAGAATATGTAACAGCAATGAAACAAAAAAAAATTGTTAATAAAAATCTTGATCAGTAATGAGAAGCAACAGCTAAATTGCCTCATTGAATGGGCTGCAGACCACAAATGCAAAAGATCTTCATCTATCAATATTAATCTTACATTTATACAATGTATTTCTTTTATAAAGATCTAACAATTCATGTGTTCATCCATTTATAAACTAGATTTCTGTTATTACAACTATGAATTCATTCTGATTATATGTTAGCAGGGGATGTATTCAGGATCCCAATGGTCAGGATCCCAACGGTCATAATCCTCACAGTGGACTCCCATTGGTCACAATGCAGACAGATCTTGAAAGTGAGATTTTGGGTTAGGGCTAGTTTTAGGGTTAGGAACTAGGGGGTGAGTTAGGGTTAGGGATTGGGTTAGAATACTCATTAGGATCCATCTGCAGGCTGACCTCCAGCATTTCATAGTACCCAACCAGTGTGGAGTGTACTAATAAATAGAATGAGTATTTGGTATACAGGTGGTCATTCTGACCTGATCGCTTGCCGCAGTTCTTCGCAGTGCAGTGATCAGGTCAGAACTACACTGTCGTTGCCTAGCGATTGCCTCTGCCTGATTGACAGGCAGAGGTGGTCGCTGGGTGGGAGGGGGCGGCACGGCGGCATTTGCCTGCCGTTTTGTGGTCGCGGTCCAGCCAACGCAGGCATTACCGGACCCTGCAGGGGTCGGGCTGCAGTGGCTGTGTGACATCACATGCAGCCGCTGCGACTCAGCCAGCGATGACTAACTCCCTACCAGCCGCAGGAGTGCTCTGGCTGGGAGTTACTCTACAATGTACAAAAGCATCACCGCTGTGAGATGCTTTTGTACTTGTGTGGGGGGGGGGGGGGGGGCGGCCTGACATGCGGGGCGGACTAGCCCTGTGCTGGGGGTCACCCCGCATGTCATGGAAGATGATCGTAGCTGTGCTAAATTTAGCACAGCTACGATCAGGTCAGAATGACCCCCTTAATTTTAATCTTGTTAGCTTGCAGGCATAGATCCTGTTAATGAGTCACTTTAGCATTTTTTGCCGTAGTTGCATCCGTGACTTTATGCAAATGCTAGTCATACACTGGTGTACAAGCATGCATCTGACTGTGCAAGGACTGGGACGCCCACTTGGAGCGCCTACAGATGTTGTAATACTGCATGGTGCATCTATAGACGCCGCATACAAAATTTGTTCCAGCCCTATGGCAGGTGTAGACTTTCCATATGAGTATGGCCTCCAGTGTCACACGCTCATAACACAGCCCCCATCCAGGAACACCTTGCACTTTTCCAGTACATTCTTGATTGCGTGTCTCTCAATCACAGTCGCAGCCATAGGCTTGCGCAGAACATTTTATTAGGGGGGTGCACTGTTGAACGGGTGCTTAGCACCACCTACTGGGCGTGTCCTACACCACCTATTGGGCATGTCTAGCACCGCCTTTTGGCACTCAACACAATAAAAATCATATACCACAAGGGGCGTGGCCACTGCAAATGGCCAACTGTTTCTAATCACTCAAAGAGCATTCCTTTCCATTTCATATGCACCTTACCTATATGGTGGTTTCTCACAACGGGGAACCTCTGAAGAAATGTCCTCCTTGGACAGATAGCGTATTCAGTCGGTAATCATTATTCATATAGTAAAATAAATGGTCCAGAAGATGCCTGTTTGTGTAGAAATATAACCAAGATCATCATCATCATGCAACAGAGGTTCACCCAGACTCGTGTCACCTCCTGCCCCCTGTGTCTCTAAGCCACACCATCATCTCCTACCTGGGTCTCTCAGCCACACCCTCATCTCCAGCCTACACCTCTCAGCCACAACATCACCTCTTCTCCCTGCATTGTCTTCCACCCCAAAATTATCCCCTCCCTGAGTTATCACTCATCCACACCAACATCTCCCACCTGCATCTCTCAGCAACACCATCTCCTCCCCTCAGTGCGTCGTCTCTAACCCCCACCATAATCCCCTCCCTGCGTCATCTCTCAACCACACCTTCTCCCTACCACGCATCTCTCACAATCCACCTCACTCTGTGCCTCTCAGCCTCCCAGCCTTCACTCTATCTCTCAGCCTGCCCTCTTTACTCTGCATCTTTCAGCCTCGACCTCCCTTCATTCTGTGTTTAGTGCCACCTACAGACAGTGCCCACAGTAGTAGTGCCCCTTACACAATGCTAACAGTGTTTTTTTTCCCTTACGCAATGCCCACACACAGTAGTTATCCCCCTACACAATGTCCATAGTAGTGGTGCCCCTTACACAATGCCCATAGTTATGCCCATTACACAGTGCCCATAGTAGTAGTGTCACTTACGCAATGCCCATATTTGTACCCCTTACACAATGCCCATAGCAGTAGTGCCCTTTACATAATGTCCAATAGTAGTAGCGCCCCTTACGCAATGCCCATAGCAGTAGTGCCCCTTACACAATGGCCAATAATAGTAGTGCCCCTTATACAATGCCAATTAGTAGTAGTGCCCCTTATACAATGCCCATAGCAGTAGTGCCCCTTACAAAATGCCCATAGCAGTAGTGCCCCTTATGCAATGCCGAATAGTAGTAGTGCCCCTTACACAATGCCCATAGCAGTAGTGCCCCTTACACAATGCCCAATAGTAGTAGTGCCCCTTACACAATGCCGATAGCAGTAGTGCCCCTTACAAAATGCCCATAGCATTAGTGCCCCTTATACAATGCCCAATAGTAGTAGTGCCCCTTACACAATGCCCAATAGTAGTAGTGCCCCTTACACAATGCTCATAGCAGTAGTGCCCCTTACGCAATGCTCAATAGTAGTAGTGCCCCTTACACAATGCCCAATAGTAGTAGTGCCCCTTACACAATGCTCATAGCAGTAGTGCCCCTTACACAATACCCAATAGTAGTAGTGCCCCTTACACAATGCCCAATAGTAGTAGTGCCCCTTACACAATGCCGATAGCAGTAGTGCCCCTTACAAAATGCCCATAGCAGTAGTGCCCCTTATACAATGCCCAATAGTAGTAGTGCCCCTTACACAATACCCATAGCAGTAGTGCCCCTTACACAATGCCCAATAGTAGTAGTGCCCCTTACACAATGCCCATTTTAGTAGTGCCAATTACACAATGCCCATTTTTAATGCCCCTTACACAATGCCCATTTCTAGTAGTGCCCCTTATGCAATGCCTACTTCAAGAAGTGACAATTACACAATGCCCGTTTCTAGTGCCCCTTACATAATGCCCATTTCTAGTAGTGCCCCTTACACAATGCCTACTTCAAGAAGTGACAATTACACAATGCCCGTTTCTAGTGCCCCTTAAATTATGCCCATTTTAGTAGTGCCAATTACACAATGCCCATTTCTAGTGCCCCTTACACAATGCCCATTTCTAGTTTATATATATATATATATATATATATATATATATATATTTTCAAGTTTAAAAAGTATTTTTAATAGTATATTAAAATATTTAATGAAAAAAATACATCTAGAGGGTGTTTTCCACTTCCCTACCTTCCCCTTCCGCCCTCCTTGTGTTCATAGGCCCGCATTATGAAATAATTTTCCATCTCACATTGGCAGTAGACCCCCCCCAGTGGTCCTGGAATGTAATAGTGGTACACTCCACAACCCCTTAGTAACAAAAACATGCTTTATAAACCTCCCCCCCACACTGTGGCCAGTGTATTTTTTAATTATTATTTTAACCCGCTTTCCACTCAAGTAATTTATTAGTAGTGTAATTTAACTTCATATTATTCTTCCCCCACGCCCACTAGTGATTGATTCCCCCCTCCTGGGTCCCCCCTCTCACCCCCATAGGAATACATGCCCCCCTCCCCTCATGCAGAGTGCAGAGGACTGTGTACAGGGTGGACTGATGATCAGTCTACCCTGCTGCATTTGATCTTTGCACATGCAGAGATTAGCCAAAATTTGTAGGGAGAGGAACTGAGTTCACTTCCCCACACTGTGCTCCATGGAGCATGCACTCCAGAATGCCGGCTGAATGGCATTCTGGGGCATGATTCCGAAACTAATGTTGGTGGTCATAGACTGCTGCATCATTACAGGGACCCTAGTGCCCAGAGCTCTACAGTGCTGCTGGCTAGAGAGGAGGGGGCCCAAATGGAGCCTGCACACGGGCCTCCTTCTCTCTATATAAGCCCCTGCCCCTTATAATAGCCATTATTGTACCCCTCAGTCGGTGACTGTATTGGTTATCTATTAGTGCCTTTAGTATGACTCCATTGTATATCAATGCCTCTCCCTCCTCTCTCCTCACTGATTGCAACAGGCACTACAAGCAGTGAGTGGGAAGAAGCACTGATATATAATCAATACAGTCACTGATTGAGGCGTGTAATAATGGGTATTATAAAATGCTGTTATAAAATGCTGTCAGTGAGTGAGGGGGATAATAATTAGTATTTTAGGTGATCGGGCTTGCTACAATCACTAAGCCTGGGTCACTTGTATACAATGCAGTCAGTTAGTGAGGGTGTAATAATTGGGTATGGGGAAATGGTGTAATAACAGAAGCAAAGGTGCCGTAAAATGACACAGCAGCTAAACAAGGTGGAAGCAGGCATGTAATCCTGCCCCCCCCCCCTCCTTTTGTTCGCATATCACTGGCCCTGCTGGCCAGTGAAAGGCAGCAGGGCTGTGTCCAGGGAAAGGGGGAGGCACCAAAGATTAAAAGATGCAGCCAGGGGAGAAAAAGCTCTCTTTCCTTTCTCCCACATCCTGGACAGAGAGTATGGTCGGATCTGAGCCCTTAGGAGACCGGCTGTAACGCTGAAGGCCGTGGAGAAGTAGTGTGGAGGGGCAGCTCATAACGCTCAAAGCGAGTACCGGAGGCTGTGAACCGGGAAGGCAAGCGAATCATTGAGAGGTTGCTGCTGGGGACTGCCACGCTGCAGAGGTGATTGACAGCCTGGAGCCTGGACATCCTGGACAGTGTGTGGTTGGAGCTGAGCCTCAGAGTAGCAGCGTGGAGAGGCAGCTCATACTGCTCAAAGTGAGTTCTGGAGGGTAGGGACCAGGAAGGCAAGTGAGTCAATGAGAGGTTGCTGTTGGGGACTGCCACACTGCAGAGGTGATCAACCATTCAGTAGTGGGTCAGAGCTGAGCTCTGAGGTGAACGGCTGTGGTGACAAATGCCGCAGAGTAGCAGCATGGAGAGGCAGCTCATACTGCTCAAAGTGAGTTCTGGAGGGTAGGGACCAGGAAGGCAAGTGAATTAGTGAGAGGTTGCTGCTGGGGACCGCCATACTGCAGAGGTGATCAACCATTCAGTAGTGGGGCGTGCAGGATCGGAGTCTTGGAAAACAGTGGAGCCATGCAGGGAGAGGCTAGCCAAATGGAATGAGACCCGGGAACCGTCACTGCAGGGACCATACCCGGGTGTTTCTGTGACCACCAACCTAAGCCAGGGATGACAGCGCTGCCGCTGCCAGAAACTTTACCAGCCAGATGGTGATTTCTAGCCAGTCAGCCAGACCGGAGTAGTAAGCCACTCAGGTAACACAGACACTAGAGAGCTTGACAAATGTTTGTCCTGCTAGTTTCTCGGTCTTCTTGCTAGTTACAGGCAGATATTTTAGAAGCCTGTGGAGCACGGTGCAAAAAGAGGGGTTTGTTTTGTTTGGTTTGTTTAATAGTTTACTGCAAATCAGCATGTGAGACAAATCCTTGTATAGCATTGCGGACAATGGTTCTTCTTAGTTTCGTGGTCTTATGCTAAAGTATTTACATAATAGAGATATACATTAAGGTTGCTACAACATAAGCATTATGGGGGTGATTCAGACCTGATCGCATGCTAGCTTTTTTAACTGCACTGCGATCAGGTCAGAACGGGTACAAAGTGGTTCATTGTTGTGCGATGGGTTTTACAAAGAATTCTTTCGCACAGCCGATCGCAAGGAGATTGACAGAAAGAAGGCGTTTGTGGGTGGCAACTGACCGTTTTCTGGGAGTAGTTGGAAACACGCAGATGTGTCCAAGTGTTTGCAGGGCGGGTGTCTGACGTCCATTCCAGTCCCGGACAGGCTGAAGTGATTGCAGAGGTTGAGTAAGTCCTGAGGCTACTCAGAAACTGCAAAAGATCTTTTTGTACTGTTCGGCTGCACATGCGTTCGCACACTTGCACGGCTAAAATACACTCCCCTGTAGGCAGCGACTATCTGATCGCAGGGCTGCAAAAAACTGCTAGAGAGCGATCAGGTCTGAATTACCCCCTATATGTGTTAGCGTACAGCAAATTCAAACTGCAAGCACACTAATCAATATCACTGCAACACGTGAGGCAGTTAATTCAATAGCTTGACAATACCTTTCTCCCCTTCCCCCACTAAACCCCCCCCCGCTTTCCCATCCTCCATCCTCCATTATCAACCACCAGCCTCACCCAAACCCCACCTACCCCCTCCAAGCATGCCAGCCCAATCCAGGACCTTTCCACACTGATGCAGCTATTTGCTGCTTGCTGAGTTACAAGCGCCGGACAGGGGATGTTTTACGCTACTAAAGAACAGGAATGAAAAAACATGTCACCAAAATCTGAGGGTTATTTACTTTGAGTTAGAGTCACAAAAGCTTGTAACAGATAAAGTAAATAACCTAATTTTTCAGCCCACGTGGATATGTATATTAAGCATGTGGAGTTGTGCACATTGGTAGGAGCGTATATATATATATATATATATATATATATATAGGCATAAGAGTGCATGTTAGAACTAAAACAAGGGTTTCCTCATATTCCAAAGGTATTTTATATGGGGAACGCTTTGTTAACTGAGGTTTAAATGGTGCTACTAATAGTCTATTTAGCTGCATAATGAGGATACCTACCACCAGGGGTGGATTCGGATGGAAAACCAGCCCAGGAAATTTTTGAAAGCAGCCCTAATGGTGATGTGGTCTGATGAGGGGTTGGGGTCTGTTGAGAGTGGCAGGATCCCTTCTCATAGGGCCTGATTGCATGCAGTTGCAGTCTTCCTTGCATATTTTTCTGCAGTTGTGGAACTAAAAGTGGCCCTGTAAAATTTTGTAGAAGTGGCCCGACAGGGGCAGCACAAGAGGTATAACATACCATGTAGCCACGGCAGCATCACTGGATGGCAGAGTTACTGTACCAGTTGCAAGGTTGCACCGAGGTGGCTGTATGACTAAGCTAAGCGGCACAAACACCTGGCCCATCTAGGAGTGGCACTGCAGTGTCAGACAGGAGGGCAGATATAAAAAAAGGCCCCAAACAGCACATCATGCAAAGATGTAAAAGAGGTACAATGAGGTAGCTGTATGAGTAAGCTAAGTGACACAAACAATTGGCCCATCTAGGAGTGGCATTGCAGTGTCAGACAGGAGGGCACTTAAAAAAAAATAGTACCCAAACAGCACATTATGCCAAGAAGTAAAAGAGGGCAATGAGGTAGCTGTATGACTAAGCTAAGCGACACAAACACCTGGCCCATCTAGGAGTGGCACTGCAGTGTAAGACAGGAGGGCAGATATAAAAAAAGCCCCAAACAGCACATCATGCAAAGATGTAAAAGAGGTGCAATGAGGTAGCTGTGTGACTAAGCTAAGCGACACAAACAATTGGCCCATCTAGGAGTGACACTGCAGTGTAAGACAGGAGGGCAGATATAAAAAAGGCCCCAAAGAGCACATCATGCAAAGATGAAAAAGAGGTGCAATGAGGTAGCTGTATGACTAATGCTAAGCGACACAAACAATTGGCTCATCTAGGAGTGGCACTGCAGTGTCAGACAAGAGGGCAGATATAAAAAAAAGTACCCAAACAGCACATCATGCAAAGATGTAAAAGAGGTGCAATGAGGTAGCTGTATGAGTAAGCTAAGTGACACAAACAATTGGCCCATCTAGGAGTGGCACTGCAGTGTCAGACAGGAGGGCACTTAAAAAAAAATAGTACCCAAACAGCACATCATGCCAAGAAGTAAAAGAGGTGCAATGAGGTAGCTGTATGACTAAGCTAAGCGACATAAGTGTGCAGCACAAACACCTGGCACATCTAGGGTTGGCACTGCAGTCCCATTGCACTAATGGCGGATATTGGATGCACATCTAACACCAGCATAAATGTTATGGCCTCAGTAATCTGCTTTGCAACATGGTATATATAAATACGGCAGTATCACTGGACTGGACTTATACGCCAGTACCACTGTAATAATATGACAGGATCACTGGATTTATACGGCAAGATCACTGTAATTATACGGCATGATCACTGGAATTATACGGCAGGCTCACTAGACTTATACGGCAGGATCACTGTAATTAAACGGTAGGATCACTGGAATTATACCCCATTATCACTAGAGATGAGCGGGTTCGGTTTCTCTGAATCCGAACCCGCACGAACTTCATGTTTTTTTTCACGGGTCCGAGCGACTCGGATCTTCCCGCCTTGCTCGGTTAACCCGAGCGCGCCCGAACGTCATCATGACGCTGTCGGATTCTCGCGAGGCTCGGATTCTATCGCGAGACTCGGATTCTATATAAGGAGCCGCGCGTCGCCGCCATTTTCACACGTGCATTGAGATTGATAGGGAGAGGACGTGGCTGGCGTCCTCTCCGTTTAGAATAGATTAGAGAGACACTTGATTTACTAATTTTGGGGAGCATTAGGAGTACTCAGTACAGTGCAGAGTTTTGCTGATAGTGACCACCAGTTTTATTTATAATCCGTTCTCTGCCTGAAAAAAGCGATACACAGCACACAGTGACTCAGTCACATACCATATCTGTGTGCACTGCTCAGGCTCAGGCCAGTGTGCTGCATCATCTATTATCTATATATAATATTATATATATCTGATTATCTGTCTGACTGCTCAGCTCACACAGCTTATAATTGTGGGGGAGACTGGGGAGCACTACTGCAGTGCCAGTTATAGGTTATAGCAGGAGCCAGGAGTACATAATATATTATATAGTGAGTGACCACCAGACACACAGTGCAGTTTATTTAATATATCCGTTCTCTGCCTGAAAAAAGCGATACACACAGTGACTCAGTCAGTCACATACCATGTCTGTGTGCACTGCTCAGGCTCAGGCCAGTGTGCTGCATCATCTATATATATTATATATCTGTCTGACTGCTCAGCTCACACAGCTTATAATTGTGGGGGAGACTGGGGAGCACTACTGCAGTGCCAGTTATAGGTTATAGCAGGAGCCAGGAGTACATAATATTATATTAAAACAGTGCACACTTTTGCTGCAGGAGTGCCACTGCCAGTGTGACTAGTGACCAGTGACCTGACCACCAGTATATATAATATTAGTAGTATACTATCTCTTTATCAACCAGTCTATATTAGCAGCAGACACAGTACAGTGCGGTAGTTCACGGCTGTGGCTACCTCTGTGTCGGCACTCGGCAGCCCGTCCATAATTGTATATACCACCTAACCGTGGTTTTTTTTTCTTTCTTTATACATACATACTAGTTACGAGTATACTATCTCTTTATCAACCAGTCTATATTAGCAGCAGACACAGTACAGTGCGGTAGTTCACGGCTGTGGCTACCTCTGTGTCGGCACTCGGCAGCCCGTCCATAATTGTATATACCACCTAACCGTGGTTTTTTTTTCTTTCTTTATACATACATACTAGTTACGAGTATACTATCTCTTTATCAACCAGTCTATATATTAGCAGCAGACACAGTACAGTGCGGTAGTTCACGGCTGTGGCTACCTCTGTGTCGGCACTCGGCAGCCCGTCCATAATTGTATATACCACCTAACCGTGGTTTTTTTTTCTTTCTTTATACATACATACTAGTTACGAGTATACTATCTCTTTATCAACCAGTCTATATATTAGCAGCAGACACAGTACAGTGCGGTAGTTCATGGCTGTGGCTACCTCTGTGTCGGCACTCGGCAGCCCGTCCATAATTGTATATACCACCTAACCGTGGTTTTTTTTTCTTTCTCTATACATACATACTAGTTACGAGTATACTATCTCTTTATCAACCAGTCTATATATTAGCAGCAGACACAGTACAGTGCGGTAGTTCACGGCTGTGGCTACCTCTGTGTCGGCACTCGGCAGCCCGTCCATAATTGTATATACCACCTAACCGTGGTTTTTTTTTCTTTCTTTATACATACATACTAGTTACGAGTATACTATCTCTTTATCAACCAGTCTATATATTAGCAGCAGACACAGTACAGTGCGGTAGTTCACGGCTGTGGCTACCTCTGTGTCGGCACTCGGCAGCCCGTCCATAATTGTATATACCACCTAACCGTGTTTTTTTTTTCTTTCTTTATACATACATACTAGTTACGAGTATACTATCTCTTTATCAACCAGTCTATATATTAGCAGCAGACACAGTACAGTGCGGTAGTTCACGGCTGTGGCTACCTCTGTGTCGGCACTCGGCAGCCCGTCCATAATTGTATATACCACCTAACCGTGGTTTTTTTTTCTTTCTTTATACATACATACTAGTTACGAGTATACTATCTCTTTATCAACCAGTCTATATATTAGCAGCAGACACAGTACAGTGCGGTAGTTCACGGCTGTGGCTACCTCTGTGTCGGCACTCGGCAGCCCGTCCATAATTGTATATACCACCTAACCGTGGTTTTTTTTTTCTTTCTTTATACATACATACTAGTTACGAGTATACTATCTCTTTATCAACCAGTCTATATATTAGCAGCAGACACAGTACAGTGCGGTAGTTCACGGCTGTGGCTACCTCTGTGTCGGCACTCGGCAGCCCGTCCATAATTGTATATACCACCTAACCGTGGTTTTTTTTTCTTTCTTTATACATACATACTAGTTACGAGTATACTATCTCTTTATCAACCAGTCTATATATTAGCAGCAGACACAGTACAGTGCGGTAGTTCACGGCTGTGGCTACCTCTGTGTCGGCACTCGGCAGCCCGTCCATAATTGTATATACCACCTAACCGTGGTTTTTTTTCTTTCTTTATACATACATACTAGTTACGAGTATACTATCTCTTTATCAACCAGTCTATATTAGCAGCAGACACAGTACAGTGCGGTAGTTCACGGCTGTGGCTACCTCTGTGTCGGCACTCGGCAGCCCGTCCATAATTGTATATACCACCTAACCGTGGTTTTTTTTTCTTTCTTTATACATACATACTAGTTACGAGTATACTATCTCTTTATCAACCAGTCTATATATTAGCAGCAGACACAGTACAGTGCGGTAGTTCACGGCTGTGGCTACCTCTGTGTCGGCACTCGGCAGCCCGTCCATAATTGTATACTAGTATCCAATCCATCCATCTCCATTGTTTACCTGAGGTGCCTTTTAGTTGTGCCTATTAAAATATGGAGAACAAAAATGTTGAGGTTCCAAAATTAGGGAAAGATCAAGATCCACTTCCACCTCGTGCTGAAGCTGCTGCCACTAGTCATGGCCGAGACGATGAAATGCCAGCAACGTCGTCTGCCAAGGCCGATGCCCAATGGCATAGTACAGAGCATGTCAAAACCAAAACACCAAATATCAGTAAAAAAAGGACTCCAAAACCTAAAATAAAATTGTCGGAGGAGAAGCGTAAACTTGCCAATATGCCATTTACCACACGGAGTGGCAAGGAACGGCTGAGGCCCTGGCCTATGTTCATGGCTAGTGGTTCAGCTTCACATGAGGATGGAAGCACTCAGCCTCTCGCTAGAAAACTGAAAAGACTCAAGCTGGCAAAAGCACCGCAAAGAACTGTGCGTTCTTTGAAATCCCAAATCCACAAGGAGAGTCCAATTGTGTCGGTTGCGATGCCTGACCTTCCCAACACTGGACGTGAAGAGCATGCGCCTTCCACCATTTGCACGCCCCGTGCAAGTGCTGGAAGGAGCACCCGCAGTCCAGTTCCTGATAGTCAGATTGAAGATGTCAGTGTTGAAGTACACCAGGATGAGGAGGATATGGGTGTTGCTGGCGCTGGGGAGGAAATTGACCAGGAGGATTCTGATGGTGAGGTGGTTTGTTTAAGTCAGGCACCCGGGGAGACACCTGTTGTCCGTGGGAGGAATATGGCCGTTGACATGCCAGGTGAAAATACCAAAAAAATCAGCTCTTCGGTGTGGAGGTATTTCACCAGAAATGCGGACAACAGGTGTCAAGCCGTGTGTTCCCTTTGTCAAGCTGTAATAAGTAGGGGTAAGGACGTTAACCACCTCGGAACATCCTCCCTTATACGTCACCTGCAGCGCATTCATAATAAGTCAGTGACAAGTTCAAAAACTTTGGGTGACAGCGGAAGCAGTCCACTGACCAGTAAATCCCTTCCTCTTGTAACCAAGCTCACGCAAACCACCCCACCAACTCCCTCAGTGTCAATTTCCTCCTTCCCCAGGAATGCCAATAGTCCTGCAGGCCATGTCACTGGCAATTCTGACGAGTCCTCTCCTGCCTGGGATTCCTCCGATGCATCCTTGCGTGTAACGCCTACTGCTGCTGGCGCTGCTGTTGTTGCCGCTGGGAGTCGATGGTCATCCCAGAGGGGAAGTCGTAAGCCCACTTGTACTACTTCCAGTAAGCAATTGACTGTTCAACAGTCCTTTGCGAGGAAGATGAAATATCACAGCAGTCATCCTACTGCAAAGCGGATAACTGAGTCCTTGACAACTATGTTGGTGTTAGACGTGCGTCCGGTATCCGCCGTTAGTTCACAGGGAACTAGACAATTTATTGAGGCAGTGTGCCCCCGTTACCAAATACCATTTAGGTTCCACTTCTCTAGGCAGGCGATACCGAGAATGTACACGGACGTCAGAAAAAGACTCACCAGTGTCCTAAAAAATGCAGTTGTACCCAATGTCCACTTAACCACGGACATGTGGACAAGTGGAGCAGGGCAGGGTCAGGACTATATGACTGTGACAGCCCACTGGGTAGATGTATGGACTCCCGCCGCAAGAACAGCAGCGGCGGCACCAGTAGCAGCATCTCGCAAACGCCAACTCTTTCCTAGGCAGGCTATGCTTTGTATCACCGCTTTCCAGAATACGCACACAGCTGAAAACCTCTTACGGCAACTGAGGAAGATCATCGCGGAATGGCTTACCCCAATTGGACTCTCCTGTGGATTTGTGGCATCGGACAACGCCAGCAATATTGTGTGTGCATTAAATATGGGCAAATTCCAGCACGTCCCATGTTTTGCACATACCTTGAATTTGGTGGTGCAGAATTTTTTAAAAAACGACAGGGGCGTGCAAGAGATGCTGTCGGTGGCCAGAAAAATTGCGGGACACTTTCGGCGTACAGGCACCACGTACAGAAGACTGGAGCACCACCAAAAACTACTGAACCTGCCCTGCCATCATCTGAAGCAAGAAGTGGTAACGAGGTGGAATTCAACCCTCTATATGCTTCAGAGGTTGGAGGAGCAGCAAAAGGCCATTCAAGCCTATACAATTGAGCACGATATAGTAGGTGGAATGCACCTGTCTCAAGTGCAGTGGAGAATGATTTCAACGTTGTGCAAGGTTCTGATGCCCTTTGAACTTGCCACACGTGAAGTCAGTTCAGACACTGCCAGCCTGAGTCAGGTCATTCCCCTCATCAGGCTTTTGCAGAAGAAGCTGGAGGCATTGAAGAAGGAGCTAAAAGGGAGCGATTCCGCTAGGCATGTGGGACTTGTGGATGCAGCCCTTAATTCGCTTAACAAGGATTCACGGGTGGTCAATCTGTTGAAATCAGAGCACTACATTTTGGCCACCGTGCTCGATCCTAGATTTAAAGCCTACCTTGGATCTCTCTTTCCGGCAGACACAGGTCTGCTGGGGTTGAAAGACCTGCTGGTGACAAAATTGTCAAGTCAAGCGGAACGCGACCTGTCAACATCTCCTCCTTCACATTCTCCCGCAACTGGGGGTGCGAGGAAAAGGCTCAGAATTCCGAGCCCACCCGCTGGCGGTGATGCAGGGCAGTCTGGAGCGACTGCTGATGCTGACATCTGGTCCGGACTGAAGGACCTGACAACGATTACGGACATGTCGTCTACTGTCACTGCATATGATTCTCTCAACATTGATAGAATGGTGGAGGATTATATGAGTGACCGCATCCAAGTAGGCACGTCACACAGTCCGTACTTATACTGGCAGGAAAAAGAGGCAATTTGGAGGCCCTTGCACAAACTGGCTTTATTCTACCTAAGTTGCCCTCCCACAAGTGTGTACTCCGAAAGAGTGTTTAGTGCCGCCGCTCACCTTGTCAGCAATCGGCGTACGAGGTTACATCCAGAAAATGTGGAGAAGATGATGTTCATTAAAATGAATTATAATCAATTCCTCCGCGGAGACATTGACCAGCAGCAATTGCCTCCACAAAGTACACAGGGAGCTGAGATGGTGGATTCCAGTGGGGACGAATTGATAATCTGTGAGGAGGGGGATGTACACGGTGATATATCGGAGGGTGAAGATGAGGTGGACATCTTGCCTCTGTAGAGCCAGTTTGTGCAAGGAGAGATTAATTGCTTCTTTTTTGGGGGGGGTCCAAACCAACCCGTCATATCAGTCACAGTCGTGTGGCAGACCCTGTCACTGAAATGATGGGTTGGTTAAAGTGTGCATGTCCTGTTTTGTTTATACAACATAAGGGTGGGTGGGAGGGCCCAAGGACAATTCCATCTTGCACCTCTTTTTTCTTTTCTTTTTCTTTGCATCATGTGCTGATTGGGGAGGGTTTTTTGGAAGGGACATCCTGCGTGACACTGCAGTGCCACTCCTAGATGGGCCCGGTGTTTGTGTCGGCCACTAGGGTCGCTAATCTTACTCACACAGTCAGCTACCTCATTGCGCCTCTTTTTTTCTTTGCGTCATGTGCTGTTTGGGGAGGGTTTTTTGGAAGGGACATCCTGCGTGACACTGCAGTGCCACTCCTAGATGGGCCCGGTGTTTGTGTCGGCCACTAGGGTCGCTAATCTTACTCACACAGCTACCTCATTGCGCCTCTTTTTTTCTTTGCGTCATGTGCTGTTTGGGGAGGGTTTTTTGGAAGGGACATCCTGCGTGACACTGCAGTGCCACTCCTAGATGGGCCCGGTGTTTGTGTCGGCCACTAGGGTCGCTAATCTTACTCACACAGCTACCTCATTGCGCCTCTTTTTTTCTTTGCGTCATGTGCTGTTTGGGGAGGGTTTTTTGGAAGGGACATCCTGCGTGACACTGCAGTGCCACTCCTAGATGGGCCCGGTGTTTGTGTCGGCCACTAGGGTCGCTAATCTTACTCACACAGCTACCTCATTGCGCCTCTTTTTTTCTTTGCGTCATGTGCTGTTTGGGGAGGGTTTTTTGGAAGGGACATCCTGCGTGACACTGCAGTGCCACTCCTAGATGGGCCCGGTGTTTGTGTCGGCCACTAGGGTCGCTAATCTTACTCACACAGCTACCTCATTGCGCCTCTTTTTTTCTTTGCGTCATGTGCTGTTTGGGGAGGGTTTTTTGGAAGGGACATCCTGCGTGACACTGCAGTGCCACTCCTAGATGGGCCCGGTGTTTGTGTCGGCCACTAGGGTCGCTTATCTTACTCACACAGCGACCTCGGTGCAAATTTTAGGACTAAAAATAATATTGTGAGGTGTGAGGTATTCAGAATAGACTGAAAATGAGTGTAAATTATGGTTTTTGAGGTTAATAATACTTTGGGATCAAAATGACCCCCAAATTCTATGATTTAAGCTGTTTTTTAGTGTTTTTTGAAAAAAACACCCGAATCCAAAACACACCCGAATCCGACAAAAAAAATTCGGTGAGGTTTTGCCAAAACGCGTTCGAACCCAAAACACGGCCGCGGAACCGAACCCAAAACCAAAACACAAAACCCGAAAAATTTCAGGCGCTCATCTCTAATTATCACAGGAATTATATGCCAGTATCACAGGAATTATACGGCAATATCACTGTAATTATACGCCAGTATCACTGGAATTATACGGCAATATCACTGGAATTATACGCCAGTATCATGAGAATTATACAGCAGTATCACAGGAATTATACGGCAATATCATGGGAATTACACGCCAGTATCACAGAAACTATATGGCAATATTACTGGAATTATATGCCAGCATCACGGGAATTATACGCCAGTATCACAGGAATTAAACGCCAATATCACAGGAATTAAACGCCAGTATCACAGGAATTATATGCCAGTATCACAGGAATTATACGGCAGTATCACGGGAATTACACAGCAATATCACTGGAATTATATGGCAGTATCACGGGAATTATACGGCAATATCACTGGAATTATACGGCAGTATCACGGGAATTATACGGCAGGATGACTGGATTTATACAGCAGTATCACTGGAATTATACTGCAGTACCGCTGGACATTTACGGCAGTATCAATGGACATATACGGCAGTATCACTGGACATATACGGCAGTATCAATGGACATATACAGCAGTATCACTGGACATATATGGCAATATCACTGTACTGTACTTATACGCCAGTACCACTTTTATTATACGGCAGGATCACTGGAATTATACGGCAATATCACTGGAGTTATACATCAGTATCACAGGAATTATTTGCCAGTATCACACGAATTATACGCCAGTATCACAGGAATTATCATGCAGTATCACTGGAATTATACGGCAGGATCACGGGATTTATACGGCAAGATCACTGTAATTATACGGCATGATCACTGGAATTATACGGCAGGATCACTAGATTTATACGGCAGGATCACTGTAATTATACGGTAGGATCACTGGAATTATACCCCATTATCACAGGTATTATACGCCAGTATCACAGGAATTATACAGCAATATCACTGTAATTATACGCCAGTATCACTGGAATTATATGGCAATATCACTGGAATTATACGCCAGTATCATGGGAATTATACGGCAGTATCACAGGAATTTTACAGCAATATCATGGGAATTATACACCAGTATCACAGAAACTATCTGGCAATATTACTGGAATTATATGCCGGTATCACGGGAATTATACGCCAGTATCACGGGAATTATACGCCAGTATCACTGGAATTAAACGCCAGTATCACAGGAATTATATGCCAGTATCACTGGAATTACACGGCAGTATCACGGGAATTACACAGCAATATCACTGGAATTATATGGCACTATCACGGGAATTATACGGCAGTATCACTGGACATATATGGCAGTATCACTGGACATATACAGCAGTATCACTGGACATATATGGCAATATCACTGGACTGTACTTATACGCCAGTACCACTGAAAAATTATACGGCAGGATCACTGGATTATACGGCTATATCACTGGAGTTATACACCAGTATCGCAGGAATTATCATGCAGTATCACTGAAATTATACGGCAGTATCACAGGAATTATACGGCAATATCACAGTAATTATACGGCAGTATCACGGGAGTTATATGGCAATATTACTGGAATTATACGGCAGTATCACGGGAATTATATGGCAGTATCATGGGAATTATACGGCAATGTCACTGGAATTATACGGCAGTGTCACAGGAATTATACGCCAGTATCACTGGAATTATACGGCAATATCACTGGAATTATACGGCAGTATCATGGGAATTATACGGCAGTATCACAGGAATTATACGGCAGTATCACAGGAATTATACAGCAATATCATGGGAATTATACGCCAGTATCACAGAAAAAATATGGCAATATCACTGGAATTATATGCCAGTATCACAGGAACTATACGCCAGTATCACAGAAATTGAACGCCAGTATCACAGGAATTATATGCCAGTATCACAGGAATTATACGGCAGTATCACGGGAATTACACAGCAATATCACTGGAATTATATGGCAGTATCACGGGAATTATACGGCAATATCACTGGAATTATACGACAGTATCACGGGAATTATACGGCAGGATCACTAGATTTATACAGCAGTATCACTGGAATTATACTGCAGTACCGCTGGACATTTACGGCAGTATCAATGGACATATACGGCAGTATCACTGGACATATACGGCAGTATCAATGGACATATACAGCAGTATCACTGAAGTTATATGGCAATATCACTGGACTGTACTTATACGCCAGTACCACTGTAATTATACGGCAGGATCACTGGAATTATACGGCAATATCACTGGAATTATACACCAGTATCACAGGAATTATACGCCAGTATCACAGGAATTATCATGCAGTATCACTGGAATTATACGGCAGTATCACGGGAATTATACGGCAATATCACAGTAATTATACGGCAGTGTCACTGGAGTTATATGGCAATATTACTGGAATTATACGGCAGTATCACGGGAATTATACGCCAATATCACAGGAATTATATGCCAGTATCACGGGAATTATACGGCAATGTCACTGGAATTATACGGCAGTATCACAGGAATTATATGCCAGTATCACTGGAATTATACGGCAATATCACTGGAATTATACGGCAGTATCACGGGAATTATATGCCAGTATCACGGGAATTATACGGCAATATCACTAGAATTATACGCCAGTATCACAGGAATAATATAGCAGTATCCCAGGAATTATACAGCAGTATCCCAGGAATTATACGTCAGTATCACGGGAATTATATGCCAGTATCACAGGAATTATATAGCAATATCACTGGAATTATACGGCAGTATCACAGGAATTATACGGCAGTATCACGGGAATTATACGCCAGTATCACAGGAATTATACGCCAGTATCACGGAAATTCTACGCCAGTATCACAGGAATTATACGCCAATATCACAGGAATTATACGGCAGTAACACTGGATATATGGCAGCAGAGGACACCACCACTGTGACTGGTCACTGGACTGATGCTACACAAGACACTACCCCTGGTCTGATGCAGGACAACACAGTACCACTGAAAGGGGCTTATACAGCTACTCGGATATATGGCAGCAGAGGACACCGCCGCTGTGACTGGTCACTGGACCAATGCTGCACAAGACACTACCCCTGGTCTGATGCAAGACAACACAGCAGAAATGCAAGGGACGTATACAGCAGCACTGGAGACATTAAGCAGCAGATGACACCAACACTGTGACTGGCTGGACTGATGCAGCATAAGACATTACACTGGACTGAGTAGCACAAGTCAGCACTGGAATCCCCACCCCACTTTCCCGCCCACACAGACACTGAGGATGGAGACACATCCTCTCACTACAAACAAAGAAAACCAGATAGCAGCGCTAATATAGAAATTAGTTGAATAGAAGGATTGAGTACTGATTAGTAATATTTAATCAACCATAAAAACGATTCACTAACACAAACATCTACATAGATATAAAATAAAATATTGCTAAAAAGGGGTCACATTAATAGCTGCCTATTTGTGCGTGGTCCGTTCCTGATTAGTATAGACCGGATAGCAGATAGATGAATAGTTGACACTGGACTGACAGCGCAGTCCTAGGGTTGAAAGTTATTTACCACAATTGGCCGCTGGAGGTAAAAGTCCCTTAAAGTTGTAATTGCGGGTCCTCACTGCATCGCGGTGTCCTCTTTAAATAAAGAGGGATAGTGGTGGTCCTGTTATTAACAGTCGACACAGCAATTCGGCTCAACACAATGTCCAGTCCTGGTCCGGGCACACTAAGGCAGCAGATTTCAGAAAGGTGGTGACCCCAATATCTTGCTTCCTGACGCGTTTCGCTGCAGGTCCTGCAGCTTTATCAAAGGTGGTTTGTGCAAGTAAGAAGCCTGGTTTACGTCTGGTAGCGTGACTGTGGAGACACAAGAGGCGTGAAACAATCCCCTCTCTTTCCCTTGGCGACCGCAGCTTGCGGTTCACCTAGCGGAAGTGACGCGAGATGCGGTACCCGGAAGTTCCGGTTATGTGACTTTGGTGTTCTGAGAGATGGGGAATAGTTTTTGCTCTCCCACTCGGTGGCCGTGGCTTGCGGTCCACCGAGCGGAAGTGATGGTAGAGACAGTACCCGGAAGTGATCACCGGGATGTTTGTGATTCACTGGTAATAAATGAGTCTTACGCTGTTGCGGCTTTCTGTTTTCTAAGTTATATCACAACCGCAATAAGGCTGTTTGCCACAGTGTGGCTGGGTATACGAAATTTTCCCCTTGTTGGAGTAATTGGTGAAACTACCACTGAACTATACGTAACCCCTAACCCGGAAGTGTTTGTAATGTGTCTGAATCTGAAACAATTTTTTAACAAATGTTTAATAAACATTATAAAGTTATATTGTATATATGAACATAAACATCAATGAGTCTGTCCTAGGATCATATTTTTTAATATATTTTAAATGTTTTGTATTGATTTAAAGTGAATAGAAGGATTGGGTGAACAGCTGCTAATGATTTGATTATTAGGTAGGGTATAAATACCCAGGCTTCTTACTTGCACAAACTACCTTTGATAAAGCTGCAGGACCTGCAGTGAAATGCGTCAGCAAGCAAGCTATTGGGGTCACCACCTTTCTGAAATCTGCTGCATTAGTGTGCCCGGACCAGGACTGGACATTGTGTTGAGCCGAATTGCTGTGTTGACTGTTAATAACAGGACCACCACTATTCCTCTTTATTTAAAGAGGACACCGCGATGCAGTGAGGACCCGCAATTACAACTTTAAGGGACTTTTACCTCCAGTGGCCAATTGTGGTAAATAACTTTCAACCCTAGGACTGCGCTGTCAGTCCAGTGTCAACTATTCATCTATCTGCTATCTGGTCTATACTAATCAGGAACGGACCACACACAAATAGGCAGCTATTAATGTGACCCCTTTTTAGCAATGTTTGATTTTATATCTATGTAGATGTTTGTGTTAGTGAATCGTTTCTATGGTTGATTAAATATTACTAATCAGTACTCAATCCTTCTATTCAACTAATTTCTATATTAGCGCTGCTGTCTGGTTTTCTTTGTTTGTATTTGATTTTGGGTGTGACTCTCCCAAATTTATAGCAGCAGCTTAGAGCAACAGCACATATAAGCGCCCGATCGTTTATCTTGTTGATAAATTTTTCCTTACGTCCTCTCACTACACTCTCTGAGACTGGGGTGAAAATGGTAGCGACGTGAGGGTCCTTAAATGGAAACCAAACCCTGCGAGAATCCAACAGCGGGATGATGACGTTTTGCCTTGTTCTGGTTTCCGAGTCAGGCGGCAAAACCCGAGCCTGACTCGGATCCGGACTTGGGTAGGGAGGTTCGGTAGGGTTTAGTTCTCAGGGAACCAAACCCGCTCATCTCTAATTATAACAATAAAAAGGACAGCAAAACCAAAGATCACTTCTTCACAGCTCAAAACAACATTCCTGCAGAACCTCTCCAAGAATAAAATGGAGGAAGGTTTCTAAAGAAATGTGCTTCCCCCAGAAGTCCAGCCCCTATTTAAATTTGACTGCGATGTCAAATGAGCCAGACATCGTTTGACAAAAGTACAGTGTGTAAACATGATCTGATATGATATCGATATTGTATCTTATGGAATCATATAATGTGTACATAGCATCAGGGTAAGGCTGCAGAGTGTGTGTTTATGTGTGTGTGTGGGGGGTTAGGGTTAGGCACTAGGTGGAGGGTTAGGGAAGAAACAGATTTAGTCCTCATGGGGCCCTAGGCAAGATACCTGTTTGGCCCCCCTGCTCCCCCCCTTTTTTTTTTTTAAAAAAAACCCACAGTTTTCATAAGCAGTCCTATACTTGCTCAACTAGCAAAGCCAACTTTGACATGATGAGGGAAGCTTTAAGGGATACTGAATGGGAAATTTCGTTTCAAGGAAAAAATACTACAGAGAAATGGGATGTATTAAAATCACTCTAGTTAAATATACTCTCAAATTTATTCCCAAACCAATGTGGCTTAACAAAAAGATAAAGGAACTTATGGGCAATAAAAGGTGAGCATTCAAAAAATACAAATCTGATGGGTATGTGGAGTCATTTCAGCACTATAAGGATTTAACAAAATATGCAAAAAAATAAGAGCGGCTAAAGTAGAAACTGAAAAACTAGTAGCAAAGAAAAGCAAAGCGTATCCCCGAAAATTCTTTAAATACATCAACAGCAAGAGATTAAAGAAGGAGAGTATAGGCTCTTTAAAAGACAAGTTGGGAGTCTTAATCAAAAATGCTAATGACATAGCGGACAAACTAAATTAGTTTTTTTCAACAGTATTTAGAAGAGAGGAACAAATTCAGGGACTAACACACAATCTCAATAATGATAATGTCCCACTGATAAGTGCTTATTTAAGTGAGGAGGTAGTCTATGACCGATTAAAAAAAATTATGATTAATAAGTCACCGGATCCCGATGGAATTTTCACCCAAGCATTCTAATGGAGCTTCACTCTGAACTTGCAAGACCGCTATTTTTGATTTTTAAAGATTCAGTTATATCAGGTATGATTCCCAAAGACTGGCATATAGCAGAAGTAGTGCCAATATTCAAAAAGGGAAGTAAAGCTGAACCAGGTAATTATAGAATATTTAGTCTTACATCTATAGTGGGGAAAGTATTGGAAGGTATTCTAAGGGATAGTATTCAGAAGTGCCTTGAAGCCAATAAGGTCATTAAAAAGAATCAACATGGATTTCTGAAGGACAGATCATGTCAAACCAACTTACTTGGCTTTTATGAAACAGTAAGTGCACACCTTGATCAGGGTAAGGAGGTGCCAAAGCTTTCGACACAGTACCACACATGCGACTTATCTATAAGCTGCAAGAAATAGGGCTAGGGAGCACAATTTGCACTTGGGTCAAAAATTGGTTAGATAATAGTGAGCAGCATGTTGTGGTTAACGGATCATTTTCAAATTGGACTGAAGTGCTAAGTGGTGTGCCACAAGGGTCTATACTAGGACCACTATTGTTCAACACTTTCATTAACGACCTAACAGTAGGTCTAGAAAGCATGGTGTCAATTTTTGCAGACGATACCAAATTGTGTAAGGTTATAAATATGGAGGGAGATGCTGAGTCTCTTCAGATCGACTTAGGCAAACTTGAAGCATGGGCAGCCAAATGGAGAATGCGCTTTAATACAGACAAGTGTAAGGTAATGCACTGTGGTAGCAAGAACAAAAATAACACCTACATACTAAATGGGGTAATATTAGGGGATTCTGTACTGGAAAAGGACTTAGGTGTTCACATAGATAGCAAACTAAGCAACAGTACCCAAAGTAGGATTGCAGCAAAGAAGGCTCATAACATATTAGCATGCATAAAATGGGGAATTGATGCAAGGGACAAGAGTGTTATACTCCCATTATATAAATCACTAGTGAGGCCACATCTTGAATACTGTGTACAATTTTGGGCACCATACTACAAAAAGGATATCCTGGAGCTAGAAAAGGTTCAGAGGCGGGTGAACAAACTAATTAAGGGCATGGAGACGCTGGAATATGAGGAAAGGCTTGCAAGGCTAGGCATGGTTACACTGGAAAAGAGGAGACTAAGAGGGGACATGATCAACGTCTACAAATATATAAGGGGACAATACACAGAGCTTGCGCGGGACCTGTTTTTGGTAAGATCAGCACAGAGGACACGTGGACACTCGCTTAGGTTAGAGGAGAGGAGATTCCGCACAATGCAGCGTAAAGGTTTTTTCACAGTAAGGACAATACGTGTTTGGAATTCCCTGCCTGAGGGAGTTGTAATGGCGGACTCAGTCAACACCTTTAAGAATGGGTTAGATAAATTCCTAATGGATAGGATATCCTGGGTTATGGTGCGTAGTCACGCACTATAGTTACTATAATAAGAGGAATAAAACACAACGGCTGACATCAGCATCAGACAAAATTTAGACCAAAATGATCCTGCATAGGAGACCACAAATACTGTAGGTTGAACTCGATGGACAAATTGTGTTTTTTCAACCTTGGATACTATGTTACTATGTTACTACAGGAACTATTTTTTATAGTAGGTGGAGAGTGGCAGGACTGCCTTATATAAATAAAACACAATGGCCTTCAATAGGAAAAAAACACTTTGTCCCCCAACAGGTACACATTGGCCCCCACAGGAATAAATAAAACACATAGGCCCCAACATGAAAAAACACTACACTGGTCACCAAGAGAACTAAAAAAAAAGGTGGCCCTCGATAGGGGGGGGGGGGGGGGGGGAACACCCTGTATATAATACCAGTTGCAGTTATGGGGTGTAGTATGACTGGCGGGCTAACTGCACTCACCCCGCTGTGGGCACAGTGGCGTGCTTCGTGCACCATGCTATTTATTCTCCCTCCAGGGGTGTCATGGACACCCCAAGAGTGAGAATAGTTGTCGGTATCCCAGCGGTCGGGATCCCGGCGCTGGCATGCTGAGCACCGGGATCCCAACAGCCGGTATATTGAGTGCCACCCGCTGTTATGACCTACATATATTATCAGTAAAGGTGCCATCACATTACACTAACTGGGGAGCAAATCATATTATATTGGCTGTGTATCCATTTACATTACACCACCATGTTTACTAATAAAAATTAGTCATAGAAGGATACTTATCATGTTATATAGATTTGCCTCACATTATACCAACAGAGATAACCAACACTTTTCAGCACATTGGTAGAGATCTCAATAACAGAGTAATTCATTTTGACAGGTAATGCAGGAAAGTAGACAAGGGAGAAGTTATTGAATCATGCTCATTCTAGGGGAGCCAGAGACTTAGCTTGCAGGCAAAGCAGGACAAGAGGTTGACCCATCCTGGAAACTCTCCAAAAATCATTTGTGAGGAGAGTTTATTTACCTGATGATGTCTAGCTAGATTATCTCACTGTGTCATGATGTCACACGGTGGTCGAGAAGTTCTCCTCTGGGAATGTTTTTCATTCATAATAGTAACAGATCTCAGTGCCTGTATTAGTGATATCAATACTGGTCTGAGTCCCATTACTGAGCCTCCGTAAAACATTTAAAGTAGAAGCAAGCTTTTATGATGGATGGGTCAGATTTAGAGGGGTATCCAATTACCGCAGGTAATTGTATTGCCGGGGCTATGCTATTAGTCCTGGTACGGTGCGCTCCTCCCCCCAAGGCTGGCACTTATCACGGATTATGCTTCAGGTGCCTCAGGCATCCAAAACATAATCTGCGATAAGTGGGCTACCGGAGCTGCGATGACACATGGGATCGGGGAATTATCCCCGAATCCATGTGTTATCGCCTGATCCTGGGTCTGTTTTTGGCCGATGAAAACGGCCTATAATAGAATACCGCGATAATGACCATCGGTCATTAATCGCGAAATCAGGCCATTTTTATTGTCCGAAAACAGATCAGAGTTCATTGGATAAACTATTTAGTGGGGCCTGGCCACGGGCTCCTTCGGACCCGCCGGGCCATAGGCGGTCACCTAGGTTCCTCATGGAAAATCCAGGGACTGGGGTATGGATTAGGGTCAGAGGCCGGCATCGGAAGTGACATGACTGCTGGGACCTAGAATCCCTGCTGCAGTCTCCAGGACCAGGTAAGGGACCGCTGTGCCACCAGAAACATTAGGTCAATATTTTATTATGTATACACATCATCCATGTAGCTATAAGTATTAATGCGTTTTCATCCTTTTTTATGTGTATTGAACAATAAGGTCTGCAGGGTACTTCGCATCAGAGCCGGCCATAGGCATAGGCAAACTAGGCAATTGCCTAGGGCATTTGATATGCCCAGAGGCATCAGCAGCTTCTGCTGATTAAAATGATATGCGGCATGCCTATATTCTGTGTGTAGCATTTCATATGCAGATACAGCCACAGTCTCACACAGTATATATGCATGCTGCATATCAGTTTAATCAGCATAAGCTGCTTGTACATCCTAGCCACATGGCAATGTAAATAAGATGCATTTTCATAAAAAAAATGTGCCCGACATTAGCATTGAGGCAAGATTTATGAGGACACATCTGTATCCAAGCAGAGGCAGAGGTCCCAGTGTTAGTGGCAGTGTGATTGCTGTGTGCATGTGAGTGGGTTGGTTGTGCAGTAGTGTTCGGAATATATGTAAGGAGCATTATGTGTGTCATGTAAAAATGCATTAATAATGTGTAATATATGTGTAAAGGGCCACTATGTGTGTCATTGTGTGTATAAGGGCATTAATAATGTGTGGCATATGTGTAACAGGGTACTACTGTATGTGTGTCATTATGTGTATACGGGCACTAATAATGTGCACCAAATGTGTAGGGGGCACTATGTGTGTCATTATGTGTATAAGGGCATTAATAATGTGCGGCATATGTGTAAGGGACATTATGTGTAAAAGGACATTAATAAAGGTTGTCATAATGTGTAAGGTGCATTATGTTTAGGACATTAATAATGTGTCTCATATGTATAAGGGGCATTACTGTGTGGCATTATGTGTATAAGGTGCTCTACTATGTAGCGTTGCGTATAGAAAGGGCACTACTGTGTTGTCTACTGTGAATAAAGAGCAATAGGGTGTGGTGTAATGTGAATAAGGAGCAATTCAGTGTGATGTAATGTGAGTAAGAGGCTCTACTGCGAGGAGTAACGTTTATAAGGTAAAGTGATACTACTGTGGGATGTAATATGAATTAAGGACACTATCGCATGATCAAATGTGAATAAAGTTGCAGTACTGTGTGGCGTAATTGGAATTGGGGTTACTATTGTGTGGCCATGCCCCTTGCCAGCAAAAACACACCCCTTTTTGGGCTGTGCACCAAATGTGCGAATTGTTCCTATTTAAAATATAGGGGGTACAAACCCCAAAATAAGGACGGCTATGGATGAGGGGTGATGGTGCTGGGAAAGAGGTGAAAGGTCAGAGGCGGAACCAGCGGTGGTGCTTGGGGGGCACCAGCCAAAATCTTGCCTAGGGCATCATATTGACTAGGGCCGGCTCTGCTTAGCATTATTTAAAAATACTTCAATTATGCCCATTTCCCAACAAAATAAACAATACTGCACAGCATATGGCCATTTGTAATACAAAACTTTAGGTTGGACTAATGATTGAATTTTAATATCTAAGTAATATTTCAATGTGTGAAAAGATTAATAATGAAATGTGCTTCTTGCAGATATCAATTTCATTTTCTGCTGTCAGCTGAGCTAGTTATCTGAAAGAAGCACATTTATGTATGATTCTTTTTTTTCATTGTGTCACAATGACAATTACATGAGCCACTGAGTAGTACAGTTTGGCTGTATTATTACACAAAGTAATCATTTACTACATGCATTGTAATAAATAATTTTAATTTATATTTTACATTTCTGTCTTCCAACAGATTAACATACATGAATCACACAACAAACCAACATTATTCTTTGAAGATGGAATACTGATTGCTACTTAAGATCAAGTTATGTAAAATAAAGCAATTTAAGGAATCAAAAACAGTGATGAAGTAAATAAAAAAAACTAGAAAAATAAACTTTATATAACTATTGTCTTTGCTTTAAAGCTTAGAATAACAATAAATAACTACATAAATCACCTGTAGCAAGTCCTAAGCAAAGTACACACTATCCAATAGTGTGTGTCGCTATAGTAAATGCTCCAATCTCACGGAGCCATTATCAGATCGGCGTGCAATTTATTGCTCAGTGTATACTTTCTTTTAATCTCTACAAATGGATTGGGAGTTCGAGAATGATAACACAAATGCAACAAATGCTATATTATCCTCCAGATCTGACCATTGCAGGAGTGTTTGAAGCATTTATCCGCTAATAATGCTCTCGCAAGTTCAATACTCCAAACTCCTGGCCTATCAGCCCATTATTGGCTTATCGGCCCAATAATTGCATAATATGTATCTAGCTTTAAAGGTTTACAGTATTTTTCACAAATTAGAGTACCTCAGCAGAGAAACATTAGTATTATATTTCACTCACCTACAAAGCTAGTTCTCACCAATGTTTGATAAACTGAGAGTCTGCACACTTTAGGTTGCAAATTGCTTTTGCACATGTAGCCTTAAGGGCCCCATACACTACAACGATATGTCTGAGGCTGAAGTCGGAGGCGATTTCCCTTGAACGCTCCCGGGAGCTTCCTGGGAGTGGTTCCATATGATTACATACAATTTGGTACATTTTGCATGCAATATATCGTATGCGAGCCCAGCCATGCCTGCGGGAACCGACATATCACGAGTGCAGCACTAACGATCTAGGGGAGCCGATCTGACCCTCACGGGAACGTGCATCAGATTGGAAACACATCCAAAATGCCGGATTTCACCCGATATATTGGATGAAATTGGGCATTATCGTTCTAGTGTCTGGGGCCCTCAAGTGGGTAAATAACTACACTAGGGCTCAAAGCTGCTCTCAGCTGTACTGTATAATTGTATATAATATTAAAAAAACAAAAAAACTTTAAACCCATAGGTGCAGATGACTTGTCTGTGTTAAGCTGGCAACACACCAGACCAACTTCCCTCTAACCATCCAAGCACTGTAGTTGGCTGGTTGGAATGAAAATTTGGTAATGTATTGAAGCAAATGACAATTAGCTGTTTGCTTCCAAACACCAGAAAGCAGATGAAAACTGTTGTTTAGACAACTCGATTAGATCAAACCTATTTAACCAACTTGACTGAACGACAGTTTTCATCTATTTTCTGGCATTTGGGCACAAATTGCTGATTGTCATTTGTTTCCATACATAACCAGATTTTCATTCCAACCAGCCAGTTAGTTGGATGATTGAAATAAAAATGGTCTGCTGTATGGTAATCTTAAATCAAAAAATAATATGCAAATATTTATTGTACATGAAAGATCTATACCCTCATTCAGTAAGGAAAGCCCTGATTCGCTCATCCCTGCTATAGTAAGATGGAAATTTATACATACCCTATGCCAACACATATACAACAATACGTTTTGTTTTTTTCCTAACCATTTCAGTTTTAGATTGCTAAATATTTTATTCATTTTAGGAATGATTGGATGTCCTGGAGGAGTATGCTTTTTCTTAAATACTTTTGGGATTATATGCAATGTCAGATGAGATGGATCTTTCACTCTTAAATAGTCAAGTTTTTTGTTGCTGTTGTCAAGGCAACAAAAGAAGAAATTATGATTAAACAGTTGGTGTGGGGTTTGAGAGGAAGCATTTTGTGAGATTTTGGTCTCAGTTATCTAAATTAAGACCAAATTTCAAATTTCAAGATCAGTTCAAATTGTTTAATCTACACTGTCAGTCTAACTCCCAAATCATCAAGAACACTTAATACCTAAAGAAAATAATCCTGAACCTTATAATTGATCTCTCTTGTTTAATTTAGGTATTGTTACAATATTAATTGGAATTTCTATGTGTTAATGTACAGGATTGTTCTCATGATACTGCACTATTGTTTTGGCAGTTTGTAATAGGATAAGATATGTTTAGTGTAATATTAGCATGTTTTCTTTTTGTTTTTATAATTTACTGAAAATGTCCTAGGTAAAATCTGCCACTGCTCCACACAGTATTTATATATTGACCAATGCTCTGCCATTGTCAGTAATTTCTTCTTTCTCCACTAGGGGCTACAGGGAGGACGATGGGTACCGCCTGAAGAAGAGAGTCTGGATACCAGACAGTTCATTTTAATTATCCAGCAGCCCAGGGCTCCCTCTCCCCTAGACCTCATTCCAATGGCCAGTCAGATATCCGTTTGGTCCAGGCATGTGCGGGCACTGTTTGCAAGGTGAAGGAGGGGGGCCTTTTTCTTTGGATCCCAGTTATCTTTATATTATTTTATCTTTACAGAGTGAGTAGTGAAAGGTGCCCTATATGATGCCCTCATGGCCACTATGGCAACTAGGTTGGTGACTTCCGCCACGGAATTGAGAGGGGATTGCCCACTCACCTTCTGGAGTCTGCAAACAGACACAAAGGGAGGCAGATAAGTGAGGCTCCCTGCTTTCAGGGATCGGCATACTGTACTCATGGCTTTCACCGCTGGTGTGGAAACCACCAACAGGTTAGATTTGTTTACACTGGAAAAGAGGCGACTGAGAGGAGACATTATTAATATTTATAAATACATAAAGGGACAATACAAGGATTTATCAGACAATCTGTTTATTAAAAAAACACTACACAGGACATGGGGACACCCCCTGATGTTAGAAGACATTTTTTTTTCATACACAACGGAGAAAAGGGTTCTTCATAGTAAAAGCAGTAAGGATTTGGAATTCTCTGCCAGAGAAGGTAGTAATGGTGGACTCAATCAATAAGTTTAAAAATGGACTAGATAAATTCCTAATTGAAAGAAATGTCCAAGGATACAACATTTAAATGATATTCAATTTTGTAATACAGGTTGACCTCGATGGACATTTGCCTTTTTTTCAACCTCAACAACTATATAACACCTGGTTTAGTTTCTGTGATACCGTTTCTCTATGCACCTGGCCTCTGTGTGTGTGTTCCTAAGTGTGTGCCAGTCTTCCTTCTCCCTCTCCTTCTCCTTGCTCCTTGCCATGGGCTTGCTACAGTAACTTAACTGGCTGGCCATGGGCTGGGGGTGGGTTATAAGGGAGAGGAAGCCCTGAGCTATCGGGTAATCAAATTAACTGTTTGGTGCACAGACTCTCCTCTCCAAGCTATAACCATCATCCTCCCTCTGCCCCATATGGAGTCAAAAAGGATTTAACAAGGTAAGACCATAAATCCTACTTTTTAGCATATAATAATATGTTTATATGTAGAAATATCTTTTTTCTGATTTTACTGAAATAATTGATATCTTCCATACTTCACACATCGGGCTTTATTTATGTTTGTATGCAATTGTATTTACAATTGAGATCTTATTGGCTTCGGAACTGCTAATCTTAGCAAGTTTAGTTTCCACCCAGAAAAGATGATAGACACCCACTGGAGCCATAACCAACTAATTTGCAACTGCATACACATATGCGGAATATACACAAGAATGAGGAACATCAACTGCTGCCATGACACACCTGCATTTTTACTGCCATGATGTGATTTGCACTGAATCACACCATCATGGCCTTACTTCTGCTTTACAGTGCTCAGAATCATGGCTTTATATAGCAAGCAAGAGATGGGGCCACAGTGATTTGATCTTGCTACTACACCACCCAATTACAGCAGCTGCTTACTACTTCCCAATACCACCAACCTGGCATTCAAGATAGAAGCAGGTATGGCTTTAAATACACACTATGTACAGTATGTATAGATCAATAAATATATATATATATATATATATATATATATATACTAGCAGTGCCTACTCGTCATTGCCGGGTGATTGTTAATTTTATTCAATTATACTTTTCTCTGATGTCCTAGTGGATGCTGGGGACTCCGTAAGGACCATGGGGAATAGCGGCTCCGCAGGAGACTGGGCACAAAAGTAAAGCTTTAGAACTACCTGGTGTGCACTGGCTCCTCCCCCTATGACCCTCCTCCAAGCCTCAGTTAGATTTTTGTGCCCGAACGAGAAGGGTGCACACTAGGTGGCTCTCCTGAGCTGCTTAGTGAAAAGTTTAGTTTTAGGTTTTTTATGTTCAGTGAGACCTGCTGGCAACAGGCTCACTGCATCGAGGGACTAAGGGGAGAAGAAGCGAACTCACCTGCGTGCAGAGTGGATTGGGCTTCTTAGGCTACTGGACATTAGCTCCAGAGGGACCGATCACAGGCCCAGCCATGGATAGGTCCCAGAGCCGCGCCGCCGGCCCCCTTACAGAGCCAGAAGACAGAAGAGGTCCGGAAAATCGGCGGCAGAAGACGTCCTGTCTTCAACAAGGTAGCGCACAGCACTGCAGCTGTGCGCCATTGCTCTCAGCACACTTCACACTCCGGTCACTGAGGGTGCAGGGCGCTGGGGGGGGGGCGCCCTGAGACGCAATAAAAACACCTTGGATGGCAAAAAATGCATCACATATAGCTCCTGGGCTATATGGATGAATTTAACCCCTGCCAGAATACACAGAAAAATGGGAGATAAGGCCGCCGAGAAGGGGGCGGAGCCTATCTCCTCAGCACACTGGCGCCATTTTCCCTCACAGCTCCGTTGGAGGGAAGCTCCCTGGCTCTCCCCTGCAGTCACTACACTACAGAAATGGTTAAAAAAGAGAGGGGGGCACTAATTACACGCAGTATTAAAAATACAGCAGCTATAAGGGGAAAAACACTTATATAAGGTTATCCCTGTATATATATAGCGCTCTGGTGTGTGCTGGCAAACTCTCCCTCTGTCTCCCCAAAGGGCTAGTGGGGTCCTGTCCTCTATCAGAGCATTCCCTGTGTGTGTGCTGTGTGTCGGTACGTTTGTGTCGACATGTATGAGGAGAAAAATGATGTGGAGACGGAGCAGATTGCCTGTAATAGTGATGTCACCCCCTAGGGGGTCGACACCTGAGTGGATGAACTGTTGGAAGGAATTACGTGACAGTGTCAGCTCTGTATAAAAGACAGTGGTTGACATGAGACAGCCGGCTACTCAGCTTGTGCCTGTCCAGACGTCTCATAGGCCGTCAGGGGCTCTATAGCGCCCGTTACCTCAGATGGCAGATATAGACGCCGACACGGATACTGACTCCAGTGTCGACGGTGAAGAGACAAATGTGACTTCCAGTAGGGCCACACGTACATGATTGAGGCAATGAAAAATGTTTTACACATTTCTGATAATACGAGTACCACCAAAAAGGGGTATTATGTTCGGTGAGGAAAAACTACCTGTAGTTTTCCTGAATCTGAGAAATTAAATGAGGTGTGTGATGATGCGTGGGTTTCCCCCGATACCAACTGATAATTTCTAAAATGTTATTGGCATTATATCCTTTCCCGCCAGAGGTTAGGGTGCGTTGGGAAACACCCCCTAGGGTGGATAAAGCGCTCACACGCTTGTAAGAACAAGGGCTCTACCCTCTCCTGAGATGGCCGCCCTTAAGGATCCTGCTGATAGAAAGCAGGAGGGTATCCTAAAATGTATTTACACACATACTGGTGTTATACTGCGACCAGCAATCGCCTCAGCCTGGATGTGCAGTGCTGGGTTGGCGTGGTCGGATTCCCTGACTGAAAATATTGATACCCTAGATAGGGACAGTATATTATTGCCTATAGAGCATTTAAAAGATGCATTTCTATATATGCGTGATGCACAGCGGAATATTTGCCGACTGGCATCAAGTCTAAGTGCGTTGTCCATTTCTGCCAGTAGAGGGTTATGGACGCGACAGTGGTCAGGTGATGCGGATTCCAAACGGCATTTGGAAGTATTGCCTTATTAAGGGAGGAGTTATTTGGGGTCGGTCTTTCAGACCTGGTGGCCACGGCAACAGCTGGGAAATCCACGTTTGTACCCCAGGTCGCCTCTCAACATAAGAAGATGCCGTATTATCAGGCGCAGTCCTTTCGTGGGCAAGCGGGCAAAAGGTTCCTCATTTCTGCCCTGTGACAGAGGGAGAGGAAAAAGGCTGCAGAAATCAGCCAGTTCCCAGGAACAGAAGCCCTCTCCCGCCTCTGCCAAGCCCTCAGTATGACGCTGGGGCTTTACAAGCATAATCAGGCACGGTGGGGGCCCGTCTCAATGAATTTCAGCGCGCAGTGGGCTCACTCGCAATTAGACCCCTGGATCCTTCAGGTGATATCTCAGGGGTACAAATTGGAATTCGAGACGTCTCCCCCTCGCCGTTTCCTAAAGTCGGCTTTACCGATGTCTCCCTCTGACAGGGAGGCAGTTTTGGAAGCCATTCACAAGCTGTATTCCCAGCAGGTGATAATCAAGGTACCCCTCCTGCAACAGGGAACGGGGTATTATTCCACACTGTTGTGGTACCGAAGCCGGACGGCTCGGTGAGACCGATTCTAAATCTAAAATCTTGAACACTTACATACGGAGGTTCAAATTCAAGATTGAGTCACTCAGAGCAGTGATTGCGAACCTGGAAGAAGGGGACTACATGATGTCTCGGGACATCAAGGATGCTTACCTTCATGTCCCAATTTACCCTTCTCACCAAGGGTACCTCAGGTTTGTGGTACAGAACTGTCACTATCAGTTTCAGACGCTGCCGTATGGATGGTCCACGGCACCCCGGGTCTTTACCAAGGTAATGGCCGAAATGATGATACTCTTTCGAAGGAAGGGAATTTTAGTTATCCCTTACTTGGACGATTCCCTGATAAGGGTAAGATCCAGGGAACAGTTGGAGGTCGGTGTAGCACTATCTCAGGTAGTGTTGCGGCAGCACGATTGGATTCTCAATATTCCAAAATCGCAGCTGATTCCGACGACTCGTCTTCTGTTCCTAGGGATGATCCTGGACACAGTCTAGAAAAAGGTGTTTCTCCCGGAGGAGAAAGTCAGGGAGTTATCCGAGCTAGTCGGGAACCTCCTATAACCGAGCCAAGTCTCAGTACATCAATGAAAGGGTTCTGGGAAAAATGGTGGCTTCCTACGAAGCAATCCCATTCGGCAGATTCCACGCAAGAACTTTCCAGTGGGACCTGCTGGACAAATGGTCCGGGTCGCATCTTCAGATGCATCAGCGGATAACCCTGTCACCAAGCACAAGGGTGTCTCTCCTGTGGTGGTTGCAGAGTGCTCATCTTCTAGAGGGCCGCAGATTCGACATTCAGGACTGGGTCCTGGTGACCACGGATGCCAGCCTGCGAGGCTGGGGAGCAGTCACACAGGGAAGGAATTTCCAGAGCTTATGGTCAAGCCTGGAGACATCACTTCACATAAATATCCTGAAGCTAAGGGCCATTTACAATGCTCTAAGCTCAGCAAGACCTCTGCTTCAAGGTCACCCGGAGTTGATCCATTCGGACAACATCACGGCAGTCACCCACGTAAACAGACAGGGTGACACAAGAAGCAGGAGGGCAAGGCAGAAGCTGCAAGGATTCTTCGCTGGGCGGAAAATCATGTGATAGCACTGTCAGCAGTGTTCATTCCGGGAGTGGACAACTGGGAAGCAGACTTCCTCAGCAGACACGACCCCCACCCGGGAGAGTGGGGACTTCACCCAGAAGTCTTCCACATGTTTATAAAACTCGACAAGTATTGCGCCAGGTCAAGGGACCCTCAGGCAATAGCTGTAGACGCTCTGGTAACACAGTGGGTGTACCAGTCAGTGTATGTGTTCCCTCCTCTGCCTCTCATACCCAAGGTACTGAGAATTATAAGATGGAGAGGAGTAAGCACTATATTCGTTGCTCCGGATTGGCCAAGAAGGACTTGGTAACCGGAACTTCAAGAGATGCTCACGGAGGATCCGTGGCCTCTACCTCTAAGAAGGGACCTGCTCCAGCAAGGACCCTGTCTGTTCCAAGACTTACCGCGGCTGCGTTTGACGGCATGGCGGTTGAACGCCGGATCCTGAAGGAGAAAGGCATTCCGGATGAAGTCATTCCTTTCCTGATCAAAGCCAGAAAAGATATAACCGCAAAACATTATCACCGCATTTGGCGAAAATATGTTGCGTGGTGCGAGGCCAGTAAGGCCCCGACGGAGGTATTTTCAACTAGGTCGATTCCTACATTTCCTGCAAACAGGAGTGTCTATGGGCCTGAAATGGGGGTCCATTAAGGTTCAAATTTCGGCCCTGTCAATTTTCTTCCAAAAAGAACTAGCTTCAGTCCCTGAAGTTCAGACGTTTGTGAAAGGGGTACTGTATATACAGCCTCCTTTTGTGCCTCCAGTGGCACCTTGGGATCTAAATGTAGTTTTTGGGTTCCAAAAGTCACATTGGTTTGAACCACTTAAATATGTGGAGTTAAAATATTTCACATGGAAAGTGGTCATGCTGTTGGCCCTGGCCTGGGCCAGGTGCATGTCAGAATGGGCGGCTTTATCCTGTAAAAGCCCTCATCTGATTTTCCATTCGGACAGGGCGGAATTGAGGACTTGTCCTCAGTTTCTCCCTAAGGTGGTTTTCAGCGTTTCACCTGAATCAACCTATTGTGGTGCCTGCGGCTACTAGGGACTTGGAGGACTCCAAGTTGCTAGACGTTGTCAGGGCCCTGGAAATATAGGTTTCCAGGACGGCTGGAGTCAGAAAATCTGACTCGTTGTTTATTCTGTATGCACCCAACAAGCTGGGTGCTCCTGCTTCTAAGCAGACTATTGCTCGTTGGATTTGTAGTACAATTCAGCTTGCACATTCTGTGGCAGGCCTGCCACAGCCAAAATCTGTAAAAGCCCATTCCACAAGGAAGGTGGGCTCATCTTGGGCGGCTGCCCGAGGGGTCTCGGCTTTACAACTTTGCCGAGCAGCTACTTGGTCAGGAGCAAATACGTTTGTAAAATTCTACAAATTTGATACCCTGGCTGAGGAGGACCTGGAGTTCTCTCATTTGGTGCTGCAGAGTCATCCGCACTCTCCCGCCCGTTTGGGAGCTTTGGTATAATCCCCATGGTCCTTACGGAGTCCCCAGCATCCACTAGGACGTCAGAGAAAATAAGAATTTACTTACCGATAATTCTATTTCTCGTAGTCCGTAGTGGATGCTGGGCGCCCATCCCAAGTGCGGATTGTCTGCAATACTGGTACATAGTTATTGTTACCAAAAAATCGGGTTATTGCTAGAGATGAGCGCCTGAAATTTTTCGGGTTTTGTGTTTTGGTTTTGGGTTCGGTTCCGCGGCCGTGTTTTGGGTTCGACCGCGTTTTGGCAAAACCTCACCGAATTTTTTTTGTCGGATTCGGGTGTGTTTTGGATTCGGGTGTTTTTTTCAAAAAACCCTAAAAAACAGCTTAAATCATAGAATTTGGGGGTAATTTTGATCCCAAAGTATTATTAACCTCAAAAAACATAATTTACACTCATTTTCAGCCTATTCTGAACACATCACACCTCACAATATTATTTTTAGTCCTAAAATTTGCACCGAGGTCGCTGTGTGAGTAAGATAAGCGACCCTAGTGGCCGACACAAACACCGGGCCCATCTAGGAGTGGCACTGCAGTGTCACGCAGGATGTCCCTTCCAAAAAACCCTCCCCAAACAGCACATGACGCAAAGAAAAAAAGAGGCGCAATGAGGTAGCTGACTGTGTGAGAAAGATAAGCGACCCTAGTGGCCGACACAAACACCGGGCCCATCTAGGAGTGGCACTGCAGTGTCACGCAGGATGTCCCTTCCAAAAAACCCTCCCCAATCAGCACATGATGCAAAGAAAAAGAAAAGAAAAAAGAGGTGCAAGATGGAATTATCCTTGGGCCCTCCCACCCACCCTTATGTTGTATAAACAAAACAGGACATGCACACTTTAACCAACCCATCATTTCAGTGACAGGGTCTGCCACACGACTGTGACTGATATGACGGGTTGGTTTGGACCCCCCCCAAAAAAGAAGCAATTAATCTCTCCTTGCACAAACTGGCTCTACAGAGGCAAGATGTCCACCTCATCTTCACCCTCCGATATATCACCGTGTACATCCCCCTCCTCACAGATTATCAATTCGTCCCCACTGGAATCCACCATCTCAGCTCCCTGTGTACTTTGTGGAGGCAATTGCTGCTGGTCAATGTCTCCGCGGAGGAATTGATTATAATTCATTTTAATGAACATCATCTTCTCCACATTTTCTGGATGTAACCTCGTACGCCGATTGCTGACAAGGTGAGCGGCGGCACTAAACACTCTTTCGGAGTACACACTTGTGGGAGGGCAACTTAGGTAGAATAAAGCCAGTTTGTGCAAGGGCCTCCAAATTGCCTCTTTTTCCTGCCAGTATAAGTACGGACTGTGTGACGTGCCTACTTGGATGCGGTCACTCATATAATCCTCCACCATTCTATCAATGTTGAGAGAATCATATGCAGTGACAGTAGACGACATGTCCGTAATCGTTGTCAGGTCCTTCAGTCCGGACCAGATGTCAGCATCAGCAGTCGCTCCAGACTGCCCTGCATCACCGCCAGCGGGTGGGCTCGGAATTCTGAGCCTTTTCCTCGCACCCCCAGTTGCGGGAGAATGTGAAGGAGGAGATGTTGACAGGTCGCGTTCCGCTTGACTTGACAATTTTGTCACCAGCAGGTCTTTCAACCCCAGCAGACCTGTGTCTGCCGGAAAGAGAGATCCAAGGTAGGCTTTAAATCTAGGATCGAGCACGGTGGCCAAAATGTAGTGCTCTGATTTCAACAGATTGACCACCCGTGAATCCTTGTTAAGCGAATTAAGGGCTGCATCCACAAGTCCCACATGCCTAGCGGAATCGCTCCGTGTTAGCTCCTTCTTCAATGCCTCCAGCTTCTTCTGCAAAAGCCTGATGAGGGGAATGACCTGACTCAGGCTGGCAGTGTCTGAACTGACTTCACGTGTGGCAAGTTCAAAGGGCATCAGAACCTTGCACAACGTTGAAATCATTCTCCACTGCACTTGAGACAGGTGCATTCCATCTCCTATATCGTGCTCAATTGTATAGGCTTGAATGGCCTTTTGCTGCTCCTCCAACCTCTGAAGCATATAGAGGGTTGAATTCCACCTCGTTACCACTTCTTGCTTCAGATGATGGCAGGGCAGGTTCAGTAGTTTTTGGTGGTGCTCCAGTCTTCTGTACGTGGTGCCTGTACGCCGAAAGTGTCCCGCAATTTTTCTGGCCACCGACAGCATCTCTTGCACGCCCCTGTCGTTTTTTAAAAAATTCTGCACCACCAAATTCAAGGTATGTGCAAAACATGGGACGTGCTGGAATTTGCCCATATTTAATGCACACACAATATTGCTGGCGTTGTCCGATGCCACAAATCCACAGGAGAGTCCAATTGGGGTAAGCCATTCCGCGATGATCTTCCTCAGTTGCCGTAAGAGGTTTTCAGCTGTGTGCGTATTCTGGAAAGCGGTGATACAAAGCGTAGCCTGCCTAGGAAAGAGTTGGCGTTTGCGAGATGCTGCTACTGGTGCCGCCGCTGCTGTTCTTGCGGCGGGAGTCCATACATCTACCCAGTGGGCTGTCACAGTCATATAGTCCTGACCCTGCCCTGCTCCACTTGTCCACATGTCCATGGTTAAGTGGACATTGGGTACAACTGCATTTTTTAGGACACTGGTGAGTCTTTTTCTGACGTCCGTGTACATTCTCGGTATCGCCTGCCTAGAGAAGTGGAACCTAGATGGTATTTGGTAACGGGGGCACACTGCCTCAATAAATTGTCTAGTTCCCTGTGAACTAACGGCGGATACCGGACGCACGTCTAACACCAACATAGTTGTCAAGGACTCAGTTATCCGCTTTGCAGTAGGATGACTGCTGTGATATTTCATCTTCCTCGCAAAGGACTGTTGAACAGTCAATTGCTTACTGGAAGTAGTACAAGTGGGCTTACGACTTCCCCTCTGGGATGACCATCGACTCCCAGCGGCAACAACAGCAGCGCCAGCAGCAGTAGGCGTTACACGCAAGGATGCATCGGAGGAATCACAGGCAGGAGAGGACTCGTCAGACTTGCCAGTGACATGGCCTGCAGGACTATTGGCATTCCTGGGGAAGGAGGAAATTGACACTGAGGGAGTTGGTGGGGTGGTTTGCGTGAGCTTGGTTACAAGAGGAAGGGATTTACTGGTCAGTGGACTGCTTCCGCTGTCACCCAAAGTTTTTGAACTTGTCACTGACTTATTATGAATGCGCTGCAGGTGACGTATAAGGGAGGATGTTCTGAGGTGGTTAACGTCCTTACCCCTACTTATTACAGCTTGACAAAGGGAACACACGGCTTGACACCTGTTGTCCGCATTTCTGGTGAAATACCTCCACACCGAAGAGCTGATTTTTTTGGTATTTTCACCTGGCATGTCAACGGCCATATTCCTCCCACGGACAACAGGTGTCTCCCCGGGTGCCTGACTTAAACAAACCACCTCACCATCAGAATCCTCCTGGTCAATTTCCTCCCCAGCGCCAGCAACACCCATATCCTCCTCATCCTGGTGTACTTCAACACTGACATCTTCAATCTGACTATCAGGAACTGGACTGCGGGTGCTCCTTCCAGCACTTGCAGGGGGCATGCAAATAGTGGAAGGCGCATGCTCTTCACGTCCAGTGTTGGGAAGGTCAGGCATCGCAAACGACACAATTGGACTCTCCTTGTGGATTTGGGATTTCAAAGAACGCACAGTTCTTTGCGGTGCTTTTGCCAGCTTGAGTCTTTTCAGTTTTCTAGCGAGAGGCTGAGTGCTTCCATCCTCATGTGAAGCTGAACCACTAGCCATGAACATAGGCCAGGGCCTCAGCCGTTCCTTGCCACTCCGTGTGGTAAATGGCATATTGGCAAGTTTACGCTTCTCCTCCGACAATTTTATTTTAGGTTTTGGAGTCCTTTTTTTTCTGATATTTGGTGTTTTGGATTTGACATGCTCTGTACTATGACATTGGGCATCGGCCTTGGCAGACGACGTTGCTGGCATTTCATCGTCTCGGCCATGACTAGTGGCAGCAGCTTCAGCACGAGGTGGAAGTGGATCTTGATCTTTCCCTAATTTTGGAACCTCAACTTTTTTGTTCTCCATATTTTATAGGCAGAACTAAAAGGCACCTCAGGTAAACAATGGAGATGGATGGATTGGATACTAGTATACAATTATGGACGGACTGCCACGGTTAGGTGGTATAAAAAAACCACGGTTAGGTGGTATATATTATAATAATAATACAATTATGGATGGACGGACTGCCTGCCGACTGCCGACACAGAGGTAGCCACAGCCGTGAACTACCGCACTGTACACTGGTTGATAAAGAGATAGTAGTATACTCGTAACAACTAGTATGACACTATGACGACGGTATAAAGAAAGAAAAAAAAATACCACAGTTAGGTGGTATATATTATAATAATAATACAATTATGGATGGACGGACTGCCTGCCGACTGCCGACACAGAGGTATCCACAGCCGTGAACTACCGCACTGTACACTGGTTGATAAAGAGATAGTAGTATACTCGTAACAACTAGTATGACACTATGACGACGGTATAAAGAAAGAAAAAAAAATACCACAGTTAGGTGGTATATATTATAATAATAATACAATTATGGATGGACGGACTGCCTGCCGACTGCCGACACAGAGGTAGCCACAGCCGTGAACTACCGCACTGTACACTGGTTGATAAAGAGATAGTAGTATACTCGTAACAACTAGTATGACACTATGACGACGGTATAAAGAATGAAAAAAAAACCACGGTTAGGTGGTATATATTATAATAATAATACAATTATGGATGGACGGACTGCCTGCCGACTGCCGACACAGAGGTAGCCACAGCCGTGAACTACCGCACTGTACACTGGTTGATAAAGAGATAGTAGTATACTCGTAACAACTAGTATGACACTATGACGACGGTATAAAGAATGAAAAAAAAACCACGGTTAGGTGGTATATATTATAATAATAATACAATTATGGATGGACGGACTGCCTGCCGACTGCCGACACAGAGGTAGCCACAGCCGTGAACTACCGCACTGTACACTGGTTGATAAAGAGATAGTAGTATACTCGTAACAACTAGTATGACACTATGACGGTATAAAGAATGAAAAAAAAACCACGGTTAGGTGGTATATATTATAATAATAATACAATTATGGATGGACGGACTGCCTGCCGACTGCCGACACAGAGGTAGCCACAGCCGTGAACTACCGCACTGTACACTGGTTGATAAAGAGATAGTAGTATACTCGTAACAACTAGTATGACACTATGACGACGGTATAAAGAAAGAAAAAAAAATACCACGGTTAGGTGGTATATATTGTAATACAATTATGGATGGACGGACTGCCTGCCGAGTTCCGACTGCCGACACAGAGGTAGCCACAGCCGTGAACTACCGCACTGTACTGTGTCTGCTGCTAATATAGACTGGTTGATAAAGAGATAGTATACAATACATACAACAATATACTACTATACTGGTGGTCAGGCACTGGTCACCACTAGTCACACTGGCAGTGGCACTCCTGCAGCAAAAGTGTGCACTGTTTAATTTTAAATTAATATAATATTATGTACTCCTGGGGGCTCCTGCTATAACAACCTGCAGTGCTCCCCAGTCTCCCCCACAATTATTATAAGCTTTGCCTTTTATACATTGATGTGCAGCACACTGGGCTGAGCTGAGTGCACACAGACTGAGTCACACTGTGTGACTGGCTGCTGCTGTGTATCGTTTTTTTTCAGGCAGAGAACGGATATAGCAGAGAACGGATATATTATATTAAAATAAATAAAAGTTAACTAACAACAACTGCACTGGTCACTGTGGTAAACTCTGTCTGACTCTGCACAATCTCTCTCTCTCTTCTAATCTAATTTCTAATGGAGAGGACGCCAGCCACGTCCTCTCCCTATCAATCTCAATGCACGTGTGAAAATGGCGGCGACGCGCGGCTCCTTATATAGAATCCGAGTCTCGCGAGAATCCGACAGCGTCATGATGACGTTCGGGCGCGCTCGGGTTAACCGAGCAAGGCGGGAGGATCCGAGTCTGCTCGGACCCGTAAAAAAAACATGAAGTTCGTGCGGGTTCGGTTTCAGAGAAACCGAACCCGCTCATCTCTAGTTATTGCTGTAGTGAGCCATCTTTTCTAGAGGCTCCTCTGTTATCATGCTGTTAACTGGGTTTAGATCACAAGTTATATGGTGTGATTGGTGTGGCTGGTATGAGTCTTACCCGGGATTCAAAATCCTTCCTTATTGTGTACGCTCGTCCGGGCACAGTATCCTAACTGAGGCTTGGAGGAGGGTCATAGGGGGAGGAGCCAGTGCACACCAGGTAGTTCTAAAGCTTTACTTTTGTGCCCAGTCTCCTGCGGAGCCGCTATTCCCTATGGTCCTTACGGAGTCCCCAGCATCCACTACGGACTACGAGAAATAGAATTATCGGTAAGTAAATTCTTATTTTTTTTCTTTTACATTTTTTTGTTCACTCATCTGTCTTAATATGAGCTAGTTACTTATTTGAGAAATATTTATTCTAGCAATGAAATACCATTGAAAAATAAGAAGTGCAAAGATTAAGTAATATAAAAATTCTTAAAGATCACATTGACACATCTGACGCACAAGGAGCCAGCACACACAGTGCCCATGCAACCAGATCACAATACACATAGACTTGAGTTTGTGACTTGCACACATTTTTACTTTACTGTGGTGGCAGTGTTGCAGCAGCAATATACACATGCATAGGTGGATTCATGGTGGCACCAAGGCACATAGGCACATGGGCCCCCTCCTTCCCCAATCATTTAGTATGTTTTAGCAGTTAGGGACATGCAGGATACAGGCAAATGGTATTGGTTTCCTCAGCACAATGCACCCCATGACACTGACTGGTGCCCCCTTGCTCCCCCCTACCTCCTATGTTCAGAAACGCACATTTGTACATTGTGTTGCTGCATTTGTATCATATAAATGAAAGTTTGCCTAAATTACAGGGGGTGTCCCATTGTTAAGTACCCATGTGTGGTCTCCCTCCATTACCCATGTGTGGCTCTGATATCTGCTTTACCTGCTCTGTGTCACGACGCCAGAGACAATTCGATGCATAGATTATTCTTTTGTTTGGTAATTAGCCAAGTAACATGAGAGCAAAGTGATTCATAGCCTATGTTATTCAACAGATTTAAAGGAATATTTCAATGGAAACCTGATCAAAATCAGTTCAGAAGTTCTTGAGTTTATTGTGAACATACATATATAAACGAACAATGGGGGTAATTCTGAGTTGATCGCAGCAGCAAGCTTGTTAGCAATTGGGCAAAACCATGGCCCTCATTCCGAGTTGTTCGCTCGGTAATTTTCTTCGCATCACAGCGATTTTCCGCTAATTGCGCATGCGCAATGTTCGCACTGCGACTGCGCCAAGTAAATTTGCTAAGAAGTTTGGTATTTTACTCACGGCATTACGAGGTTTTTTCTTCGTTCTGGTGATCGTTGTGTGATTGACAGGAAGTGGGTGTTTCTGGGCGGAAACTGGCCGTTTTATGTGTGTGTGTGAAAAAACGCTGCCGTTTCTGGGAAAACCGCGGGAGTGGCTGGAGAAATGGGGGAGTGTCTGGGCGAACGCTGGGTGTGTTTGTGACGTCAAACCAGGAATGAAACTGACTGAACTGATCGCAGTGGCAGAGTAAGTGTCGAGCTACTCAGAAACTGCTTAGAAATTTCTATTCGCAATTTTGAGAATCTTTCGTTCGCAATTTTGCTAAGCTAAGATTCACTCCCAGTAGGCGGCGGCTTAGCGTGTGCAATGCTGCTAAAAGCAGCTTGCGAGCGAACAACTCGGAATGAGGGCCCATGTGCACTGCAGGGGGAGCAGATATAACATGTGCAGAGAGAGTTAGATTTGGGTGGGTTATTTTGTTTTTGTGCAGGGTAAATACTGGCTGCTTTATTTTTACACTGCAATTTAGATTTCAGTTTGAATACACCCCACCCAAATCTAACTCTCTCCGCACATGTTATATCTGCCCCTCCTGCAGTGCACATGGTTTTGCCCAACTGCTAACAAAATTGCTGCTGCGATCAACTCAGAATTAGGCCCAATATACTGCATATATATATATATATATATATGTTTATCTTCATATATTTAGGATTGTAAGTTGTTATGTGCACACAAGATGTTGCTCACACTAGGCTATTGCAAAGAGGAAGTGTAAACTGAGTTTTTACACATATTTGTTTAAATCATATTTGACTTTAACCTTCGTCAAAATGTACATTTGTGTATCTTGATAATGCTTGACAACACGCTTAAATTACAGTTATACTATAAATAAAGTGTGTCCTACCATCAATTCAGTATACATTTGATGTTCAGAGCTCCAATAGTTACATTGTTTTCAGGAAGTGCCCCAATCATTTTATGACTTTGGGCCTGATTTAGAGGTGCACGCAAATCCTAATGTGACTGATTCTGTATGCAGCATGTTCGTGAAAATATGCTAATGCTGCAGCTGTTGGAATTTGTATTGTACATAGATGTACCATCAAACACACAACCCATTGGTTGCTCAGAATGTCAGACGGAAAACATCCACCGGAGCTACAGTATTGTAACTGTGTGGTCTATTTACTAAGCCTTAAATGGAGATAAAGTACCAGCCAATCAGCTCATAACTGCCATGTCACAGGCTGGGTTTGAAAAATGACAGTTAAGAGCTGATTGTCTGGTACTTTATCTCCGTCCACTTTATCTCCATCCAAGGCTTAGTAAATAGACCTACACAGATGCCTCCCCAAATGATCACAACATACCTGTGTTCCAGTCATCGCCCTGTTATCTCCCACGAATGCACATTGCCTGTCAATCACACTGAGTAATCTAAGTTGTACAGTGCAACTTTGACACATGCAGAGCCCCCAAAAAAAGTCTCATAACATCGACATAGTATCATACACCTCAGAATCAGACCCTTTTTAATCCACCCTATATTTAATGTTTTTAATTCCACTATTCTTTGCTAAATTAGATCTTTTATAGGAATTTTTTTTTTACATTTAGGAAAGGATGTTTGTTGTCCTGATTATTATTGCATGTATGGGTTTCTGTTTTCAAATTGCTTCAAGCCTGTTTCAAGGTTGACCTGGGCTATATAAACATTTTGTAGATTTTATTTTGTTTTGTAATTAAAATGAGCATTTTAATTACTAGCAAAATTAAATTAAAGTTTGATGGAAGTGTTGTTCTTCTAGTTGCAGGCATCAGTGATTCATAAAGAAATCATTAATGTCCAACTCAATTACTATAAAATATTTACACTATTTGACAAAGATCAAATCAATTATTTCACTGGGATGATTAATGAGTGTTAGCTATAGGTTGGTTTTGAAAGCTCAATATGTCATATCTTGAAACATATAATATTTTTTAGAAAAACTGATTCCACATATTAATTCACTTAGCGTGTGTGTGTAATAAATATACCACTCTAGGGTGTGCGGTCGTGCTCTTATACACATGCCTTGGTGTGCATTATGATGCATGAGGCATTTAACCACCCAAGGCGTGCGTATATCAGAGCAGCTACGTAACAAAAGCAAGCTACTGCCCAAATTTCAAGTTTCTAGTCCTTATAGTTCAGGAGATTTTGTGATGAGTCAGTGGTATTTACCTTTTATATAGGTATATATATATATATTTATAGATTAAAGGGCCCTACACATTACTTGACTCGCCACCGAGCTGCCTGATGGTGGATATGGCCGACGGGCGACCCGGCGGCAGGGGAAGGGCGGAGTGACAGTGGTGGGAGTGAAGTTTCTTCACTCCCCCATCACCCGGTTCCAAAGCAATGCAGTCTAATATGGACGAGATTGTCCATATTGGCCTGCATGCATAAGCGACGGGGCACCAACGATGAAAGGGTGCGGGGCCGTACATCGTTCATCGCTGGTGCCTACACACTGAACGATATGAACGCGTTCTCGTTCATTAATGAACGAGAATGTTCATATCGTTCAGTTATATCGCCCAGTGTGTGGGGCCCCATAGATAGATACCACTCTTGGGTATTCGGTTGCCCTCTGATATACACACGCCTTGGTGTTCGTTGAACAAATTAACTCAACCACCCAAGGTGTGCATATATTAGAGTGCAGCCACACACCCAAGAGTGGTATATGTTATAAAATAGACCCTGTTGTGATGAAATAACTGTACGTGAGGATGATGTAAGGTGAAACAGAATAGAAGAAAAAAAATGGTCCTGTTCAAGTTCTTTGAAGAGATCATCATTGTACCAATCATCCTTGGTGAGGATTGATATCAGTTCCTTTGAGTTATGTAATAATTTTGACATTTTTGAAATTTATTGATGTTAGTACCAGAGCCACATTTATACACAATATATGAGCCAAATCGTACATGTGGGCTTTACACAAAGGTGCATAGGTATATATTGTTGGAAATTTGGTGAGTTTTAAACAGAGATGTTCGGAAAAGATAGGCAGGTGAGGTTCTGCCTGACCTCTCATAGACATATTTTAGTCCGGAGATTTGACAATAAAAATGATTAGAATTATACAAAGAAGATATTTCTAATTTATTCTTTGTATTTTTCATATACTTTATACAGTCAAAACTTTGTCTTATAAGTAAGTATGGCAGGAAAAGGCTCTGCCTCACCCCAGGGAGATTGTTCCAAACCTATTGGAGAACTGACCACAGATCTTCTGTGGATGTACTCTTGCTCAAAACCCTTCTGTTTTATGTAATCCCAGACAGACTCAATAATGTTGAGACTAGGGTTCTGTGGGGCCATATAATTATTTCCAGGACTCCTTGTTCTTCTTTATGCTGAAGATTGTTCTTAATGACATTGGCTCTATTTCCAGGACTCCTTGTTCTTCTTTATGCTGAAGACAGTTCTTTATGCCATTGGCTGTATGTTTGGGGTCGTTGTCATGCTGCAGAATAAATTTGGAGCCAATCTCATCCTAACCCTCTGTCCCACACTCGATCTACCGCATCTGTATCACCCCTCTCTGTCTGCCCCTCCCCTTTAGAATGTAAGCTCTCACAAGTAGGGCCCTCTTCCCTCATGTGCTTATCCTTTTCTTACTTTAATAATATTCAACTGCCCAAATCCTGCAGTTTTCGGCCACCTTGAAACTTATCTCAGTGTCATCTACTGATGCAGTTATGCTTAGTTATCCTGTACTTGTCCTGTATTGTCTGCAACAGTAAGTCACTGTTCAGCTGTTTTGATTATGTGCATATGTAATTGGGCGCTGCGGAACCCTTGTGGCACCATATAAATAAAGGATAATAATAATAATAATAATCATCATCATAATAATAATAATAATAATAAAAAATCAAATGACTGCCTTGTAGTATTGCATGATGGATAAGTACCTGCCTGTGGGTGAAACAATTCCATTCAGACTGTACTTACAGTACCTACTTTTTTATCCTCCTCTCTGGGAGAAGCCCGAGAGGAAACACTTCAGGCTACTTTGGAGGTCAGGGCCGAACTGTCTTGCTGTTAGGCCCCATCCTCAACACAAGGAAACACCCGTAATTTGCTGGTCCTCAGTGAGGGCAGAGCCGCAACTAGGGGGAGGGCTAGGGGGGCACGCGGCCTGGGCGCGAAAAGGACAGGGCGCCAGCGCGAGGCTGTAAGCGGGTACTAGCAGTAGCAGTGCGGGACGGCACAGGGTTGAAGAGGCGCCGTCCCGCTCCGCTGCGCCAGGGCGCTTCCTTAGAGCTGCTTCCCGGCCGGAAACACAGGCGCCGCTTCACACGCATAAATATGCCCGCGCTGTGTGTGTGACTGTGACAGCGCGCTTCAGAAATGGAGAGGAGGGGGCATTGACTGACACAGCGGATCAGCACTAAAAGTGTGTAAAGGTAGGGAGAGGCGGGCAGCTATATATGTACAATATGTGTGTGTGCAGTGTACTTTAACCTAGTGTGTGAGCAGTGCAGTGTAACCCTGTGTGTATGTGTGCTGGAGCAGTTCAGTGTAACCCTGTGTGTATGTGTGCTGGAGCAGTTCCGTGTAGCCCTGTGTGTATGTGTGCTGGAGCAGTGCAGTGTAACCCTGTGTATGTGCATGTGTTGGAGCAGTGCAGTGTAACCCTGTGTGTATGTGCATGTGTTGGAGCAGTGCAGTGTAACCCTGTGTGTGTATGTGCATGTATTGGAGTAGTGCAGTGTAACCCTGTGTGTGTACTAGAGCAGTGCAGTGTAACCCTGTGTGTACGTGTGTTGGAGCAGAGCAGTGTAACCCTGTGTGTATGTGTGTTGGAGCAGTGCAGTGTAACCCTGTGTGTGTGCATGTACTGGAGCAGTTCAGTGTAACCGAGTGTGTGTCTGCTGGAGCAGTGCAGTGTAACCCTGTGTGTGTGTGCTGGAGCAGTGCAGCGTAACATGGTATTGTGTGTGTATGCTGGAGTACCCAGGGTGGGTACTTCATTTGTATGTATAGGAGGGGTGTATTTAATCACAGTATACTGGGGTATGTGTATATACAGGGTCACGTATATATGTTTATTTTGGTAGTATGTGTATATTCAGGGGCTGTGTAGATATGTACTGTACTGTGTATTATTGATGGTGTATACATGTATGGGAGGATGTATTTCTGTATATTGGGAGACGGGGGAGGGGAAGTGGGGGGAGCCGCCAAATGACTGTCTTGCCCCGGGTGACAGAAACCCTAGTTTCGGCCCTGGTGAGGGGGCTGAGATAAGTGACGTGATTCCAGTAATTTAGCCCCACCCCCTTCTTCCCACTGTCCAGTGATTGACCGTGATTATCACACCATCCTGCCCACTTCACTAGGAAGTGGGCAGGATGTGGGAGAGCTGCCTACTCTTTCAGGGTTACAGGGGACTATACTAAAAAATCGTGAGTCTCCCCCAACTTCCTGCAGGGTAGGCAAGTATGATTCAGTTGCTACTAAAAGTAAGTTGATAACACTAACTAGAGAAATAAGTGAATCAGAGTACATGGAATGTAAAGACACCAATCATAAAGCATCAACAAAAGTCTTGGACAGCCATTCTGTATTGTACTTTCTGAAATAAACTGTGTATCATTTATTTTTATTTATTAATGATGTTTTTATACAGTGCTAAAATATTGCACAGTACTTTACATAGATAATATTTATTCGCATCAATTCCTGTCCCAGTGGTGCTTACAATCTATGGTGTATATTTACTAAGTCTGGATGGATATAAAGTGGACAGAGATAAAGTACCAGCCAATCAGCTCATAACTGCCAAACATCTAGGTTTGAAAAAATGACAGCTATGAGCTGATTGGCTGGTCCTTTACCTCTGTCCACTTTATCTCCATCCAAGGCTTAGTAAATAGACCCCCTTTATTCCTTACACACAAACACACATGCTATAGTATTTTGTCAGGCCAATTATCCTAACAGTATTGTATGTTTTTGGATTGTGGGACAGGGCTCTGGTGGGAATTGCATATATAACCCCAATGCTCTGAGACAGCAATGCTAACCACTGTGTCACAGCGCTATCATTATAACTGTGGCTACTGTGTGCTGTGTGTATTATATTTGCTAAATAGCTGTGTATACATTATTGCAGTACTACATTTTAAACTATGACTACAACAAAACAGGTTTCATGCCATTGGTTGTATTATATTACATACCTCCCAATATCTGAAGCTTTAAATTCGGGACCCCCTCACATGGCGAAGCAGCGCATGCCTGGAAAGGGCGTGTGGCCTGCAAGAAAGGGGGCGTGACTTGTGGGAATGCTGCTATTGTGAGCCACGCCTCCATTTTTTATTACGGGGTGGGCATGATGAGCGCTCTGTGAGCTGCTGGCATGCCCCCAGTCCCTCTGTCTCCTGTGAATAGATGCTGTGCGCATGTGGGACAGCCCCCCAAAAAACAGGACTGTCCCACTAAAATTGGGACAGTTGGAAGGTAAGATATTCCTTTCACAATGATCAAACTTCCCAAAAGTAAAATTCCATACTTAAGGTAACTGATACAAGCTTACTGTACAATCTATAGGGAAATATGCATTGATACACAAATATAGGTGCTATTTATTGCATAATTGTCAGCCAGATTGCAAAGGTTCTTGGTGGGCTGTATGATATGATCACACAGCGATGTTGGCCTATCATCATCTATATGTGAGGATCTGTGTTGACTGTACAGTGGGAATATAATTGGATAGGAAAGTTTATGAAGGAATGTGGGCGGTTCTGGAATTTGAAAAGTCTGTAGAGATGAGTTTTCAGGGAACACTTGATGGTTTGGAGAGTAAAGGAGAGTCTTACTGTGCGTGGGGGAAGGGCAGGGGGGGGGGCATCCAGAGACTAGGATTTTGAGACAGATTGAATGTGCGGATCAACGGGCAGTTCACAGTCAAGGATGATATCTAGGCAGCAACCTATTGGGGTATGATCGATTGTCGAGTTCTCAACTAGAATTAATTCTGTTTTGGAAATATTGAGTTTGAGGTAGCAAGGCGACATCCAATATGAAATGATGGAAAGGCATTCAGTAATACAGACCACTACATATGCTGACAAATCTGAGGAGGATTGGTAGATTTGAGTATCATCCACGTACAGATGATACTAAAATCCAAAAGAACTGATTAGTTTACCAAGAGATGTGTTATAGATAGAGAAACACAGAGGACCTAAGACTGAGCCTTGCAGTACTCCAACTGATAGTAGTAGTAGTAGTGAAGATACTGCCCTCAGTATCATAATATACAGGTACATACTGTAACAAAGATATTGTCATGTCATCTCTCCAGCTAGAAATGTGTAATTAATACAAGACAGATACATCGCACACCCTAAGAAATACACATAAGAATATAATGGATGATATACTCACTAATAATATATGATATAAGAGATAAATAAGGAAAGATAGCAACATGGTGTTTAGACACAGAGGGTTGAACAATTATGGGTTCAAATGAGAACAATATAGAGGGGGGATTATTAAAAAAAAATGGAACCCTTCACAGTTGGACTTATTGATTTTAGAAGAAGGTGGTTCCCCCTCTATTAAAAACATCTATCTGAAAAACTGTTGGACATGCAAGGAGGACCCTGGGGATTCATGGGAATCAGTATACTTCCCTGGGGATTCTTGGAAATCAGTATATTTTGTATGTGCCCAATTTCTACCTGAACTAAAGATACCGCAGTGAGCAGTCCATGGTTTTGCTATAATAGTTTAGATTGAGAGGTGGGAAATGCTGTGGGATTACCGAAACCATTTTGTCCAGCCTATGCAATTGTTGCTGTATAATGAGCTGGGCAATAATATTTACAAAGAGGTGGCATGATTGTTATCACTTCATTACTAATTATCCAAGTCACCATTGCCAGGGGCATAGCCAGAACTTTGTGGGCACCAAAGCAACATTTTGAAAGGGCCCTTGTTTCAGTGCTTCTAGAGACACTCTCTGCAGCTGTTCATTGTGTGGCACATAACAGTAATATACTTACATCTGTTTCTAAACCACGGTAGCACCTTAGTTATTATTACAGTATGCCCCCTATTATGCCCTAGTTTTTTAATGAACCACAGTAGTGTCCTAGTTCATTTTGTACCACATTATATTGTCCTGTTCATATTATGCAACATACTAATGCTCTCCAGTTATTGTATACCACATTACAATGAGCAGGTCCAGGGGTGTAACTTGATATATTGTAGGCTGCAAGGCAAAAGCTTGTAAGAGATAAAGTGAAATGTGATAATGTACGAGGCAATCAGCTCCTAACTTCCATGTTACAGGATGGGTTTGAAAATGACAGTTAGGAGCTGACTGGGTGGTGCGTTATCACCTTCCACTTTATCACTTCACCAGGCTTAATAAATCTGCCCCTCTATTACCATCCAATGGTGAAAAATGTATATAACACACATATGACTTTTACGGGGAAGGTGGTCCCTCTCAGCTCTGGGCCCCATAGCAGCTGCACTCCCTGCACCTCTGGTAGCTATGCCCTTGATCATTGTCCCAGGATGATCAAGAAGAAAAACTTTGCTCTTCAGCATTGCTGATGAGTTGGAGTCTCGTTTATTGTCCACAATCTTGCCATGTTGCTACTACTATTTCCTTCTTTGGGATTTTTATTCTATTTTGACGTTTACTGCAGAAATAGAAACATAGAATCAGCACGCATATTTTTTACTTCTAGAAACATGGCAGAAAGACCTGGAACCAGGTGATATTTTGTTACAGAATGTAGAGTTTGTCACAAGTAACTGTAAGGCAGTATGAGATCTATGTATTTAAAAATGTAATTGTGTTGTACTTGCCATGTTTACCTACTGCCATTCAGATGTTTAATCATGGCAAGTATAGATACAAAGTACATTTTATTATGACAGATAATAGCAAAAGTGTTTCTTGTCTGATTTTATTTCTACTTGTTTGGTTTTCATAACATAATAATAGATTTTCTTATTTTCTAGTAACATCTTCTCTGTCAGAGCTTGAAGCATCAGATGGATCTTATGCAGAAGATCATGTACTACATTTATTATGCATTATATGGTGCAATGGTTTGAAACCACTGCACATTCACAAATCAGAGACCACTGCTTATTGGCTTGCCATCTGTGACATGGACAGACACTTGACATTAATTCATTAGGCTCTGGGGAGCCAAGAGGCTCAGTCCATGCCAGTGAATGTGTTTCTTTTAATTGTATCAATGGATTACATTGGCTCAAGACAGAAGAAAAAAGAAAAGTAATCCACCACTACACTATACGAATTTTGGGGCTCAATCAAAGGAGCAATAAATAATAAACTACAAAAATAAAATAAGGTGGACAATATTAATGTATTATTGTGAAAGGACACATTATTATGTTAAAAATATATAGTGGAGTTCTATTGTACTGACTATCTTGGGGCAAAAGGAATTATAAACACCATGGGGGGCACTAAATATATTATTTAATGGGGTCAACATATTTATTTATTTACTAGCTGGAGTACCCGGCGATGCCAGGGATTTTAAGAATGTCTGTTTACAAAAATAAATGTAAATATTAAACACACAGTATAAATAATATTGTAGATAGCTGAATACCTGTGCTACGGGATGAGGATGGTAAATTAGAATGATAGTTGCTCCTTAATTTACGTTGGTTGTAGATCTAGTATATATGCATATCTTGCTTCCCTGACGCATTTTGTGTAGTGGCCGGACCCCTTTTTGGTCCTCCAAGGGACCACCAGTGGCGTGCGGTGAGGTCAGTGGCTGGTGAGGCACTGCAGCCATAATGTCCGCCGTGTCCCGCTGATGCCCGCTACTGTCCCTGCATGCGCCGGAGTGACAGGGAGAGGATGACAGCAGTGGGTGAGAGTAAGAGGGTAACACCAGGGAGAGGGTGATAGCAGTGGGTGACATCAGTGAGAAGGTGGTACTAGGGACAGGGTGACGGAGAGAGGCAGTGGGGTGACAGGTAAAGGTTGACAGAGAGGGGTAGTGGGTGACGGAGAATGGCAGTGGGTGATGCCAAAGAGAGGCAATGGGTGACAATAGTAGGTGATGCTAGGGAGAGGGTAAGGGTGACAGGGAGAGGGTGATGCCAGTGGGTGACAGGGAGAGGGTGACACCAGAGTGAGGGTGACAGCAGTGGGTGACAGGGTGAGGGTGACGCTGGGGAAAGGATGACAGCAGTTTGTGACAGGGCAGTCGTTGCTAGATGTGGGTGATAGGGAGAGGGTGATGCCAGGGAGATGGTAGCAGGGAGAGTTTGACAGCAGTCAGTGCCAGCTGTGGGTGACAGGAAGAGGTTGATGCCAGGGAGCTGGTGGCAGGAAGAGGGTGACAGCAGTCAGTGCCAGCTCTGGGTGACTGGGAGAGGGATGTGCCCTGGATGTGGCATGACCACTGCCCGCCCTTGGCTAGTAATAGTCTTCCACTAGCCCATGCCCAGAGTGTTGTGCTCTACCTAATGCAATCAGAGATGCACCAGGGGGAAACAGACTGATATGGCTGCCAGTGCTGATGATCATATATCAGTCTCTAATATATAGAAAAGTGTGAGGTAGCTCATTACCACTGTCATTGGTGCTGCTGGAGCTGAATTAAGGAAAACACACAGGACACATCACAACCCCCTGGAGCATACACAGTCTGCCCACCAGGGGCAGATTGGGGACTAAAAGTGGCCCTGGAAAAATTTCTGGAAGTGGCCTCACATGAGCAGCAACAAATCAGCTGTAGGTGGAGCCAACACCAATGTAGGCAGGATTAGTACATCACTATACCTGGAGAATGGTATGTTTATATAGGGAAGATAACAATTTAATTACAATCCTCTGCATACAAGTAAGGGAAGCAGTTGTTAACTGGGTATATGTTACATTTCCGACATCATTTACAACAAATAGACCCTAAAAAAAATAATCCCAATAGTACACCATAATAACACCTAATGGCTGATATAATGAATAAATATATGTAAGGATAAAATATAAGGACACAAAGGCAGTGAACAATTTTAAACCACGCATTTTTCTTAATTTTTCACTTATTTCCTTTATTTTAAAATATTTCACTGAGTATTTACAATTTTGGGTGATATACCTTTTTAAAATGTCTTTATTAAAGGTTAAGGTGGTCATTCCGAGTTGTTCGCTAGCTGCTTTCGTTCGCAGCACAGCGATCAGGCAAAAAAAACGGCAGTTCTGCGCATGCATATGCGGCGCAATGCGCACGCGCGGCGTACTATTACAATGAACGATGTAGTTTCACACAAGGTCTAGCAAAGCTTTTCAGTCGCACTGCTGGCCGCAGAGTGATTAATATGAAGAGGGCATTTCTGGGTGTCAACTGACCGTTTTCAGGGAGTGTTCGGAAAAACGCAGGCGTGCCAGGAAAAATGCAGGCGTGGCTGGGTGAACGCAGGGCGTGTTTGTGATGTCAAAACAGGAACTTAACAGTCTGAAGTGATCGCGAGCGCTGAGTAGGTCTGAAGCTACTCTGAAACTGCACTAAATTATTTTGTAGCCGCTGTGCGATCCTTTCGTGCACATTCTGCTAAGCTAAAATACACTCCCAGTGGGAGGCGGCATAGCGTTTGCACGGCTGCAAAAAACTAGTGATGAGCGGGTTCGGTTTCTCGGAAACCGAACCCCCCCGAACTCCAGCTTATTTTACACGGGTCCGAGCAGGCTCGGATCCTCCCGCCTTGCTCGGTTAACCCGAGCGCGCCCGAACGTCATCATCCCGCTGTCGGATTCTCGCGAGGCTCAGATTCTATCGCGAGACTCGGATTCTATATAAGGAGCCGCGCGTCGCCGATATTTTCACACGTGCATTGAGATTGATAGGGAGAGGACGTGGCTGGCGTCCTCTCCGTTTAGACTAAAGTAGACACACTTGATTGTTGATTTACTAATTTTGGGGAGCATATTAGGAGTACTACTTGCTGTTGCTGATAGTGTGACCAGTGACCACCAGTTTAATTAATCCGTTCTCTGCCTGAAAAAAAACGATACACAGTGTGACACAGTCACATACCATATCTGTGCTCAGCCTCAGTGTGCTGCATCATATGTAATACTGTATATCTGACTGTGCTGAGTGCTCACTGCTCACACAGCTTAATTGTGGGGGAGACTGGGGAGCAGTTATAGCAGGAGTACATATTTTAAGTACAGTGCACACTTTTGCTGCCAGAGTGCCACTGCCAGTGTGACTGACCAGTGACCACTGACCACCAGTATATTGTGATTGTCTGCTGACCACCAGTATATTGTGATTGTCTGCCTGAAAAAGTTAAACACTCGTCGTGTGGTGTTTTTTATTCTATAAACGCATTCTGCTGACAGTGTCCAGCAGGTCCGTCATTATATAATATATACCTGTCCGGCTGCAGTAGTGATATATATATATATATTTTTTATCTCATTATCATCCAGTCTATATTAGCAGCAGACACAGTACGGTAGTCCACGGCTGTAGCTACCTCTGTGTCGGCAGTCGCTCGTCCATCCATAATTGTATACCACCTACCCGTGGTGTTTTTTTTTCTATCTTCTTGATACTAGTAGCTTACTTTAGGAGTCTGCAGTGCTGAGCTGACAGTGTCCAGCAGGTCCGTCATTATATAATATATACCTGTCCGGCTGCAGTAGTGATATATATATATTTTTTATATCATTATCATCCAGTCTATATTAGCAGCAGACGCAGTACGGTAGTCCACGGCTGTAGCTACCTCTGTGTCGGCAGTCGCTCGTCCATCCATAATTGTATACCACCTACCCGTGGTGTTTTTTTTTTTTCTATCTTCTTGATACTAGTAGCTTACTTTAGGAGTCTGCAGTGCTGAGCTGACAGTGTCCAGCAGGTCCGTCATTATATAATATATACCTGTCCGGCTGCAGTAGTGATATATATATTTTTTTTATCTCATTATCATCCAGTCTATATTAGCAGCAGACACAGTACGGTAGTCCACGGCTGTAGCTACCTCTGTGTCGGCAGTCGCTCGTCCATCCATAATTGTATACCACCTACCCGTGGTGTTTTTTTTTCTATCTTCTTGATACTAGTAGCTTTCTTTAGGAGTCTGCAGTGCTGAGCTGACAGTGTCCAGCAGGTCCGTCATTATATAATATATACCTGTCCGGCTGCAGTAGTGATATATATATATTTTTTATCTCATTATCATCCAGTCTATATTAGCAGCAGACGCAGTACGGTAGTCCACGGCTGTAGCTACCTCTGTGTCGGCAGTCGCTCGTCATCCATAAGTATACTAGTATCCATCCATCTCCATTGTTTACCTGAGGTGCCTTTTAGTTGTGCCTATTAAAATATGGAGAACAAAAATGTTGAGGTTCCAAAAATAGGGAAAGATCAAGATCGACTTCCACCTCGTGCTGAAGCTGCTGCCACTAGTCATGGCCGAGACGATGAAATGCCATCAACGTCGTCTGCCAAGGCCGATGCCCAATGTCATAGTACAGAGCATGTAAAATCCAAAACACCAAATATCAGTAAAAAAAGGACTCAAAAATCTAAAATAAAATTGTCGGAGGAGAAGCGTAAACTTGCCAATATGCCATTTACCACACGGAGTGGCAAGGAACGGCTGAGGCCCTGGCCTATGTTCATGGCTAGTGGTTCAGCTTCACATGAGGATGGAAGCACTCAGCCTCTCGCTAGAAAAATGAAAAGACTCAAGCTGGCAAAAGCACAGCAAAGAACTGTGCGTTCTTCGAAATCCCAAATCCACAAGGAGAGTCCAATTGTGTCGGTTGCGATGCCTGACCTTCCCAACACTGGACGTGAAGAGCATGCGCCTTCCACCATTTGCACGCCCCCTGCAAGTGCTGGAAGGAGCACCCGCAGTCCAGTTCCTGATAGTCAGATTGAAGATGTCAGTGTTGAAGTACACCAGGATGAGGAGGATATGGGTGTTGCTGGCGCTGGGGAGGAAATTGACCAGGAGGATTCTGATGGTGAGGTGGTTTGTTTAAGTCAGGCACCCGGGGAGACACCTGTTGTCCGTGGGAGGAATATGGCCATTGACATGCCTGGTGAAAATACCAAAAAAATCAGCTCTTCGGTGTGGAAGTATTTCAACAGAAATGCAGACAACATTTGTCAAGCCGTGTGTTGCCTTTGTCAAGCTGTAATAAGTAGGGGTAAGGACGTTAACCACCTCGGAACATCCTCCCTTATACGTCACCTGCAGCGCATTCATCATAAGTCAGTGACAAGTTCAAAAACTTTGGGCGACAGCGGAAGCAGTCCACTGACCAGTAAATCCCTTCCTCTTGTAACCAAGCTCACGCAAACCACCCCACCAACTCCCTCAGTGTCAATTTCCTCCTTCCCCAGGAATGCCAATAGTCCTGCAGGCCATGTCACTGGCAATTCTGACGAGTCCTCTCCTGCCTGGGATTCCTCCGATGCATCCTTGCGTGTAACGCCTACTGCTGCTGGCGCTGCTGTTGTTGCTGCTGGGAGTCGATGGTCATCCCAGAGGGGAAGTCGTACTCGTAAGACCACTTTTACTACTACCACCAAGCAATTGACTGTCCAACAGTCCTTTGCGAGGAAGATGAAATATCACAGCAGTCATCCTGCTGCAAAGCGGATAACTGAGGCCTTGGCATCCTGGGCGGTGAGAAACGTGGTTCCGGTGTCCATCATTACTGTAGAGCCAACTAGAGACTTGTTGGAGGTACTGTGTCCCCGGTACCAAATACCATCTAGGTTCCATTTCTCTAGGCAGACGATACCGAAAATGTACACAGACCTCAGAAAAAGACTCACCAGTGTCCTAAAAAATGCAGTTGTACCCAATGTCCACTTAACCACGGACATGTGGACAAGTGGAGCAGGGCAGGCTCAGGACTATATGACTGTGACAGCCCACTGGGTAGATGTATGGACTCCCGCCGCAAGAACAGCAGCGGCGGCACCAGTAGCAGCATCTCGCAAACGCCAACTCTTTCCTAGGCAGGCTACGCTTTGTATCACCGCTTTCCAGAATACGCACACAGCTAAAAACCTCTTACGGCAACTGAGGAAGATCATCGCGGAATGGCTTACCCCAATTGGACTCTCCTGTGGATTTGTGGCATCGGACAACGCCAGCAATATTGTGTGTGCATTAAATCTGGGCAAATTCCAGCACGTCCCATGTTTTGCACATACCTTGAATTTGGTGGTGCAGAATTATTTAAAAAACGACAGGGGCGTGCAAGAGATGCTGTCGGTGGCCAGAAGAATTGCGGGACACTTTCGGCGTACAGGCACCACGTACAGAAGACTGGAGCACCACCAAAAACGCCTGAACCTGCCCTGCCATCATCTGAAGCAAGAAGTGGTAACGAGGTGGAATTCAACCCTCTATATGCTTCAGAGGTTGGAGGAGCAGCAAAAGGCCATTCAAGCCTATACAATTGAGCACGATATAGGAGGTGGAATGCACCTGTCTCAAGCGCAGTGGAGAATGATTTCAACGTTGTGCAAGGTTCTGCTGCCCTTTGAACTTGCCACACGTGAAGTCAGTTCAGACACTGCCAGCCTGAGTCAGGTCATTCCCCTCATCAGGCTTTTGCAGAAGAAGCTGGAGACATTGAAGGAGGAGCTAACACAGAGCGATTCCGCTAGGCATGTGGGACTTGTGGATGGAGCCCTTAATTCGCTTAACAAGGATTCACGGGTGGTCAATCTGTTGAAATCAGAGCACTACATTTTGGCCACCGTGCTCGATCCTAGATTTAAAACCTACCTTGGATCTCTCTTTCCGGCAGACACAAGTCTGCTGGGGTTCAAAGAACTGCTGGTGACAAAATTGTCAAGTCAAGCGGAACGCGACCTGTCAACATCTCCTCCTTCACATTCTCCCGCAACTGGGGGTGCGAGGAAAAGGCTCAAAATTCCGAGCCCACCCGCTGGCGGTGATGCAGGGCAGTCTGGAGCGACTGCTGATGCAGGGCAGTCTGGAGCGACTGCTGATGCTGACATCTGGTCCGGACTGAAGGACCTGACAACGATTACGGACATGTCGTCTACTGTCACTGCATATGATTCTCTCCCCATTGAAAGAATGGTGGAGGATTATATGAGTGACCGCATCCAAGTAGGCACGTCAGAAAGTCCGTACTTATACTGGCAGGAAAAAGAGGCAATTTGGAGGCCCTTGCACAAACTGGCTTTATTCTACCTAAGTTGCCCTCCCACAAGTATGTACTCCGAAAGAGTGTTTAGTGCCGCCGCTCACCTTGTCAGCAATCGGCGTACGAGGTTACATCCAGAAAATGTGGAGAAGATGATGTTCATTAAAATGAATTATAATCAATTCCTCCATGGAGACATTGACCAGCAGCAATTGCCTCCACAAAGTACACAGGGAGCTGAGATGGTGGATTCCAGTGGGGACGAATTGATAATCTGTGAGGAGGGGGATGTACACGGTGATATATCAGAGGATGATGATGAGGTGGACATCTTGCCTCTGTAGAGCCAGTTTGTGCAAGGAGAGATTAATTGCTTCTTTTTTGGTGGGGGTCCAAACCAACCCGTCATTTCAGTCACAGTCGTGTGGCAGACCCTGTCACTGAAATGATGGGTTGGTTAAAGTGTGCATGTCCTGTTTATACAACATAAGGGTGGGTGGGAGGGCCCAAGGACAATTCCATCTTGCACCTTTTTTTTCTTTAATTTTTCTTTGCATCATGTGCTGTTTGGGGAGTAGTTTTTTGAAGGGCCATCCTGCGTGACACTGCAGTGCCACTCCTAGATGGGCAAGGTGTTTGTGTCGGCCACTTGGGTCGCTTATCTTAGTCACAGAGCTACCTCATTGCGCCTCTTTTTTTCTTTGCGTCATGTGCTGTTTGGGGAGTAGTTTTTTGAAGGGCCAGCCTGCGTGACACTGCAGTGCCACTCCTAGATGGGCCAGGTGTTTGTGTCGGCCACTTGGGTCGCTTATCTTAGTCACAGAGCTACCTCATTGCGCCTCTTTTTTTCTTTGCGTCATGTGCTGTTTGGGGAGTAGTTTTTTGAAGGGCCAGCCTGCGTGACACTGCAGTGCCACTCCTAGATGGGCCAGGTGTTTGTGTCGGCCACTTGGGTCGCTTAGCTTACTCACACAGCTACCTCATTGCGCCTCTTTTTTTCTTTGCGTCATGTGCTGTTTGGGGAGTAGTTTTTTGAAGGGCCAGCCTGCGTGACTCTGCAGTGCCACTCCTAGATGGGCCAGGTGTTTGTGTCGGCCACTAGGGTTGCTTAGCTTACTCACACAGCTACCTCATTGCGCCTCTTTTTTTCTTTGCGTCATGTGCTGTTTGGGGGGTGTTTTTTGGAAGGGCCATCCTGCGTGACACTGCAGTGCCACTCCTAGATGGGCCAGGTGTTTGTGTCGGCCACTTGGGTCGCTTAGCTTAGCCATCCATCGACCTCGGTGCAAATTTTAGGACTAAAAATAATATTGTGAGGTGTGAGGTGTTCAGAATAGACTGAAAATGAGTGGAAATTATGGTTTTTGAGGTTAATAATACTTTGGGATCAAAATGACCCCCAAATTCTATGATTTAAGCTGTTTTTTAGGGTTTTTTGAAAAAAACACCCGAATCCAAAACACCCCCGAATCCGACAAAAAATATTCGGTGAGGTTTTGCCAAAACGCGTTCGAACCCAAAACACGGCCGCGGAACCGAACCCAAAACCAAAACACAAAACCCGAAAAATTTCCAGCGCTCATCACTACAAAAAGCTGCTAGCGAGCGAACAACTCGGAATGAACACCTAAGTTTTAACTAATGGAGGATATCTATACATCACAAAAAAATGAAGGGGGTCATTCTGAGTTGATCGCAAGCTGAATTTGTTCGCAGCACAGTGATGAGACTAAAAAAGGCAGTTCTGTGCATGCGTATGCGGCGCAATGCGCACATGCGATGTATGTGCACAACGAACGATGTAGTTTTGCACAGGGTGTAGCGATGCATTTCAGTCGCACTGGTTGCCGCAGAGTGATTGACATGAAGTTTCTGGGTGGCAACTGACCGTTTTCAGGGAGTGTGCGGAAAAATGCAGGCGTGCCAGGAAAAACGCAGGCGTGGCTCGGCGAATGTCAAATCCAGAACTGAATGGTCTGAAGTGATCGCAAGCACTGAGTAGGTTTTGAGCAACTATGAGACTACACAAAAATTTTTTGCAGGCGCTCTGCGATACAACCGTTCGCACTTCTGCTAAGCTAAAATACACTCCCAGTGGGCGGCGGCATAGCGTTTGCACGGCTGCTAAAACTAGCTAGTGAGCGATCAACTCGGAATGACCCCCTAAAACAATAACAATTACAGGGTGAAACCAGGACTAATTTTTTAAAAAATGGTGCCCATTAAAAACTGTTCTAGTCTGTGGTACGAGTAGTCTCTCTTAAATAGAACATATTATCTACCTCTGGTCAACAGTCTTCAAATATTTGTACTGACCACATTATTAAAATTAACTTACAGCATTTTTAATTACATTTTAACATGCTGCACGTTGTGATGCAACATGTTAATTTTCCATAATATTTATGTTGACTGGTAATCATTTTATAATATAATAATATCATTTTACAATTAACTTGTACCTCAATTTGAAATAGTAGATCCTCAAGGTATATTATCTGCCTTTCGTATATTACCTGTCTTTCCCCGCTCATGTCCCCACTTTCACTACCTGCCTTTCCCAGCTCATATCCTCCCACTTTCACTGCCTGCCATTTCCAACTATTGTCCCCACTTTCACTACCTGCCGCTCTCAACTCCAGCCCCTATTTTCGCTACCTGCCCCTCCCAGCTACTATCCCCACTTTCGCTACCTGCCCCTCCCAGCTACTGTCCCCACTTTCACTACCTGCTATTCCCAGCTACTGTCCCCACTTGTGCTACCTGCCGCACCCAGCTATTATCCCCACTTTCGCTACCTGCCGCACCCAGCTACTGTCCCCACTTTCGCTACCTGCCACACCCAGCTCACATCCTCACTTTCACTGCCTGCCCCTCCCAGCTCACATACCCACTTTCACCACCTGCCATTCTTAGCTACTGTCCCCACTTTCGTTACCTGCCGTGGCCAGCTCACGTCCTCACTTTCGCTACCTGCCGCAGCAAGCTCACGTCCCCACTTTCACCACCTGCCATTCCCAGCAACTGTCCCCACTTTCGTTACCTGCCGCACCAGCTCACATGCCCACTTTCATTGTCACTGTCTACCATTCCCAGTTCCTGTCCCCTCTTTCACTACCTGCTGCTCCCAGCTAATGTCCCCACTTTCACTACCTGCCGCTCCCAGCTACTGTCCCCACTTTTGCTGCCTACCATTCCCAGCTCTTGTCCCCACGTGCACTACCTGCTGCTCCCAGCTCCTGTATCCACTTTCACTACCTGCTGCAACCAGCTCCTGTCCCCACTTTTGCTACCTACAGCACCCAGCTCGTGTCCCCACTTTCACTGCCTACCATTCCCAGCTCCTGTCCCCACTTGCACTACCTGCCACTACCAGCTAATGTCCCCACACACTGCCTGCTATTGCCAGCTCTGCCTCCAGCCAACAATGCATATCTATAACAGTTACAGATTCCACTTTCAGTACCTGCTAAAGTCCATTCATGAATCATCATCACCATCCCAAATCTGGCCCCGCCCCCTATAGTCCGAACCTAAGTTAGCCTCCTCCCACTCTGATATCCGAAGTCCTTGTTCCTTGGAGGGAAGGCTATGCAGAGAAGGGGAGTCAAGGACATAACAGTGGGTGGCTGAGCAGCTACAGTGTTGCAGATGATCTGAGCAGCACTGTCCGCACACTGTAGCGAGGGGGGCTCTGAGACACTGGATGGGGTATTGCAATACAATGCAGATAGATGGGATCTGATCTCAATAACTGTCAGGCTGCACCGACGGACGTTACCCCTCTGCCCTGAAGCTCCAATACTGTCTGTCTGCAGTGAATCAAAGCAGTGCAGCCCAATGGCGTGCGGTGAGGTCAGTGGCTGGTGAGGCACTGCAGCCATAATGGCCGCTATGTCCCGCTGATGCCCGCTACCGTCCCTGCATGCGCTGGAGGTACGCGTAGTTCCGGAAAATACGGGGGAACCTAAATCAATTTTTTCCCTGTACTTTATCAACCAGGACAAGTGGCTAGTTATGGTTTGGGGGGAGGGGGGGGGGGGGGGGGACTGCACATCTTTTTTTCTTTTTTTTACTATTTTAACTATTTCTTTACTTATATAGACAGAAGCATGCACAGATCTCACTGATCAGTGCATGCTTCTGTCAAACTCACCAGTCAGAAGTTGGTCTATTTTTTTGCAAGTTTTTGGTAATGTTTTAGTCTCACACCCTATTACATTGCCCGAGTTGTATGTTTGCAATAGCAAAATATCTGTATGCGAGTTTTGCCATTGCGAGTTTTGCGTGTTTGCATGTTCCCGTGGCCCATTAAATTGGTGGAGTTTATAAAATGTGCCAGTTTAGCTCTAAACTCGCACATTTCTGCAAACGTGCACTTTTTTACATCCCACCGCATGTCTTTGTTTATACAAAGTACAGATGGTGTAATCAGGGGCGGATTGGTAACTAACAATGACCCTGGAAAATTTGTGAAAGTGGCCTCCCATGGGCAGTACCAAAGGTGTAGAATGTTGTACAGCAGCAAAAAAACCCTTCTCCCAACCCAGAGATTTGGGTTGAAGGGTTGACCATTAGCCATCCATGATTAGAAACCATCAATGTTAACTAGTTTTACTATAAATCGGGGAAAACAGGCCTCATAGACACAGCAGCCCACCGGGAATCTTCCCTGGGGGGGGGGGGGGGGGGGCATATGGCCAATCCGCCCATGGGTGTAATAGTTAGCATTACAGCCTCACAGCACTGAGGTCAATATTCACTGTGTTCAAAACCTCATGATAATGAATGTACTAATATACTGTATTCACAGAACTCACTTAAATGTCACCAAACAAGCCTCTTAAGGAAAGAAAAAAATCTACCAATTCCAACACAAAAATAAACACTGTAGTTTATTTATAAACAACTAAATGACGGTCCTCCCAGATTTGTAATACATAGACAGAAAACGGGAAAAATAAAATACACATAAATTGTTCAATAATACCATCAGTTAAATGCAATCTTCTGACATACCAGCAGAATAAATTTACAGTTTAAAAGAATTATCAAAATTTGGCATAGGCACTCTTTCATATACTATCGCACAAATGAATAGGGGCAGATTATTATTATTAACAGTTTCTTATATAGCGCAGCATATTCCGTTGCGCTTTACAATTAGAACAACAGTAATAGAACAAAACTGGGCAAAAACAGACAGACATAGAGGTAGGAAGGCCCTGCTCACAAGCTTACAATCTATAGGGAAATAGGCATTGATACACAAGGATAGACAGCAGATGTGCAAAGAATTGAAGAGTAATAAAATGGAGAGAGATATGGCAGATGTGTTAAGCCAAGTGAGATAAAGTGGACGGAGATAACTGCCATGTTATAGGTTGTGTTTGAAAAATGAATGATAGCTGGTTGGTTGGTTGGTACTTTTGGGCAGATGTATTAAGCTTGGAGTAGTGATAAAGTGGAAAGTGATTTTAACGCACCAGCCAGTCAGCTCCTGTCATGTTTCAAGTCCAGCCTATAACTTGACAATTAGGAGCTGACTGGTTGGTGCGTTATCACCTTCCCCTTTATCACTTCTTCAAGCTTAGGGGGTTATTCAAGGTTGTTAGTTAACCAAAAAAGTAAGCAATTGGGCAAAACCATGTTGCATTGCAGAAGGGACATGTGCAGAGAGATTTAGATGTGGGTGGATTATGTTCAAATTGAAATCTAAATTGTAGTGTAGAAATTAAGCAGCCAGTATTCACAGGATGTAATTACATTGCCGGCAGTCGGGATCCCAGCGGTCAGTATACTGACGCCAGAATCCCGTCCAATGCCGCCAGCTGGGATCCCAGCTAACAAGGGCTATTCCCACTTGTGGGTGTCCATGACACCCATAGAGTGGGAATAAAACCTGTGGCGAGCGCAGCGATCCACTGAGCCCGCAGCATATTGAGCGCAGAGAGCCCGCAAGGCTCTAACCTGCCGGCATTCTGTCATCCGGGATCCCAGCATCAGTATGCTGACTGCCAGGATCTCGGCCGCTGGCATCCCATACCCAACCAAGTATTTACCATGCACTGAAACAATTTAACCCACCCAAATCTAATTCTCTCTGCACATGTTATATCTGTCCCACCTGCAGTACAACATGATTTTGTCCAATTGCTTACTGTTTTTAGTTTGCTAACAAACCTAAATGACTCCCCTTAATACATCTGCCCCTTTATCTCTCTCTACTTTACCACTCTCCAAGGCTTAGTACTTCTGCTCCACAGGACCAACCAACCAGCTCCTGACATTTTTCAAACACAGCCTGTGATTTATAGACATTGGTTAGGCAAACACATTTTGGTTTTGCCATTTATATCATTGGCACTTTAAAACATTGGGCAGAATCTTTGTGATTTCACTGACACCTACAAATGGCAGGCTATTACATTCCTGCACCCATGTGTTTTGTCCAGGGGCATAGCCAGAATCTTGTGAGACCCATAATAACATTACAAGTGTCCCCACTCCAATGCTTCTAGAACAGGCATACCCAACCTCAGTCCTCAAGGCACAGTAACAGTGCAGGTTTTAGTGATATCCATGCCTCAGCATAGATGGTTAAATCCAAATAACTGTGCTCAATCATGGATATTACTAAAACTGGACTGTTAGTGTGCATTGAGGACAGAGGTTGGGAATGCCTGTTCTAGAGAAATGCCTCCATTAGAATCGGTTGCTAACTTACAATATGCTCCATTATTGGGCTCTAGTTTATGAATCAGAGTTGTGCCAGTCAATATTATGCCTCATGGCAGCAACCTAGTTTATTTCCTGCTGCATGCAAGTGCCCTAGTTCATTTTATGCCCATAGTACTGCCCTAGTTCTCATTATATAACATATTGCCCAAGTTCATATTGCCACACTGTAGCGCCCCTAGGTAATACTGTGCAACATTACAGAGAACTTAGTTCATATTATCCCACATTACAGTGCCCCAAGTTCATATTAGTCCACACTATAATGCATTCAGTTCATATAGTGCCACATTAAAGTACCCTTCAGTTTATTTTATGCCACATTACAGTGTCCCCAGTTCATATGATTGTACACTGTAATGCCCAGGGGAGTTTTAAGAGAGGAGGGGGCCCATGTGCTGACTCTCCTCTCTATGGCACTGCAGGCTTCAGCACTGTGCTGGAATCTTCTGCCCGTGTGCAAGTCTCCAGAATCATGGGGCACGCCAGTAGCGCACGCGGGGGGGGAGGGGGGTTCTGAGTACCCAGAAACCCCCCCTGATGCCCCAAACTCTTCTTCTTTTTCCCCCCCCAGAGACGGAGACAACCTCGTCTCCGTCTCTGCAGCAGCCGCCGGACACCAGGCAGAGGAGTTCAGAACGCTGCCGGTCTCTCGCTGCCGGGTCAGCTCTCAGCGCTTCCGCGTCAGGTGGCTTTCATATACCTGATGCGGAGCGCTGACAGCCGTACCTGCAATGGGAGGCCGGGAAGTGCGGCACAATCACAGAGGGACTCCATAGGAGTTGTGCAGCCCAGCTTCCCGGCAGGGCTATGAAAGAGGTCCGCAGCTACTATGGCAGCTTAGCCCCCACAACGGACAAATGGTGTGTGTAAGTATGCTGTGTGCCCTCTGCAAGTGTAATATTTGTGTTTGCTGTGTGTGTGTATATAACTATGCTATGTGTAATGCACTGTATGCTATGTATGTATATGTGTGTGTGTGTGTGTGTATGTATGTATGTGAGCGTAAGTATGTTATGTGCATGTATGCTATGTGTGTGGGGTCTGGGACTCCAGGTCGACAACAAAAAGGTCGACACACCTTAGGTCGATGCCAATTGGTCGACACACCTTAGGTTGACATGGACAAAAGGTCGACATGGACAAAAGGTCGACAGGAACAAGGTTGACATGGAAAAAGGTCGACATGAGTTTTTTAAGTTTTTTTGGTGTTGTTTTCTTTGTAGAGTGACCGGGAACCCCAATTAGTGCACCGCGTCCCCTCGCATGGCTCGCTTCGCTCGCCATGCTTCGGACATGGTGCCTTCGCTCCGCTCCACTTCGCTCGGCACAGATTACCGTTCCATTCGTAGTCCACGTGGATCGTTAAGTATGAAAAAGTTCCAAAAAAGAAAAAAATTGTGAAAAACTCATGTCGACCTTTTTCCATGTCGACCTTGTTCCTGTTGACCTTTTGTCCAAGTCAACCTTTTGTCCAAGTCGACCTTTTGTCCAAGTCGACCTAAGGTGTGTCGACCAATTGGCGTCGACCTAAGGTGTGTCGACCTTTTTCTTGTGGACCTGGAGTCCGGATACCATGTGTGTGTGTATACTGTATGTATGCCCTGTGGGTGTTTTAAAATATTATGTGTATGTGTCTGTATGTATGCTGTGTGCATTAATGCAAGTATGCTGTGTGTGCTGTATGGATGTGTGCGTCACATGTATAAAAAAAAAAATTGCTCTATGCCACTCTGCACTCTTCTAAATTCAAATGATAACTATTGCCGGGTACCCTCTATAATAAAATTGATGCACATGTTCCAAAATTTTGGCACTCACAGACCACACAAGAAACACAGATAGCTGCTTTGCTTCTAGGTTGCAGTTTATTCAACCATAGTCAAGAATACAGATAAAATACATTGTTTAATACAATGCAATAGTACAGATATAAGACAGAAGCAAAGCAGCTACCTGTGATTCTTTTGTGGGCTGTGAGAGCCGCCAGTTTGGAACATATATAGAACCCCCCCCCCCTGAAAATCCTGCGTTTGCCCCTGCACGCTATGGTCCAGAGACATAATATCTGCTGCACATGGACGGTGGCCATTTTGGGTGTGATTTTTATGCCGCGGCTGGTGCAGCTGCAGCGCCTGTCGCGGGACTCCGGAAAGATGAGTATTAAAACAATATTTGTGCAAAGTGTGCGATGTGGGCCCATAGAAACGCTTATGGTAATGCCCCAGTTCACACTGTGCCACTGCCACATTACAGAGCCCCATTTTTTATTATGTTCAATTACAATGTCCTCTAGCTTAAATTATGCAACATTACAATTCCCCCAGTTCAGAACATCCAGGATTATACTTCCTACACACTAACGCACGCAGGGGGGGTTCCGAGTCTGTGGGAAACCTCCCCGTCCACTGATCCATCACGGAGCTGACAATATATGGTGTATATATATATTTTATTTTATTTAGCTGGGGTGCAGGTAACTGCGCCACTGAGCAAGGTCCGTGGTGCTCGGCGGCGTTACAGCAGCAGCAGCTCCTAGCCTCCACTTTGCCAGGGCTGCTGCCAGGAACGTGACTGCGATGCTTCCGTTCAGCCTGCTGCCTGGCCTCACTGTCCGTGCCGGCTCCCAGCTAGAGGTGAGGCGGGGTGCTCTCTGTCTATGGAGGGGAGGGGAGTGGGGTGCTCTCTGTCAATGGAGGTGAGGTGGGGGTGCTCTCTGTCTATGGAGGGGAGGGGGTGCTCTCTTTTTATGGAGGTGAGGTGGGGGTGCTCTCTGTCTATGGAGGGGAGGGGGGGGTGCTGGATGGGGAGGAGGGGTGCTGTTTGTGGAGGTAAGGGGGTTGCTGTCTGTATGTGGTGGGGAGGGCGGGTGCTATCTGTATGGGGAGGGGAGGGGCGGGGGGGGGGTGTTTGTGGAAGTAAGGGGGTGCTGTCTGTCTGTGGAGGGGAGGGGGGGTGCTGTTTGTGGAGGTAAGGGGGGGTGCTGTCTGTGGTTGGGGAGGGGGTGCTGTCTGTCTGTGGTGAGGAGGGGGTGTTGTCTGTCTGTGGAAGGGAGGAGGAGTGCTGTCTGTCTTTCTGTCTGGGGAGGGGGGTGCTGTTTGTGAAGGTAAGGGGGGTGCTGTCTGTCTGTGGTGGGGAAGGGGCTGCTATCTGTCTGTGGTGGGGAGGGGGCTGCTGTCTGTCTTTCTGTCTGGGGGGGGTGTTGTTTGTGGAGGTATGGGGGGTGCTGTCTGTCTGTAGTGTTGAAGGGGGTACTATCTGTCTGTGGTGTGGAGGGGGATGCTGTCTGTCTTTCTGTCTGGAGAGGGGAGGGAGGTGCTGTCTGTCTGGGGAGGGGACAGGGGAAGCTGTTTGTGGAGGGAAGGGGGGTACTGTCTGTCTGTGGTGGGGAGGGGGATTCTTTCTGTCTGTGGAGGGGAGGAGCGGTGATGACTGTCTTTCTGTCTGTGGAGGGAAGGGGGGTGCTGTCGGTCTGTGGTGGGGAGGGGGGTGCTTTCTGTCTGTGGAGGGGAGGAGCGATGATGACTGTCTTTCTGTCTGTGGAGGGGAGTGGGGTGCTGTCGGTCTGTGGTGGGGAGGGGGGTGCTTTCTGTCTGTGGAGGGGAGGAGCGGTGCTGTCTGTCTTTCTGTCTGTGGAGGGGGGGTGCTGTTTGTAGAGGTAAGGGGGTGCTATCTGTCTGTGGTGGGGAGGGAGGTGCTGTCTGTCTGTAGTGGGGAGGGGGGTGCTGTCTTTCTGTCTGGGGAGGGGAGGGGGGTGTTGTTTGTGGAGGTAAGGGGGGTGCTGTCTGTCTGTAGTGGGGAAGGGGGTACTATCTGTCTGTGGTGGGGAGGGGGATGCTGTCTGTCTTTCTGTCTGGAGAGGGGAGGGGGGTGCTGTCTGTCTGGGGAGGGGACGGGGGGAGCTGTTTGTGGAGGGAAGGGGGGTGCTGTCTGTCTGTGGTGGGGAGGGGGTGCTTTCTGTCTGTGGAGAGGAGGAGCAGTGCTGTCTGTGGAGAGGGGGGTGCTGTTTGTGGAGTTAAGGGGGGTGCTGTCTGCCTGTGGTGGGGAGGGAGGGGCTGTTTGTCTGTAGTGGGGAGGGGGGTGCTGTCTGTCTTTCTGTCTGGGGAGGGGGGTTGTTTGTGTAGGTAAGGGGGGTGCTGTCTGTCTGAAGTGGGGAAGGGGGTACTATCTGTCTGTGGTGGGGAGGGGAGTGCTGTCTGTCTTTCTGTCTGGGGAGGGGAGAGGGGGGTGCTGTTTGTGGAGATAAGGGTGGTGCTGTCTGTCTGTGGTGGGGATGGGGGTGCTGTCTGTCTGTGGTGGGGAGGGGGGGTGCTGTCTGTCTTTCTGTCTGGGGAGGGGAGAGGGGGGTGCTGTCTGTCTGGGGAGGGGACGGGGGGTGCTTTTTGTGGAAGGGGGGTGCTGTCTGTCTGTGGTGGGGAGGGGGGTTCTTTCTGTCTGTGGAGGGGAGGAGCGGTTCTGTCTGTCTTTCTGTCTGTGGAGGGGGGGTGCTGTTTGTGGAGGTAAGGGGGGTGCTGTCTGTCTGTGGTGGGGAGCGAGGTGCTGTCTGTCTGTAGTGGGGAGGGGGGTGCTGTCTGTCTTTCTGTCTGGGGAGGGGGGGTTGTTGTTTGTGGAGGTAAGGGGGGTGCTGTCTCTCTGTGGTGGAGAGGGGGGTGCTGTCTGTGGAGGGTGCTGTCTGTCTATGAAGGGTGTTGGTTGCTGGGTACTCTGCAGTCCCAGTGTGTGTGTGTGGGGGGGGGGAGGGGGAGGGGATGGGGATGGGCATAACAACAGTCTGCAGTCTAGTGTGTGTCCCCATTTTGGTAATACACATACTGTGGGTGGTAGTTTTATATATATACAGTATATATATATATATATATATATATTTATTTATTTATATAGCACACATACGGAAACCCCCCATCCGAAATCCTGCGTTTGCCCCTACTACAGCACATTATAACATCCATTACACAGACATCCCTTACCTGCAAAATGTCCACTAACCCCCCTTCCCCCACGCAAACCGTGTACCATTACACAAGTTACTAACTGAAAATGTAAGGGAATTCCACGGGATATATGACCACTGTGCAGGGGAGCCAGGCACAGAAGAAAATCATTTAAGCTTTAGGGGCCCATAGCAAATGGCAGCCCCTGAACTTACTTTTTGTCTATAAAACTTTATCAGGGGGTTGTTGTACCCGTATTGCCTTTCTGTCCACCTGGTTCCTTAAGTTAGTTACTTTAATAAAAGTATTTACAGCTCTTAACAAAGCATTCTAATCCATAAATTGCTTAATTCAGATTGAACAGTATATTAAGCAAAATCACCTTGCTTATACTATAATTATCAGCCTACATTTAGAATAACCTAAATATATATCTTTGGATCTAAGTATTTAATTTGTTCTCTAAATATGTTTGTTTCATTAAACAAATGTATAAAGACATTAGGGAAGAAGGAGAATTTAGATATTTGCTGAAGTCCAGACCATAGCATATGGTTCATTTCTCATACCTTCTTACCCATGGATCCTGGGAGGACAATTGTAGCTGCATAAAATGTATTGCTGAATTTTACCTGGAGTCATCATGTTTAGCTCACGCATATATGAATATGTCTCAGACTCCTTCCTTCAGTAACTGGAGAGGTGCAGTCATAAGGATGTGTATACTAGAGATGTACGGCGGGCACTTTTCGTGTTTTGTGTTTTGGTTTTGGTTCTGGTTCCATGCTCGTGTTTTGGATCTAGATTGGTTTTACCAAAACCACTCTTTCATGTTTAGGTTTTGGCTTTGGTTTTGTATCTGGATGATTTTGGGGAAAAAAACATAAAAACAGCTAAAATCACAGAATTTGGGGGTAATTTTGATCCTACGGTATTATTAACCTCAATAACATTCATTTTCACTCATTTTCAGTCTATTCTGAACACCTCACACCTCACAATATTGCCTTTAGACCAAAAGGTTGCACCAAGGTGGCTGTATGACTAAGCTAAGCGACACAAGTGTGCAGCACAAACACCTGACCAATCTAGGAGTGGCACTGCAGTGTCAGACAGGATGGCAGATTTAAAAATAGGCCCCAAACAGCACATGATGCAAAGAAGAAAAAGAGATGCAATGAGGTAGCTGTATGACTAAGCTTAACGACACAAGTGTGCGGCACAAACACCTGGCCCATCTAGGTGTGGCACTGCAGTGTCAGATAGGATGGCATTTTTTAAAACTAGGCCCCAAACAGCACGTGATGCAAAGAAAAAAAATAAGAGGTGCAAGATAGAAGTGTCCTTGGGCCCTCCCACCCACCCTTATGTTGTATAAACAGTACATGCACAGATTAACAAACCAATCATTTCAGCGCAGAATCAGCCACACGACTCTGTCTGAAATGATTTTTTGTTTGGGCCCCCACAAAAAAATAAGTAATTAATCTCTCCCTGCACAAAATTGGGTCTACAGAGGCAAGATGTTGTCCTCATCAAGTACCATGATTAAAGTCCAATGTACATTCAGGTATTTTATTGAGGAACGGTTATTACACACAAGATACAGCCAGGGGCTTAAATTGGAGCCACCAGCTGCCATAACCTGTACTTGAGTTTTTTCTAAAGGTATGAAGTGTCAGCCTGTACAATTGTCTCACTTGGCATCTGCCAGCAACAGGAGTTTATATGAATCTCACTGATCATTAATAGGGGGAAGAGGAAACAAAAAGTGTATAATGTACAGGAATAGAACAATTAATCAATTAATGATGGCAACTTATATTTTTGTGCTCTAATATACAGTGCATCCAGAAAGAAATCACATCGCTTCACTTTTTCCACATTTTGTTATGTTACAGCCTTATTCCAAAATTGAATAAATTCATTTTTCCCTAAAAATTCTACACACAATACCCCATAATGACAACGTGAAATTTTTTTTTTTTTTTGCAAATTTATTAAAAATAAAAAACTAAGAAATCTCATGTACATAAGTATTCACAGCCTTTGCTCAATACTTTGTTGATGCACCTTTGGCAGCAATTACAGCCCCAAGTCTTTTTGAATATGATGCCACAAGCTTGGCACACCTATCTTTGGCCAATTTCGCCCATTCCTCATTGCAGCACCTCTCAAGCTCCATCAGGTTGGATGGGAAGCGTCGGTGCACAGCCATTTTCAGATCTCTCCAGAGATGTTCAATCAGAATCAAGTCTACGTTCTGGCTGGGCCACTCAAGGACATTCACAAAGTTGTCCTGAAGCCACTTCTTTGATATCTTGGCTGTGTGCTTAGGGTCGTTATCCTGCTAAAAGATGAACTGTCGACCGAGTCTGAGGTCAAGAGAGCTCTGGAGCAGGTTTTCATCCAGGATGTCTTTCTGCATTGCTACAATCATCTTTTCCTCTATACTGACTAGTCTCCCAGTTCCTTTTGCTGAAAAGCATCCCCATAGCATGATGCTGCCACCACCATGCTTCACTGTAGGGATGGTATTTGCCTGATGATGAGCGGTGCCTGGTTTCCTCCAAACAGCCTGGCATTCACGCCGAAGAGTTCAATCTTTGTCTCATCAGACCAGAGAATTTTGTTTTTCATGGTCTGAGAGTCCTTTAGGTGCATTTTGGCAAACTCCAGATGGGCTGCCATGTGCTTTTTACTAAGGAGTGGCTTCCGTCTAGCTACTCTACCATAAAAGCTTGATTTATGGATTGCTGCAGAGATGGTTGTCCTTCTGGAAGGTTCTTCTCTCTCCACAGAGGAATGCTGTAGCTCTGACAAAGTGACCATCGAGTTCTTGGTCACCTCCCAGACTAGGGCCGTTCTCCTCCAATTTCTCAGTTTAGACGGCTGGTCAGCTCTTGGAAGAGTCCTGGTGGTTCCGAACTTCTTCCATTTACAGATAAAGGAGGCCACTGTGCTCATTGAAACCTTTAAAGTAGCAGATATTTTTCTGTACCCTTCCCCACATTTGTGCCTCAAGACAATCCTGTCTCGGAGGTCTACAGACAATTCCTTTGACTTCATGCTTGGTTTGTGCTCAGACATGCAATGTCAAGTGTGGGACCTTATATAGACAGGTATGTGCCTTTCCAAATCATTTCCAATCAACTGAATTTACCATATGTGGACTCCAATTAAGCTATAGGAACAGCTCAAGGATGATCAGTGGAAACAGGATGCACCTGAGCTCAATTTTGAGCTTCATGGCAAAGGCTGTGAATACTTATGTACATGTTATTTCATAGTTTTTTTTATTTTTAATAAATTAGCAAAAATCTCATAAAAACTTTTTTCACGTTGCCATTATACTGTAGGGCAGTGGTTTCCAAACTTTTTTGACTCACGGCACCCTAGAATATCAGAATTTTTTTCATGGCACCACTAAGCCAAAAATTTCTTAGTGAAAAATTTAGAAAGAAATATTACATTATGTAGATCGCATTTATATGTCATCCTTAGGGTCAGTTGTGTGGTGAGGGTCAAGATTTGCTTCTGTTTGGCCATATATTTTATGACTGGCAGCCACCAGCACTGGTTTTACCTATTATATTGACCATGAATAATTTGAATTGGTCCTGGACCACCAACCCAGGGCACCCCTGCAAGTGTCCCGAAGCACCCTAGGGAGCCACGGCACTCAGTTTGAGAACCTCTGCTGTAGGGTATTGTGTGTGGAATTTTGAGGGAAAAAATGAATTTATTCCACTTTGGAATATGGCTGTAACATAACAAAATGTGGAAACGGTGAAGCCTGTGAATACTTTCTGGATGCACTGTATTACTAAATGATATTTAAATTTTTCTGGAGACTCCCCCTTACAAGAAGTAATGTCCGAGAAATATTGGAAATGATTGCACTGATAAACGGTTTATTAAATTTGTGTTAAACATTTTATTAAATACATCCTTATGTGTCACAATAGTGCTATTATCCATACATTTAGATGCAGAGCATTCTTACAGTCACTCATCTATTGCCATAGTTACCAAGTGGATCATTTACTTAGTGCTGCAAGTAAAAAAACACTTGTAATGCATGAACAAATATACGTTTTTGTGTTTAGATTACACCTAATGTCTGCATCATGTTTCAATCTGTTTATACTTTATACTGTATATGATTTCGATCACCAGATTATTTTCATATTAGAATCACCCTCATTAGCAAGTGCTATGCCTTTTAGTTCTTTTTGAAAAATGGATTATATTATGAGTAAATTATATAAAAGATACAATACATCGTATCCTTCCATTATACTTCCTGTTTCTGTCATTATAATACGCCATTACATTACATAAACATTACATAAGAAGTTATCATATTAATACATAACTATTTTAGATTAAAGGGAACTGTAGAATACTATGTTTTTTTTCCATAATGTCTATTGTTGAAGCACAAATATTACGCATATACAATATGCTGTTTTGCAAACTGTATGTAGCCACAGGTATATATCTGGTCTGTAACAAAAGAAAGGTACAATCTCACTTTTTGCGCTCCAAATGTCCCTTCACTTGAATGGTCCTCACACCGATGATATGGTTTACATGGAACAAAAGATTAAACACAACATAGTGTAATACTCTATATAAGAAAAAGTTCTTTCCACTGTGTGGAGGAGAAATAAGGTGATGGAAAACAGTCCCAGAAGAGATCAGACGTCAACCTTCTTATGGGGTCACCCAAAGTGATATAGCGAGGACTTAACAACGAATTCTTACATGTATGCTTACTTGTATAAATGTAGTAGAACACCCGTAAAGGTTTCTTTAGTGGAGATGCTGTATTTTCTCCTTAGACCATATGATGCAGATAAATATCACTCATGGAATGATATGTGAAATTAAAAAAGGGAAGCCAATTAGGGCAAAGCAAACCCCTTTTATTTTTATATAAAAAATACAAACAGACGACCAGTCATACCCAAAATGGGAAACAGAGATGGACTTCAGCTGACACAGTAAAATCCGGATATCACAATGTCATATGTTCCCCTCAATGGATACGCTGGTTTTAAGACATCAATATAACACTGAATCAACGCATTTCGACGCTCAGCGGTGTCTTTATCAAGATTAAACAGTGTATTTAACTATAATAAAAAAGACATCAAAAAGAAATTTTCCCTTATAAATAAAACTTCCAAATAAAAACACAACATGGAACATACCACTGGCGTACAGCCTCTCATATAAGGTCAGCTGAATGAAGTAGTACCTAAACTGACCTCCCTTAAATAGCAAAAGCCTAATGTGTTTCTAACCAATTATCCAATGAATTATAATGTAACTTGATAGACATTTAAGTGCACCAATAGGATGTAACCTGTTTAGAGTTCATTTACATAATCGGCACCAACTAGATACTTAAATCCCCTTAGATATGTTGCCCTGCGTCCTATCACTATAGTTACATATCCGGACTAACAATAACGTAGAGTCACGTGTCCTCCATCCGCAGCACAGCATCATGTGCTGTTGTTATGGTAACCAGCCAGGACTACCCGAATTGGGATCATATGACATGCGTCACTTCCTCTGATTTAACGTGTGACATGACCGGCATCTGTGTCTTATCGCTATGGTTACACATCCGGACCAGCAACAGTACAGAGTCACATGTCTCCCATTTACAACACAGCATCATATCTCGTTGCCATAGAAACCCGTAAGGACTACTCAAATTAGGTCACATGACACGCATCATTCCCTCAGATTTTGCGTGTGTCATGTCCAGCACCATGCGACCGCACATCCGGTCACGAAGTGCGGGCCTCCGACACACGCATGATTTTAAAACATAAATACCACTATCACCATCCCCTAATTGTAAATCATAGGAGCGGACATATTTGTGCTATCTATGGGCTAACCTTTGCCCATTCCAAAGATGGCCACCATCATTTTTAGATGTTAAACATTATAGGTTGCCTAAATGATATGACATTACGTATAACACATAACCCCAATTTTCATATATTAACCATGATTTTGAATAGAAAATACATTACTTTTAAATGAGAAATGCATTATATGAAAAAATGCACTTTGCCCTTTTCAAAAATGGCCCCTATAATTAAAAAAGCCATACATAGTATGGGCAAAGGCATCCATAATAGCAGTGCCATATACCCAAATCATATCAATATTAGGTGCCCTCTTGTAAGTAAATTTGGGTCTCTCAGGTAGTACTTTCCTTAAAATCTTGTCTTTCAGAATGATATTCCAATTCTTCCTAATAATTCCTTCAATCCTTTTATGTTGTTTATTAAATTGTGTATGAAAGGATACTTGGAAATTCGTAGTATTCTTAACTGTCTTATCTTTGCTCTTCAATAATGTAAATCTATCTATGCTACCCACTTCCTCTGATATTTGAAACAGTTTTGCAGCCTTATACCCCTTATCTACAAAACTCTTTACCATAGTAGAAGCTTGTTCTTTATATTTGTCATTATTAGAACAATTTCTACGTAATCTGAGCAGTTGGCCCCTAGGTACATTTTCTAACCAAATAGGTAGATGGTTACTATCCAGGGGTATATGAGTATTGCAATCAGTTGGTTTTACCTAATTGCTAGTAGTAAGAACTCCATCCAATATTTAAATATTTAAATCCAAGAAGTGGGCAGACAATCGACTACTCTCAAATGATAATTGGATATTTAAATTATTGTTACTCAAATATTGACAAAATTCATGAAGGGTAGACTCATCACCCTTCCAAATAAAAATAATATCGTCTATGTACTGCCACCACCGCACCAGGCTCACGCCCCAGCCATGACCCGTCCACACATGGGACTCCTCCCATCAGGACATAAATAGATTAACATAGCTGGGCGCTAACCTGGTGCCCATGGCGGTACCGACTAACTGCTTGTAAAAAGAGCCATCAAAATTAAAATAATTATTCTTGAGGATAAATGATATACCATCATGGATGAAATTGGAAAGTGTATTGTCAAAATTTGCTTGATCCAATGTGGCCTTAACGGTTTCCAAACCATCCATATGAGAGATAATAGTGTACAGGGAAGACACATCAGCAGTAGTGAGAATATAATCATCTTCCCATTGTAAATCTGAAAGATGGTTTAATATATCTCTAGTATCCTTAAGATGTGACTTTCCCTGTATTACAAGGGGCTGCAGATGATAATCTATATATGCCGATAAGTTAGACGTGATGGAATTTGTCCCTGCCACTATTGGCCTACCAGGGGGGTTAGTAGTGTCTTTGTGGACTTTAGGAAGAAGGTACAGCACTGGTACAGAAAAATTTTCATTTATCAAATACTGCACAACATTTTCATCCATAGTTCCCAAATTCACAGACTGAGTCACCATTTGATCAAATGATTTGAAAATATTAGTTGATGGATCACCTTTAAGTTTTACATATGTGACCCCATCCTCAAGTTGTCATAAACCTTCTTTAATATAATTTTCCCTGTCCATAATAACAATCCCTCCCCCCTTATCCGCTGGTTTAAGGATAAACTCATGATTCTCTTGTAGATTTTTTAGGCATTCCTTTTTTTAAATTTAGATTATTGATTTTTTTGGGGACTACTTCCTTAAGTTGGTTAACTTCCTCCAAAACACTTTTATAGAAGGTGTCTACACAACACCCTCTACTGTGGGTAGGATAAAAAAATTATTTTTTCTTAAAAGTAGTAACTTCCTTCTCTAAATCCTGTTCTGTACTGTCCTTAAAAAACCTCTTCAATGATAATTTTCTAATAAACTTTTGTAAATCTACATACAAATTAAAATGATTAATGTCATTTGTAGGCCATAATTTAAGTCCTTTTTTTAAGACATGGGATTCTATCTCATGTAATACATATTTACTGAGATTAAATATTTTGATCCCATCAATTTTATCAACTGTTCCAATTGTAGACATAGAGATAGTGTCCTGTTCCCCCAATATTTCTAAATTACCTACAGATTTCTTTTTCCTTTTTCCTTTTAAAATTCTAGAGTGTTTTCCTCCTCTTTTGCCTCTCTTTCTACACTTGGAATGTATTTTTCTTATTATACTTGGTCTGGTCTCCTTTAATGATATCTCTTTAGGAAGTGTGTCTTCCCCAAAAAATGTTGTTCATCTTCATAATTAGATTGTGTTCTAAATCTCCCCTTTGGTGTATTGGTTACCCATGAGTTATAACCCTCATTTTCAGAACGATAAACATTCCTCGTGGTAACCTCATTTTCACGATAGCGGGGCCACGGACGTTCTCTTTTTTGTCCATAATCTCTCCCATGTGATCTATCCCTTTGATTTGTAGAAGTAAACCTATTGAATCTGTCTCTTTGATTAGTGGTTTGTGCTCTGGTTTTCGATAGGATACTTGATCCGATCTTTAATAGCTTCTTTGAAACCGAGGTCTAATTCTTTGGGGAATTCCTCTTTGCTGACGGTAATGGAGTTCTAATCTTTTCTTCCTCATCGTTACCAACCTTACTCTCTTTATTTCCATTTTTATCCCTCAAGAACTTTTTCTTCTTTTTATTAATAGTTCCCTTTCATTTTTCTGTATTTTTAATATAATCCTGTTTTCAAGTGTTTTATATTCTTCCGTATCTTTAAATGGAGTGATGAGAACTTCATGTTGCTTGATTTGATCTTCTAGCTGTTTCATCTCATTCCTCCTTTCTTGTAAAATTAATTCAATCAATGAGAAGGAACAGCTGGAAATGATCTGATCCCATTTACTCAAAAAACTTTCAGATACATTGCCAAAGGTTGCTTTTTTATCAATCTGTAAACCCTTGGGTATAAGGCGATTGGAGGTATAATGTTCTAACGTTACTATCTCCCACCAGATTTTGTTTCTTTGATGAGAATATTTTCTAATTTATTCATCAAACCATCTAAAGTAATATCATCTGTATTACTAGAATTGTGATTATATATATATGTGGTCTGGTATATCAATATATATGTAAAAGGTATACAATGCTGAAATTGTAGCCACCTAATTCCCAAAAATTGGTAGATTGCAGACAACAGTACAGTAGGTCAGGTTTCAGTAATAGTCCAATTTAAATCCTTTTCACAATTCTAATAGGGCTGGAAAATGTCCATATAATTCAAAGTCCTTCAGATTATTTTTTTACTAAAGAATAAAGGAAGAATGATGAGGATAAAAACTAGAGAACCGAACCCCCCTGAACTTCACGCTCCGAGCCCAGATCCAAGTCTGGCTCTGGACTTCCCGCCAGACTCGGAAACCAGAACAAGGCAAAACGTCATCATCCTGCCATCATGCTAAAATATAGGGCTGTGATTTCACTTATATCTCACAATTGAGAGTATCTGGCAGCTTAAAGGAAATTATTACATTTCAAACTCCAGCGAAGAGTGAAGTATAACCATATATATCTTCTCATCAAAGACTGTGCTTGACTAACAGACTGTGCATTCATCTAAATCATTGCTATTAACGGACTAGCATTGCATTCAGATCATTAACCCGCTCAGACCTAACCAGCCAATGCTGACATTGAAATGTTGCTTTTAATATTTTTTTATGATTCTCTGGGGGTCATTCCGAGTTGATCGCACGTAGCAACTTTCTTCTGCCTGTGCGATCAACTAAACGCTGCCTTTGGGGCAGTGTATTTCTGCATAGCAGGGCTGCGAATGCTTGTGCAGCCCTGCTTTGAATAGAAAGTTTTTTGTAAAAGAAGACCAGGGTAAGAGTTACTTACCCTGTGCGATCGATCCAGTGATGTAGGTCCCGGAATTGACGTCAGACATCCGCCCTCCAAATGCCTGGACACGTCTGCGTTGGACTCACCACTCCCTGAAAACGGTGAGTTGCCACCCAGATCTGTCTTCCTCCTGTCAATCTTCTTGCAGTCGCCACTGCAACTGCTTTCTTCGCTAGCGGCGTCGCTGCCTGGTGACGGCCATTGCCAGGCAATGATGTGCCTGCGCAATGCGGCCGCCGTGCATGCGTAGTTCCAACCCAATCGCACGGCTGCGAAGAAGCGCAGCGTGCGATCGGGTCAGAATGACCCCCATTATTATGTGAATTGGTATTGTCTATATAACATATATATGTTCTTTTTTAATAAATGTATTATTAAACCAGTAGCCGATACAATCAAATATTTTTTGTGCGCCCACATTGAAAATTCCTGTATGGGAAGAGGAAGCTCCTACCACCATTTGCATACCCTCTGCAAGTGCTGGGAGGAGCAACGTCAGTCCAATAGCTGATATTGAGATTGAGGATGCCACTGAGTACACCAGGATGAGGAAGATATTGGTGTAGCTGATGTTGAGGAGGAAGTTGACAATGAGGATTCTGATGGTGATTTGGTTTGTTTGAATAAGGCACCAGTGGAGACAGTTGTTGGAAATGGGATGAAAAAGCCTATTGTAACTCCTGGGCATAATACCAAAAAAGCCACCTCTTCAGTGTGGAATTATTTCTTCACAAATCCAGACAACAGTTGTCAAGCCATGTGTTGCCTTTGTCAATCCATAATAAGTAGGGGTAAGGACATTAACCACCTAGGAATATCTTCCCTTATACGTCACCTGCAGTACATTCATCATAAGTCATTGTCAAGTTCAGAAACTTTTGGTAATAGTGTAAGAGGTCCACTGACACCTTAATGATATGATGAGGATGTAAACACTGAATAGGGATCGGTAATCTGGGGATGAGGACGACATCTCGCCTGAGCCAGTTTGTGCAAGGGGAGATTAATTGCTTCTTTTTTGGTGGGCGCCCAAACAAACCAATCATTTCAGCCACAGTCGTGTGGCAGACCCTGTCGCTGAAATGATTGGTTTGTTACAGTGTGCATGTCCTGTTTATACAACATAAGGACAATTCCATCTTGCATGTATTTTCTTTGCCACATCATTCCAGGGGTGCTGCCCGATATGGGGTGCTGCCCCTCTGCCCTATCAGTTCATGGGTGCTGCCCCACTGCTGTTTAAGTCCAGGGGTGCTGTTGCCTGTCTGCTGTGCTGTGTAATTCTCCAGGGGTGCTGCATATGCTATATAAGTCCATGGGTGCTGCTGTATAATTCCAGGGGTGCTGCTGTACTTGATCCAAGGTTTAAATTAAAGCCTAGAGCAGATATGAAACAAGCTTCAACATCACAAACAGATTTGTGAAAACATAACCAAAAGGAAGAAATGGAAATTGCTATTATGACGAAGTGTTTTTTTAATAACGTAAGGAGAGACCACATTTGTGGCCAAAGTCAGGGTGATTTAGAAGAGACTGAATCATAACCCAACGCAACTGCCGGAGAGGTAAAAGTGAGGTTTTCTGCCGGAGCATTAGAGGTTCTTCTCCATTATTTCATGTTAGGGACTCACTGAAATGAATGACTCCAATAAGTCAACCTTAATTTTGATTTATTATTGATGTTCCACATTTTGGGATTATTTATTTACAAGATGTGCATTTGTTGTACAGAGTTCTTTTCCTAAGGGCTATGTAGGGTTATCGCAAGACCTTGCGGTGTTAGAAGAACAGAGTTTCAGTGATCTTGCATTGCATCAGCTTTCCATTGCACTGCAGCACTAGATGGGCCATGAGCTCATGTGAGGCACAAACAATTACTGAATAAGGCCCAGTATGGATTCTCATGGTGTCTCACAGCCAAGAAGATGTCTGGCTTGCCAGGCTGAGTCATGCTGTGGGCACAGAGGTTAGCATTGCTTCCTCCCACAGTGCTGAAATTATTTCTCTGACATCCTAGTGGATGCTGGGAACTCCGTAAGGACCATGGGGAATAGACGGGCTCCGCAGGAGACTGGGCACTCTAAAAGAAAGATTAGGTACTATCTGGTGTGCACTGGCTCCTCCCTCTATTCCCCTCCTCCAGACCTCAGTTAGATTTCTGTGCCCGGCCGAGCTGGATGCACACTAGGGGCTCTCCTGAGCTCCTAGAAAGAAAGTATATGTTAGGTTTTTTATTTTACAGTGAGACCTGCTGGCAACAGGCTCACTGCAACGAGGGACTAAGGGGAGAAGAAGCGAACCTACCTGCTTGCAGCTAGCTTGGGCTTCTTAGGCTACTGGACACCATTAGCTCCAGACGGATCGACCGCAGGACCCGTCCTTGGTGTTCGTTCCCGGAGCCGCGCCGCCGTCCCCCTTACAGAGCCAGAAGCATGAAGATGGTCCGGAAAATCGGCGGCAGAAGACTTCAGTCTTCACCAAGGTAGCGCACAGCACTGCAGCTGTGCGCCATTGCTCCTCATACACACTTCACACTCCGGTCACTGAGGGTGCAGGGCGCTGGGGGGGGGGCGCCCTGAGCAGCAATAAAAACACCTTGGCTGGCAAAATAATCACAATATATAGCCCCAGAGGCTATATATGTGATAATTACCTCTGCCAGAATCCATAAAAAAGCGGGAGAAAAGTCAGCGAAAAAGGGGCGTAGCTATCTCCCTCGGCACACTGGCGCCATTTTCTCTTCACAGTGTAGCTGGAAGACAGCTCCCCAGGCTCTCCCCTGTAGTTTTCAGGCTCAAAGGGTTAAAAAGAGAGGGGGGGCACAAAATTTAGGCGCAATATTGTTTATACAAGCAGCTATTGGGGAAAATTCACTCAGTGATAGTGTTTATCCCTACATTATATAGCGCTCTGGTGTGTGCTGGCATACTCTCTCTCTGTCTCCCCAAAGGGCTGTGTGGGGTCCTGTCCTCAGTCAGAGCATTCCCTGTGTGTGTGCGGTGTGTCGGTACGGCTGTGTCGACATGTTGGATGAGGAGGCTTATGTGGAGGCGGAGCAGATGCCGATAAATGGGATGTCGCCCCCTGTGGGGCCGACACCAGAGTGGATGGATAGGTGGAAGGTATTAACCGACAGTGTCAACTCCTTACATAAAAGGCTGGATGACGTAACAGCTGTGGGACAGCCGGCTTCTCAGCCCGCGCCTGTCCAGGCGTCTCAAAGGCCATCAGGGGCTCAAAAAATGCCCGTTACCTCAGATGGCAGACACAGATGTCGACGTGGAGTCTGACTCCAGTGTCGACGAGGTTGAGACATATACACAATCCACTAGGAACATCCGTTGCATGATCTCGGCAATAAAAATTGTGTTACACATTTCTGACATTAACCCAAGTACCACATAAAAGGGGTTTTATGTTTGGGGAGAAAAAGCAGCCGGTGTTTTGTTCCCCCATCAGATGAGTGAATGAAGTGTGTGAAGAAGCGTGGGTTCCCCCGATAAGAAACTGGTAATTTCGAAAAAATTACTGCTGGCGTACCCTTTCCCGCCAGAGGATAGGTCACGTTGGGAGATATCCCCTAGGGTGGATAAGGCGCTCACACGTTTGTCATAAAAGGTGGCACTGCCGTCTTAGGATACGGCCACTTTGAAGGAGCCTGCTGATAAAAAGCAGGAGGCTATCCTGAAGTCTGTATATACACACTCAGGTATTATACTGAGACCTGCAATTGCCTCAGCATGAATAGTGCTGCTGCAGCAGGGTCTGATACCCTGTCAGATAATATTAATACCCTAGACAGGGAGAATATGGTGCTAACATAGAGCATATTAAAGACGTAGTCTTATATATGAGGGATGCACAGAGGGATATTTGCCGGCTGGCGTCCAGAATTAATGCAAGGTCCATTCTGCCAGGAGGGTATTAGAGACCCGGCAGTGGACAGGTGATGTTGACTTTAAAAGGCACATGGAGATTATGCCTTATAAGGGGGAGGAATTGTTTGGGGATGGTCTCTGGGATCTTGTATCCACAGCAACAGCTGGGAAGAAAAATTTCTACCTCAGGTTTCCTCACACCCTAAGAAAGCACTGTATTATCGGGTACAGTCCTTTCGGCTTCAGAAAAGCAAGGGGGCCAAAGGCGCTTCCTTTCTGCACAAGGGAAGAAGGAAAAAGCTGCACAGACAGCCAGTTCCCAGGATCAAAAATCCTCCCCCGCTTCCTCTGAGTCCACAGCATGACGCTGGGGCTCCACAGACAGGTGCGGTGGGGGCGCGTCTCGGGAACTTCAGGGACCAGTGGGCTTGCCCACAGGTGAATCACTGGGTTCTGCAAGTAGTATCACAGGGATACAAGCTGGAGTTCGAGGCGACTCCCCCTCGCCGTTACCTCACATCAGCCTTGCCTGCTGCCCTCGGATAGAGGGAGTTAGTACTGGCGGCAATTCACAAGCTGTACTTCCAGCAGGTGAAATCAAGGTACCCCTCCTTCAACAAGGCCGGGGTTACTATTCCAAAAATGTTGTGGTACCGAAACCAGACGGTTCGGTGAGACCCATTCTAAAATTGAAATCCTTGAACACTTATATACGAAGGTTCAAGTTCAAAATGGAATCGCTCAGGGCGATTATTGCAAGCCTGGAGAATTTCAGGGTATCACTGGACATCAAGGATGCTTACCTGCATGTCCCTATTTACCCTCCTCACCAGGAGTACCTCAAAATTGTGGTACAGAATTGTCATTACCAATTCCAGATGTTGCCGTTGGTCTGTCCCCGGCACCGAGGGTATTTACCAAGGTAATGGCCGAAAGAATTATCCAGTACTTGGCCAATCTCCTTATAAAGGCGAGGTCCAGGGAGCAGTTGTTTGTCAGAGTAGCACTATCTCGGGAAGTGCTACAACAGCACGGCTGGATTCTGAATATTCCAAAGTCGCAGCTGGTTCCTACGACGCATCTACTGTTCCTGGGGATGGTTCTGGACACAGAACAGAAAAAAGTGTTTCTCCCGCAGGAGAAAGCCAAGGAGCTGTCATCTCTAGTCAGAGGCCTCCTGAAACCAAAACAGGTGTCGGTGCATCACTGCACGCGAGTCCTGGAAAAAATGGTAGCTTCCTACGAAGCAGTTCCATTCGGCAGGTTCCATGCAAGAACTTTTCAGTGGGGCCTCTTGGACGGGATCGCATCTTCAGATGCATCGGCTGATAACCCTGTCTCCAAGGACCAGGGTTTCTCTGCTGTGGTGGCTGCAGAGTGCTCATCTTCTAGAGGGCCGCAGATTCGGTATACAGGACTGGGTCCTTGTGATCACGGATGCCAGCCTTCGAGGCTGGGGGGCAGTCACACAAGGACATTTTTTTTTCAAGGACTTTGGTCAAGTCAGGAGTCGTCCCTACACATAAATATTCTGGAACTGAGGGCCATTTACAATGCCCTAAGTCAGGCAAGACCTCTGCTTCAAAACCAGCCGGTACTGATCCAATCAGACAACATCACGGCAGTCGCCCATGTAAACCGACAGGGCGGCACAAGAAGCAGGATGGCGTGGCAGAAGCCACAAGGATTCTCCAATTGGCGGAAAATCACGTCTTAGCACTGTCAGCAGTGTTCATTCCGGGTGTGGACAACTGGGAAGCAGACTTCCTCAGCAGACACGACCTACACCCGGGAGAGTGGGGACTTAATCCAGAAGTCTTCAAAACTGTTGGTAAACCGTTGGGAAAGGCCACAGGTGGACATGATGGTGTCCCACCTCAACAAAAAGCTAAAGAGATATTGCGCCAGGTCAAGGGACCCTCAGGCGATAGCTGTGGACGCTCTAGTGACACCGTGGGTGTACCAGTCGGTTTATGTGTTCCCTCCTCTGCCTCTCATACCAAAGGTACTGAGAATTAATAAGAAGGCGAGGAGTAAGAACGATACTCGTGGTTCCGGATTGGCCAAGAAGAGCTTGGTACCCAGAACTTCAAGAAATGATATCAGAGGACCCATGGCCTCTACCGCTCAGACAGGATCTGTTACAGCAGGGGCCCTGTCTGTTCCAAGACTTACCGTGGCTGCGTTTGACGGCATGGCGGTTGAATTCCGGATCCTAAAGGAAAAGGGCATTCCGGAGGAAGTCATTCCTACGCTGATAAAAGCCAGGAAAGAAGTAACCGCAAACCATTATCACCGTATTTGGCGAAAATATGTTGCGTGGTGTGAGGCCAGGAAGGCCCCTACGGAGGAATTTCAGCTGGGTCGTTTTCTGCACTTCCTACAGTCGGGAGTGACTATGGGCCTAAAAATTGGGTTCCATTAAGGTCCAGATTTCGGCTCTGTCGATTTTCTTCCAGAAAGAACTGGCTTCACTGCCTGAAGTTCAGACATTTGTAAAGGGAGTGCTACATATTCAGCCCCTTTTGTGCCTCCTTTGGCACCTTGGGATCTCAACGTGGTGTTGAGTTTTCTGAAATCACATTGATTTGAGCCACTTAAAACTGTGGATCTGAAATATCTCACGTGGAAAAAAGTGGTCATGTTATTGGCCTTGGCTTCGGCCAGGCGTGTGTCAGAATTGGCGGCTTTGTCATGTAAAAGCCCTTATCTGATTTTCCATATGGATAGGGCAGAATTGAGGACTCGTCCCCAGTTTCTCCCTAAGGTGGTATCAGCTTTTCACTTGAACCAACCTATTGTAGTGCCTGTGGCTACTAGGGGCTTGGAAGATTCCAAGTTACTGGACGTAGTCAGGGCCTTGAAAATGTATGTTTCCAGGATGGCTGGAGTCAGGAAAACTGACTCGCTTTTTATCCTGTAGGCACCCAACAAACTAGGTGCTCCTGCTTCTGAGCAGACTATTGCTCGCTGGATTTGTAGCACAAATCAGCTGGCGCATTCTGCGGCTGGATTGCCGCATCCTAAATCAGTAAAAGCCCATTCCACAAGGAAAGTGGGCTCATCTTGGGCGGCTGCCCGAGGGGTCTCGGCTTTACAACTTTGCCGAGCTGCTACTTGGTCAGGGGCAAACACGTTTGATAAATTCTACAAATTTGATACCCTGGCTGAGGAGGACCTTGAGTTCTCTCATTCGGTGCTGCAGAGTCATCCGCACTCTCTCGCCCGTTTAGGAGCTTTGGTATAATCCCCATGGTCCTTACGGAGTTCCCAGCATCCACTAGGACGTCAGAGAAAATAAGATTTTACTCACCGGTAAATCTATTTCTCGTAGTCCGTAGTGGATGCTGGGCGCCCATCCCAAGTGCGGATTGTCTGCAATACTTGTATATAGTTATTGCCTAACTAAAGGGTTATTGTTGAGCCATCTGTTGAGAGGCTCAGTTATATTTCATACTGTTAACTGGGTATAGTATCACGAGTTATACGGTGTGATTGGTGTGGCTGGTATGAGTCTTACCCGGGATTCAAAATCCTTCCTTATTGTGTCAGCTCTTCCGGGCACAGTATCCTAACTGAGGTCTGGAGGAGGGGCATAGAGGGAGGAGCCAGTGCACACCAGATAGTACCTAATCTTTCTTTTAGAGTGCCCAGTCTCCTGCGGAGCCCGTCTATTCCCCATGGTCCTTACGGAGTTCCCAGCATCCACTACGGACTACGAGAAATAGATTTACCGGTGAGTAAAATCTTATTTTTTGACTGTAGAGTGGTAAGCTCCACTAGGGCAGGGGCTCAATACCAAAAATTCACTGCACAGTTCTTCTTAGTTCTGTACCGGACCCACCTGAACTCAACTTGCCCTATCCGGGGCTGCTGTGGGGGATCAGGAGGGGCTACTAAAACATCTAAGGGGCTGCTTAATTGAAAAATTAAATACGAAAAATATAAACAAGACACAACGGTATGGTTACATTCATCTAACTGGGAGCTGTGAAAAACAAAAATAAGGCATCTGCCACAAAATATGTAAATAAAAATGCAAAAAAGAAATGGAAAAAAAGAAACCCACAAGATTTTCACAAAATAAGTCTCCATTCTCTGTGGAGGGGAAAATATCTAAACTTGATCATGTGGTATACACCAGTTTATTTGCATCCCAGCATTAATCTTAATCCCTGAACATCGAGAAGCTGGTACAAATTTGGAGGCTTTGGCCCCTAAGTTTTTCAGTTTGTCCAGTAATGTGGTAATTATATATTTGCCTGGTTGAATGAAGTACTTTCCGTTCCACACCAATATAGGAGTGGAGGTGAAACTCTGTGTGTTGTTCCTGATTGTGTATGCCTCTCTAATTTTCATTCACCTTCTTGACACTGTCCTCATCCTCTTGCATCTTCTCATAATGTGAAAAGTCATCAAAGAAGGAGGTGGTATGTTTGAATCTAGCTATGATTCGGAGAACTTGGGGAGCTTTTCCCAGGGGGACCAGCTGTCGCTGAAGTTATGCGTTTATTAAACTGTGCATGTTAAAACAATGTTTAAACAACATAAGGGTGGGTGGGAGGGCCCAAGACAATTCCATCTTGCACCTCTCTTATTTCTTTGCATTATGTGCTCTTTGGGTCCTAGTTTTTAAAACTACTATCCTGTCTGACATTGCAGTGCCACTCCTAGATGGGCCAGGTGTTTGTGTCGCCCACTTGTATTGCTTAGCTTAGTTATCCAGCAACCTCTGTGCACCTCTTTTTTTTTTCCTTTGTATTATGTGCTCTTTGGGGCCTATTTTTTAACACTGCCATCCTGTCTGCCACTGCAGTGCCACTCCTAGATGGGCCAGGTGTTTGTGCTGCCCACTTGTGTTGCTTAGCTTAGTCATCCAGCTACCTTGGTGCAACCTTTTGACCTAAAAACAATATTGTGAGGTGTGAGGTGTGAGGTGTTCAAAATAGACTGGAAATGAGTGGAAATGAATGTTATTGAGGTCAATTATACTGTAGGATCAAAATTACCACCAAATTCTGTGATTTTAGCTGTTTTTATGTTTTTTTAAAAATCATCCAGATCCAAAACCAAAACCAAAACCTGAAAAAGTGGTTTTGGCAAAACCAATCCAGATCCAAAACATGAGTCAAGATCCAGATCCAAAACCAAAACACAAAACCTCAAAAAGTGTCCTCCGCACATCTCTAATAAAAACCCTTTAGGTATTACTCTTATATGGCAGGCTGTTATAGTGTTGAATAAAAGGTCGACAATGTCTATGTTGAACACTATTGGTTGACAGTAATTAGGTCGACAGGGTCAAAAAGTCAACAGGGTCTCTAGGTCGACATGATCTAGGTCGACTGGTCAAGTCGACATGAGTTTTTCACAATTTCTTTCTTTTTTTAAACTTTTTCATACTTTACGATCCACGTGGACTACGATTGATAATAGTAACCTGTGCCAAGCGCAGTGTGGCACCTTGCCTGAAGCCCGTGAGCCATGCGAGGGCACATGGACGCGGTGCACTAATTGGGGTTCCCGGTCACTGTATGGAGAAAACAACACCAAAAAATAAATAAAATGTCATGTCGACCTTTTAACCTGTCGACCTAGAACATGTCAACCTAGAAACCCTGTTGACCGAGAATCCCTGTCAACCTAGTTACTGTCGAACAATAGTGGTCAACCTGAACATTGTTGACCTAACTGTGGTCGACCCTGCATACTGTACCTACTGCTACAGCAGACCCTGGTTTAAACAGCACCTGTAATTATAGTAACTTAGAGTACAATAATCTACTGTACTAGTACTATACATACAGTCCCTCAGGCTCTGAAGGCATCTGGGTGTCCTCCTTACCAGGTCACTCCACCTCTGCTGGAGTGACCTCACTGGCAAGCGCTGGTTGAAGGCCTCCTGGATGTCCCTCCTTTCACACCGGCAGGCTCTCAGCTTCTCTTCGTTTGCTGGCGAGAGCTTGGTGCCACCAGTAAACGAGGAGTCGCAACTCTCCAGTGCTGAACGGCCTATCACGGCATGCAGGCATCATCTCCTCAGCACACGGAGTAAGATGAGGGTCGTCAGAGACGTGCATTAGAGACATGCATCAGAGACGTGCGTCCCACGCTGTGCATCTTGCGGACGGCCATGATGCAGGACGTCAGCACAAATTAACTGGTTTATACTGTACAGTATTGTGTGCAATGGCAGACAGTTACAGTAGTTATGGAAACTGTTGTTTTCCTGTGCACATAATCATATTCAAACCTCCCATTGGTTTTGATTGTGCCGTAATGGTACGGGATTTGGATGCTCATACTGTACTCTAATACAGTACAGTGTGTCCGTAACGTCAGTTGACCTTACAGTACAGTAGTTTGTAACACATTTTATACTGTAGCTGTGGCTCTAACATGATTTAAATAATACAGCACTCCCTTCCCATTTCCCCGGCAGCCTGCTATTTTCACAGACAGGGAGGGTGCTCTTGTGTAAATGGTACTGTAGCAGTGATCCCTTCTCATACAGTACAACACAGATTCTGTAACACCAATTAACTACTGTACTGTGTTGCTTGAACAGCGTCTGTATACCCAAATTTATATTTATTGCTATGTCTAGGCGCTGCGTATTTTAAATAGTGGAATGTGACGCTTCTGCAGCTGTGTCTTGATTTATGTAAAATCTGTGCGCACACTTCTATTGAATGTGAAGGTATTTTAAATGTATGTGATTTCTGCTTGATGATTCCTGCAAACTATAACTCTTGATTTGTATTCACACCAATGTATAATTTAGCAGTGTATGTAATTATATTTGTATAATATTAGTACTTGCTTATAGCTGATATTATCTCTTGTATAGATGTTGGTCAGTGGAGTGGAGTTTATTAGCATACATGGACTGGTGTTTACTTAACACAGGGTAATATAAGCCCTTTGATTAGATGTCCAATTGGCTTCAGCTGAAGCCTTTGTAAATTAGAACTAGTATATGTTAGCATTCAGTTATGGGGCAGTTGTCTGCGGGGCAGTTGTCAGAGTTTAGAAATATACGAAGTTTGGAAATTACAAAGTTAGGAAATTTTAAAAAGAACAGTTAAACCAACAGTTGAACAAACATTGAAAAACATTGGAAAGCAGGTAAATCTACCATTTAACTAACAATTTCCATAAGCATTTTCCTATCTATACTTTTCTCTTTAAAAACACCATGCTCCACAAACTGTTTTTCCTCATAGCACTTCATGGTATCCTCTATACAATGACATCGTCCTTCACTATTCCTGTTATGTATCGCTCTGTACACATTGCAGCATCATTAATCCACTCCCCTCTTATTAACACTCATGAGCTTTTAACCTATCTATGTACACTAACTGTCACATCCTCTACCTGTCACCATAAGAAACTATCACACACCTCCCCCAACTATACCTATCTCTCTCTTCTTCTGCTTCTACTAGCTGGTGACATATCCCCAAATCCAGGTCCCATCCACATACCACGCTCACATTCAGCTGATTCACAACGGAATATAAAACCAACAAACCTTAGCAACATCACATGTTTCCCATCTACCTCCAAGTCACTAAAATGTGCTTTATGGAATGCACGCTCTGTTTGCAACAAATTAACAGCTATTCATGACCTTTTCATAGCAAAAAAATTCAATATGCTAGCCATAACAGAAACATGGCTCACACAATCAGACACTGCCTCCCCTGCAGCACTGTCACATGGTGGCCTCCACTTCACACACACCCCCAGGCCTGGTAACATTTAAAGGAGGTGGTGTTGGAATATTACTGTCCAAATCTTACACGCACATCGTTTTACCACCTGTTCCCTCACTCACATTTACGTCCTTTGAAGTACACTCTATTAGGATTTTCACCCCTGTCTCTCTGCGTGTTGCAGCTATCTATCGCCCACCTGGGCAACCCAAAAAGTTTCTGGAAGATTTTTCTGCTTGGCTCCCTCACTTTCTATCCTCTGACATCTCCACCATCATTATGGGAGATTTCAATCTCTCTATTGACAGTCCACAATCTCCCCATGCCTCTAATCTACTCTCTCTAACCTCCTCTCTTGGCCTCTCCCAATGGACTGACTCCCCTACTCATCAGGAGGGCCACTGCCTTGATCTTGTATTCACCAGACTATGCTCTGTTTCTGAACTCACTAACACTCCTTTCCCTCTCTCAGATCACAGCCTTATCACCTGCATGCTCTCCTCCATTACTTCAAACTCAATGTCCCTAAAGTCTACAAGGACACCTCTTACCCGCAGAAATATTAACGCTATTAATTTTCAACAACTATCTACCTCTCTGCAACCACTGCTCTCACCAATTTCTACATTCATCTCTCCAGAGACTGCTGTGTCACACCTTAACCAAACTCTAGAAACAGCACTTGATGAAGTGGCTCCAGCTACCCATCACACTCCACGTAGACTTAGATGTCAACCGTGGCACTCTAAATACACTAGACACTTACAAAAACTGTCACGTAAAGTTGAACGCCAGTGGCGTAAATCTCGTAGTTCAAGTGACTTTCTCACATATAAGACCACCTACCACTCTTATTGTAATGCTCTGGACACTGCCAAACAAACATATTTTCAATCTCTCATCTCTGCTCAAGCCTCTAACCCAAAGCGACTTTTTAATACATTTAAATCACTTCTCGTCCCTCCCTCACCTAACCCACCAGCCACTGTCAGTGCGCAAGATCTTGCTTCCTATTTCAAGAACAAGATTGACAAGATCCGAAATGAAATGGTATGCTCTTCCACAGCAAGTGACCTGCTCAATTCCCTGCCTGAACCCTCTAACACCTTCTCTTCCTTTGATCCTACAAATGAAGATGGAGTATCTGCACTCTTTTCATCTGCCTACTCTAATACCTCTCCCCTTGACTCTAAACCCTCACAAATTAGTAAAGCTCTGTCTACTGTGCTCATCCCAACCTTAACGAAAATCTGTAATCTCTCTCTGTCTACTGGTATCTTTCCTTCTCTATACAAGCATGCAGTGATTACTCCCATTCTGAAAAAACAAAACTCTGACCAGAACTCTCTCTCTAACTACTGTCCCATCTCTCAGCTCCCATGCCCCTCCAAGCTACTTGAGAGACTTGCCTACACTCGCCTCACACACTTTCTTAACTCACACAGCCTACTGGACCCACTTCAGTCAGGATTTCGTGCCCAACACTCCACAGAGACAGCACTGACTAAGGTAGTGAATGATTTGGTCACTGCTAAATCTAAAGGACATTACTCTCTACTTATTCTCCTTGATCTCTCTGCTGCTTTTGACACTGTTGACCACTCTCTTCTCATGCAAACACTACAATCCCTAGGTATTCAGGACACAGCCCTTTCTTGGTTCTCATCCTACCTATCTAATCGCTCCTTCAGTGTTCGTTTCTCTGATACCACCTCTCCTTCGCTACCTCTCTCAGTTGGAGTACCGCAAGGCTCAGTCCTAGGTCCTCTGCTTTTCTCTATCTATACCACATCTCTTGGCAAACTAATCAACTCTTTCGGATTTCAGTACCATCTGTATGCGGATGATACTCAAATCTACCTTTCCTCCCCTGATTTGTCACCATCTGTATTGGGCCGTGTCACTGAATGCCTTTCTGCCATTTCATCTTGGATGACATCTCGCCACCTCAAACTTAATATTTCCAAAACAGGATTAATTATATTTCCACCGGCCAATAGTAGTTTCCAACCTGATATCTCTATCACTGTTGAGAACTCGGCAATCATCCCTACCCCACAAGCTCGCTGCCTAGGTGTCATTCTTGACTCTGAACTGTCCTTTGTTACCCACATTCAAACTGTCTCAAGATCATGTTACATACCGTATATACTCGAGTATAAGTCGACCCGAATATAAGCCGAGGCACCTAATTCTACCACAAAAACCTGGGAAAACTTATTGACTCGAGTATAAGAGGGTGGGAAATGCAGCTCTAGCCGTACACAGCCCTCAGTGCCAGATATGCCCTCATACTGCCAGATATGCCCTCATACTGCCAGATATGCCCCCACAGTGCCAGATATGCCCCCACACTGCCAGATATGCCCCCACACTGCCAGATATGCCCACAGTGCCAGATATGCCCCACAGTGCCTGATGTGCCAGATATGCCCTCATGCTGCCACATATGTCCCTCATGCTGCCACATATGCCCCTCATGCTGCCACATATGCCCCCTCATGCTGCCAGATATGTCTCCTCATGATGCCACATATGCCCCCTCATGCTGCCAGATATGCCCCCTCATGCTGCCAGATATGTCCCCTCATGCTGCCAGATACGTCCCCTCATGCTGCCAGATATGTCCCCTCATGATGCCACATATGCCCCCTCATGCTGCCACATATGCCCCCTCATGCTGCCAGATATGTCCCCTCATGCTGCCAGATATGTCCCCTCATGCTGCCACATATACCCCCTCATGCTGCCAGATATGCTCCCTCCCCAAGTGCCAGGTATGCCCCACAGTGTTGTTACTTACCCCTCCGTCGTTCCCACGCTGTCTTCTGGAGGGACACGAAGCGCACAGCGCGCGGCTCTCCTGTGTCCCTCCTGCATCTTCGGCGGCCGCGGCAGGTCTATTAAAGGAAGTGCCGGTTCGTGATCAGAGGTCACGAACGGGTACTTCCTGTAATAGAACCGCCGCTGCTGCCGCCGGAGATGCAGGAGGGACACAGGAGAGCCGCGCGCTGTGCGCTCCGTGTCCCTCCTTCACACTGCTCTGCCTCTGCCTGTCACTGACTCGAGTATAAGCCGAGGTGGCTTTTTCAGCACAAAAAAAAGTGCTGAAAAAGTCGGCTTATACTCGAGTATATACGGTACATCTAAGAAACATATCCAAAATACGACCATATCTTACACAAGACACAGCAAAAACTCTAATCCATGCTCTCATTATCTCCCGCATTGATTATTGTAATAGTCTCCTGACCGGTCTTCCCAAACATAGGCTCTCACCACTACAATCCATTTTGAATGCAGCTGCGAGGCTAATCTTCCTTGCCAGACGTTCATCGTCTGCAGATCCGCTCTGTCAGTCCCTCCATTGGTTACCGGTATTCTACCGTATTAAATATAAAATACTTTTACTCACATACAAGGCTATTAACCAAACTGCACCAACATACATCTCTTCACTCATCTCAAAACATCTCCCTACCCGACCTCTCCGCTCTGCACAATATCTACGTCTCTCATCCACACGCATTACTTGTTCACACTCAAAATTACAGGACTTTATCCGGGCTTCACCCACTCTGTGGAATGCCCTCCCACGCACAGTAAGACTCGCCTCTAGTCTCCAAACCTTTAAATGTTCCCTGAAAACTCACCTCTTCAGACAAGCCTATCAAATTCCAGACCCACCCACATAACCTTCAGTGCTACCCTATCTAATTACATCCTCTGTAGAGTATTCATAACATCACATATCTTGTCTTTCTTTAGTCTCACACCCTCCTGACACTTGGCCAACTTTGTGGGGTATCATCATACAACCCATTAAGAACCTAGCAATCTGGTGGACCATTATGCAATAGGTAGCATCTATCCTTGTGTATCTATGCCTATTTCCCTATAGATTGTAAGCTTGCGAGCAGGGTCCTCCTACCTCTATGTCTGTCTGTTTTTACCCAGTTTTGTTTTATTACTGTTGTTCTAATTGTAAAGCGCAACGGAATATGCTGCGCTATATAAGAAACTGTTAATAAATAAATAAATAAATAGGTATATTACTATAGATACAAAAAAAAAGTGTCAAAAGATAAACATGTATTTGCACTGTGGGAATCAAACCCAGGACTCTTAGTATGGGAAGTGGCACACCTCTCTCCTCAGACATGACAGCTCATGACAACTGCACAAGCTCATGTGTAAATGTACTGTAAGCAGTGATTAGTTTTTGTGTAGGGGACTTGGACGCTCATATTGGATGCTTCAGCAGATGAGAGAATTAATACTTTCTGCATGACATGGTATTTCGCCAATACCTCCCCCAACCCCATCCCACATCCACCTACTCATTTCACAGACAGACAGGGAGGTCAGGTTACAATAAATTGACAACACACTACTAATGTATACAGTAAGTAAATTAAGAGCTGCTAAGAAGTGCAGACAAGCTCTTGTGTCTCTTCTCATACACTACAGCACAGATTCTCTAACATCAATGAACTAGAGTATTGCTCGAACACTTACTGTAGTTGCGTCTGCATACACTGCTGTATTTTTACATTTATTGATATGTCTATGGGTGTATTTTAGATAGCGGAATTAGACGCTCATGAAACTTTGCTCTGATTTATGTAAATTATGTGTGCATGTTTCTATTGAATGTGAAGGTACTATTACAGTAGATTACCCCAAAACCAAAAAATTAATAAAGTGTCAGAAAAAAATATTATTTTTATGAATTGGTCATTGTACGGGGCCTAATTGTCACTGTGTATACAGTATACAGTACTGTATTTTAACTAGTGTATAGAGACGCTCCTTCAGCAGTGCCCTGATTCTTGCGATATCGATACAGTCGCTTGCTCCATACAGTTGCTGTGGGCTTCCGTGAGGCCCTAAGTCACGAGCGGCAGCAATTTTGTCAACCTGCTCTGCGATTGAGTCTGGCCTGCTACTGTACTGTGTGTGTACTGTACAGTGCTTGGAGCTCACTTATCCCCATAGCCGTTGTGTATTTTAAATAGTGGAATGTGACGATCCTGCAGCTGTGTCTTGATTTATGTAAAATCTGTGTTCACACTTGGTTTATTACTATAGATTACAAAAAAAAATATTTGTCAGAAAAAAATAAACATGTATTCCCACTGTGGGAATCGAACCCAGGACTCTTAGCATGGGAAGCGGTACAGCTCTCCCCTCAGACACAACGAGTCATGACAACTGCACAAGCTCATATGTAAATGTACTGTAAGCAGTGATCCCTTCACATTGGTTTTTATGTAGGGGACTTGGACGCTCATATTGGACGCTTCATCATACTGTATCCTTATCGTTAATGGACCATAGTTTGTGACACGTTCTACAGTAGATCATGTTTTGCGTCTATATAAACTACAGTATTGCTTGTTGCGTCTGAGTCTGTATACACTAACACGGCAAAGAACAAGTGTTTTAACATGTTCGTTTGCATCTCTATAAACTTTTTTTCTCTTTACTCTCTCCATCTGAACATTGGTCTGTGTGTACAGTATGCAGTACGCACATTCATCACTGACCATTTGCAAGAGCATATAGATCAATCCGCCACTATTCAATCTTAAATACTGGATTAGTGGAGCATTAGCCACCCAGTGGTGGAGATGTGTATTGCATGCTGAGTATGTAGTCATGCCTCAATGCGCCTGTCCGTGATAAAACTCAGCAACCTAAGCTATCGCCTAAGCGTGACTAAACCTCCGTTTAGGCAGAGAAATAGCCAAGATAACGAAGGCTCCATTTGTAGTAAAACAGCAATCCTCGACGTTCTTGTAATAGCAGTTTTCAGTGTTATAAAATGTAACAAAAAGAAAGCCTCCAATTGTGCATTACTTTTAAACACGTAGATATATTTATTACCTGAAATATATATAAAATGGATCAGCTGGATAAGAGGCTTTTGCTTACACTCTCGGCACACATGGTCAAGGAAGTCTGTCCAGTTGCAATGGCTGCTGCCTATGCACATTTGTGCCCAAAAGATGCAGAACTTCTGACTACTGTAGTCAGTTCAGTGCTGTGTTCAATTGCTAGTAGTCTATTCAGAAGAGGTCAGCATCCATTCTTTCAGGATAGGTGCAACCATTTGTGAAGAAGAATCATGTTGCTCTGTTGTACCTATTGAGACTCTTAGACATTGGAAGCTGTTGGTTTATAAGTCCTACAGTATGTTCATTGCTCAGCCTTGCACTGAGCTTCTTATGCTACTGCGTAGCGTAACCAAGGATGGGTGATGTGTGTTACCTTGCTGTGGTGGCATGAAGGGCTTTTATTATTTTTTCTCCAAAAGTAACCTGATTGGTTGTTGGTCTCTCCTACAGTTTTCACTATAATTTGGGATACTGATTACCCACCCTCTCTGCCTACCCCTATTTTTTCCTGATAGGTTTGGCTAAGTGTATCACTTCCTGGCTTGTTTGGCCTGTGTTCAGGTAAGCAGACAGATCTTTGTGAGCCCCATAGCGTGGCCGCAACTAAGTGGGGTCTAGGGGGGCACACACCCCAGGTGCCGGATTTGAGGGGATGAAAGCTGTCTCCCTCCCCACCCCCAACACTGTCGCATCCTCTCCTCTACCGGTCACCGGCATAAATACCTCAGCTATCTCCGTGTGGCTGGGACTTCTTTACTGGGCTGTGCATGGCTCCGCCCCCATGACTCTCCTCCAATCACACACCAGGACATGAGCTGTGAGTGTACACAGAGACACAGACACTGGAGGCAGCAGCAGATGAGTTCCAGTGCTGACCACACACCCTGCTCCTCTGGGGATCATTTAAGCAGTAGCCCCCTGCCCTCACACACTGGCCCCAGGGCGGCCACCTCTGTGCATGGGAGATCATCGCCACTACAGTGTGTGAGAGCATCTATTGTGAGTAAATCTAGAAGAAGTACATCTTTGCAGAGTACCTTTAAAGAGTGCATCTATTGGGATCATATATATAGGGAAAGCATCTGTAGGGGATACAACTATAGGGAGTGCATCTATATAGAATATGTCCCAGAGTAAATATATCTATGTTTGCTGGGGGGGTGCCACATTGCTGCCTTGCCCCGGTTGACAAGAATCCTAGTTTCAGCCCTGCCCATAGCAACATTTTGAATGGACCCCTGTCCAAATACGTCTACATAGACACCTCCTCAACAGTTGTAAATTTTATGCCCCATAAGAGTGCACTAGTACATTTTCTGAACCATAGTAGTTCCTTAGTTAATGTTATGAACCATAGTAGTGCTCTAGTTCACATTTCATCATTGTAGCATTTCCAGTACACATTATGCAACACTGTGTCCCCAAATCACATTAATGGAGGGAATCCAATTGCTGGCGAGTATCTAGTGACACATTATCGCAGCGAGATCTTGTTCAAAAGTGTTTGCTACCCCTTGAAGTAGGGCAGAGTATTACTGTGAAAAATAAGAGGAGCTATGATCTCTATTACCTTGGTTGTATCAAAAGCAATTTTTTTGTGACATTCACCCAGGACCTGAGTTTCCCTCACACTCCAGTGGCTAGCTTGAAAATTCCCACCTCTGTTAGTACTGGCCTGGCTCTCCTGAGGGACCAGCGTCAGGTCCACACTGCTCCACCAAAATCTAAGATTGTTCTGCTCTCCACTACAGCCAGCTCTCCAGATACCACCGGGAGGTACTGCCCTGCCGTCCAGTTCCTCAGCAGTTGTTCTCTGGCACCCACTCACCAAGACAGGTATGACTTCAATAGTACAGCCTCCTGGCAGCGCTTCCTCTCTATTACTGCAGGAATGCTGTTTTACACCAAACCAGCTTCTTTTATACCCTCTGGTCCTCTGTTTCCCTCCAGGTCCCAATCTGCATGCTGCGCTCTCCGCCTCGGATTACATCACCTTCTTCTAAGTCACTCTATGACAGAACTACTGTACTGGCCCTCTATTGTTCAAGCAGGGGCCATCTTAGGAAAGTCAATACAGGAGGTTGCCATTTTGGCTGGATCTATGTGCATATAACTTCTACGGTTCCTTGGATATTACAGGTCAGGCGGGCTATATTAATATGCTGTAATAATCCTGATCTTCTATCACTACATATCACAGCAAGAAAATATCAGTTATCACTGCAATTTATGTTTAAAACGTTACTTGTGCATCTGTGTAGTACAAGTCATGATCTTTTTGTGCATGAGGGACGCTTGTCAGTTTACACATGTGAAGTGGAACTGGCTTGTGCTTCCAGTTCCACTAAACAAATACATAACATGTTAAAAAATTTAAAAATAAATGCTTGTCTATGATCATATAACAAAAAAACCCCAAAACCTGGTGAATCTCTTGCAAGACACTTAGAGATAGCATAGTTATAGCCCTTGATAGACAGGAAGCTACTTAATAATTGAACCCCATAATAATGGATCCTGTGTTATCGCATGCAGTGCTGCCTAATCTGCAGCTTGACTGGCAGGCTGCGGCCATTTGGGGGAGGGACCTGCACAGCACTGGGCGACATTTTCAAAAGTGCCGAGGTGACTACCTGATCCTTCCAAGGTAGATTTACTAACCGCTGAATCCCGAACAGCCAGGCCACCCTGAGTAACCTGAGTTAAAGCAAGTGATGCAGCATCTTCTGATGCAGCAGGGGATTACAGAAGGTGGGAGGAGACATCTATTTACATAAAATGCCTCCTGGGGCATTACGTAATTTAGCAGTAATGGATGGGACAACCATTGCAGCTTAACGTACTACTTAGATCTGGATTTTGATAAATGAGGATAACTACTGTATTATGGGGCAGCACAGAGCAATGCTGGGCTGGTTTGGTAGACCAAGTTAAGGTTACCTAATCTATTATCAACATCAGAATATTGTTAAGCATCGATTGTCCAGAAGCAATGAAAAAAGTTCAATAAGGATATTTATTCACACAGAGGGGGTGATTCAGACCTGGGGCAATATTTACTAATATTTGTGTTTGAGTCGGTTTGTGTAGTGTTTAAACTCGTTTTGTATCGGGTGCATTTTCATGCAACTTTTTGAATCCATATACGCAAAGTTACGAAGCAGTCGACTTTATGGTTGTCGTGTTTTCCGATGTCGATGCCAGTCGTGTTTTTTTTGCCACATTTACGGCCGTCATTGTCGTTTGCGTACGTGTTTTTGTTGTATTTGCTGTTTTTTTTCCTAAATTAAACGCGGCAGGGTTTTTTTTTTTCACGGCCGCATTTTCACTTTCAGTTTCGATTTTCATCCCCGTCCGTGATTGGTTGTGTTTCAGATGGTAGGAGTGTCTGTGCGCAACCATATAAATACGCCCCAAACCGTCCGCACCTCGTCAGTTTAGTTAGTGGTGAGGAGGAGGGAGGTTGTGCTGTGGAGGTAGGTGAACTTGTGGTTTGGTGAGGAGTGTTGGTAGCGATTTCTGAGTGTGGTATTGTGTTTGGAAGTCGTCTTGTCATTCTTGTTGTCTTGTATTTTGTGATTTTGTCTCATTTTTAGTCCAAGCTATTTTTCTTTATAGTCCCTTGTCAGTGTTTGTGTGTGTGTGTGTGTGTGTGTGTGTGTGTGTGTGTGTGAGTTGTGTAGTGGTAGTGGAGGAGTGTGTTGTTTGTCTTTTTTTTCCCTGTGTTAACTGTTTAGACACACAATTATGTGTGACTCAGAGGTGGAGGGTGTGAGTGAGGGGGAGGAGGTTGGTCAGGTGGAGGAGGTGAGTGTTAGTGAGGTTAGTGAGGTGGAGGAGGTGGGTGAGGTTGCTGCAGCAGCCTCAAGTGATAGTGACAGTCAGAGTGCTTCGCAGCCACGCACCACTACTAAAACTGGGCGGAATGTAAAGTTTAGTTTTGCTGAAAATGTGGCATTGGTGCGTGAGCTTATGAAGTATCAGAGGCAGCTATTTGGCCCTGAGTCCGCCAAGGTGCCAACACGGAGGAAGACGGTGTTGTGGGCGAAAGTTGTTGCTGCTGTCAATAGTGAGGGGGTGGTCAAGCGGACGGAGGACACGTGCCGCAAACGGTACTATGACATAAAGCGACGTGTCAAGTCCAAAATGGCCAAGGAGGCCAAGTCGGCTCGGAAAACCAGTGGTGGGCAGCCCTATATTGCAAGTTATCTGGAGTATGAGGAGCCCATGCGGAGTGTAATCCCTCCAGAAGTTGTCTCTGCAACCCATGTCCGGGATTCAGATAGGCCCAGGAAGAATGGTGAGCATGTGTATTTGCATTTACATTCTCTGTTTTTTTTTTGTTTTTTTGTTTTTTTTAAAGGTGTGTCATGTGACGTTGCATATTACTCCCATCTTCAAGTGTGTGTCAGCAAATACATTGTTTTGGTTAAGGTTTTATACAAAAGCCAATGTAACATCTTACTTTATTGTATGTCATGTGTTTTTCAGACAGATATTTTGCATGTGTAGTTTGGACTTGGTGTGTCTCTGAATTGTCCTGCAATAATGTTTTCCTTTTGGGAGTTTTTTTTTTTCAAAATTGTGACTATGTTTTATATTTAAGTGATCCATGTGCAATGTTTTAAAAACAGTGGTTGTCATGTTAGAGGCTGGAGTACTGGAAAGTGGTTTGGAAACCACTTACATGTGTAATGTCATCTTTAGATAATGTTAATTATTTATTTTTAAATAATTTCTTTTTTTTGCTTGTATTTGTACCGTGACACCACACTGCAGTGTAATTTTTATATAAATTGCTGCATTTTGTTTTTGTTCATATAGTGGTAATGTGTCTTTGGAGTGCCACATCACAGAGCAATTTATATATTGCATCTGTAATATGTTTCCTTTCAATACAAAATGAAGTTGTGTGTTTTTTTTTCTTTCTTGAACTTGTGGCCTATGTCAGTGTCCTGTACATGTTTTCCTGTGTTGATGTTGCCATAGTGCATATGTGTTTTGGTCATTGTTTTTTTTTTAATATTTCTGGTCCTTATGTTTGTTTTAAATAAAAACCAAGCATTTCTAAAAGAATAAATGTTTATAAGCATAATGTATACACAATAGCATGAATTTTTTATTTAAATTTATTTTATACAGTGTTTGAAAAAAGTAGTACTACTCGTCGGCCAGTAACTCCTATCACATCTGATGATGATGACGCTGCGGAAGCAGGTAAAGTGTCCATTGTAGTATAGGGTATGCTTGTAAAGGAATGGCCATAGCAAAATTGCACTTTCATTAAAAGGTCCATCAAAAGTAGTATGGAGCAGGAGAAGTGGCACTTCTGTAAGACATCACCACAAAAAACCTGTGGCCGAAAAGAAAGCAAGGTCGTATGTCCCGGCACAAACACAGCAGGCTACCCCGCCACGAAGATTATCGTCCGTATGTTCTGTCCCCCCACTCCAAATTTTGGACACACCTCCAAGACGTCATCCACACTCCCCTCATCTTGATTGTGAGTATCAAACTGAAAAAAATGTGTAAAATGTCAGAACATAATCAAAATCATTCATAACCGCATTAAGTCAAAACACATCAAAAACTAAAATACTTACCGCAGTAAGTAAAAGCTGAAATGGAATCCAAGCTAAATGGCCTTGTCCACATCCAGTAAAGATATGTATGTCCACTTGAGTCATACAGTATGACATTGTGTGTAAGATGCTGCAACAAAAAAAGCATGTTGGTTTGTTTGCAAAAAGTAAGGTTGTTTTTCCAAATTTAACATGTGTGCTTGAGGTAACATTGCCAAATACATATAAAAACATTACTATGTTTGTTTGAACAAAGCTATAAGGTAACACATTATGTATTCCAATATGTTTCTATGGTGGAGTATGTGTGAGCTACAATAAAACTAAAGTGTTTGCTTTCATAATTAAGTAACCAGACACATTTGCCTCAAACAGGCATATGTATGTATTTAAGCTATGAGTGATGATGTTGCTAGGCAGAATAGTTGAAAGCAACAGTGAATGACATGTGTTCCATGTGTAGTGATTTGTTTACATTTCACAAACATATGGATAGCTAACGGAGATTTGTTTAACATTTCATCTTCGAGTCCTGGGAAACAGCATCCCTCCGCAACAACAGCAACACAGTGACATGGAGGAGACAAACATCTTAGAAATGCAGCCATTAATGCAAGGAATGAGCCCCCCAGCACCTGTGAGTACACCACCACAGCAAAGCACACCACCACCACCACCACAACACAGCCCAACAACACCAGGAACACAAGGCCCTGATCAGGTGTTTTGGACTATTTGGGCTAGACAGCAGGCCACTAATGAAGATTGCCTGCGTAAGCAGACATAAATGTTTGCAAGCCTACCATCTCACCTCAGAAGAATATCAAGAAATCTGAGTAGACAAAATGAACAAACAACCAGAATAGGCAATACCATGGAACTCATGCGTACAGACATTACACAGGTCATGGGCAACTTACAGTGCATAATGGAAGAACAGCACAGACAACAGCAAAGTTATATGAGCATTTTTCAAAACAATCAAAAGATTAATGAAAGTTTATTCCGAATAGTAGACAATCAAAATGCTGCTACACGTGAACTCAATGCCACCCTCGCTAACCTGAATGAAACACTCAGATGCATGCACCAACAGCAAACAAGCAGCAGTTCTGGTACGACTACTCCAAATATCACACCAGTCTCATCACCACCAAGACACTCCACCAGAGCATGACAACATGACAGTGCTAAAGGCAAAGTTCAGGACAAGCAGCCACCCAAAAAAACGTGAAAAAAAAACAAGTTAGACATTTGTGATAAGTAACTCAAAATAGTTAGCAAGTGTTTTTTTTTTGCAACAAAAATATAACACTTAGCTCCTTGACACTTTTTTCAACATCATTAATTATAAGTGGTACAAACAAAAATATAAAATTTGTACGCACATTTATTCATTACCATTTTTTTTTTGTATTGGAGGAGGGAAATGTTGATGGAGCCACACATACATGTTAGCAGGAAGTAAACTGACCACTTGATTTTTTTCTAATCATTACTCTTTCTAGATTCCAATCATTCTCTTTTCCTGCAGATACAATAATTGCCAGCCAGGCAGAATGTCTTTAGCAGGAAGTAAACTGACCACTTGATTTTTTTCTAATCATTACTCTTTCTAGATTCCAATCATTCTCTTTTCCTGCAGACAATCCAAATTACAATGTTATTGATACATATCTTAGCTTTCTTATCTATACAACATTACAAGAAGAACACAATTGAGTTGCGTAAAAAGCTTGTAATATGTTGCCTTTGTTTTGTTTGAAAAACATTGTCCAAATGAATGTCAGTATTGTTGGGACATGTTTGTGTGTGTTAAAAATTAGTAAGAATGTTTTTACACATGTTGCTGAATCAAACAAATATGTACTTTTACAACAAAAAACAAAAAAATGTGTATAATAATGTATATGTGTGGCAAACTGTTTATTTACTTACACATCATCAAGTTTACAGCATCAAACATTAGGAAATAAATTATTCCTGATTACAGTAAGTTTGTGTCTTAAATATGATGGCGCATCACACATGGGGACACATGTATTCCTCAAGGCTAACATATTATATGTTGAGGAGTGTTTTTTGGGAACACAGGTTCTCAAACTCGACCCTCAGGAACCCACACAGTGCATGTTTTGCAGGTCTCGTCACAGAATCACAAGTGACATAATTAGCTCCACCAGTGAACCTTTTAACATATGTCTGTGAGTAATTCATACACCTGTGCTTCTACTGGGTTACGTGAAAAACATGCACTGTGTGTGGTCCTGAGGGCCGAGTTTGTGAACCTGTGCATTAGGACGTTACACACAATGATAAAGTGAAATACTAAATGGATGATATGGGCTTGTAAGAAATTAGCACTGCAAGTTTACGATCACTTATCCAGACTTAATGCATGCCACTCATAATCTGTTGTTTTGAGAATAAAAATACACACAATACACATGCGACATTTGTTTTTCATATAGCGAGGGTATGTTTGTATGTGTCAAGGAGACAGACACATTCTGAGTAATGGTTTTTGGAAAAAAAGGCAAAACATCTATTTATGATTACACAGCAAATTAAATAAGCAAACCAAGCTTACCTTAGAAATAGCGATTGATGATTTCTTGCCTAACCTGCCTCCCTACATCAGTACTCCAAGTATCACCAGATGTCTCATTCCTCTGCTTGCTGGCTGCTTTCTTCCTCCTCCTCCTCCTCCTCCTCAACATGTGGCAGATGTTGTTGCAAACACATGTTATGAAGAAAGCAGCAGCAGAATACAATTTGAGTCACCTTGGAGGGACTATACAACAAAAGGCCACCAGACTTATCCAGACACCGAAACCTAGATTTCAGCACACCAAAACATCTTTCTATCACATTCTGCGTGGACTTATGTGCATGATTGTAATTGTGTTCAGCAGGGGTATCAGGTCGGGACAATGGAGTTAGAAGCCAAGAGAAACAGCCATATCCTCCATCACCTAAAAGACAGATATAGTAACGTGATTCATGTTAAGATACAGCAACACATAAGTAACACACTGTGGGGCAGATGTATTAACCTGTAGAAGGCATAAGGAAGTGAAAAACCAGTGATATGTGCAAGGTAATAAAGGCAGCAGACAATCTGTTCCTAAATGTTCATTTACATATTGGAGCTGATTGGCTGGTGCCTTTATCACCTTGCACAGATCACTGGTTTCTCACTTCCTTATGCCTTCTACAGGTTAATACATCTGCACCTATATTTGGACAAAGTATACGCAGGCCTACACATATCAAATTACATACCCAGCAGCCATCCATCTGGCATTTGTCCATCCTCAAACTTATCAAAGAGGGATGACTGACTGAGGATGAAGGAGTCATGGCAGCCCCCAGGGTAACCAGCAACAACACTCATTATTTTGATATTTGCATCACAAACCACCTGCACATTTGTGGAGTGTTCAAAATGGCGGTTTGTATATATGTGCTGCCTGCCCCTAGGTGGTCTCAGCTGAATGTGTGTGCAATCTATGGCTCCAAGCACATTGGGCATGCCAGCCAGCTCATAGAAATCTACCCTGACGGCATGCCACTGAGACTCCTTGGTAGGGAAGCAGATTAAGGCCTCGATGTGGGGCTGCAAAACAGCCAACACATGTGTGTATATTTTAAAGAACAATAATCATGAGATTGTAGGACAGAACTGGCCACCGAGAAATTAAAACAAACACAAAACAGAAGAGATAGTTAGGTATACATCACCTGTGTTAAGATTCTGGAAAATGAGGGCTGTGAGATTCCTATGACATCCCCAGATACAGCCTGAAAGCTGCCAGTAGCCATAAAGTGCAACACAGCCAGGAGTTTGTGCAGGCCTGAGACAGGGCAAGAGCATGCTGTCTCAGGGTCTAGGCCCAGTTTGACAAGGTCATACAGACGGAAAATGTTGTTACGATTTAGACGGAACATCTGTATGATCTTATCATCGGACAATGCGTTCAAGTTTAAACGCCCCCTAAAAAACGAGGCCTGCGCAGCCTCCGTGGAACCTGTACAACCTGCTGACCATGTTCAGTTTCTTGGCCCTGGTTTCTTACAGGCTGATGTCTGAGTCTGAGGAATCCCACAGCACACAAAAGATCACTGGCCCACAGTCCTGCTGCCATTTCTGAGTGTATGTGTATTGAAATGGGCCTAACATCCTTTTATAGGCATCCTAATTCAGGTGTGAGTGATTTTTTATTTGCAACACATGTGAACACGACTGAAAAAAGCAGGTCTATTTTTTTGCCGCTTTTTTTTACGAATCGCAAAAAAATACGACCGCATTTGAGCACTAGAGACTAACACCCAAATACGTATGAATAGTGAATTCCCGTATTCTATGAAATAACAGCCGCGTTTGACCGATGGTCTATTCATTCGTATTTCGAAACGTTGTCATTCAAACCATTCCGAATAGACCAGACACTGCCGAGAATGGTGCTTAGTGAATTCCCGGATTGGGACTTAGAAAAAACAACACAAATCGGCCAAACTCTGATTTTTAGTAAATACTGGCCCTGATCGTAGATATGCTAAATTTAGCACATCTACAATCAGTTTCTCTGATATGCGTGGGGACGCCCAGCACAGGGCTAGTCCATCCCACATGTTAGGCCCAAGTTAGGCCCTACCCTCCCTCTCAAGTGGCGCACACAGGGGGCAATGCTTTCGCACCCACCAAGTAGCTAACTATCTGCGCAGTCTAGCTGCACTGGCAGGCAACTACCCGCCATGAACTGGTGTGACGTCACACAGCCACCGTGGCCCGCACCCGTAATGGTCCGGACATGCCTGCATTGTCCGGGCCACGTCCCTCCAATGGCATTCTAACGCCATTGGCACACGCCCTCCCTCCCCGCGACCACCATCTCACTGGTGCACAGGTGCCGTGTGCCCGCCACGTGTGTGTGCATTGCGTAAAGGGCTTCAGAGTGCGATCGCTGTTGTAGCAGCAATCACCTCTAAATTAGGCCCAGAGTCATCGCCAAAACAAAGGTATGCATTAGTTTCAATTAAAGATGTGCAGCGGGCACTTTTCATGTTTTTTGTTTTGGTTTTGGTTCTGGATCCCATCTCGTGTTTTGGATCTGGATTGATTTTGTCAAAACCACCCTTTCAGGTTTTGGTTCTGGATCTGGATGATTTTTTGAAAAAAAACAACACAAAAACAGCTAAAATCACAGATTTTGGTGGTAATTTTAATCCTACGGTATTATTAACCTCAATAACATTCATTTCCACTAATTTCCAGTCTTTTCTCACAATATTTTTTTAGGTCAAAAGGTTGCACCAAGGTCGCTGGATGACTAAGCTAAGTGACATAAGTGGGCGGCACAAACCCCTGGCCCATCTAGGAGTGGCACTACAGTGGCAGACAGGATGGCAGGTTTAAAAAATAGGCCTCAAAGAGCACATAATGCAAAGAAAAAAATGGAGGTGCACAGAGGTCGCTGGATGACTAAGCTAAGCAATACAGGTGGCCGGCACAAACACCTGGCCCATCTAGGAGTGGCACTGCAATGTCAGACAGGATGGCAGTTTTAAAAACTAGGCCCCAAAGAGCACATAATGCAAAGAAAAAAAGATGTGCACCGAGGTCGCTGAGTGACTAAGCTAAGCGACACAAGTGTGCAGCACAAACACCTGGCCCATCTAGGAGTAGCACTGCAGTGACAGACAGATGGCAGTTTTAAAAAATAGGCCCCAAAGAGCACATACTTGACAATGTACTTCACTTTAATTTAATTGTCACTTGACAATGACTTCTGATGAATGCGCTGCAGGTGACTTATAAGGGAGGATGTTCCTAGGTGGTTAACATCCTTACCCCTACTTATTACAGATTGAAAAAAGGCAACACACGGCTTGACACCTGTTGCCCGACTTTGTGGAGAAATAATTCCACACTGAAGAGGTGGCTTTTTTTGGTATTTTGCCCAGGCATGGCAATAGGCTTTCTCATCCCATGGACAATAACTGTCTCCACTGGTGCCTCACTCAAACAAACCACATCACCATCAGAATCCTCATCGTCAACTTCCTCCGCAGCTCCAGCTACACCCATAACCTCCTCATCCTGTTGTACTTATACAGTGACATCCTCAATCTCAATATCAGCAATTGGACTGACGGTGCTCCTCCCAACACTTGCAGGGCATGTGCAAATGGTGGTTGGAGCCTCCTCTTTCCATACAGGGTTGTGAATGTCAGGCCTAGACACCACACCCGTAGACAGTGCCAGCACCCCTGTATTTTCACAACACCCCTGTAATTTTACAGCATACAAGACAAGGCCAGTGTACATTGATTTTCACTGCATCCTAGAATTATTACAGCATACAAGACAGGGCCAGTGTACATTGATTTTCACTGTACCCTAGAATTATTACAGCATACAAGACAGGGCCAGTGTAAATTGATTTTCACTGCACCCCTGAATTTTTATAGCATACAGGGCCAGTGTAATGTTATTTGAATAGCAGCATCCCTATATTTTACAGCATATAGCAGTATGCTTTTAAATGTAACAACTGTACCCCTGAAGTTTTACAACATACAGGGCCAGCAGCACCCCTATATTTGACAGCATACAGGAGCAGTGTGCTTTTAATTTGTAAGAACTGCACCCCTGAATTTTAACAGCAGACAGGGCCAATGTAATGTTATTAAGACATCAGCACCCCTATACTTGACAGCATACAGGGGTAGTGTGCTTTTCATTTGTAAAAACTGCACCCCTGAATTCTTATAGCAGACAGGGCCAGTGTAATGTTATTAAGACATCAGCACCCCTATATTTGAAAACATACAGCAGTGTGCTTTTAATTTTTAAGAACTGCACCCAAATTTGTATAGCAGGCAGGGCCAGTGTAATGTTATTAAGACACCAGCACTCCTATATTTGACAGCATACAGGAGCAGTGTGCTTTTAATTTGTAAGAACCGCACCCCTGAATTTTTAATAGCAGACAGGGTCAGTGTAATGTTATTAAGACATCAGCACCCCTATATTTAACAGCATGCAGGAGTAGTGTGCTTTTAATTTGTAAGAACTGCACCCCTGAATTTTAATAGCAGACAGGGCCAGTGTAATGTTATTAAGACATCAGTACCCCTATATTTGACAGCATACAGGAGCAGTGTGCTTTTAATTTGTAAGAACTTCACCCCTGAATTTTAATAGCAGACAGGGCCAGTGTAATGTTATTAAGACATTAAGTTACAGTAGGCCTAGAGCACAGTACTCACCAGGATCATCTGGAGTGGTGACCGAGATTGTGACCGCTGGGATTCTGCTGGTGGGATTCTGTCCATCGGGACCCTGACAGGCAATTCGTACCAGCCCTGTTATTTCATACTTATGCCCATAATAATGTATAACTGCTTTAGCCTTATGTGAATATGTGTGTAAGCAATAACAGTTTATTAAACATTATGAACTATATACTTGCCAAGCAGCAATCCATTATGCATTATTTAAACAGAGTTAGTGATATTGATGGATAAGTGATATTGATGGATATATTGAAGGATTAACTATTGTCACATTTCCGAATTAACCCAACGCTGCTGCTCTTATCAGTATATGTATGTGTGATCTGGAAAACAAGTTAGGAGCAGCCATTTGAGAAAAAGTAAACAGACTTCAATCGTAATTTACTGTAAGTGCATTATCTACATTTAAGCTTTAATAAACTTAAACTCTTTATTCTAGCTTACATAGTATTACTTATCAATGTATGTGAATTATTAGAGCTACACTAAAAAGGTCTACAGTCAATAGGTCTACCACTAATGATAGACATGCATTAGGACGGCAGGGTCAAAAGGTCTACATAGAATAGGTAGACATAGGAAAGGTCGACAAGGTCAAAAGGTCAACACAAATCAGGTAGACACAATTTTTTTTTTTTGGGGGGTGTTTTGTTACTTTTCTTCCACAAACAAGCCCCATTAGTGTACTGCGTCCCCTCGCTCGCCATGCTTCGGGCAAGGTTACTATTCCCAATCGTAGCCCGTGTTGATGGTAAAGTATGAAAAAGTAAAAAAAATAAAAAGTGTCTAACATATGTGTGTCAACTATTGTCATGTCGACCTTTTGACCCTGCCGACCTTTTGATCCTGTCTGCCTCTATTGACCCTGTCGACCTAATCTATGTCTACCATTAGTGGTAAACCTATTGACCGTAGACCTTTTTAATGTAGATCTATAGTTGGGATACCCTTATCAATACCTATTATTATGATTTTATGTAAATGCCTTATTAATTTGGTCCTGCATAATAGTTCAATTATATTGCTATTGCGATTAAATATGTACTGTATAATTTGGAATACAAAATTAAATAAAATGATTATGCAAGTTCAACTATTTATAGGTTAAATTAATTTATATTTTAACAATATATAGTGCTTGCTGAATCTAGAATGCAGAAAATAATTACAGTGTCTTTAGGAATATGCTAATAGATTAACTAACAAATATAATTTCTTCTTAATGACAAACTACTAATTTTTCCCTATATATTATGGTGAATGTGGAAGCTAACAGATATTCACAGAAAACCATCTGCATCGGGTGTAGTATGGCTGACCGGCGGTCTCCTGACCGCCGGTCAGCTTACCGACGCCGGGATCCCGGCAGCATACCGACGCGGGCTCGGTGGCGACCTGCGGTCGCCAGGGGTTCTATTCCCACTCTATGGGTGTCGTGGACACCCACGAGTGGAAATAGTCCCTGTTGGTCGGCATGCCAACCATCGGGATACTGAGCCGGCGGGATGGTGGAGGAGGTCATGTGACTGTCGGTCAGCAGGCCGCCGGTCACATGAATACCACCCTCTGTATCATGTCTAAGATAGGGAATAATCAGGGATAAGAGGAATCAGTTCTCAGTCATGTTACATGGATATTATACCAAACCGACCCGAGTCAAACTACAGTTTACTTAACTTCTAAATGCAATCATCAATGTTCTTTTCCTTATTCAGACAAAAGGATCATATGCATTTGTTTGTATTTGTTTTTAGTACACTCTGCTATGAAAATAATTTTTTGTACGCGCCATCTGGATTCCCAGCTTTGCTGTTATCTCCTGGTACTTTATTAAATTTGTGTTGTTATATAAGTTTATAACTGAATTGATTTCTTAATTTTGAACTAATTTTAATAGGTTTTTATAAGATTATGACTGCACTGTTTTCTCAAGTTCCACATACAAAAAGTTTAGTTTATTCCTTCAGTACTGATTCAGAGGTGGCTGAAATTGTGCCAGAAATCAAGGGCACAAGGTTCCTGATTCATGTTTGTAAGTAAAGCAAAAAAGCAAGCAACTGGGCAAAATTGTGTTGCACTGCACTGCAGGTGTGTCAGATGTAACAGAGATTTAAATTTGGGTGGGTTAGACTTTTTGTGTACAGGGTAAATACTTACTGCTTTTGCATGTAGTCTACAAATACTGCACAACTTTATTTTTACACTGCAATTTAGATTCAGTTTGAACACACTGCACCCAAATCTAACTCTCTCTACACATGTTACATCTGCCCCACCTGCAGCACAACATGGCTAGGCCCAGTTGCTTGCTTTTTTGCTTTACTTACAAACATAAATAAGACCCAAGGGTGGTCATTCCGAGTTGATCGCTCGCTAGCAGTTTTTAGCAGCCGTGCAAACGCATTGTCGCCGCCCAACAGGGAGTGTATTTTCGGTTTGCAGAAGTGCGAATGCCAGTGCAGCAGAGCGCCTGCAAAAACATTTTGTGCAGAACAAGACCAGCCCTGTACTTTCTCTTCGTGTGCGTTGATTCTAACGTTGGTGGGTTGGCTTTTAACGTCACACACCTGCCCAGCGTTCGGCCAGCCACGCCTGCATTTTCCCTGGCACGCCTGCGTTTTTCTAAGCACTCCCTGAAAATGGTCAGTTGACACCCAGAAATGCCCCTTTCCTGTCAATCTTATTGCGGTCGCCAGTGCAAATGAAAATGTCGTTAGAACCTGTGCAAAACCACAAAGGCCTTTGTACCCGTACGTCGCGCGTGCGCATTGCGGTCCATACGCATGCGCAGAAATGGCAATTTGTAGTCTGATCGCTGCGCTGCGAACAACGGCAGCTAGCGATCAACTCGGAATGACCCCCAATATGCGTTCATTAAAGAATCAGCATTTATAGCCACATGCAAAGTAGAAACTATCAGGATCACCATAGATAACCATACCTGCCCAAAATATGAGTACATAGATATAAAAGTAAGGTTCTGTGGCTCTAAAGGCCAAAGCCTCCTCTAAAAGCAAGAATATGACTATCCCTATTTGCTATTTCTCAAAACAAGATGAGCAAGTACTGACCATAAGATTCAGCTTTCCCTGAAAATCTAGAAAGCTTTTTGGTTCTCTGTGAACTGGTCAGGAAGATGTGGTGGGAGACATGGTGGGAGATGGGCATCTCCTACTGTACTTAGCTAAAGAGAGACCTTCCTATCGCAACTCTGTTCCAGCATCCCTGCACTACTGGAACCTTACATATACTTACCAGCTGCTGAGCTGTATTACACCACACTCTGCTCAAGCTCCACTCTATCCTGACCAGTCTATATCAGAGCAAGTAATCATTACTTCTTCCAATAAACCATCCCACTAATTAAGCAATTAGTGGAATGGGTTTCAGCCTCCTTTACCATAGAGCAAGTATGGCTCACTGGTACTATGTGCAATGCAGGGGTGCTGAGAGGGGCAGTACTACTTATCTAGATCCAGGCTTGACCAAGGGGCCCAGCCAGATACCAGGCCAGCTGTGCAGGAGTAACAATGCTCACCTCCTAGGGGCACAATGCTGTGGAGTATTATTTTTTTAAACTACCTTTCCCACACCACCAGGATTTGGCAAAACTACCCATATCACAGACACCAGTGTAGTGTAGAATAAATGTAATGGTGTAGAATAAATGTAATGGAAGCTGGCATCAGGCAAAGAATATTGGAATCATGTCCCCTAGCAGGAGTCACACAAGCAAGATAACCGAAAATTACACTAAGGGTTGATGCAGAGTGGAATGGAAGTTGGTTTGCCAGGCGTATCTTGCATTTTTCCACTCTGTGCGTGCTCTAGGACAGGGGTGGGGAACCTCAGGCCCAAGGGCCGTATAAGGCCCGCAGAGCCACTTGATCCGGCCCGGCCAGGCTCACCTAACCGACGGAGATCCGGGTGCCTGCTGAGATTTTGTTACTAGTGGGCGCCTGGCTTTTTCCCCTCAGCAGCCGCCGAAGGCAGGAGCTCCTGAGCTCCGGCTTCCAGCTCTGGCAGTGTGCATGTGCGGCTGTGCGGTGCTATGGGAGAGATGTCATGACGTCTCTCCCATAGTTCTGAGGAGCAGCGGACAGGCGGAGGGCAACAGTCCAGAAGCAGGAGCAGGGCTGGTGAGTATTGTGTTTTTTTTTTCTTTTAATGTGTGTGTGTGTAAGCGTTGCTACTAGGGGGCATATCTACTGGGGCATAACAACTGACTGGAGGTATATCTACTGGGGGCATAACTACTGACTGGGGGCATAACTACTGGGGGCGGGCTAATTTTTAAGTTGATCATTTTTGTATGGCTCCCGAAGGATTTTATAAATATCCAAATCGCCCTTGGTAGAAAAAAGGTTCCCCACTCCTGCTCTAGGATAACACGTATGCAAATACAGGTAAGGTAAAGTCTTATGAAATTCAGTTGCTTTTACACTTGTAACTGTAGGGGCGTTGCTAGGCAGTAAGGGGGTATTCTCCTGATGTACTGTAGATAATATTCACTGTAGACATGTTGACAGAATTACTGGATATGTATCATTGTGTGGAAGCATAAATATGGCTATTTGCAGACAGGCGGTTTTCACCTCATATAATGGTGCAATATAATGGTGGTGCAAGTGCACACTGATGATAATGATGCACACACATTTATTATGGGAAAATATATGCATTTAGGGCCTTATTCAGTTTTGTTAGCAAACCAAAAAAGAAAAACCACTGCAGATAGGAATATGTAACATATGCAGAGAGATTTAGGGGCCAATTCAGACCTGGACATTGCTGTGGCAGCAGTCACAGTCTGAAGCCCAGTGAATTGTGCGCATGTGCAGCAGCCGCACTGCGCGTATGCATACAGTGAGATGCGACAGCATCTCACTTGTGTGATCGCTTCTGTCTGATTGATAGGCAGAGGCAGTCGCCGGAAGGGAGGGGGCCTTGCAGTGGCATTGGGGAGGGGATGCTGCTCGGACAAAGCAGGTGTGTCCGGACCATTTGCGGAGTAATTAACTGTACTGTAGATGTGCTTTTTTTTTTTTAGCACATCTACGATCAACTCTGAATCAGACACTTAGATTTGGGTGGAGTGTCTTCAAACTGAAATCTAAATTGCAGTGTAAAAATACAGCAGCCAGTATTTACTATGCACAGAAACAATATAACTCACCCAAATCTAAATCTCTCTGCACATGTACATCTGCCACACCTCAAGTGCAACATGGGTGGTCATTCCGAGTTGTTCGCTCGGTAATTTTCTTCGCATCGCAGCGATTTTCCGCTATTTGCGCATGCGCAATGTTCGCACTGCGACTGCGCCAAGTAAATTTGCAATGAAGATTGGTATTTTACTCACGGCATTACAAGGTTTTTTCTTCGTTCTGGAGATCGGAGTGTGATTGACAGGAAGTGGGTGTTTCTGGGCGGAAACTGGCCGTTTTATGGGAGTGTGTGAAAAAACGCTACCGTTTCTGGGAAAAACGTGGGAGTGGCTGGAGAAACGGAGGAGTGTCTGGGCGAACGCTGGGTGTGTTTGTGACGTCAAACCAGGAACGACAAGCACTGAACTGATCGCACTGGAAGAGTAAGTCTCGAGCTACTCAGAAACTGCACAGAGAAGTCTTTTCGCAATATTGCGAATCTTTCGTTCGCAATTTTGATAAGCTAAGATTCACTCCCAGTAGGCGGCGGCTTAGCGTGTGCGAGCGAACAACTCGGAATGAGGGCCATAGTTTTGCCCAATTGCTTACTTTTTTGGTTTGCTATTTAACCTGAATAACCCCCTTAGTTCCGTGCGTGCAATGAAAGTGATTACAGCCAACTTATATTGGCTCCCTTTGTGGATATCTGCAATACAGAGTGAAGAATATTTGAATATTCACAATACATTGACAGGTATACAGCAATGAAATAGAATACACAACTGAGATTTCAGAAAATAAAATAGACAAAGGTACATATATCGGGCACCATAATTGGAGTCCAAGAAGAATGAGGAATACAGTCAACAGAATAACACAAGTTGAATTCCCCACTGATACCCATAAGACAAAAACTAACATATCAAATTCACCATACAGTTTTAAAGTGAGGTGAACAGTTACAGTCTGAGGTTGAGCAAATGGAAGACAGAAGTAGTCAAAATTATCAGTCAATTAAGAGCACATTAAAAGCATAGCCCAAACAGTCAGACAGTTTGAACGCTATAACCAGCAAGGAGTGTGTACCACTGAAGTAATGACCATATAAAACCACCTGTTACCAGTATCTGAGAATCAATTATGTCAGCGATTTAGACTGCAGTTGTCCCCATGAGACACCCATGATGTGCATTCCTTACATGTCTGGGTGTTCTCAAACCCAGGACTTTCAAAGTTGGAATTGTCTTCTTCAGCAGTCAGAGATAAATCATCAGCAAAGTGTCAAATATTTAGTTTCTGGGGTTATCCCATTTCATTCACCTTGTTTTCTGTCACATGTATTACTGTAGGTCAAAGTATGTCAGGAATTGGTATCTGGCACAATGGATCTTATCTTCGTGCTGGTGCACTAACTTGCAGATGTCAGGTTCCCATGCTGGCTATCCATCTCACCTGCTACACTGCTGTGCTCAGTGTACCCCCCTCTGTGAACCCCGTTGTTTGGCCTCCATCCTGGACCCTGGATACTGCCATAACACCAGCGGTTAGCTGACCCTAGATCCTCCAATCCTGGCATCCACTGTAGTCAGGTGATTCCACCTACCAATCACCACAATCCATGGGGGATATAAGGAAGGCACTGACTTGCTATCAGTGCCTTGAACTAACCGTTGCTTCCCAAGCAACAATCTGGGCTCTGGACCTCTGACTAGAGATGTGCACTTGAAATTTTTCGGGTTTTGTGTTTTGGTTTTGGGTTCGGTTCCACGGCCGTGTTTTGGGTTCGACCGCGTTTTGGCAAAACCTCACCGAATTTTTTTTGTCGGATTCGGGTGTGTTTTGGATTCGGGTGTTTTTTTCAAAAAACCCTAAAAAACAGCTTAAATCATAGAATTTGGGGGTCATTTTGATCCCAAAGTATTATTAACCTCAAAAACCATAATTTCCACTCATTTTCAGTCTATTCTGAACACCTCACACCTCACAATATTATTTTTAGTCCTAAAATTTGCACCGAGGTCGCTGGATGACTAAGCTAAGAGACCCTAGTGGCCGACACAAACACCTGGCCCATCTAGGAGTGGCACTGCAGTGTCACGCAGGATGGCCCTTCAAAAAAATACTCCCCAAACAGCACAATACGCAAAGAAAAATTAAAGAAAAAAGAGGTGCAAGATGGAATTGTCCTTGGGCCCTCCCACCCACCCTTATGTTGTATAAACAGGACATGCACACTTTAACCAACCCATCATTTCAGTGACAGGGTCTGCCACACGACTGTGACTGAAATGACGTGTTGGTTTGGACCCCCACCAAAAAAGAAGCAATTAATCTCTCCTTGCACAAACTGGCTCTACAGAGGCAAGATGTCCACCTCATCATCATCCTCCGATATATCACCGTGTACATCCCCCTCCTCACAGATTATCAATTCGTCCCCACTGGAATCCACCATCTCAGCTCCCTGTGTACTTTGTGGAGGCAATTGCTGCTGGTCAATGTCTCCACGGAGGAATTGATTATAATTAATTTTAATGAACATCATCTTCTCCACATTTTCTGGAAGTAACCTCGTACGCCGATTGCAGACAAGGTGAGCGGCGGCACTAAACACTCTTTCGGAGTACACACTTGTGGGAGGGCAACTTAGGTAGAATAAAGCCAGTTTGTGCAAGGGCCTCCAAATTGCCTCTTTTTCCTGCCAGTATAAGTACGGACTGTCTGACGTGCCTACTTGGATGCGGTCACTCATATAATCCTCCACCATTCTTTCAATGGGGAGAGAATCATATGCAGTGCCAGTAGACGACATGTCCGTAATCGTTTGCAGGTCCTTCAGTCCGGACCAGATGTCAGCATCAGCAGTCGCTCCAGACTGCCCTGCATCACCGCCAGCGGGTGGGCTCGGAATTCTGAGCCTTTTCCTCGCACCCCCAGTTGCGGGAGAATGTGAAGGAGGAGATGTTGACAGGTCGCGTTCCGCTTGACTTGACAATTTTCTCACCAGCAGGTCTTTGAACCCCAGCAGACTTGTGTCTGCCGGAAAGAGAGATCCAAGGTAGGTTTTAAATCTAGGATCGAGCACGGTGGCCAAAATGTAGTGCTCTGATTTCAACAGATTGACCACCCGTGAATCCTTGTTAAGCGAATTAAGGGCTCCATCCACAAGTCCCACATGCCTAGCGGAATCGCTCTGTGTTAGCTCCTCCTTCAATGTCTCCAGCTTCTTCTGCAAAAGCCTGATGAGGGGAATGACCTGACTCAGGCTGGCAGTGTCTGAACTGACTTCACGTGTGGCAAGTTCAAAGGGCAGCAGAACCTTGCACAACGTTGAAATCATTCTCCACTGCGCTTGAGACAGGTGCATTCCACCTCCTATATCGTGCTCAATTGTATAGGCTTGAATGGCCTTTTGCTGCTCCTCCAACCTCTGAAGCATATATAGGGTTGAATTCCACCTCGTTACCACTTCTTGCTTCAGATGATGGCAGGGCAGGTTCAGGCATTTTTGGTGGTGCTCCAGTCTTCTGTACGTGGTGCCTGTACGCCGAAAGTGTCCCGCAATTCTTCTGGCCACAGACAGCATCTCTTGCACGCCCCTCTCGTTTTTTAAATAATTCTGCACCACCAAATTCAAGGTATGTGCAAAACATGGGACGTGCTGGAATTTGCCCAGATTTAATGCACACACAATATTGCTGGCGTTGTCCGATGCCACAAATCCACAGGAGAGTCCAATTGGGGTAAGCCATTCCGCGATGATCTTCCTCAGTTGCCGTAAGAGGTTTTCAGCTGTGTGCGTATTCTGGAAACCGGTGATAAAAAGCGTAGCCTGCCTAGGAAAGAGTTGGCGTTTGCGAGATGCTGCTACTGGTGCCGCCGCTGCTGTTCTTGCGGCGGTAGTCCATACATCTACCCAGTGGGCTGTCACAGTCATATAGTCCTGACCCTGCCCTGCTCCACTTGTCCACATGTCCGTGGTTAAGTGGACATTGGGTACAGCTGCATTTTTTAGGACACTGGTGACTCTTTTTCTGAGGTCTGTGTACATTTTCGGTATCGCCTGCCTAGAGAAATGGAACCTAGATAGTATTTGGTACCGGGGACACAGTACCTCCAACAAGTCTCTAGTTGGCTCTGCAGTAATGATGGATACCGGAACCACGTTTCTCACCACCCAGGATGCCAAGGCCTCAGTTATCCGCTTTGCAGCAGGATGACTGCTGTGATATTTCATCTTCCTCGCAAAGGACTGTTGGACAGTCAATTGCTTGGTGGAAGTAGTAAAAGTCGTCTTACAACTTCCCCTCTGGGATGACCATCGACTCCCAGCAGCAACAACAGCAGCGCCAGCAGCAGTAGGCGTTACACGCAAGGATGCATCGGAGGAATCCCAGGCAGGAGAGGACTCGTCAGAATTGCCAGTGACATGGCCTGCAGGACTATTGGCATTCCTGGGGAAGGAGGAAATTGACACTGAGGGAGTTGGTGGGGTGGTTTGCGTGAGCTTGGTTACAAGAGGAAGGGATTTACTGGTCAGTGGACTGCTTCCGCTGTCACCCAAAGTTTTTGAACTTGTCACTGACTTATTATGAATGCGCTGCAGGTGACGTATAAGGGAGGATGTTCCGAGGTGGTTAACGTCCTTACCCCTACTTATTACAGCTTGACAAAGGCAACACACGGCTTGACAAATGTTGTCCGCATTTCTGTTGAAATACTTCCACACCGAAGAGCTGATTTTTTTGGTATTTTCACCAGGCATGTCAATGGCCATATTCCTCCCACGGACAACAGGTGTCTCCCCGGGTGCCTGACTTAAACAAACCACCTCACCATCAGAATCCTCCTTGTCAATTTCCTCCCCAGCGCCAGCAACACCCATATCCTCCTCATCCTGGTGTACTTCAACACTGACATCTTCAATCTGACTATCAGGAACTGGACTGCGGGTGCTCCTTCCAGCACTTGCAGGGGGCGTGCAAATGGTGGAAGGCGCATGCTCTTCACGTCCAGTGTTGGGAAGGTCAGGCATCGCAACCGACACAATTGGACTCTCCTTGTGGATTTGGGATTTCGAAGAACGCACAGTTCTTTGCTGTGCTTTTGCCAGCTTGAGTCTTTTCATTTTTCTAGCGAGAGGCTGAGTGCTTCCATCCTCATGTGAAGCTGAACCACTAGCCATGAACATAGGCCAGGGCCTCAGCCGTTCCTTGCCACTCCGTGTGGTAAATGGCATATTGGCAAGTTTACGCTTCTCCTCCGACAATTTTATTTTAGATTTTTGAGTCCTTTTTTTACTGATATTTGGTGTTTTGGATTTTACATGCTCTGTACTATGACATTGGGCATCGGCCTAGGGAGACGACGTTGATGGAATTTCATCGTCTCGGACATGACTAGTGGCAGCAGCTTCAGCACGAGGTGGAAGTCGATCTTGATCTTTCCCTATTTTTGGAACCTCAACATTTTTGTTCTTCATATTTTAATAGGCACAACTAAAAGGCACCTCAGGTAAACAATGGAGATGGATGGATACTAGTATACTTATGGATGGACGAGCGACTGCCGACACAGAGGTAGCTACAGCCGTGGACTACCGTACTGTGTCTGCTGCTAATATAGACTGGATGATAATGAGATAAAATTAAAAAATATATATATATATATCACACTAGTACTGCAGCCGGACAGGTATATATTATGTAATGACGGACCTGCTGGACACTGTCTGTCAGCACTGCAGACTCCTAAAGTAAGCTACTAGTATCAAGAATATAGAAAAAAAACCACGGGTAGGTGGTATACAATTATGGATGGACGAGCGACTGCCGACACAGAGGTAGCTACAGCCGTGGACTACCGTACTGTGTCTGCTGCTAATATAGACTGGATGATAATGAGATAAAATTAAAATATATATATATATCACACTAGTACTGCAGCCGGACAAGTATATATTATGTAATGACGGACCTGCTGGACACTGTCTGTCAGCACTGCAGACTCCTAAAGTAAGCTACTAGTATCAAGATGATAGAAAAAAAAAAACACGGGTAGGTGGTATACAATTATGGATGGACGAGCGACTGCCGACACAGAGGTAGCTACAGCCGTGGACTACCGTACTGTGTCTGCTGCTAATATAGACTGGATGATAATGAGATACAATTAAAATATATATATATATCACACTAGTACTGCAGCCGGACAGGTATATATTATGTAATGACGGACCTGCTGGACACTGTCTGCAGAATGCGTTTATAAAAACACCACACGACGAGTGTTTAACTTTTTCAGGCAGACAATCACAATATACTAGTGGTCAGCAGACAATCACAATATACTGGTGGTCAGTGGTCACTGGTCAGTCACACTGGCAGTGGCACTCTGGCAGCAAAAGTGTGCACTGTACTTAAAATATGTACTCCTGCTATAACTGCTCCCCAGTCTCCCCCACAATTAAGCTGTGTGAGCAGTGAGCACTCAGCACAGTCAGATAATGATATACAGTATTACATATGATGCAGCACACTGGGCTGAGCACAGATATGGTATGTGACTGTGTCACACTGTGTATCGTTTTTTTTCAGGCAGAGAACGGATTAATTAAACTGGTGGTGGTCACTGGTCAATGGTCACACTACCAGCAAGTAGTACTCCATCCTAAGCAGACAATCACAATATACTGGTGGTCAGTGTGGTCACTGGTCAGTCACACTGGCAGTGTGGCACTCTGGTAGCAAAAGTGTGCACTGTACTTAAAATATATTATTTATGTACTCCTGCTCTAACTGCTCCCCAGTCTCCCCCACAATTAAGCTGTGTGAGCAGTGAGCACTCAGCACAGTCAGATATACAGTATTACATATGATGATGCAGCACACTGAGGCTGAGCACAGATATGGTATGTGACTGTGTCACACTGTGTATCGTTTTTTTTCAGGCAGAGAACGGATTAATTAAACTGGTGGTCAATGGTCACTGGTCACACTATCAGCAAGTAGTAGTACTCCAGTCCTAATATGCTCCCCAAAATTAGTAAATACTAAATAGTGTCTCTAACTCTCTACTCTCTTCTCTATAAACGGAGAGGACGCCAGCCACGTCCTCTCCCTATCAATCTCAATGCACGTGTGAAAATGGCGGCGACGCGTGGCTCCTTATATAGAATCCGAGTCTCGCGATAGAATTCGAGCCTCGCGAGAATCCGACAGCGGGATGATGACGTTCAGGCGCGCTCGGGTTAGCCGAGCAAGGCGGGAAGGTTCGAACCTGCCTCGGACCCGTGTAAAAAGGCTGAAGTTCGGGGGGGTTCGGATTCCGAGGAACCGAACCCGCTCATCACTACCTCTGACTTCCATTCCCATTGTTCTCCGCTATCTGTCTTCCCTGTCAGATTCAGCCTGACTCCTGTGACACGCTCTGTGAGCGCTCGTCAGTTCCAGCCTGACCACTGAACACCTGCTGTGTCTGCTTTCTTCTGCAAGCATTGTCAGTTTCAGTTTGACTCAACTAAGATCTCCTGCATTCAGCCAACTCATTACACATGTTGTGTTCAGCCTTGGATAGAGTATTCTTCAGTTAAATCCTGACTCAAGTGTGATTTCCATCTCAGCACAGTGTTATCCTTGGTTCCAGCCTGATTTAGTTCCCCATCTGTTACTGACTCTGTGAAATAGTCATATCATCGGTTCCAGTCCGATAGTCATATAATCGGTTCTAGTCTGATAGTCACATCACCGTTTCCAGTCCGAAAGTCACATCATTGTTTCCAGTCCGATAGTTACATTATCATTTCTAGTCCAATAGTGACAAAAACGGTTGCAGACCGATAGCAGTAACATTGGTTCCAGCCCGATAGAAACATAATCAGTTACAACCCGATACAAGCAACATCGGTTCCAGCCCAATAGAAGCACGATTGGTTCCTGTCCAATACAAGCACCATCGGTTTCAGCTGATACCGTTATTATCAGTTCTAGCCAGAGATTCCTATTATCAGTTCTAGTCAACAGTCTATATCAGGTTCCAGTCTCACATATACTTAATTGGTTCCAGTTCTATATCCAAGCTCATATTATTTCTACCAGTTCATCCATTCTAGCGTAGTACCAGTAGACCTAGCCAGTGGGCCACAACCTGCATGTCAAATGCAGCTGGTCTATACATCCTTGCGGGGGTTCCTAGTGAAAACTGCTGGCATGTTAGAATCTGCACCTCTGGTTTGGGTATGAGACAACTGATTGGTACTCACTAATCATTCCATTCTGTCCATGCGCAAGAACTATCTCAAGCTTCCCAGTTTCCTCCATCAAACTTCTACCACAGGTCCACCAGTGTCGCTACCGGGAACACAAAATACCTCAGACCTGACACTGTACAACCATTCAGCTGTCCCTATTCCAGTGTCACAGTGGTGTGCTTAAACTGAAGTAAGTGTACATAGGCTTTCTTAGTATGTGCTGATATCATGTTAGTGTCATGTTCACTACTCATCGTATGACACAATGGGTTAAATTTACTAAGAACCGTGTTTGACTTCTAAACCATAGTCAGTGATATCACTGGTAGCTTTTAGGGTCTAAATCATTTATAAGCATAGTTTTTGAGTGTATATAGACTTCTAATGTCATTATCCATAATTTTTTCTGTTGAATTGCCCCATTTATGATAGACTCTGCTGTCAAACAGAAGTACTGTATGACTTCACTGTTAATGTGCAGTGGATTCAAAGCACTGCACAGAGTAGTATGATTTGTGCAGACTTTATAGTGTAAAATGTTAAATAAATTGTTAATTTAAAAAATAAAATGTGTGGTCCCCCCAAAACCATAACCAGTCCCAGACCTCTCTAGTACTGTAAAATTGTGGGAAATCCCATGCCTATTCCAAGCACCCTGTTGGTGGTGGGGGCATGGTTAATGGTGTAAAATTTAGAAAAGAAAATTATTTTTATGTACAGAGCAACTATGAGTCCCATCAAGCCTGTCCTAGTATGCCGACACTTAGAACCACAAGGGCTAACATTCCCAGACATGACGGTCCCTCTGGCACCTGTAGTCTGACTGATTGTAAAGAAAATATTAAAATAGGGAAGTCCTTTATTAAAAATCATGCCAACCCATGGATTGTATCCTCTTTGGTCCATGTAGAAGTCCACTGGTCTTCAGAAAACACAAATCCAAAGCCCAGACAGACAATACTGTACAATTTGTACTGAAATTTAGTTGTATCCTAAACTCTGGACTTCTCATCAGTTTCTCATTGGTTTTTACACGTGTAGATCAGTTTCCCATTGGTTTTTACAGGTGTAGCATAAAATATCGACATTCAGAATGTCAACACCAGAATGTCGACATATTCTGAATGTTGACATAGATGGGAGTTGTCAACATTGCCATAATGTAGACAGTCAGCTTTTCAACCATGTGGACTATGTAAATTTAAGGGTAATGAGGTGAGTATGCCTAACCCTAACCCTATCCCCAATCACAGCCTTTCCCTGAAATTGTAAAAAAAAAGCTGTTAACATTCTATTGTAGACATTCACAATGCCAACATTCTGTCTGTTTTGACCACCTAAATGTTGACATTCAATATGCAAAACCAACTCTTTGTAAATATATCCCATAGAGACATGATATGACAAAAAGTAGGTTAATTATATTTAAAGACAAACTAAACCCTGGTGGCAGACATGAACAAACAGCTTAGGTCGAAGACTCGGCCTTAGGCCTAAGACTTATGCCCAGCTTGGGCCAAATTGGTCCCCACCCGCTTTTACTTTAACTTCATCTTAGACCACCAAAAGGGTGGCGCTCGAAAAACACCCATTGGGTGGTATAAACAACTGCCCCTGACAAAAAAAGATATTCCACACTATATCTAGCTCTCCGTGTGGCTCCTGTTTGCAATATTTCACTGTAAACAACATATGAAAAAGTCAAGGTTGGTTGGGAAATTACAGAAGATAATGAGGCTGAAAATAAAAGTGCTAAGGTCTAACAATGGGGGGTCATTCTGAGTTGTTCGCTCATTGCCGATTTTCGCTATGCTGCGATTTGTTGCTAACTGTGCATGCGCAAGGCACGCAGGGCGCATGCGCTTAGTTATTTAACTAAAAACTTAGCAGATTTGCTGAGAATTCTGCGGCGCTTTTCAGTCGCACTGCTGTTCGGTAAATGATTGACAGGAAAGGGGCGTTTCTGGGTGGTAACTCAGTGTTTTCCCGGCATTTGCTAAAAAACGCAGGCGTGTCAGGGAAAAACATGGGAGTATCTGGAGAAACGGGGGAGTGGCTGGCCGACCGCAGGGCGTGTTTGTGACGTCAAACCAGGAACTAAACGGACTGAGCTGATCGCAATCTGTGAGTAGGTCTGGAGCTACTCAGAAACTGCAGGGAATTATTTAGTAGCAGTTCTGCTAATCTTTCGTTTGCTATTCTGCTAAACTAAGATACACTCCCAGAGGGCGGCGGCCTAGCGTTTGCAATGCTGCTAAAAGCAGCTAGCGAGGGAACAACTCGGAATGAGGGCCAATGGTGGAGACTATTTCTAAAGAGGAATATCATATAACGCCAACTAATGTTTGTCTACTCTAATGAGCAGAAAGGCATAAGAGGACAAACAGGTCTAACTATGGAAAGCCTTTCCTCAGGCTGTGAGTATACGGGATCATACATCACGGGCAGCAGCAGCGGCGACAGGGGTCGAGCACATTGCTGTGATCGTCAGCCAGGGCTGTTTCTAGCCAATTTGGCTCCCAGTGCGAGATTTAAAAATGCGCCCCCCCATGACAAAAAAAAATGTGCCCCCCCCCCCCACACACACCTAGATAAAAAAAAAACTTGTGCGCGCCCCCGGCAAGGGGCGTGGCCTCATATAAATGGGTGTGGTCTCATTTAAATGGGCATGGCCGCGTCTGAAAAGACTACCTCACAATCCAGTTTTTGACCCTGCTCCAACAGATCACGACCACCACAGGAAAAAAAAATTCTACCATATTAAGCCCCACACAGTAATGCCCCCTGCACCATATTATACCACACACTGCAATGCCCTTGATACATTAAATCCCCACACTACGGCAGGCAAGAGTCCCCATTTCACACATTACGGCAGGTGTCCCCATTTTACACATTGAGAGAGAGAATACTTACAGAGGCTATTACCGCTCTTCGGCCCGCCTCACCAGTCGCTCCTCGCGCCGGCCTTTCCCTCTTCCTAACTTGGATCCCCCTCTGTACTCCGCTCGGGGGGGGGAGTTTCGCGGAGTGACGGGGTTGCGTCGTGACGTAACGGCGCAACCGCGTCATTCCGTGAAACTCCGCCCCCCGAGCGGGTTACTCGGGGAGAAATAAGAGGGGGAAGCAGGGAGCCACAGTTAGTGCCGCGGCGGGCGCCCAGTGCGGTTGCACTGCTCGCCTGCCCCAAGAAACGGCCCTGTCGTCAGCATGTATAAACGTCCTCCTCCTGTTGCCTTCCACAGTTACAAGAGACATACAACAGATACATTGTAGCTGCTGCCTACGTCTCTATACAAGAAGGGAGACTTACAGTGCTCTTTCCATGGGCTAAAGATTGAATGAGAGCACAATAAAATATGCTCATAGGAAATATATTTCAGCAAGTCATAGCATAAATATATGCATGGACTAAAAGACCCCTTTTTTAATATAATTGAACCAACTGACTTTGATTCCGCTGGCGAATAGAATGAACCAAATACTGTTTATAATATTGGTTTTGTTTATTCCTGTTGTGTGTATATAATGTTTTTAAATTTTTAATGGTAATATATTGATGAATGGATATTAATGTATCTTTAGGTGTTGTTTTATTGATAGGCGGAGCAGTACCGCCCTGTTGGGAGCTGCATGTTTAGTATATAACCAGTTGCTGAAACGAGCTTGGTGGCTAGGAAGCGCTTGGATTTGTTTTTTGTTTTTATTCTGTTTTATTAACATCATTTATATGCACAAATAAACTGCATTTCTATATTTTAACATAATACTGAGTTTCAGAGTATGTTTACTGATTGACATAAAATAAAAGTACAGTAGTGAAGGATTACAATGGTCCAGTAAAAAGCTAGGTGTCAATCATCTCAGTGTCTTTTGGGTGCAGAGCATATGCTCATATATATAGTAAAGAACTAGCTACACCCAGACCACAGCATGTTTAAGTTGCTTCCTTCAGGCAGGCGTTACAGGGCCGTCCCCACTGGGTCCACCAGAAGCCTCAAAAGTTTATTTCCCCAAACAGCCCGCTTGCTGAACTCCTGAACATTGACTGACTAGACGTACATGTAACTCACTTGTGTCCCTATGGTATACCTATCTGTATGACTTTACTTGCCCCCACCTGCTTATCTGTTACCTACTTGGCTGTTGTATAGCAAACCAAAGACAAATTCCTACTATACGCAAGTATGCCTGGCCAATAAAGATCATTCTGATTCTGATCCCTAAGAAAAAGAGACATAAGTCGGATCCCAAGTCAATCTCAGGTCAGATCAGATATTGTCAAGAATGAAAAGGATACTGTTAGGTTCCTGGTGCTCAGAACAAGGGAGATGTTCATGAAGTGAGTCCAGAGCACCAGGACGTAACGCTGGGAAAGGGGAATGGAAAGGGAATAGCCCCTGGCGCCCTAACTCTGTTGTCTCACCCGTGCTGTCAGAAATCCCTTGCGAGACTATGGTTCCTTGAGCCCTTGGCAGCCGCGTTTGAAGGGCGGATTATGTCTGCCCAACTCCGATGCCCCCCGGTCTTAGTGAGAGACAAAGGGAAATCTGAGACAGGATGATAACAAGAGGCCCTCTAACTAAGCAAACAGGCCAGGGGCTACAAGCTAACTAAAAACCTAAAGTATGTGCAGAGAAACCGCCAAAGGAAAATAACAACAAAGGAAATGCTGATCACACGCCGACACAATACCTTTGTGTACCGGCGGTGACAGCATAAGCAGAACCCTCTGCAAAACACCAGGGACAGAAACAATAATGAAATACAGCGGCCTAGGCCAACGGACGCGGCAGAGCCGCTACTCACGGAACCGGTACGAATACTGGCAAATGGACAGGAACCCTCAATGATGCCGACACACACTCTCAGAACTGGAGGACAGGCAGAATCCTAAACGACAGACCGGTGGACACCAGGAAACCAGGAACTTGACCAGGGATAGGCAAAGCCACTGGACCTCAGGGCAGGAACGCCTCACAGCAGGACACGGGATCAGACACAGGAATCGACACAGGGACTGACACAGGAATCAACACAGGAAGCAGCTAGTCAGACACTGCTATACAGGAGCTCAGGGACTGGCAGGAACCAAGTCAGACTTCAAGCAGACTGAAAACCAAGAAATATCACCAGCATCTGTGAATTGCAGTCAGCCAGCATATAACAGAGAGGCCTAATTAATAATCTCGTGCAGCTGCCCTCTAGCATGACTCCAAACTGACAAGATACAATTAGCAGCCAGGTGAGGCTGAACACATGGGAACAAGCTGCAATTACACAGACCCACCAGCGGCAGCAGACAAGAGTATTCTAAAACAGAGCAACGGGAAATCCTGGCATGCAAGACAACTTTATAAACATAAAATAGGAATGAACCACTACCTGTGGTTCATAACAGTATCCCCTCCTTAAGGGTGAGCTCCGAGCACCCCATGACACCCACGCGGAACATAAACAGAAGTATAACATAAAATACAGAACAAAAATGCAAAACAGGAATGAGCCACAGCCGTGGCTCATAACAGATACAGATTGTGAGACATTGGCAATCAAAAACATGAATTCAAGAGATATAGAGCCCTATTTATGAACATTATTTTTAATAAAATAATGTAAAAAAGGGTGTTTTCACACCCTTTTCACATTATTTTAGTATCACTCCAATGTATTAAAGGGCATTTGAATGTAATTTTTTAGTAACACACATTGCATTTCCCATACTTATAATAGGAAATGCGATGTGGCTGAATCTACAAAAAAAAAGTAAAAATGCACTGCAGTGTGCCCTGTGATAATTTCCCTAGCTCAGGCTGGCAAATTCACAGGGCAGCACTGCGATCTGTAGCCTTTGCCCTGCTTTCTCTGCCCCATGTCAGAGAAAGCTGTGTGGGGATCGAGCTCCGGTGATTAGCTCTGTGTGTCTGATGGACACACAGGCTAATCACTGCTTAAAAAAAAAAAAGTAAAAAACAAAACAAAAAAAGGAGATTTATGGTAGATTTACCATTGTTAAATCTCTTTCTGCGAGGTACACTGGGTTCCACAGGGAATACATCAGGGTGTGGAGATGGATCTTGATCCAAGCACCATCATGTTAAAGCTTTAGCTGTCCCAGGATGCATTGGGGCCTCCTCTATAGCCCCGCCTCCAGGCAATCTGAGCTCAGTTTCATTAACCAGTCCAATGCAGGAGAAGGTAAAAGAGAAGTCAGATGTTAGTCACATAGAATCACATTCTCACGACAGGAGAAGGTACCAGAAGCTAATGCCATACAAACCCATAGAAGCTAGGTGCGTCAAGGTGGGCTCCCTGTGGAACCCAGTGTACCTCGCAGAAAGAGATTTAACAATGGTAAGTCTAACATAAATCTCCTTTTCTGCAGCAGGGTATACTGTGTTCCACAGGGAATACATCGGGATGTCCTAAAGCAGTTCCTCAAGGGAGGGGATGCGCCTTAGCGGGTATGAGAACCTGGCATCCACAGGAAGCATCCTTGGAGGCGGAAGTATCAAAGTCAAAGAACCTAATGAACGTGTTCACTGAGGACCACGTAACCGCCTTGCACAATTGTTCTGCGGACACGCCATGTCGGGTCGCCCAAGTGGGTCCAATAGACCGAGTAGAATGGGCTTTAATAGCAGCAGGAGCTGGAAGTCCAACCTGTACATAAGCTTGTGAAATCACCATTCTAATCCATCTGGCCAAGGTTTGCTTATTCGCAGGCCAGCCACGTTTGTGGAATCCAAACAGTACAAAAAGGGTATCTGGCCTCCTAATAGAGGCAGTTCTCTCCACATATACAGTATGCAGAGAGCCCGTACCACATCCAAAAACCGTTCTTTGGAGGACAAGTCAGAAGAGATAAAGGCCGGAACCACAGTCTCTTGATTAAGGTGGAAAGATGACACCACCTTAGGTAAATAACCAGGGCGAGTTCTAAGACCTGCTCAGTCATGATGAAATATCAGAAAGGGTGGACGACAGGACAAAGCGCTTAGGTCCGACACCCTTCTGGCAGAGGCAATAGCCAGTAAGAACAGGACCTTAGCTGTAAGCCATTTAAGGTCCACTGACTCAAGAGGTTCAAATGGAAACTCTTGCAGGGCATTCAGGACAACAGACAAATCCCATGGAGCCACAGGAGGCACATAGGGAGGTTGAATCCGCAATACACCCTGAGTGAAGGTATGAACATCAGGTATAGAAGCAATTTTTCTCTGAAACCACACCGACAAGGCAGATATGTGAACCTTGAGGGAGGCCAGATGATGGCCTATGTCCAGACCTTCTTGCAGGAAAGCCAGGATTCTGGACATCTTGAATCTGTGAACAGCATAGTTATTATCAGCACACCAGGTGAAATAAGAATTCCAGACTCTGTAATAGATCCGGGCAGATGCTGGTTTGCGGGCCTTCAACATAATTTGGATGACCACCTCAGAAAATCCTTTTGCCCTTAGGAGTGAAGCTTCAAGAGCCACGCCGTCAAAGCCAGCCTGACCAGGTCTGGGTAGAGACAAGGGCCCTGTACGAGGAGGTCTGGTCACTGAGGAAGTAGAAGAGGATGCTCTATCGATAGACCCTGCGAGGTCTGAGAACTAATGCTGTCTGGGCCACAATGGAGTGACTAGAATTAGTATTCCTCATTCTTGCTTGAGCTTCCGCAGGTCCCTGGGCAGGAGTGACACTAGAGGGAACACGTAAGGCAGAAGAAAGTTCCATGGAATTGCTAGTGCATCCACGAACGCTGCTTGAGGATCCCTGGTCCTTGATCTGAAGACCGGAACTTTGTGATTGTGTCGAGACGCCATCAGGTCTACATCTGGTAGGCCCCACTTGTCCACTAGGAGTTGAAAGACTTCCGGATGAAGACTCCACTCCCTGGCGTGCACGTCTTGGTTACTGGGGAAGTCCGCTTCCCAGTTGAGGACACCCGGAATGAACACTGCCGATATTGCTGGGAGATAGCCTTCTGCCCAACATAGGATTTTTGACACTTCCAACATTGCCATGCGGCTTCGAGTGCCACTTGATGGTTGATGTATACCACCGTGGTGGCATTGTCTGACCGTACTTGAATAGGCCTGTTCTGTACTAGAGACAGGGCAAGAGACAACACATTGAACACTGCCCACAACTCCAGAATGTTTATCGGGTGGAGTGATTCCTCCTTGGTCCACCGACCCTGAAAAGAGTGTTGCTTCAACACTGCACTCCATCCCCTCAGGCTGGCATCCATTGTCAGCAGGACCCAGTCAGGGATCCAGAAGGGACGGCCCCTGCCTAATTGCTGGTCCTGAAGCCACCAGGTCAGTGACAGACGAACCCTTGGAGTCAAAGTGATCGTATGAGACCTGATCTGATGAGGTAGGCTGTCCCATTTGGAAAGGATTAACCTCTGCAGAGGGCGGGAATGAAATTGAGTGTACTCCATCATGTCGAATGCCGACACCATCAGACCCAGTACTTGCATTGCCAAGTGTATCGACACTCTGGGCCGACAAAGGAAGCATCTTATCCTGTCCTGGAGCTTCAGGATCTTCTCTGGAGACAGAAACAGCCGTTGACTGTGCGTGTCCAGCAGTGACCCCAGGTGCACCATGCTCTGAGCTGGGACCAGCGAGGACTTCTTCCTATTGATGAGCCACCCGTGGGCTTGTAAGAAGCTTACTGTCAGTTGTAGATGGCTGAGAAGGACATTGTGGGAGTTTGCGAGGATTAGCAAGTCGTCCAGATATGGCAGAATCCTGTGTCCCTGGCAACGGAGATAAGACGTCACTACTGCCATTACCTTGGTGAAGATCCGAGGAGCTGTAGCAAGTCCAAATTACAGAGTCTGAAACTGATAGTAGATGTTGCCAATAGCAACCCACAGATATTGCTGATGCGACATGGAATAGGTATATGCAGGTATGCATCCTGTATATCCAGGGATACCATACAGTCTCTGTGTTCCATGGCCAGTACAATTGAGCGCAGTTTCCATAGAGAGAACTGCAATGGATACATAGACTGAATACATTGACCCACAATGGTCTTAATGAAGAATTCCATTTAGGATGCTTTTTGTAACAATTTAGGACTGAACACTGCTATCCTCTGTTTGACCGATTAATTTAGCCTTGTTTCTTTGGATATGAACTTCGCTGAGTGTCACATTTCTGCTATCACTCATGGTTGGGCATTACGTTAGGTGACACTGCTTTGTGTCATGCACTGTACATGTGGGTGGATCCACACCTGTCTTATAGCTTTAAATATTCTTTAGATCACTTGGTTCACCTTTAGTTTCAGAACCACTTCCCTGTGACTGTCTCAAATGGTCTCTATCACGCATATGGGTATGGTATACATATAGGGGTAAATTTACTAAGATGGGAGTTCTATTTAAGATGGAATGTTGCCCATAACAACCAATCAGAAACCAGGTATTATCTTCTAGAAGGTGCTAGATAAATGAGAAGTAGGATCTGATTGGTTGGTATGGGCAACATCCCATCTGAAATAGAACTCCCATCTTAGTAAATTTACCCCATGGTCTCAATTGATCTTATAAAGGATCTATACAGTCATACCACACTGGGTGACGTCCAATTCCGTCAGACCTTGGAAACTAAACAGTGTTGGGCCCAGTCAGTACCAGCTTTGGAGACTGTCTGGGAATACTGGGTGCTGTATATAAATCATGGTGGCTTATAGACCTACTTTCCTGCCCTATGCATTATGTTTATGGTACTCTAATAATGATATTTGGAGGCGACCTCCTTTTGACCTGAAACAATATTTCACATGGGTGTATGACTTCTATAGTTTTCCTCATTTTGGTTCCTTCAACATCACGTGCTATAATATACATACTAGCGTTACATCACTTTGCAGCCCCATCCTTTAGTGGTTCCAGCGATAATGTTCAATTCATCACTGGGTCTGTTTATTATGTCCTATCGTGCACGGTGGTTTCACTACTATAGGACTAGTTAGGCAGTGCTGTTTGCTCACCCATTACTTCACTACACAGCGGTACTGAGCAGTCGCTATGTGCTGAGCCGGGTTTGTTTACCATAGTAACGGCGCTACGGAGCGGGGGTGACGTGTGAGCTGCTTGCAGGCTCGTCCCACCCGGTTTCCTCCCACAGTATGGGCTCATTTGAACAGGCTGTTTTGGCGCCAATACAAGTATTTATTTGTGCTCTGTATGTTGTACTACTAGCCCCTGATGAAAACCAATGAATGGTTGATACAGCTGTCGGGCTGTGTATGCTGTATTGGACATGTCGTCTCTAAGGATTAAAATGCTCTCTTCCTTTTTTCTCATCAAATCATGAGTGCTGGCTATTTTTACTTTTTCTGGTATTCTGAGAAAGTGAGTGTGATTATTTATCCTTGCCTTGCACCACCAATATCATTCAGATTAAGTAGCTTTGAGTGCTGTCTATTTTCTGTTTTATATATATATATATATATATATATACAACTCCAATAGTGGACAAAGAGGCACTCAAGAGGCTGGTTAGAAGCAGAAAACTTGTATTGACATCAAGCGACGTTTCGGGGCAGAGCCCCTTCTTCAAAGCATACCAATACACAAGTGAACACAATAAACTTACCCCCTAAAATACCCCACAGGGCTCGGTGCGTCCTCCTCCGCGTCTCCCGCCTCAGCTCCGTCGCTGTTAGCCGCCGCCAGCTACTTCCGGGTCCCAGCTTGACCTGGTTGCCATAGCGACCACGTCTGTGTGCGTTCCACTGCAGAAGCAGCTGCGGTGCGGTTCACGCCGCGTAGCGTCAGCCGAGAGGGACGGGGAAGGCTCACACCTCTGATCCGCCCTGTAACAGACACAAAAATAAACACAAATGAAACATAACATTTAAAAACAGAGCAGACATGTAAGAGCCACTCAGTGCATATTCAGCAGCATGGTTACTTATATGGCATCTCCACTTCATAATATTAGACATATGCTATTACCAAATTAAACCCTATATTCTCCCACGTAATATATTACATAATGCTATTCCAGTTGATTTTGTCATTCAGTCCCAATGGGGACATAGTGCCAAGGCGGAAAATCCATCGAGATTCTGCCAGCAGAAGTGCCTTATGACGATCACCACCCCTAAGTGTTAGTGGGATGTGGTCAATCATAAAATATCTCAACATGGACAACGTATGGCCTTTCTCCCTAAAATGGCGAGCCACCGGTTGGTCTAAATTTCTACCTGATAGGTGAATAGCTGACCGATGGAGAGCCATACGATCTCTAAATGGCCTAGAGGTTTGTCCTACGTAATAGAGACCACACGGACAGCATATGATGTAAACTACAAACTCTGATCTACAGGTCAGAATATGTCTGATGTCATACAACTTTTCAGAGTGTGGATGTTTAAATTTACGGCAAGGTTGCATATATTTACAGGTAGTACAACCATGGCAGCTATAACAGCCCGGAGGTTTATAGTATACATTAGGCAACACACCTTTCCCCATACCTGAGATATCTGTTTTTACCAGCCTATCACGCAGATTGCGGCCTCGCTTAAAGGCCGCTAAGGGTCTAGTGTCCTTAAGCGATGGCAGATCACTATCGGATTTAATAATGGGCCACAACGCTACTGATGCTTGTTGAATAATAGGGCTGGCTGTCGTAAATTGACTAACCCATGGGATACACTTGTCTTGGGCTCTAGTCTTAGATTGTAAAAGCTGTGTGCGTGATATTTGTAACACCTGTTCCTTCTGTTTAAGTAAATTACTGGAATTATAGCCACGGGCTATAAACTTCAAGATTACTTCATCCAGTCTACCAGGAAGTGCCAACGGATCACTCACTATCCTAGCAATACGCATCATTTGGGATAGCGGTAATCCCCTCTTCAGAGCTTGTGGATGATGGCTCTCTGCTCTAAGGAAAGTGTTGCGGTCAACATCCTTATGATAAATGTCGGTACTAATGGTACCTCCACTGATCATCACTTTTACATCCAGAAAGTGCATGGTTGTGGCACTACAGGAATAGGTGTACTTAATTGAAGGATCAGACTGGTTCGCCTTCGCTAACAGTGCATCCAATCTATCCTGCCCCCCGGTCCATAGGATGAAAATATCATCTATGTACCGGGAGTATAATAGTAGATGTTGGCTCACTTCTGGACAATTCAGGAATAGATGTTCTTCCTGCGCAAACATGAACACATTTGCATATGAGGGGGCCGCAGCCGACCCCATGGCACATCCCCTCAGTTGCAAAAAGAACTGGCTGTCATACAAGAAGTAATTTCTGCAGAGAGTCAGTTCCAACAAACGAATAAATAAATCGTGGTCAAAAATGTCAGGATCAAGATAATCACATAGGAACCTGCGCATAGCCGCCACAACATCCACATGTTTAATGGAGGTGTAGAGGCTACACACGTCCAAACAACACATAATTGTCCCCTCCGGTATCACCTGTAAATCAAGTAAAAGGTTAATGAAGCTGGTGGTATCCTTCAAAAACGACTTTTTTAAAGGGAGCAAAGGCTGTAGAAGAAAGTCAAGTAACTGGGCTATCGCTTGCAGCAATGAATTACGGGCAGATATAATGGGCCGGCCCGGCGGAGTTACACTGTCCTTATGAAGTTTCGGAAGTGTGTATAATACCGGTGTTACCGGATGTTCATTCATAAGGATCTTTTGCAAATCAGGAGTAAGAAGACCATCTCCTACCGCTGTATCCAGTATTGCACGGATCTCCCGCTGATATTCCTTCGTGGGGTCACATTGTAATTTTTCATAAACTCCAGGTTCCCGTAGTTGACGTTCAATCTCACTTCTATAGGCCGTAAGGTTCTGGACCACAATGGCACCGCCCTTATCAGCCGGCCTGATGATAATATCATCATAGCTGGCTAAATTCTTTAATGCAGCCGTTTCAGTGTATGATAAATTCTTCCGTATCCGACCAGGTGCTGCAACAAATCTGGACACGGAATCATCAAGCAATCGATTGAACGTTTTTAATGACGGATTTGTTGACATCGGGTCAAAGCTGGATTTAGAATGAGTTTGTTGAAAACTAGCAAGAGGAGAGTGTTCAACGGCAGTAGATCGAGTATGAAAGAACTCTTTGAGACGTAATTTGCGTGCTAACTTGTGATGGTCTCGTTGCCATTCAAAGCCATCATACATGTTGGTAGGTACAAATGATAGTCCTTTTTGTAAGACCTTAAGCTCATCATCCGATAGGTTCCTGTTTGATAAATTAAACACTAACGTGTCTTCTTTTTCTCTGGATTTCGTCCGCCTCTTGTTTTGGCCCCCCCGGCGGGTGGAAGATCGCTTGTATGCAGAGGGCCTGAACCTAAAGGGGCACTAGTGCTAGGAGCACAGTCGTCAGAATCTGAGATCAGGAAGTCACTATCACTCTGGCTATTGGTGGTGGCTTGATTGAGTTGTTTTTTTTGCCAAGGTCTCCTTTTTTGGAACCGAGGTTTACTCCGAGACTCATTATCATTGCCTGAGAGCCATCGGTAGACCTTATTCTCATCATAGTCGTTATCCACCGTGGCCCGCTTGTTTCTTTTAAATTTCAATAATTCACGCTTATACTGGTCGCAGCTTTGTTCCAACTTGCTCACCCAGCTGCTATTAGCCGGGTCACTCAGTAATTTCTTGGATTCTTTCTCCAGAGCTTTAATTTTAATTCTAGTGTTATCCAGCTCACGACGTGATTCCTCAATCACCAATACCATGAGGTCTAGTGCACACCGATTGAGAATACCCACCCATTTACGAATAAAATCGGGGTTATTCCTCCCTATGGTTGGGGAGTTTCTACACCGAAAGCCTCTAGGAATTTTCCTGTCTTTGTAATAGTCAGTGAGTGATGAGGCATGTAATAAGAAATCAGTTTCTCTGCGCTTCAGCTTAAACAGCTGAAAGTAAATATCCTCCATGGTGTGTTTGGTGTCAAAGCCAGGTACTTTCTCTTTCAATAGAATCCCCTCGATTTGCTCAGAGGTAAAAGAAAAAGTCTCACAAGGGGGTGTAATGAAATTATGGCACCCCACGGCATCCTGCGATGCTGATGCACCTGAAGCTCCTTCCATATCTGCTATATAGACGTATACACCTCCTACAGTGATGTTTAAAAACAATGGCAAGCACTGCCAAAAATCTCCAGGGTATTGCTGGTGGTAGTTCAAATAATAACTGGTTAAAAAGTCAATTAGGTGCCATGCTACCTGGAATCAATCAAGTTGAAATTCCCATAGATACAAAGCCAAATCAGCCGGCACTCAGCTTTAGAGAACAACGTGCCCCGGTGCCTTAATCCTCAACATGTGTACAACTCCAATAGTGGACAAAGAGGCACTCAAGAGGCTGGTTAGAAGCAGAAAACTTGTATTGACATCAAGCGACGTTTCGGGGCAGAGCCCCTTCTTCAAAGCATACCAATACACAAGTGAACACAATAAACTTACCCCCTAAAATACCCCACAGGGCTCGGTGCGTCCTCCTCCGCGTCTCCCGCCTCAGCTCCGTCGCTGTTAGCCGCCGCCAGCTACTTCCGGGTCCCAGCTTGACCTGGTTGCCATAGCGACCACGTCTGTGTGCGTTCCACTGCAGAAGCAGCTGCGGTGCGGTTCACGCCGCGTAGCGTCAGCCGAGAGGGACGGGGAAGGCTCACACCTCTGATCCGTCCTGTAACAGACACAAAAATAAACACAAATGAAACATAACATTTAAAAACAGAGCAGACATGTAAGAGCCACTCAGTGCATATTCAGCAGCATGGTTACTTATATGGCATCTCCACTTCATAATATTAGACATATGCTATTACCAAATTAAACCCTATATTCTCCCACGTAATATATTACATAATGCTATTCCAGTTGATTTTGTCATTCAGTCCCAATGGGGACATAGTGCCAAGGCGGAAAATCCATCGAGATTCTGCCAGCAGAAGTGCCTTATGACGATCACCACCCCTAAGTGTTAGTGGGATGTGGTCAATCATAAAATATCTCAACATGGACAACGTATGGCCTTTCTCCCTAAAATGGCGAGCCACCGGTTGGTCTAAATTTCTACCTGATAGGTGAATAGCTGACCGATGGAGAGCCATACGATCTCTAAATGGCCTAGAGGTTTGTCCTACGTAATAGAGACCACACGGACAGCATATGATGTAAACTACAAACTCTGATCTACAGGTCAGAATATGTCTGATGTCATACAACTTTTCAGAGTGTGGATGTTTAAATTTACGGCAAGGTTGCATATATTTACAGGTAGTACAACCATGGCAGCTATAACAGCCCGGAGGTTTATAGTATACATTAGGCAACACACCTTTCCCCATACCTGAGATATCTGTTTTTACCAGCCTATCACGCAGATTGCGGCCTCGCTTAAAGGCCGCTAAGGGTCTAGTGTCCTTAAGCGATGGCAGATCACTATCGGATTTAATAATGGGCCACAACGCTACTGATGCTTGTTGAATAATAGGGCTGGCTGTCGTAAATTGACTAACCCATGGGATACACTTGTCTTGGGCTCTAGTCTTAGATTGTAAAAGCTGTGTGCGTGATATTTGTAACACCTGTTCCTTCTGTTTAAGTAAATTACTGGAATTATAGCCACGGGCTATAAACTTCAAGATTACTTCATCCAGTCTACCAGGAAGTGCCAACGGATCACTCACTATCCTAGCAATACGCATCATTTGGGATAGCGGTAATCCCCTCTTCAGAGCTTGTGGATGATGGCTCTCTGCTCTAAGGAAAGTGTTGCGGTCAACATCCTTATGATAAATGTCGGTACTAATGGTACCTCCACTGATCATCACTTTTACATCCAGAAAGTGCATGGTTGTGGCACTACAGGAATAGGTGTACTTAATTGAAGGATCAGACTGGTTCGCCTTCACTAACAGTGCATCCAATCTATCCTATGGACCGGGGGGCAGGACAATGACAAAATCAACTGGAATAGCATTATGTAATATATTACGTGGGAGAATATAGGGTTTAATTTGGTAATCGCATATGTCTAATATTATGAAGTGGAGATGCCATATAAGTAACCATGCTGCTGAATATGCACTGAGTGGCTCATACATGTCTGCTCTGTTTTTAAATGTTATGTTTCATTTGTGTTTATTTTTGTGTCTGTTACAGGGCGGATCAGAGGTGTGAGCCTTCCCCGTCCCTCTCGGCTGACGCTACGCGGCGTGAACCGCACCGCAGCTGCTTCTGCAGTGGAACGCACACAGACGTGGTCGCTATGGCAACCAGGTCAAGCTGGGACCCGGAAGTAGCTGGCGGCGGCTAACAGCGACGGAGCTGAGGCGGGAGACGCGGAGGAGGACGCACCGAGCCCTGTGGGGTATTTTAGGGGGTAAGTTTATTGTGTTCACTTGTGTATTGGTATGCTTTGAAGAAGGGGCTCTGCCCCGAAATGTCGCTTGATGTCAATACAAGTTTTCTGCTTCTAACCAGCCTCTTGAGTGCCTCTTTGTCCACTTTTGGAGTTGTACACATGTTGAGGATTAAGGCACCGGGGCACGTTGTTCTCTAAAGCTGAGTGCCGGCTGATTTGGCTTTGTATCTATGGGAATTTCAACTTGATTGATTCCAGGTAGCATGGCACCTAATTGACTTTTTAACCAGTTATTATTTGAACTACCACCAGCAATACCCTGGAGATTTTTGGCAGTGCTTGCCATTGTTTTTAAACATCACTGTAGGAGGTGTATACGTCTATATAGCAGATATGGAAGGAGCTTCAGGTGCATCAGCATCGCAGGATGCCGTGGGGTGCCATAATTTCATTACACCCCCTTGTGAGACTTTTTCTTTTACCTCTGAGCAAATCGAGGGGATTCTATTGAAAGAGAAAGTACCTGGCTTTGACACCAAACACACCATGGAGGATATTTACTTTCAGCTGTTTAAGCTGAAGCGCAGAGAAACTGATTTCTTATTACATGCCTCATCACTCCCTGACTATTACAAAGACAGGAAAATTCCTAGAGGCTTTCGGTGTAGAAACTCCCCAACCATAGGGAGGAATAACCCCGATTTTATTCGTAAATGGGTGGGTATTCTCAATCGGTGTGCACTAGACCTCATGGTATTGGTGATTGAGGAATCACGTCGTGAGCTGGATAACACTAGAATTAAAATTAAAGCTCTGGAGAAAGAATCCAAGAAATTACTGAGTGACCCGGCTAATAGCAGCTGGGTGAGCAAGTTGGAACAAAGCTGCGACCAGTATAAGCGTGAATTATTGAAATTTAAAAGAAACAAGCGGGCCACGGTGGATAACGACTATGATGAGAATAAGGTCTACCGATGGCTGTCAGGCAATGATAATGAGTCTCGGAGTAAACCTCGGTTCCAAAAAAGGAGACCTTGGCAAAAAAAACAACTCAATCAAGCCACCACCAATAGCCAGAGTGATAGTGACTTCCTGATCTCAGATTCTGACGACTGTGCTCCTAGCACTAGTGCCCCTTTAGGTTCAGGCCCTCTGCATACAAGCGATCTTCCACCCGCCGGGGGGGCCAAAACAAGAGGCGGACGAAATCCAGAGAAAAAGAAGACACGTTAGTGTTTAATTTATCAAACAGGAACCTATCGGATGATGAGCTTAAGGTCTTACAGAAAGGACTATCATTTGTACCTACCAACATGTATGATGGCTTTGAATGGCAACGAGACCATCACAAGTTAGCACGCAAATTACGTCTCAAAGAGTTCTTTCATACTCGATCTACTGCCGTTGAACACTCTCCTCTTGCTAGTTTTCAACAAACTCATTCTAAATCCAGCTTTGACCCGATGTCAACAAATCCGTCATTAAAAACGTTCAATCGATTGCTTGATGATTCCGTGTCCAGATTTGTTGCAGCACCTGGTCGGATACGGAAGAATTTATCATACACTGAAACGGCTGCATTAAAGAATTTAGCCAGCTATGATGATATTATCATCAGGCCGGCTGATAAGGGCGGTGCCATTGTGGTCCAGAACCTTACGGCCTATAGAAGTGAGATTGAACGTCAACTACGGGAACCTGGAGTTTATGAAAAATTACAATGTGACCCCACGAAGGAATATCAGCGGGAGATCCGTGCAATACTGGATACAGCGGTAGGAGATGGTCTTCTTACTCCTGATTTGCAAAAGATCCTTATGAATGAACATCCGGTAACACCGGTATTATACACACTTCCGAAACTTCATAAGGACAGTGTAACTCCGCCGGGCCGGCCCATTATATCTGCCCGTAATTCATTGCTGCAAGCGATAGCCCAGTTACTTGACTTTCTTCTACAGCCTTTGCTCCCTTTAAAAAAGTCGTTTTTGAAGGATACCACCAGCTTCATTAACCTTTTACTTGATTTACAGGTGATACCGGAGGGGACAATTATGTGTTGTTTGGACGTGTGTAGCCTCTACACCTCCATTAAACATGTGGATGGTGTGGCGGCTATGCGCAGGTTCCTATGTGATTATCTTGATCCTGACATTTTTGACCACGATTTATTTATTCGTTTGTTGGAACTGACTCTCTGCAGAAATTACTTCTTGTATGACAGCCAGTTCTTTTTGCAACTGAGGGGATGTGCCATGGGGTCGGCTGTGGCCCCCTCATATGCAAATGTGTTCATGTTTGCGCAGGAAGAACATCTATTCCTGAATTGTCCAGAAGTGAGCCAACATCTACTATTATACTCCCGGTACATAGATGATATTTTCATCCTATGGACCGGGGGGCAGGATAGATTGGATGCACTGTTAGCGAAGGCGAACCAGTCTGATCCTTCAATTAAGTACACCTATTCCTGTAGTGCCACAACCATGCACTTTCTGGATGTAAAAGTGATGATCAGTGGAGGTACCATTAGTACCGACATTTATCATAAGGATGTTGACCGCAACACTTTCCTTAGAGCAGAGAGCCATCATCCACAAGCTCTGAAGAGGGGATTACCGCTATCCCAAATGATGCGTATTGCTAGGATAGTGAGTGATCCGTTGGCACTTCCTGGTAGACTGGATGAAGTAATCTTGAAGTTTATAGCCCGTGGCTATAATTCCAGTAATTTACTTAAACAGAAGGAACAGGTGTTACAAATATCACGCACACAGCTTTTACAATCTAAGACTAGAGCCCAAGACAAGTGTATCCCATGGGTTAGTCAATTTACGACAGCCAGCCCTATTATTCAACAAGCATCAGTAGCGTTGTGGCCCATTATTAAATCCGATAGTGATCTGCCATCGCTTAAGGACACTAGACCCTTAGCGGCCTTTAAGCGAGGCCACAATCTGCGTGATAGGCTGGTAAAAACAGATATCTCAGGTATGGGGAAAGGTGTGTTGCCTAATGTATACTATAAACCTCCGGGCTGTTATAGCTGCCATGGTTGTACTACCTGTAAATATATGCAACCTTGCCGTAAATTTAAACATCCACACTCTGAAAAGTTGTATGACATCAGACATATTCTGACCTGTAGATCAGAGTTTGTAGTTTACATCATATGCTGTCCGTGTGGTCTCTATTACGTAGGACAAACCTCTAGGCCATTTAGAGATCGTATGGCTCTCCATCGGTCAGCTATTCACCTATCAGGTAGAAATTTAGACCAACCGGTGGCTCGCCATTTTAGGGAGAAAGGCCATACGTTGTCCATGTTGAGATATTTTATGATTGACCACATCCCACTAACACTTAGGGGTGGTGATCGTCATAAGGCACTTCTGCTGGCAGAATCTCGATGGATTTTCCGCCTTGGCACTATGTCCCCATTGGGACTGAATGACAAAATCAACTGGAATAGCATTATGTAATATATTACGTGGGAGAATATAGGGTTTAATTTGGTAATAGCATATGTCTAATATTATGAAGTGGAGATGCCATATAAGTAACCATGCTGCTGAATATGCACTGAGTGGCTCTTACATGTCTGCTCTGTTTTTAAATGTTATGTTTCATTTGTGTTTATTTTTGTGTCTGTTACAGGGCGGATCAGAGGTGTGAGCCTTCCCCGTCCCTCTCGGCTGACGCTACGCGGCGTGAACCGCACCGCAGCTGCTTCTGCAGTGGAACGCACACAGACGTGGTCGCTATGGCAACCAGGTCAAGCTGGGACCCGGAAGTAGCTGGCGGCGGCTAACAGCGACGGAGCTGAGGCGGGAGACGCGGAGGAGGACGCACCGAGCCCTGTGGGGTATTTTAGGGGGTAAGTTTATTGTGTTCACTTGTGTATTGGTATGCTTTGAAGAAGGGGCTCTGCCCCGAAACGTCGCTTGATGTCAATACAAGTTTTCTGCTTCTAACCAGCCTCTTGAGTGCCTCTTTGTCCACTATTGGAGTTGTACACATGTTGAGGATTAAGGCACCGGGGCACGTTGTTCTCTAAAGCTGAGTGCCGGCTGATTTGGCTTTGTATATATATATATATATATATATATATATACTAGGTGCTTCATCGCGCCCTACGGGCGCTCTTCACACAGTCGCAAGGGGCTACGCCCCCTTAACCCTTGCATGCCTTTCTGGGGTTCAATATTTGTATTATATGGAGTATTACCTGCAATCCTTTGTTAGTGGTTAAGTATTGCACAATGAAAGGGCGTGCGATGGTGAAGGAGGCACAGCCCCTTGCGACGGCGTGAACAGCACCTGTAGGGTGCGATGTACAGAATGTAGCGGGTGCGGGGTGGACTGCGGATGGGGGAGGGTGTCTGTAGATGCTGCGGATGGAGGGGGGTCGGATGCGGGGGGCGCCCGGATGGGGAAGGGTCGGGAGGTGCTGCGGGTGGGGGAGGGGCAGAGGAGTGGGGGCTGCAGATGGGGGAGGGTTCCGGAGGCACTGCAGGTGGGGGAGTGGCAGGGGTGCCACGGCTGGGGGAGGGGCAGGTGCAGGGATGTTGCGGATGGGTAAAGGGTTCCGGAGGTGCTGTGGGATGGGAAGGGGCAGGGGTGCCGGGGGTGGGGTAGGGGGTCTGGAGGCGCCGCAGCTCGGGGACGGGCAGGTGCTGGTGGTGTGGCAGATGGGGAAGGGGGTCCAGAGGTGCTGCAGGTGGTGGAGGGACGGGTGCGGGTGTGCCATGGGTGGGGGAGAGGTGGGAACCGCGGATGGAGGAGTGTGTCTGCAGATGCTGCCGGTGGAGGGGGGGGCAGGTGTGGGGGGAGACATATATAGGGGGTGGATGGTGGAGGGGTCTGGAGGTGCTTAGGGTGGTGGAGGGGGTCTGGAGGTGCTGTGGGTGGTGGAGGGGCGGGGGAATTGGAGCCGTGGGTGGTGTACGGGGTCTGGAGGCACCACTTGTGGGGAAGGGGTGGGGTGCCGCATGTGGTGGAGGGTAAGGTGTGGAGATGTGGTGCATTGGGGAGGGGTCTGGAGGCGCTGCGTGTACTGTGCATGCCAAAAAGGTAGTTGGAGGGTATGCAATAACAGGGCCAGGACAGGGGTGACAGGGTCAGGACAGGGGTGATGGGGCCAGGACAGGGGTGACGGGGCCACGACAGGGGTGACGGGGCCAGGACAGGGGCGACAGGGCCAAGACAGAAATAACAGGGACAGGATAGGGGTGACAGGGCCAGGATAGGGTTGACAGGGCAATCACAGGGGTGACAGGGCCAGGATAAGGGTGACAGGGCCAGGATAAGGGTGAAAGGGCCAGGATAAGGGTGACAGGGCAAGGCCAGGGGTGACAGGGACATGACAGAACACAGGGCACGGAGAGATTGGTATTTGGGACAAAACAGTGGTGACAGACAGAGGTGTATTACCGGAGTCACTGCTGCTGGCTGCTGCTGTTCCACTCCAAGCTGTTGGGATCTGCTGCTGGTGGAGACTTGGCATGGCTGACTCTCTCAGGCTGGAGTCCTGCTTCCTCTTCCCGCCCACATCCCTCCCCCCACTCCTTAGTCACACACCGTGGACCTCGCGCGGCTGCCGGGCACTGTGGTAAGGGGAGACTGGGAGTGACTGGTTAGCCCCCAGGAGATGCTGCGGCTGGAGGGAGGAGGGGGTCGGAGCCTGCAAGCAGCGCGGACTTCTGCAGCGCTGCCTGCCAGCTAAAGTGTGAGAAGGAGCTGGGCGCACCTCTCTGTGGGCAGCAGCGCTGCAGCTAGCGGTGGGGTTGCCAGGGCTGGAGATAACAGAGGCAGTACGGAAGCTGCACAGCGGCAGGTGCCCTATAAAACTGCAGCTAAGAAGCCTGGAGTGTGCCAGAAAGTTACGCTCCTCCGCGCCAGTGAGCCCCTAATAAGTATGCTGGTGTGGTGGGTCAAGCACAAAGTGAGCCGGTGTCCGTCTGTCTGTACGGCATATCCCCTCACACACATCCATACCTCCCAAATGTCCCGATTTTTGCGGGACAGTCCCATTTTTTGGGGTCTGTCCCGCTGTCCCACCCGCGGGCCGCAGTGTCCCGCGGTGGTGGTGGGGGGGGGGGGCGTTGGGAGTTGGGAAGCTCCTGTTCTCGCTGTTCTGTTTAGTGGAGACAGGAGGAGAGGGGGCATCAGGGGGTGGTCGGATTAAGGGGTAGCCAGATTAAGGGGGGTATGTACCCCGGGCCCCACAGTTTTAGGGGCCCCCCCGGCTGAAGTAGCTCTGTCCCAGCTCTGAAGCTCCCCCCGTCCTGCCAGCAACAGCAGCAGCATTGTGCTACAGTCAGCACACGCTGCTGCGTATTGGCTGGTCTGTGGTGTTGCAGGGAGGCAGCAACCTCCCTGCTTTCGTCTGCCTGTGTGGGTGTGTAGGGGGGAGCGACCACCCCCTCTGGATTTACCCCTAGCTGAGGGGCCAAAATCCCATTAAAAAAATAAACAAATTCCCGGAATTTGCATAAGGGGGCGTGGTCACGCATCCCGCGATTAGGCCACACCCCAAACCCGCAGCCGGCACAGAAATGAGATAGGGCTCCCTGTCTCAAGTGCCCGGGCCCCCCGGACTCATAATCCGCCCCTGGGGGCATGCCAGCAGCTCACAGAGCGCTGGGCATGCCCCCTCACTGACGAAAAACTGGGGCATGGCTCACAATCGTGGGTCCTCCGTGAGACCACGCCCCTTTTTCGGTGGCCACGCCCCTTTTCGCCACGCGTTTGTCCCTCCTTCTGCCTGAAGATAGTTGGGAAGTATGCATCCCTGCCTGTGCCATGCACATACCATCTGCTTCTGCTCCTATAGATTTGCCCAGATCTGTGACTCATTTGACTAACTCCACCCAGTGTTGTGACTCCGCCCAGCGTTAGCAAATGAGGCACAAAGTCACAGATGTGGGCTAATATATATGAGATGTATATATATATATATATATAGAGAAAAGATGTGTGTAGACTGGTGCGCTTCTTCTAGAGTCGACCGCACGGTTAAAACTTTTTCCGTGTATATAAAGTCGGTGGTATAATAGCCTCAAAAATGGATAGTAGCAAAGTTTCATAGGTTTATGTAAGTCCTAGCAAAGTCTCGTGAGCTTCAAATCAGTTATATTAGGCACCTTCCGCTCTTCAGGGCGGCAGCTCAGTTCCTCAGTATACCAGAGGTATATGGCATGGATTCTGTAGCAAAAAAGAGGAGAAGAACAAGCGCCTATGGTGCAGTAAGTTTTGTATGTGTTGGACAACACTGTAGCGATATATATAAATGCGTACCAGATAATTTCTTTAAACCACGTCAAAATAGATAGATGTCAATCAGGATATTTCTTGCAAGCAACACCAACAGCTACCTGTGCGGGAAATGCTGGCGTCCGCTGGGCGACACGCAGGACTTCGTGGAAAATAACGTTGGCGACTGCCTCATACTGCTAAAAGCTGTAACAGATCAAGTTGAGATTGACCCAAGAATGCAAGTGTTCACACTTCCCAATGAAGTTGGCAGATGGTGTTGCTTGCAAGAAATATCCTGATTGACATCTATCTATTTTGACGTGGTTTAAAGAAATTATCTGGTACGCATTTATATATATCGCTACAGTGTTGTCCAACACATACAAAACTTACTGCACCATAGGCGCTTGTTCTTCTCCTCTTTTTTGCTATATATATATATATATATATATATATATAAAACACAGTGCGGTCCTAGTGCGGTATATATCAGAATACTCGTACAATATATTCTGTAACAGGTACACTTGTTCTTAACTAACGCTGTCTGTATAAAGACATGTAGAATACTTCAGTGTTTGTAAAGTCACAGAGCTGTAGACAGGCAGCTTTACAGGGGAGACCTTGCCCTGCAGTCCCAGAGACCAGCTGCAGCTATACCTAAGATGGCGCACAGCGTCTCAGTCAGTTAATGAGGGAGAGTGGAGGGCAGCTCCAGGGTGGGAAAATCTGCTCAGAGATGGCACCCTGGGCCGGGGGAGGGGCTACAGGTCAAGCACTGGCTCCCTTATGCTGGTCCTCACAGCCTGGTCCTACGTAGTCTTATTAAACTAGGTGTTAATACACCTGACCTGTACTCCTTTGCCCTGGCAGATATAGTGGGGTCCCTGTGTGCAACAGTGTCCATGTCAGCATCGCAGACTGTCTCCCTAGACTGCAAATGGAACGCGATTTAGTAGTGGGTCCCGCCTGGAGGACCCTCTTACCTCCTCCCTGTAGCAGCCACGCAAATCAGGAGAGCATCTGCGACCGTGTGCCTAGAGCCGGAGCGTCTCCACTGCAAGTACCCGGGAACTGAGCTGTGGGAGTATGTGACGCCGCTTGGGAGGTGATGGAGCCGAAGCTTTTTTTCAGGGCAGCCCTCCTGTTGACTAGACTGCTCTGCAGGCATCAACTCCAAAACTGAACTCACAGTGCCTGGAGGCGGGGTTATAGAGGAGGCCCCAATGCATCCTGGGGCAGCTAAAGCTAAAACATGTTGGTGCCTGGATCAAGATCCATCTCTACACCCAGATGTATTCCCTGTGGAACACAGTGTACCCTGCTGCAGAAACATACTTACTAGTTCTAGGAGCCGGTGATCGGTGCTCCTGTGTGGGATGCCAGGCGCCGGGTCCTCCATGTACTGTGCTGTGACCCTTGGTGCAGTAAAGTGATGCTGCAAAGCGGCAGCTCATTTTACAGCACCGGGGATCACAGCAGCGCACAGGATCAGGTGCCCGGCAGCTCTGCAGGAGCAGTGATAACTGGCTCCATGGACTGATGCTTATATTCACCATGCAGGGGGCGGGGTCCGCGGTGTGTGCTGGGTAGTCACGATGGGGGGGGTTGACCCTGCGGTGGTAGCGGCGGTGGCGGTGGAAAATACCCTGATGATGTTGCGGAGTGTCATCGCGTCCCTGCATGTGATAATTAATACATCCATGTGATGTAATCAATTATCGCAGTGCAAATATGGTAGATTTTATCACCTCACATCCGCATCCTTGGAAACAGCTTTAATAAAAAAAACAAGCAAACACGAGTAGTAGGTTTATCTACTACTTTTCCAGGCACTAATAAATTAATATAAATAAATAAATAAATACAATGTCACCAGCTGCAGATGAAGAGAGCCATGCTGGAGTATGGAGGAATCACTGTGCTTTGCGATCTTCCAAGAAAGAGAAAAAGAAAAATCCACACATATATATATATATATATATATATATATAGAGAGAGAGAGAGAGAGAGAGAAAACACCAATAAATATATATGTATATATATATGTGTGTGTGTGTGTGTGTGTGTGTTTGCTCCTTATTAATAATTTAATAAACAAGAGGCTTGCTTTAATAGAAATCATTTTACTTAGAAAATATCCAAAAGGAACAATTTATTCAAACATTTAACCATATTGTTAGTATTGTATCACACTAGCTCTGAGCTTCGGCTTGTGGTTAGGTAAAAGAAACATTTATATCTACTCACTGAAAACAGCAAAAGATGTTACCAGTTTGAAAAGTCTCATTGAAGAACAGCACTAGCAGTGCACAATACACCAATCAATTAATATGCGGCTGCAAGGTAACAAGAGCTGTGTGAGTGAAACTCTTATGAGAGTAACAATTAGCCATAAAAAAATGTCACTGGCTTCCCAGTGCAGGTACAGATCTCAAGTGCACCCTCTCCAATGTACGCAATAAGTGACTTATCCAGCCAGTATGCTGGTACTTACCCTTTCCAATGTGGGATCTCCATGAGAGATGAATTAGCGTGGCCACGCCATCCTTTTGATAGGGTCAGTAGTCCTATCCCGCAGGATAATAGAATATCTCATCCACTGGAAAGGTGTAATTCAAATTTGTTAAGGGAGAACGTATGCCAGATAGCTCTAAAGTTCACTGGCCACTCAATAAAGATATCCCTGCAAGCTTGAGGAATGACGTCAATGTGTTTCATCACATCTAACACTGGAACTTTCTCAGGACTGAAGGGCACATAGAATACTAGTATTTATTCCCCATTTTTGACCCACCTTTAATTTTTTTTAATTCCACACCTGTATTGTGTTATTTCTCTGGGCTGCATCCATTCTTACTTGCATACACAGAGCAATAGTGATGTTAATGTTTATAGTTATTAAATCGGTTAATCATCTTGACTGAAATCAAGGCAAATAAATGAAAATAACTACATAATCAATACCAACAAACGGTAATACACATAAAAAAACATAAGAACAATACATAAAAAGCAAGTATCATGTTCTTTTAATATATACTTATTTATTTATTTATTATATAGGCCAATCGTTGACATACCAATTGCATACACATTAAACATTAAACCTATATATGTTTAAAATTCATGCATCAGCTGATCTATATAGTGTTTACAAATTGTGCATCTACTACTTTGTCTAAGGACATTGGTCAAAATCTCAAGTTACTATGATTTAGATATATTATCAGTTTAATTGGTATTCACATGTATATTCTTTATCAGATTTTAGAGTCTATTGATTCAGGTAAGTTGCATGGCTTCAACGCGTTTCTGGGATCACTATCCCCTTTATCAAGAAGTCCTTCTTGATAAAAAGGATAGTGATAGGGGGGAGTGATCCCAGAAACACGTTGAAGCCATTCAATCCAACAATGGACCTTTCCTTGCAGTGAAGGAATGCTGGGAAGTTACGATCGTCACAACCCAGTCTGCAGCTAGGACGTGCCAGCCCGCTTCACTTTATCCATCCCCGGTATTGGTGATTCAAATTGTTTTTGTGTATTTTTAAACCTTTTTGATAAACTGTCTACTTATTTCCACGCTGTTTGGAATTTATTATTAAACTCCTGTGATTTTTACTTGCATCTGTACTAAGAGGAACTGTGTGAAGCAAAGATACCTTTATGGGTATTCGAGATAGAACCTATATGTAAGTGTCTTCTCAGGGGGTCTCACGGGTCTTGTCAGCTGTATTATATCAAAATATACAAAGATACCTTCTTGTGTAAGAATTTTAATGTGTCTTTCTTTTAAATATGGGAGGACAAAGTTGGAACCTTTCTCAAAGTGACTACTTTAAGAAGATTTTCCACTTCTAGAGTGCTGTTTTTTTAACTCATTATTTTAATGACAAACAACACAGCATCTAATCCCATTACTATCATTGGGAATTCACACATCAGGGTAGGAAGAAAAGTGATTAGAGGATAATATTGTTTAGAAAGAAACAAGGAAGTCCTGCACCAGACTTAATTTAATAGCAAGTATTAACTGTAGGGATGTAGTCTCTAAATAACTGTGTACAATACAGATATGAAGCTGTAGACTAGTGCTACCCACTGATCCTAAAACATGTACAAAAAAAGGATAAAGAAAAGGGATCAGTATTAAGTATTAAGACCCTAAGATGGGGCGTAAACAGTGAAATATAAAAACAATAAAGAATAATTAGACGTGAATCAGAAAAATGGACAAAAAGAAGAGAGTCCATTTTTCTGATTCACGTCTAATTATTCTTTATTGTTTTTATATTTCACTGTTTACGGCCCTTCTTAGGGTCTTAATACTTCATGTGGGATACTAATAAAGTTGATACATTCCATATGGGTATTGGTATATATTATTAATTCAGTGTCAACTCATATATATAAAAGAAATATAAAGACACAGTCATAATATCAATAATTTTTCGTTACTTTGGGAGAGAGTGCACCCAGAGAAACTGATCCCTTTTCTTTATCCTTTTTTTGTACAGGATAATATTGTTATCAAGTGGCAAAGTTAACAAAAACAATACTATCAAAACTTCAAATGAGGCAGGTGAGGCACAGCCATTCCTGTCATACTCCAGTATACTCTAGAGTTTTGAAAAATAAAAATGGTAAGAAAAATACAAAGAATATATTATACATATATTCTTTGTATTATTCTAATCACTTTTATAGTCAATATATTCTGGATTATACTAGAGTATGCCTACAGTACCTTGTCCGCACATCTCTGATCAAAACTCAACAAAACTCAACAAATTTCCAGCAGTATAATGCCCACATGAACCCTGGGGTGTGTACATCTGGTTCTGATACTATCCGGTGCCTTCCCACCTCTATCAGGAACTGTATTTTATGCATTCAGGTGTAAATGTAATAAAAATGTTAAAGTCTGCTTATGTGATGCACAAAGAAAAGAGAGTCCTGATATCCAATTACTCTCATTATTATTTAAAAAAAAATTAAACTGAAACAAGGGAGTTATCTTAAGTGATAGCAGTAGGAATTTGCAGCCACATTCTTTATTTTGCTGTACACCAGTGGCATAAATCCGTCCCAGTTGCCTGGAGGAAAAATAATAGATGGTGCCCTATATATATATATGTTTATATATATATATATATATATAACACAAATAAGTATTACCTTAATGGAATCTCTGTCTCCTTGATGGTCACTGTTCAGTCAGGGCTGGTCTGCCCTGTTCATTGTGTGCTGCATCATTCTGGCCTGTTCTCTCTGCTGTATAACACAATCCACAGCCACAGGCAAGCAGCCTCTGTTGGTGTCCATTGTGAGCACAGCCATACAGGGCCAGATTAAGGCTAGTAGGGGCCCCAAACAATGAAGGTGTCTACTATGCCCCTTACTGTAGCAGGAGAGAGAGTGCGGGGAGTGACAGAGAGATAAAAAGTATGTAGGAGAGAGAGAGAGAGAGAGGGGGGGGGGGAGCGAGGGAGAGAGAGGGGAAGAATTGAGAGATGATATCATGGAAAAAGAGAAAAGTGAGAGAGAAAAAGAGGGTGTCAGAGAAAGAGAAAAGGTGTCAGGGAAAGAGAGAGAGAGAGGAGTGAGAAAGAGGTAAAGAGAGAGAGAGAGAGAGGAGTGAGAAAGAGGAAAAGAGAGAGAGGTTGTCAGGTTAAGTGAGGGATGAGTGAACAGAAAGGGGATAGCAAGTGTCAAAGTCAGAAAAATATCCCTATACACGCTGCCATATTTGCACCTCACGCTGGTCCGCGCTGCGCATGCGTGCGCTTTCCCGTGATAGCGCATACCCGCTGATGCGTGCACCCGCTCGCATCGGTATGCGTATTTACGGTAAAGAGTATGTAGTCGTAGCGTGCGACCCAATCGTTACATATTTTCACAATTAATGTAGTTTGTAGACCATGATCCCTTTGATAGATTCTGAAAGTTTGGTTAATATGGAATGTCCCTGAGCGGAGGAATCCCTCTTTGTATTGTGCTAAGGGTCTAACAGGAATCATACAGCAGTGTTTGGTACCCATCGGAAGAGTATTTAAATAGCAATATTCCGGTGTTGGTTTGGAGCGTATTAATCGCTCGTGCGGATAGTTATGGACATAAGAAGTTTATGTCCATTTCTATTATTTACTCATACTCAGGTATGCGGCGGGAAACCTAGTTTCCCACCCACCTGAGCCGTTTGAAATCGTCACAGCCCACCTGTATGAATCACCCTATGACCTTTTGTTATAGTGCGAAGCCGAATTCCTGCGTCCAATGGACAATGAGGTTGTAGGGACCATTAGATTGCATTGTGTGAGTAGCATAAAAGACGGGCCTGTGGCATCCAGCTTTCACTTCTCATCAAACGGTTCTCATTGCTGATAATCGGGAAGCTGGATGTCCAGAGGCGCATGCGATCATACCCTTTGTGCGTAAGTTTTTCTCCGTAATCATATTGTCTTACTGTGAGCCAATCTCTCTCTCTCTCCGTCTCTCTCTCTCTCTCTCTCTCCATTCTCTTTCTCTCGTATCTCCCATTGACTAGTATTGTATTGTATTAGATTGGTATTGTATTGTATTTCTAGTGTAGCTATTTTGGTTAGGAAGTCTCTGTTATATTGTAGTGTATCATTTGTACTGTGATTCTTTTTGCAAGTATAATAGTTATAATACAGATAATAGGCTTTGGACCCTAAACCAGTATCTGTGTATTTCCTATAGTTTTAAGTGTTCACTTGAGCGTCGGTGACGCTCAAGCAGCTTTGTAGTTAGTCAGGTTACACAAGGTTGCACTTACACCCTGTATTCACATTAAGGTATTCTGTGTATTTCATTGATAAAAGGTTTAGACATAAAGGTATAGCGTTGTGAGCGTCTGCGCCGCTGGTGATCTCCTCGTGGTCTCGAGCGTCCGCTACGCCATAGCGAATCATTACTCTAGTCATCACCAATAACGTGTTGTCCTGTGATCACTGGGCCGTGAGCGAACGTGACGCTTGAGCGTCTCGCCTTCGGCTGAGCGATCGTTACGCAACCAGCGTACCCTCACGGTACTTCTTAAGTAAACAGCGTACAGTGTTCTTAGACCTCATAAAGGGTTGTTTATACGACAAAGGAATTTAACATTGTCAATTGGGGGACTCGTCCTGTCCTTCTCATATCTGCACTAGGTAGATCAGCAGACATTATCCCCCAGCAAAGGGTGGGAGGTTGTCTCGCAGTGCTGACGGGATAAGCGTCTGCTTCACTTAGATAAAGAGTGCTGAAGGAATCCGGGAACCGGAAGTAAGAACAAAACGCTTGTGTCTTTTAAAACTGTTTATTTTTCTTCTGTCTTGCGTATATACGCACGCATACATATATATATCTGCATTTCTTTTCCATCTGTGTATTTCATAAATTTCGTATATCACTATTCCTGTTTGCCAATTTTTATAGTTGATAGAAAGTGCTAAAAAAAGATTTGCTGTTATTTCATAATAGAGGTAATAGTTAAAAGTGTAGACAAACACACAGGTTTGCCTGGGAGATAAGGCAAAGCCAGTGGGGTACGCGGTAGATGATCAGGGATCATTTACATTGATAAAAGTATATTGTGTTACGGTGGATCTTTGTTTTGCGTACACGTGTCTCTAACAAAGACTAGCGTACGCAATCCAAAGGCCGACGCACGCAGCGTTCATTACGCAACGTAGCATCCGGTTACGCCCACGTAGCTCAAGTCATGATAAGCGATAATTAGCGCAAAGCGGTAGATAACGCGACGCGGTAAATAACGCAAATCTATTTTTGGAAAATTTGAAATTTAGTTTAACAGGTCCTGCTCCTAATTGGTAACACAGCTGGGCTAAAGAAAATTTCTGGGCAGAAATAGAAATAGAAGCAAAAGTGTACATGTGTTGAGTGAGTGTGTTTTTTATTACATAAGCTATATAACTTAGAGGTTGAACCAAAAGGAAAGTCGGGTACTCGTCAAGGAACATACGTGTAAGTGACATATACGGTGGCTAGGGAGGCATCCTTGGTTAAATAAAATATGAGCATTAGAGTATAGCGGATCACAAGGTAACAAGGCCAGGAGGTCACAAGGTAACAAGACCAGGAGGTCATAAGGTACAAGAAGGTCCGCTATAAAGGTACAAGAAGCACAACCCCGGGGGTTGGTGCTAAAACCCATATAGGCCATTGGAAGCTCTGGCTGAAGGAATTCGCAGCCGCAATTTTCGATTCCATTGATCTCTCAGTACATAACAGGTAGTGCTTATGTACTGAACGATTGTACCGCACGTAATTGTGTGCAGTAGTTAGTAATCTGACCTAATACCATTAGAGTAAAGTGGTCACAAACGCTATTTGTACATTCTGACGTGATTTGTGTAATTTTTTATTTTTAAAGGGAAGTTCGCTGGTCACTCAGGAACTATCTAACAACCTCACCTTTACTGGAAAGAGTAAGTGTCCTGCGGGTAACCCTCATATGTTCCAGTAAATAAAGGTTCACAGGGGCCCTGAGTTGGGTACAACAGCTCTGGATACAGTGATTGCAGTACTGGCCAACGTGGGCGAGAAGTGAGTGGGGTACTTGGTAAACCGCCACCGCCAGCCTGCCCAGGACATCTTGGTTTGTTTGTAAGGGTTCGCTGAAAACCTTGATATAAAGATCCAAGGAGGAATAAGCAACACCTGCAGATTATGGGGGCCAATTGTTCAGGTAGGGGGCGATCAACCTCGGTTCGGGTTGATTCAGAGAACCGACCAGTCGGGTCGGCAAGATACATCATGTGTGAAAAATACGGAAGTCACACAGAGGTTTTATGTGATGAATGGGAGAGAATGACTGTACAAGACAGGGAGAAATTCCCAAGAATAGGTAGCTTCAGTCCAGAAGTGTTACAAAATTTAAGGAGGAGGATATGTCTCATAAAATCAACAAAGAGACGAATTCAGCATCATGATTATTTACAGTTGTGGCAACAGGAAGGTGAGATACAGAGAGGTTTGGCTCTGGCGGCGGGATCTGGGGCAGCCAGGAAACTGATAGCCACAGCCCCACCACCACCATACATAGCAGGAGAGGAGTTGATTACGGAGAGAAACGCACTGGGTTGTAAAACACAAACACTTAGTAACCCTGTAAATGTTAATGATGTTAACCAAGTAACTCATGCAAGTATTAACCCGTGCAAGTTGTACCCTGTTTTGAACTTTCCTCAGGAGTGTGATCAAGAAGACGATCCAGCAACAATTTCAGCTCTCTCTCTAGCGGCCACCATAGCAGAGACCACAGTAGGCACAGCAACACCCACGAGATTAGCGAAGGCCCCTAGCGGAGGGATAGGTGAGGTCGTGTCAACGGGTAAGTACGGCACCATGCATTATACTGAAACAATTTCACCACAAGTTGTAGAATCTACACAGAATGAGGTTGTTAGAGTTAACCCTGTTAGAGTAATAGCAGTTCCCAATGGGAAAACATATGTATCAGGAGCCACTCCCATAAGGAACATTGCCATGTACACTCCATTTTCCCGAATGGAATTAAGGACAATAGTGTCCGAATTTCCTGACCCCAGGAAAGACTTAGTTGCTAGCCAAAAATACATCAGGGATCTAGGTAACACTGTAGAACCCAACAACAAGGATTGGCAGATACTGCTAAGAGCTTGTTTACCTTCAAATGTCGACTCAGTTCAATTCTTAGCCGATTGTGGACTAGATAAAGATGTACCACTTTCAGATGTATACAACAAAGATAACGTAAAAAGGATAAATTTACAGCTAAAGGAGTATTTCCCAGCTGTTGTTAAATGGAACAAAATATTCTCCATTAGACAAAAAGAGTCCGAAACGGCAACAGAATATTTTCATCGGGCACTATTAGAAATGGCAAAGTACACTGGAATAGAAGACATTAGGACCAACCCAAACCACCAAGAAGTAGCAGTATCTGTACTGATGGATGGTTTAAAGGAAACATTAAAGACTAGGGTTCAGACCACGCAACCATGTTGGCGAGGTCTGTCGGTGTCCACATTGAGAGAGGCTGCTATTGATCACGACAGAAACATCACTAGACACAGGGAGTCGCAAAGTGATAAGTTGATGGCAGTAAGTATACAGGCGCTGACCACAAGGCAGCCTGCGTATGTACCACCGAATCCTGTGGGTAAGTCAAGTGTAATAACATGTTTTTCTTGTAACAAACAGGGACACTATGCACGAGACTGTAGAACAAAGAGTGTACAAAGATCTTTTCAACCCCCTAGACAACGACACGACACACGACATTGGGAGCAGGGTCCACAGAGGCGGAGGTTTGAGCCACATACAGGGGAAACAAAAAGATACCCCCCGAACAGAGATTGGCATGCCTCTGGTAGTTCCCAGCTAACTCCCCCACAAGTAGTTGCTGCCAACGGGATTCAGGGAGGTCAGCATACCCAATAGGGGTGTGGCCATACCTGTAATCTGCAGCCAGTGAAATTGATTGCCAGTCTTGGAAGTGAACCAGAGATTGCAATCAATGTAGCTGGTAAAACCTTAAACTTTCTTGTAGACACAGGGGCGGCCAAGTCAGTGATAAATTCGACAGTGGGCATGAGAACCACTGGTAGGACAGTTCCAGCCATGGGAGTAACCGGAGTAGTCCAGCACTACCCTGTTAGCAAACCAGCCGAGATTACAATAGGGCCTTTGCATACCAAGCATTCATTTTTGCTAGCTGCATCGGCACCAACCAATCTCCTGGGAAGAGACTTACTATGTAAAATGGGTTGCGTCATTTATTGTACTCCTGAAGGTGTATTCTTGGACATTCCTGAGAATCACGCTCAGGAAGTACGAGACATGTTAGACTCCCCATCAAAATTAATGTCACATCCCATTATGACAAATAGGAATCCATCCCAAATAGAAGAGATGACATCTCAGATACCAGAGTCACTTTGGACAAAAGATGGACAGGACACTGGATTAATGGCAAACGTAGCTCCAGTAGTTGTACAAGTAAAAGATGGTAGGATAGCTCCAAAAATCCCACAGTATCCTCTGAAGCCAGAGGTGGAGTTAGGAGTTTTCCCAGTAATAGAGCGCTTGCTACAACAGGGCATTCTAGTAAGAACGTCCAGCACAGCAAATAGTCCCATCTTCCCTGTTAAAAAGAGTGGGGGGAGGGGTTACAGGCTAGTGCAGGATCTAAGGGGGATTAACAAAATAGTTGAGAGTCAGTTCCCCGTAGTGCCAAATCCAGCTGTCATCCTAATGCAAATTTCTCCCACTGCCAAATTTTTCACTGTTATTGACCTCTGCTCCGCATTCTTTTCGGTACCTCTGCACCCTGACAGCCAATATTTGTTTGCATTCACATACAGAGGAGTCCAATACACGTGGACTCGGTTACCCCAAGGTTTCATAGACAGTCCAAGTATATTTTCTCAGGCTTTGCATGATTGTTTACAGTCTTTCCAACCGGAGGGTGGATCAGTATTGATACAGTATGTAGATGATTTACTACTGTGTTCAGATTCGCTGGAAGCTTCCCTGAAGGATACGAAACAACTCCTGTTTCATCTTTCAGACACAGGACATAAGGTTTCCAAAGACAAATTGCAATTATGCCAACCTAAGGTAAAATATTTGGGACACTGTCTAACACAAGGACTGAGACACCTGACCGCTGATAGAGTCCAAGCCATTAGAGACATGACACTGCCACAAACCCAGCAACAGATCAGGACATTTTTAGGAATGTGTGGGTATTGCCGTAATTGGATCCCAGGGTTTTCCATATTGGCGTTACCTTTGCAGGAAATGGTCTCCTCAAACAAACCTGATAGGATCTCGCATACAGACGAATCCGAAACAGCATTTGAGAGACTCAAACAGTGCCTAACGCAGGCACCAGCACTAGGTATGCCAGACTATGGGAAACCCTTTGAACTATACGGAACAGAAAGTGCTGGTTGCGCAGCAGGTGTACTAACCCAAAAACACGGTGATGCCAGCAGGCCAGTTGCATACTACAGCGCTCAGCTAGACACGGTAGCGCGATCCCTCCCCACATGCTTGCGTAGCGTTGCGGCGATAGCATTGCTAGTGACAAAAAGCGAAGATGTCGTGCTAGGCCACAACCTCACAATCCATACACCACATGCAGTATCTGCCTTATTGAATTCTGCCCAAACCAGACACGTCTCATCAGCAAGGTTTACAAGATGGGAATTGGCATTAATGGCCCCAGTAAACATCACCATAAGGAGATGCAGCGCATTAAATCCTGCGACATTTCTCCCAGGTGTGCCTGGTCAGACACAAAGGGTGGAAGGTGAGAGTGGTGGGGAAGGAGAATTTAATACAAAGGAAGACACACATGATTGTATGGAATATTTGACCCAAAATTTTACCGCAAGGCCTGACATCAGTGACAATCCACTGGAAGATGCAGAACTCACGTTCTACACTGACGGTAGTTGTCATAGACAGTCAGACTCGGGAGACTTGTGTACTGGATACGCAGTCGTAGATGACCAAGACACCATAGAAGCGGAACCGCTAGGTCCACCTCACTCAGCCCAGGTTGCTGAACAGGTCGCCCTAACCAGAGCATGTGAATTGGCTAAGGGTAAGTCAGCCAATATCTACACCGATTCTAGATACGCCTTCGGGGTAGTACATGATTTCGGAGCCCTATGGCGCCTCAGAAATTTCATGACGGCAGCTGGTACACCGATAGCGCATGCAGCTTATATAAAAAGGCTTCTAACAGCGATACAGGAACCCGACAGAGTGGCTGTTATCAAATGTAAAGCACATACATATAGTCAAGACCCAGTGTCACTTGGTAACAGCCGAGCAGACGAAGCAGCTAAGCTTGCAGCTGCTACCCCCATACAGACAGACACCACACAACTGATGGTATTTAATACCATCAACACACAGAAGTTGTGTGAAATGCAGAATTTGTGTTCCACACAGGAAAGAGCAGTCTGGAAGGCAAAGGGATATGGCCAGGAGTCCTCGGGGCTCTGGACGGATGGACATGGTAAACCAGTGGCCCCCAGAGCATATCTTCCATGTCTGGCTGAAGCAGCTCATGGGTTGACTCATCTAGGCAAGGAGGGAATGTGCAAATTGGTAAGAGCATACTGGTGCGCCCCAGGATTCTCCTCTCATGCGGGTAAAAGAGCAATGTCATGCCTTACCTGTCTGAGAAAGAATATTGGAAAAGCAATACCTACAGAACCATCCCATATCCCACCTGCCGGCGGCCCTTTCCAGGTAATACAAATTGACTTCATTCAATTACCCCCATGTCGAAATTTGAAATATGTACTTGTTTGTATAGATGTTTTCTCGAATTGGGTCGAAGCATTTCCAGCAGCTACAAATACCGCTATGTTTACAGCTAAGAAAATTGTGCAGGAATTTGTATGTAGATATGGTATCCCTAGAATCATTGAAAGTGATAGGGGTACCCATTTTACCGGTGATGTCTTTCAAGGAATGTGTAAATTAATGGGTATTGATAGCAAGCTGCACACTCCGTACCGTCCACAGGCGAGTGCGAAGGTCGAAAGAGTGAACAGCACTATTAAAAATAAATTGAGTAAAGTAATGGCAGAGACAGGATTGACGTGGCCAGAAGCTTTACCCATTGTTTTGTATAGCATCAGAACCACTCCCAGGTCCCCTCTTAACCTGTCCCCTTTTGAAATTCTGTTTGGTCGACAACCGCATGTCATGATTAACCCTCAGGATGATTTGAAATGTAACAATGAAGTAACTGTAAAATACTTGATTAATATGAGTAAGCAGTTGAGGAATCAAAATGATAATCTGAAGTTGGTGATTCCTGATTTACCAGATAGTAATTGTCATGACATTGAACCTGGGGATTATGTAATGATACGAAATTTTCTACGCTCAGGTTGTCTTATTGATAGATGGGAAGGACCATACCAGGTCTTATTGACTAGCACCACAGCATTGAAGGTTGCTGAGAGAGAGACTTGGGTCCATTCATCCCACTGCAAAAAGGTTGCTGATCCAGAGAGGTCCCGTGATAAGGAACAGACGGTAGAGGTTGTATCACTGGAGTGTCTGTTCCAGGAGGACTAAGGCGGCACCTGAGCCTTGAAGACCGAAAGCAGTTGTTGACTCCCTTCCCCCTTTTATTGTTTTTCTCCACTTCCCATCCCCTCTCCCTTAAAATTTCTTTTTCCCCCTTCTCATTCTTCTCTATTTTCTCCTCGAAGATGGACTTGCCCCAAGAGACTGTGATCCGGATTTTGATGTTAACCATGATGTTGACCAGAGCAGTCTGTTCCGGCGAGAGTACCATAGAGGTCGAGAGAGGTTCTGGAATGGGTTCCGATTATGATGATGGAGGCGTAGTTTTCCAAGATCAACCAAACCAACAAGCAAAGGCGAGTATCAGAAAACGATCCGATAGAAGAAATTGTGATGGATTGTTAGCTGAAGAAAACTGTATCTGTAGGCTCTGTGACAATTTGATTGAGGATGGGTGCATAAAGAAATGCCAATCCAGTTTTAATATCCATATGGACCGGCATCCATTGAGTGACTATCACTCCTTAGTGGGTAACGTATTAAACCAAACAGATTGTTGGGTATGCTCTCAAGTACCTCAGGGTCATAGCAAATCAGGGCTAGTACCATTTCCTTTAACGTTAGGGGAGGTACTTGAGCTAAGTGGTGGGAGACCGGTGGACCGGAGGTTTAACATCTCCAGCCCTCCTAGTTTGAAGCTCCACCAATACCATGTGGATAGGTCCCTCTTATGTTTTAATATCTCCAATCCCCGTAAGCCGGGAAATTGGGAAGTGTCATGGAGCAACCTTACCATGACCTTCTCACACAGAGCAGATAGAATGCCTACAGATACAGAGCTTGTACGCCACATAGCCAGTAGAGGAAAATCTTTCCGGTATAGATACACCCTAGGAAATAGAATTACTAGAGTTGGAGAAGTATCACCAGGATACTGTGCACATATCGTACAGTCTGATACGTGCATTAAGCAGATGGAAGAATTAGGGTCAGGAGATTTCACATGGAAGGTTTGTAATATGGTAATGTCCTTCTCCGTCCCATATGTTCTCCCCGATGATGCATATTTCATATGCGGGAGAAAGGCGTACAAGTGGCTTGCCCCAAACTCTGAAGGATTGTGTTATATTGGAAAGGTATTGCCTGAAGTGATGACTGTTACACATGACAAAATGAAGGACATACACCGTGGTGCCCAAGCTCCTTATACTCACACTCATTACGAGCACCGAGTTAAAAGACAACTGTCAGAAAGGTTAGAGCATCCGGCCTCTGATCTTATCCATGAATCCACCGGGATTCAGGTTCTGGTAGCGTTAGATTTCACTCGCACCGCTCGGGGAGTGATGAATTATAGATACATTTCCGCACTCGCCAATTTGTTAGATAATATCACTGAAATGTATGATGACACGTTCAGATACACTGGAAGAGAACTTCAAGCTTATAAAACAGAACTAGTTCAGCATAGGATGGTTCTTAATTATCTTACAGCAGTAACAGGCGGATATTGTGTTACATTGGCAACACAGTACGGCATAAAGTGTTGCACGTATATCACAAATAGCACCGAGGATCCGGTAGAGGTCATAGACCAAAAGATGGACGATATTCTCCAATTGAAGTGGGAATTTTGTCGAAAACACAATCTCACCCTTGCCGCTGTAGGTAATGAGCTGACTAGTTGGGTGTCATGGTTGAACCCGCGAAATTGGTTCTCCGGTTTAGGAGACTGGGCTCAAGGAGTCATAATGGATGTTGGAAAGTTTCTCCTATGTATTTTAGGTGTTGTTATATCTATTGGATTGATATTTAGATGCGGGCAGGCTTTAATGAGGTGCAAACAAAGTACAAGAGTGATGAGCTTGAGGAGTGAGGAAACTGTAATTAACCTGGATTTGATTTATGACCCAATGATAGAAACCAGGATGTGATGAAAAATGCGATTATACGGTCCGTTTCTTTCACCTGTTTTTCTGCTTTCTTCCAAGATACAAAGATCCCCTTGGACGAGGAAGTTGACGAGACGCTATACAGACAACAGACAAGCACCAAAGATGAAGTTTTGACAACCTATGATATGGACACTTGATGAACTTTGCCATGGATCCCCAGTTTCCCTAGTATTTTTAAACTCACGCTAGCCCAACATTTTTGTAAATCTGATGGCACTGACAAAGCTATTTGCTCATGCCCAAGGAGCAATACAGCGCAAAGAAGACGACTCTCAACAGATACCGAACAAAACTTCAACAACAGATGTACATTTCCCTGACATAGAATACCACCGCATTTACCGTAATTATGTCTTTTCTTCATTTCTACAACCCTCAGGTAATGACACACATAGTCGATAGGGAATACAGGCACAGATATCAGCAACCACATACTTCCCCCATTCATGTATCATCAACTAAAATGTGCATCCCCATTTTGTTACAACTGAAAGCCGAAATGAGCTCGGTAAAGTTTGACAGCCCATCCACAGACCTGTACCACGGGATAAGAAGGAATTCAAATGTATACTTCGCAATACCTCGAAGCTTGATTTACCACACGTACGGCACGATGATACATGACCCTCCAAACATGGACTCATACACACATGCTTCTGCTTTCTCACTAGGTCATACCCTCTTCACACCTACTCCTCTCTTCTTCCTTACCCAACCATGGAAATGAATTAACCCCTGACTTATATTTTTCTCCTTTTTTTTTTGTTTTGAAGGTGGCAGTTATTATTGACTGCCAAAGGGTGGACTGTCAAAGTCAGAAAAATATCCCTATACACGCTGCCATATTTGCACCTCACGCTGGTCCGCGCTGCGCATGCGTGCGCTTTCCCGTGATAGCGCATACCCGCTGATGCGTGCACCCGCTCGCATCGGTATGCGTATTTACGGTAAAGAGTATGTAGTCGTAGCGTGCGACCCAATCGTTACATATTTTCACAATTAATGTAGTTTGTAGACCATGATCCCTTTGATAGATTCTGAAAGTTTGGTTAATATGGAATGTCCCTGAGCGGAGGAATCCCTCTTTGTATTGTGCTAAGGGTCTAACAGGAATCATACAGCAGTGTTTGGTACCCATCGGAAGAGTATTTAAATAGCAATATTCCGGTGTTGGTTTGGAGCGTATTAATCGCTCGTGCGGATAGTTATGGACATAAGAAGTTTATGTCCATTTCTATTATTTACTCATACTCAGGTATGCGGCGGGAAACCTAGTTTCCCACCCACCTGAGCCGTTTGAAATCGTCACAGCCCACCTGTATGAATCACCCTATGACCTTTTGTTATAGTGCGAAGCCGAATTCCTGCGTCCAATGGACAATGAGGTTGTAGGGACCATTAGATTGCATTGTGTGAGTAGCATAAAAGACGGGCCTGTGGCATCCAGCTTTCACTTCTCATCAAACGGTTCTCATTGCTGATAATCGGGAAGCTGGAGGCGCATGCGATCATACCCTTTGTGCGTAAGTTTTTCTCCGTAATCATATTGTCTTACTGTGAGCCAATCTCTCTCTCTCTCCGTCTCTCTCTCTCTCTCTCTCTCCATTCTCTTTCTCTCGTATCTCCCATTGACTAGTATTGTATTGTATTAGATTGGTATTGTATTGTATTTCTAGTGTAGCTATTTTGGTTAGGAAGTCTCTGTTATATTGTAGTGTATCATTTGTACTGTGATTCTTTTTGCAAGTATAATAGTTATAATACAGATAATAGGCTTTGGACCCTAAACCAGTATCTGTGTATTTCCTATAGTTTTAAGTGTTCACTTGAGCGTCGGTGACGCTCAAGCAGCTTTGTAGTTAGTCAGGTTACACAAGGTTGCACTTACACCCTGTATTCACATTAAGGTATTCTGTGTATTTCATTGATAAAAGGTTTAGACATAAAGGTATAGCGTTGTGAGCGTCTGCGCCGCTGGTGATCTCCTCGTGGTCTCGAGCGTCCGCTACGCCATAGCGAATCATTACTCTAGTCATCACCAATAACGTGTTGTCCTGTGATCACTGGGCCGTGAGCGAACGTGACGCTTGAGCGTCTCGCCTTCGGCTGAGCGATCGTTACGCAACCAGCGTACCCTCACGGTACTTCTTAAGTAAACAGCGTACAGTGTTCTTAGACCTCATAAAGGGTTGTTTATACGACAAAGGAATTTAACATTGTCACAAGAGAGAGAGGATGTTAGAGAGAGAGAGGTGGGAGTGAGAGAGAGGATGTCAGGGAAAGAGAGAGAAAGAAAAAGAGGGTAGAGAGACAGAGAGAGAGGCAAGAGAGAGAGATAGTGTCAGGGAGAGAGATAGAGAGATATGAGAGGGGAGAAATGGAGAGATGAATGAACGGTATAGAGACAGAGGGTGTCCAAAAGAGAGACCAACACAGGGAGAGAAAGAGAGATACTGAGACAGGAGGCAGAGACAGAGCAAGAAAGAGAAAATCCCATGGAGAAAGAGAAGAGAGACATAGAGAGGGAGCGAGCTAGAGAGAGAGAAGGTGTAAAGCAGAGAGGGAGACAGAAAGAGAGAGAGAGAGAGAGAGAGAGAGGGAGCAATGGAAAGAAGAACAAGAAAGAGAAAGAGAAAGGGAGTGAATGGGAGAGGGACAGAGGGTGTCAGAGAGCGAAAGCCAGAGATGGAGATAGAGAGAGGGGGAGCAAATGGAGTGTGTCAGAGAGAGAAAGAACTGCAAGAGAGATGGAGAGGAAGAATCAAGAGAGAGAGGGGGAGAGCAAGAGATAGATGAAGAGAGGAGAAAGAGAGAGTGGAGAAACTCAGAGAGAAAGGAGCAAGAGAGAGACAGGGGGAGAGCAAGAGAGAGTATGTCAGAGAGATTGTTAGAGAAAGGAGCAAGAGAGAGAGAGAGAGAGTGCCAGAGAGATTTAAAGTGTGGAGCAAGAGAGTGTCAGAGAGAGAGAGTGCCAGGAGAGTGCCAGAGAGAGAGAGAAATGGGGAACACTTCTTGAACACTGTATGTATGTATATATATATATATATATAGAGAGAGAGAGAGAGAGAGAGAGAGTGGAAAGTGTCAGGGATAGAGAGAGGGAGAGTATGAAAGAGTGTGTCAGAGAGAGAGAGAGAGAGAGAGAGTAGAGAGTGTCAGAGAGAGAGAGAGGGGGGGTGCAAGAGAGAGAGAGAGAGAGAGAGTATGTTAGAGAAAGAGAGAGGAGTGTCAGAGAGAGAGAGGAGCAAGAAAGAGTGTGGAGAGCGATTCATGGAGAGAGAGGGGGGAGCAAGAGAGAGTGTGTGTGAGAGAGAGATGAGCAATAGAGAGAGTGGAGAGTGTCAGAGAGAGAGAGAGAGAGAGAGAGAGAGAGAGTGAGAGAGAGAGAGCGGAAAGTGTCAGGGATAGAGAGAGGGAGAGTATGAAAGAGTGTGTCAGAGAGAGAGAGAGAGAGAGAGAGATAGTAGAGAGTGTCAGAGAGAGAGAGAGAGTGGGGGTGCAAGAGAGAGAGAGAGAGAGAGAGAGAGAGAGTATGTTAGAGAAAGAGAGGAGTGTCAGAGAGAGAGAGAGAGAGAGGAGCAAGAAAGAGTGTGGAGAGCGATTCATGGAGAGAGAGGGGGGAGCAAGAGAGAGTGTGTGAGAGAGAGATGAGTAATAGAGAGAGTGGAGAGTGTCAGAGAGAGAGAGAGAGAGACGGAGAGCAAGAGAGTGTTAGAGAGATGAGCAAGAGAGAGTGTCATAGAGAGAGAGGGGAGCAAGAGAGAGTGTGTCATAGATAGAGAGAGAGAGAGAAGCAATAGAGAGAGTGGGGTGTGTCAGAGAGAGAAAGAGAGAGGGAGGCAATAGAGTGTCAGAGAGAGAAAGCGAGAGAGAAAGAGGGGAGCAAGAGAGTGAGAGAGAGAGAGAGAGGAGCAAGAGAGTAAGTGGCGAGTGTGTGAGAGAGAGATAGAGAGAGGGGCAAGAGAGAGAGAGAGAGAGAGAGAGAGAGTGTCTGAGGGGGGTTCACATCAGGCTCGGCAGCTCCTCTTTAAAACAGCAATAACATGGAACGGGACAATGGAGGCAGTGTCCCGCCCACTTTGATGAGATCAGAGAAGGTGGGCTACTTTAACAGGAGTCTGATTGAACTCACAATTAATTTGATTAAGTATGTCAGGTTATGCACACGATGGACATGTAAAGCATGTGCTTTTTACCTGCATGCTCTTTAATTAGCACATCACTAAGCATTCGTCTTCCTGTAAAAGAAAGTCTGCAATATACAGTAGGTTAGGTTAGTTGTCACATGAATTTTGAAAGACATTATTTTCCTTTAAATATCCACCAAAGTTATTAATGTAGTGTAATATAGTTGTAAAATAATAAAACTGAGATCCTTATTTATTCTCTTTACTTAAATGTGTAATAAAACAAATATTGATTTATCGCATGGTATGGTCTCACATTGCAATCAGGCAGGATATATTTTAAAGAGAGAATATTCCATGTCCACGTTTTTGTTTCACTTGGATGAACTTTATTCTAACAATAAATTAGTTTCAGAATAAGTATGTTAGCGAGACTAGTTTTCTCCTGACAATTTGCTATAAATTCCTACCCTGAGCAGTCAAGCAAGTAAGAAAATATCATTGTGAAAAGCACTTTTTGTGCATTATCTTGCATTGTGACATGTTGTAAAATGAAAATCCACTCCAGGCACTTAGTCGCTCTTGATTGAATTCAAGAAGTGTCTCCTTTTTTTCAGTCAATGAAAGAATTAAGTTTAACATGCGTCTCCATATTATGTCACTGGAGAGTCCTGGAGTAGCTCCAAAATCTTTAGAATGTATTTCATGTGCTATAGAAAAGCAGATTCTTTTCTGTCTGTATTAAGTACACTTTGTATATTTTAACTGAAAAAAGCTGTGTACAAACCGCAATCAGGCCATCTGAGTAATTGCGTAATTGAGAATCTAACAGAGAAGAGTATAATGTGTTATACACATGTACAATCTCCTTTTAAATTGGTCTGATTTAAAAAAAAATTATGAAGTTCATAAGATGCAATAAATCTGGACACAGAATTGTACAGAATTCGCAGTGTGTACATGCTGACGATGATACAAGGACATGGTCTTTCCTTCTGATCATTATGACAGAAAAAAAGGAAGATCAGAAGGAACAATTACATACTGTGTATGCTTGACTATCGGAGGGTTTCCTTTCTCAGTTCTAAAGAAACCATTGTACAGTGTGAACCAGTGCCATATTAAGGGGATTAGGTTGGAGTTGCTTTGACACAGCCTTATTCACTGGAAGCAGCTCTCCAAGTTTCAGCAGCAGCTCAGGGGTGTGGGTAAATTGTTGAGGAGGACACTGTCCACCTATGTAGCACTGCTAAAGGGAACAAATTGACCCTCGCGTCCTTGGCCCCCACATGCCAGACATCCTCTTTTTCCTCACATGGATAACTGCCATGGCCGGGGAAGAGGAAGTGGAATCAGGCAGAAGAGGCAGGACTAGTCTGGAAAGCAGGAATCCCCAGTACTGCTGCTGAAAGGGGAAAGAGTGAGGACATAGTCAGCCTACACACAGCCACCAGGCTGAGGAGAGAGGTGAGCACACATACACAGACACACCTGAATTATACTACCTAGGACATGCTACAAGACAGTATAGTAGATGTCCCAAAACACACTCCATGCAGAAAGATGGATCCCGGGTATCCTAGCATTGTGTAAGAAATGGACTGCTGGAGCACTGGCATCTTTTTCAATGTAACTACCTAATTAAAAACACAAGTAAAGGTTACTCATAAATATGTACAAATAATTTAATATATACAATTGGGCTTCATAATAAAAAATATAAAAACATTTTACTCCAATAAATATATATACACACACAACAGCAATTCAGAATTCCACAAAAAACCTGCACATCCGCTGCTAACGCTTGAAAGAAAAAAGTGTAACATCATAGAAGTAGCAGCCAAAATATCACATAAAGTACATGAAGGTTAAAATCCAAGGTCAGGACAAACAGTCACACAACACAAACATGCCAGGGTGGTCAATGCAAACATGGTCCACTACTTTCTGGGATGCATCAGCATAGCCCAAAAAACACCTTCATCATGGACAACTGATGCCATGTAGAGAGACCACTTATATAGCCCTCCTGTTGTGCACAAATGTAGTCACCTGTGTAGAGCCATTCAAGCTGTGTCCGCCACTCCAGCCAGACCTGAAAGTGCCCAACCGGAAGTGGCGTCGCGTGGTCATGGCAACAGGATTGATAGCCGGAAGTGTGCATCGCACCAAGCATACCTGGTTTGTCCCAGGCTCAGGAACAGAGTTCCCACTACCAGAAACAACATCCGTGGCCATAGCAATGGGAGCAAGAAATAAAACAAAAAGTGATCCTTCAATTAAACAGTTCCTTGTGCCAAATAATAATACCGGACACATTGTAGCATATCAGTGGCTATATGGTGGGCTCAGACAAACAATATAGAAATACACACATTTAAACACAGTAGCCTATGTTACATATAGCAACAAAATATGGAGTACACCTCACAAAGTATGATGAACACTGTACATATCAAAGATCTAAAAAAATTAGAGAAGAAAAAATATAGAAAAATGTCACAGAAAGCAATTCAAACATTGTGCCTCATTAAGCCCTCTAGGTGCAATGGTATTGAGACTATTGAGGTCTCCGCCATGGCACAGGGGTGCAATCTGGTCAATTGGTATACAGCTAAAGATGGCAATTGTATGTTTATGTGAAACAAAGTGCTTTGCAACAGGTGGTGTGTTGGAATCCAATGCAATATAGGCTTTTTTAATAGATGTGTGGAGCATTGCTATCCTTTCCTTCAGGGTACATTTAGTCTTGCTGACATAATTATGATTACATGGGCATAGGATAATATACACATCATATTTGCTGTCACGGTCCAGGTGCTGCCGTTTATTGTATTGGTCCCAGTTTTAGGATCCACAAAGGAGTTCCCAAGGCATAGACATTTGCAATTGACACACTCATGTCATCTGAATACAATCTTGTTTCAGTTGCACCCATGTTTTAGATTTAATTGGGCCTACATCAGACCTTGCAATTATGTCCTTGGTGTTACTACTCCTTTTGTAACAAAACAATGGCTTTTGTGTAAAATATTTTCTAATTACTGTATCAGACTGTAAATATATCAGTGTTGTAGGGTGGTCTCTCTAATATGTTTAGAGGCAATTGAGTTTGTTAAGGATAAAATAATCCAATCAATTTCCGAGTGCGTCTCTGTGGGCACTAAGGTGTCTTCACGTGGAATAATCATGCACCTTTAAATGGCTTCTGAGATCTCATTCTCACTGTAGCCTCTACTTATGAATCTATTCCCCAATTCACGCAAGGCATCTGGTAAATCTGCTGCTTTTGATGTAATGCGTACCACACAAAGTAGTTGCAAGAGCAGCAAACTGCGTTTTAATGGAGCCGGGTGAAAGCTGTCAACCATCAACACTGTATTTTTATCAGTGAAGTTCCTGTATATCTTAGTGGATAATTTTTTATCCACATTAATTACACATACTGTACAGTACATCCAGGTAATTGGCAAAGACTGCAATAAAGGCCATAGTAAATCTAATAATTGTCTCCAATTGGTTGAGAGAGTCTATAACACCACCAGTCCACACCACAAACAGGTAATCGATATAATGAACATAAAAATGAATACATTTAGAAAAATTTGAATCTGCCATAATGTGTTGATCCTTGTATAAATGCATATACAGATTGGCATATGATTGAGCCATGTTTGACCCCATTACTGTGCCACGTAACTGTAAAAAAAAAAGGAATATTCAAAAAGAAAATAATTTTTACGTAATTTGATCTTAACAATAACAAAAATTTAATTTGTGGACCCTTATAGTGTGGACTGGTGGTGATCAAACTCCTGACCGCATCCAACCCATCAATGTGGCAATGTTGGCATAGAGGCTTGTAATATCAAGCGTAACCAAAAGGCTGTATTCCAGTAAAGGTCCCAAACACTCAAATTTATTGCTAAAATCAGTGGTGTCTTTAAGACAATATTTAGTATTTTGAACAACTGGTTGCAACCAAAAGTCAATAAACTGGGATAAAGGTTGGCATGGGGAACCACAGGATGAAATTATAGGTCTTCCACGGGGGTTAACTAGTGTTTAATGCACTTTTGGAAAACAGTAAGCAAAGGTGTAAATGGATGTGTTTGTGTGAGAAACCGTGCCGTAGATTCATGTATCCACTGATGCTAAAGACCCATATTGATGACAGAGTCAATTTCTTTTTTATATGTCTAAGTAGGATCATACATCAAGGTTTGATAGCATTGTTCATCAGAAACTTGTCCGAGAGTTGGCTGTTGGCCTCCTTTATGTAATAGTCATAATCAAGGAGTACGATTCCTCCGCCTTTGTCCGCAGCTCTGATGATTAACTGGTTGTCGTTGCGCAATGAGTCAATGGCTTTTCTCTCTCCCAATGTGATGTTATGATGGTTAATTCTTTGGTTGGCGATGTAGGGAATGGTGTCCCTTTTGAGAACCCTCATAAAAGTGTGTAAAGAAGGGATCCCACATCAGGGAATATTGGCATTTGATCTCCAGTGATCCGACATTGAAAAAAGACTTATCTCTAATACCAAGATTTGCTTATAGACGAGGACCGAATCTCAAAGACCTTTTGGTCAAGACAGACTTTTCACAGTGGAAAACTAGACAGATGTCCAATTGGCTTACCACCAAACCGGGAGTATTTAAGTGTACAGGATGTTCGAATTGTCCTTTTCTGCTAATAGGCAATCGCTTCAAAAATCCCACTTATGGGAGGGAATATTCCATCAAATATAGGCTGGACTGTAACAGTAGATTTGTTGTTTATATTTTGAGATGCCCATGCAACCGTCTGTATGTTGGGAAGACCAGTAGAATGATGAAAGAACGGCTCAGCCAACACCGCTCATCTATCAAGAAGTGCCTAATTGCTACTGACACCTCAAAAGACTTTACTAACTTACCGGTCGCAATACACTTCAAGGACACACATCATACTGTTAACCAGCTTAAATGTTGTATCATTGATCACATACCGCCCCAACAACGTGGGGGCGATCGGGACAGAATTTTGCTACAACGAGAACTACAATGGATACACAGACTTAATTGCCTTACTCCGATTGGCCTTAATGAAGATTTTCGTTTAGGTTGTTTCCTGTGACATATTATAGTGACTTTTTGTTGGACTCTGCCTTCCGCTGTTTGGTTTAATTTTCTTAGACGCCGTGTGTCCTGTTTTTGATGTTCTTTGCATACTATGTGTTGTCAGACACCGCCGTGTGTCTTTATATGTCTTTAGACTTGATCCTGACAGGTCCCCACTTCACCAGCAGTGACACCTTTCCTTTCACCCTCGCTATCAACATCCACCATGCAGACCCTCTCTTGCTCACTACATGCAGCTTATTGTCCATCCTTGGCGTTATTTTTAGTAGCATCAGATTCCAGCTGCCTATATTGGATTCCCCAATAGACAACATATGTTGGTCTAGTGATATTTACAGCCATACCACACTGGCAAACGTCCAATTCCGGCTGATCTTGGAAACTAAGCAGTGTTGGGCCCAGTCAGTACCAGCATCGGTGACGATCTGGGAATACTGGGTGCTGTACATCACTCACTTAATACTACAAGGCAGCGGACATTGTGCATTCTGTGGGTTTTCTCCCCAACAGGGCAGCTTGGATTCTTTTTGCACATATATTCTTATTTTTATTCTTATTCATATTGATTGCCTTATTTATATAGATTGCTGCAATAAGTGGGCACAGCCTTGCAGTGGGTTGTTCTATTAGACCTGTCATTCCTTTCTGCTTTTTGCACATTGCACTTTCTAGTCAGCACGTTCAGGGAACCCTGCTCTGCTGAGTTTCAGCACTATTACTTTTACTCTTTTCGAACACATCACTTTATTTCATGCACTGCTGTTTTGATACACAGCGTCCTTGCAATTCCCCTCACTATCAGCATGCCAGTTAACTAGTCGGGCTGTTGAGACCTCCCGCCGCACGTCATGCCGTGCTCCAGAGCCGTTGCCATGCACGGCACCGGGTTTTGTTTAACTTAGTTGCCAGTGTCATGGAGCGGGAGGAGACAGCAGAGGATGCTTTAGGCATGCCCTGACTTAACTCCGCCCACGTCCTGATGCTGCAGGGTTGATTTTGGCGCCTTTTGAGGCTTATATTTAATGTTCTGACAACAGTGCGGTTAGCCGCTGAGGAAGACCAGTCGGTTGAAACAGCTGTCGGGCTGTGTTTGCTGTATTTGCTGTACTTCACCATGCCATTTGGTTAAGGAATAAATTCTGCTTTTCTTTCATCTACATGTGAGTGCTGGCTTGTCTACTTTTTCTGCATCGCTGGAGAAGTGAGTGTTTTATATTTATTGCTGTCTTGCACCACCATTTCTTGCTTTATGTACATAGGCTTTGAGTGCTATCGTGATTTCATATATATATATATATATAAACACAATTCTGAGGGCGCTAATAATTAGTTGGAAACTGAAAACTGCAAAACATAAAAACAATGTAATATATACAGATAGTATTTATTTACAATTCCACACAGGAAACACAAATACATAGATATATAATCACATAGGGAACAATTCCAGTTGAATAGGGCAGATTGTTTTTGCCAAGCAGGTGTTCAAATGATGATATAGTTATCAAGAAGACACAGAACCCAACACGTTTTGTCCCATAGGACTTCTTCATGGGTAAGTATCTAAATAATAAATAAAGTAACTAAGTACAAATGATATTGACTAAAACAGATAATAAAAACCATTCATTATTGGCAATGATCAAAAGACATACCAATACTTATGGAAAACATGATGCACAGAGAAATGTCACTAGAAGTGACAGTTTGAAACAATCTGAAAGCTGACACATGATTTATATATTATAAGAGTCTGTTTGACAAAAAAATCCAAAAAGAGGGAGAACAGGTGTGGCAAGATATACATACCATATAGATTTTCCCATATGGACAATTAATAAAAACACCAATTAAAATTGAATAGATGCTTCTTTCATAAACTGATCCTTAGAAGGAATTGCTATATACGATAACCAACGAATATGTTGGGCCTACAAAAAAGAGGATGGGGAACTATTAGAAGGGTCATACCAATGTGTTAGGGAAATAATAGTGGGAACCATTATGGATGGTTATACATACCAAGAAAATGTGTAAATGTAAGGAACACTACTGAACTTATACTAGTTCCACTAGATGGTACAATGGCATTCACCGAACCAGCAAATGGTGATCTATAGGGATTTATATGCACCAATTAAAAAATTTACAAATTAACACAAATTATCCAAATCTTAAAAAAATATATACATTGTTCATCAGGTTATAATGTTCCTTATGGTTTAAGGACTAAATTCAACATATCCAATATTAAATAATAGAGAGTAAAGCATTACATCCAGTATTATAACGATGGGGCTTAGAAGATAAAGGAACATTACATCCAGTATTATAACTATGGGATTTAGAAGATAAAGGAAGATACAGCACAGTACATATTTATGTAAAGTGACCATAAGGCATAAAAATAGGGATCTTAATCCTTATAACATATAATAATCCCAGGTCTGATATTAACTATATCTTAATGGCTAGTAAAAATGCAAAAAAATGGAATTCAATCTCACCCATAATAGTTACAAGGGAAGAGACTTTCCAACTATTCAAACTTCTCATTTAAACAATAATATATAATGCAGAGGCAGTAAAAATATATACAGATCTTATATCATATATGGGAGCAATAAACAACTATAGATGTACAACACTCACAGAAACCTGATGTGTATCTGTCAAAGTTCAATAGTAGCGTGTGGTGAGGGAAAAAGTGAGGGATATATATACCAAAAAGAAAAAAAAGTATATATATATATATATATATATATATATATATATATAAAATACAAATTTAGCACTCACCTAAAATTAACACTTCAATCTGTAATTCATCTGAATTCAGGGAATGTTAGTTCCAAAATATTGCAATAGTTTGTTTCGCTGTCCCTATACTTACTTTAAAAAATCTGAGGGGTAATTCAGAGTTGATCGCAGCAGCGAAATTGTTAGCAGTTGGGCAAAACTATGGGCCTCATTCCGAGTTGATCGCTTGCTAGCTATTTTTTGCAGAGCAGCGATCAGATAGTCGCCGCCTCTAGGGGAGTGTATTTTCGCTTTGCAAGTGAGCGGGACGAAAAAGTTTTTTGCAGTTTCTGAGTAGCTCCGGACTTACTCAGCCCTTGCGATCACTTCAGCCTGTCCGGTACCGTAATTGACTTCAGACACCCGCCCTGCAAATGCCTGGACATGCCTGCGTTTTCCATACCACTCCCAGAAAATGGTCAGTTGACACTTTCTGTCAATCTTCTTGCGATCGGTTGTGCGAATGGATTCATCACTAGAAAAATTGCACAGCAACGATGCTGTTTGTACCCGTACGACGCGCGTGCGCATTGCAGTGCATATGCATGTGCAGTAGTAATCTGATCGCTGCGCTGCGAAAAATGGCAGCGAGCGATCAACTCGGAATGAGGGCCAATGTGCACTGCAGGTGTGGCAGATATAACATTTGCAAAGAGTTAGATTTGGGTGGGTTATTTTGTTTGGCTGCTTTATTTTTACACTGCAATTTAGATTTCAGTTTGAACACACCTCACCCAAATCTAACTCTCTCTGCACATGTTATATCTGCCCCCTTTGCAGTGCACATGGTTTTGCCCAACTGTTAACCAATTTGCTGCTGCGATCACCTCTGAATTAGGCCCTAAGATTCTTGAAAATCTCAGATTTTTTAAAGTCAGTGTAGGGACTGACCAAGGGGCTAATTCAGGTCAGATCGCAAATTGCGATCCGGCCGGAATTTTTGTGGGGGTGGCCCTACTGCGCATGCGTCTGCTTTTTCTGTGGGGGGGGCCGCAGAAAATGCGGTCACCTCTGCCTGTCAATCAGGCAAAGGCGGTCACGGGTCGGGAGGGGGACGTGAGGGGGGCGGCAACGCTTCATTTTCAGGGAGGAAACGGAGCGTTGCGGGGGTGGGTCAACTGCAACGGTGGGCTAAGCGGTGTGAACGGGGGCGTGTCGGGGGCGCGGTCATGGCAGCTGCGTGACATCACACGCAGCCGCCGTGACAGGTAAGATGCCGCTGGGACTCCTGCGGCTGCAGCTATGCTGCGCCGGCAGGAGTCAACCTTAGTTTCTGCTGACAATCAGCTTGTAGCAGGGCGGGAGGCGCCGATCAGCATGCTGGGCTGCCCCCAGCATATGTGCAAAAGGATAGCAAATTCTGTTGATTAGCAGAATTTGCTATCCTTACTGAATTGGCCCCCAAATGGGAATGGCCGTGAAGTGGCTGGGTAGCTATTGCAATATTTTGAAACTAACATTCCCTGAATTCAGATGAATTACAGTTTGAAGTGTTAATATTAGTTGACTGCTGAATTTTTATGATTTTTTTATTTAAATGGTGTGGTCACAAATACCACTGGCACAGCGGATGTATGAGTGCTGTGGGTTCTAGCCTATTGTGTATATATATATATATAATAATAATAATAATAATAATTTTATTTATAGAGCGCTCTTTCTCCAATAGGACTCAAGGCGCTTAACAGATACATAGCATAATATAGTACAGAAAATAATGAAGTACAGAACAGATTTTCATAAAATACAGAAGCATGGAGATACTAAAGGGACAATTATGGAAATGCTTGAGTAAAAAGAAAAGTCTTGAGTCTACTTTTGAAGGATTCTATAGTTGGGGCCTCTCGCACTGTGCGGGGAAGTGAGTTCCATAGAGTCAGAGCCGCATGACTAAAAGCTCAACCCCCAGATGAATTACGGGAGATTCTAGGTACTGCTAAAAGTCCTTCATCTACAGATCGCAGTAATCGAGTGGGGCAGTATGGGGCCAGTAGCTGCTTCAGGTACCTTGGGCCCTGGTCATGTAGTGCTATGAAACTCAGTAAGCCAATCTTGAAGATGATTCGCCATCTTACAGGCAGCCAGTGAAGGGAGTAGAGTATGGGTGTTATGTGGCTAGAACGGGGCTGGTTGGTTAACAGCCTGGCAGCTGTGTTTTGCACCAACTGTAAGCGGTGCAATTCTTTTGCTGGGAGACCAAGGTAGAGGGCATTACATATATATATATATATATATATATATATATATAAGTATGGTATGTAGGCGGCACTCGTGGACTTAATTCAAATAAGAAACCCGGACACTCCTTGGTTGAATACAACGTTTCGGATTTATTATCCTTCGTCAGGTATATAACAAATGCAAGAAATCAAGCTTACCTTTATGCAGTTAAGAAACACCAAGTGAAAGTGAAAGTAAGTGCAAAAACACTCCCCATGCTGCTGCTGCTGCTGACGTCATCACCAATAGACGGCGCCTGAGCAGTGACTGGGACAAAGTGAAAATGAAAGTGAAAGTAAAAACCGTTACCATGGTTACAATGATACATTGTACAAACGGACATTACTACAAATGATCTTACAGCAATACTACAAAAAATAGCAACATAACCATTATAAGAAACAATTAAAGGAAATCATTTCATTCAGTCCATGCGGGGAAACAGTATTCAAAAGATGTATCCATTTAATTTCTAACTGCAGAAGGATCTTTCCTCTATCACCCCCCCTGATATCTTCCTTGACATGGTCCAACATCATGTAGCGTAATGAGGAGAGACTGTGCTTGCAAGTTTTAAAATGTTTGGCAACAGGCTGATCTATGTTTTTCCCTTCCAATATCTGCTTAATGGCACTGCGGTGTTGTGCCATTCTTTCTTTGAACTGGCACACCGTTTTGCCTATGTAATATAAGCTGCAAGGGCACCTAATGCAGTAGATCACATATTGGCTGGTGCAAGTAAAAACATGTTTTAATTTGATCTGTTTACCACTATGTGGATGCCTGATATAATTGCCGGTGTCCAGATAGGTGCAAGTAGTGCAACCTAAGCACCTGTAGTTTCCTGGTTTTTTAGTCATGAAGTGTTTAGGATATGTGGGTGACATGTTAGCAATGTCAACATGTATCACATGGTCCCCGATGTTTTTACCCCTTGTATAACAAGGTAGTAACGCACTTTCAGACAATTCTGCAAGGTCTGGGTCTGCTTGGACTACTGGCCAAACCCTTTTAGCGGTACTGACAATGGTCTTAGTAGATACCGTGTAATTGTTGACCCAAATCATGGTAGTGTCTATTTTATTAGGTTCGGGACAGGTGATATTCTTTACTTTAGGTGCTTTGAGTGCCTTAATTTTAGCTGATTGTAAATCCTTGTTGCTGTACCCCCTTTCTAGAAATTTTTTAGTCATAAGTTCCATTTTATTCACCTCATCAACAGGATCACTGCAAATGCGGTGAACCCGTAAGAATTGCGAATAGGGGAGACCTCTTTTAAGGGAGCTCGGATGGTGGCTGGAGGCATGCAGCATATTGTTGCAATCAGTGGGTTTCTGGTAAATAGATGTACTGAAGTCAACACCACGTATTTTTACCTCTACATCTAAAAAATGTATGTTTTCCTTTTGAATGTTCCACGTAAACTAGAGATGAGCGGGTTCGGTTTCTCTGAATCCGAACCCGCCAGAACTTCATGTTTTTTTTCACGGGTCCGAGCGACTCGGATCTTCCCGCCTTGCTCGGTTAACCCGAGCGCGCCCGAACGTCATCATGACGCTGTCGGATTCTCGCGAGGCTCGGATTCTATCGTGAGACTCGGATTCTATATAAGGAGCCGCGCGTCGCCGCCATTTTCACACGTGCATTGAGATTGATAGGGAGAGGACGTGGCTGGCGTCCTCTCCGTTTAGACACTTGATTTACTAATTTTGGGGAGCATTAGGAGTACTCAGTAGTGTACAGTGCAGAGTTTTGCTGATAGTGACCAGTGACCACCACTTTTATTTATAATCCGTTCTCTGCCTGAAAAAAGCGATACACAGCACACAGTGACTCAGTCACATACCATATCTGTGTGCACTGCTCAGGCTCAGGCCAGTGTGCTGCATCATCTATTATCTATATATAATATTATATATCTGTCTGACTGCTCAGCTCACACAGCTTATAATTGTGGGGGAGACTGGGGAGCACTACTGCAGTGCCAGTTATAGGTTATAGCAGGAGCCAGGAGTACATAATATATTATATAGTGAGTGACCACCAGACACACAGTGCAGTTTATTTAATATATCCGTTCTCTGCCTGAAAAAAGCGATACACACAGTGACTCAGTTAGTCACATACCATATCTGTGTGCACTGCTCAGGCTCAGGCCAGTGTGCTGCATCATCTATATATATTATATATCTGTCTGACTGCTCAGCTCACACAGCTTATAATTGTGGGGGAGACTGGGGAGCACTACTGCAGTGCCAGTTATAGGTTATAGCAGGAGCCAGGAGTACATAATATTATATTAAAATTAAACAGTGCACACTTTTGCTGCAGGAGTGCCACTGCCAGTGTGACTAGTGACCAGTGACCTGACCACCAGTATATAATATTAGTAGTATACTATCTCTTTATCAACCAGTCTATATTAGCAGCAGACACAGTACAGTGCGGTAGTTCACGGCTGTGGCTACCTCTGTGTCGGCACTCGGCAGCCCGTCCATAATTGTATATACCACCTAACCGTGGTTTTTTTTTCTTTCTTTATACATACATACTAGTTACGAGTATACTATCTCTTTATCAACCAGTCTATATATTAGCAGCAGACACAGTACAGTGCGGTAGTTCACGGCTGTGGCTACCTCTGTGTCGGCACTCGGCAGCCCGTCCATAATTGTATATACCACCTAACCGTGGTTTTTTTTTCTTTCTTTATACATACATACTAGTTACGAGTATACTATCTCTTTATCAACCAGTCTATATATTAGCAGCAGACACAGTACAGTGCGGTAGTTCACGGCTGTGGCTACCTCTGTGTCGGCACTCGGCAGCCCGTCCATAATTGTATATACCACCTAACCGTGGTTTTTTTTTCTTTCTTTATACATACATACTAGTTACGAGTATACTATCTCTTTATCAACCAGTCTATATTAGCAGCAGACACAGTACAGTGCGGTAGTTCACGGCTGTGGCTACCTCTGTGTCGGCACTCGGCAGCCCGTCCATAATTGTATATACCACCTAACCGTGTTTTTTTTTTCTTTCTTTATACATACATACTAGTTACGAGTATACTATCTCTTTATCAACCAGTCTATATATTAGCAGCAGACACAGTACAGTGCGGTAGTTCACGGCTGTGGCTACCTCTGTGTCGGCACTCGGCAGCCCGTCCATAATTGTATATACCACCTAACCGTGGGTTTTTTTTCTTTCTTTATACATACATACTAGTTACGAGTATACTATCTCTTTATCAACCAGTCTATATATTAGCAGCAGACACAGTACAGTGCGGTAGTTCATGGCTGTGGCTACCTCTGTGTCGGCACTCGGCAGCCCGTCCATAATTGTATATACCACCTAACCGTGGTTTTTTTTTCTTTCTTTATACATACATACTAGTTACGAGTATACTATCTCTTTATCAACCAGTCTATATATTAGCAGCAGACACAGTACAGTGCGGTAGTTCACGGCTGTGGCTACCTCTGTGTCGGCACTCGGCAGCCCGTCCATAATTGTATATACCACCTAACCGTGGTTTTTTTTTCTTTCTTTATACATACATACTAGTTACGAGTATACTATCTCTTTATCAACCAGTCTATATATTAGCAGCAGACACAGTACAGTGCGGTAGTTCACGGCTGTGGCTACCTCTGTGTCGGCACTCGGCAGCCCGTCCATAATTGTATATACCACCTAACCGTGGTTTTTTTTTCTTTCTTTATACATACATACTAGTTACGAGTATACTATCTCTTTATCAACCAGTCTATATTAGCAGCAGACACAGTACAGTGCGGTAGTTCACGGCTGTGGCTACCTCTGTGTCGGCACTCGGCAGCCCGTCCATAATTGTATATACCACCTAACCGTGGTTTTTTTTTCTTTCTTTATACATACATACTAGTTACGAGTATACTATCTCTTTATCAACCAGTCTATATTAGCAGCAGACACAGTACAGTGCGGTAGTTCACGGCTGTGGCTACCTCTGTGTCGGCACTCGGCAGCCCGTCCATAATTGTATATACCACCTAACCGTGGTTTTTTTTTCTTTCTTTATACATACATACTAGTTACGAGTATACTATCTCTTTATCAACCAGTCTATATTAGCAGCAGACACAGTACAGTGCGGTAGTTCACGGCTGTGGCTACTTCTGTGTCGGCACTCGGCAGCCCGTCCATAATTGTATATACCACCTAACCGTGGTTTTTTTTTCTTTCTTTATACATACATACTAGTTACGAGTATACTATCTCTTTATCAACCAGTCTATATATTAGCAGCAGACACAGTACAGTGCGGTAGTTCACGGCTGTGGCTACCTCTGTGTCGGCACTCGGCAGCCCGTCCATAATTGTATATACCACCTAACCGTGGTTTTTTTTTCTTTCTTTATACATACATACTAGTTACGAGTATACTATCTCTTTATCAACCAGTCTATATATTAGCAGCAGACACAGTACAGTGCGGTAGTTCACGGCTGTGGCTACCTCTGTGTCGGCACTCGGCAGCCCGTCCATAATTGTATACTAGTATCCAATCCATCCATCTCCATTGTTTACCTGAGGTGCCTTTTAGTTGTGCCTATTAAAATATGGAGAACAAAAATGTTGAGGTTCCAAAATTAGGGAAAGATCAAGATCCACTTCCACCTCGTGCTGAAGCTGCTGCCACTAGTCATGGCCGAGACGATGAAATGCCAGCAACGTCGTCTGCCAAGGCCGATGCCCAATGGCATAGTACAGAGCATGTCAAAACCAAAACACCAAATATCAGTAAAAAAAGGACTCCAAAACCTAAAATAAAATTGTCGGAGGAGAAGCGTAAACTTGCCAATATGCCATTTACCACACGGAGTGGCAAGGAACGGCTGAGGCCCTGGCCTATGTTCATGGCTAGTGGTTCAGCTTCACATGAGGATGGAAGCACTCAGCCTCTCGCTAGAAAACTGAAAAGACTCAAGCTGGCAAAAGCACCGCAAAGAACTGTGCGTTCTTTGAAATCCCAAATCCACAAGGAGAGTCCAATTGTGTCGGTTGCGATGCCTGACCTTCCCAACACTGGACGTGAAGAGCATGCGCCTTCCACCATTTGCACGCCCCCTGCAAGTGCTGGAAGGAGCACCCGCAGTCCAGTTCCTGATAGTCAGATTGAAGATGTCAGTGTTGAAGTACACCAGGATGAGGAGGATATGGGTGTTGCTGGCGCTGGGGAGGAAATTGACCAGGAGGATTCTGATGGTGAGGTGGTTTGTTTAAGTCAGGCACCCGGGGAGACACCTGTTGTCCGTGGGAGGAATATGGCCGTTGACATGCCAGGTGAAAATACCAAAAAAATCAGCTCTTCGGTGTGGAGGTATTTCACCAGAAATGCGGACAACAGGTGTCAAGCCGTGTGTTCCCTTTGTCAAGCTGTAATAAGTAGGGGTAAGGACGTTAACCACCTCGGAACATCCTCCCTTATACGTCACCTGCAGCGCATTCATAATAAGTCAGTGACAAGTTCAAAAACTTTGGGTGACAGCGGAAGCAGTCCACTGACCAGTAAATCCCTTCCTCTTGTAACCAAGCTCACGCAAACCACCCCACCAACTCCCTCAGTGTCAATTTCCTCCTTCCCCAGGAATGCCAATAGTCCTGCAGGCCATGTCACTGGCAATTCTGACGAGTCCTCTCCTGCCTGGGATTCCTCCGATGCATCCTTGCGTGTAACGCCTACTGCTGCTGGCGCTGCTGTTGTTGCCGCTGGGAGTCGATGGTCATCCCAGAGGGGAAGTCGTAAGCCCACTTGTACTACTTCCAGTAAGCAATTGACTGTTCAACTGTCCTTTGCGAGGAAGATGAAATATCACAGCAGTCATCCTACTGCAAAGCGGATAACTGAGTCCTTGACAACTATGTTGGTGTTAGACGTGCGTCCGGTATCCGCCGTTAGTTCACAGGGAACTAGACAATTTATTGAGGCAGTGTGCCCCCGTTACCAAATACCATCTAGGTTCCACTTCTCTAGGCAGGCGATACCGAGAATGTACACGGACGTCAGAAAAAGACTCACCAGTGTCCTAAAAAATGCAGTTGTACCCAATGTCCACTTAACCACGGACATGTGGACAAGTGGAGCAGGGCAGGGTCAGGACTATATGACTGTGACAGCCCACTGGGTAGATGTATGGACTCCCGCCGCAAGAACAGCAGCGGCGGCACCAGTAGCAGCATCTCGCAAACGCCAACTCTTTCCTAGGCAGGCTACGCTTTGTATCACCGCTTTCCAGAATACGCACACAGCTGAAAACCTCTTACGGCAACTGAGGAAGATCATCGCGGAATGGCTTACCCCAATTGGACTCTCCTGTGGATTTGTGGCATCGGACAACGCCAGCAATATTGTGTGTGCATTAAATATGGGCAAATTCCAGCACGTCCCATGTTTTGCACATACCTTGAATTTGGTGGTGCAGAATTTTTTTAAAAACGACAGGGGCGTGCAAGAGATGCTGTCGGTGGCCAGAAAAATTGCGGGACACTTTTGGCGTACAGGCACCACGTACAGAAGACTGGAGCACCACCAAAAACTACTGAACCTGCCCTGCCATCATCTGAAGCAAGAAGTGGTAACGAGGTGGAATTCAACCCTCTATATGCTTCAGAGGTTGGAGGAGCAGCAAAAGGCCATTCAAGCCTATACAATTGAGCACGATATAGTAGGTGGAATGCACCTGTCTCAAGTGCAGTGGAGAATGATTTCAACGTTGTGCAAGGTTCTGATGCCCTTTGAACTTGCCACACGTGAAGTCAGTTCAGACACTGCCAGCCTGAGTCAGGTCATTCCCCTCATCAGGCTTTTGCAGAAGAAGCTGGAGGCATTGAAGAAGGAGCTAAAAGGGAGCGATTCCGCTAGGCATGTGGGACTTGTGGATGCAGCCCTTAATTCGCTTAACAAGGATTCACGGGTGGTCAATCTGTTGAAATCAGAGCACTACATTTTGGCCACCGTGCTCGATCCTAGATTTAAAGCCTACCTTGGATCTCTCTTTCCGGCAGACACAGGTCTGCTGGGGTTGAAAGACCTGCTGGTGACAAAATTGTCAAGTCAAGCGGAACGCGACCTGTCAACATCTCCTCCTTCACATTCTCCCGCAACTGGGGGTGCGAGGAAAAGGCTCAGAATTCCGAGCCCACCCGCTGGCGGTGATGCAGGGCAGTCTGGAGCGACTGCTGATGCTGACATCTGGTCCGGACTGAAGGACCTGACAACGATTACGGACATGTCGTCTACTGTCACTGCATATGATTCTCTCAACATTGATAGAATGGTGGAGGATTATATGAGTGACCGCATCCAAGTAGGCACGTCACACAGTCCGTACTTATACTGGCAGGAAAAAGAGGCAATTTGGAGGCCCTTGCACAAACTGGCTTTATTCTACCTAAGTTGCCCTCCCACAAGTGTGTACTCCGAAAGAGTGTTTAGTGCCGCCGCTCACCTTGTCAGCAATCGGCGTACGAGGTTACATCCAGAAAATGTGGAGAAGATGATGTTCATTAAAATGAATTATAATCAATTCCTCCGCGGAGACATTGACCAGCAGCAATTGCCTCCACAAAGTACACAGGGAGCTGAGATGGTGGATTCCAGTCGGGACGAATTGATAATCTGTGAGGAGGGGGATGTACACGGTGATATATCGGAGGGTGAAGATGAGGTGGACATCTTGCCTCTGTAGAGCCAGTTTGTGCAAGGAGAGATTAATTGCTTCTTTTTTGGGGGGGGTCCAAACCAACCCGTCATATCAGTCACAGTCGTGTGGCAGACCCTGTCACTGAAATGATGGGTTGGTTAAAGTGTGCATGTCCTGTTTTGTTTACACAACATAAGGGTGGGTGGGAGGGCCCAAGGACAATTCCATCTTGCACCTCTTTTTTCTTTTCTTTTTCTTTGCATCATGTGCTGATTGGGGAGGGTTTTTTGGAAGGGACATCCTGCGTGACACTGCAGTGCCACTCCTAGATGGGCCCGGTGTTTGTGTCGGCCACTAGGGTCGCTAATCTTACTCACACAGTCAGCTACCTCATTGCGCCTCTTTTTTTCTTTGCGTCATGTGCTGTTTGGGGAGGGTTTTTTGGAAGGGACATCCTGCGTGACACTGCAGTGCCACTCCTAGATGGGCCCGGTGTTTGTGTCGGCCACTAGGGTCGCTAATCTTACTCACACAGTCAGCTACCTCATTGCGCCTCTTTTTTTCTTTGCGTCATGTGCTGTTTGGGGAGGGTTTTTTGGAAGGGACATCCTGCGTGACACTGCAGTGCCACTCCTAGATGGGCCCGGTGTTTGTGTCGGCCACTAGGGTCGCTAATCTTACTCACACAGCTACCTCATTGCGCCTCTTTTTTTCTTTGCGTCATGTGCTGTTTGGGGAGGGTTTTTTGGAAGGGACATCCTGCGTGACACTGCAGTGCCACTCCTAGATGGGCCCGGTGTTTGTGTCGGCCACTAGGGTCGCTAATCTTACTCACACAGCTACCTCATTGCGCCTCTTTTTTTCTTTGCGTCATGTGCTGTTTGGGGAGGGTTTTTTGGAAGGGCCATCCTGCGTGATACTGCAGTGCCACTCCTAGATGGGCCCGGTGTTTGTGTCGGCCACTAGGGTCGCTAATCTTACTCACACAGCTACCTCATTGCGCCTCTTTTTTTCTTTGCGTCATGTGCTGTTTGGGGAGGGTTTTTTGGAAGGGCCATCCTGCGTGACACTGCAGTGCCACTCCTAGATGGGCCCGGTGTTTGTGTCGGCCACTAGGGTCGCTAATCTTACTCACACAGCTACCTCATTGCGCCTCTTTTTTTCTTTGCGTCATGTGCTGTTTGGGGAGGGTTTTTTGGAAGGGACATCCTGCGTGACACTGCAGTGCCACTCCTAGATGGGCCCGGTGTTTGTGTCGGCCACTAGGGTCGCTTATCTTACTCACACAGCGACCTCGGTGCAAATTTTAGGACTAAAAATAATATTGTGAGGTGTGAGGTATTCAGAATAGACTGAAAATGAGTGTAAATTATGGTTTTTGAGGTTAATAATACTTTGGGATCAAAATGACCCCCAAATTCTATGATTTAAGCTGTTTTTTAGTGTTTTTTGAAAAAAACACCCGAATCCAAAACACACCCGAATCCGACAAAAAAAATTCGGTGAGGTTTTGCCAAAACGCGGTCGAACCCAAAACACGGCCGCGGAACCGAACCCAAAACCAAAACACAAAACCCGAAAAATTTCAGGCGCTCATCTCTAACGTAAACTAGATGTGTCTGTCCCTAGTGTTGGCCAGTGACATCATATTAGTGAATTCCTCCTCTGTGCCCCTCCATAGGAGGAACACGTCGTCTATATATCTTGTATATAGGGGTATGAGATTGGCCAGGTCCTGGTCATCAAAGGACAATTGGTGTTCAACTAGGAACATGAAAGCATTCGCGTAGGTTGGTGCGACACAAGATCCCATCGCACAACCCCGGGTCTGCAGGAACCCAGGAGTGTCCGGGTTTCTTATTTGAATTAAGTCCACGAGTGCCGCCTACATACCATACTTATATCAAACTCAGAAGGAAGGCACCGGGCAAGATGTCTACATTTATTTGGCGGAGTGCCGAGTGTATCTTTACTCTATATATATATATATATATATAAAACTTATATTACAGCAAATAGTAGCAGGCAGGCACAGCTGCGCAGCCAGAATGCTCTTCTCTCCAAGTCTCCTCTCCAGCGTCTCCTCCCATTGCACGTGCGCTGTGAAGTCATGACGTCACATGCACAACTTGGGACTCGGGAGCATGGAGGGAGGAAGCAGCTCAAGCTGTTATTGAACAGCTGTGAGCTGCAAACTGCGGGCGGCCGGAAGGCAGGTGCTGGTGGAGTCGGACTGCGGCGCTCCTTCCTATATTTTAGGCGCCCGAAACTTGAGCTCCACCGGAACCACCCTCCCTACACCCCTGCCCCTGAGAGATGAATATGGTGTTGAGCCATGAGGCCACGCCCCCCTTTTTGCCACGCAGAGGGCTTATCAGTGCACCGGGTGTCACTGACCCCAGTCACTCCCAGTGCTCACTGTTCAGCACATGGACTATGCTTTGAAGAGAGAAAACATAAAATAATATCTACGAACACTGTATGCTGAATTTTTCTAAATCTATCTTGGGAGAAGTCCAAATTTACATATCATTTTGTCACAAATGTTCTGTTATGCTAGAAACATTCTATTCCTAGGAACTAAACATGCTATTTAAAAACTAGCATACTAATTACACCCATTATACTTTTTACCTATGCTGTAAATAATATACAGTATTTCTCAACAAAACATTTTTGTTCTCTATACAGGAATCTGAAACTAAGAAATTATTAATGTGTTTATGCTTGTGCTACTTTCTGCTGCACAGTCATTTATTATTTGAATACAAGTTATTCCTCAGAATTGTACTTTAGAAATTAATCTTCGTAGATAACTACCTTAAATATCACTGTAGTTTTTTTATGCCCTTCTATACAGATTACACAAACACAGTCTAAAGCCTCTAACAAGGAATCATTGGCCTTAGAAAAGGTTGTCTACTGTGACAGTTGAAAAGAATGTTTATTAAATACAGTATGACACATAGGGCCAGATTTAGATGCAGTTGCAAAGTGGTTATTGGTGGTCATTCTGATTTGATCACTCGCTAGCTAGTTATAGCAGCCTATTCGTGTACAGATTTGACATCATACACCCGTCCAGCGAACGCCCAGCCACGCCTGCGTTTTTTTCAGACACACCTGCGTTTTTGCAAACACTTCCTGAAAACAGTTGACACCCAGAAATGCCCCTTTCCTGTCAATCTTCTTGCGGCCGCCAGTGCGAAGGAAAACTTCGCTACAACCTGAGCACAACCACAAAGAGCTTTGTACCCGTACGTCGTGCGTGCGCAATGCAGGGCATACGCATGTGCAGAAATGCAATTTTTTCACCTAATCGCTGCGCTGCAAAAATCGGCAGCAAGCGATCAACACGGAATGACCCCCATTGTACGCATATTGGTCAATGTTTTCTTACTGCGCGTGTATCTGAGCCGCCTGTATGCACGCACAGTGTTGAGAGGAATTAGTCTGAATGTGAGTGACAGGGAGAGAGCATTTGAGTATGGTAACGGGGAGTGGTCGGTCAAACGCAGGTGTGTCGTGACAGTAGTCCTGGAGAGGTGGTGGAACTCATTTACCCCGCCACCTATCCCCCTTCCCCCCTCACATTAAGTGGATCCAGGGACAGTGCTAGTGTTTTTGGTACCCGCCTGCAAACTATAAATTTATGCTACTTTCCATACTTTATAACGGGACATTGATCTCACAAAGAAGCAGTGTGGTCACACAATAGTACCCCCAATTCGAATTACACCACACAGTAGCATAATCTTATTCACGATACACCACATGTAGTGCCCCTGGTTCATATTACACCACATAGTAATGGTTGCATCACTCAGTAGTGCCCTTTATTCATGTTGCGCTACACAATGGTACCCTTTATACACATTATGCCACACAGTAGTGCCCCTCATATATAATGATCACAATAGTGCCCCTTATACACATTTCCCATAGCAGTAGTGTCCCTTACACATAATGTCCACAGTTGTAATGCCCCTTACACATAATGACCACAGTAGAACCACTTATACAAATAATGCCCACATAAGTGCCAATTATACACAAAATGCCCACAGTAGTAATGTTGCTTAAATACAGAATACCCATAGTAGTAGTGCCCCTTACACAAAATGCCCACAATAGTTGTGCACCTTACACATAATGACCACAGTAGTGCCACTTATACACATATTGCCAATGATAATGCCCACTATACACATCTCTGCCTCTGTCACTCCAGCAGCTCACTGCCTGTGTCCCCCCAGCAGCTCCATGCCCTGTATCCCTTAAGCAGCTTCCCCACCTCTCTTGTCTCTCCAGCCCTCTCTTATCTTGTCTTCAAGATGAACAGAGCCTGCTTCTATTCATGACTCTTCTTCACTTCAGCAGCGGTGACAGCAGTGATGTGCGGTGGGGTGAGGCAGAGCCATTTCTGTCATACTCACATTTAAACCAGAGTTTTGACTGAATAAAATATATGAAAAATACTGATAATTTGTTTGAAATATCTTCTTTGCATTATTCTAATAATTTTTATAGCCCAAACTCTGGAGTAAAAAGTCTATGGCAGGTGAGGCAGTGCCTCACCTGTATATCCTTTCCACACATCTCTAATCAAAACTCACCAGATTTCCATGAGTTTATAATGCTGCACCTGTGTATAATGCCCAGATGTACCCTTTGGCTCATATATTGCATGTAAATCTGGCTCTGGGGTTAGCCAGTGCCTCCTGAGCCATTTAGCTCACCGCACGTCCCTGGGTGACAGCATGACATCACATATGCCGTGCTGGAAAAGGAAGACACTCTGACCTCAGGAGAGGATGAATGCTATCCAACAGACACACCAGGAGGGGTACGCTGTAGATGGAGGAAGACAATGGAGCCACCAGGACCTGAGGAAAGGGGAGGTGGCTGCAGCTCATCAATAACACTATCACCACCTGTATCATCATTTGACATACAGTAGGTGAAGGGGCGGGCTTTTCTGATGAATTAATGTGCAGGGCAATGGAGGAGGTGGAGTTAGTTCCCCCTACTCTTACCGGTGGTGGAACTCAGTTCCACCTTGTTCCCCCCCACTTTAACCCCTGGTCATGACCGTTGAGATGTTATTTTCTGGACATGCATAAATTAGCAGTTGTGATCTTACTTGTTACTGAAGATCTCTCTGCATTCCTGGAGAGCAGCTCAGTCTGAGAGTCATTAGAGCCTCTGCCACATGTTTCAATTTGCTCCAATGGTACAGGTTTATCAGCAATTATATGCTGTTGGATGGAAATGATGTGATAGCAGTGGGCGTCCCTATGCTCAGGTTAGCTTCTGCCCATATTAGCATATAATTGCAATTGCATATGGCAAAAGATTGCAACAGCAGTAGCAAGAACAGCCACATCTGATTCAGGCCCATTCTCCTTATTGCTTGCATGCTATTTGTCACACGCTTTTTCAATCGACCAGTTCTTATGAATCTAGACATTCAGCACATGCATGGACATAGGGGGTGATTCACATCTGATTGCTGCTGTGCAATTTCGCACAGCGGTTGATCAGGTACTAACTGTGCATGCATATGTACCACAATGCACACGCGCGTCATACAACAACAAAGGGCATCACTGGTCAGCAACGGGATGGTGTGAAAAATCCATTCTCACGGGCGTTCGCAAGGGGATTGACAGGAGGAGGCTGTTTGTGGGTGGTAACTGACCATTTACTTGGAGTGTCCGGAAAAACGCAGGTGTTCTCAAGCATTTTCAGGGAGAGTGTCTGACGTCAGCTCCGGCCCCGATCAGCCTGATATAATTGCACTGTAGGTGTAAGTCCTGGGCTGCGCAGAGACTGCACAAAGTAGATTTTTGCAGCTCTGCGTACACATACTGTAGGATTGCACACTTGCATGGCGAATATACCCTCTCTCTGACTATCTGAATGCAGGACAGCAAAATTAGCAGCCCAGCGATCAGATCTGAGTCACCCCATAGAGTCATGTGAAATAAGTACAGCCAAATTTGTATTTCATAAACTGGCTGCACTACTCCTTCATGTTCACACTACTCAGTATATCTGCTCTCTAGCCCAAAGCTGCTGTTTACTAGTATTTTGGAACCCCACCTTCTGATATTTTAAGAGCTCCTGGCCCTACCTACCTTGTTGTAGAGGAATTATCTGAAGCAGACACTGTGGTGTTGATGTTACTTGTGCTTCCCAATCTGTGGCAGCTGTAAAGTCGGAAAAGTTTGTCTGGTCCACTGATGTATTGGACTCTGTTTCCTCTCCTATTAACTGTCTGCCATCTGTTGTTTCTCCTGCTGTGTCCAAGTCTGAATCTCCTGAGTTACAAATGGAACTGTTGCTGTGGTCTATTATTGATTCTTAAAAGAAAGGATAACAGATCATATAGCTAATGCCCATGTGTGTGGTATGATTTGCCGGCGCTTTGGATCCTGGCGCCCAGTATACCGGCACCGGGATCCCGACCGCTGGAATGCTGGCAGCAGGGCGAGCGCAAAAGAGCCCCTTGTGGGCTCGCTGTGCTTACCACGCTCACCATGCTGCGGGGTCACTGTGCTCGCCACGCTGTGGGCATGGTGGTGCGCTACATGAGCCACGCTATTTATTCTCCCTTCAGGGGTGTTGTGGAGAATACTTGTTGGTATACTGGCGTCAGTATGCTGAGATCCCAACAGCCGATATATCAAGTGCCACCCGATGCAAATGTTGATATTTCGTTGAAACAGAATATGTAGAAAATGCAGGATTGTGTAATTGAAACAGAAACTCATATTTCTACATTGGAGGATACTGTTTGGGTTGGGTATTTGCGACAACAAGGTTGTATCTAGGAGTCCGAGCACCCCTGGCAAAGTAAGGGACTGGCGCCGACCATATTAGAAATCATTTATGTGCGTGTGCCAAAAAAAGGGGCATGGTCACACCATAGCGCCCCCAATTAAAATTACACCACACAGTAGTGCCCAATACACATAAATATAACACACAGTAATGTCCGTTATTTACGTTACGCCACACAGTAGTAACCCTTATATACATTACGCCACACACTAGAGCCCGTTATTAACATTATGCCACACAGTAGTGCCCCACGCACACTGTGTGTGTACTCCGGCTTCCACTGGGATGTAATTTCCTCCGGTACATGCTGGGACATAGGAAGTGTCATTCTCCTGCTCTCCCTTCCCATATATATATATATATATATATTAGGATGCAGTCAAGATGCCAGCAGGTGAAATCCTGGCGCCGGAATCCTGACACACGGGCAGAATGCCAACACCAGAATCCTAACATCACTCAGAATACTGATGCCGGAATCCCAACAGCCGACATCCCAGGTGTAAGTATGCCAGGGACTCCTAGGGTAGCTTTAGGCACCACTGAGTAGGTTAGAGTTAGGCTGGGGCGTGGGGTTAGGGTAGGTTGCGGTGAAGTTAGGGTTAGGTACCACCAGGACAGGTTAGGGTTAGACTGCAGGGTTAAGCTATGGAGAGGTGGGTTAGGTTTACAGTAGGCACCACCGGGGAGGGTTAGGGCCGCCACCTGGTGTCCTTCTCTGTACACATGGGGACTAGCACACCCAAATGAATGCAAAAAAAGTTATTTTATCATAATAAAAATCATTAAATGACATACATCAATCCTTGATGGTGGCATAACAGTATGCTAAATGTCATAAACGGTACCGTACAGTCCATGTGGAAGGTGTTTATACACTGAAACAGTACCATTGAACACTGTTCATGATGGATATTATTTGACTGCCATTTCTGACATTTATCACACTGTTATGCCACCTTCAAGGATTTTATATATATATATATATATATATATAGAGAGAGAGAGAGAGAGAGAGAGAGAGAGAGAGAGAGAGACTCCGATATAGATAAATCAACGACACTCAGAGACTTCCAAAAACAGCGGTGTGTATTTCACAACATTAAAAATCCAATGTTTCAAGACTTGCCTGCCCCTTTGTCAAGTTGAATAACAATAAAATAAGAAGAAAGACATACCTTTAAAGGAGAGAAGCCAACCGGTAAAAGAAACAAATAGACATAGTGTGTGCCCACTTTAAACTTATAGAACCCAGCCACCTTAGGAGATGAATGCTAGACAGACATAATATAGATATTATCTATTCCGGTTTAACAAGAAGCAAGGGCAGCTGCAACAGTTCTAGCATATGTGCTGGGCAGCAGCTAAAGGGAACCACAATGTTTTCAGGACTCACTGGCCTATAAATGGTGTAACAATTAGTGATGTCCCCAAACAGCACATGATGCAAAGAAAAAAAGAGGCGCACCAAGGTCGCTGTGTGACTAAGCTAAGCGACACAAGTGGCCGACACAAACACCTGGCCCATCTAGGAGTGGCACTGCAGTGTCAGGCAGGATGGCACTTCAAAAAAATTGTCCCCAAACAGCACATGATGCAAAGAAAAAAAGAGGCGCACCAAGGTCGCTGTGTGACTAAGCTAAGCGACACAAGTGGCCGACACAAACACCTGGCCCATCTAGGAGTGGCACTGCAGTGTCAGGCAGGATGGCACTTCAAAAAAATTGTCCCCAAACAGCACATGATGCAAAGAAAAAAAGAGGTGCACCAAGGTCGCTGTGTGACTAAGCTAAGCGACACAAATGGCCGACACAAACACCTGGCCCATCTAGGAGTGGCACTGCAGTGTCAGCAGGATGGCACTTCAAAAGTATTGTCCCCAAACAGCACATGATGCAAAGAAAAATGAAAGAAAAAAGAGGTGCAAGATGGAATTGTTCTTGGGCTCTCCCACCCACCCTTATGTTGTATAAACAGGACATGCACACTTTAACGAACCCATCATTTCAGCGACAGGGTCTGCCACACGACTGTGACTGAAATGAGTGGTTGGTTTGGGCCCCCACCAAAAAAGAAGCAATCAATCTCTCCTTGCACAAACTGGCTCTACAGAGGCAAGATGTCCACCTCCTCATCATCCTCCGATTCCTCACCCCTTTCACTGTGTACATCCCCCTCCTCACAGATTATTAATTAGTCCCCACTGGAATCCACCATCTCAGGTCCCTGTGTACTTTCTGGAGGCAATTGCTGGTGAATGTCTCCACGAAGGAATTGATTATAATTCATTTTGATGAACATCATCTTCTCCACATTTTCTGGAAGTAACCTCGTACGCCGATTGCTGACAAGGTGAGCGGCTGCACTAAACACTCTTTCGGAGTACACACTGGAGGGGGGGCAACTTAGGTAAAATAAAGCCAGTTTGTGCAAGGGCCTCCAAATTGCCTCTTTTTCCTGCCAGTATACGTACGGACTGTCTGACGTGCCTACTTGGATGCGGTCACTCATATAATCCTCCACCATTCTTTCAATGGTGACAGAATCATATGCAGTGACAGTAGACGACATGTCAGTAATCGTTGGCAGGTCCTTCAGTCCGGACCAGATGTCAGCACTCGCTCCAGACTGCCCTGCATCACTGCCAGCGGGTGGGCTCGGAATTCTTAGCCTTTTCCTCGCACCCCCAGTTGCGGGAGAATGTGAAGGAGGAGCTGTTGACGGGTTACGTTCCGCTTGACTTGACAATTTTCTCACCAGCAGGTCTTTGAACCTCTGCAGACTTGAGTCTGCCGGAAAGAGAGATTCAACGTAGGTTTTAAATCTAGGATCGAGCACGGTGGCCAAAATGTAGTGCTCTGATTTCAACAGATTGACCACCCGTGAATCCTGGTTAAGCGAATTAAGGACTCCATCCACAAGTCCCACATGCCTAGCGGAATCGCTCTGTTTTAGCTCCTACTTCAATGTCTCCAGCTTCTTCTGCAAAAGCCTGATGAGGGGAATGACCTGACTCAGGCTGGCAGTGTCTGAACTGACTTCACGTGTGGCAAGTTCAAAGGGTTGCAGAACCTTGCACAACGTTGAAATCATTCTCCACTGCGCTTGAGTCAGGTGCATTCCCCCTCCTTTGCCTATATCGTGGGCAGATGTATAGGCTTGAATGGCCTTTTGCTGCTCCTCCATCCTCTGAAGCATATAGAGGGTTGAATTCCACCTCGTTACCACCTCTTGCTTCAGATGATGGCAGGGCAGGTTCAGGACTGTTTGCTGGTGCTCCAGTCTTCGGCACACGGTGGCTGAATGCCGAAAGTGGCCCGCAATTCTTCGGGCCACCGACAGCATCTCTTGCACGCCCCTGTCGTTTTTTAAATAATTCTGCACCACCAAATTCAATGTATGTGCAAAACATGGGACGTGCTGGAATTTGCTCAGATGTAATGCACGCACAATATTGCTGGCGTTGTCCGATGTCACAAATCCCCAGGAGAGTCCAATTGGGGTAAGCCATTCTGCGATGATGTTCCTCAGTTTCCGTAAGAGGTTGTCAGCTGTGTGCCCCTTATGGAAAGTGGTGATACAAAGCGTAGCCTGCCTAGGAACGAGTTGGCGTTTGCGAGATGCTGCTACTGGTGCCGCCGCTGCTGTTCTTGCTGCGGGAGGCAATACATCTACCCAGTGGGCTGTCACAGTCATATAGTCCTGAGTCTGCCCTGCTCCACTTGTCCACATGTCCGTGGTTAAGTGGACATTGGGTACAACTGCATTTTTTAGGACACTGGTGACTCCTTTTCTGAGGTCTGTGTACATTTTCGGTATCGCCTGCCTAGAGAAATGGAACCTAGATGGTATTTGGTACCGGGGACACAGTACCTCAATCAAGTCTCTAGTTGCCTCTGAATTAACGGTGGATACCGGAACCACATTTCTCACCACCCAGTCTGACAAGACCTGAGTTATCCGCTTTGCAGCAGGATGACTGCTGTGATATTTCATCTTCCTCGCAAAGGACTGTTGGACAGTCAATTGCTTACTGGAAGCAGTACAAGTGGTCTTCCGACTTCCCCTCTGGGATGCCGATTGACTCCCAGCAGCAACAACAGCAGCGCCAGCAGCAGTAGGCGTTACACTCAAGGATGCATCGGAGGAATCCCAGGCAGGAGAGGACTCGTCAGACTTGCCAGTGACATGGCCTGCAGGACTATTGGCTTTCCTGTGTAAGGTGGAAATTGACACTGAGGGAGTTGGTGGTGTGGTTTGCAGGAGCTTGGTTACAAGAGGAAGGGATTTAGTGGTCAGTGGACTGCTTCCGCTGTCATCCAAAGTTTTTGAACTTGTCACTGACTTCTGATGAATGCGGTCCAGGTGACGTATAAGGGAGGATGTTCCTAGGTGGTTAACGTCCTTACCCCTACTTATTACAGCTTGACAAAGGCAACACACGGCTTGACACCTGTTGTCCGCATTTGTGTTGAAATAATTCCACACCGAAGAGGTGATTTTTTTTGTATTTTGACCAGGCATGTCAATGGCCATATTTGTCCCACGGACAACAGGTGTCTCCCCGGGTGCCTGACTTAAACAAACCACGTCACCATCAGAATCCTCCTTGTCAATTTCCTCCCCAGCGCCAGCAACACCCATATCCTCATCCTGGTGTACTTCAACAGTGACATTTTCAATTTGACTATCAGGAACAGGACTGCGGGTGCTCCTTCCAGCACTTGCAGGAGGCGTGCAAATGGTGGAAGGCGCAAGCTCTTCCTGTCCAGTGTTGGGAAGGTCAGGCATCGCAACCGACACAATTGGACTCTCCTTGGGGATTTGTGATTTAGAAGAACGCACAGTTCTTTGCTGTGCTTTTGCCAGCTTAAGTCTTTTCATTTTTCTAGCGAGAGGATGAGTGCTTCCATCCTCATGTGAATCTGAACCACTAGCCATGAACATAGGCCAGGGCCTCAGCCGTTCCTTGCCACTCCGTGTCATAAATGGCATATTGACAAGTTTACGCTTCTCATCAGGCGCTTTCAATTTTGATTTCTGGGTCAATTTACTGAACTTTTGTTTTTTGGATTTTACATGCTCTCTACTATGACATTGGGCATCGGCCTTGGCAGACGACGTTGATGGCATTTCTTCGTCTCGGCCATGACTAGTGGCAGCAGCTTCAGCACGAGGTGGAAGTGGATCTTGATCTTTCCCTATTTTAACCTCCACATTTTTGTTCTCCATTTTTTAATATGTGGAATTATATGCCAGTATCAATAGCAATGGCCTACTACTATATATACTGCGCACAACTGAAATGCACCACAGGTATGGATGGATAGTATACTTGACAACACAGAGGTAGGTAGAGCAGTGGCCTTCCGTACCGTTCTGCTATATATGCTGGTGGTCACTGGTCAGCAAAACTCTGCACTGTACTCCTCCTATATAATATACTGGTGGTCCCCAGTGCCCACAATAAAGCAGTGTGAGCACAGATATATGCAGCACACTGAGCACAGATATGGAGTGTTTTTCAGGCAGACAACGTATACTGGTGGTCACTGTCAGCAAAACTCTGCACTGTACTCCTCCTATATAATACAGCTGCTCCCCAGTCCCCACAATTAAGCAGTGTGAGCACAGATATATGCAGCACACTGAGCACAGATATGGAGTGTTTTTCAGGCAGACAACGTATACTGGTGGTCACTGGTCAGCAAAACTCTGCACTGTACTCCTCCTATATAATACAGCTTCTCCCCAGTCCCCACAATTAAGCAGTGTGAGCACAGATATATGCAGCACACTGAGCACAGATATGGAGTGTTTTTCAGGCAGACAACGTATACTGGTGGTCACTGGTCAGCAAAACTCTGCACTGTACTCCTCCTATATAATAATACAGCTGCTCCCCAGTCCCCACAATTAAGCAGTGTGAGCACAGATATATGCAGCACACTGAGCACAGATATGGAGTGTTTTTCAGGCAGACAACGTATACTGGTGGTCACTGGTCAGCAAAACTCTGCACTTTACTCCTCCTATATAATACAGCTGCTCCCCAGTCCCCACAATTAAGCAGTATGAGCACAGATATATGCAGCACACTGAGCACAGATTTGGAGTGTTTTTCAGGCAGACAACGTATACTGGTGGTCACTGGTCAGCAAAACTCTGCACTGTACTCCTCCTATATAATACAGCTGCTCCCCAGTCCCCACAATTAAGCAGTGTGAGCACAGATATATGCAGCACAATGAGCACAGATATGGAGTGTTTTTCAGGCAGACAACGTATACTGGTGGTCACTGGTCAGCAAAACTCTGCACTGTACTCCTCCTATATAATACAGCTGCTCCCCAGTCCCCACAATTAAGCAGTGTGAGCACAGATATATGCAGCACACTGAGCACAGATATGGAGTGTTTTTCAGGCAGACAACGTATACTGGTGGTCACTGGTCAGCAAAACTCTGCACTGTAATCCTCCTATATAATACAGCTGCTCCCCAGTCCCCACAATTAAGCAATAAGCAGTAGCACAAATATTATTAATAAACGGAGAGGACGCCAGCCACGTCCTCTCCCTAACATTTCCAATGCTGAGTGAAAATGGCGGCGACGCGCGGCTGCTTATGTAGAATTCAAATCTCACAAGAATCTGACAGCGGGATGATGACTTACGGGCGTGCTCGGGTTAACCGAGCCATACGGGAGAATCCGAGTATGTCTCGTACCCGTGTAAAATGGGTGAAGTTCGGGGGGGTTCGGTTTCCAAGGAACCGAATCAGCTCATCACTAGTAACAATGTGCATCTACGGGATGTTAAATCCCGATGCTGTGCAGTGTTTTAAAGATAACTGAATGGCAAGGGGAGCCAGGCAAACTCAGTTCACATATACTGTATGTGCCAATGATATCCATGCATAAAGTGTGGCTAAATACCTACAGACATGTATGCAAAGTATGAGCGTGTAGTGACTTGTTAGGGGTGAGGACCCCCTTACTTATTAAATGTACCTAATACTAAGCCGAGTCTAACACTCTTGGGATGACCCTTAGTGCTCAATCAGTTAGGCTAGGGCCGCACATAGTGGCCAAGCGTGTCCCGTTCAGTGGGACCCGCTTGGCCAGAAGCAGACTGCACATGGGCGCCTATGCAGGTACCCACACATATGCGGCAGTCCCGCAGCTGCCAGATCTGGTTAAGCCGGATGGCAGGACAGCAGTATTTCAATGTGAACACATACATTTCAATGTATGTGTTCACACAGTGAACATTTCTTTTGAAATCCTGAAATCCCATGTGTCACTGGCCGGATCCTGTTGTGCGGCATCCTGCAGGATCCTGTAGGATCCATGTGCACACAAAACCCCTGTCCTGGCCAAGCGTCTCCCGCTTGGCCGCTATGTGTGCACCTAGCCTTATGGATCACTATAGTGCAGCAGGAAATAAATATATATATATATATATATATATATTCTCACAATGTTCCGTACAGCGCAACAGGATCTGCTGTTATCCAGAGTATAATTCCCAATTGAGTGCAGCTTCAAATCCTCTCCATGCCACTGGAATATTGGTAAAGACTGTCAAAGAATGGAGAGCGCACTCATGAATGTATAAAAAAAAGTAACAACTTTTACTTGTAACATCTGCTTACATACATTGAGGTTAAAATTCAACAACAATGGTGTTTCCACCGCGACTTAGCCGTTCACGTCTTCCGATCCACGGCTCATCTCACCACCGGCTCTGTTTCCAGAGGATGACGTCACAGCGTCCACGCCAAACAGCCATGTCCAACGCGTTTCATACTACAGGTACTTCATCAAGGGGTGTGTATTATAGTATAGTATAGTCAGCAAAGGGGTAGTAGCAGCCCTCCTACTAAACATAAGTAAGAGTTGCTGCTGGTGTGGACCCTAATTAAGCATCTAGACGCTGAACCAATGTACCCCTCTACTGAGTTAGTTACCTCAAATTATCACACAGCATAATAGAAATTGGAATGGTACCGACTGAGTGCACATAATTAAGCTGCCCTAATGAGTCTCAAGATAGAGGGTCACACCACGGGCCCTGAATACTGGTTTTTGGGGAACAAATTATCTCAGACTCATATAGGTGCTTAAAAAAATATCAAGATGAAAAAGATGACAAATATATAACAAACAAAGGTATTGTACTCCCCTGGTTTAAAATTATTCTTAAATGTTCCAAATGTCACTTTTAATGATGTTGACATGAAAAAGAAAAGAAGAAGATACAGAGAGGAAAAATCCTTGTATAATATTGTTTGGGTAAATGTACAGTACACTGCAATCACAACTTCCATGCGAAAGACCACTTGGAGTAATTTAATACTATGATTGGGTTGCCCCCTATATCAACACTCACAAAAGTGAAAGTTATGGTCGGCTTATCATCACCCCAAAACGGAACAGGTGCGTACTTTCACCAGAAAGATACAGTTTCAAGGAATGCCCCCCCTATGTAGAAAACTCAAAAATGTAACACTTGTGTACAGGCAACAATAAATCTTTATCTTGTGTTCACACAAAAGACAGAAAGTTCAGGGAATGCCCCCTTTTACAAAACACTCACAAACAGAACCTTGTATAGTTTGCAAAGTAGGTGGGTCTTTAGGCCTCCTCAGTACTGTTCTCCATAGTCTACCTTTTATTCATCTTTTTATTTAAATGCAGTTCCTCCAAGCATAAAAAGCAAATAATGGGAGCAGGTTTTTATATTTAAAAAAAACTTTTTTTTTCATCCATAAAACCTCTCTTAAAAACAAAGATGGGGATGCATACCCGGGTTGGAGATCGCAGAGAAATGGTGGTTGTTGAGATAAAAACGGGGCCCCGTTTATCAACCCAAAAGTCCTCTCCTAGCCAGATAGCATCGATCCAGTGGCACAGACTCCCCCACCTACATGTTTCAATTCTCTAGGGATCTTTATCAAGGTGGATGGGGTCGTTTGTAAAGTGTGCAATATATACCCTCCATAATTATTAATACATTTCAGGTGGATCTAATAAGTAGTTCAGCCCTTCCCACTGTATAAAAAAAGGCAGTCCTTGTTTTAAACATAAGTCTGTATATAGCAGCCATGTTCCCAACCGTATATCGTCGCTGATCCCCTCCTAAGGTTGTGGCCGGTGCACTTCCGCTATGTTCACCGGAGGTCTCTGTTCCTCTCCTAAGATGGCAATGGGCGCACTTCCGCTGGGGGTGCCAGATGTTGTCATCCTGTGTCCCGCAATGTTCTTCCTCCTAGTCTCGGTTCTTCAGTAATAGTTCCACTATGTGCGCATTCTGGGAGCCCATTTTACAGTGCACTCAGGGAATAGTGGAGGACGTTCTTCCTGTTAAGGCGTTGTCATGGTTATCCATTTTTCCCTTATTTCCATAGAACTCATGTTATTTTGACGAAATGACATTTTTCATATATACATATAAAAGAGAGAAAAGGGACATTAATTATGTATAACGGTGCACTTTATGTTAGCAAGATATATAATTAAAAACATCACATGATTAAAAAATAAATAATTTTTTTCACTTCTTAGAGTGGCCTGCACTTCATAAAAAGTGATAAAAATGTGCCATACTAAAATCCTATACATTGTAAAAAAATCAATATAAAATATAAAACCCACTGCAATTCAAAACTACTTTTTACCGTCTGGGCATTAAAGTTTGGTATTTAAAACCAGGGTCATTTCTATTTTTGCAAGAGAACTTAGGATGTCTTTTGATCTTTTTTATGTTTTTTTTTACCAATTTCAGCCTATAAAAATGTTTAACTTCATGTAATGAGCACTTATGTATTTTTTTTAAATGACCTGATAGTGCATGAGTGTCAAGGACTTTCTTGATGTTCCTGCAATGGTCACTTATTTGCACCTTTAATGGTCTTGCGGTACGCCCAATGTAAAATTTATAGCATGTGCATTCCATTGCATAGATTACATTGGCCGTATTGCACATTATGAATTCCTCCACTCTATGTTCGTGGTCATTGATATTCACTTTGTCACATTTGGAAGTAGTTGACCCCTTAATATATCTACAACCAATGCAGGAACTACATCTGTAGAATCCTTTTGATATATTATAGTTAGAATGTTCATTTTTTTCCTGAGTGTATACTGCTAACTAATTGGCTTTTAATATTCTTTGCCTTCCTGTAAATATGTGCTGGTTTTTCTGGTAGTAAATTCCCAATGACAGGATCTCTTTGTAAAATCCACCAGTTCTTTTTTAAAAACCATTTCTATATCCCTATGTTGTGAGTTAAAACTGGTGATAAATGCCCATTGTAGTCTCTCATTCCCACTTTTCTTTATTATGTAACAGATCCTTTCTATCTGTAGTTTGTGCTTTTAACAGACCCTTTTCTACTTTGATTTGATCATATCCACATGCTATGAAAGAGTGTTTCATTGTTTGTGCCTGTTATTCAAAGGTTGATTTGTTGGTGCAATTGTATCTTAAGTACTTGAATTGGCCACCCGGGTAGAGTCTAAACAACTATTATGATGGCAGCTGTCTGTATGTATATATGCTGTCGAGACGGTTGGTTTCTGTAAGTCTTTGTCTCGAGTTTACCCTCTTTGACATAGTAATGTCTAGGAAATTTATGCAGGTACTGCTGATCTTAAAAGTGAGTTTAATATTTCAATCATTAGTATTAAGATATGAACAAAAAGTCTCCTAACTTTCTCTGTTCCCTCTCCAAATAAAAAATCTATCACCAATGTATCGTGGCCATGTTACCAGGTTTGCTTCCAGATGTTGGTTATGCCCCACATATTCCTCCTTCCAGAGGCCCATAAAGATGTTGGCAAACCTGGTACCCATGGCGGTGCATGTATAAAAATTCCCCTTTGGAGAGAAAATAATTGTGTTTTAGAATAAACATGATTCCTTGAATAAGAAAATTCTGTAGAGCTTGAGTCATATCTGATCTATCCCAAAAAGTTTTTGTTGCTTCAATTCCATGTAGATGTGTGATAATTGTATAAAATGAACTGACGTCTGCACTTACTAGGAAGTATCCCTCTTTCCATGTGATGTTGTCTATTATGTTCAGAATATCTCTTGTATCTTTTAAGTTTTTAAGTGGGACTTATTCGTAAGTCCCAGTGGTTGAAGATAATAATCAATCAGTTCAGATAAGTTTGCTGCTAATGACTTCACCCCAGAGACTATTGGTCATTCGGGTGGGCAAATAGAGTCTTTATGAAGTTTCAATAAAATATAAATTACGGAACTTATGGTTTATCAATAATAATAAATTGGGCCTTCCTTTCTGTTAGTGTTCCATTCAAATAATACATATCTATAATTGTCCAAAGTTGCATAAAGATAGTATCTGTGGAATAATTTTTTAACTTAGGGCAATTATATACATACAGCATATTCATACAGACAGCTGCCATCATAAGAGTTGGTTAGACTCTATCCCGGGTGGCCAATTCAAGCGCTTAAGATGCAATTGCCCCAACAAATCAACATTTGAAGAACAGGCACAAACAATGAAACACTCTTTCATAGCATGGAGATATGATCAAATCAAAGTAAAAGAGGGTCTGTTAAAAGCACAAACTACAGACAGAAGGGATCTGTTACATAATAAAAAAAGAAAAATGGGGATGAGAGACTACAATGGGCATTTATCACCAGTTTTAACTCACAACATAGGGATATAGAAAAGGTTTTTAAAAAGAACTGGTGGATTTTACAAAGAGATCCTGTCATTGGGAATTTACTACCAGAAAAAACAGCACATATTTACAGGAAGGTAAATAATATTAAAAGCCAATTAGTTAGCAGTATCCACTCAGGAAAAAATGAACATTCTAACTATAATAGATCAAAAGGATTCTACAGATGTATTTGCTGCATTGGTAAGGGGTCAACTACTTCCAAATGTGACAAGGTGAATATCAATGGCCATGAACATAGAGTGGAGGAATTCATAACGTGCAATACGGCCAATGTAATCTATGCAGTGGAATGCACATGCAATAAATTTTACATTGGCCGTACCACAAGACCATCAAAGGTGCAAATAAGTGAGCATTTCGGGAACATCAAGAAAGGCCTTAAAACTCATGCACTATCATTTAAAAAAAATACATACATACAGTAAGTGCCCATTACATGAAGTTAAATATTTTTATGGGCTGAAATTGGTAAAAAAACACAATAAGATCAAAAGACATCCTAAGTTCTCTTGCAAAAATAGAAATGACCATGATTTTTAAGAACCAAACTTTAATGCCTACAGGGTTGAACAATGATTTTGAATTGCAGTGGTTTTTATAATTTATAGTGGTTTTTTTACAATGTATAGGATTTTAGTATGGCACAGTTTTATTACTTTTTATAAGATTTTTAAATATCTGTATTGTATTTTAACAGCTAATGATGTCTATATTTTATAATTTATAAGAAATGATACCTGTTTTGAGGATTTATATGAGCCAGAGACTGAACTATTGATTTGACAGCATTTTTGTTTGCAAATAAGAGATGTTCAATGGTGGAGGGACTGGGAATCATATTACTACAAGTAAATATCTACTTTTAAAAGCACTAATGAGATTCAGCGCTCTTGGTGGAGACCGGAATGTCAGGAATCGACTTACTGCAGCTGCGTCTGTCCGCCGGTGCGGTCTCCGTCTGGGGCTCCCATGTCTCGCTGCCACTGGTCGCCTTGTCGCCAGGTGTCGTCCTGGGCCTGGGGACGCTCCTGTTGTCGGCGGGCATGCGTGCGCGCCGCGTTCCCGCCTGGCCACGGCATGGGCGCCGCCATGACAGTTCCCATCAGCTCCTTAGCATCGGCCAATCCGGAGCTTGGCCACACCTCCCCATTCACTCCCAGCCAGTACCTGCAGACCGGGGGGTATATCAGGAGCAGCATGGAGAGTCAGTCCTTGCCTTGGACTTCGTGTCATTCCTCTGACCTGTGTCACTGGCTCCGTTCTCCAGTTCCTCTGAGTTCCTACTCTACCTTCCAGACTGATCCTGCATTGCCGTGGAACCACAAGCACCAGCAACCTGGGTGCTTGTGATTAAGCCTCCTCAGTTCCTCTGTGAATCTACTCTACATTCCAGTCTGGTCCTGTAGTACTGTGGAACTACAAGCACCAGCAACCTGGGTAACTGTGATCAAGCTTCATACCTTTACCAGCTACAGTGTGCTCCAGCCCTCTGCAGTAGAGACTTTCCTCCAGGTGCATCTCGTTATCTACACCTGTTCATCAGCCTGCAAGCTGCCAGTGTTATTCAACCTGCACTGAGGATTTCAACACTTGTCTCCTGCAACTGTTACCTGGCTTGCTATTCTCACCATCAGACTTTGCCATAAGACTTTCAACTTCTTTACTACTTATTCATTATTGCATATCCTCTGTTACCATCAAGTATTCCTGCTGCCATACTATCTGTTAAAACTGTTTAATAAACAACTTAGCGCACATGCGCAGGAATCCTATTTGGCCTCCTCATTTTCTCCATCCTGTCTCCACTGACCCACTAGCATCCCCTCCGGGAACACAAACTAGACAGAACCTGACAGTAAGTCCAAGGCCGATGGACTCGGATGGTGGTCAGAATGTGGGTCAGGGGCCTTACAAAATCTGGTCTCCCGCTTGGATGGTCAAGAGGCTGCGCTGCAGCAGATGTTCCAATTCCTGCAAGGAATGTCCTCCCGTCTCGATACACTACAACAATCTTTGCCCAGTGCTCTCGTTCCTTCAGTTTCAGTCACCCCTGCTCCTGCAAGTTCAGCGGGTTCTCCTTCACCGGCTGCATCAACTCCAGTGTCACGCTTGCACCTGCCCGTGCCCAGCAAATATAATGGCAGTCCCAAGTTATGTCGCGGGTTTCTTAATCAATGTGAAATTCAGTTTGAGTTGTTATCACACAATTTCCCCACGCAAAGATTCAAGGTTGATTACATTATATCACTGCTCTCTGGACCAGCCTTGAGTTGGGTGTCTCCTCTGTGGAAGCGTGCTGACCCTCTTATGAATAACTATACCGAATTTGTGTCAACCTTCAGACGCATCTTTGATGAACCAGGTCGCACAACATCAGCCTCTGCAGATCTTATCCAACTCCGTCAAGGTACCCGTAGCATGGGTCAATACGTCATCCAGTTCCAGACGTTGGCCGCAGAGATTCAATGGAATAACCAAGCGCTGGTAGCAGCCTTCTGGCATGGACTCTCTGATCGAATTAAAGATGAATTAGCCACTCGTGACATTCCTGAGCAATTATCAGATTTAATTTCTTTGTGTATCAAGTTGGACTCTCGCATTCGCGAACGCAACAGTGAGCGTGCTCGTAGTGAGCCCCGCAAGCCGAGAATGGTACCTCCGACACAATTTCAGCCTCCATCTTCTGATGAGCCTATGCAAAATAATAGGTCCCGCTTAACCCCTGAGGAGCGGTCAAGAAGACTTCGAGAGGGACTGTGTCTTTATTGTGCGGCTACAGGTTACCAAATTAATTCTTGTACAGCATGTTCGGGAAATGCCACATCCTGACTTGTAAAGGAGGAGTCAAGTTGGGATCTTCTAGACAAGCTCCTTCAAACCAAGACCTTAAAGGTAGCCCAGTGTCTTAATCCTCGCCAGGCCCGGTGGGCAATGTTCTTCTATCGTTTCAACTTTAAGCTTCATTTCCGTCCAGGTTCTCAGAATACCAAAGCTGATGCTCTGTCCCGTTCTATGGGATCCGAAGAGGAGATTTCCGATCCAGTTCCTCATTCCGTTTTGAATCCAGTTGTGTTTTCCTCATCTCAAGTTACTACTGTTCCGCCTCCTGGCAAGATTTTTGTTTCCCCTGAGCTTCGTTCTAAGTTGTTGTCTTGGGCTCATCAGTCTAAGTTCACAGGGCATCCTGGTGTCCTAAAGACTTTTAAGTTCCTGTCTGAAACCTACTGGTGGCCTAAAATGAAGGTCGACATCAAGGACTTTGTGGCATCCTGCCCCAAATGTGCCCAGCATAAGACTCCCCGTTAGTCTCCGGCAGGTCAGTTACAGCCGTTATCAATACCCAGCCGTCCCTGGTCTCACCTGTCCATGGACTTCATCTCCGATCTACCCTCCTCTCAAGGATTCAATACCATCTGGGTAGTTGTCGACAGGTTTACCAAAATGGCCCACTTTGTTCCACTCCAGGGCCTTCCCTCGGCTCCAAAACTTGCTCAAGTCTTCCTACGGGAGATCTTTCATTTACATGGACTGCCTACTGAAATTATATCTGACCGTGGAGTTCAGTTCGTAGCAAGGTTTTGGAGAGCCCTCTGTTCTGCCCTACAAGTTAAACTTAAGTTTTCGTCAGCCTACCACCCTCAGACGAATGGACAGACAGAAAGGGTGAATCAAGAATTAGAGACCTTCTTGAGACTTTATATTTCCTCTTCCCAAGATGACTGGGTAGACCTGCTTCCCTGGGATGAATTTGCTCACAACTTTCGCTATCATACTGCCACGGAGACCACCCCGTTCTTTGCTGTATATGGGCAACATCCTCGTGTTCCAGATTTCCAAGATCTACCAAACATCGATGTTCCTGCAGCCACTTCTGTTCTAAATCAGTTTTCGTCTACTTGGAGGAAAATTCATGTTTCCCCTAAAAAGGCCTCAAGCCGTTACAAGTTCTTTGCTGACCGCAAAAGACGTGCAGTTCCCAGCCTAAAACCTAATGATAAGGTTTGGCTTTCCACCCGGAACCTTCGTCTCAGACTGCCATCAATGAAGTTTGCACCACACTTTATTGGTCCTTTTTCCATTGACAAAGTCATCAGTCCTGTAGCGTACAAGCTCAGATTGCCTCCTTATTTGCGAATACCTAATGCCTTTCATGTCTCTCTCCTTAGACCCTTGATCCTGAATCGTTTCCAGAAAGCTCTTCCCGTTGGCCCCAAAGTACGAACTCAAAGGGGCATTGAGTTTGAAATAGAGAAGATTCTGGACTCTCGTTGCCGGTACGGTCATCTGCAATACCTTATCGACTGGTCCGGCTATGGTCCTGAGGAGAGGAGTTGGGTAAATGCTACAGATGTCCATGCTCCAAGGTTGATCCATGTTTTCCACAGAACTCATCCTTCCAAGCCACGTGGGTGTTCGGTGCCCACCCGTAAAGGGGGGGGTACTGTCAGGAATCGACTTACTGCAGCTGCGTCTGTCTGCTGGTGCGGCCTCCGTCTGGGGCTCCCATGTCTTGCTGCCACTGGTCGCCTTGTCGCCAGGTGTTGTCCTGGGCCTGGGGACGCTCCTGTTGTCGGCGGGCATGTGTGCGCGCCACGTTCCCGCCGGGCCGCGGCATGGGCGCCGCCATGACAGTTCCCATCAGCTCCTTCGCATCGGCCAATCCGGAGCTTGGCCGCACCTCCCCATTCACTCCTAGCCAATACCTGCAGACCGGGGGGTATATCAGGAGCAGCATGGAGAGTCAGTCCTTGCCTTGGACTTCGTGTCATTCCTCTGACCTGTGTCACTGGCTCCGTTCTCCAGTTCCTCTGAGTTCCTACTCTACCTTCCAGTCTGATCCTGCATTGCCGTGGAACCACAAGCACCAGCAACCTGGGTGCTTGTGATTAAGCCTCCTCAGTTCCTCTGTGAATCTACTCTACATTCCAGTCTGGTCCTGTACTGCTGTGGAACTACAAGCACCAGCAACCCGGGTAACTGTGATCAAGCTTCATACCTTTACCAGCTACAGTGTGCTCCAGCCCTCTGCAGTAGAGACTTTCCTCCAGGTGCATCTCGTTATCTACACCTGTTCATCAGCCTGCAAGCTGCCAGTGTTATTCAACCTGCACTGAGGATTTCAACACTTTTATCCTGCAACTGTTACCTGGCTTGCTATTCTCACCATCATCCCTGCTGTGTTCCATGATCCAGGAACCATCGGTTTCCAAACCGATACATCGATCCCCTGATCAATTGTTACATACCATACAGACTTTGCCATAAGACTTTCAACTTCTTTACTACTTATTCATTATTGCATATCCTCTGTTACCATCAAGTATTCCTGCTGCCATACTATCTGTTAAAACAGTTTAATAAACAACTTAGCGCACATGCGCAGGAATCCTATTCGGCCTCCTCGTTTTCTCCATCCTGTCTCCACTGACCCACTAGTGTCCCCTCCGGGAACACAAACTAGACAGAACCTGACACGGATATGGCGTTACGGCACCCGGTGCCCGACTGTGTTTGGATGCCAGGTTGCCATAGCTACCCTGGGAAACAAAGTGTTTCACCAGGAAGCCTATGGTGTGGCAAAGGATATTAGGACACTTTTATTGATTTGTATAGGATCTAGCTGCACTGTGGGAGGCCAGATTGGATAAAGGGTACTTTAAATAGTGGTGCTGGGAGCAGTACCAGCACACTCGTTTTCTCCTTCATAAAGTCCCCAGGAAGAGGTAGAAATGCATTGGTGGACTTGCAGTGCTTTCCAGACAGTGGCAACTGTGGTAAGAGACCAGGACATTACAAACAAGAGCCAAGATTTATTGAGAGTGTCCGAAATACCTTTATAAAACCTATGTGCTTTTAAGAACTGTTTGGTCACAGTTCTATTTCCATTAATTACCTGGTAATTACCTGCTGTTTTTACCTACTCTGGTTACCTGCTATGTTTTAACAATACTGCATATTGGATGATCTATAATACATTTTAAATTATTGATACTTAAAACTGTACTTCACTATTTTTTTTTTTTCTTCTTTCTACATGGTACTATACTTTTGATTGGAGAAACATCTGTTAAACAATACCTGACTCAGGAATTCTTGCTGAGTGCTGGACAAGTTTTTCCCTCCAACTTTTTTCCTTGTTATTTAAACTATTGGTGAACGGTTAAGGAGACCTTCCTCGAGGGTGACCCAGTTTGGCGGCATTGTTTGCACACAAAAAGTCTTTTTACATTCTTATTATTTATTAAAAGCTTAATTATTGATCTATGGTGAATGCTCTGGACATACTGTAAAATTAGTGGTTCGAAATCAGAGGCATTAGCACTTCATCTCTCCTCCCACACACTGAATCTTTTGAAACTTAATTTTGAGTATATATGGCAACAGAAGTTCACTAAATACTGAGGTATTGAAATCACAAAGTCATATGACCAATTATAACAAAGCCAACTACATTCCCTTTTTGCAATGCATTAAAGGGAAATTGGCAAGGTGGGCAATCTCTGTATATCCTGGACTGGACTTTTTAACTGTATAAAAAATAATATTTTGCCCAGGCTGCTCCATCTTTTTCAAACAATCCCAATAATGGTTTCCGCAACCAATCTTCATTCTGATCAGTCTATATATGGCACATTTGTATTGTTGAACAAAAAAATCCTAGACATTGTTGAGTCTGTTTGACTAAATCTGCAGTAATTGGAGACATGTTGTAGTTCTCCCTATTTTTTTAATCACATTTCCAATCTATACAAGTAAACCATATCATATCATTACATACAGATGAGGGAAAATGAGTGGTTCTTCAGACTGACCTGAATGGAAATCAGTTGGTGGATTTTCTCCCATGGCTCCAACCACACTTGAGACCAGCCTCAGTACATGAAGTTCCTTGTGTTAAAGCTATTCTTAACGTCTGGAACAGACTGAATAGGCATTTGGAATTGGCACCTTATCCATCCCCTGTGACTCCCCTTTGGTGAGACACCCTCATTTCCCACTGGATTGCGTGGGCACATGTATAGATTTTTGCACATAGCAGGTGATTTCACCCGTCAAGCTTATTCAGACTTATGCAAAAGATATAAGATGGAGGCTACATATAAATTTTAATATATGTAATTTCCCAGCTTCATTCACTCTGAGTAAATCATACAAACTCAGACAACTGACTGCATTTGAACATCTCTGTATTTATAATCCGGAGCTCAGAGTAGCCAACTCAATCCTCTATACTGTCATAGTTATTCAACCCACCACATTTAAGGAACCATTTGGACAGGCCTGGGGAAATGATTTAGGGTTATGTCTAGAGGATGAAGTGTGGGCAGATATCTGACAATGGGTGGCTAAAATCTCCATTAATACTAGTATCAAAGAAAATTCTTACAAAATTTATACACACTGTTATATGGTTCATGTAAGCTTGCATTCTAAATTTCCGTTGTCCTTGGGTTTTTTCTGATGGAACTGTGAGAATAGGGGTACTTACCTGCATTCATAGTGCGAATGCCCACATGATTTCAGAATTTTGTGACAAAGTCCTTTCTTTAGCAGGTAGCATGATTCATTTTATCCCTCCTAAGGACATGTACTATTGTGCAGGCCACTGAATGAGATCCTTAAACCACAGAGTAAACTTTGTAGCCATAAATAAAATGCAGCCAATAACTCAAAGCAACCTCCTGCCCCTCTACCCCCATATATCTGGTCTAATCAATAAGGTTTTGTATTCTGCCTCGATGGAGTACAGTACATTTCCACCCTCCTTCATGACACTGTAAATAAGTTGCAGTATATTATCCTTGGATCACTCACTTCAACAGACAACTCCCTGGTATCACTTAAATGTACTCTCAGAGATTTCCCAGTTTCATGTTTTGCTTGTACTGCATACTATGCAATACTTGTATTAGCTTGTATTAGCCTGTCCTTTTTCCCTCCCCCTTCCCCTAATCATCCCTATTTTTTATTTGTTCCTATGTATGGTTTTTACTGAAAAAATCTTATACAAAAATGATGGTGTGACATTGTTTTATTGTACTTATATACAGTAGCTTAACAGTTTTGTACTTTTAATGTTAATGGTACATGTTATGTAAGTCATTGGCTTTGACATCAGTTTGTCTACTGCGTCAGTAAATAAAGAGATTGAAGAAAATAAGATTTATTTATAATTAAAGGACAACCTAAACACGGGAATTATGGGAATTCCTTAACTACAATACCAATCATTGAAAAAGTTTTGAACTTCACAACTCACAAGTACAGTTTGATATGTCGTCAGTGATAAATATAATAGAGCTAAATTGAAAATGTGTAAATTGTTGCTCTCAAATATGCAAGCCAGGACAGTTCTTAAAAATGTTAATTATATTTTATACACTTTTATTAGAGATGAGCGGGTTCGGGTTTTAATCGGTTTTACACGGATTTAATCGGTTCTCAAAACGGCATCTTATTGGCTATCCAAAACAAGAGACATCCGTGAGCCAATAAGATGCCGTTTTGAGAACTGAGTAAATCCGAGTAAAACTGAACACGCTCATCTCTAACTTTTATACAACACTTTTATATCTGTTATTACACCTTCAATTATTAATAAAAATAAAGTATTTGTTTTTAAACTAAAGGTTTGCAAAGTGTATCTGGGCAAATAAAAAACCCTCAAAATTCACAGACTCATGACATCAAAATTGGACTACAGTATGTTATAAAGGATTGACCGGCACCTCCAGATATAAATAAAAAAGACAACAGATTATTGAATAATTGTTGGACAAACGATATAGGGGAGTATTCAATTGAAGTCGGATTCTCCCCGACGGAGAGGAGCCATCATGTCACTATTCAATGTGAGCAGTTTATGCCCATTTCCCTATCCCATTCTGACCATTCGACCATTCATTTCCACCTTCTCTTAAGGGCGAAAATTAATGGTCGATAACGGCCCATTTTTGACAGCGGTGGGGTCATTGATGAGCAGAGATTCTGCTCATCCATGTGTTTTTCGACTTGTTGGAATTTCCGACAGGGCGGAAGAATGGCACTTCAATTGAATATTGAATTTAGTTACATAGTTACATATTTGTGAGGTTGAAAAAAGACAATCCGTCTGTCGAGTTCAACCTATTTATGTTCTCCTATTCTGTATTATTTTCATGAGCAATTTTATCTGTTGATAAAGTCGGCCGTTGTGTTGTATTTCCTCATTTTATTATAACTACGTGATCTATCCACCATGACCCTGTATATCCTTATCCATTAGGAATTTATCTAGGCCATTCTTAAAAGTATTGACCAAGTCTGCCTTTACTACTTTCTCAGGCAGGTAATTCAAACTCGTATTGTCCTTACTGTGAAAAAACCTTTCTGCCTCTATGTGTGGCATCTCCTCTCCTCTAACCTAAGTGGGTGTCCAAATGTTTTCTGTGCTGGTCTTAACAAAAACAGATCTCCAGAAAGCTCTGTGTATTGTCCCCTTAAATATTTATAAATGTTTATCATGTCCCCTCTTAATCTCCTCTTTTCTAGTGTGAACATGTCAAGTCTTGCAAGTCTTTCCTGGTATTCACTTTCCTGGTATTCCAGTGTCTCCATCCCCTTAATTAGTTTGGTCACCCGCCTCTGAACCTTTTATAGTTCCAGGATATCCTTTTTGTAGTAGGGTGCCCAAAATTGTGTGCAGTATTCCAGATGGGTCCTCACTAGGGTTTTATATAATGGAAGTATAACACCCTTATCCTTTTCATCAATACCCCTCTTTATGCATGCTAGTACCTTGTTTGCCTTTTTTGTCGCTATCCTTCATTGGATGCTGCTGCTAACTTTGTTATCTATATAAACACCTAAATCTTTTTCCAGTACGGAGTCCCTTAAAATCACCCCATTAAGTATGTAGGTGTTATTTTTGTTCTTGCTACGAAGGTGCATAACCTTACACTTGTTTGTATTAAACCTCATTCTCCATTGTGCTGCCCATGACTCCAGTTTAAATAAATTGTTCTGGAGAGACTCAGCATCTCCCTCCAATTTTATAACCTTACATAGTTTGTCATTGTCTGCAAAAATTAACACCATGCTCTCTAGACCTTCCGCTAGATTATTAATAAAAATGTTGAACAATAGTGGTCCAAGAACAGACCCTTGTGGCACACCACTTAGAACTTCAGTCCAATTTGAAAAAGTTCCATTTACCACAACGTGCTGCTCCCTATTGTTACGATTCCTGTACTCCAGACTGGAGAAGATCTTATGGCAGAGATCTGAGTACAGGAATGAAATACAGGTTGTGGGAGCTGGAGAGCCTAGTAACCCCTGGCGCCCTAACTCCGTTGTCTCGCCCGTGTTATCAGAAATCCCCTGCGAGACTATGGTTGCTTGAGCCCATGGCAGCCGCGTTCGAAGGGCGGATTATGTCTGCCCAACCCCGATGCCCCCGCAGGTCTTAATGGGAGACAAGGGGAAGTCCGAGACAGGGAGATAACAAGGGGCCCTCTGACTAAGCAACCAAGCCAGGGGTTACAAGCTAACTTAACTAAATCAAAAGGTATGTGCGGACTAGCCGCCAGGGAAAAGGACAACCAAGGATCCACGGATCCGACCCTCCTATCCAGCACCGCTGGACACCAGAGTGGATCTTGTGGAAGCGGAATCCTCCGCAAAGCTCCAGAACTCAAAATAAACACAATAATAAATAGTAGCGGACAAGCCGCAACACACGGCTGCGCCGCGACTCACGAACACCACCAGATGTTAAAGGTGCTCGGTCAGACTCCAGGAACAGATGGTAACTTCCGAGTACTGGATCACTGAGAACAGGAACAAACGAACAGACCGGGACTGGGAACTCTCTCTGCAGCAGAATCAGGCAAACAGGAAGCTATCACCGGCGTCTGTGAGGAGTCCTGGGAGTGCTTTTAACAGAGAGTCTTCCAATCAGCTGTTTGGAGGCTGATTGGATTAAATCCCATGCAGCTGACAAGCTGCATGGCCAGGGAAACAGATGAGTGATAATTACAACATGCCGTGCAGCTGCATGCTACACAGCCAGGAAACCAGTGATGATATAAACTTAGACCCAGCAACGGGGAACACGATCCGACAGTGGCGTCCCCGTTGCTAGGCGCCGGCCGCACTGACGAGCGGACCCTCGGCGCCTAACAGTACCCCCCCCTTGAGGAGGGGTCAAGGAACCCCTAAATCCGGGTTTCTGAGGAAATTCTTGAAAAAATGCCCTTTTGAGCCTTGGGGCATGAAGGTCCTCATCTAGGACCCACGACCTTTCCTCAGGACCATAACCTTTCCAATGCACCAAAAAATAAAGCCGACCCCGGGACAGCTTGGAATCGAGAACCTTCTCAACCACGAACTCCCGCTGACCCTGTACATTAACTGGTGATCTCCCCTGAGGTTTTTTACGAGGAAATCTGCTAGATGAAACATATGGTTTGAGCAAAGAGCAATGGAAGGTATTTCCGATTCGTAACGTTTTTGGTAGCTGTAATCGGAAAGCAACTGGATTGACTTTTTTGATAATGAGAAATGGTCCAATAAATCTAGGACCCAATCTGGCTGAGGTTTGTCGAAGTTTGATATTGCGAGTCGACAGCCACACCCTGTCTCCTACTCTAAAAGTGCACGGCCGCCGGAACCTGTCCGAAAAATCTTTTTCCTTGAAAGCTGCTTTTCTGAGAGCTATGTGCACTTTTTTCCAAATAAGTTTAAGATGAGAGGTCAGGGCCAGAGAGGAGACAGAGGAATGTTGGAAAAATGAATTAGCTCTGGGGTGGAAACCAAAAACTGCAAAAAATGGAGACACATTGGTGGAGGAATGACAGGCATTATTATAAGCAAACTCTGCCAATGGAAGAAACTCAGACCAGTCATTTTGGAGTTTGGCCGAGTACAAACGCAAATATTGTTTTAAGGATTGGTTCACTCGCTCAGTCTGTCCATTTGATTGTGGATGATAACCGGAGGTTAATGATAATTTCATTTTTAACGAAGCACAAAAAGACTTCCAAAACTGTGCAATGAATTGTGGACCCCTGTCAGAAACAATATCAGTGGGTAACCCATGGAGTCTGAAAACATGACGGAGGAACAAGACTGCCAATCCCTGGGCAGATGGCAATCGGGGAAGACCAATAAAATGAGCCATCTTACTAAAACGGTCCACTACCACCCATATGACTGTGCATCCAGCTGACAGAGGGAGATCCACCACAAAATCCATGGAGATATGCGACCATGGTCTAAGAGGAACATTCAATGGCATAAGTTGACCAATAGGCAAAGAACGGGGAACTTTATGCTGTGCACAGACCTGACACGAAAAAACAAACTCTTTAATGTCTTTAGAAAGACCAGGCCACCACACTGAGCGGGATACCAATTCAAAAGTTTTAGCGACTCCCAGATGCCCTGCAACTTTGCTATCATGAAATTCCTCCAAAACAGTTGCTCTCAAAAACTCAGGAACAAAAAGACGACCAGCAGGAGTATTTCCCGGAGCTTGATGTTGAAGCAGCTTCAATTGAGAAAAAACATCCTGTGTGAGACCTGCCTGAATGACTGAAGGCGGAAGTATGAGAGTAACAGGACTGTTGTCTTGAGCGGGAAGAAAACTGCGTGAGAGGGCATCTGCCTTGGTATTCTTGGAACCAGGTCTGAAGGTGATAATGAATTTGAAACGAGTGAAAAATAAAGCCCAACGAGCCTGTCGGGCATTCAGTCGCTTAGCTGATTCAATGTATTGAAGATTTTTGTGATCTGTCAAAACAGAAATGGTATGGGTCGCTCCTTCAAGCCAATGTCTCCACTCCTCAAAAGCCCATTTAATAGCCAGCAACTCCCGATTACCAACATCGTAGTTGGATTCAGCAGATGAGAATTTCCTGGACATAAAGGCACAAGGATGTAACTCAAGGGAATCTGGATCCTTCTGAGAAAGGATAGCCCCTACACCAACCTCCGAGGCATCTACCTCAACGATGAAAGGCAATTCTGGGTTGGGATGTCTAAGGACAGGGGCTGAGACAAAGGCTTGTTTCAAGGCCTGAAAAGATACTTTAGCTTCACATGACCAATTGGTAGGATCTGCTCCCTTCTTAGTGAGTGCCACAATGGGAGCAACTATGTCAGAGAAAGAGTGAATAAACCTTCTGTAGTAGTTCGCAAACCCTAAAAAGCGCTGAATTGCTTTTAAGTTGGTGGGTTGCGCCCAACTCAGGATGGCTTGGAGCTTCTTAGGTTCCATTCGGAATCCCCGAGGGGAAATAATGTACCCTAAAAAGGATACCTCCGTGACGTGAAATTCACACTTCTCCGGTTTGGCATACAAGTGATTTTCACGTAATTTCTTAAGTACCTGACGCACCTGGGTAACATGTTGTTCTATAGAGTCAGAATAAATCAAAATGTCGTCTAAATAGACCACAACGAATCTTCCCAGAAACTCACGGAGCACATCATTAATGAGATCCTGAAAGACTGCCGGAGCGTTAGATAGGCCGAAAGGCATGACCAGATACTCATAGTGACCTGATTGAGTACTGAATGCCGTTTTCCACTCATCCCCCGATCTGATTCTAATGAGATTATATGCTCCTCTCAGGTCAATCTTAGAAAAAATAACAGCCGAACGTAGCTGATCAAAGAGGACAGAGATCAGAGGCAGAGGGTAAGTATTCTTTACTGAGATTTTATTCAGGGCTCGAAAGTCAATGCAGGGTCTGAGGGAACCATCCTTCTTCTCTACGAAGAAAAAACCTGCACTTAAAGGGGATTTAGATGGCCTGATAAACCCTTTCTCAAGACTTTCTTTCACATACTCATTCATGGCCACAGTTTCAGGACCAGACAATGCATATAACCTTCCTTTAGGCAACGTGGCACCAGGAATTAACTCAATGGTACAATCATAAGGCCTATGGGGAGGCAAAATATCCGCATTGCCCTTGGAAAACACATCCAAAAAATCTTGGTACTCTCCAGGAATATGTGCGGACCTGGCAGCAGCTACTCGGATAGGAAGTGTAATACATTCTTTATCACAGATGGTACTCCATTGTAGAATCTCCCCAGACTGCCAATCTATGATGGGATTATGAAAGGCCAGCCAAGGGTGACCCAGAACCACAGGAACTGCTGGACAATGGGTAAGAAAAAACTCAATCTTTTCAGAATGTAGAGCTCCCACCGAGAGCAAAACAGGAGGTGTACATAGAGAAATAACCCCATTGGATAAGGGACTCCCATCTAAACCATGCATGGTGATACACCTACTTAAGGTTAACTGAGGAATACCTAAGGCCTTGGCCCATGTTAAGTCCATAAAGTTTCCTGCAGCCCCACTGTCCACAAAAGCAGAGACCGAGGAACAGAGGCTGTCATAAGAAACTTTAGCAGGAACCAATAGTGAATTATTTGAGGAGATGAGCTGTAGACCAAAGTGAACCCCCTCACTATTCACTTGGTCAGGAAGTTTCCCGACTTGTTTGGGCAACTACGGGCAAAATGTCCCTTACCTCCGCAGTACAGACACAGACCAGAATTTTGCCTCCTGGTTCTTTCTTCCGGAGACAATTTGGAGAGACCAATCTGCATAGGCTCCTCCATGTCTATCGGAACGGAAGAAACACAGGGAAAAGAAACTACAGATGCCCCTTTCTCAGTCCTCCGCTCTCTGAGCCGACGATCTATTTTAATAGAGAGCTCCATGAGTTTATCAAGGTTCTCAGGAGCGGGATACTGAAGGAGGCTGTCTTTTATAGATTCAGATAAGCCGAGGCGAAACTGACTGCGCAGGGCAGGATCATTCCAGCCACAGTCGTTCGACCAACGGCGAAACTCCGTACAATAATTCTCTGCAGGATTCCTACCCTGTCTTAGAGCACGCAACTGACTTTCTGCGGATGCCTCTCTATCAGGGTCGTCATACAATAGCCCTAAAGATTTCAAAAAAGCGTCTACAGACGATAAGGCCGGATCGTCTGTCTTTAAACCAAAAGCCCAGGTCTGAGGATCCCCCTGAAGCAGAGAAATTATAATTCCAACCCGCTGAGCCTCCGTACCTGAGGAAACTGGTCTTAAACGAAAATACAGTTTACAAGACTCTTTAAAATTAAAAAACTGTTTTCTATCCCCAGAAAAACGGTCAGGCAGATGCATTTTTGGTTCAGGGATGACCCTCGGGGAAGTCCGTAACAGATCTTCCTGTGAGCTCACCCGGAGGGACAGATCCTGAACCATCTGGGTAAGTTCCTGAATCTGACTAACCAAAAACTGGCCAGGATTTGGCCCAACACCGGTGGGATTCATGAGGCCGACAAAATTCTCCCTACTGGATAAGTGAAAAAATTAACTCCTGTTGAAATTTTTTCTTTTGTCTGGCCGGTGATAATGTTACGATTCCTGTACTCCAGACTGGAGAAGATCTTATGGCAGAGATCTGAGTACAGGAATGAAATACAGGTTGTGGGAGCTGGAGAGCCTAGTAACCCCTGGCGCCCTAACTCCGTTGTCTCGCCCGTGTTATCAGAAATCCCCTGCGAGACTATGGTTGCTTGAGCCCATGGCAGCCGCGTTCGAAGGGCGGATTATGTCTGCCCAACCCCGATGCCCCCGCAGGTCTTAATGGGAGACAAGGGGAAGTCCGAGACAGGGAGATAACAAGGGGCCCTCTGACTAAGCAACCAAGCCAGGGGTTACAAGCTAACTTAACTAAATCAAAAGGTATGTGCGGACTAGCCGCCAGGGAAAAGGACAACCAAGGATCCACGGATCCGACCCTCCTATCCAGCACCGCTGGACACCAGAGTGGATCTTGTGGAAGCGGAATCCTCCGCAAAGCTCCAGAACTCAAAATAAACACAATAATAAATAGTAGCGGACAAGCCGCAACACACGGCTGCGCCGCGACTCACGAACACCACCAGATGTTAAAGGTGCTCGGTCAGACTCCAGGAACAGATGGTAACTTCCGAGTACTGGATCACTGAGAACAGGAACAAACGAACAGACCGGGACTGGGAACTCTCTCTGCAGCAGAATCAGGCAAACAGGAAGCTATCACCGGCGTCTGTGAGGAGTCCTGGGAGTGCTTTTAACAGAGAGTCTTCCAATCAGCTGTTTGGAGGCTGATTGGATTAAATCCCATGCAGCTGACAAGCTGCATGGCCAGGGAAACAGATGAGTGATAATTACAACATGCCGTGCAGCTGCATGCTACACAGCCAGGAAACCAGTGATGATATAAACTTAGACCCAGCAACGGGGAACACGATCCGACAGTGGCGTCCCCGTTGCTAGGCGCCGGCCGCACTGACGAGCGGACCCTCGGCGCCTAACACCTATTATCTATCCACTTACTGACCCAAGCGCATATTGTGCTCCCTAGCCCTAGTTCATTTAACTTATAGATAAGTCTCATGTGTAGCACTGTGTCGAAAGCTTTAGCAAAGTCTAAAGAGATTACATCCACTGCCTTACCCTGATCAAGGTTTGCACTGTTTCATAAAAGCCTATTAAGTTTGTTTGACATGACCTATCCTTCACAAACCCATGTTGGTTCCTAATAATAATCTTTTTGGCTTCAAGGATCTTCTGTACACTATCCCTCAAAATGCTTTCTAGGACTTTCCACACAATAGATGTAAGACTAACTGGTCTATAATTGCCTGGTTCAGCTTTACTTCCCATTTTGAAGATTGCTAATTCAGAGTGTAGCTCCATTAGAACCCTTGGATAAATACTGTCTGGACCAGGTAACTTATTAATCTTAATTTTTTTCAATCGGTCACAGACTTCCTCCTCACTTAAATAAGCACTAAGCAGTGGGACATTATCCTTACTGGGGTTGGGTGTTAGTTCATGCATCTGGTCCTCTATTGTAAATACCGATGAGAAAAACTTGTTTAATGTATCCGCTATGGTGTTATAATTTTTTATTAAGTCTCCCAGTTTGTCCTTTAAAGGGCCTATAGTCTCCTTCTTTAATCTTTTGCTGTTGATATATTTAAATCATTTTTGGGGGTTTGAATTACTTTCCTTTGCTTCTACCTTTTCAGTTTCTACTTTAGCCATTCTTATTTCTTTTTTGCATATCTTGTTGCAAACCTTATAGTACTCGAATGACTCCGCCTTCCCGACTAATTCGTATTTTCGGAATGCTCACCTTTTTCTGCCCATTAATTGCTTAATATTTTTATTAAGCCACATTGGTTTGGAGTTTTTAGTCCTTTGTTTGCTGTCCATGTGAATAAATTTACGAGTAATCTTATCTAGCAGTGATTTTAATGCCTCCCATTTCTCCATAATGTTTTTTCCTTGAAACAAAATTTCCCATTCAGTGTCCCTTAAAGCTTCTCTTATCATGTCTAAGTTGGCTTTGCTGAAGTTCAGAGTCCTAGTTGAACCAATATAGGACTGCTTATGAAAACTTATATTGAATGTGACCATATTGTGGTCGCTGTTTCCTATGGGCTCCCCTACTATAATATTTGATATCAAATCCCCATTGTTTGTCAATAACAGGTCTAAGATTGCATTGTACCTAGTTGGTTCCTCGATTAGTTGAAGTAAGTAGTTATCATTTAGTGTGTTTAAAAACATATTACCCCTAGCAGTATCGCATGAATCATTTGTCCAATTTATCTCAGATAGTTAAAATCTCCCATTACATCATCATCATCTCATGCTCCTGCCGCTTTATCAATATGCTTCAGCAACATTTCCTCATCAGATATATTAATGCCAGGAGGCTTGTAGTATAGCCTCACTACTATCTTTTTCTTTACCTTTCCCCCGCATGTAATTTCAACCCATAACGTCTCAACAGTGTATACAATTTCCTCATGAATATCCTCCCGTAAATCAGGTTTTAAAAACAGCTTTAAATAAAGACAAACACCTCCACCCCATTTGATTGAACTGTCTCTCCTGAACAGCGTATAACCCTCCATATTAACTGACCACTCATGAGATTCGTCCCACCAGGTTTCAGTAATGCCTATAATATCATTCGGATTACTTGCGGCAAGGATTTATAGTTCCCCCTTTTTACCTGTTAGGCTTCTAGCGTTTACATACATACAATTAAGATAAGTATTTCTCCTTGCACTAGGGACATCATTTTCTGTATGCAGTAACGGTGACCCATAAACATCACTAGTCAGTGATTTGGCAGTACCCTTGGTAATACCCTTATTAGGACCAATATTAATGGCCATGAAGTCTGCTCTTTCCCTCCCCCATTCTCCACCCCCATTTGGTTCACTACAATTAAGATAAGTATTTCTCCTTGCGCTAGGGACATCATTTTCTTTATGCAGTAACGGTGACCCATAAACGTCACTAATCAGTGATTTGGCAATACCCTTGGTAATACACTTATTAGTACCCATATTAATGGCCATGTAGTCTGCTCTTTCCCTCCCCCCTTCTCCACCCCCATTTGGTTCACTACCACCATCTTTACTGTTCTCACTGCATGGCCAGTAGTTTCTAACTAAACCCTCCCCCCAGGCACCTAGTTTAAAATCTCCTCCAACCTTCTAACCATGCTTCCCCCCCAGCACCGCTGCCCCCTCCTCGTTCAGGTGCAAGACATCACAACAAAAAAGATGGTGCCTGACTGAGAAGTCTGCCCAGTGTTCCAGGAACACAAACCCCTCTTTCCTACACCAGTCCCTAAGCTACACATTTATCTCCCTAATCTCCCTCTGCCTCCCTGGCCTAGCATGTGGCATGGGTAATATTTTGAAGAATATTACCTTAGATGTCCTTGCTTTAAGTTTCTTGCCTAAGTCCCTATAATCTTTCTTAAGGACATCCCACCTACCACTAACTTTGTAATTGGTGCCAACATGCACCAAGACCGTCAGGTCATTCCCTGCCCCTCCCAACAATCTATCTACCTGGTCCGCGATGTGCTGCATTTGAGCACCCAGGAAACAACAGACTGTACAGTGATCATGGTTCTGGTAGCAGATTGCCCTATCTGTCTTCCTAATAATAGAATCCCCTACCACCACAATCTGACTAGGTACCTCACTATCATCCAAACTGCGCCAGACGGACCACGCCTCTGGTTGCTATAGGGAACAGTCTCCTCCGGCACCATCATTTCCTCACTACCATCCACTGAATCTATGTCCAATTGGGCGAACTTGTTAGGTTTGGTAGTTCAGAGATGTCATGCCTCCCCCTATTTTTCTTCCTCCTAACTGTGACCTAGCTGGCTACCTGGTCATCCTCATCTACCGGTGACCCCTCCTGCAACTCCTCCACCATTCTATCTAAGCCTTGCTCGAGACTGTGAATCTCCCTCAGACACATGACAGTTTGCTCTAGATCAGTTCCTGGGCTTCCAGGGCAACCGTTCGCACACACCTCGTGCAGATGTTATTACAATGGGATGGTTGCTCCAGGTGCGCATACATCTTGCACGACATGCACTGAGTGAGATCCTCAATCACAGCCCCTCCCATTTTTTTATTAAATGCTAACTCCCTGTTACCTTTAACTAAACAATACAAACTATACTACACAATACAGTACTATAGCCTCGCTGTGAAGAAAAAACAATATCACTACAGTACAATAACAATTACAGAACTGTAACTGGTAATTCAAATCAAGGATAGGGGGATAGAGAAAAGAAGAAAAACACTTATGTACTATACAATACACAATAAATTCAAAACAGTAATATAAAGTTGGTAGTCTGATACGGTGGGTCTGCTGTCCTGCTCAGTCAGCACCTCCGTCTCCTGCTGTGTCTCCTCCGGCTGCCGGGACCCTCGTCTCATCCCCTGCATTGGCTGAAAGTTCCGCTTATCGGTGGAAAGTGCTGTCTTTCTGCCCTGACTGAACCTCCAACCTTTATTGAATACTCCCCATAGTGTGGAATCTTGCAAAAAATATTGTTAGTAGCCACATCCAGGAGTATGCTGTCATTAACGACATCCTCAGATTGAGCAACATGTAGTGCCGAGCAAAAGACACGATGAACAGGAGCATGTGCATACACACTGGACGATTTGAATGATTTATTGTCACGATTTGGCTCAAAACAACAAATCGTCCAAAATATTGTTTAGTTGTGTGGACAGCTTAACACAAGAATTGTACATATTTAGATTATTTTATAAACTTTCTAGCACTATTTAGGAGCAATTGGGTAGTGTATGGTGATATCGTTCAATTTCAACCAAAACAACTCTGTCTTAAAACCTGGTTGGTTGTTGAAGAATTGTATGTGATAGCAAATAAAAAGTCTGTGAACATTGATGGATTTAATTTCACCTGACAAGTCAAGACCACTAGCAATTTATTGAATTTGGCTGGTTCTGAATTTCAGAAGTTTTCTAATACTGAATATCTCATCGATTTTCAGCTTGAGTCAATTGTGGCACAATAATGAGTAGTGCTCAATGAGAGTACATAAAATCTATTTAGTTGTTTTTTATATATACTTTTTTTTATATACTGAGATTATTCATACAATTTCCTCAGTATCACCATACTTTATCAGTTCACAGATTGGTTGATTCTAATTTCTCTGAGTACTTTTATGTTCTTTTCCATTCGGTGTACTTAAAATGATGTCATTCTAACTATCATTTTGGTTATTTAATGTTGAAGTTTTATGATATTTTATGGTGTGCCTGTAATAATGGCAAAAAAAACATTATGGAGTAAACTAAAAGAACAAAAGTTCAAAAAAATTACTTAGTTACTATTTATTACAGACTTGCCATTGTTTCCTATTTATACTTATGAACTATTACAAAAATTAGAAAAAAAAGCAAGCAAATACTTTCATGAACTCATACATAGTGATTTTTTCCATTCATTTACCCTTATTACTGTAACTGAGTTTTTTTCTTTTTCAAAATCTTGCCTTTTCATGCTGACTATAAACACATTTGTTCAATATAGCTTGAGACCCCACTCTCATGGATTTCTTATTTAGAATGTAAGCTCTTACGGATAGGGCCCTCTTCCCTCATGTGCCTTTCCTTCTCTTAATTAAACCATCTTCTATGCTATACTTCTTTTGACAGCACCAGATCCCTGAGTTTTCTGCCACTCTAATACTGATTTTAGTGGCATTTGCTGATGCAGCCATGTTTTGATAACCTGTACTGGTCCTATGTTGTCTTGAACTGTAAGGGGGGGGTATCCAATTACCCACTGTCAATGACTACAGGTAATTGTATTGCCAGGCACTATCCTATTAGCTATGATGCAACGTACTCCTCCCACCGATGCCCACACTTGTCACGGATTAAGGTTCAGGGTACCTCAGGAACCCAAAACACAATCCGCGATAAGTGGGCTGCCGAAGCCGCAATAACACATAAGACCCATTTGATTTTGCATGATCGTGGGTCTGTTTTCAGCCGAAGAAAATGGCCTGTAATAGGATACCATGATAATGACCATTGGTCATTAGTGACATCAGCTGAAAACAGATTGGGGATAATTGGATATGCTCCTAAGTCGCTTTTTGTCTTGTTTTGTTAATTTTTTTTCGTACTGTGTAATTGGGTGCTGTAGATACCTTGTGGCGCCATATAAATAAAGGATAATTAAAAAATAAATAAATGATAATAATAATAATAATAATAATAATCTAGTGTTTTAGAGGCAATAACTATATTGGGAAAGCACAGCACTGAAAATCTTTTAGGAATGCCATAAATATTTCCTAAAATTGAATTGTGACACAAACCAGAGGTGTAGCTAGGTGACATGGTGCCTGGAGCAAGGGTATTTTTGCCACCCCCCTCCCCTGTACTGAATTGGGGGCCTAGCCAACATGTGGTAGCAAGGACGGATTGGGGACTAAAAGTGGCCCTGGAAATACTTCTGGAAGTGGCCTCATGTGGGCGGAACCAAATCAACTGTAGGCGGAGCCAACATCAAAGTAGATGAGATTAGTACTTAACTATACCTGGGAAATGGCATGTTTATATAGGGAGGATAACATAACAGGATAACAATTTAAATAAAATCCTCTGCATAGAAGTAAGGAAAGCATTACCCAGCTCTTGTCCCTACTTTCACTACCTGTCACTCTTACCTCCAGTCCTCACTTTCACTACCTGACGTTCCCATCTCCTGTTCCCAGTTTCACTGCCTGCCACTCGCAGCTCCTGTCCCCACTTTCACTGTCCGCCATTACCAGATCCTGTCCCCACTTTCACTGCATGCATTTCCCAGATGCAGTCCCCACTTTCACTGACCACCCTTCGCAGCTCTTGTCCTCCTTTTCACTACCTGACGTTCCCAGCTTCTGTCCCCACTATCACTGCCTGCTATTCCCAACTTCTGTCCCCACTGTCCCTGCCTGTTATTCCCAACTTCTGTTCCCACTGTCCCTGCCTGCTATTCCCAACTTCTGTCCCCAATGTCCCTGCCTGTTATTCCCAGCTCCTGTCCCCAATTTCACTGCCTGTTATTCCCAGCTCCTGTCCCCACTGTCCCTGCCTGTTATTCCCAGCTCCTGTCCCCACTGTCCCTGCCTGTTATTCCCAGCTCCTGTCCCCAATTTCACTGCCTGTTATTCCCAGCTCCTTTCCACAATTTCACTGCCTGCTATTCCCAGCTCCTGTCCCTACTGTCCCTGCCTGTTATTCCCAGCTCCTGTCCCCACTTTCAGTGCATGCATTTCCCAGCTCCTGTCCCTACTTTTACTGCCCGCCATTCCAAGCACCTGCCCCCACTGTCACTGCCCGCAATTCCAATCCCCACTTTCACTGCCCACCTTGCCCAGCTCCTGTAACCCACTTTCACTGACTGCCACTCCCAGCTCCTGTCCCCACTTTCAATGACCGCTGTTCACAGCTCCTGTCCCCACTTTCACTTCATGCATTTTCCAGCTCCTGTCCCCACTGACATACAATAGGATATAAGAGCTTTAATCAGTACTGCGCCCAAAAGCCATTTAATTTCCATGTCCCCACTGTCACTGCCCACCTTTTCCAGCTCCTGTCCCTACTTTCAGTGCCTGCCCCTCATAGCTCCTGTCCCCACTTTCACTGCCTGCCATTCCAAGCACCTGTCCCCACTTTTACTGCCCGCCATTCCAAGCACCTGTCCCCACTGTCACTGCCCGCAATTCCAAGCACCTGTCCCCATTTTCACTGCCTGCCACTCCCAGTTCCTGTGCCCACTGCCACTGCCTGCCATTCCTAGCATCTGTCTCCACTGTCACTGCCCGCCACTCCCAGTTCCTGTGCCCACTGCCACTGCCTGCCATTCCTAGCATCTGTCTCCACTGTCACTGCCCGCCACTCCCAGCTCCTGTCCCCACAGTCACTGCCCACCACTCCCAGCTTCTGTCCCCTCTGTCACTGCCCGCAATTCCAAGCACCTGTCCCCACTGTCACTGCCCGCCATTCCAAGCACCTGTCCCCACTGTCACTGCCTGCCACTCCCAGCTCCTGTCCCCACTGTCACTGCCCGCCATGGTTTATTAATAAATTAAACTTAATGTTATTGAGGTAAGTAAGACTCTAGGAACAAAAACAACCCAAATTCAGTTGGGTTTTTTGTACATTTTTGGAAAACATACAAAACCATAAGAAGTCACAACATTTTTTGCTAAACCAAAACCAGGTGATGAATTAGAACCGAAACCAGCAAAAATGGTCGAGCGCACACCATTAATCCATACATATATACAATCACATTTTTATATATAGACAAATGCAGTCTGGCACTACTCAATATTTGGCCAACATGCTCTGGTGCCCGTCCAATAAATCCAATAGTACAGGCCTGGACAACCTGTGGCTCTTTAGCTGCTGTGAAACTACAAGTCCCAGCATACCTTCTTACCGATCAGCTGGTAAAGCATGCTGGAACTAGTAGTTTTATATCAGCTGGAGAGCGACAGGTTGGCCTAGCATGCTATAGTATATGGAAGTGGTGGCATTACTCAGAGCCTTTCAATCAGGTAGAGTAAAAACAGACAGAGGACCTGATTCAGATTTGCAAGCAAAGTCAAAAGGCACACAACTGGGCAAAACCATGTGCACTGCAGGTGGGGACAGATGTAACATGTGCAGAGAGAGTTAGATTTGGGTGGGTTATATTGTGTCTGTGCAGGGTAAATACTGGCTGATTTTGCATGTATCCTACAAATACTGGACAGCGTTATTTTTACACTGCAATTTAGATTTCAGTTGAAACGCGGTGTCCATTTTGGCTTTGCTTGCAGCTCTGAATCAGGCCAAGGGGGTAATTCAGATCAGATCACAGCGATCAGATCTGAAAGAGACCCTAAGGGTGTGTACACATGGTGAGATCCCTGCTATGTTCGATTTTGACTATGCAATTTCCCTTGAACTCCCCCAGAGCCCAGACAGCACAGATTGTACAGATTCTGACTATCTGTGCTTGAGATTTTGCCTATGTACGATTTGGACTAAGTGCCAATTTTGACTATACTTTGTACTAGATTGTACACTAGACAGTCAAGATTGACTTGCCTGCACAGTCTATCTAGCCTTACGATACCGACCCCACGGGAGTGCGCATCGGGATCGAATCTGTATCGCAAGCTGCCTAGCACTATGAGATATGCACTAACTTTTCATAAGATTTTGACTATATAGTCAAAATCTCACAGATTTATCTCACCATGTGTACACACCCTAAGTCATGTCTTGACAAAAGGGACTAGATCACTGAGACGTTGAAACATTGGCAATAGAAAAGACTGTTTACTAGATGCATAATCGCTTGAAGAGGGATAGAATGGAGAAAGAAAAAGTACCAGCCAATCAGCGCCTAACTGCCATGTTACAGGCTGTGTTTGAAAAATGTCAGTTAGGAGCTGATTGGTTGGCACTGAGAGACATACCTCATTACTGTACTATTAGAGGCTAGAGCAGCAGCAGTCAGGCAACCAGCAGATGACAGGTCTAACACATTAGAAACATAGAATTTGATGGCAGATAAGAATTTGGCCAAGTAGTCTGCCCATGTACATGCTCACACACCCTAGGGTTAATATTTGTGTTGGGAGCCAATTAACCTACACCAGTATATTTTTGGATTGTGGAAGAAAATTAGAGTACTGTGAGGAAACCAACACAAGCACGGGGAGAATATACAAACTCCACACAGTTATGGCCATGGTGGGAATCAAACCCATAACCTCAGTGCTGTGAGCAGGCCCGGCGACAGGGGGGTCAAAGGGTACAGTCGTGCCGGGCCCCAAAGTTCAGAGGGGCCCCACGGGTCAGGGGCAGAAAAACACCAGCACATTGCCTAAAAGTACATTTCACACCTCCACACTGCCAGCAATTTAGGTGAAACTGTTCCGCCATCCCCTTCCTCCCTCAGTCACTGCCATTGCTCATAATTTTAATGATGTTGTGAAGTCATTATATTGCGCCGGCCGCTAAGTGCTTGTCCTTGCCGCTGTGGTTCGCGGTGCGGCCACTTAAGAAGAGGAACAGCCAGGATTGGAAGTGAATCGCCGGCACAGAATCTATAAGCAGCAGCAGCATTCCCATTAATATCCGACTCCCTACAGACACCCTGGCTGGAACTGCATAAGACTGAAAGCAACACTAACTGGCAGCGTGTGGTAAGTTACAGTGACAGCAGCACTCATCTTGACAGTGACAGCTTTGCATCTCTGTGTGTGTACGCCAGTCTCTGTGAGTGCGTCAGTCCCCGTCTCTGTGTGTGTGCGCCAGTCCCCGTCTCTGTGTGTGTGTGTGTGCGCCAGTCCCAGTGTGTGCGCCAGTCCCCGTCTCTGTGTGTGCGCGCCAGTCCCAGTGTGTACGCCAGTCCCAGTCTCTGTGTGTGTGCGCCAGTCCCCGTCTGTGTGTGTGCGCCAGTCCCAGTGTGTGCGCCAGTCCCCGTCTGTGTGTGTGCGCCAGTCCCCGTCTGTGTGTGCGCACCAGTCCCAGTGTGTTCGCTTGTCTCTGTCTCTCTGTGTGTGCTCCAGTCTCTGTCTTTCCGTATGCGCTTCCCTAAATAGGGGTCGAGGGGTGGGCCCCCAGCAATATCAGTGTATAGGGCCCCATGATTTCTGTTACCGGTCCTGGCTGTGAGGCAACCATTACACCATCTGCACACCTGTTAGTGCGCGGCACTAAGGCTGAGGGGCTGTCAAGAATGCGGAAGATACAGTGACTATAAAAAAAACTCTGCCAGTCAGGGAAAAGCAGCAGTGAGGAGGGAGCTCCTCCCAGGATGTGGCCCCCAGGTAAGGGGCCCAGACCTTAGCATGTAAAGCAGAGTAGAGCACAGGGCGGCTCTGTGAGCGGAAAGCTGGGCTGAGCGGTTGATAGTGGATCCATGTCCTCACTGGGGGATCGGTCCGGGCTGCTTGCTGACACACCGAGTGAGTCCCACCTACATTGGGATACACCAGTCGCGGCTGCAGTGGAGGCTATGGGGGCCCGAGGGTGGCGGCTATTAGCAAGCTACGGGGGGAGAGGGTTGGGAGACGGCCCAGTGTGGAGGGACTTATATTGCACTGCCCTTCTCAGATGGGAGGCTCGCGTCCTGGTTGAGAAGAAGACATTCTTCATTTTTCCACCAGGCAGCCACAGTGGGCCACCCTCTCACACCCCAGGGACCCTAAGCTACCTAATGGAAGTGTCGGCCCTGCATTCATTATGTTGACACCAATAAAAAAATGACCTTTTTTAACACTGTTGTGGTAGCATCATTGTGGGTGCGCACTCCTCTTACCCATACTTGCCTACCCTCACGGAATGGCAGGAATGCTCCCGAAAATCGGGTGGCGCTCCCGGCCCCCCGGAAAGGTCAGCAAGTATCCCGCATCCGCCACCAGCTCCCGCACCCCCCACTTGGCCACCAACATCAGAGCACTAATGGGCGGTCTGAGGGGGACACAACGACGTGATTCGCGCTGAATTGCGTCATTGTAGCTCCGCCCCCTGCTCTCCAATGCCTGTTTCCTCGGCACTGAATAGCGGGGGGCGGAGCATAATGACGTTTTTATGCTGCCATGCCCAGACACGCCACCTCACTACTGGACATGCCCCCCTTCCCCCGTACACCGTCCAGGCTGCCCCCTCCCGGAAGAGGGGGCAGCAATATTGGCAAGTATGCTCTTACCTGGTCACTAAAGGTCTGTCTTGCCCATTGTCAGACTGCCTGCAGTAGCTGTGGAGGATGAAAGTACAGACCCACAGGAGCCACTTTTGCAGTGCTGCTGGATGGATTTCCTGTCCTTCTGTCAGGGCTGGGCTCTTGCTGGGAAGCCTGGTGATGAGCTCCTTCTCCCTAACCAACATTGGGGTACCTGCCAGCAAAACTTCCCTCCCAACAGGCTATCGAATCCAAGGCATAATGCAGCGGGGGGCGTGGCCTAATGCCGCGAGTGGGCGGGGCTACGGGCGGCAACTATTTAAAAAAACATTGGTCTATCTAGTCCCCTGCTGGCTGGGAGGAGCTCTGTTAGAACAGCCTCTTCCTGAGATATCTGAAACACAGAGCTCCTCCAGGCTGCGGGGCCGCTGACAGGAACTGCCTGTCAGAAAGGATGTGAGTACTGGGGGCGGAGCCAGCTGCATCAATCGGCCCCACAGTGCTGCCGGCCTCCCGGGGAAGTTCCCGGTGACCTTTATGGCCAATCCGGCCCTGTGTGGTAGCATGTTACATTTGAAAAGAAACAATATTTATAAATCCTAAATTGGTGACAGGTCCAGTAGTAAACCTTGTGGAGCTCAGGGCGAAAGTTTCATTTGGGTGCTCCGAATGTTTAAAATAAGATCAGTGCATGCCGAAGGCTTTCCACAACAATATAGGGGCATGGCAGTATGGATGGTGTAATGGTCACAGCACTGAGGTTATGGGTTAGATTTCCACCATGGCCCCATCTGTGTGAAATTTGTATATTCTCCCTGTGATTGCGTGGGTTTCCTCTGGGTACTCCATTTCCCTCCCACTTTACAAAAATATACTGGTAGTTAAATTGGCTCCTAACAAAAATTAACATCTCATGGGTCAGAGACTGAATGGCGAAATCTTCTCTGTAAAGCGCTGCGTAATATGTGTGCGCTATACAAATAACTGGTAATAATAAATAAATAATTAACATACAAAAATAGAAACATAGAATTTGACAGCAGATAAGAACCACTTGGCCCATCTAATCTGCCCCCTTTTTTTTATTACCGTGTTTTTATCTCAAACCTTATTTGATCCTTTTTTCTTTGTAAGGATATCCTTATGTCTTTCCCATGCATGTTTAAATTGCTCTACTGTCTTAGCCTCTACCACATCTGATGGGAGGCTATTGCACTTGGCCACTACCCTTTCTGTGAAGTAATTTTTCCTCAAATTTCCCCTGAACACCCCCCACCCCCTCCATTCTCAGTGCATGTCCTCGTGTCCTATTGCTTCTCTTCATTTGGAGAATGTTTCCCTCCTGGACTTTGTTTAAACCCTTGATAAATGTGAAAGTTTCTATAATGTCCCCCCTTTTCCTTCTCTGCTCCAAACTATACAATTGCTTATACAATTGCTTATATAATTGCTATATAATTGCTTCATTGGGAAGGTGCGAGGTCACAGATTAGTACCAATTCACATTATACTTCACAGTAGTGTCCATTACACCACACAGTAGTACCACTTACACATTATGCTACACAGTAGAGCCCCTTATACACGTTACACCACACAGTGGAGCTCCTTATACACGCTACACTATATTTGAACCCCTTATATACATTACACCTTGGTAGAGCCGCTATGGAAGTAGCTGTATTTAACTATTCACTTGTTTATTTCAAATATATTAAAAACACTTTATATGCCCTGACTGACCTGACCTCACAACCTCCCCATTTCCTCAATGAAAATAAAGGCCCAAATGTGACCCTGCCAGAGACCTGATAACCCCCCCCAATCTCTGAATGAAAATAATGTCGCAAAACTGATTGCTTTGAGATCTGATAATCTCTCAAAGTTCTAGTGAAAATAATGCCCTAAATGTGCACCCCTGCTGATTTGATAATCCACCAATACCTCAATGAAAATAACAGCACGCGGTCTAACTTTTCTGGTGCCTGAAGGTCACGCTCCATCGGAGCCCGCACTCCACCAGAGCCACCCTTGCTACAATCCTGACACAAACATTAATTTGATTTGTCTATCATGCTGAATTCAAGTGTGGAACATGAACCCAACTTAATTTCTCATGTTTTACAGAAGACAAAATAATAAACACTAGTTTTAAAAAAGCAACAAGTGAGTTTATGTTTGTTTTATAATGCATTCCTGTTTGAAAGAGTTCTCTGTTTTTTGTTTTTTTAGGAAACACTTCCCGGTGGGTTGGAGATGAAAATATTAAAGAGCATCACAGTCAGTGTAAAATCCAGTGTGCTGTACACTAACTGTGAGTGCCATTTTCATTTTTCACCTCCAACCCACCGGGAAGCGGCTGCTTACAAAAGATGCAGCTTTGCAAATAAAGCCTTTATGTTCAAGAATGCATTGAAAAACTATTAGAGAGAATAAAGAAAACAAAACTGAAAAAAATAAGATTAAATATTTGAAAAAGCAATGTGATTTTTAAGCACTTTTAAAAATATCAAATAAAGAAGAGAAATGTAGTTGTGGACTTACATTATTATTACTACCATAATCCGAAGGCAAACATTGCCATTCACTAAACATTCATCAAAATGAGCTGCTTAAAATTCAGCAATTCCTATGCTTTTTGCTTTTAAGGTTAAAAAATGGTTGTATATTTTTGCATTAAAGTTAATTGTTCAAAATTCAGCAAAGATTACGCTTTTAGAGAAAAAAAGTGTTGCACATTTTTTTTAGCCACTGATTTTCAGAAAATTTAGCTTTGTAATATTGATGTTTTTTATAGTAAGGATAAGTGAGATTTTAGAAAATGTCATTAGTTTTTTTTTCACTTGACTGGAAGATTCTACACTGTTATTTTTACTGCTGCCAGTTCTACAAAATAAACTGCAGACAATGGTCCCAGCTATATTGAGAGACTTTCAATTCCACAAAATGTACATTTACAAATACGGTACCTTACTCAGAGCTATGAAGCAAAATCAGGAACAATTTTCTCCTGAAATAAGTCGTGTTGCAATGCATCATTTTTTTTACATGCAGTGAAAATCCTTCTTGCTTTGTTTTTATACTGAAATTTAGAATTTTGTATTCCCAACTACACATTTCTCTGTGCATTTTAAATTTGCCCCAATTCAGTGCAATACAGTTTTACCTTGTTTTGCTCTTATTCCTAACATTTACTGTTATTCATATCTCTGACTAAGGCGCGCAGTGTGGAGTAGCATTCCAAAGACTGGTGAACCAAACGTGGACTCAAAGGGGTAAATTTGCTAAGGTGGGAGTTTTTTTTCAGAACTGGTGATTTTGCCCATAGCAGCCAATCAGATTCTACTTAACATGTAACTAGCTGCTTTAAAAAGATAATAGCTAGAATATGATTGGTTGCTATGGGCAACATCACCAGTTGAAAAAAAAAACCTCCCACCTTAGTAAATTTACCCCAGAGCATGTATTGCTGGAACTTCTTGTGATGGAGTGGAGGGCCTCAGGAATTACAAAAAAAATGTTTTAGCCCACTGGATACCCACTTCCAATATACTTAATAAACTTGCTTAATAAACTTATGGCTCTACACGATTTACCTGATGACTTATGGTTAATTACTGCCGATATATCAAGCTTATATACGGTCATTCCCCATGATGAAGGTATTCGTGCTGTGGGTGAGCTTTTGAAGGGTGATGGTGCCATGAGACAGGACCATATTGAAATTATATTGTTAGCATTGGACTTGATACTTAAAAGTAATTATTTTATGTTTGACAATAAGTATTATTTACAGCTGACTGGCTGCGCTATGGGGTCTTCCGTAGCCCCGGCGTATGCCAATACATTTATGTTTATGGTTGAAGATTTGTTATTTTTCAGTGATTCTGAGATTTCTTCCCATATATATTTCTATACGCGTTTTATTGATGATTTATTGATTTTTTTGGAATGGGCCACAGGAGTTGTTTATTAAATTAATGGAAGGGCACAATCTCTCCCCTAGTCCAGTAAAGTTTACATGGACAATGAGCCAAGATACTATTGATTTTCTAGATGTACGGATTCTAAAGGAGAATAATGTGTTAACAACCACATTGTTCACCAAACAGACAGATAGAAATTCATTACTTGAATATAACAGTTGCCATCCGCGGAGCTTGAAGATGGGGTTACCCTATTCACAAATGCTCCGTGTGCATAGACTCAATAATGATCCTGAGAGGACCATTATTCAACTAGATGTCATGATTGAGAAGTTTGCGTCAAGAGGTTATCATAGGCAACTGCTGCTGGATACCAAGAGACGGGTATTATCTATTAATAGAGCTGATTTACTTAAACGCAAAATAAAAGATAAAGATAATAAACATCGGATCCCTTGGGTATCCCAATTTACCACCATGTCATCCAATATACAGAAGAGTTCTAAAAAACTCTGGCCTTTAATTAAAACGGATCCTGAGATTGGTTTAACCAACTCCCAGTTGATGCCATGTTATTCAAGGGGGAGGAACCTACGGGACATCTTAGTGAAAACCAATTTTGTTGCACCCAGTGAGAAGAGTCAATTTCTGTCTGTTAGAAAACCAGGATGCTTTCGGTGTGGATGTGTAACATGTGGGTTTATGATTTCTGGTGATACCTTTAATCATCCACAGACAGGCAAGCCCATTAAAATAAAACATCATTTGACTTGCAATAGCTGCTTTGTAATTTATCAATTGACATGCCCTTGTGCCTTATCTTATGTTGGAAAAACACAAACTAAATTTAAAGAAAGGATGGCGAATCATCGCCATGCTATTAGAACTGCATTGATTAAAGGTACTAGCGAACAACCTGTAGCAAGACATTTTGCTGAGAAAAATCATCCGCTAACTACCTTAAGATACAGAATGATTGATTTTATTCCTCCGAATAGCCGTGGTGGAGATCGAAACAAAAAGTTATTACAAAGGGAAGCCTATTGGATCTCTAAACTTGATGTATTGGCCCCAAAAGGGCTAAATGAATCCGTCTCGTTTACCTGTTTTCTTTAACTTGCTAAATTAGCTCAGAGGTCATTAATGTGTACATATATATAGGGGTTTAAAATATTAAAATATACAGATATTTCACTCCCTATTAATTATTAATTATTATATATCATTAGCCTATGCCGGATTAGATCTATAGATATGGACTATTGTTTATTGAATTTCGCTATGTATTTCTGTGGGACAACATTTGGAAATCTTGTATTAAGTTTTATGTAGTCTATATACATATAATGATCAGCGCTGTCTAAAGTCTGTTTAAGTATGTTTTTATGATACAGGAAGTGGCATGGTGATCCGTATTTGTAATATTGGTTGCTTGGCAACAGATGCGGTGTTGGTCACGTGGTGTGCGACGGATGACGTCATCAGGAGGCGCTGGATGCGTCATGACGTCATCTTCAACGGGCGGTTTGAGAAACAGCTCCAGCTGTTTGTGACACATGGTGATGGTGACGGGTATATAGGTGAGTGATGTATTGATTTTATTATATCTTGAAAACAGTTGAATAAACTGAAACGTTGATTTGCTGATTTTGCATTGTTGCCTGTATCACGAGTGCCGCATCATTTGGAAACTACGTAGCTGCAAGGCTTATGCTGGCACCGGATCAAGTTACCCTGTGGATATGTGAGTGCCGGGCTTTTACTAGTGTTATATATATATATATATATATATATGTGTGTGTTTAGATCAGTTGTGTAACAACCACTCCCGCAGACACTGCGGTGGCTTGGTGGCGCAGGGCTGCGGGGGTGCCGCCACTGATTGCTTCAGTGTGTGAGACTAAGTCTGGGAAGGAGTTGGAGGGCACAGCGCGCGCCTCTCCTGTGTCCCTCCTGGGTCTCCGGCGGCAGCATGTCTTTCAAATGAAGTGCCGGTTCATGAGCCAATCAGAGCTCGTGAACCGGCAGCCAATCAGGAGCCGCAGCTTTCAGTCCGCAATCTCTGATTGGCTCACAAACCAGCACTTCATTTGACAGACACGCCACCAGAGACACAGGAGAAGCACACGCTGTGCCCTCTGGCTCCTTCCCAGACTGTACCACTAAACTCCTTCCAGGACAGCACAGCAGCGGGGGGAGGGTGTGTACCTGGCACTTGGGGGGCATATGGGGCACTGGGGGCATATGTGTGTCTGGCACTGGGGGTGCATATTTGGTACTGGGGGCATATGTGTATCTGGTACTGGGGGGCATATGTGGCACTGGGGGCATTGGGGCATATGTGTTTCTGGCATTATGTGGGCATATTTTTATTTGGCACTGTGGTGGAATGTCTGGCACTGGAGGCATATGTGGCACTGGGGGCACAGCCCTAGCAACAAGCATTACCCTCTAGTAATGAGCATGACACCCACTGCATGAAACCCCTGGCAATGAATATTACCCCCTGGCAACAAGCTTGACACCCAGCACATGATACCCCTGGCAACAAGCAAAACACCTAGCACATGAAACCCCTGGCACCGTGCATGGAACCAAGAGCATGAAACCCCTGACAATGTGCAGGTAATTTAAAAGTAAATTAGAAGCCTTACTGTAGGGCTTAATGTGTAATGGGCATTGTGGTGTGTGGCATAATGTATCCCAGACTTTGCGGTGTGTGGCATAATGGATCACAGACATTGCGGTGTGTGGTATACTATATCACAGGCATTGTGGTATGTGGTATAATGCCTCAGGGGCATTGCAGTGTGTGGCATAATGTATAATGGGCATTGCAGTATGTGGCATAAGGTATAATGGGCATTGCAGTATGTGGCATAAGGTATAATGGGCATTGTGGTATGTGTAACAGGCATTACAGTGTGTGGTATACTATATCACAGGCATTGTGGTATGTGGTATAATGTCTCAGGAGTATTGCAGTGTGTGGCATAATGTATAACGGGCATTGTGGTGTGTGTCATAATGTGTCACAGGCATGACAGTGTGTGGTATACTGTATCACAGGCCTTGTATGTGCTATAATGTCTCAGAGGCATTGCAGTGTGTAGCATATTGTATAACGGGCATTGCGATGCGTGGCATAATGTGTCACAGGCATTATGGTGTGTGGCATAATGTGTCAGGGGCATTACGGTGTGTGGCATATTGTGTAATGGGCATTATTGTATGTGGCATAATGTCTAAGGGCCATTGCAGTATGTGTCATAATGTATACTGGTCATTACTATATGGAGGAAAAATGACAAATATTTTTTTTCCCCATGGTGGCCAACGTCTGGGTGTGCAGTTTACAAAACTAGGGTATAGGGTAGTCTTTTCCTGCAATGCCACACCCCTCTAAGCAAAGTCACACCCATTTCAGCAAGGCCACATCCCCTTTTTGTGGCGCGCGCATATTCATCACTTTGCTAGTGGCAATTATGGGTGGGTGGGGGCGCCATAGAATGTTTTTGCTTGGGGGAGAAAAAATTCTAGTTACGCCACTGGTTTAGATGTATGTATTCTTAAATGTTACTTAGTGGTCAGGAGGGTTAATTATTGTATGTACTGTACCTGGTTAGTGCAGAAGCAAGATTATGGCCTTAGCTGTACGGAATGCAGGACAAGGAACATTGGATGCAAGGAAGTCAGAGCAGAGAGAATTGGTAAAAGTGACCCAGAATGCCCCCGTGGATTATTCTACTTTGCTGTTGTTGTTAAGTGCTGTGAAGCTGCTGCCTACTTATGGTGACCCTATGGATAGCTGTCCTGAACAAATTTCGATCTTCTGTCAAGCGGCCCAATGTTGATAGCATGGTATCCATAGTTGTTGTGATTGTATCAAGCCATCTCTCTGCTGGTCTTCCCCTTCTTCATTTGCCATCAACTTTTCCTAGCATAATGTCTTTCTGTAGTACATCTACTTAGTACACCTACCTAGGTGTACCTTGTACACCTGTCAGGAAGCAAAAATATATTGAGAGTAGTTCATACAATGTAGATTCAGGTTGTGAAGAAGGGACTGCTACAGAGATGTGGGTGAGAAATAGGTGTATGTTACTGTATTTGCAATGTTTCATTTATGGTATTGTTTGTGTTATGTGCTTTTATACAATATTCACTCAATATCTGATTAGATAACTTTTTTAAATATACTGTATGTTGATGTAAAGGTGTATCACCCGCTATTGGTGGGTGTCAGTGTGTGTGTTTTAGTGTGTGTATCATACATGTTACTGGACTCCCACCTCAGCAAAGGAACAGAGAGCCCTGAGCCACAGATATGAGTTAGACACCAAGGAATAATGTGACAATAAATTTATTAAGCTGGATCACCTAGTCACTAAAATCTGTTCAATTGTAAAAGGTAGGTAGTAGAAGCAGTATATAACTATATTTCAATGTCTGTATTCAACAGGGGCATTTATTACTGTAACACTGCAGTAATAAACCTTGGCAGTTACTATCGACAACCATGGATACTTACCATTCATAAGGAAAGATGCTAGGCTGAACAGCAGCCTGGCTGAACTGGGTTGTATTTTATAGGGGTTGTTTTAAAATTAAGACAATATTACAATATAGACTTACCCAGGACTTCTACATAGTGGCTGTATGTTTACCATATACTGAAGGGCTGTGCTGGACCAATATGACGATTGCTCTTCTTTCTCTGCAGGTAACCTACACTCATTTGCAGTTTGGATCTGCTCTGAATATACATGCAGCAGTGATATTGTTATTAGACTAGGTAACCTACACTCATTTGCAGTTTGGATCTGCTCTGAATATACATGCAGCAGTGATATTGTTATTAGACTACGTAACCTACACTCATTTGCAGTTTGGATCTGCTCTGAATATACATGCAGCAGTGATATTGTTATTAGACTAGGTAACTTACACTCATTTGCAGTTTGGATCTGCTCTGAATATACATGCAGTAGTGATATTGTTATTAGACTAGGTAACCTACACTGTCAATTTGTATATTATAAGATATATTCTATTCTAGGATGATACTTTTTTGCAACTTTGAAATAGTTGTTAACTGCTATCTCAGTGTTTATTTTAGTTGAGTTTTATTGCATGCTCTGTAACAGGGGGTGGGGTGTTAGGCCTTGATTGCAATTACCAGACACACATGGATACTTACCATTCATAAGAAAAGATGCTAGGCTGAAGAGTAGCCTGGCTGAACTGGGTTGTATTTTATAAGGGTTGTTTTAAAAGGGTTAAGAAAATATTACAATACAGACTTACCCAGGACTTACCAGGATGAAAACATCCCACCGACGTTGCAGAAAAACATCTTCCCTTCCTTTTATTCCCAATCATCTGTGCATTTCAGCGTATGTATATATTTTACCAACTACAATCCTCATGACCTCTAAGAACATAGTACAACCAATTTTGTATAAAACCATTTACATTGTGATTTACATGTGATTGTACATACCTGTTTGTCACTTTACTCTATCATGCACAGTTAACATACAGCGGAACAACACCAGTAAATAGGCACCTGTACTTTTAACTTGAACAAGTGAAACCTTACACTCTCAGACTAGATAACACTGGTTTAATTTCAAACAAACTATGTACCACAAATTGATTTTCTGCATTGCTCTACATGGAGTAGTCATGAAGACCATTGCATCATTCAGTCTCCCAGCAACTCAGCCCTCTGTACATGTTGCTCCCTCAATTATACACTCCCCTCTTATTAGCACTCATGAGCTTTTTACTTCCCTATACTCATTGATAATAACATCTACAACCTCTCACCATAAAAAAACTTTCACAAACCTCTGACATTCACATTTTTCTCTTACTTCTGCTTCTGATAGCTGGTGACATTTCACCAAATCCAGGACCCAGCCACTTGCATCGCTCACATTCACCTGATTCACAGCAACATAGAAATCCAGCTAACCTCATAAACATCACATGTCTTCCATCACCCTCCAGATCACTAAAATGTGCCTTATGGAATGCACGCTGTTTGTAACAAATTAACATCCACCTATGACTTCTTCATATCCAACAACATCAATCTGCTGGCTATAACAGAAACCTGGCTCACACAATCTGACACAGCCTCCCCTGCAGCACTGGCACATGGTGGTCTCCCCTTTACACACACTTCCAGGCCTGGTAACCATAAAGGAGGAGGAGTTGAACTTTTACTTTCCCAATCCTTCGCATACACTGTTCTACCACAGGTTCCATCACTTACATTTACATAATTTGAAGTACATTCCATTAGGGTTTACACTCCTTTCTCTCTGCGTGTTGCAGCTATCTACTGCCCACCTGGGCATCCAAAACAATTTTTGGAAGATTTTTCTGCCTGGCTCCCCCACTTCCTATCCTCTGACATCTCCACCATTATCATGGGTGATTTCAATATTGCTATTGATTGTCCAAAATCTGCTGCTCACGCCTCAAAACTACTCTGTCTAACCTCCTCTCTTGGCCTCTCCCAATGGACTGACTCTTCTACTCATCAGGAGGGCCACTGACTTGATCTAGTATTCACCAGACTATGCTCTGTCTCAGAACTCACTAACACTCCTTTCCCCCTCTCAGATCACAACCTTATCACCTGCATGCTCTCCTCCATTAATTCAAATCCTGTGTTGCTGAAGTCCTCCAATCTTCCTCAAACCCGCAGAAATATTAACACAATTAATCTTCAAGAACTTTCCACTTCACTCCAACAACTGCTTTCACCTATTTCTGCATTCACCTCTCCTGAGATGGCTGTATCACACCTGAATGAGACTCTAGAACTAGCCCTTGATGAAGTGGCTCCAGCTACTCATCACACTCCACGTAGGCCTAGATGTCAACCATGGCACTTTAAATTAACAAGACAACTACAAAAACTCACACGAAAACTTGAACGTCAGTGGCGTAAATCTTGTATTTCAAGTGACTTCCTCACATATAAGACTGTCTACCATTCTTATAGAAATGCCCTGGACACTGCCAAACAAACATATTTACAAACTCTTATCTCTGCTCAAGCCTCTAACCCCAAACGACTCTTTAATACATTTAAATCACTTCTGAATTCTCCCTCACCTACCCCACCAGCCACTATCAAGGCACAGGATCTTGCTTCCTACTTCAAGGAGAAGATTGATAAGATCCAAGATGAAATGGTATGCTCTTCGGCAGCCAGTGACCTGGTCCGTTCCTTACCTGAACCCTCTGACACTCTCTCTTCATTCGATCCCACAAATTACATTGAAGTATCATCTCTCTTCTCATTCTGCTTCACTACTACCTCTCCTCTTGATCCTTTACCCTCACAAATAAGTAAAGCTCTGTCTCTGGTGCTCATCCCTACCTTAACTAACATCTGTAATCTCTCTCTCTACTGGTATTTTTCCTTCACTCTTCAAGCATGCAGTGATTACTTCCATTTAAAAAAAACAAAATTTTGGCCCTAATGCTCTCTCAAACTTCCGCCCTATCTCTCAGCTCCCTTGTCTCTCTAAGCTACTTGAGAGACTTGCCTACACTCGACTCACCCACTTTCTTAACTCATACACTTTGTTGGACCCAATTCAGTCAGGCTTCCAATCCCAACATTCCACAGAGACAGCACTGACTAAAGGGGTTAATGATTTGGTCACTATGAAGTCTAAAGGCCATTACTCACTACTTATTCTTCTAGATCTATCTGCTGCATTTGACACTGTAGACCACTCTCTTCTCATACAGACACTACAATCCCTAGGTCTTAAAGACACAGCCCTTTCTTGGTTCCTATCCTACCTATCTAATCACTCCTTCAGTGTTCGCTTCTCTACCTCCTCTTCGCTATCTCTTTCAGTTGGAGTACCACAAGGCTCAGTCTTGGGTCCTCTGCTTTTCTCTATCTATACCTCATCTCTTGGTAAACTAATCAGCTCTTTTGGATTTCAGTATCATCTGTACACAGATGATACTCAAATCTACCTATCCTCCCCTGACTTGTCCTTATCTGTACTGGACCGTGTCACTGAATGCCTTTCTGCCATTTCATCCTGGATGACATCTCACCATCTCAAACTGAATATTTCAAAGACAGAGTTAATTATATTTCCACCAGCCAATAGTAGGTACCAACCTGATATCTCTATCTCTGTTGAAAACTTGACTATCTACCATACCCCACAAGCTCGCTCCCTAGGAGTCATCCTTGACTCTGATCTATCCTTTGTTCCCCACATTCAGTCTGTCTCAAGATCATGTTACATGCATCTAAAAAACATATCCAAAATACAACCATACCTTACACAAGACACTGCTAAAACTCTAATCCATGCTCTCATTGTCTCCCGCATTGATTATTGCAATAGTCTCCTAACTGGTCTTCCCAAAATGAGACTCTCACCATTACAATCCATTCTGAATGCAGCGGCGAGGCTTATCTTCTTCGCTAGACGTTCATCGTCTGCAGATCCACTCTGTCAGTCCCTCCATTGGTTACCTGTATTCTACTGCATTCAATATAAAAAACTTTTACTCACACACAAGGCCATTAACCATACAACACCAACGTACATCACTTTGCTGCTCTCAAAATATCTCCCAACCCGACCTCTTCGTTCTTCACAAGACCTGCATCTCTCATCCACACTCATTACTCACTCCCACTCACGATTGCAGGACTTTCATCGGGCTGCACCCACTCCGTGGAATGCCCTACCACGCACAATAAGACTCTCCTCTAGTCTCCAAACCTTTAAGCGTACCCTGAAAACTCACCTCTTTAGGCAAGCATCTCAAATTCCAGAACTGCCCACATAACTTTCATAAGCCTTCCTATCAAATTGCATCCACTCTTTACAGTCCACACATATCCTCACATGTCTTCTCATTCTTCACTTTCCCTTCCTCTCGAACCTGGTTCATCATTGCTGTCTGACCATATCATACAGCCCTCCAAGAACCTTTGCAATCTGGCGAACAACTATGCAATAGATAGCACCTTTCCTTGTGTATACATGCCTATTTCCCTATAGATTGTAAGCTGTGAGCAGGGCCTTCCTACGTCTATGACTGTTTGTTATCACCCAGTTTGTTATTGTTATTTCCAATTGTAAAGTGCAATGGAATTTGCTGCGCTATACTGTTAATAAATAAATAAATAAATAATAACCATTCAGAACCAAAACTTACATTTAAACTTAGCAATATTAATAGTATAATAGGTAGATGTGTCTGGAAGAATAAATAACTATGATACTGGACACTTCTATATCAGTAATCACACTTAAATCCTAATGATAAAGCAATTCAAATACATTCACAATATATAAATAACATTCAAATATAAAAAGTACAATGTAGGGTAACCAAACTACATTAAATGCTTAGGCACCAAAGTCCTAGAGTATGAATGAATGAATAACCCTTACATCAATAACCTTTAGCTGAGGTAGTCCGTTGTTGAACAGGTTAATTTAGTGCCTTCACTGACCAAATTTTAATGATGTACATGTGTTAAGGGGGGTACTCACGGAGCGATTGCTGCTTAAAATCTAAGCAATCTGACTAGATTGCTTAGATTTTAAGCATGATCTCTCTGTGTGTACCCCCCCCCCCCACAGCGATAGCTATGCGCAGCCCCGCGCATCGCTATCACTGGTGCTAGATTGGCCTCAATCTAGCAGGTCGCTCATTTCACCTGCTGGGTGAATGAGCGCCCCCCCGCGCACACACACACACACACACACTCTCAGAACACATCGTGCTGTGCTGAGTGGGGGGAGAGAGATTGTGCTGAGCGGTTCACTAAGCACACATCTCTCCCCAAATTGGGCAGTGAATATGGCCCTTTAGATTGATGAAGAGAGGGCATAGGTAGACTTTAAGGCATGATATGAACTGAATGGCTTATTTATCAATGAGTTTCATCATACGCAACAAGTTTTAGAACTTGTTGCATATGATAAATTTTGCTCCAGCCAATCAGCTCCCAACTGTAATTTTTCAAACACATGACAGTAAGGAGCTGATAGGCGGGTGCACCATTTATCATACACAACTAGTTTTAAAACTCGTTGTATATGATAAAACTCGTTGATAAATCAGGGCTGACCTATAGGCAGACCAGTCGATTGGCAAGGACAAAAGTGCTAAACATGACTCTAATATCCTCACACTTCTGACATCTACAATATTGTCTGGTTCACTATAAAATTAAATTTGTACAACATCATAACATTGAACAGTCTGGTGTCGATATTATACATGTTGACATCCTGACTGTATACCGAGTGATCCCTCTTGAGTACTGAATTGCAGGAGTTTGGTATATTTGGTATAATGGGCAAGCATTTTAGGAGATGGTAATCAAGAGAAAATAGAGTATACTATACTCAACCGTAACAGAACACTGGAGCTAAACTTATTTAACTATTATACTCAATTGCTTGAAAATAAAAAATAAAGCTTCTAAAACTAAAAACAGTCAAGCTGATATCTCAGAATTTGAAGAACAGCTGAATTAGTAGATACTATACAGACACCTGTTTGCACTCTGCATGAAACTAGTATAAATGTATTCTGTTTATTTCCCTCATCCATGGACATATCCCTGTCTCTTTCTGGCAGAAAAGTAAGTGGTGTCTCATCTCTATGTTAATTGCTTGATTGTTTTAATAAAAGTGTTTGAATGGTTGCAGGTGCAGCCGCCAAGTGGCTATTGTTACATGACATGTGTGATTGATTACACCTTCAGGAATATAAACCATTTGTCATACTTGAAGTTTTTTTCTGTAGAAGTAAGGGTCACTTGGATTTGTGCTTATATGCATCTCACCTGAAATGAATAAAACAGATTTAAACCTACTTTTTCATGTCAATGATTTATGGAATTAAAAAAAGAAGCATAACACAAGAAAAGTCATCTTTTTTTCCAATTCGATTAATTATATTTTCACATGAAATGAATAACCATGATCTTTGACATTACTATAGAGAAACAAAAGCTATAAGGTATTCCAACATAGGATTTAGCACAATCAAGTTGGATACCATTATTGCCCACTGTTATGTTCTACTTTAGACACCAGGGCCCATATTCAGTCCTCTGCAATGTTCAGCGGCACACAGTTCTGGTACCCTAACGTCATAGATGTTCCTGCTAATCTATGTGGTATGCAAGGCTAAATGATGGTGATTGTGAGGCGCATGCTTTCTGGCCTTCTTATCTGGTAAGTGACATTATTGCATATCTACCTTTCAATCTTTTAGTTGCTCCTATATAAAGCAATGTAGAAAAAGTAAATGCAAAAGAAAATACATGAATATGTGAATTTGCAACCTTTAAATTATGCAATCCTATTTATGTTCTCAAAATATGAACTTCCCCACCACCCCAAAAGTATTTATTATATATATCGTTACCATAATACAGTTATGTCTCTTGTTTACAATTTCTTTATAAATGGTAAGTACTGTATTATGCTTATAATGGGTTGCAACGAAATGCTAATGTAATGTGTAACAATGTTGCTGCTGATTATACAGGCAGATATTTAATACACTGCTCTGGCACTTCACACATATACATCTGTGATCCTTTAATTAAACTGAATCAGGAGTGTTAATAGAAAATATAAAGTATATTTTAATTCACGTAGTCATTTCTTATTTTTTTCACATTATCATTTCAATATTTTGCTTACTTACTAGGATCTGATTGGATGGCACATTGGTCCTGATTCAGCTGTGGTAGGGTTGCTATCACTTTCCACCATCTTCTTGGAAGCCGCAGTGATAGTATGGTAATTTAGGTGTTTTTATTACAAGTAGACACCTACTTCTGCAATAGGAAAACAAGTATCAGATCACTCACTCAGCATGGGGTGGCTTGTGGCACCCATGGGGACACGCAATCTGCCCGTCGCAGAGTCCAGGAAATCTCCTTACAACGATGGGGATCCCTCCCCCTAAACGGCGGTGACACGCCTCTGTTTTCACAAATGGAGGCCATCGCCGCCCTTCCAAGTCCCCAATTGGCATCAGACAGGGTCCTGCGCATGCGCAAAGTACAGAACATTGGTATTTTGCACATGATGTTGCAGATCCTTTGGGATCTGAATGCCCCTCATTGATTTTTAATGAAAAATAAAGTTTTAAATTTTGTAATAATCAATAGTGCTATCAGGTGCACTAAATGGATAAAACTCCTTTTGTTCTATTGTTGCAATACCTTATTATGGTTTTGTAATACTATTTAATTTGTTTTGCACTTTTTTTAATCCATTAGAAAGTGTCATATATATCGGTAAATTTATTAATGTGTTCATGGGAGGATATTTCTACTCTACAAAATAAATCCATGTAGGGTCGCACTCACATCAGTAACCATTAAAATATCCACTGGGGTTGCTCCCAAGAAATCTGGATATCCACATATAGAGAGGCAAATAGAGGGGCACTCATCAGATTTTTGCACTTAAAAAGTCATAAATTTGAATTCATACTTATCAGCATGGAAAGACAGCTTATCAATCCAATCGACGTTTTGATCCAATCATCATGAGGATGCATAACTCTGCAGCACAAACAGCCTAGATCAGCTGTCCATATTCACCAGTGTCAAATGAATAATGCCTGACAGGCCCCTTAAAATACCCTCAGTGATCTCAAAAACGGCGCCAAAAAACTATGCACCAATCAACACATGCCGAACATACCATATTGATTAAAGGTACTATATAACCTTCCATTGGCATAGTGTAACCTTAAAAATGAAGCAAACAGCGGCACCCCTCTTAGATATGGTACTCACCGCAAATAACAGTGCCCAGGATCATTAGACAGATGGCTGTGTCCGGCATGCATTTCACCAGAACCCAGTGGAATGCACGCGACTTCCGGTGAACAGCATGCATGTGCAGCTGCGTCACTTCCGGCGGCCACATCATGCATTCTATCCATGCATCAGAGGGCGTACCTCACCCCAATCACTAGTGTGACAGCGGCACTGGATTTAGGGTAACGCCCCTCATCCAATCATAGTAAACAACAGAGCTATAAGCTTCTTAGTGGTGCTAATCATTGTAACAACTAGGATATCAAAAGTATAGCTGAATCTATATGTATCACACTAGTTCAAAAAAAACAAAGAGATCTCTATAGGGTATCAGGAGCCTGTCAAGAAGAAATATCTGATTGTATATACATACATATATAAAGTTAATAAGGTCTATCAAAAAGACCAAAGACTGATAAAAACCTACTACAGACATAACAGAGAAATACACAAAACATATTAACAAAGCAAAGGTAAATATTAGAGAGTGTGTTGGCCAAAAGTGCATTATTGCTCAGTTAAACCCTAATTGAGCACCTTCATGCATATAAATATACATGCATGCCAATGCATAAACCAAATTGTAATTGGTGTGACAATTCATCCTGCAATTCACCCTTCTAAGAAATTATGTCATTATTGCTGAGAGTCAATGTAAAAAGGCACTAAGTGGATTACACACATTTAAACCATTAGGTGACACAGTCCCTAGCCGGAAGATCCGCTTTGCTTCAAGTTTCTTTAAGATCAGTGCCCTATCCCCGCCTCATGTCAAAGGCAGTACCCAGTCAATAATGCGAAACTGTAGTGCTGAAATCTGGTGTCCATATGTCACAAAGTGGTGAGCCACTGGTTTGTCAGTTACACCAGTGGCCAATGCCTGACAAATCATCATCCTATGGTTGGTCATTCTCTCCCAGCAGACACACATGGTCACTCTACAAAATATATATGTTTCATGATTTATAAACTCTGTACCTGATGGATTTAATCAGTGGTGGATTTTACCAATGGGCTGCACCCCCCCCCCCCAGGTAATAATCCAGCACCAACAGTGTACCCTGTTATTGCAGTGGCTTCCTATTGGAAGCACTATCTGCTAATCACATGCAACACTGTGATCAGCAGATACATCTTCCAAAGGGAAGCCTTTTTGACAACTCTATTGTGCTTCTAGGGCTTCAGCCCTGGAATATGAACCGGGGCACTGTAATGAGGCACAATATGAATGGGGAGCAGGGGCGTATCTACCCATTGGCCAGGATAGCACTCGCCAGGGGCACCAAGCAAGGAGGGGGCGCCACCTGGCCGTGCCATCTATGGCCAGGGGGAAGAATCCAGTAGTACTGTCAGACTTGGTGACTGTCTGCTAGTACCAGTGTCAGGCGGCAGTGCACCGCACCTCACTTGTAATCAGACTCAACACAAACTACAGCTCCCAGTATCCCTTGTTACCGGGAGCTCTGGGAGCTGTAGTTTATTTTGAGTCTGATTAATCACTAGTGCAGTGCTGTGCCGCTGGACACCGGCGCCAGTAGTAACAGACAGTCATAAGGTACAATCTGGATTAAGGGAGGGGAGGGGTGGCACAGGACTGCACTGCACGGCATTAACCTTCAGGAAGTGGATGGAGTGGAAGCAGGGGGCGGGGCTACACAACACTCAGTCAGTGCCAGGCAACCCAGCAGCATGGAGAAGAGGGGGAGTGGACAAGGAGCTACTAAAGTACATGCATTGAGTGTACCCTGTCTGTGAAGTGAATGGGGTAAACACTATATAGTCTGTCTGTATTTTATGTATGTGACTATATGTGTATGTATGTTTGTGCATGTATAAGTATCTACTGTATGTATGTGACTGCATGTATGTGTGCATGTGTGTAACTATTTGTATATACAGCATGTGCGACTGTACTGTATATCATATGTACTGTAGGTGTTTTGTGTGTGACACTATGTATGTAAGTGTATATGTGTGTGCCTATGGGCAGCATCAGATGTACCAATGGCAGATGGGTGTTATTCGGTAAGGATTGCAGATTCTGCTAAAAGCAGAATTTGCAATCCTTTCTATTGCATGCTGGGGGATGCTCATCCATTGTAGGGCAAGGCCGTCCAGCATGCTGAATGGCCTGCTCAGCAACTGCAACCACAATTTAATTGTGGTCACAGCAACTGTGGAAGACCCCCTTCAGCTGTAGCTAGGCTGTGTATGCAGGTGGTCCGCCGCCATTTTTCACATAGGGGTGTCCAGAACCCCGTTTTCCACACGTCATCCCAGCGACGGTCCATCACCCCCCCACCCTTCCTGCGAACGCCTCTGACTGTCAATCAGGCAGAGGTGTTTACAGCCAATGTGTCCCAATCTACGGAGTGTGAGAACAAGAATATTGCAGTCACATCCCTGAATGCTGTTTGACCTCATTCCACTTCTAAAAATAGAAATATATTTATTAGCACTGGTCCACATTTCTATTTTCTATTTGCTTTCACCATATGTATTCTATAGACAGTGTTTCCTATAGGAGTACTACTGTGTGGCATAGTATGAATAAGAGACACTACTGTGCAGTGTAATATGATACTGTGTGGCAAAACGTGAATAAGAGACACTACTGTGCGGTGTAATATGATACTGTGTGGCATAACGTGAATTAGAGACACTACTGTGCAATGTAATATAATACTGTGTTGCCTAACGTGAATAAGAGACACTACTGTGCAATGTAATGTGATACTGTGTGGCATAATTTTAATTGGAAGTACTATTGTGTGGCCACGCCCCTACCCCACAAGGCCATGCCCTTTTTTGATACACCCTCCTTGTTTCAATTATGTGGGGGGGGCACCAGCTCTTACTTTACCAGGGGCGCTTGGACCCCTAGATACACCCCTGATGGGGAGCACTACATATCATAATGTGAATTGGGGGTGCTGTGCAGCATAATGTGTACTGGCAGCTCTAAAATCATAGGGGGTCATTCCGAGTTGTTCGCTCGCAAGCGGATTTTAGCAGATTTGCTCATGCTAAGCCGCCGCCTACTGGGAGTGAATCTTAGCATCTTAAAATTGCGAACGATGTATTCGCAATATTGCGATTACACACCTCGTAGCAGTTTCTGAGTAGCTCCAGACTTACTCGGCATCTGCGATCATTTCAGTGCTTGTCGTTCCTGGTTTGACGTCACAAACACACCCAGCGTTCGCCCAGACACTCCCCCGTTTCTGCGACCACTCCTGCGTTTTTTCCGGAAACGGTAGCGTTTTTACCCACACGCCCATAAAACGGCCTGTTTCCGCCCAGTAACACCCATTTCCTGTCAATCACATTACGATCGCCAGAACGAAGAAAAAGCCGTGAGTAAAAATCCTAACTGCATAGCAAATTTACTTGGCGCAGTCGCAGTGCGGACATTGCGCATGCGCATTAAGCGGAAAATCGCTGCGATGCGAAGATTTTTACCGAGCGAACAACTCGGAATGACCCCCATAGGGTGAACTTAAGCACTACTACAATTCATAAAAGGGCACTACTATGGGGCATAACATTAAATAAGGCTCTACTATGGTTCAGAAAATGAACTAGGGCACTATTATAGGGCATACAATTAACAAATGCAGCAGAGAAGTGTCTTGGTCCACACTGAGTAGTGACAGGATGCTACAGGGTATGGTAACTGCTTATTTTGTGTATTCAGTATTTGTTGTATTTATTGTATTTTTTGTGTGTTGCCTGTTTTCTGTAGTGTCTTAGTTATGCTCTGTTTTTTGTTCTAGGTCCCTGCCAGGCTTGCGCTGCAAGCCCCGGGGGAACCAGTTCCGGAGCTGCAATACTGGCGATGTCCTGCTCTGCAGACAGTGGGGCTGGTGACGCGCAAGCTGTGCGTTGCCTGGGCAACATGACCTCGGGAGCGGAAACGGAAGTGACTGCAGCGGCCGTGAACGGGAGCCAGGGGGACGGTGGCGGAGTTTGGCGGGACCTATACAGGTATTTAAATGTGTGTTTGTCTGTGTCATTTTTATCTTGTATGGTACTGAGGATGGAGCGGAAGCTCTGAAACGTGCGTCTACCTATAATACAAGTTATGTTGCTTCATTGAACCTGTCTCCAGTGCCGTGATTTGTGAGAGGTGTATATATGTATTTATATATATATATATATATATATATATATACTGTATGATTATATACATATTTACAGTATATACACATACCAGGGTAATCCTGAAAATGAAAAATCAGTATATACCGCAAATTCTGAGAAAATGAGCCCATGTTTGCCTCTATACAGGGGCAGTGTTAATCCCTATTGTATTAAAACAAGCAAGGAAAAAAGTAGATAGTGGCGCTCATGGGGGGTGATTCCGAGTTGTTCGCTCGCTAGCTGCTTTTAGCAGCATTGCACACGCTAAGCCGCCGCCCTCTGGGAGTGTATCTTGGCTTAGCAGAATTGCGAACGAAAGATTAGCAGAATTGCGAATCGAAAATTCTTAGCAGTTTCTGAGTAGCTCAAGACTTACTCACAAATAGCGATCAGTTCAGTCACTTTCATTTCTGGTTTGACATCACACACACGCCCAGCGTTCGGCCAGCCACTCCCCCGTTTCTCCAGACACTCCCCCGTTTTTCCCTGGCACGCCTGCGTTTTTCCGCACACTCCCAGAAAACGGCCAGTTTCCTCTCAGAAACACCCACTTCCTGTCAATCACACTACGATCACTTCAACGATGAAAAATCTTCGTTCGGGCGTGAGTAAATCTACTAAGTTTTGTGTTAAAATACTAACCGCATGCTCACTGCGAACCATGCGCATGCGCATTTTTGCCTTAATCGCTCCGTTGCGAAAATCGGCAACGAGTGAACAACTAGGAATGATCCCCATGGAGTCAAGAGACTTAAAGAAATGTGTCCAAAGAGCTGGAAAATTATAAATTAAACATTTAAAATACAAATATAATTATATAAATACATACAATAGACATACACATAAAAATATTTTTATGTTAATGTCTATTGTACTGTATGTATTTATATAATTTTATTTGTATAGTAAATGTTTAATTTATAATTTTCTGGCTCTTTGGACATGTTTCTTATGAGTCTCTTGACCCCAGAGCACCACTATCTACTTATTTTTTTTATTATATATTAATCACTTGTATCACAGTGTGTTTAGACTGTCCTGTGGAAGGGGATACTCTCCCTGAAATGTAGACAACAATAAAGTACCCTGTTGGTATTATTAACACTTAAAGAGACTTTAAGTGCCACCTGTTACCTTGTCTGCATATTTGGTGGCACCTACCCTCTAGGAGGGAACCGGAGCAAGCTACCCTCTGTGGGTTTGGGAGCGTCAGGGGAATGTGTGCAGTCTATATATACAGTATACAGTATATACACATACGAGGGTAATCCTAAAAAGAAAGACCATTATGCATTCCCACCATGCAAGTGAGTCACCCTTCCTAATTCATGGCCAGGAGGTCTTCCTAAGCTGTTTCTAATTACTCTGTGCATGCTGTTTTTTTTTTCTTTTTTAATGATGTTGTGAATTGTTAAAAAAAAAAATATACGAAAATCCTACCGTGAAGTGAGGAGTGTTTTATTTTTAAATGCGCAGAAAGTGGGATCTGCTGAAATTTATCACAATTAAAGCAGGTGTATGGCAATGTAAGAAAGTGATGTGAAATGTTCAATAATGGATGAACAATGGTGCATGAACAAGATCGACTGGGATGCCCATCACTTTTCACAGTTTTGGGTGAGAAGTTTTCGATCATTGCTCAAAGTGATTTTCACTTTTTCTCTAAACTCAAATAGTTCATTATCACATTTTGGAAGTGATGATGAGTTGAAGCTTGCAGTCAACAACTGACTCAATGTACCGGTGGCCGCAAAGTAATAGATATACCACTTTTGGGTGTGCAGTCATGCTCTGAAATACGCATGCCTTGGTGTGCATTACGATGCACAAGGCCGAAGGTCTAATAACCACCTTACTACTGTGACTGTTTTCCACAATGTTGGAAAAAAAGCTGCTGTGAGTTAGTACTAGGAACTAGTAACAGAGCAGCACCACTAACACGTTTATTTATTAAATGGTTACACCTAAGAAACATAGTGGAACAGCATTGAAAGATAGGATGGCAATTTAATAAAAGAAAAAACAAGGTGAGTTTCATCCAGAAGTCAAAGAGGCAGATTCAACTGAGCTATTCAATCAGTTGTCCATACCCCATAAGTTAAGCCCCAGAGGGTGCACTTAATGCTGACTTTGCCTTGCAGCTGCAAGGGAAAATATTCATTAAATGCACCATCTGGGGCTTTCGGTGGGATAACGTGCAGCAGTGGGTGAAGATAAAGTTTTTGAATTTATATTAGAAGAAATACAATGACGGATGCTTAAATAATTATAGAAGTCATGTGTAGGGATAGAGAATTGTTCCTGAAGTTGAAGAAAGGATTTAAAACAAGACTTTTATATAGATGTGTCTTTATCCAGCCTAGCTATGATGCATATTCATCGCGGCAGGTGACTTGCAACTTTCCCTGGCGGCATGCATACGCAACCCAGCAGAGCTTAGTATTGCCACGATGCATGTGCCCATATGTAAGCATTGCGGCAATGCTGGAAGAGAACACATCTCTAGATCCTGCTTTGTCAGAATATCTTGTTTATACCTAAATCAAGATCTGAAATCAGTTTAGAAACAGCTAAAGTGGAATCACTAACTAACCTTATTAATTTACAGGTCCACACATTCTATACAGAGGCAGCTCAAGCAGTGCCTATTTCCACGCATCAGTATCGCTTCCAACATCAGCATACACTGCAGCAAAACTGATACTCATCTGTTAACAGTCCTCAGCTCAGGAACTTGCTTAAGGAGCATTTTGCTGTATAAACACTTAAGATCATTAAGATTTGATCTAAATATTCGACTGAGAAACATTAAGGACATGATTACTTATGTTTTTTATCTTGGGTTCAAATATCAGATTTTTTTTTATATGTTAAAGGGCTCCATTATAGAAGCACCGTTACACACTTTTGAAAATATTTTTTTTGTGTTGTTTAATGATCTAGTAGAGCAGGCATTCCCAACCGCGGTCCTCAAGGCACACCAACAGTGCAGGTTTTAGTGATATCCAGGCTTCAGCACAGATGGTTAAATCAAAATAACTGAGGTGCTAATTAAGTCACCTGTGTCCAAACCTGGATATCACTAAAACCAGGACTGTTAGTGTGCCTTGAGGACCGCGGTTGGGAAACACTGTAGTAGAGTAACAGCATCTACTTTCCTATGTGTAGTCAGACTCTATGAGATTTGCCATTACAACACTACCATCTTTTTAATGTACCTGCTAAAGAAATACTCCTACACTGCAGAAATGTTTGTTGACAATCAGACCTATAACAAATATTAATTAAAAATATGGAGTACAAAATATATATTTTATTAAGAAGGGAGCATATTATTGTCTTTACCAAATTAAAAGCAGCACTATTTTTCTTTTGAATTATATATACAGTATAAAGGGAAATATATTCTTTTAAGAAAATCATATGGGACAAAAGTATTTATTACAGAAATCATTGGTAGCTACATTAGGGATGTAGTTAAATTGCCGACAGTCGGGATCCTGGTGCTCAGGATACCAACGCCGGAATCCCAACTGCTGACAATGCCGCCTGCTGGAATCCCGGCTCACAGAAGCTATTCCCACTCATGGGTGTCCACTACACCCATAGAGTGGGAATAAAACCTGTGGTGAGCGCAGTGAGCCACCGAGCTCGCAAGGTTTGCCGTTGTCTGTATACTGATGTCCAGCATGCCGTTGTCTGTATACTGATGGCCAGCATCCCCATCGCCGGTAATTCATACTGATCCCCTACACTATTTATTTTGAAAATTTATAAAAAGCTACGCTATTTAGTATCAATAATACAGGGCAATATTTTTTCATAATAGTCTATAGGGCCATAATATATAGAGCCATTTTAATATTTTTGTTAACACATTTTAATACTGCATGGTTAGGGGAAGGGTGACAGTTCTTCTTGTAATGGCAGTTTACTCTACACCACAGGGACATTCCACTAATTAATTGGCAGTTTGGCTATTTGGCCAACCACTAGTGGTTTGGCGAGTTTCAAAGCATTCTCCAACTGCTGATTATAAAATCCTATTATTATGGAGGCCAAAAGCACTGGTGAAGTGTGTTGAGGTTTGAACATCAGCACAAAATGCTTCTTAGCAAATTATGGGGTTGATATATCAAGCAGTAAAAAAAGTGGTAAGTGGTCCTGGGATACGTTGCCCATAGTAACCTATCAGCATCTACCTATAATTTTGTAGAGTGTTCTCGATAAATGGTATCTCTTAGGTTATGGGCACTTATCCACTGGCCCTCTTTTCACTGTTTAATACATGAACCCCCTGGCCTCTTAGACTTGTTGTTAATAAATTGTGCAAAATGTCAAAGGTGATGGATAGTTGATATACAGTAGCTATTGTATGTTATTGAAAATGTAGATATTAGTAATAAGAATAATTTTTTTTAAGTAGCTGTAGAGGAGAATAACAACACAAAGGGCCTGAGGTATGGTTAAAGTTGCTATCACTGCTGTTTCCTTGGAACAGCAGTGATAGCACTGTATGGTAATGCAGCTTGAGGCTTTTATTACAAGCAGATGTCTCCTGCTGCAGTAGTAAACTGACCTGTGTCTTAGGACGCAGTATTGGATCAGTCATTTACCATCAGGCTGCTTGTGGCACCCAGGGGGGTGCGCTAACTGCCCATCTCTTTGGAGAAATGGAGGCCATCCATGCCCCCTCCCTACCCCCAAAAGGCATTAGAATGTCAATCACTTACAGTCTGATGCCAAACTGCGTGCTACGTCGAAGGACCTGTTTAAGCATGCATAGAACGTGTCCCGCTCATGTGCAAAGTACCAATAATAGGCACTTTGCGCATCCTGTAGAAGATGCTACAGGATCTGTATAACCCCCAATATTACTTTCAGAACCAAATTACTTGTAGCATATTATAATAAATATTTGGAATTTTGCAGTCTGCAGTTTAAGGCAGGAGCTGTTCATCTTATTCTGTATTTGGAACATAAAAAAGTAGTATTTCAGAAGCAGTACCAAGAAAATAAGTGGCACAATACATATTTTACTAAAATGTACAGGCATTGTTAAGGGAACATGATAGACATTTGAATAGACATATATTGATATACAATATATCAATTACATTACCAGCAGGGAAAGGTGGGCTCTACTTATTGTGTTGCCTGAAATGGCAACTGGAATGATTAGTTACACAACTCAGTATAATGACATACTGTATTAATGTAAGAACCACTACAAAGCATAACAATGGCTAATTTTCTTCATTATTATATTTACCAGCAGTATTTTCCTTGAGTCTTCAAACTACTCAGTGGACTGTCTTTTCTACTTCTCATGAAGGTCCTTGACTTGGATTTCTCTCAACTGTTTAGTTTCTGATTTCTTTGATACAATTTTACTTGAGACCATTGTTTAATCAGTCTCTCCACCACGTAATCAGTTTGTACTTGTAATTCTTATTTTATGGAGCCTGCCTATTATACTCTTTACATTGAAATAGTATCTGCATATCCTGCAGTGTTTTACAATTGAGAATAAACCTAGTAATAAAACAAAGTGGTAAGCTAGTTCTAAAGAGACAAAGAAGTAAGAAGGCGCTGCTTACAAGCTTACATTCTATGGTAAAATAGAAATGTAGTGATGGAGTGCAGCATAAAGGGGCATGTAGTGTAGTGATGTAGTGCAATGTATACATTTAGGGCACAGAGGGTAAGTGGGGGACGCTGCAGGGAGCTATGCGACAATTCTTAAGGCAAATGGGGCACACGGGGGGGGGCACCAGATTACTCCCTTGCCCCGGGTGATGAAGATCCTAGTTTGAGGAAAAGAGCCTCTAATCTATATCTGTTAAGCCAGAAAAGGTGGCAACTTACTTCCAGTCAGCGTGGATTCCTATGCTCAGTGACCATTGCACCATGTTATTAAATAATGTTTTTAAATAATGTTATTAAATAATAAGTTCACTATAGAATCAACACTTAGTGGGATATCCAATTAGCCCCGGTAATTTACCAGGCCTAATTGTCCCGCTGGGGGCTATCCTATTACCCCTGGTAAGCCAGCACGAGCGGTGTCTTATCAGGGGTTTCCTGATGTTGCACCAGGTGGCGGCTCTTCACAGCTCCTGGGGCAGTGCACTGCAGATGACTGCCCGTGAGATACATAGGCACGGCGCGAGCCCCACTCACCCGCTCTCATCCATTTGCTTTCTGACTCACTCCGCTTGCCGCCCAGCAGCTGTCACCTGGTGGCTTCCCCCAGCCAGCCACACAGCATCCGCATCATCAGCAGGAGGGCGGGGCCACCCCAGGTTGTCCCGGTCATCGGGGATGTCGCAGGTGAAACCAAATCCCCAGAAAAAGCCCCATTTCCATGCAAAAACGGGGCTGTTTCTACCAAAAACACACAGGTTTCACTAAACCTGTGTGTTTTGGGGAGAAAGAGCATTTTTTTTTTTACAGGCGATCAATCTGGATAGCCTGTAAAAAAAACTTGGTGAAACTTGGGAAAAATCGCGAAAAACATACGGTTTTCGCACCCGATGTTTTACCAGGGCTAATATGATATGACCCTTTATGACAATTTTAAAAGATTTCTGTGTTTGTTTATGCTGTTACAAAAAACCTGACGTCTTCTCATTTGGTAGCTGAAGCCTCAACAAGATGATTATTGGGATCTTCGTTGTAAATGATCTTTAGAACTTAGCCCACATTATAAATGTACAATGCTGCATAGCTTAAAGATGCTTTGTATGGCTGAAAATTATATATTGTTATGCAAAAGCATGGGGACTGTGGAAACTATTGGTGGAGAATTGTAATCAGGAGATATCAGTGAAATCCCCTTCATTACATGAATGATGAATGAGTGTGTCATTTAGAAGTGACATTTGACTAGATAAATTAGGAAATTAAGTTAGTTAAGGGATGATGGATAGGTCCCTTAATGTACAAATGTGGCACATGATCTAAATGCTGTCCAAATGTCTCATACAAAAAGCATGCTCGGAATTATACGTAAATTTGTATATGTATGCTGATCACCATTATTATTTTGTTGATTTGTTTACAGTATTTTGTATCATAGTTTTTGCGCTACAGAAGTTTTTGGTGCCCTACAAATAAAAAAAAATGAAAAGCTGTAATTAATTAAGGGTATGGGCTAAAAACTATAATAGAAACATAGAAACATAGAATTTGATGGCAGATAAGAACCACTTGGCTCATCTAGTCTGCCCCCTTTTTTTTTTTTACATTATTTTTATCTCTAACCTTGTTTGATAGGTGATCATTTTATTTTTTCCAGCATGTATATTACTACCTCAGACCAAATTCACATTTCAGTCAAATTAAATGTACCAAGATGCATACATATATATTGCGATAAGTAAATAAACCACAGAGGGCATTAGGGTAATTGATGCAGACAATAAATGTGCACCTTTAATTTATGTCTGATCATTTATCTTATTTTCATTTGTTTATACAATAATGTGAACTTTTCCCATTGCGCTAAGCCAGAATTGAGTATTAAACTGTATGCATAGTGCTGATAGCTTGTTTGCAACCAAAAGAGTAAATTAAACATTAACTAAAGCAATCACTGGTGAAAATTAAAACCCAAAAAATTGGCAGGAGGCAGTTTTTTTTCCGCTGTTAATTTTGACACCACGGCAAGAAATGCATGTTCATTTACAAAAGAGAAACACTTAGGATCTAATTATTGTCAATTATTTCAAAAGGCTTTCCAAAGTGAGTCTTAATAGTTTACCCTAGTGACCTAAAAGCTTACGATATAAAAAGAAAAGGGAGAGCATGACAAATTATTTGCATTACACCCTGCTGTCTTAATGCCCTGGAGAAGTGTTTGTTAGTTACAAAATACACAGTTTAGCAATCTGTTTTTATTGACTATTAAAATCTGACAATGACCTCACCCACCTCTATGTATATTGAGTGAATTAGATGCCACATCCCTTAGAAAATGATTGCCCATGGGTTAATTACAAAACCTACTAAATTAAACAGCTGTTTCATTCAATGCCAGCAGTACTGATAATCAATGCAGAAAATTCCACAAAGTGTTGCAGTTCATTACACACTGTTCACTTTTGTGGTTTTCCCAATGCTAGATTCAATAGATAGCACTAATGCCTAATTTATTGTTTAATATGATTTTGGCACAATTCTAAAGCTAAAGAGGTCCAGATTTTACTGTTATAAAATTAAAATTCCTAATGGAAAATTAGATAAAAGTTAGTAGAAATAGTGGGTGAGGAGATAAGTTTTGTACTGGCCATTAAAGGTGCCAACAGACCTAAGGTAAGTTTTTTCTAAATGTTTATTATTAATCTTCATTGCTTACAAAAACACTAAAAAGTTTTTTAACTATAAAATGAAAGACATTATACATGTGTCCACTTAAGTGAACATCATGCATCTGCAACATAAAAACTGCCCTATTATCATGGAACAGTATTTTAAATGTGAAAGATTTTTATTTTTCGTTTGACTTGAATACACGTAAGGTGCAGTAGAATAAAGAGAAAAAATGTCTGGTATCGTGCCAATTTGTTCTTATCATGTTGCTTACTGTATTATTTCTCCAGAAACAGAAACTCCTCTAAGTTGAAAACAATACATGTTTACACCTATATATGAGTATATTCATCCAGAAACAAAAATATCCTCAGTATTTATAACAGAAATATTTTCATTTACTTCTGAGTTTGCATCATATCTATAAGAAGTTAAAGAACACACAGACTGATACATGAGATCCATTCCCCACTTTGTGGGTGTTGTACTACAAAGTAACTAAACCTGTTTCTAGATGCTCTTATTATCTGGAGAAAATAAAAACAATATTAATAAAGCATCCACCATTACCACCACAGCTGCTATTAATGATAATAATTTGAAATAATTTACAATAAACATAAAAATAAGATTACATATAATTATACATATAATGCTATCAGCTGCCAAAACTGGAATATATGGCTATTATATGGGGAAAAGATTTACAGTAGGGTAGGCATATACTGTATGCCTGGATAAGCCTTGTATGCAATATGGATCTTTGTATTGCATGATGTCCACTGAAGTAGATATAAGATTTTACATCAACTGTGAAAAATTGAGTGTTTGATCAAAACATCTACCATATTATGCCCTAGACGTTACTTTCCTTGAATTTCTTTTTTTAACCTGCTCTGCTATCTTTGAGTAAAACTATTTTACAGAAATCCCTGAAGTGTTCAGTGCTGGTAAAATGTTCTCTGCCATTTTATTTTGAAAAGCTGCCACTATATCTTCTAATACCCCTTTCACACTGCACAAATAACCCGGTATTGACCTGGTGTATTGCCGGATCGACACGGGTCGCCATGCAGTGTGAAGGGGCCCATGGCAAACTCCCAGGTCGCCTGACCCAGTAATTTAACTAGGGAATAAAGCAGTGTTTTTTCCGAGTTGAATACTGGGTCAGTGACAGTGTGAATGGGTTGCTGGGTCGATGCGACTCTGAACCTGTTCACTACATATGGAGAGGCGTCACAGAGATGAGCTCATATCCTAGTGCCACCTCCACCGCCCTGTCCCCAATACTGGCTCTGACCCCACCACTATGGCAACCTTACTTTTCATATCACCGGGTCAGGGAGCCAGTTGTTAGGGTCAAATGCTGGGTCCCACCCAGTAAGGACCCATTTCCAATTACTGGGTGGGACCTGGAATTTGCAATGTGAAAGGGGTATAAGTTTAGTACACTATGGCACTGGTGATGTCAAAAGAGAGTTTCTATAGGAAACAAAGATTAAAAAACAGCTGTTCACTGTAGTGGCCTCTATGTATGAAAGGGTTAATGATATAAAAATAAATGAATTTAGTTCCACTCATGTTTTAATAGCATGGTATTTGCAAGACTAGCCATTTTCATCTGTTATATCAATCACTATGAGCCTAATTCAGCATCAGTCGCTGAAGTGCAGAAATCACTATTCATTGATTTCTGTACTTCTGCGCATGCGTTCATGCTGCTGCACACATGTGAGGGCTTATATTGCGATCGCAGTCTAAGTGCTGATGGGTGGGGGTAACAAGCCAACATTTCAGCATTTTGTGGTAGGCATTACGGCATTGGGGGGCACAGTCCAGTGAATGGAGGCGTGTCTAGACTGTTTGCGTGGTGAGTCATGGCAGCTGCATGATACCACACACAGCCGCTGCAACCCAAAACATGGCGGCCCAGCGACTCTTTTTGCAACTAGGCTGCGAAGGCAGGGGGCTACCCTACAGATGGGAGCCCTTCACTGTTTAGCGAAGCGCTCGAATTTTAGCAGGGGGGAAGGACCCGGTATGCAGGGTGAATTTTCGCAAAACTACAACTCAAGCTGAATTATGCCCTGTATATACAATTTAGATATCAATGGTCAGTACTGAAAATCCAATCCCCCAATTTCCACATTGACCTGTGCGTAAGGTAATTTAGGAATTTATTTAAGTGTTAGAATACCTTTCTCCATTTCAAAGATGAAGAAATGGCACTGAGGATTGGATTAATTTTATTAATAGAGACCACCAAAATAAAAAAGGACTATTTTTCTCCGAACTGCTTTCATTATATTTTTTGACAAATTAAAGTGAACTTCAATAAATATTTATATATCATTTTAAGAGACCTGTTTTTAATATACATGTATTGCATAACTTAAATATTATTTTAAGAAACACCCAAATCTATGCCATTAAAAAATCAACTACAAGTTTTACCCCAACACAAACAGTATTTGTCAAGGCATCTGTAGACTTTTTCACAATTAAGTGTTAGGAACATTAACCATCTAGAAACCTCCTTCCTGTAACATATGCCTCCTTTCTGTAACTTATACCCTTATTTATCAATGATAGATTTCACTGTGAGTGATAAATTGCACCAGCCAATCACCTCCTAACTATAATTTTTCTACACACAGTCTGTAATTTGACAGTTAGGAGCTGATTGGCTAGTGAAATGTATCACTCACAGTGCAATTTATCACTCATTGATAAATAAGGGCATTAATTTGTATGAGTTTATTCAAGTGGTTCATCAAAAGCAGTAAAATTAAGTATAGTAAAAATCGGTCCAGCATCAGCTGCCAGCAGCATGTATACATACCTCTCATATATACCTATATCAGCACAGTGGCAAGCATTACAGTCTAAAAGCACTGAGTCTTGAATTCCACTATAGAACTGTGTTTATATGTTCTCCTCATGTTTGTGTAGATTTCCACTATGTATACCTGTTTCCTTCCACAATTTAAAAATATACATGTAGGTTAATTGGCTCCCAACAACAAAAATAAACCTGGGCCTATATTTACTAATAATCCGAGTTTGACCGATTTGTGTTTTTTTTTTCTAAGTCCCTAAGCACACTAATTCACTAGCACAAATCTCGGCAGTGTTTGGGCTATTCGTAATGGTTTTAACGGCAAAGTTCAGAAATACGAATGAATATACCATCGGTCAAACGCGGCTGTTATTTCATACAACACGGGTATTCACTATTCATTCGTATTTGGGTATTAGTCTCTGAGTGCTAAATTACGGTCGTATTTTTTTGCGATTCGTTAAAAAAAGCAGCAAAAAATAGACCTGCTTTTTTCAGGCGTGTTTACATGTGTTGCCACTTGCAAATCATTCACACCTGAATTAGGATGCCTATAAAAGGATCTTGGGTCCATTTCAATCAACCTACACTCAGGAATGGCAGCAGGACTGTGGGCCAGTGATCTTTTGTGTGCTGTGGGATTCCTCTGACTCAGACATCAGCCTGTAAGTAACCAGGGCCAAGAAACTGAACATGGTCAGCAGGTTGTACAGGTTCCGTGGAGGCTGCGCAGGCCTCGTTTTTTTAGGGGGCGTTTAAACTTGAACGCATTGTCCAAAGATAGGGTCATACTGATGTTCTGTCTAAATCGTACCAACATTTTCCGTCTGTATGACCTTGTCAAACTGGGCCTAGACCCTGAGACAGCACGCTCTTGCTCTGTCTCAGGCCTGCACAAACTCCTGGCTGTGTTGCACTTTATGGCTACTGGGAGCTTTCAGGCTGTGTCTGGGGATGTCATAGGAATCTCACAGCCCTCATTTTCAAGAATATTAACACAGGTGATGTATACCTAACTACCTCCTCTGTTTTTAGTTGTTTTTAATGACTCTCGGTGGCCAGTTCTGTCCTAAAATCTCATGTTTTATTTTCAAACATATACACACACAGGTGTTGGCTGTTTTGCAACCCCACATTGATGCCTCAATCTGCTTCCCTACTCAGGAGCCTCAGTGGCATGCCATCAGGGTAGATTTCTATGAGCTTGCTGACATGCCCAATGTGCTAGGAGCCACACATTCAGCTGAGACCACCTAGGGGCAGGTAGCACATCTATACTAATCGTCATCTAAAGCACTCCACAAATGTGCAGATGGTTTGTGATGAAAAACTCAAAATAATGAGTGTTGTTGCTGGTTACCCTGGGGGCTGCCATGACTCCTTCATCCTCAGTCAGTCATCCCTCTTTGATAAGTTTGAGGATGGACAAATGCCAGATGAATGGCTGCTGGGTATGTAATTTGATATGTGTAGGCCTGTGTATAGTTTGGCCAAATACAGTGTGTTACTTATGTGTTGCTGTATCTTAACATGAGACACGTTATTATATCTGTCTTTCAGGTGATGGAGGATATGGCTGTTTCTCTTGGCTTCTAACTCCATTGTCCCAACCTGATACCCCTGCTGAACACAATTACAATCATGCACATAAGTCCAAACGGAATGTGATAGAAAGATGTTTTAGTGTGCTGAAATCTTGGTTTCAGTGTCTGGATAAGTCTGGTGGCCTTTTGTTGTATAGTCCCTTGAAGGTGACTCAAATTGTGTTCTGCTGCTGCTTTCTTCATAACATATGTTTGCAACAAGATCTGCCACATGTTGATGAGGAGGAGGAGGATGAAGAAAGCAGCCAGCAAGCAGAGGAATTAGAGACATCTGGTGATACTTGGAGTACAGATGTAGGGAGGCAGGTTAGGCAAGAGCTGATAAATACTTATTTTTAGGGTAAGTTTTGTTTGCTTATTTCATTTTTTGTGTAAGCATAAATATATGTTGCCCCATTTTTCATTTAAAAACCATTACTCAGAATGTGTCTGTCTCCTTGAGACATACAAACATACCCTCGCTTTATGCAAAACAAATGTAGCATGTGTATTGTGTTTATTTAAAATCTCTAAACAACAGATTATGAGTGGCATGCATGAAGTCTGGATAAGTGTTAATAAACTTGTACTGATAATTTATTAAAAGCACACATAATCCACATAGTAATTTATTTCGTATTTTACTTTATGAATGTGTGTAACGTCCTAATGTAACACTTCTCCACATATAATATGTTAGCCTTGAGGAATACATGTGTCTCTATGTGTGATACTCCATCGTATTTAAGGGACACAATTTTAGTATCATCCAAAATAATTTATTTAGTTATGTTTGCTGGAGTAAACTTGGTGATTTGTAAGTCAATACACAGTAAGTCTAAAAAATACAAAGATGTTAAAGAATAAATGTGTTGGCAAAAATCCTGTTGTTGTTTGTAACACTTATAATTAATGATGTTCAACAAATTGACATGGTGCTAAGTGTTATATATATTGAGACAAACCTACACTTACTAACTGTGATTTTTGTCTTCTCTATACAGAGATCGGTGTCTCTACTTTTTATTATTTTGGGGTTGGCTGCTTGGACTGGCCTTTGCCTTTACCACTGTTGTGTTGGAGTGCTCTGGTGGAGCGCCTTGGTGGTGAGGACACTGGCAATAGAATAGGAGTAGTCGTACCAGAACTGCTGCTTCGTTGCTGTTGGTGCTGGGATCTGAGTGTTTCATTGAGGTTAGTGAGGGTGGCATTAAGTTCACGTGTTGCAGCATTTTGATTCTCTAAAATTCTGGTGATAGATTAATTGATCATTTGATTGTTTTCTAAGATGTTGATGTAGCTTTGCTGTTGTCTGTGCTGTTCTTCCATTATGCATTGTAAGTTGCCCATGACATGTGTAATGTCTGCATGCATGATTTCCATGGTATTGGCAATTCTGGTGGTTGGTTCATTTTGGTGACTGATATTTCTGTGGATTCTTCTGAGGTGAGATGATAGGTTATCAAAAATTTGGGTCTGCCTACGCAGGCAATCTTGATTAGTGGCCTGCTGTTTAGCCCAACTGTCCCAAAACACTTGATCAGGGCTCTGTGCAACTGGTGTTGTTGGGCTGTGTTGTGGTGGTGGAGTGCTTTGCTGTGGTGGTGTACTCACAGGTGCTGGGTGGCTGATTCCTTCGATTACTGGCTGCATTTGTAAAATGATTGTCTCATCCATGTCAATGTGTTGCTGCTGTTGCGTCGGGATGCTGGTACCAGTACTAGAATCTGGAATTAGAATCATTTTGGCGTTAGTTAGACATATGTTTGAGAAATGAAAACAAAGCAATAAACATGGAACACATGTATTTAAATGGTGCTTTCAGATATCCAGCATAGCAACATCATCACTCAGAACTTAAATACAGACATATTCCTGTTTGTGGCAAATGTGTCTGGTTACTTCATTCTTAAAGCAAGCACATGAGTTGTATGGTAGATCAGACATACTCCACCATAAAAACACACTTTAAATCATAATGTGTTGCCTTATAGTATTTAAAACAAAAACATAGTAATGTTTTTGCATGTTGGTGCCAATGTTGGGACAAACACATAAGTGAAATTGAGGAAAAAAACCTTACTATTTGCCAAGCTTACACATGTGTTTATGTTGCAGCATCTTCTACACAATCTGCTGCTGTATGGCTGAAGTGGACATACATATCTTTACTGAATGTGGACAAGGCCATTTTGCTCAGAATCCATTTGATGTTTTATTGTTTTCAGTAAGTATAGCAGATTTTGTTGAATTTTGAGTGAATTAGTCTAATAAAATGGATTATTATGAGATGAGAAATTTTTTTATTCATTACAGTTTCTTACTCACAATCAAGATGAGGGGAGTGTGGTTGGCATCTTGGAGGTGTGTCCAAAATTTGGAGTGGTGGGACCGAAGAAACTGTAGACAATCTTTGTGGCGGGGTAGACTGCTGTGGTTGTGATTGGACATCAGACCTTGCTTTCTTTGTTGCCACATGTATTATTGTTTGGTGTGCTACAGGAGTCCGCCTTCTGCTGCTCAAGACTTCTTTTGATGGACCTAGGATTTAAAGTGTACTTTTGTTATGGCCATCCCTTTACAAACATAACCTATACTACAATGGACACTTTACCTGCTTCCGCAGCGTCATCATCATCAGATGTCATGGGAGTGACTGTAGGCCGACCAGTACTGCTTTTTTTCAACACTGTAAATAATTAAACAAATAAAATAACTAATTTATTCATGCTATTGTTGATACATCCACCCATTATGATTATAAGCATTAAATCTTTAAAAAATGTATGTTTATTTCTGTGGGAATAATTTCTGACGAAAAACATAAATAATATTTTAAAACACACACATTGGCCAATAGCCATATGCACTATGGAAAGTGCAACACAGGAAATAATGTACAGGACACAGACATAGGACACAATTACAAATACATACACTAACAAGCCAAAACACATACATCTTCATTTAAAAATGTTATGTAATTAATAAAAGATGCAATATAGAAAATGCTCTGTGATGTGGCACTCCAAACACACATTAGCACAATATGAGCCAAAAACCAACCCCCCCACCCCCCCCACCCCCCCAAAAAAAACCCCATCAGAATAGTAAGGTAACTAAGTCTGCAGTGTTGTGTCAGGGTACAAATACAGACTCAAAATTAACAAAAAAATAGTGGGTTTGTTTAAAACAAGATTACATCCAGTACTAATGAAATTACACATGTAATTGGCTTCAAAGCCACTTTGCACTACTCCAGCCTCTAACATGTCAACCACTGTTTTAGAAACATTGCACATGGATAACTGAAATCAAAAACATAGGCCAACCTGCAAACTGACAAATGTGCAAAAGGAAAACATTATTGCTGGACAATTCAATGACACACCAAGTCCAAACTACACATGGAAAATGTACTGTAAAAAACCACATGACATACAATAAAGTACTATGTTACACTGGCTTTTGTAGAGAACATTACCCAAAACAATGTATTTGCTGATGCACACATGAAGATGGGAGTAATATGCAACGTCACATGACACACATTTCCCCCCGAAAAAATCCAAGAAGTAATGTAATAGAATGTTAAGACAAATACACATGCTCACCATCCTTCCTGGGCAGATCGGATTCACGGACATGGGTTGCAGACACTACTTCAGGAGGTATTAAACTCCGCATGGGCTCCTCATAGTCCAGATATCTGGCAATATAGGGCTGTCCACCACCGGTTTTGCGAGCCTACTTTGCCTCCTTGGCCATTTTGGACTTCACATGGCGCTTGATGTCATAGTACCATTTGCGGCACGTGTCCTCTGTCCGCTTGACCACCCCCTCACTATTTACAGCAGCAACAACTTTCACCCACAAGACCGTCTTCTTCCGTGTTGGCACCTTGGCGGACTCAGGCCCAAATAGCTGCCACTGATACTTCATCAGCTCCCGCACCAATGCCGCATTTTCAGCATAACTAAACTTTACATTCCGCCCAGTCTTAGTAGTGGTGCATGGCTGCGGAGCTCTCTGACTGTCACTATAACTGTCAACTTGAGGCTGCTGCAGCAACCTCACCCACCTCCTCAACCTCACTAACCTCACTGTCACTCACCTCCTCCACCTGACCAACCTCCTCCCCCTCACTCACACCCTCCACCTCACTCACCTCAGCCACCTCACCCACCTCTGAGTCAGACATAATTGTGTGGTTCAACAATTAACACAGAAAAAAAAATACAAACAACACACTCCTCCACTACCACTGCACAACAAACACACACACACACACACACACACACACACACACACACACACACACACACACACACTGACAGGGGACTATAAATAAAAAAAACTTGGACAAAAAATGAGACAAAACCAAAAAAAAACAAGACTACAAGAATGACAAGACTACTTTCAAACACAATACTACACTCAGAAATCGCAAAAAAAAACTCCTCACCAAACCAACTACTCACCAACCTCCACAGCACAACCTCCCTCCTCACCACTAACTAAACCCACGAGGTGCGGACAGTTTGGGGCATATTTATATGGTTGCGCACAGACACTCCTACATCTGAAACACAACCAATCACGAACGGGGATGAAAATCGAAACTAAAAGTAAAAATGCGTCCGTGGTTGATAAATAACCCTGCCGCGTTTAACATAGATAATAAATCAGTAAAAACAACAAAAACACGTACGCAAACGACAATGACGGGCGTAAATGGTACAAAAAAAATGACTGGCATCGACATCGGAAAACACGAAAACCATAAACTCGACTGCTTCGTAACTTGGCGTATATAGTTTCAAAAAGTTGCATGAAAATGCACCCAATAACAAATGAGTTTAAACACTACACAAACCGACTCAAACATGAATATTAGTAAATAAACCCCCTAGTGTGTATGTGTGTGTATATGTGGTAGGAAATATGTATTGTAAACTCCACTGGGACAGGAACTGGTGAATTGGCAAATATTCTCTTTAAAGTGCTGCACAATATGTCTGCTCTATATACATAACTGTTAAGAAATGCTAATAAATAAAAATTAAAATGAGCCATTTGGATTTAGGGAAATCAGACAGAACTGTATTTTGGGGTACCGAGTTGAGCTGGGAAAGGGTCCAGTTTATCATACCAGAAGGTGAGCTAGTGCATAGGTGTTTACTGGATCAATGTGTTCATTTAATTGTCCAAAAAGCAGGCTGCTTGTTTCAGCAGCAACCCCTCAAACCCCCCCCCCAATAAATAAATAACAACAAAAGCATCTCTTTATTGTAGGAAAATCTAATCAATTCAGTCTTGAACAAATACATTTGTGTGAGGGTTATTCCCATCTATGAGAGAAAAAGGCTGCTATGGATGTGTGACAATGATAACAATCATGAAAATGTGTGAAAATTATAAAACAACTTAAAGCTACAAAATCTTTTATTCTAGATAAAATCCAAGTCATTACAATTGGGGCTTCTTGTATCACATGTGGTACCATCACATCTCTGCTAGAAAAAGACTGTTTTTAATATGTGACTGTGCAAAAGTGCAAATAAATAAATAAAAATCTTTAAGACAATCAAATATTTTATTTTCATTAAAATCCAAGTGGTAACAGTTGGAAATTCTTGTGTGCTAAGTTATATCATCACATTTGTATTAAATGGCTGGTGTGAACATTTGCTTCCTCATTACAACATCTTTAAACAAATCAAGAAAACAAATATCTTTTTAAAATGTATGTAGTGACCGTTGGGTCTAGTTGTATGTATCTATTATCACAGCCTCTGATGGCAGCTGCAAAATGTTATTATAATCTTTTAGTGCTGTGCATTACAGTGTCACAAAACAATAATAAATGCAAAAAACATGTATTATTGTAAAAGTCCAAATGGTTACAGTTGGGTACTTTGTAAGTGCAAGTATAATAGCTGTGTAAGTTTGATGAATGTGGTTCTTTGCCTCTGAGTAGGAACCCCCCAAAACACAAAATAATTCTAGTGAATGTTATTACTTTGATTTTAACTTCCTGGTACAATTGAATCATTATTGTGTAGAAGAAAAGGCAATAAGATGGAATTTGTTAGCATGGACATGAGGCCTCAACTAATCTACATAAACCTAATGCATGGATGTTGGAAATTGGACAAAGTTCCAATGCCCCTCCAACAAGCTCAGGTCCAGGTAAACTGCCCCCTCTTTCCCCCACAACACCTCTGTATGTATTGGACTGATTGTTGCTATACATAATTTTCCTGATTTGATGAACCACTTGAATGAATTTGTTGCAAATTAAGGGACAGGAAGGAGGTGCTTGGATGGTTAATGTCCCTGACACAACTTACTTTATTGTGACAGAGGCTACATTGACAAATGCTGTCTGAGTTGGAATAAAAATATTTCCACATGCTAGACTGGAATTTTTTTAGTGACAATGCAATAATAATTGGCATGAGACTGAACCACTTGAGGCTTTGATACAGTATTTCAACACAACAAATGTTATCCTCATTATCTTCTTTCAACACCTTCATCATTGTATCCTCATTATTGTCACATATAACATTATCATGCTCATCCTGTGACACACTAGCAACTTCAAAAATAACACCTTCAATTCATTTGTTTAAATCATAATTTCTCCTAATCATCACATTTCATATGGTTCCTCGCACATATTTTTTTAAAATTCAAATAAATATAAATTCTAAATGATTAGACTGAATGGACTATTAACAATAAATGAAATTTTTTTTTATTGACATCCGGGCCTTTAAAAAAAGGAAAAAAAATGTATTCATTAATATCTATATTGCATCCAGTCAGTGGGGCTGATTCTGAGTCAGGTACAGTTCCTTAGATATTTGATGTATCTTGCTTTGCTTGAAATGGGCATTACTGGGCAATAACTGGTCAGCAATGCTGAGGTTGCATGCAAGATTCCCTACCAGAGATACATTGACTTCAGAAATTCTATCCATGTCGGGATGCTGAAGGGGTTAGGTTTAACTGCAGGGGGATAGTTAGGATTAGACTGGGGTGTACAGAAGGGTTAGGTTTAGGCTGCGGGGAGGGGGGGATTAAGGTTAGACACCACCGGGAAAGGTTAGGGTTAGGCTGTGTGTGTGTGTGTGTGTGTGGGGGGGGGGCGGTTGGGTTAAGACCATAGGTGATAAGGGTTAGGGTTAGGAAGGCTAGGGAATAAGGCTAGTGTCAGGATCCTGAGAGTCAGGATGCCTCTTTTGGTATTCTGTTTGCCAGCATCCCAAGCACCAGTCCTGGTACCATCAACTTGAATCTGCAGCACAAGAAGTGCATCCAATACATTTTTACAATCTCTTCAAGGTAAAACATCAAGCACTTAAAAATCTTAATGGATGGAGGGACATAATCATTCATGAGACTGACAAGACGGACTCCTCTTGTCAGTCATAGATATTGAAGATTATAAACATGAATGTGAACCATTATTATCAGACAACACCACTTACAGTTTATTTCCAGGAGACCCCAGTATTCTGTATAAAAAGGGAACTTGACTGTACAGTATTTTTTAAGAATCCTTGTCTACAGGTATTATGAATGAGGATATTGTTAAGTTTCTAGAGGTGATTAATGTAGACCACAAGTGGGTACTTCATTAAACAAAGAAGCTTATTGTGTGGCGCACTCTTTTATGTAATATTAATTAATTTTAAAATATAACTTTTATTTCATTTGTTAAAATAAGTCTCTATATCCAGGCATGTGAGTGTATGTAATAGCCTGAGAGTAGAACTACAAATAATGATTGCCCCTAATTTTCAATATCCAGATACTGGTAAGATTCCAGAATTAATATGGGCAGTTAATTTCACTAATGTTATCAAACCAAGTGATATATTCATAAAGAAATTTTTATGCACATATGCTGATGGCTATCAGCCTGTCAAAAAAACTATTATCAGGAAAAATTATGTATAACTGTTTGCGTGCTATACCTAATTATGTCGTGAAGTTACAATAATGAAGAGAAAATTTGTCCTAATATCATCCCCTGGAGGTCATAGGGGCTGCCCTCAGCTAATTGCTAGGAAAAAGTGTATAAAGAATTCAAAATTATGATATGTAACATGTGTACATACTGTCTACCAGTCTATTTGCCCAGACTGTAGTGGTCGTACATATGTAAATTTATTGCATTTTGTAACTGCAGTTGCAGCCCGAAAAGAGAAAAAAATATATAATGAGAACAAATAATATATATTGTCTCATATATCTCTATTCAATTGATATAGTCATTGATTCTCTCCATAGTATTTCTTATGTATCCCTTCAGGTTAAACAGTGGCGTCATTGATTCTCTCCATAGTATTTCTTATGTATCCCTTCAGGTTAAACAATGGCAGTCACCACATATTATAGATTGTTAGATGAAAAAAACAACAAACAGCAACATTTTCCATCTCTGATTGATAGAATAGTTACAGTGACTCAATTCACTGTATTGTTAAGTTCTCACTAAAGAACACCCAATTGTTCCCTTGTTTTATATGGTGCCGAAGAACCATAAGAACACATAGAGCCCCTTGGCAGATCGATTATTCCTGCCAAAGGGTCTCTTTGTGAAGCTGTTGCTGTATTTCTTGATGCAGTTTTCATAGCCATGTATTCAGAATTTGTTTGCTTTTTTAGAGGACACATCTGCTTTATTATCTTAATTGCTTTCAGTTGTTGTTATACCATAATCTACTGTATGGTGTAGCGTAGATGTTGCTAGCCTTTATTCTTGCATTCCACATGTGGGGGCACTTGTAGCAGTTAAAAAGCTTATAAATGAATATTTCAATATACACAGGTCCTGGCATCAGTTTGTTCATGAGCTTCTTAGAAATTCATGTTTACACACAACTATTTTCATACATGCACAGTGTTGAATAGAGTTCAACTGAATAGAGTTCAACTGTTTCTGTAAAAACAAAGTGGTTAGTATTGACAGCTATTATACATTAGATATATAGATGGCATTGTAATTTTTTTAGAATTATACACATACTGTAATGTAACACATCTACAGTTTCAGATAAATTGACGGCTTCTGTAAGTAACATTGGTGTTATTTTTTTGGATGTACAAACCTCTCAATATGAAGGAAAAAAATAAAACGTAACTACACGAAGCCCATCAATGAAACACCATGTTGCGTTCCAATTGCTTTCATCCTCTTTCTCCTAAATATGGACTACCATACTCTCAATTCTTAAGGGTCCACTGGATGATGAGCAACTCAGGGGAATTGGAACAATTTAATAAAATGCTGGACAAAATGTTTACAGAGGATTTCCCAAAAATAATTGGTGCAGGCTAAACATAGAACAATATCTATAGATAGAAGGTACACACTCAAATCTACATTCACAGCCTAATTAATCAGGTATCCATCCCCTGGGTCATTCAATTTAACACATAAAGTAAATACATGTGTAAGAGGGTGAATGGCCCAAAATAAAACTGGACGCTGATCCTTCATGTCTAAAGGAGACTAAAATTATGCCACATTATACCCATCGGAATATTAAATATCTTTTGGTTAAGACTGATATGACTGGGTTCACATCCACTGCCAGTACACACTTTTTGCAAAGAAACAAATGGCTGTTAGAAATGTGTTGGTTTGCATACCTAAAGCTGCAGTATTTATCCAAGGGGACAGTTTTTTGTACCCATATTCAGGAAGAAAATGTAAAATCAAGCATTCCCTGACCTGAAGCTACAGATTTGTTATATACAGTACCTTCTGTTCTGCCAATGTGGTCTTCACTTTGTGTACAAGACAGAAAGGCAATTTAAGGAGTGTATGTCCAAACATTGCTCTGTTATTAGAGCAGCTAATAACTCTAGAAATAGTAAGAAACCTGTGGCACAGCACTTTGTTACTAGCAAACATAGCGTGGCTGGCCTCAGATATTGCAACATAGTTCAGGTCTCACTCAGGGCCGTCTTTTTCATATGGGCTCAGTGTGCTCTTGCCCAAGGGACCCAGGAGTATAAGGGCCCTAGGCTGATAGCTGAGGGTCCCCTCTTTCCTGGGGTACTAGATTTTTGAAAATCGGCCCTGTGAAACAGGAGATATCTGACTTGAAAGCAGTGGGCCCCAACCAAGCCTGTTAATTGCTCTACCCAGCCAGATATCTCGGGTTTTGTCTGACTTAGAGTATTTCTGAATGTATAAGCCAAAAGCTGCAAAGTCTCCCGTTGTGGTGGACACTGGCAGCTTGTCTCTACTATGCCCTGAACCAGAGGTATCAGCCTTCAAGCAGCTGGTCCCTGCTCCAGCTCCACACGCCTAATATGCAGTTTTAGATATTCATTGGTGAATTGCTTTGGCCCCTGAACTCTGATCCTGAATTCCCCAGAACCTCATGAAAGGTGGGACTCTCTAGTTTTTTTTCTCACATTCAAAGCTAAGAAATATATTTTCAGGAACTTGAAATACCTGCAGTCAAGCAAGCTGCCCTCCCATTGGAAAATTATAAATATTAAGCCCACTCCACTATCCACCCCTCCCCTACGTATTAAACACCACCTACCACTCTGGAAGTCATGTACCAGGGCTTCTTCATTCAGCCCAATGCCCCATTCTACAGTTTAGCCCCATCTGTACAGTAAAGGAGTAATTAGCAGAAATTACTGTTCCAGGTACTACATGCTGAGCGGAAGATAGAACACCCCTTACTGCCCGCGGGACATCAAAGCTGCGCTGATAGCACCCCTCATCCCTGCTGCTGGAGGATGTGTAGGGGGCCCAGTGCATTGCTGTGCCCAGGGGCCTACACTGCTGTTAAGATGGCCCTGGTCCCACTAGCCTTATGAGGGGGGGACAGATCAGAAAAGGACTACAACTGGAAGCCAAATGGATTTTAATTTTTGCTACCCTATCACCAAAGGGACTCAGTGAGTGCTTGGGACTTAAAAGTTACCTGTGACATGCATTTTTTGTTTGCCCTTCAGGTTCTTATACAATGGTGTTCAATCTACTAGGTCATTTTGGATTGTTTACATTACAGTAGTGCGATCCATATAAATTCTTTATGGGACTGGTAGTCTTTGTTACAGTATAAACAGGTGTTTGACAATTTTGATTTTAGATTTAAATATGGCCTAGTGGCTTATAACTTTTTTATGCACATTTGTGCATTTTTGCACTGATGACACGTTTTTACAGTTTTTTTATTTTTTATTTGTCTAATTTAGATAGCACTATTATTTTATTTTATGTGTTGTATATTAAGTCCATCAATGGATATTATTATACTTGTTAACCTCCAATGACCTTGAGCTGACTAGTGAGTAAAAGTACTAAAAGAACTATTTGTTTGCATACAATTCTCTGTTATGTTATCGGATCTGTCACAGCCAAAAGCCACTTAGCTTCTTGGCTTTTGAAAAATAACTGACTTCAAGAAAAAATTCAATGTTATAAAATACACAATTCAATGACAGAATAGTCTCATGATAACAATTTATGAATTACTTTTCACATAATTGAATCCAGTAAATCAATAGAAATTCTAATAATAATCAGTTCAATTGTTTTAGAGCAGTTTAAATAAGTACAATTTATTTCTTCTACTTATTTTTATTCACTCCAATAACTTTACATTGCTATGTTCTACAAACATCAGAAACCTGATCTGCTTTAGATTAGAGCATTTATATAAATTAGAACCACTATAATAATTGGAAGGCTTTTCTTTTGCAGCAGGCCAAAACCTTTTCATTTTGAGACTGAAGCAGTTTGAAAAAACATTAGAAATGTTGCAATTATTTTTAATTGCTGTGTTCAGGATAGAGCAATTTAAAATTACTAGAGCTTCAATTTTTAGCACTTTAATTTGGAACTGAATGAAGTAATTTTCTGCCATGGCAGTTTAAGATATATTAAGCCAATTTTCAAATGTGGCATTTAGATAAAATCAAATCAAATTTAACTTATGTCAAAAAAACGAAAAGGTCGTGTCAACAACATTACCAGTAAGATAAAAATAAGTAGCATAAGAGACACTGAAAATAACCCACAATTAAATAACCCACAATTAAATTAGATGTGTTATGTGGCTTAATCTTTTACAAACAGTCAATAAAAGAATTATTGAATATCAATATTGGATAAGACATTACTTGACTATATACATGTATGTAACTTAATGTGTGTGTGTGTGTGTGTGTGTGTGTGTGTGTGTGTGTGTTTTCTTATATATTGGCACATTTATAGAAAATAATGTACTAAGATAATGTGAAAAAGGGTGTTTTTACATCCTTTTCTCATTATTTTAGTATCACCAGACTACACTAAAGGGCAATTGGAGGAGGATTAGTAGATTCTCCACCAAACCCTTAAATTCGCATTTCAGATAGCAGTTCCCATACTTGTAATGGGAAATAAGATCTGCCTGAATTTATAAAAAAAAAAAAAATAGTAAAATAAACTCTGGAGGAAGTCCTGTGATAATAATCCCCAAATCCTTCATAGACGTCTCTGCCTGCTGGCTATATAGACTGAGTTAGATATGGTCCATGTAATCGCCACATGTGTCTAATAGACACAGGCCGATCACTGTGTGAAAAAAAATAAGTTAGAATAAATATAATACCTGCACCCAGGGACTACTGATCGGTGATGCGGTGAGGGCAGCTGGACATGTGATCACTGTGCTCCTGCTGTGCCTCCAGTATAGTAAAGTGGCATCTCACTTTACACACATAGTGTTTACAGTAGAGCACAGGATCAGATGACCAGCTGCTCTACCAGATCATCAATAACCAGTCCTGGCTTCAGGTAAGTGTAATTGGAGGGGGTCGTCGGGAGAAGGGGTTGGTTGCTTGCAGTGCCGCAGACACAATCTCAGGGTTTTTTCATGAATATTAACCTGAGAATAGAGGTAAGTGGACTCACAGGGACAGAGCTTTCTGCATGTGACAATTGATAAATCATTTGCGATGTATTCAGTTATCGCATTGTGGATTTGGTTGTATTTATTACATCCCATCCCCATGAGGATTGTGATAAATATACCCCTAAAAATGGTTAAAATTTGAGTGGAAAAATGCCATCTTTTCAAAATGGTTTTAAGATAAACATGCTGATTTTTTTGTTATTCTATGACAATTTTCCATAGTACATTCCAGTATTTTGCTCTCTGCATTTTTAAAGGTTCACAAATGAAATGTAATGAAAAGAGATACAGAAAGTCATGCCAAGGTTAGATCTCTGCTTTGTTATTCTAATTACAGACAAATTTTATGTTTTACTAGCCTAAAATAAAAGCAGAACACTAAGGATATCACCACGAGGAACTGATTTACAATCAAATAAATATTATGGCATACTTGCAATTATAAAAAACAAAATGTACTAAAATACTTTATTCAAGTTGCTATATACTGTATGTTTGTATTCTGGTATTCTGACCAGACTGAGCTATATTCTGCAGCAGATAAAAAAAAACATAACATTGTTTGCAACCAACAACAACCAGAAATGATGTATATAAATATATACAGTGAGAGGAATGCAGCCTTAATTTGGAAGAATCACCATCCCATAGAAAAATAAAAACACATCATGGCCACTAATTAAAAAAAGTGACAATATGACAATAAATAATAAATGTAAATTATAAATAAGTAATACATTCTATTTAAAAAGAATAAACTGTATCCAGCATACAAAACATATTACTTAACAGTATGGAAGTGAATAATAAGAGATACTGTATTATACATTTTTAAATATAAGGATTGACACATATTCAATAAGGCAACGGGTTTACCCCACACCTAATGTAGCAGCCTGTGTTGGCAAAGCCATGATAAATCCTGTTGTTTTTTTTGTTGCTGTGCCTAAATGCTTTCCAGATATGGAAGTATACTAACTTGTAAGAGCATCATAAGAAAAGAGCATCTTTGTATGTAAAAAGTTTAATTACATTTAATTTTTAACAAACCTACCAACAAGGTTCATGTGGTAACTATGTTATTTATGCTATTATTTTAAGGCAACAGGGCTTTGTTGCTTAATTGATTTTATGTGTTTAACCTAGAAATCACAATTCATGAGCTTGTACACAGCTGGACATACTTGCACCCTGAATATAAACTGAAAAAGTGTCACGCATGAAAAAAAAAATCATATTTAATGCATATATCCATTTGTCCAGCTGCACATCACCAGCATCGGTGCAGGCCGGGTGTGTCAGAAATAGCAAGTGTGTATACTTATGCCACACATAGCATGAAGAAAGCATATAGAAAGTACAGACATGTTTTGACAATGTTAGTAGTAAATACAAAAATAGTATTACCCTACTTGTACACAACATATTAATGAAGTGGAATATACACAACATAGCATGTTGAAAACTCGACTATCTACCCTACTCCACAAGCTCGCTGCCTAGGTGTCATCCTTTACTCTGATCTGTCCTTTGTTCCTCACATTCAATCTGTCTCAAGATCATGTTACATGCATCTAAAAAACATATCCAACATAAGACCATACCTTACACAAGACACTGCTAAAACTCTAATCCATGCTCTCATTATCTCCTGCATTGATTATTGCAATAGTCTCCTAACTGGTCTTCCCAAACCGAGACTCTCACCACTACAATCTATTATGAAAGCAGGGGCGAGGCTAATCTTCCTTGCTAGACGTTCATCATCTGCAGATCCACTCTGTCAGTCCCTCCATTGGTTACGTGTATTCTACCATATTCAATATAAAATACTTTTACTCACACACAAGGCCATTAACCAAATTACACCAACGTACATCACTTCGCTTATCTCAAAATATCTCCCAACCCGACCTCTTCGCTCTTCATAAGACCTGCGTCTCTCATCCACACTCATTACTCGCTCCCACTCACGATTGCAGGACTTTCACAGGGCTGTACCCACTCTGTGGAATGCCCTACCATGCACAATAAGACTCTCCTCTAGTCTCCAAACCTTCAAGTATTCCCTGAAAACTCACCTCTTTAGGCAAGCATATCAAATTCCAGAACCGCCCTCATAACTTTCATAAACATTCCTATCAAATTGCATCCACTCTGCAAAGTCCACACATATCCTCACATGTCTTTTCATTCTTTACTTTCCCTTCCTTTTGAACCCGGTTCATCATTGCTGTTTGACCATATCATACAGCCCACCAAGAACCTTTGCAATCTGGCGGACAACTATGCAATAGATAGCACCTTTCCTTGTGTATACATGCCTATTTCCCTATAGATTGTAAGCTTGCAAGCAGGGCCTTCCTACCTCTAAGACTGTTTGTTATTACCCAGTTTTGTTATATCCTTGTTATTTACAATTGTAAAGTGCAATGGAATTTGCTGCGCTATATAAGAAACTGTTACTAAATAAATAATAAATAATATCATATAGTATTGACGTTATTAAGAGAAACAAATTTCCTTTTATTTAAATTAAAATATATAAATAAAAATTCAAATACCATATACACATACAAATTACATAAAATTAATTACAAACATCTGTTGTTCCACTTTTAAAATTAAATTGGAGTCTTCTTCCTGCAAAAGTCTAAAAGGAAATATTGATTAAGTAATAAGACTAGATAGATACAACTTTCTGTAATATATTATAATACTATAATTAGGAGAGATCTGAGTGCCCGATCAGAGCTGAGAGCTCTGATTGCGGTAGCCAGCCCAAAGCAGGACTTCCGCCCAGGGGCAGATCCAGAAGAAAATGACAGGGGGAGGGGACATGCCCCACAAAAGGGGCATGTTCTTGTTACAAGGGATGTGTCCTCACAGGTTATGTCTTTTTTGCAAGGCTCACCCATTATTTTAACTTTTTGGATGCAAATACATTTGCCTAGATACTGTTGTGTACTTGCTAGTTGGACACAGATAACCAGACCAAATTGCTGGTTGGACACAGATGGCAGCAATCTACAGATACTGCCATACTTGCTAATTACACATAAAAAAAACAGTAACAAACATGTATCCACTGTCCGATCTCTTCACTGTTCAGTGTGTTTGCTGGTGTCTGTTGCACCAACAATTGTATGCCCTTTTTCTTACATTATGGGAGGGATATGCTCTGAGTGAAAGTCACACTGCACTGATGTTTCATATAGAAATAGCACAACGCAACTTGTTGGCAACATTACAATGCTGGTGGCATGGGATTTTTATGGCATAGACTGAGAAATAGAGTGTGGGGAGAACACTGCCCATGTTACGTCTCTGCAGACACCTGGGATTTGCAAATGTACTGTATAAGGGGAACACACAGGATGACAAGGTCCCTCTTCCCCATGTGCACACTTTAAGCACAAGCAATATTGGTGATATCAGTATTATTTGGAGCAGTCTGACAAAACACACATGTGATGTCATAGGGAGCCTCACAGTAATAACCCTACATAGTCAGTTAAAAAATGTCACTTTTTGCGTTGTGCCCACTGTTGTCTACATATAGAACAATGATCAAAAATGATCAAACTGCCCAGTAAGCTAAACTCAAGGTGAGGTCCAAGAATTGCATACTTTTGAAAAAAAAAAGTATTATACAGTAATGCATTTACCTTGCTGCTGCTGGATGTCTTCTCTGCACAGTCTCTGTTTCGGAGGACTCATAAGCTGAGAGAAAGGGACATCCTGCAATCTACTTGCCACTATGCAAATGTAATCAACAGTGTGTGAATATACTTGTAAAGTGGCAAATAGTATGCAGACTGTCCCTTAGTACCTCACAGCATGAGATCCTGCAGACAGGCTTGAATGCCTTTAAGCATTCCAAATGCCCTAGGCAATTGGTTAGCTTTCCTATAGCTAGGGCCGGCTCTGAGACAAGTAAACACACAAATACAGTACAGCAGAATCATTTTGTTCATTTGGAATTGTTGTTCTACCTTTTTAAAAGTATCCAAAAACATAAATACATATTCATTCCAATGCATCCATTCATTTGGGGCTAATATTGCACCTGTAGTAACAACATTTAAAAAAAAATAAGCCAATTTATTAAATCTATAGATTTTTTTCTTCTTTCTTTTTTATCACTGGTGCTGGTGTCCAAGATCGAGTTACTAAAAAAGTAGTTTCACACAGAAAAAGAGAAAATGCAGATGACATCACTAGGTGGATGCCTAATAGTAAGGTTTAAGTCCAGGGCTCAGGACCCCCTCAGGTCAGGTCAGGACAGGCCAACTGCCCCAAGGCTAATAAGAAGTGCTACATAAGTAAGAAGGAGAAGCTGTGTGTTAAGAGTGTTACATACCGTATGTGAGAAATAATAATTAGAATATTAAAGGTGTTACATAGGCAGAAAAATAATTAGGTGCTAAAAGAGTACTATATTAAGTATTACAGTGTTATGCCCCAAACCAACAAGGCCACACCAACCCAGGGGGCTCTGTGCCCTGAAACTTACTATCATAGTGCCTTTCTCAATATGCAATCTGTAAATGCATAGATACTTGCTAATTAAAAACACCCTTGGGTAGGTGGGAGGGGTGCTAATCCAAGATGTAGGAGTCTTCACCTTCAAGTGTACAAGTGTACACATGTACACAATATAGAATATATGTAGGTGGGACCGTAGACTAAACATCCTAATTCCAAACATAATAAGTAGTGATATCATGCTGGACTTGTAGTTTCACACAGAAAAACAACTGAGATAGAACTACAAAATATGTCATTGTGGATGTTACGTTATCCTGGAATATATCACTGTGAACAATGTTTCAGTGTTTACATATTTACATACACAAGAGAAAGAGCGCTATATAAATAAAATTATTATTATTATTATTATTATTATTAATTAGAAACATTGCTCTGATTATTCAGGTGTATAGATTTTTTTGTAAAGTTCATGTGACCATTTTTATAATTTAGACAATGTAGATATTACAGATTTTAATGTGTTAATGCTTTTTCTAAATCACTTAAAGATTACTTCAAGTTCAAACATAATTATAAAATACAACCAATAATAGTATAATAAAGCTCACTTATGAAAGTGCAAAATATAATACCATAGGGAAAAGATCATTTTTATGGGTGTGCATGGACTAGTATTGAGATAATGGCATCTTTGGATGTGTCCAATTTCACTTATTTAATTAACCATGAGTGGAGCTGGATGGCTGTATTGTGCACATATGAAAAGATGTTTCTTGATTCAGTACAAAAGATGTAAGTAAGCTTTAAGGGACATATTTATCACAATCCGCATCCCAAATGTGGATGTGATGTGATAAAATTGCCCCAATCCGCAATGCGATAATTATATAGCAGGGATGCACTCCGCATTCACAAAACATATCCTGAATATTTGCTGCACATGCGCCGCTGCCGACATCGCCACCAGTCTGTTGTAAACTAAGATGTCGGTTTACAGCAGACACCAGATGACCGGGGTCACAGTGCAGAAAGCCGGCGATCAGCTGACTGGAGGCACAGAGGAGCTCACTAAGTTATCAGCCTGGGTTCTTATTAGACACACATGGCTGATCACAGGCACTGGCTCTTGACTCTGCTCTGCTCGTCAGAGTGGAGAACGGAGCTGGGAACCAGAAGGAAACTAGATACTGCTGTCTGAATAAAGAAATATTATCACAGGGATACCTCTGGTATTTTTTCACATTTTTCTAAATTTGCCAGTAAAAGTATGGGAAATGTGATCTGGTTACTAAAAAATATGTGAATGAAAGGGTTTGCAGTAATTTTTCATGTAAACTGCTGCAAAAGACCATCAATACATTTCAGTAAAACTAAAATAATAATCATAATGCACATTGAACAAGTCAACATGTTCACTTTCTTCACAAACTCATTATGGAGCTCAACAGGACACTGGAGAACCATGATCTTCTATGAATACAAGAGTGGTCTGCAACAGCAGGAGAGTTTTGACCGACTGCAAGCTGTTTCAGAGAGTAAGCATCATCCAGAACCAATGTGTTTGAGTGGTTTGCAGAATTTTAGCGCAGCAGCCGGTCCCTAGAAGATGAGGAGCGCTACAGCTGACCTGTGTCCACCATCACCATGGATAATGTTGCTGCAGTGTAGGCCATAGTTGAGGTGGATGACATCTCATTGGAATCCATCTGCTTGATATTCAATAAAAAGCTTTGCCTGAGAAAGGTTTCTGCCTGCAGGGTGCCCCATTAGCTGACTTTAGAGCAGAAGGAGGCTCAGGTGACTTGGTGCCGAAACATGCTGGCCAGGTTTTATGGCAGTCATTCAAACTCTGCCTGCGTGGTCATCAGTGGAGATGAATCTAGGATCTACAGTTTCAACCCTGAGACCATACAACAGTGGGCCCGTTGGACTCCAGTCTGGGGTGCGCAGCCACAGAAGATCTGACATGAGTGCAGTATGACCAAGCAGATGGTGGTTGTTTTTGTGGCCAATACTGGTCAAATAGCTACAATACCACTTGTGCAGCAGAGCACTGTCGCTGGTTACTGGTATGCCAAACAATTCTTGCCACAAGGGCTGGAAGCCACTTGCAGGTGCCATCCAAGAACTTAAGCTTGTGGTTCACCTGGTCACAAGTCCAGGAAAGTGGTGGAATGTCTGTCCCATGAATGCACCAAGGAGCTTGGTCATCCACCGTACAGGTTAAAGCTGGCCCCTGTGACTTTTTTATGTTCCACAAAATCAAGCATAAGCTGACTGGGATTCATTTAGAGTCACTGGAGGCTGAAGTGCAGACCTTCACCCAGTATGTAGAAGACATACCTGCTTCGGACAGGTCCAGATGCTTCACCAAGTGGTTTGAGCGCATGTAACTTTGCATACACTCCTCTGGTGAATTATTTGAAAAAACGTGATGTTCACTCTGTATATGTACTATATATATATATATATATATATATATATATAGGACACATTCTCCCTTATTGCGCTATATTAAAAAATATGTGAATAAGGATTTGTGGGCTGCCTTATTACACTAGGTTCTCTGCACAACAAACACAACAATAGTGAAATTGGTGACATAGGGGAGTTATACTCCTGACCGCTCTTATGTTAGTATCTCTTTCAATATATCTTACAAAGAGCATAAAATACACAGTGAGTTCCAATATACAGATTTTTTATTAAAACATTGTTAAAATATCAATTATATCCTTATATCCTTAGATGCATTAACAGATGACAGCCTCCTCACACAACATGGAGGTTTGATTTCTCATATATGAACAGATTGCTTCTTTCATGAGATCCTACTTCCAATGATACAGGTTGGAGGTTACCTCAAAGCCTAATAGAATACCCAACGCAGATAGATTTCATCAGGGGTTTATCTATAATATTAGAGCAAAAAACTCTTTAGGACATCATAAAAAATTGCACATACAAATATATAACAATTGGAACATCACAGAACATATACAGGCTACAGATGTACAGACGAGGAGAAAACAAGTTTGAATAGCGGACAATGTACACTACAGGGAAGCACATACATTCATCAAAAATATGTATTCCTAAGGCAATGTTTCTAGACAATATTTTCCATTAAACAGACCGCACGTCGGTGAAAAGGTGAGTATTATTGCCTATCCAATATATATATATATATATATATATATATATTTATATATATATATATATATATATATATATATAGCCATTTTTACATAATTAATATAAATAATGCACTTTATTAAGGAGGCTGGTTCATTCCCACTCAGGGTACATACCTGATTGTGTCTACAAAAGGCATATGATACTTAGGACGTCACAATCGTGAGAAAGGTTCACAGGAAATACTCTGATTCATTCAACCTAACGAATACCATTAGACGTAACCAGTATTCAAAAATTAATCACACTAAATATATAATAAACACTACCGATTAGATACATGAAATAGACCCTATGTTTACATACATTGATGTTTACTCAATATCGGACATAATCATTAGTATAGAGGATATATTATATAACATATCCATAAACGACTAGAACTCCAGAAGACAAATGCTGACCATAAAGTAACTACATTGTTATAGCCGTTCAAAATAATTGAAGAAAAATTAAGTCTCTTTGAAAGATTTATTGCATTGTGAAATTCAAAGGGCTCACGATAAAAGAATATCATGAACTCAACATTGACACATTGATTTAATCTTAAATACTTTTCATTACAGCGTTACATGATCTAATCAAATTAACAGGCCAATCATATACATAGACCAATGACGATTCATTTATCAGAAAATATTATTAATTCATATACTCCCCTTATGGGGAATTTTCAATTAATTAGCTCAACATCTTGTGATTATGACTGTTTAATATCAAAATACATTTTAGCTTTAACCTACTTTTAATTATCTTTATTCTGCAAAATACAATTCCATATTCTGCATAACACTAGCTAACCACAGTCTCATGATACACTGCGCAGCTGGCCTTAACTTCTTGTTTTGACTAAAAATCACAGTTTCGGCAAACATATAAAAATCACTTTTAAAACAGTTTCTTTTAAGCAATAGACAAACTGACATCCAGCTTCCATTTTGTATTCACTCATTTATATCATACATCCACAATAATAACCTGTACATTGGTTAGTCATTGAGATTACCATAAATTATTATGGTCAATACAATTTACTCTTAGTATTAACATAAAAAATACAGAGTATATAATGAATATAGGTGAGGTCAAAATTAACCAATGTAGCCTGAAGATATTAACACAGTACATCCTATTAGACTACAAACCTAAATCATGTGCTTCTCATCTAGTGAAAATGAGCGGTGCATCCAAATGTCATATGTATGATGAGAAGTGCACTATCCCTCCTATTTATTTGAAATTAAGTCGTAACGACATTTAAGTATTCCGTAATAAATAGTTATATAACCATAGCTCCCTAAATCTGATAAATAATATACATCACTATTAGATATAGACAAATAACTTAATTGACTCTTTGCCTACCACACCTAGTATTCCCTGGTGGTCACCCATCCAAGTGCCAGCCAGGCCCAAAGCTGCTTAGGTTCCAAAGTCAGACAAGGGTATGCATATCCAGTGTGGTGTAGTTGCAGATAGAAATACTCCACCAGGCAATTAGTTTAATATTGGCCTCCCGTTTGCAGGAATTTGTATCCGGATTCATATTTGTTGGTAAATACCACATTACTAAACTGCTCTCTAAAGGTTTTATAAGTATCATATAGTTGATTGCTATATAGCTATTGCCTCCATAATAAATACTACTAACCTCTATATTGGTTAGTCTTTGAGATTACCATAAATTATTATAGTTGATACAGTTTACATTTAGTGTTGACATAGAAAATGCAGAGTGTATAATGAGTCTAAATGAGGTCAAAATTAGCCAATATAGAATGAAAATATTAACACAACATGTCCTGTTAGACTACAAAACCTAAAACATGTGCTTACCATCTAGTGAAATGAGCAGTGCATCCAAGTATCATGTGTGTGATATGGAGTGCACTATCCCTCCTATTTATTTGAAATTAAGTCGTGACATCATTTCCTCCTGCACTGATAGGTGGAAAAGTAATGTTTTAAAGATACCATTAGCATTAATTTGCCTTGTCAACAATTATAAGTGAGAACTGCATAACCCATAATTAAACCATAACTATCAAGTTGGTGCCCAAAAATCCTTCAGTGAAGTTTATAAACCTTAATTAGTATAATCTCCCATGATGCCCAGCATATACAATAGTGCTATTGGGCATCCCACAGTGATTGACACATAAGGTGATTCAATCCTCACTTGGAGGGGGCGGGATATAATAGTACCATTGCATATAACGAAATAATAACTTCCTAGTGCACAAATAAAACAAAGGACATTTGCCATCCAGAGCGCAAGAATCCAGGACTCCAATGCTGCCTACACAAAAATACCCCAGCCTGCCGTCGTTGTAGACACTACGCCTAGGGGAAACAGAGTTGGAAAAAGATTTGGGGGTATTCATTGATAATAGGCTTAATAACCATACACAATGTCAAAACGCAGTAAAGAAGGCAAGTAAGGTGCTAGCGTGCATAAAAAGGGGAATTGAGACAAGGGACTAAGATGTAATCATGCCGCTGTATAAGGCATTGGTACGTCCGCACCTGGAATATTGTGTTCAGTTTTGGGCACCATTGTATAAAAAAAGACGTCAGTGAACTCGAAAGTGTTCAAAGGCAAGCTACTAAATTGATTAAAGGCCTAGAAGGACTGGACTATAAGGAAAGACTTACTAGGCTGAATATGTATACACTAGAAAAGAGGCGCCTAAGAGGAGATATTATTAATATCTTCAAATATGTAAAGGGACATCACAAAGAGTTATCAGAGGAATTATTTATTAAAGTATAACCGACCATTCATTCACATAGACCTGAGTTCAAAACCCAGACAAACTCATCCTCCACCAGAGTAACTCCAATATTATTTTTATGTTGAAATCAGAAAATTCTTATTATTATTTTCAATTAAACAAATAAACACATCCTCTTTGATATATATCTCGTTCTGTAAGTGAATAATATCCATCATGGTTCTAAATTACTAATCGGCTGGTGGTGAACTTATCTAGCAAATGTTATTTGTTAACACATCTGTACTATTAATCATGGCATTTATTCATTCCATTTATGCGGGGCTCCAATGGCTCAGAGAGATCACAGTCAATCATCCATCCACAAAATCCCGGATTCACAACCCGAGCAATCCCGATCCCACCCATAACCCAAAACACCCCCAATTGGTTTTTGTTTTTCAAAACAGGTTATATTAAACACCTTTCTCATATATATACACTTTGTTGTTCTTGTGTATAAAAAATATATATATATAAAAAAATATATAATAATAGAACTTATCTAGCAAATGTTATTTGTTGACACATCTATACTATTAATCCTGACATTTATTCATTCCTTTTATGCGGGGCTCTAATGGCTCAGGGGGAACACTGCCGATCATCCATCCACAAAATCCCGGATAAATGGAATGAATAAATGTCATGATTAATAGTACAGATGTAAATAGAACGGTGGATAAGGTATTTCGAAGCAACCAATGATGTCACATAAAATTTGGGAGACCGTAAATATAAAAATATTTTGACAATTTATTACTAAGGACACCAGTAAAAAACAGTAACGCTACTAAAATCACAGATAAAAGATGTTTTAAAATCTTTAGAGCAGGCTAAAAATACAGAGGGTGTTACCAGTTAAGCAGTTTTACGGTTCTCTTTTTTATCTTGTCTTTACCATCATTTTATGCAGTTTATGTCGCCCATTTTTTAACATCATTTTAGGGATGAATTTTCTGTATTTTTAGCCTGCTCTAAAGATTTTAAAACATCTTTTATCTGTGATTTTAGTAGCGTTACTGTTTTTTACTGGTGTACTTAGTAATAAATTGTCAAAATATTTTTATATTTACGGTCTCCCAAATTTTATGTGACATCATTGGTCACTTCGAAATACCTTATCCACTGTTCTATTTACATTACCCATAAAGCACTTTACCAATGCTTTTTTCTTAAGGTTTAGCAGATGCCCTATTATACTCAAGGGAGTGTCCTTCAAGGGAGATTATATAGTTGTATATATATCTATTTATTTATTGATCTTACCTAATTTAAAAAAAAATTTTGGTCTAACTACTAGTGTTGATTGGAGATCGCATATTGGCGCGGTTTGTTCACTCGTTTCACACAATAGTACAGATGTGTTAACAAATAACATTTGCTAGATAAGTTCACCATCAGCCGATTAGTAATTTAGAACCATTATGTATATTATTCACTTACAGAACGAGATATATATCAAAGAGGATGTGTTTATTTGTTTAATTGAAAATAATAATAAGAATTTTCTGATTTCAACATAAAAATAATATTGGAGTTACTCTGGTGGAGGATGAGTTTGTCTGGGTTTTGAACTCAGGTCTATGTGAATGAATGGTCGGTTATACTCCCTCTGAGCCACAAGCGTTTCCCTTGAATCCAATGTGGGTTTATGATATGTTAAATTTATGATTTAGAATGGAATTGTTTATTATATCTCCTGGTTAGTTTCTATTTATATCTAGATTAGATAGGTTACACATTTTTATTTATTTTTCTAAATATATGTCGCTAATTTTATGCGGTTTTATGATTATACCACCAAGAATGTTTGAATTGCTTAAAATTGATGTCTTTTAATGGTGACTACGCACTCCACACATATGTATTGATTTAGACAACAGATGTGTTTAATTAATGTCATAAGTATTCTGATTGGTCCACTCTACTTTAAAAACCACATCAATGCTGCTGCTGAGAATATCCTCTGACGAAACCGCCTGCCAGTTTAGCGGAGAAACGCGTAAGGAAGGCACCAGCACCTGCATCTGCATCTTGCTGCCCGTTACTACCTACCTTCTCTGACTGCCGGAAAATCTACAAACAGGGAAAAGGCTACAGCGGGACCGGGCTAAGGAGGTCCACACCCTGTTCATTCTAAAGCCGCTATAGCCGTGAGTAACCTGTGACCAGTATTGTTGCTAGACAGCACAGTGGTGGAGTGTATCGCTGCAGTCAAAGATCCAATACAGCAGACTCCCCCTGTCAGCAGCAAAAAGCTCATAAGTGAGTGAAATTATCATCTTATATCCTTATTCCGGCTAAAGAAATTTAATATGGCAATATATAAATCGGGGTCGTAGCATACCGCTGTGGACAGTTTAATACACAGCGCTCTCCCCCTGTCAACTTTATCAACCTGCACAAGTGGCCAAAATTAATGACTGCACCTTGTATTCCGGCATTCTTAAAGAGACGGCTGTCCAAGAGTAACAATTGTTACTAAGTAGACATATATATAAAAGATACTTCATGGACACTATTTACAAATGAACTCTAAGGGCAATTTTTTATGAGTTACTGTATGTGGATTAGAGTATTTTTATACTTGAATTTATAAATATATATGGTTTTATGTTTTATGTTGTTAATTGGAGTACAAATAAATTAAATATATTTAAAATCCAATAAGTTTCCAGCGCTCCCTTGATAGTGCATACTATTTTTCCTATATAGATTATTTTTGGTGGTACAGTATCACCGGTGGGAGACGCAGGAATCCTTTGTGGACATTGTTATATATATATATATATATATATATATATATATATATATATATATATATAAATCAAACAGTTTTGGTGGTTTGCAAGCGCTGTGTTTTTAGTAAAATATATTATTGTGGATGTAGTTACTTTATGGTCAGCATTTGTCTTCTGGATTTCTAGTCGTTTATGGATATGTTATATAACATATCCTCTATACTAATGATTATGTCTGATATTGGGTAACCATCAATGTATGTAAAGATAGGGTCTTTTTCATGTATCTAATTGGTATTGTTTATTATGGGGCTAATTCCAAGTTGATCGCAGCAGGATTTTTGTTAGCAATTGGGCAAAACCATGTGCAGTGCAGGGGAGGCAGATATAACATGTGCAGAGAGAGTTAGATTTGGGTGTGGTGTGTTCAATCTGCAATCTAATTTGCAGTGTAAAAATAAAGCAGCCAGTATTTACCCTGCACAGAAACAAAATAACCCACCCAAATCTAGCTGTTTCTGCACATGTTATATCTGCCTCCCCTGCAGTGCACATGGTTTTGCCCAGTTGCTATCAAAAATCCTGCTGCGATCAACTTGGAATTACCCCCTATATATTTAATGTGATGAATTTTTGAATACTGATTATGTCTAATGGTATTCATTAGGTTGAATGAATCAGAGTTTTTCCTGTGAACCTTTCTCACGATTGTGACATCCTAAGTATCATATGCCTTTTGTAGACACAATCAGGTATGTAACCTGGGTGGGAATGAACCAGCCTCCTTAATAAAGTACATAATTTATATATATTATGTAAAAATGTCAACTACGTGAGGCCTGTTTGATGGAAAATATTGTCTAGAAACATTGCCTTAGGAACACATATTTTTGATGAAGGTATGTGCTTCCTTGTATTGTACAGTGGGGGTCAGTCCGAGTTGATTGCTTGCTAGCTACTTTTAGCAGCCGTGCAAACGCTATGCCGCCGCCCACTGGGGATTGTATTTTAGCTTAGCTGAAGTGCGAACACATGTGCTGGCGAGCTCTGCAAAAACAGTTTGTGCAGTTTCTGAGTACCTCTGAACCTACTCAGTGCTTGCGGTCGCTTCAGCCTATGCGTATCTGGATTTGACCTCATACACCCACCCAGCGAACGCCCAGCCACGCCTGTGTTTTTTCAGACATGCCTGCATTTTTGAAAACCCTCCCTGAAAACGGTCAGTTATCACCCAGAAACGGCCCCTTTCTGTTACTCTTCTTGCGGCCGTCAGTGCGACTGAAAACTTTGCTAGAACCTGTGCACAACTACAAAGTGCTTTGTACCCGAACAAGTGCGTGCACATTGCGGGGCATATGCATGCGCAGAAATGCATTTTTCTAGCCTGATCGCTGCGCTGCAAACAACGGCAGCTAGCGATCAACTCGGAATGATCCCCATTGTCCGCTGTTTGAACTTCTTTTCTCCTTGTCTGTAACCTGTATATGTTCTGTGATGTTCCAATTGTTATATATTTGTATATGCAATGTTTTATGATGTCCTAAAGAGTTCTGTGCTCTTATATTATAGATACACCCCTGATGAAGTCTATCTGACAAAACGCGTTGGGTATTCTATTATGCTTTGATGTGACCTCCAACCTGTATCATTAGTAGGAGGATTTCATGAAAGAAGCAATCTGTTCATCTATGAGAAATCAAACCTCCATGTTATGTGAGGATGCTGTCATCTGTTAATGCATCTAAGGCTATAAGAACATAATTGATATTTTAACAATGTTTTAATAAAAAAATCTGTATATTGGAACTCACTGTGTATTTTAAGCTCTTTGTAAGATATATTAAAAGAGATACTAACATAAGAGAGGTCAGGAGTATACCACCCCTAGGACGCCAATTTCACTATTGTTGTGTTTTGAGATCTATCTATCTATCTATCTATCTATCTATCTATCTATCTATCTATCTATCTATCTATCTATCATTGGTCTGGCACTCCACTACATAAATTATAGCCACTGGTACACTTTGCAATACACAAAGTATAGAATAAAGAGAACAGCAGCACTCAGGTGGTCTTTGTTGAATAAGCAAAGTGTATTGTCATGCAGACATAGTGTACTCCAACATTTTGGGACATGCAAGCACCTTTGTCAAGGTGTATAGAAAAAAATAAAGCACTAACCTTTAAATAGACCAGGGAATGGAAAAAGCCCACCACCAGCCTCTGTTGCTCCGTCCGTGTGTCCGGCGCCAGAAACTGATGCCATCAAAGACAGTCCATTGCTGCGGTAACGTGGATCAACAGAGGAAGCCAATCGCTGTGGCAAAAGTAGATGCCTAACTGGCACGGCAGTCTACAGCTCCATGGACGGAGCAGCTGCAGGCAAGAGAGAAAACATGAAAGAAAAAGTGGTTACTACAAATGCAGAATGATAAAGTGGTATAAAATAGGTATCGGAGAACTCACTAAGGGACATGTAATAAAGTATGAAGGGTGTCAGTATGGCAGAGCATAAAAGGAAAGTCCTATACACAGATATTTAAAAACCTCTTACATAACAGCACAAAGCCATATAAACGGGTCTAAAAATACCCACACTCCTAACAAGTTGTGACATAAGGACACCTACTTAGTACAATGAAATAAAAAGCTCAGAAACAAAACAAATTCAAATATACAAAATCCACGGGTATCTAATATAACGATATTTATAATGACCATAAGGTTAAATAAGGATTCAAGTGCATCAGAACACAATCCAGGCTAGTTTCTCATTAAGACCCATGGGGCTTATAGTGTTTAGTATAAAAATCCATCTTGCTTCTAATTGTAAAAGGCGACGGGCCCGATCACCTTCCTGGATGGATTCAGGAACATGGTCAATAGCCATATGACGTAAGCTCGCCGAAGAATGTTTCTTGTCCTTGAAGTGCCTAGCCACCAGCTGGTCCGAAGGTTTACCCAGCAGGGCGGCTTTGATGGATGAGCGATGTAAGGCCATCGTAAGGGTGTTTAAACGATGTACCTATTATCACAGTTTGGTAAGTAGTGCACTTTAAACATTTATAGCATCCCGGTGGCTTAGACAAAAAACTGGAACCCTGCGGATTTGCAGAGAAACCTGTAATGTCCGTGTGCACAATCATATTCTTGATATTCCTGCCTCTTGTATGGCACATCATAGGTCTAGTACAGCGGTGGCCAACCCGCGGCTCTCCAGCCACATGCGGCTCTTTCATCCACTGCATGCGACTCGTGTCGATCCGCTCCTGGCCACCGCTGCCCCACTATGTGCGCACACACTGACACAGCCGGGCCGAGCGCACAGACTTCTAAGATCTCCGGTGGCGGTGTCTATCTGAAATTTGGTGCCGGCCCGTGAGCTAATCAGAGCTCACGGACCGGCAGCTGAGGCTCCTGATTGTCTGCCGGACCGCGGGCTCTGATTGGCTCATGGGCCGGTGCCGAATTTCCGATAGGCACCACCGCCGGAGACGAAGGGGTAGGAGAGGCACGCACTGCACTCTCCTCCCCTCACAGCAGCAGCATGGTGAGCAGCACTTCAGGAAGGGGGGAGCATACTGTGGGGGCATGTGTATCTGCACTGGGGGCATATCTGGCACACTGTAGGGGCATGTGTATCTGCACTGGGGGCATATCTGGCACACTGTGGGAACGTGTATCTGCACTGGGGGCATATCTGGCACACTGTGTGGGGGTATGTGTATCTGCACTGGGGGCATATCTGGCACACTGTGTGGGGGCATGTGTATCTGCACTGTGGGCATATCTGACACACTGTGGGGACATGTGTATCTGCACCAGGGACATATCTGGTATACTGTGTGGGGGCATGTGTATCTGCACTGGGGGCATATCTGACACACTGTGTGGGGACATGTGTATCTGCACTGGGGGCATATCTGGCACACTGGAGGCATGTGTGTCTCCACTGGGGGCATATCTGGCACAATGTGTGGGCATGTGTATCTGCACTGGGGGCATGTGTATCTGGCACTGTGGGGGCATGTGTATCTGGCACTGGTGGCATATCTGGCACTGTGGGAATATATGTATTTGGTACTGTGGGGACATGCGTATTTGGCACTGTGGGGGCATACATGTATTTGGCACTGTAGGGCATATACGTATCTGGCACTGTGGGGCATATATGTATCTGGCACTGTGGGTGATATATGTATCTGGCACTGTGGGGCATATATGTATCTGGCACTGTAGGGACATGTGTGTATCTGGCACTGTGGAGGTATTTTTATATGTATGTGGCACTGTACAACATGACTAAAAATGGGGTTATGACACAAGGTCATACTCCTACAAACATCGTACCGAAAGGTGTGCGCACAAAAAGGGGGCGTGGTTTTGTGACAACTAGGCCACCCCCCCATTTTTTGTGCACATGATAGTGGCTCTTGTCCCTTGACTACGGAACTTTTCTTGCTCTTTGCCTCTGACTGGTTGGCCACACCTGGTCTAGTAGTTTTGAAACTGGAAAGATCTTTATCCGTTGTTAGTATTGGCCACAGAGCTTTGGTTGCTCTTGCAAGGACTTGACTAGCTGTATTATAAGAATTGATAAAAGGTATGGCATTTTAAGACGTTCTCAATTTAGTTGTCAAAAGCTGGGACCTAGGGATGCTAAGGACCACTGATTTCTGCTCCATCAATAATGCATAATAATATAGTAACATACATAGTATCTAAGGTTGAAAAAAGACAATTTGTCCATGAAGTTCAACCTATTTGTGGTCTCCTATGCAGGATTATTTTGCTCTAAATTTTGTCTGATGCTGATGTCAGCCGTTGTGTTTTATTCCTCTTTTCATAGTAACTATAGTGCGTGACTAAGGACCTCTGATTTCTGCTCCATCAATAATGCATAATCATATCCTCTAGCCAAGAATTTCTGTACAACTTTATCCAATTCGCCTTCAACTAATAAAGTGTTTCTGGTGATGCGTGCTGTTCTGATCATTTGAGATTTGGGTAATCCCTTCTTCAACGCCCGAGGATGATGACTGCTAGCCCTCAGGAGGGTATTTTTGTCAGTTGGCTTGACATATAACCCAGTATTAATTTTATGATAGACTAATGGAAATGGTGACATCCAAATAATTGATCGAGCAGTCAGATATTGCAGACGTAAGTTTAATCATAAAATCTCTGGCACTGATGGAAGGAATTAATCGATTAAAAGAATCTTTATGGTCTCTCCACAATAGGAAGAGTTCATCTATGTAGCGGGCAAATAATAGAATATGTTTTGCTACATAGGGTTTGGAAAAAAAACATCTCCCTTTACTCATGGAACATGAACACATTGGCGAACGATGGCGATACGCTACTGCCCATCGCACAACTCTGAGTCTGGAGGTAAAACTTCCCATCAAGGGCCCCTTGATATATGGCAAATACTGCTAGTGCATGCATGATAATGTATTAGATTAATAACACTGTAGAAAGTACACCATAGTCCTGTGCAGTATAATATAACATATGTATAATTCAAGTGCAAAATCTGATCCCCAGAAGAGGGGGTGGGCACCCAGGCAGTGGGGCCCACTGGTAGTTTCCCCTGTGGGCCAGTCTGACCCTGTTTTATTCTATACTTTGTCTTTTGCGGAGGGCCCTGGTGGCTATAATTTATGTAGTGGAGTGCCGGACCGAAGATCCATATAGAAATTGGTAATCTGCCAGGATTCCCTATTGGGTCAGGGCACCCACATCTGCATTCTTTGGTAAGGTGGAATCAGTCACAACACGCTTCTGCATCTTTTTTTCCCTACACTGATTTAACTGCAGTGATTTCAGAGAACATTTCACTATGGACAGTGCGAGCTCACTCTCTACTCAGAAGGATCAGTGAGGCTACAGGGGAGCCAAATTGTCAGAGGAGATACTTTCAGCTTTACTGATGATGATGATGCTAACAGAGTTTTATTTACTGAACAGCTTACTCCTTTGGATAGATCACATGAGGCTGAGTATATATACCACCACCTGCCTCAAATTATAATGGAGAGAAATAGACTTCCTCCTCCACGGCATTTCCCTCTCTGATTATTTCAGAGAAAAGATGATCCCAAGAGGCTTTAGGGTGAAAAATGTGCCGACAATCGGCAGATATAACCCAGAATTGTGCAAAAAATGGGTAGGGATCCTAAATAAATGTAGCCTGGACCTCATGTTGCTGTTAGTCGAGGAGGCAGGATGTGAATTGAAAGTAAGTAAAGCAAAAATATCTCTTCTTGAACAAGAATACACTTCCATTTTACAACAGGATATCTTACAGGACTGGCTTGTTAAACTGCAGGGTCAATGCGACAAGTATCGTAGGGATTTATTGAAGTTTAAGCACAACAAACACCATACTGTGCATCTTGGACACTTGCAAATGGACCTGAGCTTCTAATAGGACCAATTGAAATCCAGAGTCAAGCTGTGAAAAGGTCCCCATTCACAAATCCAAGTTGGTAACTACTTCCATTTTTGCACATCCATCTATTCCTGGACTGTGGCTATACTGATGAGATTAATTGATGCAGAAGTTCCAGCTTGCATACAACTATATCAGTAGATTTTAAACACAGTGCTATATGTACCCTTTTTTATTTTTATTGATCTCACAATGTTGCAACATGGATTGTTTATTGCATAAATAAATGTATATTTATATATATATATATATAATTATTATATTCAGCTCGTTAGCGCTAATTTCATCCTTTGTTATATTAACCAAGTTTACAGATGGCTAATGGGAGGTGACCCCAACAATCGTGGCCAACAAAATTGGAGGACTAGACCAAGCTGGCACTGTCTTAGGGAATCCCATAGAATGGAACCACAATCCTCTAATAGTGACAGTGAATTCGCTGTCGGCGACTCAGATGGCCCCTCTGAAGTAACAGCAGTCCCTTTAGGACAGGCAGAAACAACAGGGATTAAGAGGAAAAGGACAACCACCCCCAGGAGTGGTCAAAATGCGAGAATCGAAAGATCGCGCTGCAAAGAACAAAGCCCAATATACAATCTATCTTCATGAAAAATTACAGAACCAGATTTGAGAGTCCTTAACAAGGGACTTTTTTTCGTTCCCACCAACATGTATAAAGAATTGTTTTGGAAAATCGACCTGCACCATTTTTCTCATAAGTTGCATTTACGTGAATATTTTCAAAGCCAACCTGATGTCCCAAATAGATTACAACATCAGGATTTTAATGCTCAAAGATCTACCACGAAATTTGATCCCCAGTCACAGAACACCTCCATCAAATCATTTACACATTTACTAGACCAATCAGTGGTAAGGTACGCTGCCACTTCTAATACTTCACATCGTAATTTGTCCTCCTCTGAATGGACAGCTTTAAAGAAGTTGGGTTCCCATAGGGATATCATTTTCCGACCCACCGATAAGGGGGGCGATATTGTCATTCTTAATCTGGATGACGACAGGTTAGAAATTATGGGCCAACTAGCATACATTGAAACATACAGACAACTGCCTTCAGATCCAACTATTAGATATAAGTGTGAACTTGATAACGTCCTGGACCAAGCTTGTCTACAGAGTTCAATTACCAACAAACTCAAAGTAGCATTGAAACAATCTCACCCAGTGGTCCCCATCTTGTTCACAGTACCTAAAATTCATAAGGACTTGATCAAACCTCCGGGCAGGCCTATTATTTTGGTTCGGGATTCGATTTTCCAACCAGTGTCACAGCTTCTTGACAAGATTTTGCAACCTCTAATTACCAAACAAAGGACATTTTATCAAAGATACCACCAGTTTCCTTAATCTGCTCAATACTATTACTACTGTACCACAGGGAATGTTGCTGTGCACATTGGATGTGTGCAGCCTTTATACCAGCATACCACACGAGGCAGGATTACAACTAATGAGAACGTTCCTCATGGATGACTACATGTCTGATATGGATCTGGATGTGTTTATGTATTTACTTCATCTTACATTAACATGTAATTACTTCCTTTTTGATGGGAAGTTTTACCTCCAGACTAAGAGCTGTGCGATGGGCAGTAGCGTATCGCCATCGTTTGCTAATGTGTTCATGTTCCATGAGGAAAGGGAGATGGTTTTTTTCCAAACCCGATGCAGCAAAACATATTCTATTATTTGCCCGCTACATAGACGATCTCTTTCTATTGTGGAGAGACCGTAAAGATTCTTTTAATCGATTAATTGCTTCCATCAGTGCCAGAGATTTTATGATTAAACTTACGTCTGCAATATCTGACAGCTCGATCAATTATTTGGATGTCACCATTTCCATTTGTCGATCATAAAATTAATGCTGGGTTATATGTCAAGCCAACTTACAAAAATACCCTACTAAGGGCTAGCAGTCATCATCCTCGGGTGTTGAAGAAGGGATTACCCAAATCTCAAATGATCAGAACAGTATACATCACCAGTAACACTTTATTGGTTGAAGGCGATTTGGATAAAGTTGTACAGAAATTTTGGATAGAGGATATTCTGGAGCTAGAAAAGGTTCCAAGGTAGGCAACCAAACTAAGGGCATGGAGACACTGGAATACGAGGACAGGCTTGCAAGGCTAGGCATGTTTACACTGGAAAAGAGGAGACTAAGAGGGAACGTGATCAACATCTACAAATATATAAGGGGACAGTACACAGAGCTTGTGTGAGACCTGTTTTTAGCGCAGAGGACACGTGGACACTCGCTTAGGTTAGAGGAGAGGAGATTCCGCACAATTTGGCGTAAAGGATTTTTCACAGTAAGGCTAATAAGTAATGGCAGTCTCAGTCAACACCTTTAAGAATGGGTTAGATAAATTCCTAATGGATAAGGTTATCCAGGGTTATGGTGTGTAGTCGCGCACTATAGTTACTATGAAAAGAGGAATAAAACACAACGACTGACATCAGCGTCAGACAAAATTTAGACCAAAATAATCCTGCATAGGAGACCACAAATAGGTTGAACTTATGGACAAATTGTCTTTTTTCAACCTTAGATACTATGTATGTTACTATATTATTATGCATTATTGATGGAGCAGAAATCAGTGGTCCTTAGCATCCCTAGGTCCCAGCTTTTGACAACTAAATTGAGAACATCTTAAAATACCATACCTTTTCTCAATTCTTATAATACAGCTAGTCCAGTCTTTGCACGAGCAACCAAAGCTCTGTGGCCAATACTAACAACGGATAAAGATCTTTCCAGTCTCAAAACTACTAGACCTATGATGTGCCATACAAGAGGCAGAAATATCAAGGATATGATTGTGCACACGGACATTACAGGTTTCTCTGCAAATCCGCAGGGTTCCAGTTTTTTGTCTAAACCAGCAGGATGCTATAAATGTTTAAAGTGTACTACTTGCCAAAATATGATAGGTACATCGTTTAAACACCCTTACGATGGTAGAAAAATCAAAGTCAGACATGTGTTGACGTGTACCTCATTCTTCATAGTATATATCATTATATGCCCATGTGACCTTTTCTACATGGGAAAGACCAGTAGGACTATGAGGGAGAGGATGGCCTTACATCGCTCGGCATTCAAAGCCGCCCTGCTGGGTAAACCTTCAGACCAACCGGTGGCGAGGTACTTCAAGGATAAGAAACATTCTTTGGCGAGCTTACGTTATATGGCTATTGACCACGTTCCTGAATCCATCCGGGGAGGTGATCAGGCCTGTCGCCTTTTACAAGTAGACAAGTTTACAAGCAAGATGGATTTTTACACTAAACACTATAAGCTCCATGGGTCTTAGTGAGAAACTAGCCTGGAATGTGTTCTGATGCACTCAAATCCTTATTTAACCTTATGGTCATTATAAATATTGTTATATTAGATACCCGTGGATTCTGTATATTTGATTTTGTTTTGTTTCTGAGCTTTTTATTTCATTGTACTAAGTAGGTGTCCTTATGTCATAGCTTGTTAGGAGTGTGGGATATTTGTTTTTAAAGATTTTTTATTGATTTTTGACAAAGAAGTAACATATGAATCAAACAATATGAAGCTTAACAAGTGCCCTCAGGTGGGAACATGAGGTTTTGCACTCCATTTACCTGTACAGAAATAATAATATCTGAATAGTGGTCTGATCATAAATAAATAAGTAAGTTTGTATGATGAGTTGCCTTCAAATGTAATTTTTCTAGGATCCCTATAATGCTGAAACAAAAAGTGACCCTGAAGCACTTTTGACAGGCAACCATAAACAAAGGAGAATGAGATATGATGATAAGAGGAGTAATAGAAAGAAGACCGGAGAGAGGAGACGATAGTTGGAGACACGACATACTCGAGGGAGAGGGGGGGGTTAGCAATTGAACATAGACCATACTTTAAAGAATTATACATAGAGACTATGATTAAATCTAAGATCTACTAAATGAAGTTACTAGGGTTACAGCAAGTTCCTCCAAATGTCCATTTGAGTAGAGTCATCTAAAGTAGATATATATTTTCCCCATTTTTTAATAAAGGAGTCAAAGGAGCATTCGGTGTTGAGTGAGAGTGATCTTTTGTCGAAATAGATTAGTTGGAGGATTCTATTCCGAAGTTCTCTAATAGACGGGGCGGTTTTTTGTGTCCAATGTATCAAGATGAGCTTCTTCGCCATAGTAAATACTGTGATAAGAAATGCTGAGGGTGGGCTCTCTGTCTTGGGAAAGTTCCAATCTTTAAAATTTAGGCATATACAGGCAAGTGGGTTGAGGTCCAGATTTAGGTGTAATGTAGAGTTGAGAAAGGCTATAATCTTGCGCCAAAACCTTAACACTTTAGTGCAGGACCAAAAACAATGGAAGAATTTGGCGTTGGTCATAGAACATTTGTAGCAAGAGCCAGGATCTGAGGTAGACATATGTCTTCTTTGTGCTGGGGAGATATAAATCCTGTGTATAGACTTAAAGTGAACTTCTTGAAGATAAGATGAGTGGAGTGTTTTCATAATTTTCGGAAACTGGAAGGTATTAATAATCTCGGCACCTGTAATCCCAGGGATGTCGGCACTCCAAGCAGACACAAGGTTAGTTAGACCAAAGTCATTTACTGAACTTGTTAGGAGAGCATACAGCGCCTTGGTTGAGGATTTAGGACTATTGTAAGATTTAAAGATAGCGTCCAGAGGGTGAGTAACTTTAAGTGAGGAGCTTAGTGAAGGCAGTGACATTGTATAATGTCTAGCTTGTAGATATAAATAAAAGTGGGAATTAGGAAGGTCGTAAGTATCTTTTAGGGTGGAGAAGGTAAGTATATGGCCTCCAGGATCAAAGAGTTTCGATGCTAGATTAAGGCCTTTTTGGGACCATTGGCGGAAGATTGGATTAGTCAGGGAGGGTTGGAAATTGGGGTTGCCCCATAATGGACAGAAAGGTAAGTATGTGTGTGGGAATTTGAGGTTTTTACTCAACTTGATCCAGCTGTTGTATGTGGCTCTAAATAAAGAGTGGTTTGTGATGTGTGGAGGTATTAAATGGGCAGGTGTGTGTAGTAAAGCTCCTGGGGAAAATGGATAAAATAAGCATTGTTCAAGCACCTTATCAGTGAACTTTGAGGTTTCCATAAGCCAATCTGCTATTATCCTGAATTGAGTCGTGATAGAATACAGTGCAAAATTTGGAATGCTGAGACCACCGTTTGACTTTGGTTTGTATAGCTTTTTTAGGGCTAATCTAGGACGTTTGCCCTGCCGTAAGAACTGTGAAATTCTTTTCTCGAGGGTGCTAAGGTCTTGCTTGGATATGACACACGGTAATAATTGTAAGGGGTAGTATATTTTAGGAAAAATTACACTTTTCAATATTGCTGCTCTGCCTAGTAGCGATAGAGGGAGTTTTGACCACCCATCTAGTTGAGAATAGATTTTTGTAAGGAGGGGGGGGGGGGAGTTAGCTGAATATAAGGAGTGAGATTCGTTTATGATCTGTACACCTAAGTATTTAAGCTGAGAGGTTTTTATGCGAAATTGGGACAGTATCGGTAAGGATTGGAAGTCAGGAGATTGCTTAGATATGGGGAGAATTTCGGACTTAGCAACATTAATTTTATAACCTGCTATCAAGCTGAAAGATGATATTATCTCTAATATCACTGGGAGGGATTTAACGGGGTCAGATATGAGGAGTAACATGTCATCTGCAAAGAGGGACACTTTCAATTCCAATGAGGAAACGTTAATGCCGGTGAAGTCTAATGCGGATCTAAGGGCGATAGCTAAAGGTTCGATCGCTATATCAAAAAGGAGTGGTGACAGGGGGCATCCCTGCCGAGTACCCTTCTGAATTGGAAAGGGGGAAGACAGGAATCCATTGCATGAGATTTGTGAGGATGACATTGTGTATAGTGTTCTAATAAAGGAGATAAAAGTGGGTGGAATGCCAAATCTCTCCATAGTGAGGAACAAGTGGGACCAGTGTACTAAGTCAAATGCTTTTTCTGCATCAATTGATAGAATTGCTTTTCCACTGGACTCACCTGTTCCCCCACTACCCATGTGTACTGCTGCCAAAACCTTACGAATATTTGTAAGTGAATGTCTGCCCTTGATGAATCCTGTTTGGTCATGGTGTATTATTGAAGGGAGGATAGGGTTGAGGCGGGTGGCTAGAATTTTTGTAAGAAGTTTGTAGTCAGAATTTAATAAGGAGATGGGTCTGTATGAAGCAGATAGTGCAGGGTCTCTACCGGGTTTGAGTATTAATTTGATAATTGCCGAATTAAAATAGGGGGGAAGGGCTGCATTGAAGAGGATAAAGTTAAAGACTGATACTAAAATTGGGGCTATACGTTTGTCAAATAATTTATAAAAATCTCCACTGAAGCCATCTGGTCCTGGTGCTTTCGCTGATTTTAAAGTTTTCATGGCCTGAGTGACTTCAGTTAGAGTGATCGGTTGTGTTAACAAATTATTAGAATCTTTAGGAGGTTGGGGGTATGTAAGCGTGTCCCATAAGGATCGGGGGGAATTAAGAGTTGGAGGAGTTCTAGAAGGGTCAATATTCGAGGGTGTCTGAGGATGTGAATATATGTCTGTATAATAGTGTTGCATGTTTTGGGAGATCTGTTTGTTGGATGTAGTATGTGTGCCATCTGATTGAATTAGGGGGTGTACTGTCATAGGGAGTCTAGTCCCGTTAAGAATGTTGGTCAATAACTTACTAGTTTTGTTGCCATATCTATGAAAGCGGTAATTAGAGTAGAATTGTGATTTGTCTGATAAGGCTTGGAGGGTTTCCTCAAATTTTATTTTAGCTGCTAGGTATATGGACTTGTTGGCAGGGGTGGGTTGTAAGCTATAGTTTGAATAGGCTTCTGTGAGGGATTGTTGGAGTAGGAGGTAAGATTTAGAACAGTTCTTTTTTTCCTTAAATTCAAAGTTTAAGATCGAACCCCTCAAAACTGCCTTTGCAGACATCCAGTATAGCGGTGGATTAGTGGCTAGGTGTTGTTTGTTATTTTCGTGATATTCATCCCAGGAGTGCACTACATGGTTAATGAATCTAGGAATTTTAGAAAGGTGCGCCGGGAATCTCCAGGTCTTATGTGTAGATCTCTCATTTTGAGTTTTAACTGTAAGCCATACCAATGCATGGTCAGATAAGATGATTGGTTCTATACCTGAGTCCAGGACTTGGGAGAATAAGTTATTAGAGAGAGTGACGTAATCTATCCGGGATAAGGAGTGGTGTGCGGAAGATAGACAAGTGTAACCTCTGTCTGTGGGGTGTAGGGCCCTCCAAACATCAATTAGTTGTAGAGTCGACAGTATCGTGGGGATACCTAATTTTGGTAGTGAGTGGTGGGATCTTCTAGCATGGGATCTGTCCAAATGTGGGTGTGAGATCAGATTGAGATCTCCGCCCATAATGAGATTGTTAGAGGAAAAGGGTAATAATTTACGTAGTATCAGTTGAAAGAAAGCTTTAGAATAGGAGTTAGGGGCATAGATTGAGCATAAGGTATAGGTGTTAGAGTATAATTTTATGGTGACGATGGCATATCTGCCCTCTGGATCGCAATCAGATGATATAATCTCTAGTGGGAGTGATTTAGAAACCAAAATTGCTACTCCTCTGGATTTTGAGTTAAAGGAAGAAGAGGCTAACAGGCGCCAATTAAGCATTTGTAGTTTGAGTGTTTCCTGATGTGTAAAGTGTGTCTCCTGAATAAATGCAATATCCAATTTTTGTCTATTTAAATATATTAATACCTTGCGTCGCTTGGCCGGAGTGCCAAAACCCCCAGCATTCAGAGAGCCAACCCGCAATGAAGTTACGTCAGCGTGTGGCATGTAGTTAATTCCGGGCAGGGGGACATCCTAAGGAACTCGCAACAAATCCTGTAGTGGAAAGGGGAACATACAAGGGAAGAACAAGAGGAGTGGGGGGGACAAGACAAGAGAGATAGAAAGGAGCATAGGCATATCAGAGTTACATACCTCATATTTACAGCTGTATCCGCATGCGTGAATGCGTGATACTTCCGCAAATAGGAGAAAAAAGAATATAAAGACAAAACACTAAACATAGTGTTTAAGTTTAACATAACATCATAACGGAGCATAACAGGTGCATCAATACCCTTATATGGACATCAAAATTGTCAGACCTCTTACGTATGTCATTAGGGCAGTGTATTGTCTGATCCTTCCATATCTATATTACCATAGGACTAGCATAAATAGTCAGGCATAAGGGGTATTAGCTGCCAGAGAGGGTTGTGAGTTTTGTGGTAGAGATCGGGGGGTATAACATAACTAGGTGAGCATCCTGTGGAGAACTGCATAGCTGAAGTGGGGGAGGAGTAATCTTTTAGAAGAAGAGGTTATGCAGCAGTTTATACAACGGTATATATATATTCTGTGAAGTGGACTATCAATGAGAATCACTGGGAGCAGGTGGTATATCAGATATATCGTCGGCTTGAGACTGCTGATCCTCGTTCAAGAATGCTCGTGCATCTTCCGGTGTGTTAAAATCATAATGTTTGTCTGACAAGAATATGCGCAAACGCGCCGGGTACATGAGGGCAAATTTCTGTTTAGCTGAGGCCAATTCAGAGCATACTGGAGTAAAGGCTTTTCTAGCTCTCGTGAGCTCTACTGAGAAGTCTTGGAATAGATGTATGCGTTTGCCTTCCCATGAGAGGTTTTGTATCTGACGAGAGGCCTTCAAAATAGCTACCTTGTGAAGGTAGTTAAGGCATTTAAAGATAACTACACGCGGTCTCTTTTCATGTGGCTTAGGAATAGGGCCGATTCTGTGCACCCTCTCAATTATTAAGTCTTTGCATTCTGACTCAATTTTTAGTATTTGAGGAAGTGTGGCAGATATAAAGGAGAGGAGGGCTGGGCCTTTAATGGATTCCGGTATTCCTACCACTCTTATATTTGATCTCCTGGAGCGATTCTCTATATCATCTACTTTGTTCCACAGTTGATGGTTTTCCTTCTGTAGTTTTAAAATAGCTCGCTGAGCCTCTGACATATCGTGACAGACCGAAGCTACACGGTGTTCTGTGTCAGTGACTCTTCCCTGCAAGTGGTGCAGCTGTTGTGTGATGTCCGCTACAGCCTGTGTTAGCAGGGGGGTCATAGTGCTTTTAATAGCGTCTACTATGTCCTGGTAAGTCGCTGGGGAGTCTGGCGGGCGACGTACCTGTGGAAAGTTTGCATCATCTGCTGCTTCAGCTGCAGCTTTCTTTGAGGCCGGGACACTGTGAGCCGTTTCAGCGTCCGGCGCCATTGTGGGGTCCGCACGGCGCTTCTCCTGACGGCCCGGCGGGTGCTTAGCGGCAGGCGGTGAGGCCAGGAATTTCTCCATCGGGGGGAGAGCGATGTAGGAAGGTCGGGTAGCGAGGCTGTGGAGGCTGCAAGAGCCGTTAACAGTTATATAATGCCGGGTATTGTGCGGAGGAGCACGATCACGCTGTGCTCTGCATGCAACCGGAAGCGGAAGTCTGAGGAGTGTGGGATATTTACACCTGTTTATATGGCTTTGTGCTGTTATGTAAGAGATTTTTATATATTTGTGTATAGGACTTTCATTTTATGCTCTGCCATACTGACACCCTTCATATTTTATTACATGTCCCTTTAGTGAGTTCTCTGATACCTATTTTATACCACTTTATCATTCTGTGTTTGTAGTAACCACTTTTTCTTTAATGTTTTCTCTCTTGCCTGCCGCTGCTCCATCCGTGGAGCTGTAGACTTCCGTGCCGGTTAGGCATCTCCTGTTACCACAGCGATTGGCTTCCTCTGTTGATCCGCGTTACAGCGGCAATGGACTGTCTTTGATGACATCAGTTTCCAGTGCCGGTGCCACATACGGACAGAGCAACAGAGGCTGGTGGTGGGCTTTTTCAATTACCTGGTCTATTTAAAGGTTAGTGCTTTATTTTTTTTTCTATACACCTTGACAAAGGGGCTTGCACACCCCAAATCGTTTGAGTACACTATGTCTGCATGACAATATACTTTGCTTATTCAACAATGACCACCTGAGTGCCGCTGTTCTCTTTAATATATATATATATATATATATATATATATATAGATAGATAGATAGATAGATAGATAGACAGATACAGTATATATATAAATTGCAAAATTAAAACAAATGGTTTTAACACAGTAGTTGGTGGACCCTTAGCAGCAAAGGGGTTAAAGAAAGGGTTATACAACAATGCCCTTATGATTATCAACATATAATTAGTAGAAGACAATTTATCTTTCATAAACAATTTTCTTTTCTCTCTGTGGACAGCCTCCAAGCAACAGTTTAATTGCATCCTCTGCAGCCTGGTATTCATTTTAGTGATTTCACATTTTAGGAGTGTATTTTTTCCATCTGCCACTTCACAATTTGTATACTGCTCTTCCTGGTGAGGGATAATGCCAAGAATAAACAATACACATCAAATAGTAGCAGAGATATAAAAAAAAAGCTATGTTGGCACACAATGATGAGGGAAAGTCTTTCATCAAACCATCACGGCTAGCAAATATTCCACTATAAATCATTACCATTGGTATTGTAGACATGAACAGATGATACCAGGGAATATATTTACAATAGTGGCGACCGAACAGCTTTTCACATTTTCTGCTCAATTATTATTATTTTTTTAGTTTTGTGAAGATACTCTTCAATTTTGAACATGTCAAATCTGAGTAACACTTTAGAGGATTTGGAGTGAAGTGGTGAGGACACGTCTACTTTCACATTTATCTGATAATAATAAAGTATTAAAACTCTATGGCTGGAAATAAGCAAAAGTGAATGTGACTTTTACTTACTGCATTTAACGGAAATAAATACAATTTCAACACTAAAAATGGTATTAGTTTAAGCTGTTTTGATCTTGTACAAAACCATGTTAAATAGGAATAAGAAATGATCTTTTAAAGCAAAGAGTCTGCTGATTCAGCCAAGAATTAATGTAGATCTTCAACAGTTTACTAAATCACAATGACATCTGTCAAAAGAATTCCTCTGTGACTTCTGCATTCCATTATTAAAATATTTTGTGAAAGTCCCTTTATAATTATATTAATTTGAAGCTTCTTTATTAATTTTCTGGATATGGCCATTTCATCATACCTATTTTCACTCTTTCTTTTATTGTTTCCAACACTCTCTTTTGCATTGTTTGCAATACCTGCTTAAAAGCTTCAAAGTTTAAAATGAACGAAAAAACAAGCACAAACAAGCTATCCGCAGCAGCACAGTTTTGGGCATTACTCATAGACTGGAATGGATTGTAAAATTGAGACTAGACTTTTTGGTGCCCCGTGCCAGAAAGAGAATTGACGTCGCCCCCATTTTTCCAATAGGAACATAAAGTGCATTTTGTTTTTTTTATATATATATATATATATATATATATATATATATATACACTGCTCAAAAAAATAAAGGGAACACTAAAATAACAAATCCTAGATATGAATGAATGAAATATTCTTGTTAAATACTTTGTTCTTTACATAGTTGAATGTGCTGACAACAAAATCACACAAAAATCATAAATGGAAATCAAATTTATTAACCCATGGAGGTCTGGATTTGGAGTCATACTCAAAATTAAAGTGGAAAAACACACTACAGGCTGATCCAACTTTGATGTAATGTCCTTAAAACCTGTAAAAATGATGCTCAGTAGTGTGTGTGGCCTCCACGTGTCTGTATGACCTCCCTACAATGCCTGGGCATGCTTCTGATGAGGTGGCGGATGGCCTCCTGAGGGATCTCCTCCCTGACCTGGACTAAAGCATCCGCCAACTCCTGGACAGTCCGTGGTGCAACGTGGTGTTGGTGGATGGAGCGAGACATGATGTCCCAGATGTGCTCAATTGGATTCAGGTCTGGGGAATGGACGGGCCAGTCCATAGCACCAATGCCTTCATCTTGCAGGAACTGCTGACATACTCCAGCCACATGAGGTCTAGAATTGACTTGCATTAGGAGGAACCCAGGGCCAACCGCACCAGCATATGGTCTCACAAGGGGTCTGAGGATCTCATCTCGGTACCTAATGGCAGTCAGGCTACCTCTGGCAAGCACATGGAGGGCTGTGCGTCCCCCAAAGAAATGCCACCCCAGACCATTACTGACCCACTGCCAAACCAGTCATGCTGGAGGATGTTGCAGGCAGCAGAACGTTCTCCTTGGCATCTCCAGACTCTGTCACGTCTGTCACATGTGCTCAGTGAGAACCTGCTTTCATCAGTGAAGAGCACAGGGCGCCAGTGGCGAATTTGCCAATCTTGGTGTTCTCTGGCAAATACCAAACGTCCTGCACGGTGTTGGGCTGTAAGCACAACCCCCACCTGTGGACGTCGGGCCCTCATACCACCCTCATGGAGTCTGTTTCTGATCATTTGAGTAGACACATGCACATTTGTGGCTTGCTGGAGGTCATTTTGCAGGACTCTGGCAGTGCTCCTCCTGTTCCTCCTTGCACAAAGGCAGAGGTAGCGGTTCTGCTGCTGGGTTATTGCCCTCCTATGGCCTCCTCCACGTCTCCTGATGTACTGGCCTGTCTCCTGGTAGCGCCTCCATGCTCTGGACACTATGCTGACAGACACAGCAAACCTTCTTGCCACAGCTCGCATTAATGTGCCATCCTGGATGAGCTGCACTACCTGAGCCACTTGTGTGGGTTGTAGACTCCGTCTCACGCTACCACTAGAGTGAAAGCACTGCCAGCTTTCAACAGTGACCAAAACATCAGCCAGAAAGCATAGGAGCTGAGAAGTGGTCTGTGGTCACCACCTGCAGAACAACTCCTTTATTGGGGGTGTATTGCTAATTGCCTATAATTCCCACCTGTTGTCTATTCCATTTGCACAACAGCATGTGAAATTGATTGTCAATCAATGTTGCTTCCTAAGTGGACAGTTTGATTTCACAGAAGTGTGATTGACTTGGAGTTACATTGTGTTAAGTGTTCCCTTTATTTTTTTGAGCAGTGTGTATATATATACATGTATATATATATATATATATATATATATATATATAGACAGAGAAGGTGCGGCACTCGGCTTGAATAAATGAAACAAAGACATGCTTCAGCAACATTTCAGTGTTATTAACACTATCATCAGGCTAAATGCATAACAAACAAGACATACATTATATACCTTAAATCACCACGTGCACTGCCCATGTCCACACCGGGACCACACACCCGGCCGGCAGCAGAAATCAATCACATCACTCACAGCCGCCGAACGCTGGGGAAATGACGAAGTGCTCACCATCACCATGTCACTAGATAATCACGAAGATTCCTACCCCTAGAATAACAGGGCATCAGCCTAGTATTGGATAACGGTAAAGATTTGTCAGAAACAACTATAGGCCAAGCCGCCTTGGAAATACGATTAATACTAGGGGATAATACATTAAATCTATTAATCCACGGGAAAATCTGATTCTCACAATTAATAGTCTTCTTTAATAGATCTTTTCTATCAAGTAACAGTACTTTAGCCTTAGTTTCTTCTAATAAGGTACGGGAGTAACCACGTTCCTGAAATTTTATGATCATCTGATCCATCTGGTAAGCAGCTATGTTAATATCACTATTAATGCACATGGTCCTAATCATTTGGGAGTATGGCAATCCCTTTTTCAAATTAGTGGGGTGACAACTGCTAGCCAATAAAACGGAATTACGTTCTGTATCCTTATGAAATACCGAGGTACTAATTAACCCATTATTCACAGAAACCAACACATCAAGAAAATCAATGCGTACCTGATCCAACCATACTGTGAATTTTACATGATTCATAGAAGCATTATGATTACAGATTAATTCCTGAAAACTAGAATCAGTATCATTCCAAATTATGAATACGTCATCTATGTATCTTGTATAAAACAAGATCCTAGATGACATAATAGGGTTGGAGAAAAATATTTCATCCTCTTTCATGAACATATAAGTGTTCGCATACACAGGTGCCATGGCAGCACCCATGGCACAGCCAGACCGCTGGCGAAAAAACATCCCATCAAATAAAAAGAAATTGTGGGTTAGGATGAATTCCAAAAGCTGAACACAGAAATCCACAAAAGGCGCATCATGCAAGCCACTTTTCAATAACAAATTCCTGACAGCCCGTATACCGTCATCATGTGGGATGACCGTGTACAGGCTGACCACATCAGCACAAATCAACCAAGAGCCAGATGGTACCTGACCGATATTGGTAAGAAGATTAATAAACATAGTGGTATCCAATAAGAAGTGCTCTTGCATTTTAACAATAGGCTGCAAAATAGAATCTAAAAATATGGATGCTGGCTGTGATAAAGACCCTCTAGCTGCAATAATCGGGCGACCAGGAGGTGGAAATATGCCCTTATGAATTTTAGGCAGCGAATATAACAAGGGCACCAATGGAAATTCAGGAAGTAAAGCTTTAAATAAATCTTCCTTAATAATGCCATCATTTAAAGCCAATTGTAAAATAGATTTCAATTCTGCAGCATACTGTTTGGTAGGATCACCACGCAGCTGTTCATATACCAAAGGATCATTCAATTGCCGCATTATTTCATTGCAATAATCAGAACGGTCTTGCAAAACAATACCGCCCCCCTTATCAGCGGGGCGGATAATCAAATCACGATTATTAGCTAATGATTTTAATGCTGCTCTTTCAGCAGGAGTCAAATTAGGATAAAAATTATCTTTAACATTTTTAACAGCATCAACTTCTTGCTGTACAATGCGCATAAAAGTCTTAATGCTCGAATTCATTGAAACAGGTTCAAATGTAGATCGTTTCTGTATTTTACGTAAATTAGATGGAACACTGCTTACTACAGTAGGAGTTAAATTTTCAGGTTTATGGAAAAACTCCTTAAGTTTCAACTGTCTATTTAAATGATGTTTTTCAACTAACCACTGAAAGTCATCGAAAGGCACTGTAGGAATAAAAGAAAGTCCCTTATTCAATAAACTGTGCTCACTTGGAGATAAGGTGTAGGACGAAAGGTTGAAAATTATTTCCTTCTCGGGAGCGGAGGTTTTACGCCACGACCTCTGCCTGCGGTTTTGTTGGCCCCGCCGCGTGAACCTGTGTCTTTCCCTCTTCCTCTTCCTCTGCCCCGAGATCGGGTCGAAGCACCTAAAGGGACATCTCCAGTGCTTATTGATTGTTCAATGTCACTATTAATAATGTTATCCTCCTGTGAGGAATCAGTGTCAGTTGCAGGCCAAAAGTACTTGCGCCTGAAGAATGGACGTCTCTGAGAATTACTTCTTCCCCCACTAAGCCACTGGTATACACGATGTTGATTGTAATCACTTTCCACTTTCACAAGTTTTTCTTTCTTGAAATTCATCAGTTCCTTTTTGTCTAAGGTAATTTGGTTGCTTCATTTCTGGATCCAGTCAGTTTCCTCATCAGTAGATAATGTAGGTAAATGGGTTGATTCAAATGCTTCAATTTTTTCTTTTACTAGGGTGACCTCTTTGCGCGACTGCTCAATAACTAAGAGCATTAAGTCCAGTGAGCATTTGTTTAATATCGCGACCCACTTCTTACAAAATTGGGGGTCATAGCGACCTATAGTGGGGCAGTTATTCATTCTGAACCCCCTGGGTATCATGCGTGCTCTGTAGTAGTCGCTAAGGGAGATGCCGTGTAGCTGATAATCCACCTCACGTTTCTTTAATTTAAGTAAATCGCGGTAAACAATATCTGCTGTCATTGCTTCAGCCTGTTCACGCATACTATCTTTCTCCAATATAGCCTCAGCTTCAGATTCAGAGAAACTATAAACATCCCCAGCAGGGAACAATGAGGGGTTAAACGGTAAATCTCCTTGCGATGATGTAAACTCAGCAATGTTGATTTAGTCACGTAATTAAAGAGGTACAACACTGGTAGTTAATGTCCACTTGCACCAAATGTAACCAAACAAAGTGAACACATAAAAAATAAAAAAACACAGAGCAGCATGATGATGAAGTAAACAATATAAAAAATGGTCGGGTGCCTTGACAAGCCAAACACATTTGCAAGTGTCAAGCTAACATAGAAACGCCAAGGTCCGGCACTCCAGTGAACCGTATGATAACCTCAGCCAGTGCCCTCACAATAAATCAAAGCATGGACAGAGAAGGTGCGGCACTTGGCTTGAATAAATGAAACAAAGACACGCTTCAGCAACGTTTCAGTGTTATTAACACTATCATCAGGCTAAATGCATAACAAGAAATACAAAAGGGATTTTTCCCACGCACTCTGCTGGCTGTTAGTAAGAAGAACTATATACTATGTAATAATAGGAAATTTAGAGCTCTTCGTTACATATGTTTTGCAAAAGATATGATAAGCCTCCAGGCCACTTCACGGCTGCTCTATTACTGGAGGTCCCTATCTAAGCATAGGTCCAGGGCTTGGACCCCACAAAGTCGGCTCAGGCCCGACCACCCCAGGGCAGCACACCATTGAAATACTAAAGTGTTAATATGTGTTAAGAAAGAAGCAGAAGCTATGGGTTAGAAAGTGCTACAAAAATAAGGGTGTTAATAAAATACTCAAAAGAGTAATATTAGTGAAAAAATAGGAGTGTTACATAAGTGCTAAATAAATAATATGGCATGCTACCCCAAGGTGGCCCAGCCCCACCAGACCCGGGGGGTACCACTCCCCAAACCCATACACAGCATAATAATAATAATAATAATAATAACATCCACTATGGGTCATACAATTGCTTAATGTATGGCCACATGATAATGGCACATACAGAACATATCCAGATTGAGAGCTAGTTTACCTGGAGGCACCCCTGTATCCTCCAAATGGCACCACAGGACCCAGCATGCCCTCCTAATGCTGGCTCCATCTATGCCTCTCTGAACTGCAATAAATAGTGGAAAACTGCTCTAATCAAGCTGGTAACAATCCCCAGGTGCTGCGGGAGGGGGTTACTCTAGACAAGAAATACAAAAGGGATTTTTCCCACGCACTATGCTGGCTGTTAGTAAGAAGAACTATATACTATGTAATAATAGGAAATTTAGAGCTCTTCGTTACATATGTTTTGCAAAAGATATGATAAGCCTCCAGGCCACTTCACGGCTGCTCTATTACTGGAGGTCCCTATCTAAGCATAGGTCCAGGGCTTGGACCCCACAAAGTCGGCTCAGGCCCGACCACCCCAGGGCAGCACACCATTGAAATACTAAAGTGTTAATATGTGTTAAGAATGAAGCAGAAGCTATGGGTTAGAAAGTGCTACAAAAATAAGGGTGTTAATAAAATACTCAAAAGAGTAATATTAGTGAAAAAATAGGAGTGTTACATAAGTGCTAAATAAATAATATGGCATGCTACCCCAAGGTGGCCCAGCCCCACCAGACCCGGGGGGTACCACTCCCCAAACCCATACACAGCATAATAATAATAATAATAATAATAATAATAATAATAACTGGATATGTTCTGTATGTGCCATTATCATGTGGCCATACATTAAGCAATTGTATGACCCATAGTGGATGTTATTATTATTATTATGCTGTGTATGGGTTTGGGGAGTGGTACCCCCCGGGTCTGGTGGGGCTGGGCCACCTTGGGGTAGCATGCCATATTATTTATTTAGCACTTATGTAACACTCCTATTTTTTCACTAATATTACTCTTTTGAGTATTTTATTAACACCCTTATTTTTGTAGCACTTTCTAACCCATAGCTTCTGCTTCTTTCTTAACACATATTAACACTTTAGTATTTCAATGGTGTGCTGCCCTGGGGTGGTCGGGCCTGAGCCGACTTTGTGGGGTCCAAGCCCTGGACCTATGCTTAGATAGGGACCTCCAGTAATAGAGCAGCCGTGAAGTGGCCTGGAGGCTTATCATATCTTTTGCAAAACATATGTAACGAAGAGCTCTAAATTTCCTATTATTACATAGTATATAGTTCTTCTTACTAACAGCCAGCAGAGTGCGTGGGAAAAATCCCTTTTGTATTTCTTGTCTAGAGTAACCCCCTCCCGCAGCACCTGGGGATTGTTACCAGCTTGATTAGAGCAGTTTTCCACTATTTATTGCAGTTCAGAGAGGCATAGATGGAGCCAGCATTAGGAGGGCATGCTGGGTCCTGTGGTGCCATTTGGAGGATACAGGGGTGCCTCCAGGTAAACTAGCTCTCAATCTGGATATGTTCTGTATGTGCCATTATCATGTGGCCATACATTAAGCAATTGTATGACCCACAGTGGATGTTATTATTATTATTATTATTATTATTATGCTGTGTATGGGTTTGGGGAGTGGTACCCCCCGGGTCTGGTGGGGCTGGGCCACCTTTGGGTAGCATGCCATATTATTTATTTAGCACTTATGTAACACTCCTATTTTTTCACTAATATTACTCTTTTGAGTATTTTATTAACACCCTTATTTTTGTAGCACTTTCTAACTCATAGCTTCTGCTTCTTTCTTAACACATATTAACACTTTAGTATTTCAATGGTGTGCTGCCCTGGGGTGGTCGGGCATGAGCCGACTTTGTGGGGTCCAAGCCCTGGACCTATGCTTAGATAGGGACCTCCAGTAATAGAGCAGCCGTGAAGTGGCCTGGAGGCTTATCATATCTTTTGCAAAACATATGTAACGAAGAGCTCTAAATTTCCTATTATTACATAGTATATAGTTCTTCTTACTAACAGCCAGCAGAGTGCGTGGGAAAAATCCCTTTTGTATTTCTTGTCTAGAGTAACCCCCTCCCGCAGCACCTGGGGATTGTTACCAGCTTGATTAGAGCAGTTTTCCACTATTTATTTAAATGCATAACAAACAAGACATACCTTATATACCTTAAATCACCACGTGCACCGCCCATGTCCGCACCGGGACCACACACCCGGCCGGCAGCAGAAATCAATCACGTCACTCACAGCCGCCGAACGCTGGGGAAATGACGAAGTGCTCACCATCACCATGGTTACATCTTAACACTACAGTGACTTGCAGTAGAACAAGAACTGAAAGGAAAAAGAGAAACATAGTATATATATAAATGATCCATATTAACAAGAATGAAACATTAAATCAAATGTATCATAATAAATATCTAAAAATATGAAAGCACTAAGTTTTCATTCAGGCCATACGGGGATAACACTCCCAACCTGTGAATCCACCTCGCTTCACATTTCAGTAATTGTAATTTACGGTCACCACCACGATAGGAAGCTGGTATATGATCAATCATGCGGTACCGAATACTGGAAAGACTATGCTTTGCTTCCAGAAAATGTCTGGCCACCGGCTGTTCACTGCCGCCGGACTGTAAAGCAGCACGGATAGCTGATCGGTGCCCAGACATCCTCTCTTTAAATTTACATTGCGTTTTGCCCACATAGGACAATCCGCAAGGACACACTATTTGATAAACGACATACATGCTATTGCAGGTAAGATGGTGAAGGATCTTGTATTGTTTACCTGAACAAGGATGGGTAAACTCATCCCCAGCAAGCATGTAACCACAAGTAACACAAGAGCATTTAAAACAACCAAATTTCTTGCGAGCAGAGAAGTAATCAGAGGCATCATTATGTCTGCTAGTAATATCAGATTTCACTAGATAATCACGAAGATTCCTACCCCTAGAATAACAGGGCATCAGCCTAGTATTGGATAACGGTAAAGATTTGTCTGAAACAACTATAGGCCAAGCCGCCTTGGAAATATGGTTAATACTAGGGGATAATACATTGAATCTATTAATCCACGGGAAAATCTGATTCTCACAATTAATAGTCTTCTTCTTTAATAGATCTTTTCTATCAAGTAACAGTACTTTAGCCTTAGTTTCTTCTAATAAGGTACGGGAGTAACCACGTTCCTAAAATTGTCAGGATTGTGGGTGGGCAGGATGTAGGTGCCGGTATGGTGACCCGTGGTCTCCTGACCGCCGGTCACATAACTACATCTTCTTATAAGGGCTGTCTCCTCAATTCTAGGGGATTTTGCTTAAATGGATGTGTTTTTATTGTTTGTGGTTAGGGAGGTAAATCCCGGGATCAGCAGGCTACAGGGATTTAGGCCCAAAACCATCCGGGATTCAATCCCGGGATTGGAAGCTTCAATCCTGGGGATTGAGGGGTCAGCATTGAGTGTCCTCAGGACCCTCAGATGCTGCCCGGCTCCCTCCTCCTGGCTCCCCAGCACAGCGTGACGTGCAGTGAGAGGTCACGCTGTGCCATCACCCACCGCTGACCACCACCGGGGGAGAGAAGATGATGTGTCCGACCCACCCGCTTGCAGGACATGGTGAGTTATGTGTGCGAGGTGGGTGGGACGGGGCGAGGGGGCAACCACATGGTGAAAAGTCAATCCAGGGTATCCCGGGAATCAAGGGATTGACCATTTTTCAATCCCGATACCCGGGATTGAAAAAAATGGCTTGGGATTGGCCTCCCTATTTGTGGCTAAAGGAGTGCAGTTAATATTGTTACTTTTATACTTACATAAGGGTCAGAACACATGCAACTTAGAGCCCTTTAGGATTTTGTGTTTGAGACTTTTCAGGAGCTGTGTTTGTCTCAATTCATGAATACATATCCACACAACACCTCTTTGGCTGCATGCCTACTGCAATCTGACATACGCTCACTTCCCATGACAATAAACCCATCCAAGCCCCATTCACTACCCTCCTAATCCTACACAGTCTCAACTCAAGTTTAAGACTCAAAATAAACACATATTTAAAAAAAACACACATGTGCAATACAGAAATATTACATCTTGAGACAAAAAAAGTGCAATGAGAATTGGAAACTGACCTTGGTTTTATGCAGAGTTAAAGCCAAGAATATAAAAATTGACACTATATCAACACATTAATTAATGAATACATTAGTTATTGAATAAATAAATTAATAAACAAACAAACAAACAAACAAACAAACATAAATTAGGTATATATAAGTATTTTGCTTTAGTTTTTATTAAAATTTCAGCAATTTGAGCCCAGGAAATACAGTAGCTTGAAATGCTACAAAGGTAACTACTACAGTAGGGGTTCCCAAACTTGGTCCTCAAGACACCCTAATGGTCAAGGTTTAAGTATGTTCATGCTTGGCCACAGGTGACTTAATTAGTACCTCAGTCAATTTGATTTAACCATCTGTGCTGAGCCATGGCTATCTTTCATATCTGGATTGTTAGGGTACCTTTAGGACTGAGTTTGGGAACCACTGCATTACAGATTGACACCTCCTGCTGCTTCTGTGATCTGATGAGGCATCAGATCACTCTACAGGACCATCAGTCATCTGAGTAACCTTCAGATTATATAGAATGACCATTAGCCACTTCATAGCTGATGCCAGGAAATCTGCATCAGAAGACAAAGACCCTGATCTTGGCACTCCAATATAACAGAGGTGACATGCATCTATTTTGTGAAACAATCCCATTGCAGCCCCCTCCTAGCCGCCAAAAACTGCAGACTGTTACTCACCATACATCCGCACTGTGTACGAGAACAAAGGACCCAAATTGCATGTGCATAGTACTGGTCATGCAAATGTTCAGTTTTGTTTACATCTGAAAACCACGGAAAAAAATTATGCCATGTCAGGCCCTAAGAATTTACAGCTGTACTGTAACAATGAAAACGAGTCTTCTCTGCGGCATGACACACAACCAGTGGACTATTAAAGACTGGAAAAAGGTATTTTAGTTAGCTACAGTAAATCATAATTTTAAATCTTTAATTGATCAGCAGAGTTTTTTTATGCCATCGATTAGGCAAAAGTATGGTTTCTCAGTGAGTGTGTTTATTGTGACACCAACTGTAAAATATCGTAGGAGGAAGCTTGTTGGTCTGGGGCACTTTCTTCGATCCTGAATTGATGACTTGCACAGTGACTGGCACTAATAGGGCTAACACAGCATTTTGCAGCACCATGCAATTCCTCTGGCCTATGCCTAGTAGGTCAAGGGTTCATCCTAAACCCTACCTCGAGGTTATGTCAGAACTACCTTTAAGGAAAAGAACAAGATGGAAGGCTTCAAATCATGGAGCTGCCAGCACAATCTTCAGACCTAACCCCTTTAAGCTGATCTGGGATGAATTTGATAGAAGGGTGAACATAGCAACCTACAGTATAAATGAAACACATTTGTGGAAACTTTTGCATCAGTCTTAGGAAAAGCTTCCCAAACAATGGGCGTAATTCAGAGTTGATCATAGATGTGCTAAATTTAGCACATCTACGATCATTTACTCTGACATGCGGGGGGACGCCTGCCTGTCAGGCCCTAACCCCCCCCCCCCCCGTATAGGTACAAAGGCATCGCACAGTGGTGATGCTTTTGTACCTGGCGATTAGATCCCTACCTGCGCAGCTCCTGCACACTGGCAGGGAGCTACCTGCCGTGTTCAGGGTCACAGTGGCTGCACCACAGCCCACCCCACCCTATGGTCTGCACACACCTCCGTTGTCCAGTCCGTGCCCCGCCAACAGCGTTCTAACATCATTGGCACGCCCCCTCCCACCCTGTGACCGCCTCTACCTGTCAATCAGGCAGAGGCGATCGCAACCAGTGAGATGCTGATAGCATCTCAATGGGCTTCTGGGGTGCGCACGTGCAGTGTGGCCGCTGCGTGTGCGCACTCCACAAAGTAATTCAGACTGCGATCGCTGCAGTGATCCAGACTGAATTACCCCCAATATTTGGTTTCACTGTAGAAAGAATGCCCCGAATGTATTCTGTAAAAGGTGGCTGCATCTGGTTTTGTTTTTCTTCAACAAAATTATACTGCAAATGTTTCAATAAAAACTGGAAAAAATGGGGTGTTCTAAAACAGTTGACAAGTAATTATAATAACAGTAATTTAATTTATATAGCGCTTTTCTCCTGTAGGACTCAAAGTCGCTTCACAGGCATCTGGAACAAGATAAATTTTACAGGGAATTGATATTACAGACTATAGAAAACCACACAGAAATAATTAAAAACAACAGGAACCTAGAAAGCACAATAAGCATATTGAATGTTTGGTGCAGACATTTTAGGTAATAACTTTCACAGGTCATATTCCACTCACAAGAGGTACCAGGCTAGAGCGCACTATGTAGGATAACACTGGGTGGAATAGGTTACTACTAGAAGAGATGACACAAAATGGGTGGTTTAATGTACTATCGCTTGGAGTAGAGTCCCACCATAACCATCAGGTCCATGCATTTTTTAACCAAACAATGAGCGCACCAGGTGAGGCAGCCATGTTGGGTGCACTATGGAGGTTACACCATGGGAAGTTAGCCATATGGGTTGGGTACTGGAGACTTGCATTCAGAATGCTGACAGTCACATGAACAACAGTGGCATCCCATGCCTAGAATCCTGACACCTGATAGGTAAGTAAACTAAACATCTCCCAACCCTAACCTTCCCTTCTTGAAGCCTAACCCTAACCTCCCTTCCTACAGTCTAACCCTAATCCTCCCCAATGGTCTGACCCCCTTTCCATAGCCTAATTTTAACCCACCCAGCATACTTATGTTCATGGTGTTGGCTGTTGGGACTACAGCATTGGGATTCTGATGAGTGTTGGGATTCCAGCGGTGGTCTTTTGGTTCCTAATGTTGGGATGCCAACTACATTGCAGCCATACAAGGACCCATGGCTACATGGGGAAACTGACTCGTGTGTGGCAGTATAATACACTGTATGAACAGATCCACGTAAAGTATATCTTGCCCACAGAAGATGCACTTCAGTGGATCCATAGCAGGCAGGCATAGCATAAAGTTGGGTACATGTTAAAAAGCATGGAACAACAAATACAGCAAACAGTGAAGCAGTTCAGGCACTGTGGTGGTACCAGGTGCTGACTGATGGAGGTGGCAGAAACAAAAAAGGAGGAGGATAGAGAAAGTAGAGAAAGTACTTCACAATTGTTCACACTATGGGATGCATATAGTTAAAATTCAATACTTTATTAATAGAAAGACTCATGAAACAAAACATACATGAAAACAAATAGAAAGCACATTGGATTTACAGGGGCTGGTGTATCAAGCCTGGAGAAGTGATAAAGCAGTTATATAGCAGTGAAAAGTGCAAGGTGATATGCACCAGACAATCAGCTCCTAACTGTAAATTTACATATTGGAGCTGATTGGCTGGTGCGTTATCACCTTGCACTTATCACTGCTTTATCACTTCTCCAGGCTTAATACATCTGCCTCACAGTATGGACCTCTGATTAACCCTAAATGAACAATCACATGTGGGTTTTGCATCCCTATTGCTATGGTTTATTAAAAAACATGTACACTAGATGTGGGTAGAAAAAGCTGAGCAGAACAATGAGCAGGTACACAGGCCAATCACCTAGTACTGGCTGCTAGATGAAATGCAACTATAGGTGTTTGGGGGGCACAGCTCACTCATTGCAGTGTTAGCAACAACTGTGCACATTGTTTAATCCCAAGCCTTGAGCTAAGAATCCACTTCCTCCTGCCTGCAATACTACAGAACCTCTGGAAGTCCAAGTGCTAGGCTAATCTATTAGGGGCATATTTATCACCAACCAGTTGTGAGGTGATAATTTCACCCCAACTCGCAATGCTGGCATGTAAATTAATGCATGCATCAATCATTGTTAACAGAGCTTTCAAAAAAGCTTTTGTGAGGGTAGGAAGCACAGTGATAGCTGCCACTGTCACTTTGCTTCTGGGATTGGACACAGTGCATTTACTGAGCATGTGCAGCCAATGGCCTGTGCATGCATCAGTGGGGGCTAACCAAGATAGATCCAGAAGATATGTTACAGTAGGCCACTGGCTTCTATGAACTTGGCAAATCAAAAATATCTGCTGTGGTCCCTCATTATTAAATCCTGAGGTACATAGCTTTTGCAGGGTTTCACACAAGTTGACATTCAGAAATTGTACCGAGACAAGAGTCCTAAACAAATGTTTGGGCAGCACAACATATACCACTGACTGTGACAAGCCATAACTTTTACTTCCATGGAGAAGGAACAGCATGGTGGGAAATAATTGCTTTTTAGTAGCCACGGGTTGTGCAAGAGGCAATTTTGGAGCACTTCTGTTTTTCACTTACTTTGAATGGGGTCCTGGAAACCTTATTTTGTTGGGGGGTTGGCGGGGGTATAGTACAGATAATATAGATAAAACAGGTGCGGATGAGAGAGCACAATATAGATTGGAGGGGGAGTACAATGTTCGACAAACAGATGAGAGGGGACACAAAACAGGATATACTGTACCTGTACAGATATGAAGGCATCTGGGAGATCTGATGGGCTTTATTTTTCCATGGTTGCTCCCTTTCATGTCCAAATATGGCTACACCAGTGCTCTGGTATATTATTTTAAAGATGCCTGTTTATGATAGCCTCTTACTAGGTGAGTCTATTTTGCAATGGGGACAACATTTGACAAGAAAAATAAAAAAAACTGTTGTGGTTGAGGTTTTAAGACTGGTATTTTCTACATTTTGCAATGGGATCTGGTTAATGCAAAGTGTGAAACTACTGGATGCTCTTCCTACAAAAACTGCATAGCCCTGGCCCAATGCACTTTGATATGTGGCTGGTCCAGCGAGTGAAGTATAATGCCTGTCCCCCAGCCCTGCCCACCCCTGGTTACAGATCTACAACATTATAGCAACTGTTTTCTGTATCTGTTACCTTGACAACCTGCAACATCATTCATTTTAAGCAAGTAAATCACTAACAGATCAAATGTACAACTGTTTTGTGAAGCTACAATCCACTATTAACATTTTAATGATTGAATGTTATTCTGCAAAAGTCACAACTCTGCAGACAAGGGCTGATTAGTTCTCTGTAGATAAGGTTGAAAAGATGAATTGTACATATTATGCATAGAGAATCTGATTCTGAATTGTACTCATGTCTACACCGCTGCGATTTTTCAGTCTAAGGACTTGCTTATCATTGCAAGTGATGCAGCCGCCCAGAAAAGAATAGAGATGCCCTCTGGAGCGATCACAAAGTCCTCATCACCTGCATATACATATGCAGCACGGACACAGAAATTATGAACATTGACTCCCCGACTCCCTGATCAATGATCATACAGACTGGCAGCAGCAGTAGCGACTCCAGCACTATGTTTCTCTATGTACATGATTGCAGCTGAAGGCAGAAACACTCCCCCGAAAACAGCTGTGACATGCCAGTGTTTTTGCCACCACTCCCTGTTACTTACACCAAACAGTCCCTTTCTGTCAATCACTCTGCGTTGAAATCCTTGCTGCGATCAGCATCACAAAAGCACCTTGGCGCATGCACAGTCTACCGATAATTGCTTAGTTGCATGAACATCAGCATTGCATACAAACCGGAATCAGGCCCAGAATCCCAAAAGCCAGCGTTAATTTTAATCGCTAGTATAAAATACATATACTGTAAATATCTTCCAATTGAATTTGTCTAATTGTAGAATTGCAGCAGAATTTCAGGCAATTGGCATGTCAAAATGGTAAAAGCATACAGCCTTCAAGTTCAACTTTTGCTTTGCCACCCAATGCATTTTATGGAATGGCTCAGTATTTGTACAGTGCATTTCATATTTTGCCTAATTTAACTTATCTAGCGTAAATTTATTTTGCTCTTTACTGTAGTAGCAGGGGACTTTATGCAGAGGAATGTGCATACTTATATGCTCAAATTAGAATGATGTAAATAGTTCATATTGTATAAAAGTTTAAAAAATGTGCTAATCTCGATAAAAATAAGACAAGAATAAGATACATTTTGTATTCATTTTATCAGCGTTTAGTAGAATTGTTTTACAGCAAAAGATTAACTAAAGTAGGCAAGACAGAATCCCCCTTAAGCTTGTTAATTAATTCAATCATACAGGTGTAAATTCATTAATTCATTCACTGTCTACATCACTTTTTATCTTACCTGCTTTCTAATGGTGTTATAAATTAACAGTAAGGGAACAAGGCTAAACACTGAAGAGATCATCTTGAATATGGAATAGTCAAGGTTACAGAATATTATAGTTCTGCCCATTATTATGATTTAGCACTGTAAAACATGTTTCCTGAACTCAATTGTGACTGTCACTGCCAATTAATATTGTTTAGAAATACAAACAAAATAAAAAGTTTACCAATGGACCTCTTTGTTATTGAGAGCCCATCCATTCAAATAATATATTTGTTTACAGGATACATCATATATACTATGCATGTGTATTTTTTATTTATTGTGATAGAAGCACTGGTTTTGCTAAACAGACTTGATTAGAGTTTGGGCTTTCAGTAAAAGCTGTAAATTGATCCTTGTGGTGTGGATGTGAGAGAGAAGGGAGGGCTCTATCCACAAGGTACATTTCAGGTCTTTAGGCCTTCATCCTGAGAGCAGGATAATATAGTGACTGCACCTGTAAGAAGCTGACAAAAGCTGTGTCAGGGCATGGCTCAGGATCTGACTACCTGGGGAAGGGGAAACATGCAGTAGACCTGTGATGAGACACTGTGATTTACTTGCTGTAAGTACTGTGCATACTATATATATGCAAAAACGAAGTCCTTGATGAAACGCGTGGGTCCGTGGTCTTGTAACGCTGTGTAATTGCTCCAGCTCCTGTCTCCTGCTTCCAGCGGTAGTCATGTCCCAGCATGCAGCATCTTACCTCAAGTCCAACAGCTCAGTGTGTGGTCTCGGCAAGGGAGAAGACAGGTGACTGGGAATAATGCTGCCGTGGTGTAACGTGATGTTTTAAAACCATGTGGTACTAAGCCTACACAGTTGAAATTTTTGGTACAAGCATTATGAATGCAGTGGAGAAAGTGAATGTTTTTAACAACTGTTTTATAAACAAATGATACCCATTATGGAGCCCCCCATGTGTTTTTGCTTTTAGATGTACTTTATCCTGGAGAGATCCTGGGATGTTATATACACTTGGGAGCTGCTGTTCACTTCAGATTAAAGATAGAATCAAGAGCAGAACTCTTCCCTGTGATTAGGAATTAGTTTTAAAAGACTGTGATTAACTGTAAAATACAAAGTTAGACATTCCAAAGATGCGCACAGCAGCTAGTCCAAAAGCTAGTAATCCAAAAGATGCTTCTCCTACCTCCACCGCAACACACAGTAGATACACACAACACTTAGAGTACCACTTCACCAGTGCCGTAGTAAATGGAGGTAAAGTTTGCCATTCCCCCCTCTTGTTCGTGCACCGGTCCTCCTTTTGTGTAAATTGGAAATCCCAAAACACCTTTTTCAAAGGTTTCCGAAAAAGGACGAGATATGCACAAACATAGTGTGATACTGTACAAATGGCATATTTATTACATCACAGAATTTTTTTTTAAAACAGATATGAACATCACACAAATTTAAAAATTCAATAAAAATCGCCATTCAGTCATGGCATAGACATACACAATTGTACCATCCCCCTCAGAAAGGTGGAAAGATTGGACAATTACCGGTTGTTAGGTAGAACTGGCTCACGTCAGTTCTTACCAGCATGTGCTTCCAGTATGTCTCCCAGCTGCAGCAAGGGGATTACTGGCCTCAGGTCTCCTTTACATGCTGGATTCGTCCAAATGCTTCACCATCCGTCCAACAGGGGGTCTGTCCAGGGGCACCCACGCGTTCCGACCCTCCCCAGGTCTTTCTCAAGGTCAGCTCCTGATGTGTATGTGCAATAATAATTGCTGCAGCTGTGATTTAGTGCACCTATATTAATCTTGTAAATATATACACTGCTCAAAAAATAAAGGGAACACTTAAACAACACAATGTAACTCCAAGTCAATCACACTTCTGTGAAATCAAACTGTCCACTTAGGAAGCAACACTGATTGACAATCAATTTCACATGCTGTTGTGCAAATGGAATAGACAACAGGCGGAAATTATAGGCAATTAGCAAGACACCCCCAATAAAGGAGTTGTTCTGCAGGTGGTGACCACAGACCACTTCTCAGCTCCTATGCTTTCTGGCTGATGTTTTGGTCACTTTTGAAAGATGGCGGTGCTTTCACTCTAGTGGTAGCATGAGATGGAGTCTACAACCAACACAAGTGGCTCAGGTAGTGCAGCTCATCCAGGATGGCACATCAATGCGAGCTGTGGCAAGAAGGTTTGCTGTGTCTATCAGCGTAGTGTCCAGAGCATGGAGGCGCTACCAGGAGTCAGGCCAGTACATCAGGAGTCCCTGCCACCTCTTTGATACTTTTAACACTCTCCTAAGACGCCCCCTCCCATCCTCCCTCACTTACTGCCATTGACTTTGCCTCCTTCTTCTCCTCCAAAATTGAAGCAATCCATCATGAAATCTCCCATCTACCCTTGTCAGTCACATTGCTCCCACCATCCCCTCCCTCCAGCCACCAACCCTAGTGTTCCTTCCGCCCCACCACAGACAAGAAAGTCCACTCCTCACCTAATCCTCTCCTCCCTCCACCTGCCCCCTGGATCCTCTCCCTACTCCATTTCCTCTCCCCCACTGCCTGCTCCCATCTTGCTCATCTTTTTAACCTACCGGCATCTTTCCCTTGCCATTCAACTATGCCCTTGTCTCACCTATTCTTAAAAACCCAACCTTGACACTTTCTCCCCTTCAGCTACTGCCCCATCTCTCTTCTGCCTCCAAAATACTTGAGAGGCTGGTATACAGCTGGCTCACCAGCTTCCTTTCTGACAACTACGTCCCTGATTCTCTTAAATCTGGCTTTCACCCCCTACACTCCACTGAAACTGCCCTTGTCAACGTCACCAAATGACTTGCTTTTGTACAAATCCAGGGGTCACTTCTCTCTGCAACTCTGTCACTGTTGACAACACCATCATCCTCCCTGTTTCCCAACTCTGCTGCATGGGCATTACTCTTGACTCCTCCCTCTCCTTCACTCCCCACATTTAGTCTCTGGCTCAATCCTGTCAGTACCAGCTATGCAACATCACCTGGATCAGGCAGTTCCTCACTCGGAGTGCGAATAAACTTATTATCCACTCACTGGTCATATCACAGCTTGACTATTGCAACATTCTCCTCACTGGCCTCCCATGCTCCTATCTTGCTCCACTACAATCTGTTCTCAAGTATGCAGCTTGACTTATGTTCCTCTCCTGCCCTCTCTCCACTCCACGTCTGCCAATCCTCTTTGATAAAACCTGCACTGGCTTCCATTCCCATACAGAATCTCCTCAACCTCATGTACAAGGCCCTCTCCAACTCCACTGCTCTCTACATCATAAACCTCATCTGCCTACATACTCCCTCCCACCCACTCCGATCAGCCAATGCCTGCCGCCTGTCCTCTACCCTGGTCACTGCATCCCATGCCCGAATCCAAGAATTTACCCGTGCTGCCCCCCTTCACTAGAATGAGCTCCCTTGCTCTATTGGACTCTCCCTGACCTTGCAAAGCTTCAAATGGGCACTGAAATTACACCTGTTTATCAATGCGTACTGTTCTTCATAACCTAGTTTTGAATCCACTCTCCCAACCCACTACCTTATACCTTGGCCATCTATGCCTCACTTACTTCCCACCATCAGGCCGCATTTCGCTTGCTCGCAACTCATATCACCTGTCTGTCTCCCCCACCCCCTAGATTGTGAGCCCCTCGGAGCAGGGCTCCCTTCCCTTTCTGTTCTCACAACCCTCGTCTCTCACACTTCAATTACAGCGCTCTCCTACAGTACATAGCGAATGTCTATACCTGCATCTCCTCTCGCTTGTTAGTTTATCTCTTCCATTGGCTGCCTGGCCTAGTATTATTATGACTACTCCTTTGCTTCCTATCATCTAGGCTGTAGTTTGTACTGAGAATTGTGTTGCTAATTGTAACCTGTGTTACTGTAATGTTAAGTTTTGTGTACCTTGTATTGTTCTAATGTCTGCTGTATGGAAGGAGCTGCAAAACACTTATGGTGCCCTATAAATGAAATGATATAATAATAATAATAATAATAATAATAATAATAATAATAATAATAATATAATAACTATATATATATATATATATATATAGTTATTATATTATTATTATTATTATTATTATTACATCATTATTACGTATTATTATTATTATTATTATTACATCACTATTACAATATATATATATATATACAGAAAATGGGGGATAGGGATAGTGGCGACAAGTGCAGCTAAAAAACAGTGTTTTTACGTGTTTTAAAAACGCCAAAAGATGTTATAAAATTATAAAAATACTTTTTAATGTATATGAGAGTAAAAACAGTTTCAAAAAAAGGTTTTTAAAATACAAGAAAATTGTTTCTGTGTAAAACCATACAAAAGTAATAAAAAGATAGGAATTCAAACTTAACTTAAAAGCAGTGGGTGGTCAATACAGGCCCAACGCGTTTCGTCTCAGCAGACTTCTTCAAGGGGTAGGGACAGAATGAATCTGCATGTCTATTTATACCCATATCACTTAGGTAAAGGGTTGTGACATCATAATCAGTCATGTGATGTGATTATACATTATATGGTAAAAAGCTGACAAAAAGTTATTTTACAGCAAAACTGGAGTAAGAACCAAGTCCAATATACCTATTGGTGTAAAAAACGAGTGGTTTACAATAGTAAAAAGCGTTTAAAAACGTTTAAAATAGTGTACAGTGTAATTGGGAGTCACTTCCGCCACACTTCCGGTGACGGAGGACTCCGCTCGTCACTTCCGCCCCGCTTCCGGTGGCGATTGTGCATGCGCCCGCGGCGGCTCCTGGCTTCACGAGTCCCATTGCGCATGCGTCCTTGGCCGTTTTGAGCTGCTCCTATACAGGGGGAGGTGTTCTGACATCTTAGGCTGCATCAAACAGAGTCCATCTTGTGTGGGATACTTGAGATGCTTTTCCATAAGGCTGCGGCGGCCATATTTGAGTAGATCAGCAGACATTCCTAGGATCCAGGCACATCGGTTTCCATGGCAGCGGGTTATATACATAGAATAATAGAAATACGTGGTAATTTTAAAGTAGTGGTACATATGCATATTATAGGCACAGTTTCCATAGCAACATCTTAAATAAACAAGCTTAAATAAACAGCTTATATAAATCAATATATTATTCATATTGACGGCTCAAAATGAACTGGTGTAATATATTTAACCCTTACCAGTATGCCAGTGCAATAAGCAGTGAGTCTATAGGTGACTTAAATTATTAGTGATAGTAACGCTAAATGTAACCATCAGGTTCATTTAGATAATGAGCCCCGTGACTATTTAAAAAAAATATATATAAATAAATGTAGCAGGTGCATAAGGATGTGTAAATGTACATTAGAAGGGGACTGTGTATCCTAATCTTATTTGATAATCTGTGATTGTAAAAACTATGTGTTTCTATACTAGTGCCGTTATTTGGTGAATAATCATTGGAAATCGTCTGTCATCATTACAGTACCTGATCTTCCCAGATGGTTTCCCTACCTGGTACTGATCAGGCCCGAACACTGCTTAGCTTCCAAGATCGGGCGAGATTGGGCGTACCAGTGTGGTTTGACTGTATGTGAATTTTAACAGACCCCATGACAGGTTTCCACTAAAATTTGTGATTCTAAAATAGTGCTGTCGCTTTGTCAATATTTTGACTGTCATCCTTACAGTACCTGATCTTCCCAGGTAGTCTCCCTCCCTGGTACTGGTCAGGCCCAGACACTGCTTAGCTTCCAAGATCAGATGAGATTGGGCGTACCAGTGTGGTTTGACTGTACGCGGATCAAACAGAGACCGTGACAAAGTACAGAGGTTATTTAAAACTTTTTAATCGTACAAGTGTTATCTGTGCCTTATTACATGACGTGAAGTACAAAAGGATAAAAAGAATATAAAGAAGGAGGGGGGTAAAGGATACTGCACCTTACAGACAAGGTGCAATTTCGTATCCTTCATTCAAACCAGCTGGATGTAGAGTCTGTAGCTGGAATATCCAGTACATTTCCCGTCTGGAAAGTTTATTAGCAAGGTCCCAACCAGATCTTATTTTCAAAAAATCAAGAAATTTGAAGGACATTGTCGCACCAAGTATGCCAAGAGCAGAATCCATCTGCAAGACTCCAAGGCTGAAATGCACAGGTTCATACAAGTGTGGAAAATGTAACATATGCAGGTATTTACACCGGAATAGGAAAACTTTTAGTGGCACAGCTGGCAATAAGGAATATATCATAAAAGACTTTATGAACTGCAACACAACATCCGTGATCTATCTTTTGGAGTGTACCTGCAAAATGAAATATGTGGGAAAGACAAAAAGACCGCTGAAACTACGGATCCAGGAGCATATAAGGAGCATTAAAAACAATGTGGAGAGTCATACAGTTTCCATACATTTTACGTTACAACATGGATCCAATCCAGAGGAACTCACATTCAAGGCCATCGAACACGTGGCCTTGGGTGAGAGAGGAGGGGACCTTGCTAATAAACTTTCCAGATGGGAAATGTACTGGATATTCCAGCTACAGACTCTACATCCAGCTGGTTTGAATGAAGGATACGAAATTGCACCTTTTCTGTAAGGTGCAGTATCCTTTACCCCCCTCCTTCTTTATATTCTTTTTATCCTTTTGTACTTCACGTCATGTAATAAGGCACAAATAACACTTGTACGATTAAAAAGTTTTAAATAACCTCTGTACTTTGTCACGGTCTCTGTTTGATCCGCGTACAGTCAAACCACACTGGTACGCCCAATCTCGTCTGATCTTGGAAGCTAAGCAGTGTCTGGGCCTGACCAGTACCAGGGAGGGAGACTACCTGGGAAGATCGGGTACTGTAAGGATGACAGTCAAAATATTAACAAAGCGACAGCACTATTTTAGAATCACAAATTTTAGTGGAAACCTGTCATGGGGTCTGTGAAAATTCACGTACAGTCAAACCACACTGGTACGCCCAATCTCGCCCGATCTTGGAAGCTAAGCAGTGTTCGGGCCTGATCAGTACCAGGTAGGGAAACCATCTGGGAAGATCAGGTACTGTAATGATGACAGACGATTTCCAATGATTATTCACCAAATAACGGCACCAGTATAGAAACACGTAGTTTTTACAATCACAGATTATCAAATAAGATTAGGATACACAGTCCCCTTCTAATGTACATTTACACATCCTTATGCACCTGCTACATTTATGTATATATATATATTTTTAAATAGTCACGGGGCTCATTATCTAAATGAACCTGATGGTTACATTTTGCGTTACTATCACTAATAATTTAAGTCACCTATAGACTCACTGCTTATTGCACTGGCATACTGGTAAGGGTTAAATATATTACACCAGTTTATTTTGAGCCGTCAATATGAATAATATATTGATTTATATAAGCTGTTTATTTAAGCTTGTTTATTTAAGATGTTGCTATGGAAACTTTGCCTATAATATGCATATGTACCACTATTTTGAAATTACCACGTATTTCTATTATTCTATGTATATAACCCACTGCCATGGAAACCGATGTGCCTGGATCCTAGGAATGTCTGCTGATCTACTCAAATATGGCCGCCGCAGCCTTATGGAAAAGCATCTGAAGTATCCCACACAAGATGGACTCTGTTTGATGCAGCCTAAGATGTCAGAACACCCCCCCGCCTGTATAGGAGCAGCTCAGAACGGCCAAGGACGCATACGCAATGGGACTCGTGAAGCCAGGAGCTGCCGCAGGTGCATGCGCAATCGCCACCGGAAGCGGGGAAGTGACGAGCGGAGTCCTCCGTCACCGGATGTGTGGCGGAAGTGACTCCCAATTACACTGTACACGATTTTAAACGTTTTTAAACGCTTTTTACTATTGTAAACCACTCGTTTTTTACACCAATAGGTATATTGGACTTGGTTCTTACTCCAGTTTTGCTGTAAAATAACCTTTTGTCAGCTTTTTACCATATAATGTATAATCACATCACATGACTGATTATGATGTCACAACCCTTTACCTAAGTGATATGGGTATAAATAGACATGCAGCTTCATTCTGTCCCTACCCCTTGAAGAAGTCTGCTGAGACGAAACGCGTTGGGCCTGTATTGACCACCCACTGCTTTTAAGTTAAGTTTGAATTCCTATCCTTTTATTACTTTTGTATGGTTAAACATAGAAACAATTTTCTTGTAATTTAAAAACCTTTTTTTGAAACAGTTTTTACTCTCATATATATTAAAAAGTATTTTTTATAATTTTATAACATCTTTTGGCGTTTTTATAACACGTAAAAACACTGTTTTTTTTAGCCGCACTTGTCGTCACTATCCCTATACCCCCATTTTCTATACTTTTTAACAATACTATACCAGTGTTGCATTTGTAGGGTAGGGCTGACACCATTTTATAAGGTTACGTGGGCTTTTAGTGTTTTATTGAAATTTTATAGTTCATTTACATAGATTTTACTGAGATTTTTTCGCCTCACAAATGGTGCTATACCATTTCTTTGCACAAATATATATATATATACATACACACAAATATATATTGCGATAACATCATTATAGTATAATGTATTTTAATTTCCCAAAAAGTAGTGTAATTTAAGGATAATATCTAAATTATTTAATTTATTGATTGATTATATTACATAAAAATAAGCTAATGAAATATTTATATTCTTTGAGATAATATTTAAAACTTCAGATGTGATTCTTGACAAAAACCATGAGAAGAATTCAAAATAAGTCTTCTATTTGTCCCTGTGGAGTTTACACATTTTTACACTTGGAAAAAAAAATGCCATAAAATCTTGTGTTTTTCAGAAACAAAAAGAAAACAAAACCACAGTACATAAAGCCAGGACTTTGCGACAATTCAATTGAGGAAGGGGAGAATGTGGACTCCACTTGGAAAAGCTACAGCCAACATCTGGCTATGACAAGCTTGGCTGGTCAGTATATAACAGTGAAACCCATGGCCTGGGCCAAAATAGTTAAAGCATTTTGCTATACTTTATGTCAGTACTGGACCCAGCAAGTCCAGGTGGCCATAAACTGCTTGACTATGCTGGTGTATAATGCCTCATAATACAATATAACACTCCACAAAAGAATCAATAATTTACATAAAGGCTCCTCTTTCACCAATTTATGAATTATAAAACTCCAATGCAATCCTCTATTTGCTTGATGTTTTTAATTCTTAGGGAATAATAAAAAAAGATAATTTATGGATGTCACATACTGTTAGTGGCAGAACCCTGTCTTGTGAGATCTTGCAGCAATGAGTTATAATTTACAATGTGCAATACTTAATTTATATAGTCTTAAGTGATAATCAAATCGTTAATGCATAGAGGGCATAATTCATGTTTGTAAGTAAAGCAAAAAAAAGTATGTAACTTTGTGTTTGGAACAAACCATGTTGCCATGTAAGGAGAACAAATACATTTATATTTTTTCTGTGCAAGGTAAATACAGGCTGCTTTTGCATGTAGCCCACAAATGTGAGGCAGTTTTTTTACAATGCAATTTAGATTTCAGTTTGAGATATGCTGCCCAAATCTAAATCTCTCTGCAAATCTTACATCTACCCCATCTGAAGTGCAACATGGCTTTGCCCAGTTGCTTGCTTTTTTGCTTTACTTACAAGCATTAATCAGCAGTGGCATAACTAGGGTGGGGCGAGCAGGGTGTGTGCTCTGGGCACTATGGAAGACCCAGGAGAGGGGGGTCCCACCGGCCAGGGCATTGCACCAACACTGGCCATCTGCCAGTCACCTTTGCACTGCACTGCCCTCCGACCACCCACTATGCACCACAACTCCTGCCCACTATTGGGGCTCACCATCCAGTGCCTCCTGCCTGTCCTCACCATTGGCTCTTAGCTTCCAACTTCTATCTGTACTCACCATTGACTCCCAACTGGTGAGGGGGGAGACACAAACAATGAAGGCGGTGAGACATAGATTTAAGAGAAGGTGAGACAGACAATGGGAGAAGGGGGTGGAAGAGACATGTAGAGACATTAAAGGTGGGGGAGAGACACTGCACTTATACACATATTGATGGGGGAAGACATTGCACTGAGACATAGATTGAAGGGAGGGAGACACAGAGAGATAGAATCAATGCAGGGGGAATAGACACAGGGAGACAAAGAATGAAGGGGGGAGACTCAGATAGACAGAATGATGTGGGGGAAGAGACACAGAGAGACATAGAATGAAGGGGTGATGAGACATAGAATGAAGGGGGGACACAGAGAGACATAGAGTTAAGGACTGGAAATGATAGTGTGGTTGAGAGATGATGCGGGGGGGGGGTGATGTTGTGCTGAGAGAAGACGCAGGGGGTAATGATGGTGTGCTGAGAGATGATGCAGGGGTAGATAATGGTGTGCTGAGAGACAATGCAGGGGAGATGATGATGTGCTGAAAGACGACGCAGTGTGGTAATGATGGTGGCTGAGAGATGATTCAGTGGAGCTGATGGTGTGCTGAGAGACAACACAGTTGGGAGTTGATCGTGTGCTGAGAGATGATGCGGGGGGAGATGATGGTGTGTTGAGAAACAACGCAGTGGGTTGGTGACTGTGTGCTGAAAAATGGATGGGGGAGATGATGTTGTGGCTGAGAGACACAGGGGGAGATGGTGTGGCTGAGGGTTGCAGGGGGAGATGGTGTGACTGAGGGACATAGGGGGGAGATGGTGTGGCTGAGAGATTCAGAGGTCAGGAAGTGTGACGGGGGGCCCAAGTCTGGTTGAACTGCTATTGTATGATAATGACATTGTTATTATTCCTACACAAACAGGCATCTTCCAGGCAATATGACCTAAATGAATAGTGAATACCGACTAAAGATGCCCTCTTCCCAGGGAGGATGCAATTCTTCAGGGGCTCCACATTGTGAGAAACCATCATATAGGTAAGCACATTACCTATATAATGGTAAATTACCTATATGATGCATATGCACCATATGCAATGGAAAGGAATGTTCCCAGAGTGATGAGAGATGGGTGGCGTGTCATGCTGGCACAACCCATTTTCACTGACCATGCCTCTTCCGAGTTGTGGCCACACCAACTTATTTGGTGCCCTTCAGATAAGATAATGCATACAATTTAATTTTCCAATATATAATTCCCTATAAAACATAACATAAAACATGATAAATAATGATAAGCTCCAAGTAGACTGTCCAAACAGCTAATATTTCATGATGGTATAGCTGAACCTGGATAAGTTCCATTCAGGTAGACAATCTATATTAATTGTTGGAAATAATATTCTGTAGTTTAGTGACAGTGCTGTACTGAATGGTATAAGGGACTTCAATGAAGTGTGATTATCAATAGTGATCATCAGATCATTAAGTAATAATTTTATAATTATATCAGGATTTGTTTGTGCCTGATTATTTAATCTGTAAGTTACCAAATAGTACATTGCAAGTTCATCATGCTACAAACCAGAGGAAGTATTTATTTTAATACTTTTTTTACACACTGTTTAGTTCAACAGTATTTTTAATGTACTTCTACAGTTCTTAAACATGCTGGTGCTTGTAGTTCTGCAAGAGCCAGCATAATCAACCAGTTTATAACTGTGAATGTTTGATAGAACCAGTAATATTTATTGTACAGTACTGTATGTCCTTGTTGTGGCTTTGGTGCCTAGGCTATGAGTGATGGTGTTTAGGTTGTTTGCTAGGAACAGTACTATTTATTGTACAGTATGTTCTTGTTGTGGCTTTGGTATCTGTGATATTAGTGTATTAGAATGCTTAATATTTGTAGACACTCCCTTAGTAATATGTGTAAGCCTGAATCTTCAGTGATGGTCCCTGGGACCAGGGGCATGCTGGGAAGTAGGTGGTCCAGTGTGCAGTGTGCCTGGAATTGGTGATGAAATAAAACAGCACAGCAGTGAACTCACATGTCTCTGTGTCCTGATGACTGGATTTACAACATATGAACAAAACAGTATCTAGGCTATATGTGATGGTGTTTGGGTCTTTTCCATTTTCCAACAAAAAAAATGTCTATGACAGAGTGGAATGGCAATTACTGGACACATTTATATATATCTAGCATTACCCTTTTTCAGGAATCATAAACTGGTTCTGATGCAGTAATGAGACAGTAATAGCTCTAATGTCTGGACAAGAGCAACCAAGTAAGTAAGCGTTCCTACCTTTGTACATCTTGGTAGTATTGTCCAGATGTCAAGCAACCTGTTAGTGTGTCCCTCAATGTTCTAAAACTGTGCTCCAGGGGATTCCAAAGCTTCATCTTTATAGCCAAATGTTATACTGTGACACAGCGGCGGAACTTGCGCCAGTGCAAGCGGTGCAGTGCACCGAGGCCCAGCGATGTGAAGGGGCCCACAGCCGGCAGCAGTATAATGAGTCAGACTGACTCATTACACACTGCCGCTGCTGCGATGCGGGCCTTGAGGAAAACTGTACATGGTCCCCAGCGCCAGTGATGTGAGAAGGCTGATCGCATCGGTATCCGGACTCCAGGTTGACAACAAAAAGGTCGACACACATTAGGTCAACACCAATTGGTCGACACACCTTATTTCAACATGGACAAAAGGTCGACATGGATAAAAGGTCGACGTGAACAAGGTCTACATGGAAAAAGGTCGACGTGAGTTTTTCACAATTTTTTTCTTTTTTTGAACCTTTTCATACTTAACGATCCACGTGGAATACGATTGGAATGGTAATCTTGCCCAAAGCATGGTGAGCGAAGCGAGCCATGCGAGGTAATGGAGTGCACTAATTGGGGTTCCCGATCACTCTACGAAGAAAACAACACCAAAAAAAACATAAAAAACTCATGTGGACCTTTATCCATGTTGACCTTGTTCAAGTCGACCTTTTGTCTATGTCGACCTTTTGTCCATGTCGACCCAAGGTGTGTCGACCAATTGGGGTCGACCTAAGGTGTGTCGACCTTGTTGGTGTCGACCTGGAGTCCCAGACCCATCGCATCACCCTTCATCTGGCACCACACGCTGCTGCAGCTCTCAGCTTCCTGGACTGAGTTTCTGCATGCTGGGAGAAGGGGGAGGGAGGAGGGGGAGGCACGGCAGCAGTTTTTATGTACAGAAGAGTGAGGAGACGTCACGTCAGTGCACTCAGCCCCTGCAGTGAGGAGCCTTACCGTAGCTAGAGACAGGAGGTGCAGAGTGTGAAACTTGTGGAAAAAGAAAACATACGTAAAGAGTGTGTGTTTTGCTAGCTGTGTGTGTGTGTGTGTTAAGCTATGGGTGTGTGTGTTTCTGTATATACTGTGTATGTATTTTACTATGTGTGTTTAGCTGTATTTATGTGTGTTGCGTGTGTGTGTTTTCTGTGGGTGTGTCTGTGTATATGTGTTTTAATATGTGTGTGTGTATATCGATATCTACAGATGTAGCCACATTCATCCAACCCACGATGAGTACTCATTACGGCATGGATGGCGCAACTAGTGTGCCCATGTCTATGAAGCGCGCGTGTGTGTACGGAGGCTGCGACTAGCCACAGCACAGCGTTCACTGCAGCTTGATGTGATGCGTATGCCAGTTCCAACACATTGCGACAATGATGAGGCTGGCTACATCTGTATCTATCTCACATTCCTGGTAGTAGATGTTGACGTGTGCATCGCTCCACTGGGTGGCGTACTGTGTATAAGCCTCTCTACTGTGTGGCGTACTGTGTATAAGCCTCTCTACTGTGTGGCGTACCGTGTATAAGGCTCTCTACTGTGTGGCGTACCGCGAATAAGGCTCTCTACTGTGTGGCGTACCATGTATAACGCTCTCTACTGTGTGGTGTACCATGTATAAGGCTCTCTACTGTGTGGCGTACCGTGTATAAGGCTCTCTATTGTGTGGCGTACTATGTATAAGGCTCTCTACTGTGTGGCGTACCATGTATAAGGCTCTCTACTGTGTGGCGTGCCGTGTATAAGGCTCTCTACTGTGTGGCGTACCATGTATAAGGCTCTCTATTGTGTGGTGTACCGTGTATAAGGCTCCCTACTGTGTGGCATACCGTGTATAAGCCTCTCTACTGTGTGGCGTACCGTGTATAAGGCTATCTACTGTGTGTCGTTCGTGTTGAAGCCTCTCTACTGCGTGGCGTACCGTGTATAAGCCTCTCTACTGTGTGGCGTAACGTATATAAGCCTCTCTACTGTGTGGCATAATGTGTATAAGCTTCTCTATTATGGGGGTATTCAATTTCGGCTAGCTGAAAAAATGGTACTAATTCAACCATGGGTATTCAATTGCGGGCGTTTACGCCTGTTTTTGAATCCCTTTTCGCCCACGACTTTTCACTTCTTTTTGTTGAATTGGTATGGGAGAAAACGGACCCAAAAAATGGGTGAAAATGCCTGCAAATTTGGCAAAGTTTGGCAAAACACATGGATCACCAGAAAATTTGTCGATCCACGTGGTTTTCGCTAGTGCTGGACTTTTTGACCAGCTGAAAAATCTTGCACAGGCATTGAATAGGGGCAATGTCATTCGCCCTAAAAACTACCATTAATTGATGATTTTTAGACTAGCAATAATTGAATACCTCCCTATGTGTTGTAACATGTATAAGCTTCTCTACTGTGTGGCGTACCCTGTATAAGGCTCTCTACTGTGTGGTGCAACATGTATAAGGCTCTCTACTGTGTGGCGTACCATGTATAAGGCTCTCTACTGTGTGGTGCAACGTGTATAAGGCTCTCTACTGTCTGGCTACCGTGTATAAGCTTCTCTACTGTGTGGCACACCCTGTATATGGCACTCTTCTGTGTGGTGTATAAGGCTCTTTACTCTGTGGCGCACTGCAAATTCGGAGTACTATTGTGTGGCAACACCCCTTGTTAGAGAGACAAAACACCGTATTTTGCGTGATGCCCTTTCACTGTTTTTAATATAGGAGGGGGCCCAATGCATATTGTTGCACCTGGGCCCACCATTCTCTAGTTCCGCCACTGCTGTGACATCAATCATGACCAATGACAAAAAGTAGCAAATAATGTGAATTCAATAGCATTATTTCCATAAATTGTATAACATACTTTTTACTTATTGTAATAAGACGCATTTAAGCAGGCTTAATTTCCTGGAAGCAAGCTTATACATCAACAAGGGAAAAAATCCTGTTCTAACAGCTACTTAGGGAAAGTCACTTAGAAAAGAACATTTCGTACTAAAAGTTGAATGTGAGTGTTTAACTCTTTAAAGGCGTTACATCACCATCATTAAAGATACAGATACATAAAATGAGGTGATCGCAACATATGTGTGATTATTTATTCATACATATGGAATATAGAAAAGCAATCATAGATAAGCCCACAGGAAAGAGAATTTTAGTGCAAAAAAAACCCCTAAATATTTAATGTGTTTCTTACTGAAGTTATTTCTTGAATGTCATTTGCATACATATGGTTACTTATACTAAATGACTGCAGCAAAACTCATACACAAACTATTGAAATACATTTAAACAATACCAAAGATGCAGAGCCAACCCTAACCAATATGATGCCCTAGGCAAGATTTTGGCTGGTGCCCCCTAGCACCACCGCTAGTTCCGAATATGACCCTGCACCCCTTTCCCAGCACCATCACCCCTCACCCATAGCAGTCCTTATGTTGTTGTTCCTACCCCTATATTTTAAATAGGAACAGTGCGCACATTCGGCACACAACCCAAAAAGGGGTGTGTTTTTGCTGGCAAGAGGCATGGCCAGACAATAGTATCCCCAATTCAAATGACGCCCCACAATACTGCAACTTTATTCACATTTTATCATGCGATAGTGTCCCTAATTCATGTTATATCACACAGTAGTACCACTTTACCTTATTAACGTGCCCCTTATTCACATTACATCACACTGAATTGCTCCTTATTCACATTACACCACACCGTATTGCTCTTTATTCACATTAGACCACACAGTAGTGCCCTCTCTATATGTAACTCCTTATACATATAATGCCACACATTAGTAATGCCTTTCTACACATAATACCACACAGTAATGCCCCTTACACATATGACACACATTATAAATGCCCTTATACACATAATGTCCCTTACACATATGGCACACATTATTAATGCCCTTATACACATGACACACAAAATGCCCCTTACACATTCACTGCACATTTGTAATGCATTTATACACATGACATGCATAATGCCCCTTATGCTGAACACTATTGCACAACCAGCTCTTGTTGGATACAGATCTGTCCTCATTAATCTTGCCTCAATGTGCCATGCAGCAGGAGATGCCTGGCGTGAGTCACATGGAAGCACTGCTAAAGTTGGGAGCCTTTTTTTGATAAAAAGGCATCTTATTTGCATTGCTATGTGGCTAAGATACACAAGCAGCTTCTTCTGATTAAAATGATATGCGGCATGCCTATATACTGTGTTTGACTGTGAATACAAAATGCTACACAAAGAATATAGGCATGCCGCATATCATTTTAATCAGCAGACACTACTGGTGCCCCTCAACACACCAAATGCCCTAGGCATTTATCTAGTTTGCCTATGCCTAGGGCCGGCTCTGCAAAGATGCAATCTCTGGCTGTATCAGTACAAGTAACTTACTAATACATATCATGTTTTATCCTGTTTAATAGAATGTATTGGATGTATACAGTATTTATTGGATGCATATTGAATGTATTTTAAAAATACTTTGTATTACAGTTTAAATAAGTCTTGTTCATCTTAGACAATTACAAGAAAATGAAAGGTCATTTTGAATGTTTTTGTTGTAACTGTTCCAGCATTTTATTTTTTTTCAAGAATGAATATAGAGATACTAGTCCCAGCTGAATGTGCGTTGGTCATAATGTGCTAGTGGGGAACTACAGCAGACAAAGAGAAACCAGATAAATTAATGAGAGAAATGTAAAGCTCATTGCATTCAATACAAAATGTTCTGATATACAGTAGACGAAGTTGTTTTACGAAACAGTTTAAAGTCAGATTGGTCGATATAGGAATGCCTATTAAATTCACAAGGTTGCATGTTCAAAAACACTGCCATTATGATTAGAGATCTGATGTCACAATATTTGAAACTAGAGAAGTTGAACTTCGGAAGGAACAAAAGGCAAGAGGTGCTGTAAAGAGCAGAACATGAAGCAATCTTTACTGGGGTAAATGAGTACAAACTGCTAATAGGGAGTCATTCCGAGTTGATCGCTCACTACGGATTTTCGCAGCACAGCGATTATGGCAGAATGGGGCTAATCTGCACATGCGTATGCACCGCAATGCGCAGGCGCGTCGTACAAGTACAAAGAGCTTTGTGGTTTTGCACACGTTCAAGCGACGATTCCAGACGCACTGGCGGACGCAAGGAAATTGACAGGAAGTGGGAATTTCTGGGTGTCAACTGACCGTTTTCTGGGAGTGTTTGGAAAAACGCAGGCGTGGCCGGGCGTTTGCTGGGCGGGTATCTGACGTCAATACCGGGACCTTCATCGCAGCAATCATCGCACAGAATAAGTAACTACAGGGCTGGTCTTGTTCTGCACAAAATGTGTTTGCTGCTGCTCGGCTGCACAGGCGTTTGCACTCCTGCAAAGCAAAAATACACTCTGCATTTGCACGGCTGCTAAAAGTAGCTAGCGAGCGATAAACTTGGAATGAGGGCCATAGTATGAAGAGAGGTGATAAATATAGATGTACAAGACACTGCTGATAGTATCTGTAGAAATTGTGAACACAATCGTTACAAGGAAAGGTTCACAGTATTTTGTGTGGTACCCCACCCAAGTTTGGGTATCCCTTTAAAATACATGGAGATCTGAAGAGGTATTTGGCAAGTACAGAAATGTGTATGCATATCTGTTGTTTTGTTATAGAAAACATTCACACTGCTTCATTTATTCTGCAGCCTCATTTCATGGACACTACAGGTACCGCGGAAGTTAACTTTTTTCCTCAGTTTGGTCATATGCACAGCATGATTGGTTGGAGAAGCTGGCTGCACATGGACAGTATGAGGAAGGAGTCTGCGGGAAGGGAGCATCATGCAGCCAGTTGGTGGGAAAGCAGTGGTCAGCCAAGTCAGGCAGGAGTGCTGAGCAGCTCCATCCAGTGAACAGGGAACTGTGAGAGGTTCCTCAGGAGCAAGACTGGACTGGCGCACGGGGGAACAGGGAAAACCCCCAATGGGCCCCACTGACTGAGGACCCACCTTTCCTCTAGGGATCAGGCCCCAGACTGTGATAAATTATCATGCATGGAATATATTTATAAAGGGTCCCAGACCATACATTCTAATAGTTAGCCAAGCCAGTGTGTTGATTGTCCACACCCCCTCTGCAGGCTCATAACACCCCTCAGCATGGACCATTGCCACTGCATTCCTTGGTGGGCCCTTCATACTCCAGTGCGACATTGCTCAGGAGCCATAACAGTAGGAGACAGGGGGTTCTCTCCCCAGGCAGCAGGTAAGCAGCACTGACAGCCAGGCTGACACCCACCCCATTTCCTCTACAGGTCAGGGGTATGTGACAGCCTTAAAGTTTAACTCCAATAGCAACATCCAGGACCAGAGAGCAGCTGAGTGAATGGAGAGATTGTTATCTACAGCTGTGGCTTTTATCTAAGGAACTACAGTAACACTGCCAGCGAAAAGGTCTATAAGCACCATTGCTCACTATTACCACTGACCCTTTAAACTCATCATTAAGTACCTACTCTCTGCTGTATAGTCCAGTTAACACTTCTCCATCCTGTGTCATTGATGTTATACATTTGCTGCACACAAACAAGCCTGATTAATCCATTTTGTGCTGACATACTGTGGTCTGAGATTTGCCTGTAAGAGACTCAGTGATAGATATAAAGTCAAGTGTCTGGAAATCGGCCAAATGTTCTTTTACTGTGTGCAGTCTGCACACAGTAAAGTAACTTCTTATGCTGCTCTGGTGCAAGCAATATTCTGCTAAAATATCTTCTCTTATATACTATGCCGGCAACAGACTTTGTAGCTGCAAACCATGGCCCTCATTCCGAGTTGTTCGCTCGCTAGCCGCTTTTCGCAGCAGTGCACATGCTAAGCCACCGCCCTCTGGGAGTGAATCTTAGCTTAGCAGAATTGCGAACGAAAGATTCGCAAAATTGCGAATAGAAATTTCTTTGCAGTTTCTGAGTAGCTCGAGACTTACTCTGCCACTGCGATCAGTTCAGTCAGTTTCGTTCCTGGTTTGACATCACAAACACACCCAGCGTTCGGCCAGGCACTCCCCTGTTTCTCCAGCCACTCCCGCGTTTTTCCCAGAAATGGCAGCGTTTTTTCACACACACCCATAAAACGGCCAGTTTCCGCCCAGAAACACCCACTTCCTGTCAATCACACTCCGATCACCAGAACGAAGAAAAAACCTCGTAATGCCGTGAGTAAAATACCAAACTTCTTAGCAAATTTACTTGATGCAGCCGCAGTGCGAACATTGCGCATGCGCAGTTAGCGTAAAATCGCACCGATGCGAAGGAAAATAACGAGCGAACAACTCGGAATGAGGGCCCATGTACATGCTTGTTATGAACTTGGCTTTAAGTAACTCATGCTAATTGCAGATAATTCAAATCATTCACCATTATATAGTATTTTGCTCTGTAAGAACTGAATTGTTAAGCTCCTGCAGATGTCAATAGACTCACCCACCTCATTGTCCCAGTTTATAAATAATTAATTCCACCTAACTTTAGACTCTCACAATAATAACTTTGCAAGGACAGACATATAAGTAACACTACAAGGATTGAGCCGTTATCTCTCAGTGCTACCATGCACTGTAAAAAAAAAGTTTGTTTCAAATAGCTTTGTCAGGGAATAAGAACTTTGCTCTATCCATACAACTTGCCTGATACATCATATGAGCAAATTCTAAGGGGTAAATTTACTAAGATGGGAGTTCTATTTAAGATGAGATGTTGCCCATAGCAACCAATCAGATTCTACTTCTTATTTATATAGCACCTTCTATAAGATAATACCTGAATCTGATTGGCAACATCCCATGTTAAATATAACTCCCATCTTAGTAAATTTACCCCTAAGAGTGTGAGTACTCCCAACTTGTTCTGCAACAGAGTATCCAACAGTAATCAACCGTTACATTAAGGAGATTAATCCTCAAGGACTCTTCTATGTGCACCACCTCTACTGCTTCAATTACTGAATAATATATTGCAGGTGATTGATAGTTTATATGGTATTTACTGCGCAGTAACTTACACTTGGATAATTTATTATAGTTATTTTGGCTAGTCTGTACGTGTTGTGATTAACATGCTGGCTGTCAGGATCCCGATGTCAAAATCCTGACAGCCGACAATACCAACAGCCAGAATACAGGCGCAACAGGGCTATTCCTACATGTGGGTGTCCACAACACCCAAAGATTGGGAATATATCCTGTGGCAAGTGCAGAGAGCCCACAAGGGGACTCTTAGCGCTCACCCGCTGGTGGCATTCTGGTGGATCCGATGCTGCTGGCGGGATATTGACAGCTGGTATCTCATCTGCCAGAAAATCGTATGTATTCCGTCTGTACTTATACTGCAAATGTTGGTTTTATTGAAACCAATTATTATTAATGTGATGGATACCGTTATGGGTTGAGGTAATGCCATTTTATCTGAGTATGGGTTAATGCTTTGCTTTAGAAAGAAGTACGTTTGTACAGTTTTCCAGTAATATACTATAAAATTGTTATTTGTATTGTACATTGAGAATTGATGCTGTATGTTGACAATAACTATGATAGTGTCTGGCTGACATATAGTTATAATACCTCTGAAGCTTTAAAATTATTTCAGGAGCCCACCTCCTGAATAAAGCGTATTAATCTTGAACAATGGGGGTAATTCTGAGTTGATCGCAGCAGCCAGTTTGTTAGCAATTGGGCAAAACTATATGCACTGCAGGGGGGCAGATATAACATTTGCAGAGAGAGTTAGATTTGAGTGGGTTATTTTGTTTCTGTGCATGGTAAATACTGGTTGCTTTATTTTTACACTGCAATTTAGATTTCAGTTTGAATACACCCGACCCAAATCTAACGATCTCTGCAAATGTTATATCTGCCCCCCTGAAGTGCATATGGTTTTGCCCAATTGCTAACAAACTTTCTGCTGCGATCAACTCAGAATTACCCCAATTACCATTATCACTTTTGTCTGTTGGAATATCATTCTTACCTCTCTATGACACTAAAACACTTGAGAGAACCAGAGCAGTGCAAAGGACCATAAAGTTATCCGGTAAGGTCAGAGCTGGATTTAGACCTTATGGGGCCCTAGGCTAGAAACCAGTTTGGGGCTCACTCCCTCAAACAATCCATAGCACTATATTTTACACATTATGCCACACACCAAAATGCCCCTTACATAATATTCCACACACCATAATGCCACTTACATATTATGCCACACACCATAATGTCCCTTACACATGCCACACACCATAATGTCCCTTACACAATATTCCACACAGCATAATGCCCCTTACATATTATGCCACACACCTATGCACCACACCATAGTGTCCCTTACACATTATGCCACACACCATAATGCGCCTTACACAATATGCCACACACCATAATTCCCCTTACACAATATACCACATCATAATGCCCCATATACATTATGCCACAAACCATAATGGCCCTTATAACATTATGCACCACACCATAAAGCCCCTTACACAATATGCCACACCATAATTCCCAGGGGGGTAACTAGAACTGTGTGGGCCCCATAGCAAAATCTTTAAAGGCCCCCCTCCCTTTGTCACTACAGTGCTGCTTATGGGAACAAGAGAAATGGTGTGAGGGAAGTGAAAGAGAGACAAAGAGGGTGTCAGGAGGAGAAAGAGGTAGAGGAGCGAGAAAGAGAGAGAGGAGGGTTTCATGTAGAAATAGAGAATGACAGAAAGAGAGAAGCAAGAGAGAGAGAGGGGTTGTCAGGGAGAAACAGTAAGAAAGGGAGAGAGAGAGAGGGTGTGAGAGAGAGCGGTGGGAGGAGTAAGAGAAAGAGGGAGGGGAGTGAGCAGGAGTGAGAGAGAGAGCGTGTCAGGGAGGAGAGAAAGAGAGGGGAATGAGTGAGAACATCATTGAGAAACAGAGAAGGAGAGATAAAGAGTACCAAGGAAAGACAGAGAGAGAGAGGGAACAAGAGAGAGACAGGGAGGTGTCAGCAAAAAGAGTGTCAGGGAGACAGAAACAGTGTCAGGTGAGAGAGAATGAGGTACAGTACAGTGTTCGAGAGAGAGATGAAAGTACAGTGTCAGGGAGAGCAAGGGAGAGAGACAGCATAAGAGAGAGAGAGAGATGGAGAAATAGTGTGCACGAGAGAGAAATACAGTGTCACCAGTAGAGTAAGGGAGAGAGTGTCAGGTAGAGATGGAGAGACAATGCACCTAATTCAGAGTTGATCGCAACAGTAAATATGTTAGCAGTTGGGCAAAACCATGTGCACTGCTGGGGCAGATATAACATGTGCAGAGAGAGTTAGATTTGAGTGTCAGGGGGAGTGAGAGACAGTGTCGGGAAGAGAGAGAGAAGGGGAGCAAGAGCGAGAGGGTGAGGCGTGAGCAAGAAAGAGAGATAGAGTGTAAGGGAGGGAGATAAAGAGAGGGGAACAAGGGAGAGAGTGTTGGAGAGAAAGAATTGGAGAGAAAGGGGGTGTCAGGAAGAAAGAGAGTGTATGTCAGGGAGAGAGAGAGAAAAAGAGAGTGTGTGTCAAGGAGAGAGAGAAAGTGTCAGAGAGAGGCAAAATCAGTTAAAGAGAGTGACAAAGAGAGACAGGGAGAGAGAGAGTGAGTGTCAGGGAGAGAGAGGGAGAGTGAACAGGAGAAAGAGAGGGGGATAGGAAGGGGGGAGCAGAAGAGAGAAGGAGTGGACTGAGCAGGAAAGAGATGGGTAGAGAGAGAGGGAAGGGGTGAGCAGGAGAGAGGAAGTGGAGAGGAGAGGGGGAGTGAGCAGGAGAGAGCAAGAGAGATTGAGTGGGAGAGAGCAGGAGGGGGGGGGGCGTGGGAGTGAGCAAGAGCGAGAGAGGGGGAGAGAAAGAGGGAGTGGGAGTGAGAGAGGGGGAGAGGGAGGAGGAGTGAGCAGGAGATAGAGAGGGAGAGAAAGAGAGAGGGAGTAGGAGTGAGCAAGAGCGAGAGAGGGGTGATAAGGAGGGGGTGTGAGCAGGAGAAAGAGGGGGAGGTAGAGAGGGAGGTGGAGTGAGTAGGAGAGATAGAGGGGAGAGAAAGAGAGAGGGAGTGGGAGTGAGTAGGAGTGAGAGAGGGATTGAGGGGGCATAAGCAGGAGAGAAAGAGGGGTAGAGAGAGACATAGGGAAAGAGAGAGAGAGAGTGGGAATAAGCAGGAGAGAGAGGGGGGGAAATAAGCAGGACAGACATTACCTGATTACTGCACAAGTCTTTGATGGGGCAGGCACTTCGCTGCATTAGGCCCCACTCCTAAATACCCGCAAATCGCAGCACTGCATTCCCTGCTGACAGCAATGTAGGGGGCGGGGCAGTGCGGACAGGACAGGCTGGGACAATGTTTGCCATTGTGTGGGTCCCACTACATTCCCCATGGCTGTGGAGGTACCCAGTTACAAGGTGCAGAGGGAGCTGTGAGCCCTGGAAGCAGCCAGGGCTCCGAAGCAGCTGCACCTTCTGCACCCTCGGTAGTTATGCCACTGGTAATGCCCCTTACACATAATGTCTTACACCATAATGCCCATTTCACAATATGCCACATACTGTTATGCCCCTTACACATTATGCACCACACCATAATGCCCCTTATTACATAATGCCTCACACTGTAATGCCATTTACACAATATGCACCACACCATTATGCCCCTTATTACATTATACCACACACTTTAATGCCACCTAGACAATATGCACCACACCGTAGTGCCCCTTACACATGTATACTCACCAGGCTTTCCCAGGATCCATCCATTGCTGTCTCTGGGACCTTGCCTGCTCCTGCGTCTGTTTCCTGTGGTCACTTATCAGTATACTGCAGCTGGATCAGACCTGGAGGAGGTAATTACACAGCGGCACTCAGAGACTTTCTCAAAGTGCAAGTGTATTAAAGCATCATATATGCAGCAAGTGTCAGCTGTATCTATTATGCTTTAATACACTTGCACTTTGAAAAAGTCTCTAAGTGCCGTTGCCTGTTTCCTGTATCCAGAGGTCACACACACACACACACACACACACACACACACACACACACACACACACACACATATATAGTAACATAGTAACTAAGGTTGAAAAAAGACAATTGTCCATTGAGTTCAACCTATTTGTGGTCTCCTATGCAGTCTTATTATAGGACTAGTTATTTTTATGTTAGGACTAGTTATATTAACTATAATGCGTGCCTATGCACCATAACCTTGAATATCTATATCCAATAGGAATTTATCTAACCCATTCTTAAAGGTGTTGACTGAGTCCGCCATTGCTACTCTCTCAGGCAGGGAATTCCAAACACGTATTGTCCTTGAAAAAACCTTTTCGCCTCAATGTGCGGAAACTCCTCTACTCTAACCTAAGCGAGTGACCACGTGTCCTCTGTGCTGATCTTATAGAAAACAGGTCCCTCCCAAGCTCTGTGTATTGACCCCTTATATATTTGTAGATGTTGATAATGTCCCCTCTTAGTCTCCTCTTTTCCAATGTAAACATGCCTAGCCTTGCAAGCCTTTCCTCGTATTCCAGCTTCTCCATACCCTTGATTAGCTTGGTCGCCCGCCTCTGAACCTTTTCTAGCTCCAGGATATCCTTTTTGTAATATGGTGCCCAAAATTGCACACAGTATTCAAGATGTGGCCTCACTAGTGATTTATATAATGGGAGTATAATACTCTCATCCCTTGCATCAATTCCCCATTTTATGCATGCTAATATCTTATTAGCCTTCTTTGCTGCACTCCTACTTTGGGTACTGCTGCTTAATTTGTTATCTATGTGAACCCCTAAGTCTTTTTCCAGTACAGAATCCCCTAATATTACCCCATTTAGTGTGTAGGTATTATTTTTGGTCTTGCCCCCACAGTGCATTACCTTACACTTGTCTGTGTTGAATGTCATTCTCCATTTTGCTGCCAATGCTTCCAGTTTAGTTAAGTCGTTCTGAAGAGACTCAGCATCCCCCTTCATATTTATAACCTTGCACAATTTGATATCGTCTGCGAAAATTTACACCATGCTCTCTAGACCTACTGTTAGGTCATTGATGAAAATGTTGAACAAAAGAGGTCCAAGTACAGACCCTTGTGGCAAACCACTTAGTACTTTATTCCAATTTGAAAATGATCCATTGACCACAACGCGCTGCTCCCTATTATCAAACCAATTACTGACCCAAGTGCATATTGTGCTCCCTAGCCCTATTTCTTGTAGCTTATAGATAAGACACATGTGTGGTACAGTGTCAAAAGCTTTGGCAAAGTCTAAAAAGATTATATCAACCTCCTTACCCTGATCAAGGTTCACACTTACTGTTTCATAAAAGCCAAGTAAGTTGGTCTGACATGATCTGTCCTTCACAAATCCATGTTGGTTCCTTATAATGACCTTATTTGCTTCAAGGAACTTTTGAATACTGTCCCTTAGAATACCTTCCAATACTTTCCCCACTATAGATGTAAGACTAACTGGTCTATAATTACCTGGTTCAGCTTTGCTCCCCTTTTTGAATAACTGCACTACCTTCTTTGGGAACCATACCCGATTTAACTGAATCCATGAAGATCAAAAATAGAGGTCTTGCTAGTTCAGCGTGCAGCTCCATAAGAACCCTCGGGTGAATTCCATCGGGAACAGGTGACTTATTAATCTTTAACTTTTTTAATCAGTCACAGACTACCTCCTCACATAAATAAGCATTTAGCAGTGGGACATTATCTTTGTTGAGATTTTGTGTTAGACCCAGCATTTGGTCCTCTCTGGTAAATACCGTTTAAAAAAACTTGTTTAGTTTGTTTGCTATGTCATTATCATTTTTTATTAAGACTCCCCTCTTGTCCTTTAAAGGGCCTATACTCACCTTCTTTAGTCTCTTGCTGTTGATGTACTTAAAAAAAATGGGATTCGCTTTGCTTTTCTTTGCTGCTAGTTTTTCAGTTTATACTTTAGCCGCCCTTATTCCTTTTTTGCATATTTTGTTACAGTCCTTACAGTGCTGAAATGACTCCTCATCACACTCAGATTTGTATTTTTTAAATGCTCATCTTTTTTTGTCCATTAATTCCTTTATATTTTTGTTAAACCACATTGGTTTGGGATTTTTAGTCCTTTTTTTTGCTGCTGGTGGGAATAAATTTACGAGTATTGTTAATTAGCAGTGATTTTAACACATCCCATTTCTCTGTAGTATTTTTTCCTTGAAACAGAATATCCCATTCAATGTCCCTTAACTCTTCCTTCATCATGTCAAAGTTGGCTTTGCTAAAGTTTAGAACCTAGTTGAGCCAGTATAGGACTGCTTATGAAAACTGATATTGCATGTGACCATATTGTGGTCGCTGTTACCTATGGGCTCTCCTACTTCAATATTTGATACCAATTCCCCATTGTTAGTTAACACCAGGTCTAAGATTGCATTGTACCTAGTTGGTTCCTTGATTAATTGAACTAAGTAATTATCATTTAACGTGTTTAAAAACATATTGCCCTATCACAAGAATTGATTTTCCAGTTTATCTCGGGATAGTTAAAGTCTCCCATCACTACTATGTCTCCTACTCCTGCTGCTCTTTCAATTTGATTCAGTAACAATTTCTCATCAGACACATTAATACCAGGCGGCCTGTAGCATAACCCCAATAATAACTTCTTTATTCCTATACCCCCACATGCAAAAGTATCAGTCACCTGGCTGGCTAGAGAGCATTCACAGTCAGTATTCATGTGCTTATGAATCATGCCGTAGTGGAGGCATCAACTATTGTTGGTGACATCACGCGTGGCGCAGAGGAGATGCAGTCACACTATGGGCTTCCACTGCACCCGCCCCGCAATATGATAATGTTTGGTGAACTGCAGGTGCCGGATGGCCATGAGAGGTGGTGGGTGGTCGACCTCTAGGATTTCAGTGAGCAGGGCCTCAGATGGAGATGGCCAATGGCAGACAGGCTGTTTTACAGGAAAAAATGTTTTCCTGTCTACAGCTACAGATCAGTGATCAGGGACAGATTTCAAGGGCTCGGCTACGGGCCCTTGGGACCCGCCGGGCCCTTGGCAGGCACCTACTGTAGGTTGCCTAGCGGTAAATCCAGCCCTCGGTTAGGCTCAAGACCACTACACCTCACTGCACGACACCTTACTGCACAAAACCTATATTTACAGATGTGTCCTTTTACATCTTTGCTCTGTGCACCACAAGTCGCACTACACATAACGCATGAGTGCTGCGTGACTCGGTAGCGATGGCCATCTTTGCGTTTTTACATGAAAATGCATCTTAGATGCAAAGTACTGTAATAGGATGCACAAGCAGTTATTTCTGATTAAAATGATATGCAGCATGCCTATATTCTGTGTGTGACTGCAACTGTATTTGCATACAAAATGCTATGCTACAGTGTCCTCTTACATCCTTGCTGCAGTCACGCTAAACAGCCCTTGAAATTACGCCATGCCATGGCGGGACTCGGTAGTGCTGAGCTACTTTTTTGCTTTTTTTTCTGCAAAAAATACGTCTTAGACGCTTCTGCTGACTAAAATGATATACAGCATTATGTAGAATTATGCATTTGAAATGAAACTTTACATTGTTTTCCAGGAAAGTACTGTAGCATCTAAGACACATTTTCATGGAAAAACATAAAAAAGATGCTCTGCGCTACCGAGTCACAAGGCACTCACGTGTTATCTGCATCGCGACTTGCAGCACACGGAGCAAAGATGTAAGAGGACACATCTGTATAAATCTAAATAAAAATGCCACAGTGTTCTCAACGAGGTAGAAATTAATGCGTAAAAATTAGAATTGACATTGTTCAAACTCACATATCATTATTATTCAAACCCTGGCTAGGACCCTCTCCATATTATGTCCATATTAGGTCACCATAAGCAGTTGTTGTTACCGGATAGTATGCAGTAGTCCCCAATGATGACACAGAAGTAGATAATGGCCAGTTGTTGCTATAGTGGAAATCCGGATGTTTTGTAGTGGTTTTGTAGTGCTGTTGTGAAAGCCCAAAGGAGATGGTAGTCCAAATAGTACCAGGGCAGAAATTTCTAAGAGTCCAGATGGAAAAGTAGAGTTTCTCTCAGACTTAACACGTTTCACTGGTCCATAAATACCCAGCTTCCTCAGGAGCATGACAATGGACAAAGAAACTGAAGGTATATGTCATAAGATTTAGCAAGAAATCTTGTAAAATGAATAATAAACATGGAGTGGGTGGGATATACTGAGCCAGGGTGTGGTATATTACTGTATTTGGACTTTCAAAATAATGACAGTCATTATATAGACACCATAATGTTGACACATACATTATGTAGAAGGGCAAAATGTTGAAATGGACATAATATGGACATAATGTAGACAATGAATATGTAGGAGGTCATTCTGAGTTGATCGCTAACTGCTGTTGTTCGCTGCATAGCGATCAATGAAAAGAAAGGCAAATCTGTGCATGCATATACACCGCAATGCGCACGCGCGTCCTACGGGTACGAAGTCCTTTGTGGTTTTGCACTGGTTCTAGCGACGACTTCAATCGCACAGCCTAATGCAAAGAGATTGACAGGAAGTGGGAGCTTCTGGGTGTCAACTGACCATTTTCTGGGAGTGTTTGGAAAAACGCAGGCATAGCCAGGCATTTGCTGGGCGGGTATCTGACGTCATTACCGTGTCACTTGTCGCAGCAATCATCGCACAGGATAAGTACTACAGGGCTGGTCTTGTTTTACACAAAATGTGTTTGCAGGTGCACTGCTGCACAGGCGTTTGCACTCCTGAAAAGCGAAAATACACTCCCCCGTGGGCAGCGACTATGCGTTTGCACGGCTGCTAAAAACTGCTAGCGAGCGATCAACTCGGAATGACCCCCATAGATAGGTTACAATGTCGACATGGTTAGATTGCTGACCATCAAAATATAGACAGTCAGAATGTAGACATTGTGAAAATGCCGACATACAAAATAAAAGCGTGGTCATTATGTTAACATTCAAAACATAGACATGCCTCTATTACAAATGTCCACATTTTGATTTTCTACATATGCATTTAAGTACGTCCTAAGTCTTATACTATTTACCAATTATTACGTTGATCACGTAATAACAATCTGTGTATTTTTTATGACCTAAAGAAAAAAATATAGTGCCTGATTCAGACATGCATGTAAACTGCACTCAATGCAGAGGTTCATGAATGTACTGCACATGTATCCAAATTACACAGCACATGCATTCCAATGGTCACTGCCAAGAAAAACAGAATGTATTTGGACACAAAGGCTGTTGATTTTAGTAGGCACTCCAGCGGGCTGGTAACAGCGGGCTGGTTAGGCAGACGTGTCATAGTCAGCCACTGCATCTAAAGATGTAGTTGCAGTGACATGGGTATCCATGTTCAGATGGGTATTCTGCATCTTCACAGGGCTGGTGCAATCTCTGATGGTGTGACCGATGGGGAAGGTAAATATGTGCAGCAATGGATTAACACCGCAGCCAGTGGGCATTTCAGCTTGAAGACCACTGGTCATGCTATGAGCATATAGAAGCAGTCACGGCTGTGTAAGATGCAGTCGTGGCTGCAACTGCATCCACCTATGAATCAAGACCATAGCGACTTTCATTATCGGAAATGTGTATAAACACAAAGGATGCCATTTGTAGGCATACAGTCAGGTCCATATAAATTTGAACACTGACATCATTTTCTTAATTTTAGCTCTTTTGAGTTAAATTAAGATCTGCTACCTTGTGTATAGAAGCATTTTTCCTTTCTTTACTATTTTTGCCCCCTTCGGGAACATGTGTTCCTTTTTCCTAGCCTGAAGCATACCTCTAATAGAAATAAAATTAAAATAGAAATATATATAATAAAATCTAACTTTATGAAATATAATGAAACATAATACTATATGTGTAGTCTATATCAGTGGCGCACGCAGGGGGGGTTTCCGAGTACCCAGAAACCCCCCCTGACGGACCCAAGTTTTTTTTTGTGGGCAGTAGAGCTCTTCACACACTGCCGCGGGCTGCTTCTCTGGCGAGAGGAGCTGCAGGAAATCATCAGCGGTGGCCCGGCGGGCACTTGAAAGCTTCAGGAACTTCACTTGCAGGAGAGACCGGATATTTAGCAGCGGCAGGGGCTTCAGAACTTTGTCAGTCCCGGCATCGGCGGGGAATAGCAGGGGCCAGCAGCAGGACCGACCGCAGCAGATAAGGCAGTGACATGGGAGGCAGGCAGCAAGAGCATCGGGAGTTGCGGGTCCTCGGCAGCAGCAGCAGGCGGTGGGGAAGGTAGTGGAGAAGGCAGGCACTGGCAGCGGTGGAAGTGCAGTGTGAGTATGTCTCATATATATATGGAGAGAGAGGAAGTATCAACAAGTACTGACTGAAAATTCCTGGGGGGGCTGCCAGTAGAGTGTGTGTGTGTGTGTGTGTGTGTGTGTGTATATATACACACATACACATGGATATATATATATATATATATATATATATATATATGTATGTATATATATATATATATATATATATATATATATATGCATATATATATATATATATATATATATAAAAAACAACACAACTTTGAGAGGCACTCCTCGGCTTTTTGAAATAATTTCCACAGCTACCATTTCAAAAAGCCGAGGAATGACTCTCAAAGTTGTGTTTCTGTGCATTGTGCCCTAGAGGTTCGTGAGGGGGCACCCAGGTATTATATTCTGTTTTATGGAGTGACGGTCAAGACTGTTGGAATATATATATATGTATATGTGTATATATATATATATATGTATATGTGTATATATATATATATATATATATATATATATATATATAGTAGTAGGCTGCAAGAGGAGGGGGGTTAGGGTTGGGCACCACTGGGGAGGGTTAGAGTTATGCTGCGGGATTTGGGGGATTGTGGGTTAGGGTCAGGATGCAGGAAGGGAGGGTTAGGGGGTCAGGATACTTAACTCGCAGGTGTCGGGATCCTTACTGCCGTCATCCCAGTACCATGCCAAAACACATACCTATATTACATATATGTATACACACATGCATACGTGTGTGTATGACTGTATATACATATGTGTGTGTGTGTGTGTATATATATATATATATCACATACTCTATCTGGAGTGGAAACCCCCCTTTACAAATCCTGCGTTTGCCCCTGTATATTCCGTAGTAATATGATGAAAGATATCTATGGTATCCTACCGGATTGTTGTAGTATGATGTCTATCTATAACCTCTTAATCTGGAGAACGCAATAGGTGGTCTTCCTGTATATTAATAATTTCTTTAACAATGTATAATATTCATTTGATAGTTGAAGATTGCGAATATATTTAATTCCTCCCTTCATTTACCATTTCTCTATCTTCTTATTAATATTGTCTCAGACGTATGGTTGCTCTGCAGCATTGCGTAACTAAAGTTAGTAACGAAATAAAAATGTGGGTTATGTACCCAGTATATACTTTCTTATATAATAAGTATTTATTATTTATTGTATAGAAGTATTCTTCCGAGGTCTATGGAGTATTTCTGTATAAGTATGGATGGATTATTTTTATTTATAGGTACCTTTTAAATATAAAACATACGAAAGGGAATGCCTTCTAACTGTTTATTAAGATACCTGTCCCCTATTCTCCTTTTCTCTGTGCTCTCTAATGATGTGTTAAATATGATCTGGTAATATCAGTGCTGCGTCCCACAGTCTCTGGTACGCAGCACCTACTTCCTGATTCTGACGTGTGTGCTCCACTGAGCGCTACGATATATCCGGGTTTGTGAACCGCACTACTTGCTTCCGGGATCACGTGATCGGGGTCGGTCATGTGGTCCCGGGCGGGATCTTACAAACTTTGAGATCTGGGGCTCATTGGCTGCCCAACCCCACGTGACCGGCTATGATCACATGATATAAGTCTAGGATTATATTTTTACATTTTTAAAGTGTTTATAGGACTCGTTTTCATAAATAAAAATAGTTTTAGTATATATCTTTGAAATGATTGCCTTCTATTGTGACTTATTATTTGATTTGTGAAATGCATACTAATGTGTGTTAGTAGGGCTAACAGGTGTTTCCAACTAATCCCTAACTACTAAGGGTATATAAAGCCTACTGGCTGGACATTGGATTTATGCTCCTGAGGAAGCTGGCACCCATCAGACCAGCAAAACGCATTGGGCTTAAGTTTATAGGACCACAAGTATCAGCACCCTCATCCACCTCCTGGCAATCTTTGGACTCATCAGCTTCCACTGGATAAAATTCCGACACAAGTTCTTCATAAGACCTGGACTTATCCCCATCTGCCATTTGGTTACTAACTGCATGAGATGCCTAGGGGACTTATCTGGAATCCAGTCTGGTAAATTACCTTACACCTAATTGAACTTGTGGGCAAATGTGGAATAGCATCCTAGACAGGAACTGTGGACATTATACTTGAAAGGGTTAACTCTGTGGGATCCTATTAATTGTACTTTTATAGTTCAGCAATTGCTCATGTTTTACTCTTGAGGGGTAGGATAACTTCTCCTTGATGAATGTTTATTAAATATATCTTTTTACATTTTATTTATTGAGTCGTTCATTACATTTTGAACTCCAGCCGGCGCCAGTGCCCATTTCTTCCTTTTATGACTATATTATTAAGGGAACTGACCTTCCCAGTACAGGCTGCCATTGACAGCGCACTCCATCTGTGTATTTACCCTCAGAGGGACACTATCTTGTAGATTATCCATTATGAATGGTCAGCATTGCTTATTACTTTATCAATGTAGACCTTATGACTGTCTATATATTGGTTGTTGACATTTTGACTGTGTTATATATTTTTTTACATTTTACTTGTAATGTTTTGATTTTCTACATTTATTATATTATTATCAACATTTTGACTGTCTACATTATAACTGTTGACCTAATGACTTTGTTTATCTTGTGTCCATGTTGACCTTTTGGTTGTCTATATTTTGAACATGTCAACGTTAAGGGAGTCAACATTTCGGTGTTGACCTTTTGATTGTCTTGATTTTCATTGTCTATATTTTGGCTACATCCCCTAAACCACACCTGTCAATTAAGACCATTTAAGAGCACTATTGAGATGTTTTCAAAGATTTGTTCTGTTTTCCAGAAATATACTCCATCAAATTGCTCACCCAGTTATACACAGTAATATTATGTGGCTATCGTCACCCTAATGGCCATTGTTTAGAAACAGCTGGAGTTTTTCTGGTTTATAAAATTGCATCTGTTTTCAGGGGATGTAGTTATGTGACCAGCAGTCAGGAGACCACCGGTCACAATACCAACCACTACATCCCAAACCCTGAAAATCCCGCCAGTCGGCATGCCAACTAGCAGGGACTATTACCACTAATGGGTGTCACCACCGAGTCCGCAAGGGGCTTTGTTGCATTTGCCCCTACAGGTGCTATTCTGCAGCCAGGATCCTGATGTCGTGATGCTGACCCCTGGGATCCCGGCCTCCGGTAAAGTGGCCCAAACCCATTTCCGGCTTCTTGGCCAATTGCTGTAGAGATAATGTCCAGCATCTATACGGTGACCTTGAATTTCTGTTCTCCCCAGCTGCTATATTAACTAATTAGAGCAGACTAGCTTGCAAGTCTAGTAGTCTAATGGTTTCGTCATCTTTATAAAGTGATTCTGCCACCACTTCAGTGCCAGATATATTGCTTGTTATCTTGAGAAACATAACTCGCTTTATTGTATGGATTTACCTGTTGCTGACACTATTACACTGACATTATATTGACCCATTGAATGCGGCCTGCTTCTTGAATTTTCTCTATCTACTGTCTTCCCTGACCTCAAGCCATGTACTGACCCAGTTCTGTTGTTGCCTGCCATTCTAAGGCCTTATCACTTTCTGGCAGCTACTGTATATGCTTAACATACAACAACTTTTCAACAAAAATTCAAAAGAAACTTGTATGCATGGAAAAACTTGGTTTTATTATAAAAGGCAAAGATCCATGGTAAAAAGGCAAAAGTAAGACGCTAAGAAAATGCGTCTCAAGAGACCTGAATTAGGCAAGAATGAGAGAGCACTATACACTGACAATATTGGATGGTATTTCATACAAACTGTAAAGACCAAAGGGCCTAATTCAGACTGGAATGCTGCAGCGGCAGTCTGATGCCCGGTGTAGTGTGCGCACGCGCAGAAGCCACGCTGTACTTGCTCACACAGTGAAATGTGACGGCATCTTACTTGTTCTATCACCTCTGCCTGTTTGAAAGCAGAGGCAGTTGTGGGGTGAGAGGGGGCATGTCAGCGGGCATATCAACGCAGGCATGTCCGGACCATTTGTAGGGCAGGCTGCGGCGGCTGTGTGGCAAGGAAACATGGAAACATGGAAAGGCAGCCGCCTGACTTTGTAGCTATGCTGCGTAGTCAGGGAGCTACTCGGCATGTGCAATAACATTGCCGCTATGGGAGGGGGGTTAGGGTCTGGCATGCGGGGCGGACTAGCCCTGTGCTGAGTATCCCCCAGCATGTCATAGATTTTGAATGCAGATGTGCATTTTTCCACACGTTTACAATTAGCTCTGAATTAGGCCCAAAGTTCTTCATTGTTCTAAATGCTCAGTCTGTATACCAGTGATGGCTAACCTTGACACTCCAGCTGTTGTTGAACTACACATCCCAGCATGCCCTGCTACAATTTTGCTATTTGGCCATGCTAAAACTGATTCAGGGCATTCTGGGTTGAGTAGTTCAACAACAGCTGGAGTGTCAAGGTTTGCCATCACTGCTGTATACTGTCAATGAGTGCTGATGGAAGATAACAGTAAATTAAACACTTTTTAAACATTATTTGAGTGTACAGGCTTATGTGCATAATATCTGAAATCACAGACACAAAAGATGTTCTCAAAAACCTCCAAGCCTGCATAAGATAGAAATAATAATGGCACCATTCTGATCCATGGGAAAACAGGAGCTGAATAAGATGAAACCCTGCATATACTGCTAGCATGGTGTATAGAGAAATGACCCCAACTGTTTCTGTTGAAAATGCAAAAAGGAGGTGTCATATTGTGGTCCAGGGTGCGGTAAGGTCAATGGTTAGGGAGGCACTGGCAAATATCAGAACCAAATTTATACACACATACTGTATATTATTTGGTGGTGAGTTTTTAGTATAAACATTTTTAGAATAATACAAAGATGATATGAGTATTACAAAGATGATATTTATAAGTTCTAAATATCAACTTTGTATTATTCTAATATTTTTTATAGTCAAAACTCTGGAGTATACTGGAGTTTGACAGGTGAGGCAGTGCCTTACCCTGCCTACCCTGACAGCACATCACTGTTGTGGTCACATAATAAATAGGGAGAGTGTAAAAAAATAAGCAATTATTAAAATGCCAACACAAGAATCCAGAAATAGCTAGAGACTGCTTCACCCTGGAAAAAGGAAAAAGTTTAGACAAATAAAAGTAGGACACAAAACAGAATAATATACAGTACATACAGTAATCGAACTCTATGGTATTTCTACATTGAATGATTAAAAAAAGTTCATAACAACATTAGAAATTATATATGTTTGTATATCTGTGTAGTAATAATAATAATAATAATAATAATGAAAATAATTTTACCTCTTAGACTGTACTACTCCATAATTTATAGCAACGGATGAGTCTTTTAGTATCAGTATCTAAAATAGTGATGAGCGGGTTCGGTTTCTCGGAAACCAAACCCCCCCGAACTTCATCCTTTTTACACGGGTCCGAGGCATACTCGGATTCTCCCGTATGGCTCGGTTAACCCGAGCGCGCCCGATCGTCATCATCCCGCTGTCGGATTCTCGCGAGATTAGGATTCTATATAAGCAGCCGCGCGTCGCCGCCATTTTCACTCGTGCATTGGAAATGTTAGGGAGAGGACGTGGCTGGCGTCCTCTCCGTGTATTGTTGATGCAAATATTTGTGCTTGCTTTACTTATTGCTTAATTGTGGGGACTGGGGAGCAGCTGTATATTAATATAGGAGGAGTACAGTGCAGAGTTTTGCTGATCAGTGACCACCAGTTTTATCCGTTCTCTGCATGAAAAAAACGCTCCTTATCTGTGCTCAGTGTGCTGCATATATCTGTGCTCACACTGCTTAATTGTGGGGACTGGGGAGCAGCTGTATTATATAGCAGGAGTACAGTGCAGAGTTTTGCTGACAGTGACCACCAGTATACGTTGTCTGCCTGAAAAACACTCCATATCTGTGCTCAGTGTGCTGCTTTATTGTGGGGACTGGGGACCACCAGTATAATATTATATAGGAGGAGTACAGTGCAGAGTTTTGCTGACCAGTGACCACCAGTATACGTTGTCTGCCTGAAAAACACTCCATATCTGTGCTGCATTGTAGACAGTATATAATAGGAGTACAGTGCATAATTTTGCTGACTACCAGTATATAATATATAGGAGTACGGTACAGAAGGCCACTGCTGTACCTACCTCTGTGTCGTCAAGTATACTATCCATCCATACCTGTGCTGCATTTCAGTTTTGCACAGTTTGCTGACCACCAGTATATAATATATAGCAGTACGGTACAGTAGGCCACTGCTGTACCTACCTCTGTGTCGTCAAGTATACTATCCATCCATACCTGTGGTGCATTTCAGTTTTGCACAGTTTGCTGACCACCAGTATATAATATATAGCATTACGGTACAGTAGGCCACTGCTGTACCTACCTCTGTGTCGTCAAATATACTATCCATCTACATTCTATACCTGTGGTGCATTTTAGTTTTGCAGTCTGCTGACACAGTGACCACCAGTATATATAGCAGTACGGTACGGAAAGCCACTGCTATACCTACCTCTGTGTCGTCAAGTATACTATCCATCTAGATTCTATACCTGTGGTGCATTTCAGTTGTGCAGTTTGCTGACATAGTGACACCAGTATATATAGCAGTACGGTACGGAAGGCCACTGCTGTACCAGTGGCGTGCGGTGAGGTCAGAGGCTGGTGAGGCACTACAGCCATAATGTCCGCCGAATCCTGCCGATGACCCCTACCGCCGCCGAGCCAATGCCTGCTACTGCCTCTGAGCCGATGCCTGCTGCCACCGCCAATGGCTTACAAACTCACCCACCATCAACTTACCCAGCCCTCCGCCACTAATTTGCATCTCAATCCGATGCCGCCAATGCCCGCTGCCTGCCTGCTCATCATACTTGTGATATATTGTACATTTTTATAGAAAAAAAATAAAATTAGTGTTTGGGAAGGGAGTGGGAGGAGGACATGAATGCAATTTTGTTGTCCAGGGCTTCCATTAACTTAATGGAGAAGGGTCTGAATGGGTTAAAAAATGTAAAAAAAAATGCGTGAGGTCCCCCTTCCTAAGTATAACCAGCCTCGGGCTCTTTGAGCCGGTCCTGGTTGTTTAAATACCGGGAAAAAATTGAACAGGGGTTCCCCGTATTTAGACAACCAGCACCGGGCTCTTAGACCGGTCCTAGTTCCAAAAATACGGGGGACAAAAGATGTAGGGGTCCCCCGTATTTTTAAAACCAGCACCGGGCTCCACTAGCCAGGGACATAATGCCACAGCCGGGGGACACATTTATGTAGGTCCCTGCGGCCATGGCATTACCCCCCCAACTAGTCACCACTGGCCGGGGTTCCCTGGAGGAGTGGGGACCCCTTAAATCAAGAGGTCCCCCCGCTCCAGGCACCCAAGGGCCAGGGGTGAAGCCCGAGGCTGTCCCCAGCACCCCTGGGCGGTGGGTGCCGGGCTGATAGCCATAAGTGTGTATAAAAAAGAATATTGTTTTTTGTTGTGGAACTACAAGGCCCAGCAAGCCTCCCCCGCTTGCTGGTGCTTGGAGAACCTCAAGTACCAGCATGCGGGGAAATAACGGGCCCGCTGGTACCTGTAGTTCTACAACAACAAAAAATACCCAAATAAAAACACAACACACACACACACCGTGAAAGTAAAAATTTATTAAAACACACTTACACACTCACACATACTTACCTACATCCCACGCCGATCACGTCCACTTGTCCATGTAGAATCCAATAGGTGGTTCCTGTAAAAATGAGAGAGAGATTACTTACCTACATCCCACGCCGGTCACGTCCACTTGTCCAGTAGAATCCAATAGGGCCGGTACCTGTAAGAATGAAAATTATACTTACAAAGTAATCCACAGGAGGAGAGAGAGAAATTAATGAATATTATACACTCGCTGACGCGGGAGGACGTTAGCATAGACAGGGGAGAGTGCTGCTGCTAGCTGGGATGATGGAGCAGGCTCCCCCAATAGTTGTGAGCCTAGTAGCTGTACCCCTAGTAGCTTTGCCCCCTGTAGCAGTGCCCCCAGTAGCAGTGCCACGAGTAGTTGTGACCCCTGTAGTTGTGCCCCCTGTCACTGTGCCCTTTGTAGCTGTGCCCCCTGTAGCTTTGCCCCTTGTGGCTGTGCCCCCAGTAGTTGTGACCCCTGTAGCTGTGCCCGTTGTAGCTGTGCCCCTTGTAGAAGTGCCCTGAGTAGTTGTGCCCCCAGTCGCTGTGACCCCTGTAGCTTTGCCCCCAGTAGTTGTGACCCCAGTCGCTGTGCCCCTTGTAGCTTTGCACCCAATAGCTGTGCCCCCTAGCTGTGCCCCGAGTAGTTGTGCCCCCAGTCGCTGTGCCCCCAGTCGCTGTTCCCCCTGTAGCTTTGCCCCCTGTAGCTGTGACCCCAGTCGCTGTGCACCCTGTAGCTTTGCCCCCAGTAGCTGTGCCCCAAGTAGCTGTGACCCCTGTAATTGTGCCCCCAGTTGCTGTGCCCCTTGTAGTTGTGCCCCCCAGTTGCTTTGCCCCTTGTAGTTGTGCCCCCCAGTTGCTGTGCCCCTTGTAGTTGTGACCCACAGTTGCTGTGCCCCTTGTAGTTGTGCCCCCCCAGTTGCTGTGCCCCTTGTAGTTGTGCCCCTTTTGCTGTGCCCCTGTTGCTGTGCCCCTTATAGTTGTGCCCCTGTTGCTGTGCCCCTTGTAGTTGTGCCCCTTTTGCTGTGCCCCTTGTAGTTGTGCCCCTTGTAGTTGTGCCCCTTTTGCTGTGCCCCTTATAGTTGTGCCCCTTTTGCAGTGCCCCTTATAGTTGTGCCCCTTTTGCGGTGCCCCTTATAGTTGTGCCCCTTTTGCTGTGCCCCTTATAGTTGTGCCCCTTTTGCTGTGCCCCTTATAGTTGTGCCCCTTATAGTTGTGCCCCTTTTGCTGTGCCCCTTATAGTTGTGCCTCTTTTGCTGTGCCCCTTATAGTTGTGCCCCTTTTGCTGTGCCCCTGTTGCTCTGCTCCTTATAGTTGTGCCCCTATTGCTGTGCCCCTTGTTGTTGTGCCCCCAAGTTGCTGAACCCCTGTTGCTCTGCCCCAAACACACACATAAAAAAAACAAAAAAAACACACACACATACTTACCGCTCCAGCAGCGCAGCTCCATTAGCGCTGTCCTCCGTCTACGTCCGCCGGCTCGTCTCTGCTGTACTATGGGAGAGACGTCATGACTCATGATGTCTCTCCCATAGTAGCGCCGCTCAGCGGCGCTGGCTGCAGCGGGCGCCCACACAGCCCACGGCGCCCGCTGCATCCGGGAAGGGGGCTCACTAGTGATTGGACAGCGGATCCAGCACTGGATCCGCTGGGCCAATCACATCTGGGGCACTGACAGGGGCGTGCATTCATCGGGGCTGAATGCACGACCCTGTCATTGCGGCACCAGTATAGGTGCCGCTTCCCCATTCATTTTCAATGGGCTTTCACAGCCCATTGCTGCGCCCCGCCCCCTGCCCGCCCCCGCTGCCAGGAGTTTTAGTGTTAGCAGCGGGAGGCACCTCTCCCGCTGCCTCCCACCCTCACAAGCAGCCACAGGGTGAGGGGGAAAAAATATCTTCTTTTTATTATTTTATTCATTATGACAGGGGAGGCACTGCCTCCCCTGCCTCCCCTGACTGCACGTCCCTGTGCTGTACCTACCTCTGTGTCGTCAAGTATACTATCCATCTACATTCTATACCTGTGGTGCATTTTAGTTTTGCAGTTTGCTGACACAGTGACCACCAGTATATATAGCAGTACGGTACGGAAGGCCAATGCTGTACCTACCTCTGTGTCGTCAAGTATACTATCCATCTACATTCTATACCTGTGGTGCATTTTAGTTTTGCAGTTTGCTGACACAGTGACCACCAGTATATATAGCAGTACGGTACGGAAGGCCACTGCTGTACCTACCTCTGTGTCGTCAAGTATACTATCCATCTACATTCTATACCTGTGGTGCATTTTAGTTTTGCAGTTTGCTGACAGAGACCACCAGTATATATAGCAATACGGTACGGTAGGCCACTGTTGTACCTACCTCTGTGTCGTCAAGTATACTATCCATCTACATTCTATACCTGTGGTGCATTTTAGTTTTGCAGTTTGCTGACAGTGACCACCAGTATATATAGCAGTACGGTATGGTAGGCCACTGCTGTACCTACCTCTGTGTCGTCAAGTATACTATCAATCTACATTCTATACCTGTGGTGCATTTCAGTTGTGCAGTTTGCTGACACAGTGACCACCAGTATATATAGCAGTACGGTACGGAAGGCCACTGCTGTACCTACCTCTGTGTCGTCAAGTATACTATCCATCTAGATTCTATACCTGTGGTGCATTTTAGTTTTGCAGTTTGCTGACAGTGACCACCAGTATATATAGCAGTACAGTACGGTAGGCCACTGCTGTACCTACCTCTGTGTCGTCAAGTATACTATCCATCTACATTCTATACCTGTGGTGCATTTTAGTTTTGCAGTTTGCTGACAGTGACCACCAGTATATATAGCAGTACGGTACGGTAGGCCACTGCTGTACCTACCTCTGTGTCGTCAAGTATACTATCCATCTAGATTCTATACCTGTGGTGCATTTTAGTTGTGCAGTTTGCTGACACAGTGACCATAAGTATATATAGCAGTACGGTACGGAAGGCCACTGCTGTACCTATCTCTGTGTCGTCAAGTATACTATCCATCTACATTCTATACCTGTGGTGCATTTCAGTTGTGCGCAGTATATATAGTAGTAGGCCATTGCATTGATACTGGCATATAATTCCACACATTTAAAAATGGAGAACAAAAATGTGGAGGTTAAAATAGGGAAAGATCAAGATCCACTTCAACCTCGTGCTGAAGCTGCTGCCACTAGTCATGGCCGAGACGATGAAATGCCATCAACGTCGTCTGCCAAGGCCGATGCCCAATGTCATAGTAGAGAGCATGTAAAATCCAAAAAACAAAAGTTCCGTAAAATGACCCAAAAATCAAAATTGAAAGCGTCTGATGAGAAGCGTAAACTTGCCAATATGCCATTTACGACACGGAGTGGCAAGGAACGGCTGAGGCCCTGGCCTATGTTCATGGCTAGTGGTTCAGATTCACATGAGGATGGAAGCACTCATCCTCTCGCTAGAAAAATGAAAAGACTTAAGCTGGCAAAAGCACAGCAAAGAACTGTGCGTTCTTCTAAATCACAAATCCCCAAGGAGAGTCCAATTGTGTCGGTTGCGATGCCTGACCTTCCCAACACTGGACGGGAAGAGCTTGCGCCTTCCACCATTTGCACGCCCCCTGCAAGTGCTGGAAGGAGCACCCGCAGTCCAGTTCCTGATAGTCAAATTGAAGATGTCACTGTTGAAGTACACCAGGATGAGGATATGGGTGTTGCTGGCGCTGGGGAGGAAATTGACAAGGAGGATTCTGATGGTGAGGTGGTTTGTTTAAGTCAGGCACCCGGGGAGACACCTGTTGTCCGTGGGAAGAATATGGCCATTGACATGCCTGGTCAAAATACAAAATAAATCAGCTCTTCGGTGTGGAATTATTTCAACACAAATGCGGACAACAGGTGTCAAGCCGTGTGTTGCCTTTGTCAAGCTGTAATAAGGAGGGGTAAGGACGTTAACCACCTCGGAACATCCTCCCTTATACGTCACCTGCAGCGCATTCATCATGTCAGTGACAATTTCAAAAACTTTGGATGACAGCGGAAGCAGTCCACTGACCACTAAATCCCTTCCTCTTGTAACCAAGCTCCTGCAAACCACACCACCAACTCCCTCAGTTTCAGTTTCCTCCTTACCCAGGAAAGCCAATAGTCCTGCAGGCCATGTCACTGGCAAGTCTGACGAGTCCTCTCCTGCCTGGGATTCCTCCGATGCATCCTTGAGTGTAACGCCTACTGCTGCTGGCGCTGCTGTTGTTGCTGCTGGGAGTCGATCGTCATCCCAGAGGGGAAGTCGGAAGACCACTTGTACTACTTCCAGTAAGCAATTGACTGTCCAACAGTCCTTTTCGAGGAAGATGAAATATCACAGCAGTCATCCTGCTGCAAAGCAGATAACTCAGGCCTTGGCAGCCTGGGCGGTGAGAAACGTGGTTCCGGTATTGAGGTACTGTGTCCCCGGTACCAAATACCATCTAGGTTCCATTTCTCTAGGCAGGCGATACCGAAAATGTACACAGACCTCAGAAAAAGAGTCACCAGTGTCCTATAAAATGCAGTTGTACCCAATGTCCACTTAACCACGGACATGTGGACAAGTGGCGCAGGGCAGACTCAGGACTATATGACTGTGACAGCCCACTGGGTAGATGTATTGCCTCCCGCAGCAAGAACAGCAGCGGCGGCACCAGTAGCAGCATCTCGCAAACGCCAACTCGTTCCTAGGCAGGCTACGCTTTGTATCACCGCTTTCCAGAAAAGGCACACAGCTGACAACCTCTTACGGAAACCGAGGAAGATCATCGCAGAATGGCTTACCCCAATTGGACTCTCCTGGGGATTTGTGACATCAGACAACGCCAGCAATATTGTGCGTGCATTACATCTTTGCAAATTCCAGCACGTCCCATGTTTTGCACATACATTGAATTTGGTGGTGCAGAATTATTTAAAAAATGACAGGGGCGTGCAAGAGATGCTGTCGGTGGCCCGAAGAATTGCGGGCCACTTTCGGCATTCAGCCACCGTGTGCCGAAGACTGGAGCACCACCAAACATTCCTGAACCTGCCCTGCCATCATCTGAAGCAAGAGGTGGTAACGAGGTGGAATTCAACCCTCTATATGCTTCAGAGGATGGAGGAGCAGCAAAAGGCCATTCAAGCCTATACATCTGCTCACGATATAGGCAAAGGAGGGGGAACCTACGTTGTATCTCTCTTTCCGGCAGACACAAGTCTGCAGAGGTTCAAAGACCTGCTGGTGAGAAAATTGTCAAGTCAAGCGGAACGTGACCAGTCAACATCTCCTCCTTCACATTCTCCCGCAACTGGGGGTGCGAGGAAAAGGCTAAGAATTCCGAGCCCACCCGCTGGCGGTGATGCAGGGCAGTCTGGAGCGAGTGCTGACATCTGGTCCGGACTGAAGGACCTGCCAACGATTACTGACATGTCGTCTACTGTCACTGCATATGATTCTCTCACCATTGAAAGAATGGTGGAGGATTATATGAGTGACCGCATCCAAGTAGGCACGTCAGACAGTCCGTACGTATACTGGCAGGAAAAAGAGGCAATTTGGAGGCCCTTGCACAAACTGGCTTTATTCTACCTAAATTGCCCTCCCTCCAGTGTGTACTCCGAAAGAATGTTTAGTGCAGCCGCTCACCTTGTCAGCAATCGGCGTACGAGGTTACTTCCAGAAAATGTGGAGAAGATGATGTTCATCAAAATGAATTATAATTAATTCCTCCGTGGAGACATTCACCAGCAGCAATTGCCTCCAGAAAGTACACAGGGACCTGAGATGGTGGATTCCAGTGGGGACGAATTAATAATCTGTGAGGAGGGGGATGTACACAGTGAAAGGGGTGAGGAATTAGAGGATGATGATGAGGTGGACATCTTGCCTCTGTAGAGCCAGTTTGTGGAAGGAGAGATTGATTGCTTCTTTTTTTGGTGGGGGCCCAAACCAACCAGTCATTTCAGTCACAGTCGTGTGGCAGACCCTGTCACTGAAATGATGGGTTCGTTAAAGTGTGCATGTCCTGTTTATACAACATAAGGGTGGGTGGGAGGGCCCAAGGACAATTCCATCTTGCACCTCTTTTTTCTTTCATTTTTCTTTGCATCATGTGCTGTTTGGGGAGAATTTTTTTGAAGTGCCATCCTGCCTGACACTGCAGTGCCACTCCTAGATGGGCCAGGTGCTTGTGTCGGCCACTTTTGTTGCTTAGCTTAGTCACACAGCGACCTTGGTGCGCCTATTTTTTTCTTTGCATCATGTGCTGTTTGGGGACTATTTTTTTGAAGTGCCATCCTGCCTGACACTGCAGTGCCACTCCTAGATGGGCCAGGTGTTTGTGTCGGCCACTTGTGTCACTTAGCTTAGTCACACAGCGACCTTGGTGCGCCTCTTTTTTTTCTTTGCATCATGTGCTGATTGGGGACAATTTTTTTAATCTGCCATCATGTCTGACACTGCAGTGCCACTCCTAGATGGGCCAGGTGTTTGTGTCGGCCACTTGGGTCGCTTAGCTTAGTCACACAACTACCTCATTGCGCCTCTTTTTTTCTTTGCATCATGTGCTGTTTGGGGACAATTTTTTTAATCTGCCATCATGTCTGACACTGCAGTGCCACTCCTAGATGGGCCAGGTGTTTGTGTCGGCCACTTGGGTCGCTTAGCTTAGTCACACAGCTACCTCATTGCGCCTCTTTTTTTCTTTGCATCATGTGCTGTTTGGGGACAATTTTTTTAATCTGCCATCATGTCTGACACTGCAGTGCCACTCCTAGATGGGCCAGGTGTTTGTGTCGGCCACTTGGGTCGCTTAGCTTAGTCACACAGCTACCTCATTGCGCCTCTTTTTTTCTTTGCATCATGTGCTGTTTGGGGACAATTTTTTTAATCTGCCATCCTGTCTGACACTGCAGTGCCACTCCTAGATGGGCCTGGTGTTTGTGTTGGCCACTTGGGTCGCTTAGCTTAGTCACACAGCGACCTTGGTGCACCTCTTTTTTTCTTTGCATCATGTGCTGTTTGGGGACAATTTTTTTGAAGTGCCATCCTGCCTGACACTGCAGTGCCACTCCTAGATGGGCCAGGTGTTTGTGTCGGCCACTTGTGTTGCTTAGCTTAGTCACACAGTGACCTTGGTGCGCCTCTTTTTTTCTTTGCATCATGTGCTGTTTGGGGACAATTTTTTTGAAGTGCCATCCTGCCTGACACTGCAGTGCCACTCCTAGATGGGCCAGGTGTTTGTGTCGGCCACTTGTGTCGCTTAGCTTAGCCATCCAGAGACCTCGTTGCAAATTTTAGGACTAAAAATAATATTGTGAGGTGTGAGGTGTTCAGAATAGACTGAAAATTAGTGTAAATTATGGTTATTGAGGTTAATAATACTATGGGATCAAAATTACCCCCAAATTCTATGATTTAAGCTGTTTTTTAGGGTTTTTTGTAAAAAAAAAAACGAATCCAAAACACACCCGAATCCGACAAAAAATTTTCAGGGAGGTTTTGCCAAAACGCGTCCAAATCCAAAACACGGCAGTGGAACCGAATCCAAAACCAAAACACAAAACCCGAAAAATGTCCGGTGCACATCACTAATAAACCAAACTCTATTTTTGCAATAGTAGGTTTGTAGGTCTAATCTCTTCTGGGTCAATTTAATAAAATCTATAATGAAGAATGAGGAGTTTCTTTAGCATATTTTGCTTGTTTTCTAAGTAATTATGGGCCTAATTCAGGGGGTAATTCAGACCTGATCGCTAGGCTGAGTTTTCATACAGGCTGTGATCAGGTCTAAACTGCACATGCGCATGCACCGCAATGCGCAGGTTCATCGCATGGGTACAAAGCGGATCGCTGCTTAGCGATGGCTTTGTACGAAGAATGCATTCGCATGGGTGATCACAAGGAAATTGACAGGAAGAGGGCGTTTGTGGCTGGCAACTGACCATTTTCAGGAAGTGGTTAGAAAAACGCAGGCGTGTCCAAGCGTTTGCAGGGAGCGTTCCTGACGTCAATTTTGGTCCCGGACAGGCTGAAGTGATCGCAGCGGCTGAGTAAGTCCTGGGTTGTGCAGAGACTGTTCAAGATCTGTTTGTACAGCTCTGCTACACATGCATTCGCACACTTGCACAGCTAAAATACACTCCCCCAGTAGGTGGCAACTATCTGATTGCAGCAGTGCAAAAATCACCTGCTAGAGATCAGGTCTGAATTAGGCCCTTAGACCTGATCGTAGATGTGCTAAATTTAGCACATCTACGATCAGTCTTCAGACATGCGGGGAAATGCTCAGCACAGGGCTAGTCCGCTCCGCATGTCAGGTCCGCCCCCCACACCAGTGCAAAAGCATCGCACAGCAGCAATGTTTTTGTACTGGAAGAGTAGCTCCCAGCCATTGCAGCTCCTGGGTCGCACGCACGCCTGCATTGCCCGGACCGCGCCCCCTAAATGGAGACCAAATGCCACGGTCCCGCCCCTCCCATCCAGCGACCGCCTCTGCTGTCAATCAGGCAGAGGCGATCACAGGGCAAAGACATCCGGCAGCTGTCTGGCATGCGCCGGCGCACTGCGGTGCCGGCACATGTGCAGTTCAGACCTGATTGCTACTGTGCCCAAACGCACAGCAGCGATCAGGTCTGAATCAGCTGATCTATTACTCTTTTATCCTTCCTCACAGGGGTGTCATATATTTTGTTATGGGTTGGATATGCCATAGTTTACAATTCCCCAAATGAACTACTGCTCCTGTGTGACTATTGTTATATAATTTAATAGGATTTACTTCACCTGCCAGTTTTGAGTGTTGTTGGCAAAGATCGAATTTGACAGCAGAAAAGAACCACTTGGTCTATCTAGTCTGCCCATGTACAAACAAGGGTTCATTTTTGTTGGGAGCCAGTTTACCTACCAGTAGTATGTTTCTGGATTGTGGGAGAAAACTGGAGTACCCGAAGGAAACCCACGTAAGTATGGGGAGAATATACAAACTCAACACAGTTAGGGCCATTGGGGTAATTGAACCCGTGATCACCTCAGTTCTATGAGGCAGTAATGCTTACCATTACACCAGCCATATGGCCATCATTTCTATATGTTTTTCTACTGCCTTAGCGCTCTCCTAATTTCATTATTGGCCATGTTCCAGCGGGTCGAGTCAAGTCTACAGTTAATTAGTAAAATGTGTCTGCAGGTGAGTTGTTATTATTAAAAATTAAGGATATTTAGCAAAATAAACATTATTTCTGCATTTCTGAATTTGTTTGTATATCAAATAGACAATTGTGATCAATCTTTATAAGAATTAGTGCAATACTTCATCATATATTTAAAAACTTACAAGATTGAAATTAAAGTTATGCATGCAATTTAGTAAGCTGGTGTATTATTGTGCATTAATTTGTAATATTTTATCTAAAACAACGGGGTATATTTACTAAAAATCGTATTTTCCCGTTTGAGGTCAAAGTTCAACCACGAATGACATCGAAAGTGTAATTATGCAACTTTTTGAATTTAGTACGACTAATTTACTAAGCTGCCGTATTCTGCATTTTCGGTTTTACCGATGTCGATGTCATTCGTTTTTTTAGGCAGTGTTTTACGTGAGTGACTTGTAAAACACTGCCGACTTTAATACAATGAATCTCGGCCGGATCTGAGAGATCCGTGCTGGGCTTCATTGTGCACCTTGTAAAGAAAAAAAAAATGGTTAAAATTAAAAAAAAAAATTGCGTGGGGTCCCCCCTCCTAAGCAAAACCAGCCTCGGGCTCTTTGAGCCGGTCCTGGTTGGCAAAAATATGGGGGGAAAAATGATAGAGGTTCCCCCATATTTAAACAACCAGCACCGGGCTCTGCGCCTGGTCCTGGTTCCAAAAATACGGGGGACAAAAAGCGTAGGGGTCCCCCGTATTTCTGAAACCAGCACCAGGCTCCACTAGCCAGATACATAATGCAACAGCCAGGGGACACTTTTATATAGCTCCCGGCGGCCCTGGCATTACATAACCAACTAGTCACCCCTGGCCAGGGTACCCTGGAGGAGTGGGGACCCCTTCAATCAAGGGGTCTCCCCCCTCCAGCCACACAAGGACCAGGGGTGAAGCCCGAGGCTGTCCCCCCCCATCCAAGGGCTGCGGATGGGAGGCTGATAGCCGTTGTGTAAAAAAATGAATATTGTTTTTAGTAGCAGTACTACAAGTCCCAGCAAGCCTCCCCTGCAAGCTGGTACTTGAAGAACCACAAGTACCAGCATGCGGAGGAAAACCGGGCCCGCTGGTACCTGTAGTACTACTACTAAAAAAATACCCCAATAAAAACATAAGACACACACGTTGAAAGTATAACTTTAATGCATACATACACACCTCCATATACACATACTTACCTTATGTTCACACGAGGGTCGGTCCTCTTCTCCATGTAGAATCCATGGGGTACCTGTTGAAAAAATTATACTCACAAAATCCAGGGTAGAAGGCTCTTCTTGTTGTAATCCATTTGTAATCCAGGTACTTGTCAAAATAAAAAAAACGGACACCCGACCTCGCACTGAAAGGGGCCCCATGTTTTCACATGGGACCCCTTTCCCCGAATGCCAGAAACCCCCTCTGACTTATGTCTAAGAGGGTTCCATCAGCCAATCAGGGAACCCCACGTTGTGGCATCCTCCTGATCGGCTGTGTGCTCCTGTACTGTATGACAGGCAGCACACGGCAGTGTTACAATGTAGCGCCTATGCGCTCCATTATAACCAATGGTGGGAACTTTGTGGTCAGCGGTTGACCGAAAGTAACCTCACCGCTGACCACAAAGTTCCCACCATTGGTTACAATGGAGCGCATAGGCGCTACATTGTAACACTGCCGTGTGCCGCCTGTCATACAGTATAGGAGCACACAGCCGATCAGGAGGATGCCACAACGTGGCGTTCCCTGATTGGCTGATGGAACCCTCTTAGACATAAGTCAGAGGGGGTTTCTGGCATTCGGGAAAAGGGGTCCCATGTAAAACATGGGTCCCCTTTCAGTGCGAGGTCGGGTGTCCGTTTTTTTATTTTGACAAGTACCTGGATTACAAATGGATTAAAAGAAGAAGAGGCTTCTACACTGGATTTTGTGAGTATAATTTTTTCAACAGGTACCCCATGGATTCTACATGGAGAAGAGGTTGGACCCTCGTGTGAACATAAGGTAAGTATGTGTATATGGAGGTGTGTATGTATGCATTAAAGTTATACTTTCAAGGTGTGTGTCTTATGTTTTTATTGGGGTATTTTTTTAGTAGTAGTACTACAGGTACCAGCGGGCCCGGTTTTCCTCCGCATGCTGGTACTTGTGGTTCTCCAAGTACCAGCTTGCAGGGGAGGCTTGCTGGGACTTGTAGTACTGCTACTAAAAACAATATTCATTTTTTTACACAACGGCTATCAGCCTCCCATCCGCAGCCCTTGGATGGGGGGGACAGCCTCGGGCTTCACTCCTGGTCCTTGGGTGGCTGGATTGAAGGGGTCCCCACTCCTCCAGGGTACCCCGGCCAGGGGTGACTAGTTGGTTATGTAATGCCAGGGCCGCCGGGAGCTATATAAAAGTGTCCCCCGGCTGTGGCATTATGTATCTGGCTAGCGGAGCCCGGTGCTGGTTTCAGAAATATGGGGGACCCCTACGCATTTTGTCCCCCGTATTTTTGGAACCAGGACCAGGCGCAGAGCCCGGTGCTGGTTGTTTAAATATGGGGGAACCTCTATCATTTTTTTCCCCATATTTTTGCAACCAGGACCGGCTCAAAGAGCCCGAGGCTGGTTTTGCTTAGGAGGGGGGACCCCACGCAATTTTTTAAAAAAAATAAACACTTTCCCATCCCCTTCCCACTGATAAACATGCACGGATCTCATGGATCCCTGCATGCCTATCCAAACACGGGATAAAAAAGCAGGTCTGTTTTTTTTAGCACTTTTTCACGAATTGTATTTTTGCACGGCAGTGTTTGGCTATTGTCGGCAGTGTTTGTGATTTGCACTTTTTAGTAAATTACCGATTTCTACCAAATTGCAGGCGTATTTGACCGATGGTGTATTGATTTGTGTTTTTTTCCTAGGACTTCCAAAATATTACGAATGCCCTCATCACTGCCGAGATTTTTGCTTAGTAAATTACCGAAATGACACTTTGAAGAAAAAACGGCATCTCGGTCAAAATCGGGACCTTAGTAAATATACCCAAACCTGTGTAAAAGTTACAAGACACACACATATTTTACATTTAAACTGTAACAACATAAAAAAAAATCTGAATTCATGTATGTAATTCCCTTTGCTTCAAAAGTGTCAGTTATATCAATTCAGAAGTGTTTAAAAATAATATTGTAAAGAAATAAATCATAGTTGCAGCTGGAATTGAGAACTTTGTTTAAACAAATGACTTACATACCTGTACACACTGTGCCTATTTTCTAGCTTTAGCGTAAAACAGAATTTTTTATTTCAACACCTTAGAGAGTTACTGTACCATGTATCTACTGATAAAGGAAATAGAGAATACTTATAGTTGAATATGTATATTTAAAAAAAGAAAATATGTGATATTTAATTGGCCTAGTAATCATTGAATCTGATTTTCAAACACAGATTAAATAACCATTTATATTAGAAAGCCCGTATAATTATAATCAATGTTATGGTATCTGTAATACAGTATATTCTATGAAGAATGTGTAAACAATAAAAATTATATTTATTATGGAGATGAAAATGTGATGTTTAAATCAGTGCTTAATGGTCTATAAATGTATAGCTGTCAATACACCCTGACCTTATAATAAACCACAACAATCTTTTTATACAGAATCTTTGGGATTTGCAAAGTATAGTATTACATAGGCTGTGCTTGTTAAATGTGAAGCATAAATGCTATTGCACATTTCAAGATTGTCCCTGCTTTCTCCATATTTCACCACTTATCCCAGATTTGTATTTAACATTAAAGCAATGATTAATTGGTGTGGTGTATAATGATAAACCTAATGTAATAGTTTAATCAGATAAAATGTATTTAAATATGCAGATCTGTAACCATTTAAATTATTTGATTTCTTACTTTCAAATTGAGAAAATGTATTTCAGATAATAATCAGTAGGATCCAAAGAACTGTAGTGGATTAGTTTGGCATGTCTCACACTGTACTCTTTGTGTGTGTGTGCTCCACTAAAGTTGATGGGATTTGCCTGCGCCCTAAATGTTGTCTATCTCACAACTTATTTTTATATATACACACATACAAAAACACACACACACACACACACACACACACACACACACACATACAGGGCAGTTAATATAATTGACATCTGTGGTTGTAACAACTAAGCATAGCACTGCAGGATTTTAATAAAATATTTATGTACAAATAAAAAGGAAGACAGGGAAAATTATCCATCACACTGTGTACTGTAGGTCAATTTTGCCTGTCTTCTTTTTTGCACATAAATACTTTATTCCAATCCTGCATTGCAATCCTGCATTGCCACGCTTAGTTGTTACAACTACGGACGTCAACTATATTGGATGCCTTGTCAGGTACATTGACTTTTTACTAGAGTGCCAGCTGATACTGGATTGAGATATATATATATGATGATAATTATTATTATTATATCTCCTGTATATCTGTATGTTTCCAATCTGGATGTAGGTGGTGCAGCTGATGGCTAATAATATCATTAGTATGTTAGAATATTAATTGCTTCAATTTGGCTGGAAATTAGCGATCTTGCCTAAAGCAATAACAAGTTTAATATGCTATTTTTTTGAGCAGTCTTGTGAGAAGTAGGATGAAGGCAGACAAAGATTTAGAATTACTGTAGGTAACAGAGGGAGCTTGGTTACTGAAAACCACAAAAGTAGAAATGCACTGTAGTGAGTAAAGTAGTAGTAAAATGTGAAATAAATCCTATAAGAAAATCTCCATTATAAAAATAAGCCCTCCCACTCAATGTTAATGATTGTTACAAAGTGATAAAAGACACAGTAACCACTTGTGATTGACTGGCAGTGAAGGATATTACTAGTTACTTTGGGTTTGTGTTATTACTCATCAGTCGTTCACACTGTAGTTGAGTTGACTGACTACTTTAGATTAAGAAAGTAGAACTAGAGATAGTTTTGTCGCCTGTTGGAACTAGAATGAACCAAAAGAGAAGAACAAAGATTTGATTTAATTCTAGATGTAAGAAAATGATAAATGAGAGTTGTGGAATCATACAAAGTTATTTTAAAAATTTATGTTTTGTTTTTTTTTACTTTTTTTGTATAATAGTCTGGAGAATTTTTTCTAACTGCAAATTATGGCCATTGTTAATGCATGTGATACAAAACAAATGGACACAGAAATCACTGATATTTGTCTTTAATGCATCTTTTATCTGGAAACCTATTATAAATAATGCTGCTGTTCAGAGAAAATATAGATATGATCTGCAAAAGCTAAACAATGTAATGAGAAAAGCTTCCCTATGAGAAAGCTTTCTATCTTTATTAAAGATAATAAATGGGAGGGATAGGTATAAGATGGAACACTTTTTAAACAATCTTTTACAATTAAAATGACAATGCTTGCACATAGTACATTCGCACAACATAAACTGTCATCAAAGAATATTTCAACACAATTTATTGGAGAGGAAAATACAAAATATGAATGTACTTTGCTTTACTACTTTATAATACAATGATTATTTAAATATACATTTCAATCAAACTATTATTTAAATGCAGTCAAGAACTTGTTATTTGGTGTATTGATCAATTGTCACATTAAATGATTACAAAGCTACTTGTGCATTTCAATGATTTTAAAAAATAAAGGATTTGCTGGATTATGGTACATAATGTATATGACAGTTTTAACAATAAAATAGGAAGGATCTATCATATATTTTAAGGGAGGGTTTATAGACTCCATCAAATGTCCCATATATCTTGACATTTACTTATTGAGTTTAAACTAGTAGAGGTTAATTGTTTTGCCATCAACATAACAATTGCTTACTCTGAGAAGTATGGAACATATTTTTTAATTTATATAGGAATCAAATGTTTAAGGGCAATACACATATGCTACAAAAGGTATGAAATAGAATAAGCAGTGAGTCTTATGGTACTATACACCTATAAATATTATATTTATAAGTCTTATGGTAGTATAAACCTAGGAATATTATATTTACTTTGAATTATATTACTCCAAAAATTCTTGATTCTAAGACATACTAATAAGGAAGCATATCTGGATGTGATTGGTCATATTTACAAAATTAATTGTAACATTTACTATGAAATTCACATAATCTACCAAGAGTTCTACCATAAACAAGATTAAATCTTTGCACTTGTTGCAAACTTGCAAATAATGTTGGACTGTCGGGATAGTTTGAAAGAATTATAGTATTTTAGGTAACATAAAGAATTGAATTTATAAATATTCCCACAATACAGTATGTAAGGGATGTTCCACTGTGTCAAATCATGTCTTAACTTGGATAAAAACAGAAGATGTTGGTTTGAAAAGGTTTGGTTACATTAGGGATGAGCTTGTTACCTAAATATAATATTTCATTTTTCGTCAATTTAGTTTTTAAATACTCTAAAAAGGTTGCTAATATTCACTGAAGAGTTTATTTTATTTTTAAAGTATTTTTTGAGATTCTTTGATTTTATATATATATATATATATATATATATATATATAGAGAGAGAGAGAGAGATAGAGAGAGGGAGGGAGAGAGAGAGTGAGAGAGAGAGAGTGAGAGAGAGAGAGAGAGAGAGAGAGAGAGAGAGAAAGTGACTCTACTTGCACTTGCAATGCATCTTTCACATTTATTATTATTCTCATAAAGTACTTAAATGTCTTATATAATTTCCAAGTGTTTCCTAGTACATGGATACTGTCTTTACTACATTTAGGTGGAAACATCTTCTAATTTCCACAAATCACAATTAATGTCTACAGTGAGCAGAACACATTGCACAAATTTGTGATTTGTCCATGTTATATTACCAATCCCAATACCTGATTCATGTATATACTGAAGGTAATCCTCAATAAAAGAAAATCTATATGGCTGTAGGATTTGTGTACCCTTGATTAATATGTAACATCTTTATGTATTGTATTTTATTTATCCCCTGACCCTTGTTCTAATCTATACATATAATAAAACTGTAAGAGTCGTGTCTTTTTTTAAATGTATACCTCTAGGGACTGTTTATGAACTATGGCTATGAATAAAAATAAATCTGAATTTTTGTCTGTCTCATTGTTTGTCTATCTCTCCTTTCCAGCATCACACAAAAACTACTTGCTGAATTTGGATTACGAATTCCACCATTGTATATCTTAGTAACCTAGAAAAATCCTGAGGTATGTATGATCCCATTGTGACAAAAAAAGAAACAACAAAGGAAAAACCAGACAGTTGACACTCGGCGTGTGCAGGCTCCTCAAATACAACATGACTATATATATATATATACACACACACAATAATAACAACATATATATTGCACAGCTCAAATATCACTCAGGGCTGCAGGTGTAGATCTCATGACCAGCTGCTTCTCCAATGGGCAGCTTTACATGACTTGCTCATGAGTTAATAACTCCAAGCATCTTTTTGTGTTAATCCCTGAAGGAAAAACTGCAGATATTGTTTACAAGGACATTTTGTGATCAATGTCTACAACATAAAATATACATCACAATGATGCACAACTGTGTTTGTAAAATTAGTTCTACAGAGCAATAACAAACATTCACATGAGCAAAGCTGCAGCAATCGCTAGTACAGTATGAATGCAATTTATCGGGGATCATTAGCATAGACTTCTGTTGACTTTTTTTTTCAACTGAGAGAAACATGGAGACATTTTTATTATAATGTTTGTTTCTTGACCTTGAATGAAAACTATTACACCCATCAGAATGAGATGAAAGGATATATAAGTTTAGCTCTCCAAATGATATGCAGCTGGGACCAAGGGCCTAATACAGAATTGATCGCAGCAGCAAATTTGTTAGCAGTTGGGCAAAACCATGTGCACTTCAGGGGGGGGGGGCAGATATAACATTTGCAGAGAGAGTTAGATTTGGGTGGGGTGTATTGAAACTGAAATCTAAATTGCAGTGTAAAAATAAAGCAGCCAGTATTTACCCTGCACAGAAACAAAATAACCCACCCAAATCCAACTCTCTCTGCAAATGTTATATCTGCCCCACCTGCAGTGCACATGGTTTTGCCCAACTGCTAACAAATTTGCTGCTGTGATCAACTCTGAATTACCCCCAGAGTGCAAACCTGTACTACACTTTTAGGAAATTACAGAATAATAATATTTAGGAATATATCAAATACACATCAAATGTTCACTAATGTGTTTCGTTCCCCAGTCCAACCTCTAAATTGAAAAGGTGTATCCAAATGTTCCTAACAATGTAAAAGCTAAATTAAAATGTCCTCTGTAGTTCCTTCAAACTAGCCCAATGTTCTTCACATTACTAATGTTCTTCACCATTATTAGAATGGTTTTCACACTTATATTTCAAGCAGAGGCACTGCCGCCATGTTTCCGAAACACAGGTGACATCATCGGCTGTCCCAAAACATAGTTATTATTGAAGTTCCTTGGCTTCCTAAATGGTAAAAAAAGTAATAGTTTTTCTTCTCACATACAGATCTTTTTTTCCTCCTCCCTTGAGATGGTCTGCTATCTTGAGGCACATGGCATTACACTTCTAGGCATTGAGAGTAATTTGTGATCCTCAAAATAGATTTATCTCTGTTGTAATTAACTGCCTGTTGCTATTTAGCAGATTTTAAGCAATGTTCTCCAAAATATAGAAAACATCTTACCCAGAAAACTCTAAATACTAAGCATCTCAAATGCCAGATCCAGTTTTATTTGAGGTTTTGAGGCAGAGAAGAATCTTCACATATTTGCATAGCATATTTAGCATGATTTTTAATGCTATATACTGTATCTAAATTGTTCATGACTCTTTTGGGTTTGATCTGCTAATTTGTGATATCAGGAGAGAGCACCAACCACAAGCATTCATATTTTCTGCTTACTACACGTCAACCCAAGAAAAGGAAACTTTTTAATGCAGTTTAACAGATTTTAGCCATTGTTCTCCAAATATCGAACACCCACTATCCAGAAAACCCTGAGTACAGAGCATCCTGAATGTCAGATCCAAAATTGTATCTGAATTAATATGGTTTTATTCAGATTAATATTCATTTCACCAAAAATAATTACAGTTTGAGTCTCCCACATCAGAAATGCTTGGGACCAGAAGTATTTTGGATATCAGATATTTTTGTATTTTGGAATATTTGCATACTATAGTGATATATCTTGGGGATAGAACCCAAGACTAAACAATTTATTTTTTATATTTAATATACACCCTATACATGTAGCCTGGATGTAATTTTATACAATATTTTCAATTATTTTGTGCATGAAACAAAGTCTGTGTACACTGATCCATAAGAAAGCAAAGATGACACTAGTCGGCACTCACAATTTACTGAATTTCAGAATATTTGTAGGGGAGACTCAACCTGTATTTCCTAAAGAAACTTATTTAAGGTACATTTTAGAAAATGTACACATTTTTTACTCAGAAATCAGCTCTACAGACTTGTATGTGTGTGCTGTGTTCAAACACCATAATTATCAATTGTGCTGTGAGGGACTCTAATTATATATGAAGCACTACATTTCTGTCTAAAAATACTTATTAATACATAAAGTATGACAAATGCTCTTTGTACACAAGTTCCATTATACCTCCAAACTCTCTACAAATGTTGAGATGCCAAATATTACAACACTATAATTATAAAGGGTATTTGGTCTCTAGGTCGACCACACTTAGGTCTACACTGTCTAGGTCAGTGATGTGCGGTGGGGTGAGGATGTTGAGGCAGAGTCATACTAACATTTGTACCAGGGTTTTGACTGTATAAAGTATATGAAAAATACAAAGAATATGTTTGAAATATCTTCTATGCATTATTCTAATCATTTTTATAGCCAAAACTCTGGAGTAAAAATGCTATGGCAGGTGAAGCAGTGTCTCACCTGCCTATCTTTTCTGCACATCTCTGATCAGAACTCACTAAATTTCCAGGAATTTATACTGCTGCACCTGTGTATAATGCTCAGATGTACCCTTTGGCTCATATATGTAAATCTGGCTCTGGTGCTAGCCAGTGCCTACTCAGCCATTTAGCTTACTGCACATCCCTGGTCTGGGTCGACCACTATTGGTTGACAGTAAGTAGGTCGACATGGTTTCTAGGTCGACATGTTCTAGGTCAACATAATAAAAGGTCGACATGAGTTTTTCATTTTTTTTTTTTCATTTTTGACCCTTTTCATATTTTATGATCCACGTGGACTACAATTGGGAATGGTAACCTATGCCAAGTGCAGCAGTAGTGGAGTGAGGCACCTTGCCCGAAGCATGGCAAGTGAAGCGAGCCATGCAAGGGGACAGGGTGCAGTAATTAGGGATCCCGGTCACTGCATGGAGAAAACAACAACAAAAAAGTGCAGAAACCGATGTCGACCTTCTGTCATGTCGACCTAGTACATGTCGACCTAGAGTCCCTGTTGACCTAGAAAACATGTTGACTTACTGTCGACCAATAGTGGTCGACCTAGACACTGTCGACCTAAGTGTGGTCGACCTTGCATACCACACCCATTATAAAGATCTGCAATTACTGAGAATGGCACTTATAAGTGAGTGTCTGACCAAACTGTTACAAGTATTCTTTCTTAAATATGTGTGATAAGTGACGGGTATAACTGGATAAATAAATGATACCAGCCCTTTTGTAGGCACACAGAACAATTAATTAGACATCAACAACACGCTAAATCAGTATTACTTACAGTAAAGTAAAAAAAATGGTGGGACATAAGCTGATTGACCGAATAAAACTGCAAACTGTAGATTGAGCTGTAATTGTGATATGGTGTTTTTAGATAATACTACTAAATATACAATAAAACACAGCGTAGAGGGTATCTGATATTTAGGATTAAATTAACTACTGTTACCTGAGTTATCAGGACAGGATCACAGGATTTACTCTTTAACTTGCTTATTATTACAATACATAATTATCAATGGTATTCTGATATATCAACAAAGTTTTCTGATTACAAGGGATAGAAGACTTACTTTTTGTTATTATTGGAATTCTTTTTGTTATTATTGATTTTTTTTGTGATTATTAGAGGATCACAATTACTAATCACAATACTAAATTATATCTAAACATGCAGGATTCCCATTATCATGCTTAAATTATGTCACTATTATTTTTATTATTTATTTATTTACTTACTACCAGTTATTTATATTCCACAGTGCTTTACAGAAAATATCGGTTCATGCCCCAGTGGAGCTTACAATCTATATTCCTTACCACATGAACACGCACACATATTCATGGGTTAATTTTATTGGGAGCCAATTAACCAACCAGTATCTTTTTGGATTGTGGGAGACAACCGGGAGACATATATTTCCATATGATGTTTCAGAGTCCCACTCTAAAATATAAGTTGTGGAAAACTGAATTTCAATAAATAACATTTAAATTTGTGACTATTTCTATAATTAGATTTTATTACACTAATGTTAAAAAAATGATAAAAAAATGTTTTTAATGAGATTGTCTGTATTTAAAATTTTAGAAAATGATTTACCCAATTATTGCGTTCTGCCAACCGCTGTAGTTTTCCAAACACAATCTATTAAAATTCATATACATAGTGTATACTGAATAACATTGCTATTTTTATATTTCACTATATTAAGGTTGTTTTAATAACTCTTGTAAGGACATGTTGGCAAGGATTATAAAATATGACATGTCTTGTGAGATAAAATATAGCTCTCAGATGGTATTTTTCAATTTTATTTAAGAAAACACAATGGGAAATAAAAAAAAGTCTATTTTGTAGAAAAGGTCATTACATTTCTCCAAGGGCAAAATCACAAACCATCAAGCCTGAATGTAGAAAGAGTGACCCTGGAGCAGATGGGTTGCACATGTTACCTGGGCTCTGTGATGAATGGGAAGTTCAACTGCTGTCATGAAATCTGCAGGAGTCTAGCAATTTCTTTCTGAAGTTCTGTATCTCCTAGCTCAAACAGAATTGTAAAGATGAATGCAATATAAATAACATTTTAAAACAGAAAATTAACAATTTTTGCATTAGAGCTATCTGGGTTTACTGTACACAGATAATATGCCTCATTGGTATTATGTAAAAGTACATCTCTCTATCACTAATAAATAGATGACATTAACACAGTATTTGGAAAAGGAAATAGTAAATTTTATCAATGATCATTTTCATTGTGTTTGTTTACACTATACAAATGTAAATATTACTGTCAGTGTCATATGATATAATACAGTATATTGGTTCAATGTTAGATAAAAAAATTTTTTCACATTTAAATGTTTTAGCAAATCCTGGTTACTTTGTTTATAGATTATAGATCCACAATCCGGGGAGTGTGCAAAACAGGATATTGTGCCCAAAAAAAACTATTGATAACCTTTTAATAAGTCATGATAGCAGTGTCGGACTGGGGAATGTAGGGCCCACCGCGGAAATGCATTAGTAGGGGCCCATATTAGGGGTGTAGCCAGTCTGCAGAGGGGGTGTGGCCTGCCACCTCATTGGTTTGACTAAACATTAGTGAGTGCAACGTTTTGGGCCCCTTCATAAATATATACAGCAATTCAGCTGCTGCATGAATGATAATGTACCAGATTAATAACAGCAATGCACTGTAGAAAATACACCATAGTCCAGTATAAGGTAACATATGTATAATGTATAATTTAAGTGCACAGTCTGGAACCTGATCATTAGAGCAGGAGGTGGGCCCCCGACTTTGGGGCCCACCGTGGTTTCCCCTGTACACCTGTGGGCCAGTCCAAACCTGCATGATAGTGCCATTTTGTTGCTGCATTTGACGAAGCACGGAATACACAACACCTAGGAAGTCAATTGTTATTTACAGTAGATGTATGACCTCTTAAGTGTGTAGAGCGTAGTAACTTTAGTAGCAGCCTTAGTCAGTGGTGGAGTGTCTGGGTGTCAGTTAAATGCCTCCAGCCAGCACACTTTTCATTATAAAAGTGCTTTGCAGTGCAACAAATGTAAACTCACATCAAAAATAATAAACCTACTATATCCCACATTATGAGTGCTGACTCACTATTTCCTACCTCAAATTAGCATCCCTGTCTTCAGATTCTGCTGTCTCCCTCCAGACATACACTACATGTCTCAACGGGCCCTCTGCCTAAGCTTCATTCCAAGCTGTTTATATGCCACCTGCGGTTGTCATTTGAACCAAAGACAGGTGTGTAAAACTTTTAAAAGCTGTGTGTGTGTGTGTGTGTGTGTGTGTGTGTGATCCTGTATTTCCAAAGTTAAACATATGGCTATTGTGAAGAACTATGGGACAAGGTAATTTATCCAAAGGTCTCTACTTTATCAGGATTTCTACATGTCTCAATTACAATCCTGTTTTTTCTCTTATTTGGTGATTTCATCTTACATGTTACTGTGTATTTCCTAACATGCCACTGCTATGTGCTGTGTTTTGGGAATTCACATTATTTATTTGTTTAACTTTCAAGATGTCAATGTCTAATTTCCTGCTGCTAAGAACGCTTTCTTGGTTTCATTCATGTCGTTGCTGCTTTCCTTTTGGCAGTTTTATTTATGGCAATCCTTTTCACAGATTTATACCACACTTTATTTGTTATTAAATCACAATCTTGGTGAGTCTTTGTCCATCTTATTTTGTATATCAATACAGGAATTGTCATACCAATACAGTAGATACTGTGTCTTCCTAAATTGTTTTCTGAAACTCCAGTTTGGTCAATTTCATTATACATTTAATTTGAAATTATTTTGGAGATTTTCCCCAACTGACAATTTACAGTATAATCACAATCTGAAAATTGTCTCTATATAATTTGTTACACAAATATTTTAATTTGGCAGATTCTTGGGCGTAATAAGCTTGCATTATTTATACAGAGTCACAATGTTGTGTTCTAAGCGGGTATTCTGTTTAGTTCCTGTTCAAGAGCTCTCACCTCCTTGCTTGCATCATGTGTCTCTGCCTAATTCCTCTGGATTCCTCATTGCAGTTTCATGTTGTATTAGGTTGCCTAAATTGGTTCCTGCTGGATCGAATCATACTGTATCCTCTTATAGTGGGAAGAATATTGGTGCTAAAGATGCATGGTATCATCCCCTGGCTTCAGTAGCCCCTCCAGATTTTTCAGCAGTCTTACATTATCCTCCTCACTCTGGGCCAGATGTATTAAGCCTTGAAAAGTGATAAATTGCACGGTAATAAAGTACCAACCAACCAGCTCCTGTCATTTTTCAAACACAGCCTATAACATGGCAGTTAGGAGCTGATTGACTGGTACTTTATCACCGTGAAATGTCTTACTTTTTAAGGCTTAGTACATCTTGCCTTAATATACAATTTCTCAGTTTCTCAAAATTTGAACAGTTAATTACAAACATAAAATATATATGACCTCTTGAGGGCATATACTCTAAAATGTGCTTTTAGTGAAACCAAGATATACCAAATAGCAACAGGGTAATTATAATATCTCTTGGAGACTCATATACATATTAAAAGTAAATAAACAATTTATTAAGAAATAATACAGAAAAACACTCAATTACCCTTCAACCAAGAGGAAAAATGTATACATATATACAAAAATTAATTCTCAGGAAATAAAAAGCATCATACCAAGGTGGAAATTGGTGGGAGACTCTTACCACAAAGTCCCAGTGAGTTCTGGTTTTCTCTGAGGGAAGGTATGGGGGTTCCAGTGCGTGGATCCTCCTGGTCTGGTAATAGGTATGGTCAAACCCACCCCAATGAATTTCAACCCTTTAATGGTCTTTCCCATATTGAGACATTGAAGAGTTGAAACGTGTTGTCCATATGGCGCAGGACACTTCTGCTCAGCTACATTCATCTGCATATGTAACAGAAGTTTTTTTGTAGCATCATTACAAACCTTTTTGGAAAGTGCCAGAGAAGCCATATTGTAAGTCAGGGATAAACTTAATCTATAAAGGATAAGTTTTACCATTTATTGGAATACGTTAGGTAGCGCCATTGAATTGCTGTCTAAAAATCAAGTATTTACTAACCATATTTGAGCATCAATAGATGGTGCTGTACTATGTGATCGGTGCTGTACTGTCTGTGGCAGACAGTTATCCAGCCAGGACCTGGTGCTGTACTATGTGATCGGTGCTGTAATGTCTGTGGCAGAGAGTTCTCCAGCCAGGACCTGGTGCTGTACTATGTGATTGGCGCTGTACTGTCTGTGGCAGACAGTTATCCAGTCAGGACCTGGTGCTGTACTATGTGATCGGTGCTGTATTGAGTGTGGCAGAGAGTTCTCCAGCCAGGACCTGGTGCTGTAGTATGTGATCGGTGCTGTACTGTGTGGCAGACAGTTCTCCAGCCAGGACCTGGTGCTGTACTAAGTGATTGGTGCTGTACTATGTGATCAGTGCTGTACTGTGTGTGGCAGACAGTTCTCCAGCCAGGATCTGGTGGTGTACTATGGGGGTGATTCAGACCTGATAGTTGGGCTGCAAACTTTGCTGTCCTGCAATCAGATAGTCGCCGCCTTCAGGTGGAGTATAAATTCGGCGTGCAAGTGTGCGATCCCATGTGTACACCAAGCTGCAAAAATCCACTGTGTGCAGTCTCTGCACAGCCCAGGACTTACTCCTACAGTGCGATGAGAACAGACTGATCGGGACCAAAGCTGACGTCAGACACCCTCCCTGGAAATGCTTGGACACGCCTGCGTTTTTCCAGATACTCCCAGTAAATGGTCAGTAGCCACCCACAAACGGCATCCTCCTGTCAATCACCTTGCGAACGCCCGTGCGATTGGATTTTTCGCACCATCCCATCACTGACCAGTGATGCCCTTTGTTGTTGTACAATGCGCGTGTGCATTGCGGTGCATATGCATGCGCAGTTAGGTCCCGATCATCGCTGCGCAAAAACGCACAGCAGCGATTAAGAATGAATCAGGCCCTATGTTTGGCAGACAATTCTCCAACTAGGACCTGGTGCTGTACTATGTGATCAGTGCTGTATTGTGTACGGCAGACAGTACTCCAGCTAGGACCTGGTGCTGTACTATGTGATCAGTGCTGTATTGTGTACGGCAGACAGTACTCCAGCTAGGACCTGGTGCTGTACTATGTGATCAGTGCTGTATTGTGTACGGCAGACAGTACTCCAGCTAGGACCTGGTGCTGTACTATGTGATCAGTGCTGTATTGTGTACGGCAGACAGTACTCCAGCTAGGACCTGGTGCTGTACTATGTGATCAGTGCTGTATTGTGTACGGCAGACAGTACTCCAGCTAGGACCTGGTGCTGTACTATGTGATCAAGGCTGTATTGTGTATGGCAGACAGTACTCCAGCTAGGACCTGGTGCTGTACTATGTGAGTAATGCTGTACTATGTGTGGCAGGCACCCGATCCAGCATACCCTACTGTACTATGTAGCATAGTACCATTAATGAGGATACATAACCTGTCACTGTAACTTCATATCACTGCTGTGACAAACAAGGAGGGGTATCACGAGGATAGGACCACATGTTAAGTACCGGGAAAGGTGGTGGCTCCAAATTACTACCTTGCTTTGGGTGACAAAAATCCTAGTTTTGGCCCTGCGATGTCTATAGAATATTTCAGTATATTGGATTACTTATTACAGATGGCTAGCCACATCAATCTGTAGGAAAATTTAAAGCATGGCACAAATCGCTATTGATCTATTCAGGCTTTGTTTCATTTTTTTTTTAATTAAGATTGAAAATAGTTGAAAAATAGTAAAAATAGCAGCATTTTAGTTTGGAAACAATAAATAAAGTACTTAAAGGAGGGGGAGGTGGGTAAAGGTGCAGTGCAAAAGGAAAAGTGAGGAATCTTAAGGTGAGAGATATGTCTGTAGCTGGAGCAGTGGAATGGGTACTTTCCTCATTAGGAATGGTACTGAGGGCCTGATTCTGATCTGTATGCACATGCCTATGCAGCTGCTACTCATCGCAAGGGAAGTTGCCACCCAGAAAAGTATAGAGATGCCCACCGGAGTCATTACAAAGTCGTGCAAGGTTTGAGATGCCTGCTTTCAGTGTCTACAAATGCTGCAATCATGCTCTCTGATACAACCCCAATATTATCTTACTACATAGACCTGCTACATCGTGACATACACAATACTGCTTAAGAGCAGATGATCTGTGCATTATTAAACTCAATAAGCATGATTGTTTGTGGCACACAAGTAGGGTACATGGTTTCTGCTGCAGTTTTGTACATTGTGTACCTTGACATTGTATCCTGATTTATGATTGTTACTTATTATTTTAACCATTTACTGTATGTATGAATACCATTGTGGTTATTAATTTCACACAGCAATTCTCTTGCCACAAATGGGTCACTAAATAAGGTTCCATGTCAAGATTTGATAAGCTGGAGTGGATTCACAAGCATGATTATCATCTGAACTATCAACATTAACACTAACCAGTTCAAGATGAGGTAGTGTCATCTCTCCCTCGGCCCAGTTCCTGCCTACCTTTTCCTCCTGTGAAGAGCTGAGAGCTGGAATAGTCAGAGTGGTGACAAGAGGAAGCAGAGGAGGCACAGGCAGGGGCTTAGAAGAGGAGCAGGAAGAGGAGGGCTGATCCTTGCAGCTGCTTTAAGCTCCGTGGTAGGTTGGCTGGACCCTGCAGGGGGACTAACCACTGTATAGTAATGTCAGACAGACCGACCCTGATATGAGTGATGCTCAGCATCTCACTGCCTGGCTGCTGCTGGGTCATTTGCTTTGTGGGCACTGGGCTGCACACAGCAACTTCATCCTCATGGCTCCAGCAAGATTGAGCTTTTATGCATTCGCAGAAGGTCAGATCATGGCAGCCGCATTTATGTGAATAGGCCAGAACACACAGAGTTATACCATACAGTGGTATCACACACAGGGTTACACTGCACTGCATCAGTACACACAGGGTTACACAAGACCAGCAACACACAGGGTTATACTGCTCTACACCTGCACACAGGGTTACACTGCACTACATCAGCACACACAGTGATACACCCCACTGAACTACTGTTAGCACACTCAGGGCTACACTGTACAGTGGCAGCACACACATGATTAGACTATACTGTACCAGCACACACAGGGCTACATCACAATGCACTAGGAGACACAGGGCTACATGAACTCCTATATACTGTAGGATGAAAAGTTACTGAAATGGCAATGAGGTTTGCCAGGTTAAAGAACAATGGAACTGATACTTCAGGAATGAACAATTCAAAAAAACTCATTTATTAAGGACATGTTGTGTATGTTTCACCCAGGGATGGACTGGGACATCTTTTCAGGACTTGCATTTGTGTGCGCAGGCACAACGTAAAAGGGTCTCACAGACCCTTGGGGGCGTGCCATGAATCAGGGGGGAGTGGACTCATGGCATGCCCCCGTACTGCTTAGCAATGGGTCACTGGTGGTGGCAGCAAGGTGGTGGGTGGTGGCAGTGGGGGGCAAATCAGAGAGCCAGAAGCTGCACTGCATGTGGCTTTCCCAGCTCTCTGTTGTGTGGACCGGCTCACCAGCCTATCGACCCTTTGTGCTTTTTTTGAGTTGAACAATTCCATCCTCAGACCAACTAACTTCTTTCCTTCTGCATATTAATTTCCCGTGTTCCTATAGCTAATCCTACTAGGAACAAACTTGATGCCATTGATACTAAAAGTTTCTCATCCTTCATAGACTTTCTTCTCCTAAATTACTACCCTCTCCTGCCATGGCCTTCGAGGACTTGGATTCTGCTTCCCCAGATGCCACTGTGAGCTTCTTATGGTCCTTTCCTCTACCTTGGTTTTCTATTCTGATTTGATTTTATAAAAAATGCTCTTGCTCTTTTCAGTGCCATTGGAGGCAATAATAGTCTCAAAGACATTCTCATTTTAAATTGTTTTTTTTCCCTCCTGCTGCTCTGTTCTCTCACTCGCTAAACATTCATCATGTCTCTCATTTCCTTTAAATCTTAAAACCATTGCATCCTCTTTGCCACTTTCAACTCTCTCCTTTCCTCCTATACTCTCTCTTTGCACTTGGCTTTGTCACCCACTTTATCTTCAAAACTGACTGCTTCTGCTGCAACATCCCTGTTTGCAGACTCCCCTGTCATACTACCAACCCTGTCTTCCTTTCCCCATCTAATGGGTGAAGCCTGTGGCCTGCTATGATTCTCTTTTCTCCCTGCTTCCCTCTTGACCCTATCCCCTTTCACCTAGTTTGGTCTTTCCCTCTGAATATCTGCCACCACATTACCCATCTACTAAATTTTTATTTCGCACTTGCTACCTTCCCCTCTTCAATCAAACACAACCTGATCTACCCTAACACTCTCCTGACTCTTACTCTATCTCTAAATAATGCCCCCTCTCTCTCCTCACCTTTGCCTCTTTGATCTATGGCTCTTTGATCTACAACCAATTCACCTCATTCCTCTCCTCACTCTATCTACTTGATCCATTTCAATCCAGAATTAAATATCTCCGCTCAACCAAAACTGACCTCACCAAAATAAAAAAACAACCTTTTTTCCAGGAGTCAGGAAAGTTGTTGCCTTTTCGGAATAGTCCAGGTTCCTTCTTGACTAAAAAGCTAACTCATGCTTCTGCAAAGCATTGGACAAATTGGTCAGGTAACTTGGAGGGCCTTCTAGAAGAAGGGGGACTTATACTAGATCCTTCCACATTGGTAGAGGGAAAGAATATTGGACAAGCAGGCGAGATAGCAGAACCCCAAGCAACAGGTGACTGCAGTGAGTTAGAGCAGTTAGAGATTGGACAATGTGCAAACCCCACCTAACATTTTGTATCAACTGAAGCTCTGGTGTTTATAGCACCAAAAAATGACTGAGTACCTGACACTCCTGAGGCACAAAAGACATACCCCAGGTGACCAGTCAGCAAGGACTGTAGCTTTACATTAATATTGAAAATAATTATTATAGATGTGTTTCTGATGAGCTGCAAAAAGGAGGTAATACAATGGTAAATGGATATATATCAACTAAATAATTAAAGCATATGAACTCATTTACTATACTCAAACTGACATTATGACCTGTCATAGATGTATGTTTAAGAAATGTACATTTTATTCTAAGCTAGTTTTGTGTTACATAATCACAAACTTAAACCTTAACAGGCTTATAACAAATCTGATTTTGTCATAATCATATTATTATAAATACAATTATTTTTTTCAGGCAGTTGATAAATGAAAAAAATCAATAAACCTTACTTAGTTTTGCAATTAATATATGGATAAAGTTAGAAGTCTTCTGTATATAACAGACAGCAGGCCTGTGATTTAACCCCAGTATTAGGACAAGAAACACTTGTCCTGGAGTGTGCATTGGTCCTCATCTAGAACCCTGGATGGTTTGTGAGTTGCAATGATCTCTTGCAGTAATATCTTCTTACCAACACATGCCATGGCGTAACTAGAAATTTTTCTCCCCATGCCAAAACATTCTCTGGCACCCCCCCCCAACCCGTAATTGCCACTAGAAAAGTGATGAATCTGCACGCACCACAAAAAGGGTGTGTGGCCTTGCTGAAATGGGTGTGGCATTGCTTAAAAGGGTGTGGCATTGCAGGAAAAGACTACCTTATACCCCAGTTTTGCAAACTGCACGCCCAGACGTTGGCCACCACAGGAAAAAAATAATCCTGATTCATGCCCCTTACATTATTTGTCATTTTTACTCCTTATAGTAATACCCAGTATACATTATGCCACATACTGCATTGGCCCTTAGACACACACAATAATGCCCATTACACAATATGCCCCTGACACATTATGCCACACAGTAATGCCTGTGACACATTATGCCACACATTGCAATGCCTGTTATACATTATGCTACATACTGCAATGCCCCTGAGACATTATAGCACATACAATGCCTGTGATACAGTACACCACACACCATCATGCCTGTGACAAATTATTCCACACACCACAATGCCCATTATACATTATGCCACATACTGCAATACCCCTGAGACATTATACCACATACCACAATGCCCATAATATAGTATACCACACAACACAATGTCCGTGACACATTATGACAATCACCGCAATGTCTGTGACAAATTATGATACACACCGCAATGTCCGTGATACATTATGCCACACACCGCAATGTCCGTGATACATTATGCCACACAACGCAATGTCCGTGATACATTATGCCACACACTGCAATGTCCGTTATACATTATGCCACTCACCACAATGCCCATTACACATTAAGTCCTACAGTAAGACTTCTAATTACTTTTAAATTACCTGCTCATTGCCAGGGGTTTCATGCTCTTGGTTCCATGCATGGTGCCAGGGGCTATCATGCTCCGGGTGTCATGCTCATTGCCAGGGGTTTCATGTGCTAGGTGTTATGCTTGTTGCCAGGGGTAACATGTGCTGGGTGTCAAGCTCATTGCCAGGGGGTAATATTCATTTCCAGGGGTTTCATGCACTGGGCGTCTTGCTCGTTGCTAGGGGGTAAAGCTTGTTGCCAGGGATTTCATGAGCTGGGTGTCAAGCTTGTTACCAGGGGGTAATGCTTGTTGCCAGGGCTGTGCCCCCAGTGCCACATATGCCCCCAGTTCCAGATATTCCCCCACAGTGCCAGATAAAAATATGCCCCATAGTGCCAGAAACACATATGTCCCCAGTGCCACATGTGCCCCCATAGTACCAGATACACATATGCCCCCAGTGCCAAATATGCCCCACCTGTGCCAGATACACATATGCCCCAGTGCCCCATATGCCCACCAGTGCCAGCTACACATATGCCCCCAGTGTCAAATATGCCCCCCAGTGCCAAGTATACACCCTCCCCCCGCTGCTGTGCTGTCTGGGAAGGAGGGTAGTGGTACAGTCCGGGAAGGAGATGGAGGGCACAGCGTGCGCCTCTCCTGTGTCTCCGGCAGCATGTCTGCCAAATGAAGTGCAAGTTCGTGAGCCAATCAGAGCTCGTGAACCGGCAGCTGCGGCTCCTGTTTGGCTGCCAGTCCGCGAGCTCTGATTGGCTCAAGAACGGGCACTTCAATTGACAGACATGCCACCGCCGGAGACACAGGAGGGACACAGAAGAGGTGCGTGCTGTGCCTTTCAGCTCCTTCCCAGACTCAGTCTCACACACAGCAGCAATCAGTCGCATCGCCCCCGCAGCCCTGCACCTCTAAGCCTCCGCAGTGGCTGCGGAGGTGGTAGTTACGCCACTGAACACATGGTACATCTGTGTGCAGTTTACAGTTATTTTATGGCTTTGAAAAAGCCCCATATCAGTCACTAGTGGAGACATATTTTGAGAATGCATTTGTTATTTACAGTAACTTTTCACTTTCCATTTTCAATGAGAGAACAATTTTATTAACACCAAGCCATATTTTAAATTATAAACCCAATAGGAACTTAATAAAATGCCACAAATGGTTACAAGAGCCTTTATTTTGCAAACTATACATAAACTGTATAAAAGAAAATGCATTGTATTTCTTACTCAATTAGGTAAACATTAAATTTAGTTAAGAATACTCCTTAAATAAAATTATTTACTTTCCTTGTAGTAAAGAAAAAATGTAAAATACGAATTTCCAGGGCAGCAACTTTTAAAGAAAATGGCCAACTGTGTGGAAATACACGTTGTTCCCATGTTATTGTGGATATACTACTGATATACAAGAAGGTAGTGGAGTTTTTGTTTACGATTTGCACAATGAAACAACATGCCAATGTAAATATAATGATTAAAGTAAGCTTTATACTCTTAAGGATTAAATGCAAACATACACAGTAATCATAAGCATTATCCATTTCACATGGTAGCTACATTACATAACAATAAAGAATAAAATCAAACAACATTTCTTCTTTCCTGTAGCTTTACTGTTAGTAGATAAGGTGGTGGTTTAGCTCATGCCTAATAAAAGCCTTTTTTATTTTCATTGTACAAGGCACCCTGCATAATGCTTTTTATTTGTCAACTAGAAAATATAAAATACTCTTAAATAAGTCTTTAACCAAACACAGTGGCACAATACCAAATCATTCAAGCTGTTTTACTGTAAACACATTAACCAAGTTCTCTGAGTGGCTGGTCAAGGACTAGATGACTTCAAAGATCCTTCATGGCTGTCTGAGAATCATGGTTAGCAAAGTCAATCAATGTATACAAATCATGCATTTGGCAATTCCCATATCTAATAAATGTTGGTTTAATAATTCAAAATACAGTGAGAAAAAACCGCAATTGGAATTTTTTATTGGAAAATATTGAAATCATATTATTAATATGGATAAAATAATGAATATATATATATATATATATATATATACTGTATATATATATATATATATATATATATGTATTTATTTATTATTTATACACAGACATGCATTGATCCAGCACGCAAGGCATTCATTTAGTATATACTGTATCTACTAAGGGGTCAATCCAACTATGTGTGAAGGGTGAAAGTTACTGTTGCCACAGAGTTTAAATACCAGCAATGCACACAAACTCAAACCCCTTATGGCCCGATTTCAGCCCAGATTCAATCAAAATTACTTGCAGCCCTATAGGGCAGTACTTTTGCCCAAGTTCATACTGCGGTAAAGTGCCAAACACAATTGGAATGACCCATAAATGAATAAATATAAATATATATATATATATATATATATAGGCAAAAATTGTGTATATATCTATACATGCTAAGGGGTCAATCCAACTGAGTGCGAAGGGTGTGGGTTACCATTGCAGTGGTGTTTCAATGCCAACAAAGTTACTTGAGCCGACACCCCTTGTGGCTCAATTTCATCCCAAATTCTCTTTGAATTGCTTACAGCCCTATGGAGCAGCGGGCATGTTTGTGCAAGTTTAGGCTGCTGTAAAGTGCAGCTGTGCCATTCTTACTCTTGGGTGTGAGAACTTACACACAATTGGATTGAACTATATATATATATATATATGGTGTAGTATGTGTTGCCAGCGGTCGGGCTCCCGACGACCGACATACCGGCGCCAGAAGCACGACCATCGGCATACCGACAGCTGGGTGAGCACAAATGAGCCCCTTGTGGGCTCGCTATACTTGCCACGCTGCGGGTGCGGTGGCACGCTACGCGCACCATGCTATCTATTCTCCCTCCAGGGGGGTCGTGGACCCCCAAGAGGGAGAAAGGTTGTCGGTACGACGGCGGGCAGGATTCCGGCGCCGGTATGGTGGTCGTCAGGAGCCCGGCCACCGGCAACCTGAAGACCAGCCCTATATATATATATACACACACACACACACACACACACACACACACACACACACACACACACACACACACACACACACATGCTACAGTATAAAGCATCTTGATTCTGCTGATTTGAGACTCTAGTTTATGTTATGTTTCAAATGCATTTGGCCTTACAGTAGGTGGAAATGGATATGATGCATATAGTCACTGAAAATATTTTTTAAATGATTTGCAAGGCACACTGTTCCTGAGCTTTTTAGAGAGGCCTGTTAGATAACTATTATCTCATGCCCTTAACAACTGTGCAGCTGCTCAATATAAATGTGTGTCTGGGTATATATATATATATATATATATATATATATATATATATATGATCTAGAGGTGACTAGGCAAGAGCAGTTAACAGATAAAATTGGGGTGATGGCGTGTGACAGGTAGGGCAGTGTCAAAATATATTGGAGTTGCAGATGGGGAACGCAAACTCAACAACGACGCTCCTGGAAAATGTTAATAAAGATGTCCAAAATAAAAAAACACCTTCTTGTATAGTTACCTTATTATCTGTTTAACTACATGTAACTTGTCAGATTGTGTTGAACTACAACATGTACTACCGTCAATTTTAATACACCTATAGTTGGAGAGCTACAGGTTGCTTCATCCTGACCTACCACCATAAGCCTACTGGTTTTGTATCAAATATATCATCTAAAATTATAAACAATAACAGGTTTACATAATATATGAGAATAGGTAACTCAGATTAAAACATTCGGTCATACAAATAATTTTACATACAGTATGCATATAGTCCCATACAATTTATAAACCACATGATATGTTTTGTGGAACTGTTGTTGTTATTCATGTATTCATGTAAGTAGTCCATACAATGGTAAAAGACATCATAGACATCTCATGTTATAATATGAAGAATTAATCAATTTCTCTACATTCCTATTCCAAACTATTGCATATCATAGTCTTTCTTATACAATATATTTTCAATAGAGCAATGCTGATTATCTGGCCAAGTAAAAAATACTCTTTGTAATAAATTGTGTTATCTATAGTAATCTCATCATCATGCTGCTTGACTAAATAACTAATTTCCTACTATGCTTCTAAATAAAATTGTAAGGAAACTCTAAAGTAATAAAACAATAAATCTAAAAGCCAATTAAACAAACAAACAAACAAACAAACACATTTCTGCATAATCTGAGGAAATAATGTAAACAAATATAAGGAAAATTTTCACTGTCAAAGTTTTTCACTAACGTAGTAATTCATCTATTTTATATCTACATCAAGCCAATAGTTCTTACTTTCAGTTAGTACATTTAACTTTCCATTTGGAAAATTCACAGAAGTCCAAACAATGGACAGTGTCCCTTACACTTCAGGTAATTATCTTGTCCTTAATTAATTTACGTGTAGGGGTTGCAGGACTTTCTTCAGGTTATAGGTCCAATGTGTTTTCTTCTTGTTTAAAGCATATAAAAGCTCAAAAGCACATAAATGACTCTGAAACAAAAGTCTATGACTCCAGCTTGATACTTGGTATGGTCATACAAAATAAACATGTTATCTTTTCTTTGTTTTGTTTTCAAATCCTTTATATCTTGGACGAGAGCAAAAGGTATTTCTTAGTTGACGTCTTTTGGTAGACATGAAAAATAGAATAAATTTGCTTTATATTATATCAGATATACCCATCCTCATCTTCTTCATCATCATCATCACCTCCTTCATCCTCATCATCTTCAATTTCATCTTCATCATTCATCATTTCATCTTCATCATCCTCATCATCAGACCAGTCATGGAAGTCTCCACTACCAAAATCTCCTGACGTTTCTAAATCTGTACCTGCCATTAAATATAATAAATATTTAATATCAATAATTTTGCAGTGGTTAGATTGACATTTGCCAAAAACCATGAGATTAAAATATCTTAAATGCATTTACTTCATATAAGTTTCCACATAACAATTTTAACAATAAATATTTTGTTAATGCTAGAAATAACATTTCTGGAGTACTACACCTAAACAGCATACCCTCCAACATGACCCGCCCCACTAGGTACAAAATGCTCTGTTTCTGGACTTCCCTCTTAATTTATTATTGTCATCACTTGTGAAGAAACAGCTTTCTTATCATTTAACTAGTTCAACACAGGTGATGGAAATCATAAATTAAGAGGGAAGTCCAGAAACAGAACATTTTGTACCTAGTGGGGCGGGTCATGTTGGAGGGTCTGAAACAGTACTTAAAAAATATGATGCATTCAAAAAAATATGATTAAAATATCTAAGTGTGATCAGCCATTTTGCAAATTGCATCAATATTCACTACAAATCAGCTTTAGTTTAATTGTCACATCACTGTCATTTGACCAAATATTTGTTCAGCCCACATAATAGTTTCCTCCACTGTGAATCAAAGATAAGTGCATATTAATTGCTTCTGGCCAGGGGGGACGATGTATATTTTAACTTCTCTTTATTTTGAAAATATAGTGTTCGGCCCCTTTGGCATAGACAATGCTTTCATTCAAATTGGTATTTATTTTAATTACCTTCCCTTAACTTTCCAAATCATTTTGCAAAAAATTCTGAACTTGGGGGAAATGTATCAAAGCTTGAAAAAAGATAAAATGGAGAGAGATAAAGGGGTCTATTTACTAAGCTTTGAACTGAGATAAAGTGGATGGAGATAAAGTACCAGCCAACCAGACCCTAACTGTCATTTTCAAAAACACAGCCTGTAACATGGCAGTTAGGAGCTGATTGACTGGTACTTTACCTCTGTCCACTTTATCTCCATCCAAAGTTTAGTACTGTAAATAGACCCCAAAGTACCAGCTAATTAGCTCCTAACTGCCATTTTAAAGGCTGTGTTTAAAAAATTACAGTATTTGGTACTTTTATTTCTGAATATTTTGCAGACTGATTTTGAAAGATAGATAGATAGATAGATAGATAGATAGATAGATAGATAGATGTTTTGTTTTTTTGTTTTAAAAGTTTTCTTTTTTGTTTAAACTGTTTTGTTTTTATTAAACTAATTTTATTTTGGCTCCGAAACATTATTTTGTATTAGAAATAATGACCAATCATGTTTTAATGCTTTCTAACAGCGACAAGCCAAAGTTATTAGGATTTATTATGATTTAATTTTTACATCTTTCAATAAAAAACAATTATTTACTGTTTGTTTTTTTATCTTACATCTGAATATATGTAGATAGAATAAACAGATTTAAGCATACAAAATACATTCAGAGACATACAGTGGGACTGAAGGTTTTGAATTGAAATAAACATGAAGAAGAATAAATCATGAGGTGTTTCTCTGTATATTGCACCTTTAATGTGTTGGAGTTGTTTACCCTTTAAGGTTGAGAACCCTATAGGATTGTAAGTGGAGGAGTTTGTGGAGTTTAGCTGATGCTAGGCAGATTTAGAACCTCTCTGATCTAGCTCACACTTGCTTTTTATATATATATATATATATATATATACAGGTTGAGTATCCCTTATCCAAAATGCTTGGGACCAGAGGTATTTTGGATATCGGATTTTTCCGTATTTTGGAATAATTGCATACCATAATGAGATATCATGATGATGGGACCTAAATATAAGCACAGAATGCATTTATGTTTCATATACACCTTATACACACAGCCTGAAGGTAATTTTAGACAATATTTTTTATAACTTTGTGCATTAAACAAAATGTGTGTACCTTCACACAATTCATTTATTTTTCATATACACCTTATACACACAGCCTAACGGTCATTTAATACAATATTTTTAATAACTTTGTGTATTAAACAAAGTTTGTGTACATTGAACCATCAAAAACAAAGGTTTCACTATTTCACTCTCACTCAAAAAAGTCCGTATTTCGGAATATTCCGTATTTCGGAATATTTGGATATGGGATACTCAACCTGTATATATATATATATACATGATACTATCTATGTATTTTAATATATTTTAAGAAGTAAGGGAAAAACTATATATGTCTGATTTTCTTCTTTCATTTTGGAAGATTCTTGGTGAGAGGGTATAGTCTGAGTTCTAAATGGCCTCGACATATTGAACATTGGTTGATTCATCGAATGAATGGCTTCTTCCTGAACTGAATTTACAGTGACATATATTAGCGCTCAGGGATACTTGGTTTTGTTCATACGCATATATTGGTTTCCCACTAACAGGGGTTCCATCTCTGGTGCTGCTGAAATTATAGCGCAAAATTGAGAGTAATCCTTTTTTGTCTATATATATATATTTCAGGGTTAATCCTTGGTTAACTCATTAACTGTGGCCACAAACTTTGTTCATGCACCCCAATTATCTTAAACCTGTGTCAGCTGCCCTTTAGTAATTTATCAGCCAGTGTCAGGTGACTAGTGTACCTTTTAAAAGCCATGTAGTTCATGGCAGGTACACCTTACACCAAGTGGGCATATTTGCAGTTATATTATGTGATACAGTTGCCAGGTTTTAATTTTTATGATTTTGTGATAGTGTAGGACCTGCATGAAGGTGGGGTACCTTGGCGAGCGGTATGCAGGCTTCCGTGCATTGGCCAATTCACTAACTAAACCCCCATCATTTATTCATTTATTCATTGATGTTGTGAGGATAAGTGAGCTCATTTTGGTGAGTGCTGAACTTTTTGTTTCTATATTTTTGAGTAGGTGGCTATGGGCTACATGCACCCCACCCTATTAGTGGTGAGTGCGGATACTGCACCCCGCTTCTGGGGTGGCGAGTGCTGTGGTTTTCTATTTGCTGGTATATATATAAACAGTCCATGGCAGCCGGCACTCCGCAACAAATGTAGCAACTTCTCTCCGTGCCAGATGAGAGCAATGACATAGCATCCAAGAATAACGGCACTGGAGACTGTCAGCAAATATAAATACTGTATTGAAGGTAGACGTTTCGGAGTATATACTCCGTCCTCAATCCTGTATGTGGTACTGAAGATGGAGTATATACTCCGAAACGTCTACCTTCAATACAGTATTTATATTTGCTGACGGTATATATATATATATATATATATAATACAGATGAGTGGGTTCGGATTTAAAATGCCAGAATTAACGCCAGTTCAGTTTCAGTATATATATATATATATATATATATATAGAGAGAGAGAGAGAGGCTGTATGCTTGTCTAATGTACATATTGTATAATATATATATATCTCAGTAAAAGTAAAACAATGTTTATTTAATCATATCCAGTAAAGATGAATGATACGTTAAATACTTTTATCCTGCTCTGCTGAGGTCATGGAATTACTAAAGATTTGCTATTTCTTTGCAAATTTTTACATGCGCTTTTCTATACCAACATATCACTCAGTTTGGCACATATCGGGCAGTGTGCATGCCCGATATGTGCAATCCAGTGGTCGATAGCAACGTCATTGACATACTGGCTGGGTACACATCGCTCCAGTGTGTACCCAGCTTTAACCAAATCCAATAATTTCCACTGCTGCGATCAGGTCTGAATTAGGCCCATGGTCTCTTGCAGGCACTGTGAAATCAGCACATTTGGCAGCTGGAGAAGACCTGGAGGTCAGTAAAGGGGAAACAGGACTTCTTCTAACCATCTATCAGTAAAGTCCTTAGAGCACAAGAGTCAGTCTGAGATTAATTGAAACATAATAGCTTTGGTGAATGCTAATTTCAGGCACAGTCCCCAAGTAGAGGCGGCAGCCAGGGCCAGTTCTAGATCTTGTGGCGCCAGGGCAAAAGTTTCCTGTAGCACCCCTCCCACCCGGTTAAAATACAGTTGCTACATGCCAAGGGCGCACGCCCCAAAACAGGGGCATGGCTTCTTCATAGGGAAGGGGCATGCCCACAGTTATCCTCTTGTACTTGTGCCCCCCTTTAGCTGTGCCCCCAGTAGCTGTGCCCCCAGTTAATTTCCCCCAAGTAGCTGTTCCCCCTGTAGTGCCCCCTTTAGCAGTGCTCCCTGTAGTTGTGTCACTTGTAGCTGTGCCCCCAGTAGCACTGCCCCCTGTATGTGCTCCCTGTAGTATTGCCCCCAGTAGCTGTGCCCCCAGTTTATTTGCACCCTGTAGCAGTGCCCCCTGTAGTAGTGCCCCCAGTTTGTTCCTCCTGTAGATTTGCCCCCAGTAGCTGTGCCCCCAATAGATGTTCCCCCAGTAGCTGTGCCCCCAGTTAAATTTCCCCCAGTAGCTGACCCCCTGTAGCAGTGCCCCCTTTAGTAGTCAATTTTGACCTCTAGCATCAGTCAGCGATGCCGGCTGCAGCGGGAGCACATGGCGTCCACTGCAGCCAGGGAGCGGGGAGGGAGAGGGAGGGTGGATTAGTAGCGGCTCTTGCCATGGTGATGGCAGCGCCCTCGGGGTAGCGGCGCCCCGGGCAAAAAGCCTGCTTGCCCATGGCTAGAGCCGCTACTGGCTGCAGTGCAGATAAATCAGTTTTACTTTGAATAAAAAGTAACATCTACATGCACTAAGAAAGTTTTGAAAAGAACACACTTTTAATGACGCAACTCTGCCCATGTGGGAAAGGGGTAGGTTCAGCCAAAAATCAAAGGCATAACCATCAGGCTAATTTTATCCCTCCAAATTGGTGTTACCAATGACACCTCCTTTTATACATTTGATGTACTGTAAGCAATTGCTTTTAATGTTATTTTCTATTTAATAAAAAGTAAAACTATGCTGATGCCCTAACATCTGGCCATCGACCTTATTGTTGGATGATTTTTTTGGTGGGAGGGTATGTTTACAGAACTGAATGGACATCTGACATATTGAATAAGAACCTTGGAGGCCAAATCAGAATTCTCCAATGATAACATCTACCCCTTGAAAATTTCCAATGGTATCTCCATTATTGATGTTGATACATATTGGTAATACATTGTATTGAATTGTGTAAAACATTCCACTTGTTAATGCCCTCTAAGTATTAAGTTTAGATATTGTTGTGTCCTACTAACAGGGGACTCTCTTAGAGGTGCTGCTGAATTGATTGACGTAATGAATACCCCCTTATATATATATATACTGTATATATATATATATATATATATATATATGAGATAGATAGATAGATAGATAGATAGATAGATAGATAGATAGATAGATAGATAGATAGATAGATAGATGTTTGGCTCTACTTGTACAATCCTGACTTACCCGGGTGCCCTCACAATGGAATTGACATGACATCCAACAGGTGCGGCACTCACAGAAGTAATAATGATACTCTCACAGCAGCATCTACAGTTAATTTTCAGTGTCCACTTTATTGATGAAAGTGCCATGGGCACTGAAACATTACTGTACATGCCACTGTGAGAGTATCATTAGTCATCCTGTGAATGACACACCCGTTGGAGGTTATATATATATATATATATATATATATATATATATAAAACTAAAGTGCCTTCTGTTGTTTAATCTATGATTGTGTTTTCTTAACACACTCATCTGTTGTGCTCAAATCGTCCACTTTTTTATGTATTTAAATATGGGTCCTAACATTGTAAATGTTCTGGTGTTAATTTTCCTGGAGTACTGCACTGCCAGCTAGAGAAGAGGGAAGCCACCCCAATCTCTCTTAATACACCCCTGTAGTTACGTATGCTTGTACTATATGTGAGGGGGCCAAACAAACAGCGCATGGTGCTCAAAAACTTTGGCATTAGGTGGGATACTGGTAAAGGTGGTTTGAGCGAGGTTAGGGAACTTGTGCAGAATTAGTGGCTGAAGGAGCCATGAGTAGGAAACATGCAGTGTAGGAACACACCAACATCCGACTCTCAATCTGCATGTACTAGACAGACAGAATAGTAAAATAATAGATATATTTAGAATAGTGATAAATGTGTTCTTTATATATAGCTGCATATTTAGAACTTCAATGTTTGTAACTCAATTTTTCAAAACCCTCAAAGTTATTAGCATACAGATATAATTGCAGGTGGAATTTTAATACAAAAAGCGATGGTATACATTTATTTTTGGGGTGGGGGTGGTTGGAGAAAAGGGTACCAGAGTCCTTTTTGCCCTCAGTTCCACTATGTCTAGAAAACTGCTCTGTATACTACTGTAGATAGATAAATAAACTGTCAGTTGTGCAGTTATCATAGTCACTTAAGGTTTGTTTTGTTATGAAAACAAACCATATGGTAAAAACATTATAAGAATAACAAACTAAAACTATTTGTATTTAATTTTTTTTTACTATATTTTATTGAAATGTGCTAAATCTACACCGGTTATATAAAATTGATGCCTTATATATTAATACATTGCAATATATATATATATATATATATATATATATATATATAAAATAGAAGTACCGCATTCTGCAGAGCCCATTTTTCGGGATCCTGTGACTTCATTTCCATATCTATCAACACACCAGCACTGGCCAATACTTCCATGGCACTGGGTTGCTTTGTAATAGCCATCTTCATCACATGCTGGAATGTAGTATCCTTTGTAAATATATAATAGTAATGATTATTATTAATAATAATAATAATAATAATAACAACAGCAAAAACAATAATCATAATAATAACAACAACAACAACATAAAAGTTCCTATAATACAATTAACATGGAAAAGAGACTGGATAAATTATATTGATCAGGTGTATTACTTTAGGATATCAGCTCCTGTTATCTAATGTTGGTGATGTGTATGCGCATGTTGTCTTTTTACATTGTTGAATCAATTAATAAAGGGCCTGATTCAGACCTGATCACTGCTGTGCATTTTCACAGAGTGGGCGATTATCGATTGACTGCACATGCGTATGCACTGCAATGTGCACGTGCATTGCCAAACAGCAAAAAGCTGGTGTGAAAATTTCAATCACGTAGCCATTCACAAGCTGATTGGCAGGAAGAGGCCGTTTGTGGGTGGTAACTGGCCATTTTCTGTGGGTGTCATGAAAAACACAGGCGTTTCCAAGCGTTTTCTGGGAGGTTGTGAGACGTCAGCTACGGATCCGATCAGCCTGTTCTTTTCGAACTGTAGGAGTAAGTCCTGGGCTGCGCACAGACTGCACACACTGGGAAAACCATTCGGTGGTAAGTTGCGAATGGATTTGCAGCTGTCTACTGACTGAGGGACATTTTCACATGGTGTACACATGCGACCGCACACTTGCATGGGTGAATTTACACTACCCCTGGGGCAGCGACTATCTGATCGAAGGACAACAAAATTTGCAGCACAGCGATCGGGTGACCAAATGTTCAGAGGTAGGCCTGTTCTTAATCAGATACAGTATTACTTTAGATTCAGTCAAGGGGATAGCTTGCTGGGGGTAGCTTGCGTTAATTTAATAAGTGTGGAATTAGGAAGTGTGTTATCCGAACAGTTAAAAAAACAGTTGAACAAACATTGAGCACCAACAAGGAAAGGTAACTTACTTAAACAACTTATTCCTACACCACTTAACCCAAAATTATCTCACAAACGACCACAGCATGTTCATCAAACTACTGTTTCTTATTTCAATTCATAGAATTCTCACCAAATTTAACACATTCTACACTCACCCTAAAACTCACCCCTCTGTGCACATTACAGCCTCTTTTCTCCACTTCCCTCTTCTAACTACTCATGAGCTTTATACTTACTTCTCTGCAAGTTTTTTGACAACCACAATTGGCCACCAAAATAAACACTTGCAAACATCCACCAATATTTATCTTACTCTTCTGCTTTTATCAGCTGGTGACATATCACCAAATCCAGGCCCCAACCACTTGTCCCTCTTTCACTCAGCTATGTCAAATCAACATAGAAATCCATCTAACCTCATAAATATCACGTGTCTCCCATCCCCCTCCAAGTCACTAAAATGTGCCTTATTGAATGCACGCTCTGTTTGTAACAAATTAACATCCATCCATGATCTCTTCATACCTCACAACTTTAATCTGCTGGCTATAACAGAAACATGGCTCACACAATCAGACATGACCTCCCCGGCAGCACTGTCACACAGTGGTTTCCACTTCACACACACATCCAGGCATACTAATAGTAAAGGTAGTGGGGTTGGAATCTTACTGTCCTAATTTTTCACATACACTGTTCTACCTCAGGTTCCATCACTCGCATTCACATCATTTGAAGTTCACTCTATCAGGATTTTCACCCCCTTTTCTCTGCGTGTTGCAGCTATCTATCGCCCTCCTGACATCTCCATCATTATGGGCGATTTCGATATAGCTCTTGACAGTCCACAATCTGTTCATGTCTCCAAACTCCCCTCTCTAACCTCCTCTCTTGGCCTCACCCATAGGTCTGACTCCTCTACTCACCAGGAGTGCCACTGCCTTGATCTTGTGTTCACCAGGCTCTGCTCAGTTTCTGAATTTATTAACACTCCTTTCCCTCTCTCTGATCACACGAGCCAATGCAAATGGTGAAAAATCTGGGGAGGCTAGGTAGATTTGAGTATCATCAGTGTACAAAGGATACTGAAATCCGAAGGAGCTGATTAGTTTACCAAGAGATGAAATATAGATTGAGAACAGTAGAGGACCCAAGACTGAGCCTTGCGGTACTCCAACTGATAGAGGTAGAGAAGAAGAGGTAGAATCAGAGAAGTGAACACTGAAAGAGCGATTAGATAGGTAAGATGAGAACCAAGTAAGGGCCGTGTCCTGAAGACCTAGGGATTGTAGTGTTTGTATGAGAAGAGAGTGGTCAACAGTGTCAAAAGCAGCAGAGAAATCTAGAAGAATAAGTAGTGTGTAATGGCCTTTCGATCTAGCAGTGACTAGATCATTCACAACTTTGGTCAGTGCCATCTCTGTGGAGTGTTGGGCATGAAAGCTTGACTGAAGTGGGTCCAGTAAGTTGTGGGAGTTAAGAAAGTATTGAAGGCGAGTGTAGGCAAGTCTGCCATTTCATCTTAGATGTCATCTGGTGGACCATTATGCAACAGGTAGCATCTCTCCTTGTGTATCAATGCCTATTTCCCTATAGATTGTAAGCTTGTGAGCAAGGCCTTCTTACCTCTATGTCAGTCTGTCTTTGCCCAGTTTTGTTCTATATCTGTTGTTCTGATTGTAAAGCACAAAGGAATATGCTGCACTATATAAGAAACTGCTAATAAATAATAATGTCTGAATTAGGCCCAAAGTCCAGTTCATCACATTATACACTCATGAAGATTATAATACTGCATCAAAAGGAGATAATCCATACCATTTAGAGCTCTGAACAGTAGTCCTGCAATTGCCTTCCTATACTTATCTTCTTTGCATATTAATGCATGTGTGTAATGGACCTCTATATAAACTTGCAGTAGGTTGGCAGAAAAGTCATCAGTTTCTCAGTGCTGCATGCAAATGAAGACTGGTGATTTCAGAAGGAGGTAAGGGAGTTTGAGGGTGCCCCAGCACAAAACAAATGATAAGCAATCCCACTGGGGTGTGGACATTTCATAATGCTGGAAGGTACTATATAATACAGCTACATTTCAAAACAGAGTTTTTTTTATTCATTCCAGCATTAACTCATCCACTTAACATGCTTTCAAAATGTGTCCTATCAATGCGGAAATAGTCAATGCTGATTGGGGGTGATGATTATTAAGACAGGACAAGGCTCGTAATATTGAGAGCCATGTGTGTCGTAAATTAATGCCTTTGCTTTTATTACTAATACTGTAAGTCAAAACTGTTAACACATATTTTTTTAACACTTCATAATTAGCTCAAATGTATTTTGTAAAAGAAAGTCTTACAAACTGTACATACAGTAGGCAATGTTGCAGTCACTGTTATTGCATACAATACTTTCTAATCAGCCACATTGCAGTTCCACACATACTTTGATGCAAAATTGAATGCAGGTCAGTTTGCAGAGTGAATCTTGCATAGTTTTTGCTCTGCGCATTCTCCACAACCAATTGTATGCAACTACAGGTGATCTAGAGTCAATTACAATGCAGTCACTTCTCTTCCGACTGAAGAGGCATAACCATTGTAATGGATGTTCTAACATACGTAGTATCCACTGATGACATGATGATGGGATTGTGAGCTATGCAGTGTTGTGCAGAAACATGACTACACCTGTTTACAGATGTAGTTATTTATACCAAGTAGAGCTTGTGTAAGTGTGCATTGATGATGACTTAACATCATTTAGCTCCACTCCCTATCTACGGACCAACAAATCGCAGCATTTTCCACATGGTGGGAATGGGGCCTAATGATATGACAGCCCAACCCCATCCCTGAAGTGGCCAGCAATGTCTTCCCTCCATGGTTCTCTCAGAGAGGAGACAGGAAAAGTAGGTAAGTAGGACTTCAGGATATAATAACACTAGCCCATCTGATTAATTATTCGTCTGGCTAATTATTTGCATGGATAATTGCAGATGAGAGGCAAAGCATTTATCCTAATTACTGTGTGTGTATATTTTTGATCCTGACCTGTGGAATGAATCAAATTATTATTTTCTGACCTGAAGACAATGTGTTATGGTAAAAAAAACTGCATTCTACACTAGAATAACTACTGACTATAAATTATCATGTGGTTAAATGTTTGACTTTATCATTTATCAACTTCTGTCTTCATAACAGAATAGACCATTATTAGTAATGTATCAGCCTAACAGAAAGAATACCAATACACCTTTTCCCATTGATGGGATAATCATAATGAGGAATACACAGGAGGATAATTGTTCTTGTTTCTATCGCATTTGTTTCTGTATTCGCAAATCTTTATATACTTTTGTGTATAATTTTTAGCATTTTTTTTGCTGCTGCTACCAAAGAACTGTTTCAACAAAACTAATAAAAGTTATATTTTAACCCTTATGTGTGCCACTCAGAGACTTCTTTTTTTCTCTTTTGTTTGATATGACTTACCTTATCAGCTCTCATAGGCAGATCCCCAAAGTAAGAGTTATTAATTACAGATACATAATATGGGGAATTTTCATTAAAAATAACCTAATGTGTAAAGTTCCATCTACTGTAGTTCACAGAAATGTTTTCTTCATTCTGTATTATAACTTCTTTATTTGACAGTAACTGGGGCAAACTCTCATGTGCACAGGGAAATATATTTGCCAGTGTTTATGTCTTAATTCAGATAAGCTTCAAAATTGTATACATATGTTTGTAAATGATAGCTATGTATTAGGAGACTTTGATGCAATGTAAACAGTTTGCATTTTACTTTTAATAGTCCATTAAAACTAGACACATCACAAACATGCATTGTGTATAGTTTCATGTGTGTACAGTATCTGTGTGAGTGTGTATGTATGCATATTATGATATATTCTGCATAATTATACAATAACAATTTGAATGGCTTTGAACCATTTCATGTATCAAACCAATTGATATATTTATTATGTAAAAGGGAATGACTATAAAACTACAAAGTGGTTAGTTATGACTTTTAGAAATGTCTAATTATTGAAAAAGTTAAAAAAAAAATAAAAAAAAATAAGTGTTATTACTTACCAAGAAGCTTTTTTAATCCTTGCTGCCTTTGCATGTTACTAAACTCTGTTTGACAAGGAGGATCTGTAATAGAACAAAAAAACATAACTGTCCATTTTGTTGCCTGATCATCAATAAACTACAGAAATAGCTCATCAATAATGTGGTATGAAGATCACTGTCACTTTGTGTGTGTGGGTGTGTGTGTATATATATTTTTTATTTTTTTTAATATATATATATAATGTATATACTGTTTATATATATACTGTTTATATATGTGTTTGTGTGTATTACTCAACAGAATAGGTAATGCTCAAAGGACTTATCCAATATTTTGTAAGTATTCAGCAACTCACTGAGCAGTGCGTTCAGGTTCCTGGAGTGCTGACTATTTTCTTGATTTATTTTCATCAGTACTTGTTTTTACTCTACCACATTACTTAAAATGCTTTCTCTAGAGATGAAAAATATGATGTTCTTTTAACTTTTGCTGCTGACTAGTTAAACAATGGGGGTCCCACCAACTGTGAGTAGAGACTGCCAGTGTTTGAAATCTTCTTTTGATATTGAATCTTCTGGTGGGATATTGGAAATTGTTTCATCTTGATCTTTAGAAGTCTTATATTTTTAAAATACTATTTGTTGTCTCTAAAACAGCTTCATAGCATGCATTATAAAGTAAGTTTTTTTTTCATATTTGATCCAGCTTTAAAATTATAGTTATGTCTGTACAGGTATGTTTGTAAACTGACCTTGCTGTCGCTGGAAGCAGTAGCACCACTCATTGTTAGATATTAAGCTGTCCTTGTATGTGTCACATGTATTGAAGAAAGCCTTAGTACACTGCTCATTCTTGTCAATATAAATGCTTCCAAGCTCTGACTGATCCAGCAGCAGGTCATAATTTCTATCAAGTCTATTAAACATCCACCCAAGAGAATCTCTGCAAATTGGCAAAATACTTGTATCAAACCCTAGGAGATAAATAAGGAAAAGTTAGCTTGCACTCAATGTGCCAGCACTGTTATTTTCAGCAACAAAACATAACATATATTATTAACTGTGTATGCAAAATGTACAATAATGCAGAATAACATCTTGTCCATTCATTTTCATATATTGGGGTCTATTCAATTCTAGACGGAATTGCCGTCAAGTCGGAAAGACGGCACTTTCCGACATATTTAGGTCCAATCTGGATTCGACCTATTCAAGTCATTTTCCGACTTGTCGGAAAACACGTGGATTGATGGATTATCCACGGATCCACTTGTTTTGTTGAATTTGCAGGCATTTTCGACAGGTTTCTGGCACATTTTCAACAATGCTGTTTCGGCGTACAAAAAAGTCGGATCGGCATTGTCAAAAATGGGCTAAACATGTTGGAAATGCCCAGAAATTGAATAGTGCAGTGTCAGATCCTCTCCATTGGAGAGGATCCCATACCAATTAAATAGACCCCATAGTACCAGTAGCATAAGGGGAAATACCAATTATTAAATTGAATCCATATACAGCACTTTCATTAAAATTCTATCATTAATATGTGCATAAATTGTTATGTTGTAATGTTCTCTCTTATACTCATTGAGATACGACATCATCATCTGTGTGTGACGAACACCCTACTATGCATTATAATGGATAATAGAGAATATTTGGATCTTGTGACTTGTATAAAAATATAGTTTCACAGAACTTTTTATTGATTTCTAAGGTTAGGAGTCCTTTATCCCATATACTGTATACTCTAAGTTATTGCTATAAGTATAGCAGTGGGATGTGTTTAGGTTTGTCCATTACTAGCCCCTTCTCTATATTTATCATGCTTTGATGAGTAATTGCTGCTAAGGCCTGATTGTTTTTACATTTTGTGACAGAAAATACTGATCTACACCACCGCAGGCACATTAGTAGAGTCTTCATCTACTGTAGATACAGGAAAATAATATGTGCCGATACATATAGAATTGTATTGGGGAGTACAGATGCTGCAACAGTTGTTTGGATTGGATGTTTTTGATTGGCTTCTGATTGGTGCTCTAGTACCACTAGAGGCAATACTTAAATATGCAGAACATACATTGAAAGTTGACATCAAAGGGAAGAATCAAGAAGACAATGCCTGTATAATGTATACAGAAAGTATTGCACCCAAGATGGCTTCCTTGCCCTGTACTTTCAGGGGAAGGATGAGCAACATGTGGCAATATTTATGCAGTAGGCATCCGGTTAGTAGTTTTTAATTTTACCCTTATAAATCTTAATCCAATGTACTGCTTAACTCGCACATGGTACTCACTTGTATAAAGTGAGCAGTGCAATAGTCCTGATGATTTTGCAAAAATTATTTATAATGCCTAGTAATTTTACCTCCCTCTTTGAGTGTTATTTTTCCAGGCATTGGGTATTCTGGCAAGAGTAATCTTGTGTGGTGCATCCAAAATGGTTGCTTCACCTGGAGCCTTTGTGTGTAGCATGAATAATCCTTGGAAGTGATGGCCTAAAATGACTGCCACACCCTTTGCATTATATTCATGCTGTCTGTATTTTATGTGAATCTAACCCTCTGTATAATGTTCATGGTATCTGTACAAAGTCTTATTGGAGAAAAGTGCTATATAAATAAAATTCCTATTATTGATCAATATATATTATTACTTTGTCTGAATCAACAAATCCAAGAGCCACTCAGGGACAGGTGATAATAATCTGGAAATATGCACTATGCAAAAATCTAAATGTCCAATGAAAGAACCTCCTACAAGACCTCTTTAGTGCCACACTTTCATTTACCAAATATTTTCAGGCTTTCATTTAAATAACTGCTTAATAAAGCCTCATATTCTTAATAGTGTGAGTGAGGGGACATTGCAACTTTAATTGATATGCTTTGTATTTACTTTGCGTAAAAGCATTTGGCAAAGTGCAACTAGAAATATATTTTTACACTAAAAGGAAATTTTACTGTAGGTGCAAAATTGATTTTTTATTATGAGTATTGCTAAAAACCTGTTAAAAGTCATCTATTAACTGTTGTAAATTTCTAGTCCTTTTGTGCAGCGGAAATGTCTCACCTAAGTAAGGCCAATCCCTAAAATGTTACTCCCACATCCTTTTATCTCATTTCAATGTTTTACTCTACAGTATATAGTGTTTTTTATTGAGCGGTTCCACGGACCATTAAGTTATTGTGTTCCTTGTAATGGAATAGGTAGGCAAGTAGGGGCCCTTATTGAAGCATTGTGGGTAGTGTTGTTTGAGGTTCATAAATTACCCTTATTGACAACGATGCCCAATAATGGACAATTTACATTAATAGTAGTTACTATTTTGTAACTTGCTAAAGTAACAAATAGAGAACATGCATAAGAAGTTTCATGCAAGGTCAAATAAAGTTAATTTTCAATTTTAAGACTTTTTGTGAGATAAAAATATTTATATAAATATGTATGAAGAATAATTAACATAAGAACAATATGATATAATTTCCAGTTTATTGCTGCTGTAAATTATCTTTTTAATTTAAATGCAAAAAAATATTACATTTACATGCCTAGGCTATCTAATATTATAAAACAACTAATCATGTTTTATTTACTCTAATCTACTATTTACTATTATCTCTTTCAAAGGGAATTCAAGTGCTCCTATCGCAGTTCCAAGTCACCTCCTTACATAAATGATTTATATCAAGGCAAACATTTTTTATTTAATAAATCAGTTAATGGAAAATTAATGTAATGTAAAAGATGATTTCTAAGTAAATCTTTTATTTCACACAGAGTTTATCATGCTGCGTTTGATAAAGAGGCACAGCATTGTTCTGCAATTATGTCTTCTTCCGAGTTAACTAGTATTTGTTGATGCAATGGATGGAAACCTAGCTTGAAGCTCACGCAACTGTAGCAGATAGCAAAATAATATGACACGTTTAACAAGGTTGAAAAAAAGACATACAGTAAGTCCATCAAGTTTTAACTATTAATATATGGACTCGCTAAGTTGATCAAAAGGAATGTAAAACAAAACCACAACAAGGCAGCTGTTCCCTTTAAACGGAACTGAACTTAATTCAATGGATTAACAACTCCAGCAATGTATTCTAATAATAATTTATAGAGACATTTTACGTAAAAATATTAGCCAACAAATTTTATATTTGAGTAATGGATTGACCATCCCCATTTATATGTGCCGTTGAGATAGACACAGGTACCCTTTTTGGTATAATGGCCACTGGGACGTAGGCTATTCTTTGTAATGGTGCCACGGAGGCTTCCATCATACTTGTTCTAGGCAGGTTGCCTCTAGGAGGGAAACATGCTATTTTATTTAATCTCTTCATAGAGGTGTTAGCCCTGTGCTGTGCATACTAAAGCTGGTTTTCCAATAGCAGTAGTAACCATTGGTGGTTCCTATCTTCCTCCTGTGGGGGGGGTGCTACCTTGACAAAGGCTCCTATTGATGCGAAACAAACATCTGAGGCACTGTGAAGTATTTCTGTTAATTTCTGAGGTAATCTACTATCTGCACATTTTTATTGTCTGGGTTCCGTTTTCTGACAGTGGGTGGTGTCTTCTGATTTTTTTTTATTCTTACCATTTAGTATTGATGTTTAACCCTATTTATACAGAAATGTTTGTATAATAAATCTTTTTTTTAATTACAAATTTTGGATCACACCCAATTTTTTTGTTTTTTTATTCCATGCACCAAACTGAATATATGTGAAGGAACCTATTAATCTTGATGTGACCAAACGATACCCAGTTAGGAGTGCCTATATATTTATTACTGTGAGTGTGGTAAATTACTATTATATCAACTCATCACTGTCTCTGTACCTAAAGAATCCTTTATAGACTAGTATCTGCTATCTCTTCAGTAAGTTGGGATACGATATCTCTTCCCAGTATTTTATGGGTTAGAGTACAAATTAATTGAAGAATTAAAAGAAACCTTGATGCACTTCATTTCAGTTGTCTAATTGTGAGTAGGGCACGGTATTTCACATCAGTCTGGAAATACTCAAGTTTTATCTGTTGTTTTAACCTATTAATGAAAATACTACACATTTCAGTCTCTTTTGTGTGGTTATATTTAAGGGTATGATGATACCCATGGTTTGCTGTTAAACACTAATTTAGGCTGCTCAGTGCACAGTTTGAGGATCACACATTATTTCATTATGTTAACAGGAAGTCTTGATTTACAGGTGTGAGTGCACAATCCAATGTGCTTCGTGGGAAAAATGTTAACATTAAAAGTATAGACCTTTAATACAGAGGTGTTTTAAGATTAGGAAGAGGCCCATGTACAGATGTCTGTGCCCTCGCTCTCTGTAAAAAAATGATGCCAGTACATGCACAGACTATCAAAAATAATCTTTTCCTCATGTACATATTTCTGCCATTTTCTTCAGAAATACTAATAATAAATAATATTTCCAGTGATTAGTTCAAAAATATGGAGCTGGCACCATATTTCTAAAGATATCATCATGAGAATGGAGCAGACGGCAGTGGACAAGATAGCTGGAACGAGTGCATATTGTGTGGTGTGTAATTCCTGGACCCAAGAACCACTGGTCTCATTATTTAGATTTTTATTTAAACATCGCCCTTGTGATTGTGATTAACGTGGCCTCTTGGGGGGCTACAGCCAGGGACGGTGCTAGGGTGTTCAGCGCCCCCTGCAAACTATAAATTTGCGCCCCCCCCCATACTTTACAAAGGGACAGCGCACGCCTTTGGTGCACACCAAAAAAGGGGTGTAGTGTTACACGGAAGGGGCATGGCCACACAATAGTACCCCCATTTCAAATTATGCCACAGTAGCACAATCTTCTTCACATAACACCGCACATAGTAGTGCTTCTGATACACATAATCCCCCTGTAGTAGTGCCGCTTACACAAAATACCCCCTGTAGTAGTGCCGCTTACATAAAATGCCCCTGTAGTAGTGCCAGTTACACAAAATCCCCCCTGTAGTGCCGCTTACACAAAATACCCCCGGTAGTAGTGCCGCTTACACAAAATGCCCTTTTAGTAGTGCCGCTTACACAAAATCCCCCCTGTAGTAGTGCCGCTTACACAAAATGCCCTCTTAGTAGTGCCGCTTACACAAAATACCCCTGTAGTAGTGCCGCTTACACAAAATGCCCCCTGTAGTAGTGCCGCTTACACAAAATGCCCCCTTAGTAGTGCCGCTTACACAAAATGCTTCCTTAGTAGTGCCACTTACACAAAATCCCCCCTGTGGTAGTGCCGCTTACACAAAATCCCCACTGCAGTAGTGCCACATACATAAAGTGCCCTCTTAGTAGTGCCGCTTACACACATTTTGCACACCTAGTCACACATACACAAATAGATACACACATAATACACACACACACATACACACACACACACAAACAGATACATACACACAGATACACAAATACAAATATACACACACACATACATACACACATACAAATTCTCAAGCTCACTCACTCTCTTTACATCTTCTTACCAAAAGGAAGTCTGGCTGGTCGGAGCGGTCCATCCTCCAGGCTGTTCCTCCTCATGATCAGCATGGTCCCTTGTAGCTCCACCCCTCCATTCTGTGTAGCCCCACCCTCTTTTTGGGTCTTCCTGCAGAGTGAACTTGAACACTCTGCGCTGCGTGTCGCACAGTCAAGGAGGGGGAGAGGACGCTTAAAGTTGCCGACATCGCTGCCTGTCACAGTGTGACAGGCACAGCAGATGGCAGCAGCAGGGGGACAGGCGGCGCAGCAGCAGTGGGGATGCAGAGCAGGCAGAGCGCCTCTCCATCCTGGTGCCTACCTGCACTGCATCCCTTTGGTGAATGGGTAGCGCCGGGCCTGGCTACAGCCTTTAAGCTGTTTTCTGTATGTTCCATGCTTATTGCACATGCCTCAAGATCATGCAGCAGTCCCTTCAAATTTAAATGTAGTTCATGCTACAGCATCGGCAGAGGAGGTTTCTTTCATAGACATTAAAGATTCCACTACTGCATTAAACAATTCATACAAAAATTGTATCAAGTATACCATAACCTGCTGCATTTTCTGTGTTCACTGGATACTGCTAGTGTAATGCTGCAGCACTACATGCACAGTACATTTCAGAAAGAACGTGTAAATGTAAATCCTAAATATAAAGACAATTTACTTCTACAAAACAACAGAAGGTTTAAAATGTCTCTGGAGTCGTCTTAATACTAATTTCAGTTGTCAGCATTATTGTAGAAGAGGTTGAACTTTTTATCGAAAGCTACACCTGATTACAAAATGCAAGTAAGTGTGCCATGTAGGAGGTATATTATTCCTCTATGTTCTGCAGTGTTCTGTATATTCACGGCTGGTGCCTACTGTTTTTAAGTTTGAAGTGTAAGGGAAAATGCAAGAGGGTTTTCAGTGCTGGATGTCTCATGTTGTGAGATTAAAATAAAACCTGTGATCTTTGTGTTAATGAATGATGCATGCAATTTGATAAGAACCACAACTATAATAATAACAACATACAGTCACGCTTTTTGGGCATTGTCCTGCTGTACCACCAAAGGGGCTGCAGTGTCCAGTGGGTGGTCAGGAGGAGGAAGACACTCTGTCAACACTGCTCTACAGTAGCTGCAGAACAGTGGTGTATTGATGACATGCACAAGAAGTCCTGTACTAAACTTTTACACTGTTACATACATAGTAACATAGTAACATAGTTTCTGAGGTTGAAAAAAGACAATTTGTCCATCGAGTTCAACCTGTTAGTGGTCTCCTATACTGAAGTATTATTAAGACTAATTTTAACTGTGGCGAATGTTTAGCCGTAAACTAAAATACTGAAGTTTTTTATTACTATAGTACATGATTTACCCACCATAACCCTGTATATCCTTATTCATTAGGAATTTATCAAGCCATTCTTAAAAGTAATAACCAAGTCCACCATTACTACTCTATCTGGCAGGAAATTCCAAATACATATTGACCCTACTGTGAAGAAACCCTTCTATCTCTGTGTGCAAAATCTCCTCTCCTCTAACCTAAGTTGTTGTCCACATGTACTTTTCAATGATGTTACCAAAAACAGATCCCCGCTAGCTCTGTGTATTGACCCCTTATATATTTGTATATGTTAATCATGTCCCCTCTTAATCTCCTTTTTTTCCAGTGTAAACATGTTGGGAGGTATGTAATAAGGTAACACATTTTAGACGTATATAAGTGCTCTGTAACAACAATCTATTTCCAATCCTTAAGCAAATGATCTACCCATGTGGGTTTTCTTAACAATATTCTTCCAATGGGTTTATCAATGCATGAAAATAAAAGATAGTTATAGGTTAAACACAGATTTGTGTTATATTTCTAGTGGTCCTACTTAGAAATACAAGTCTATTTCCTTCCAATTCTATGTTTTGACAGATGTGCCCAGCATACATAATTGAATGTATAATAACACTCATCGAGGTATCTTTTTTAGGAAAATGATTTCAACAAATGTCTCAGTTGGTATTACTTCTGTGGCGAATGCGTACCTCCACTTACACAAATAAAGTGGATGGTAAACCTATCAAGGTATCTTTTAGGCCAAGACCATGTTCCTTATGTCACAAATTTAAGATATCGATGGTGGTACACAGGAGATATTTCTATTGTGCATACCTAACTTACACTTATATAGTGTGCTATCCTCTCATAAAGGTATCTTTCTTGTGAAAAACGGTTCGTACCAGTACTCACAGACGATGTCGTGTGTTACAAACACATCAGGGTTTCTTTGTCTTCTTTCAAGCAGATGGAGACGTGTAGGTAAAAGTATGTCAATTTTTAATAAAATTACAAACAAAACAAATTAAAATAAAGTATTGGCTGTAGGAGGCTGCCGTCCGTGGTGGGGATTGGTTGGACCAACTTCATCCAGCACAAAGGGACCGGTGCCCTATCGGGCTGAACAGTAAAATATACAAAAGTGGTCGTACCTTTCCCGCAGAACGGTGGGGGCGATGTCCAACAGCCAATTGTCCTCAGCCAACGTGTTTCGAGTGGGTCACTCTTTGTCACCCTCCGACATTTGGGATAAGTACTGATTTTCCATTTTTCTCAACACCAACCCTCTTCACCACTCTCACCAATTTTCTTCTAGTTCTCCCGGATCACTTGGGATAGATCCAAGGTGTAAGTGGGGGGCAGCAGAGCTTTGAATAGGAGCGCCACTTTATCTTCTCAAAAACTTTTGTGCACGATCTACCCATGTGCACAGTTTCTCATGCTAGCATTCTCATCTTATATATCAGTTATGTGGGAGAGTATCCAGGGCCAGCCTCAAGTCTTATAGCACCCTGTGCAAGAAATAATTTGGTGCCCAAACAACTATATCATCTATAGCCATAATTAATACTTATTATTATTATTATTATTATTATTATTATTAAAAATGCACACATTCTCCCCACTGGGAAAAAATGCACACACACATTTAACCCCCCAAGAAAAAAACCATACACACACTGGCCCACACAGGGATAAAAACACACACATCTTAGGTGCATCACTAATGCAATGAAATGGCAAGTGCAGGAACACTGGACACTGTTACCAGCTTTAGGTACACCTGTGTGCAATTCAGATGCTATACTGTATAAAAAGGCACAATACAGAGGCCCGGTACAAATGAGTCATGCCATATCTTACCCACGCATCAGTGTGCTTAATCTGAAACTTTGTACTAGTTCCTTTGTGCTAAAAAGACAAATTGTAGTACCTAGTACACTATTAGCAACTATGCATGTGGTAAAAGCACAACATTTTCTGCAAAAAACAGAATATCTGGGAATCGCTACCAATGAGAGAACATATAAGTTGCGCTATTGAAAACTGGTGTATATAAACAGAATAGTAGATACTGAATTCCTTAGTAGAGTCAAGGACAACACCAGGTACAGTAAGCAATTACGGGAACAAGTAATATAAATGACAAGGTGTGTGGTGTACTATGTTGACATTCAAAATGTTGACATTTATTGGAGTGACATGAGAATGTCGACATGGTTGTAAAGTCGACATTGAGTGTATTGACATGTTTATAATGTCAACATTAACCAAGTTGACATTCAGCATGTCAACACTGATGAAATGTTGACAATTACTTTTTAGTATAATTCAGTCTCTAACCCTAATGGAAGCCCTAACCCTAATGGAAATGGTGACAATATGACAATGTACAATGTTTAAATTAATATCTATTTTGAAATTCTGCCAGTGTCGACATTATGTAGATGTTGACATTAATAATGTCGACATTTTAACCATATCAACATAATAAGTGTTAACATTCTGAAGACATGTTGACTGCCTATCATGGCAAGAATAGTCAGATATGTGCAGTCAATCCAAAACTGGTGCATTGATCTAACAGACTGATCAGGGTCTCAAGTGTTGCCAGTATGGATATCCGATAAAGGTCCCAGTATCAATCTTATTTCATCATGAACAGATAGCATAAGCAGAGATCAGTGCAGTTATCAAACAAAAATAATTAAAACGAGCCAGACTTGTAACAGATGCCATGCATAATTATTATGTGTGGTAATGCTGTAACAGGCAATGAGTTCATGGTACAGTAAGCCTAAAAACAAGCAATGATCAATCCCTTTAGCAGATCAATTATCGCTCTCAGTGCTCATAGGCACCTGGGTGTCAAAGAATTTAAGAAATGACAAGACAACAAGAATAAAGAATGGAAACATACTGAGAAGGATTGGAATACTTTAATATGCCATTGTTTCTATCCCAGCCTTTGTTGACAAGCCCACACTTGTACTGTATATACAGTTGCAGCTTTTGCTGATTGTAAGCAAGTGATCTGGCATGACTCCCCCAACTCTTGTTTATTTTTAGTATTCCAATCAGTCACTGACTTCTGTGTGTAGAACCAGGGGTAACCCTGAATGACTGGGCTTTTCAAGGTGTGGATGGCACTAAATGAGTTCAGCTTACTATGGCTAGTATAGACAGCACCTGAACAGTATCATGGGATACCACTGACAGTCATTGACTTGGTCTTTAGAACAAAAGGTAATTCCACTTTGCAGGCTAATTAAATTCTTAATGGCTCCTTAATCTAAATAGGCCTTTATGTCTACCGAGCTAGTTACAGGAAGGGTGATGGACTGTTTAAATGTAAAAAAGGAACATGAAGAAAGAATTGCCCCATATCTTACCAGAATTGGCTCCTATATCAATGAGGACTATAATTTCCTGGGGCTCTGATCTTTCCAATTCTGGAAAATCTTTCTTTCAGTGTCTATGGCAACCACAATATAGTCATCTACCTCTCTCTCAACCTTAAGAAAAGAATAAACCTCCTTGTCTGCAAAGTCTCATTGAAAAGCGTGGCTTTCATAAGCAAATTGACATACCATGTACGGTAAGAGACTTAGGGGGTCATTCCGAGTTGATCGCTCACTAGCTACTTTCAGCAGCCATGCAAACGCAAAATCGCCGCCACGGGGGACTGTATTTTTACTTTGCAAGTGTGCGGATGCCTTTGCAGCCAAGTGCAGCAAAAACATTTTGTGCAGTTTCAGAGTAGTTCTGGACTTACTCAACCCTTGCGATCACTTCAGTCTTTTTGGTGCCGGAATTGACGTCAGACACCCGCCCTGCAAACGACTGGACACACCTGCGTTTTCCCAAACATTCCCAGAAAACGGTCAGTTAACACCCATAAATGCCCTCTTTCTGTCAATCACCTTGCGTTTGGCTGTGCGAATGGAAAATTTGCTAAATCCATCGCCCAGCACCGATCCTCTTTGTACCTGGACGACGCGCCTGCGCATTGTGGTGCATACGCATGCGCAGTTTTGCCATTTTTTTTACCTGATAACTGTGCTGCAAAAATCGGCAGCAAGCGATCAACTCGGAATGACCCCCTTAGTCCTATGAGATTTAACTTGAAACTTGAAAGAAAAAGCTGAAGTTGATGGGTTGACAAATGTAGAATAAGGAAAGAAAAAGCCAAAGGTGCTAAACATCCAAACAAACAAGCATCTTTGAAGTATCTTTGCTTGTGCAAAGATTGGTGTGAGGACCTTATAGCAATTGCATACAGGTGTTATATCTTAGTCCTAATTAGTTTTATTATCAGCAAATAAAATGAATGTTCAGCTGTCAGAGTGCACTGCCACTTGTCATCTCTAGCTGGTAACGGCTGCAGATCTCCACAATCACAGTAACAATCAGCACCATAAGAGGAGGATTACAATGTTTCAGGTTTAGAGGAAGTTCTTCAAGCAAGAATATGGCCCAAAATGTCAATCCTCTGTTTTAAGGTATACTTGTTACAATAACTATAAAAATAATTTAAAAGAAATATACCCTTTGTGGGAATTTTAGGTGAATTATGCTTCATGGTATTGTACTGTACTCCAATCAACATCACTCAAAGCAAGACATTTTTTTATATAAACCATAGGATTGTTAGAATCATATACCTTAAAGTATTGAATAAGCCCACTGTAGTCCAAAAAAATCTGATCTGAAAGAACTGAAAATAGCTATCAGAGAAATACAACTGAAGAAAATCAGTTTTCAAGAATGTATTCTAATTATAAGGTATCAATTTTGTCTAGCCATAATCTTCTTTACTGCCAAAACTTGGTGACTTCTCAATTTTGGGTCATTAATTCTGTGAACATATAAATGCTTAACTGCACAGGCTTTTCAGATGTAAGAGTTATTACTGGATCTTGAGAATTTGATGACAGATAAATGATTGTTTACTATAACATATTTTTATTTTTAGACTTTATGGATTAAAAAAAATCCAGCCAGTTCATTTACCTTTAAGACACTAAAATAATCCTTGCCAAACCACAACTGTTTTTTGCATACTTGGATAGAACAGATAGGTACTGCAAAAGCATTGGGAGATGTGTAAAAACTTTGTCTGAAACTCATCAAAGCAGTATTTAACAGGACCACAGTCAATGAACATATGCAATTTGTTAAGCAGACTGTATATTTTAGTAAGACAATGATCTGAAATGTGCAGTACATCAAAATGAAACATGATGTTGTGAGCTTTGAAATATACTCTACAGATTGAGCCTTGCTCATCTATGCTGTCTATGGCATTTGTCCCGCTCATGGAGTCGCAGAGTGCCTGGGCGCAAGGCAGCGTGCCTAGTCATCATAACCCTCTGTCCCACGCTCTCTGTGTAACCCATCTGTGTCACCCCTGTCTGTCTACCCCTCACCTTTAGAATGTAATCTCTCATGAGTAGGGCCCTCTTCCCTCATGTGCTTATCCTTTCTCTTACTTTAATAATCTTCAACTGAACTCCAGCAGTCCACTGCCACCAGATACTTATTTCAGTGTCATCTGCTTTTGTAGCTATGTTTATTTACCCTGTACTTGTCCTAAATTGTTTTCAACTGTAAGTTGCTGTTTTCCTGTTTTGATTATTTGTTTATGTACTCTGTAACTGGGTGCTGCAGAACCCTTGTGGCACTATATAAATAAAGGATAATAATAATAATAATAATAGTCGTAGGGAAGCTCACAGAGCTTATAATGACATTTGGCATTACCGGTGAGTGTAATACCTGCGATAATCCAACAGATGTCGCTTTTTGAAATCCCCATTATGCATGCGTGTGGTCTCCATTGAAATATAGTACACTATAGCGCAAGAACTACTTTACTGTACACTGTATGGGCAATGCTGTACGAGCGTATCATTATGCTAATAAAAATACACTGCAGCAATGAGGTCCCGTAGACAAACCAATAAATAAAAATAGTGTATCCAGACACAAACAAATGTGCTAGAGCAACGATCCATTGATGTTAGGTTTATGTGAGCTATTACATTTAATTAAAATGGGCTTAAAGCTTAATATCTCCAGTTCTGGAAGTCCAATCATCTCAGTGCTGGGTCCGTATGGAAGGGAAGACAATCAGCTACCAGAGGATACTGACACCAAGTTTTGTGACACTCACAAGGCTAACAGCAAGTGTCAGAACCCATGGTGGGTCTGAATTAACGGGCCCATTATAGTTTATGGGAAAATGGATCCACTATCTCTGGTTCTGGACTCAAGCCCAGTACCATATGAAAGAGAAGACTCTTGGTTTTCGTAGCAGACTGGCCACTAGTTTATGTGACACTGCAAATGGAAACGGTAAGCAACCGTGTGTCAGGTCCCCTCCAATTGTCTGTCCAGCTTGCAAGGGGTGTGGGGTTTCTGGCTAGATAGAAAATACTGTACAGAGATGCTAAGCATGGTGTGTTAGCATCCAGGAATTTAGGGAGGAGCTTCTATCCCTCCCCATTATACTTATAAAGATAACACTTGCCACTGTAGCCTTTAGAGTAGAGTACGTTACAAGCTATTCATGCTACTTAGTACTCAAATTGAAAATACTGTACAGAGATGCTAAGCACAATGATTTGGCATCCAGGAACTTAGGGAGGAGCTTTAATCTCTCCCCATTATACTTATAAAGATAACACTTGCCGCTGTAGCCTTTAGAACAGAGTACATTACAAGCTGTTCATGCTACTTAATACTCATATAGAAAATACTGTACAGAGATGCTAAAAACTGTGTTTTGACATCCAGGAATTTAGGGAGGAGTTTTTATATCTTCCCATTATACTTATAAAGATAACACTTGCCGCTGTAGCCTTTAGACAGAGTACGTTACAAGCTGTTTGTGCCACTTAGTACTCAAATAGAAGTGGTAATTATTCATTTCAATCTTAAACTTAGTAAATGTAAGTAAATGTGTACATTATCATGGTCAACTTTTCTATATTGAAACATAACATTTTACCAAATAAAATATTTCCTCAGAATTCTATAATTGAAATACGTTCATGTAACATTAATGAATTTCCAGTAATCAGATCTTACTACTTCTTTCTGGTCCTGAAGGAGATTTGGTCTTCTTTTTCTGGAATCCGCTTTCATGAAGTGCTTTAAACCAGTCTCTTAGTCGATTAGCAATTTCTCTGAACTCCTGATCAGTACACACTAAAACAATAACAGAAAATAATAAGGACTAATTCACATCCTTTTTTGTGTTATGAAATACATAGCATAATACAAAGAAAAAAGAAAATAACAAGAACCTGTTAAATTTTTTACATTTTTTACTTTTATTTTGACAAAAACAAAAAGCATTTTTATGTTTTCGCATGATTCTACTTTAGCCTGTTTGTCTCACATGGTATTTCAACGGAATGCATCATTTTAAGTGAAGGCTACCATAAGTTTGTCATCTCATAAGATACCTGTTCTTCATTTTGTAATTACATTTTACAGTTTAAGAACATTACATTTTCTACAACTAAACAAATATTAACAGCTACGTCATTGCAACCAAAAACAAACACCATAAGTATGTCAGGAATATATAAAGACCAAACTGGTTATGATTGATGATATTAAATTAAGAAAATTAGTTAATGATAATTCAGGTATTTATTTAGTGACTCATTCAGTAGAATTTTGTATTGTAAAAATATACTGCATTCTTCCTATTGCAAAACAAATATATATTTTTCTATTGTATAAAATGTTATACTTTCTACAGTAATTGACAAACTTATCAACTTAGAAAACAAAACTGCAACTACTGAGATAACATTCTAAGAAACAGGGAGCATCAGCCTATTGCTGGGATAGTTAATGGGGTTAGCATATTATAATAGCTTTCAATATAGTGCTGTAGTCAATATTCTAGGTATTTCTGTAGCAGCCGAAACCAACACCACAATATTATAAGCCAAATGTGTTCAGTGTTCCATACCACATACTGTCAGAACATTTTTAAAGTAGTTTATGGATTAGGGTATAAGGGTCCACCTACTGCATATAGATGTAAGAAGATTAAGGAAGAAGTACACAAGTACATTAAAGGGGATATGTAGATATGTATAGCTTCTCTCTATCCCTCTATCTATCTATCATCTATCTATCTACCTTTCTATCTATCTATCTATCTATCTATCTATCTATCTATCTATCTATCTATCTATCTAACAGTAGGACGGGCATACCAATAATTCTGGGTGTTGGAGATAAATTGTAATAATGGTAAAAAGAGGCATGGCACTCCAAATACACCAACATGTTATTTAAACTCATATTTCAATCATTCAGTCATAACTTTGGATCTAGAATTGTGATATCAGGCACTAATCATGCATGTAAATATTGCCTTTCTACTTTAAATATAAACTATTTAAAAAAGTACAAAAAATAGTTTGTTACAGTATTTGCTGTAACTGTGTATCACCTCCAATTTTGTATAGATTTTAAACATAACAGAATTTCCGCCCCTTAGGCTACCACTTGTTCACACGATAAAAATAAAAAAAATGTTTTCTTTCTTTAGTTTGTGCACATGAGTTTTGTTATTCAACTTTGCTTGACATACTGTCAAATTCGTACACACAATTTCTTGATATAGAGAACAAATAACATGAATTATAGTACATGGTCTGTCAAATTCATTTTAAAACAAGCCAACTAAATAAAAAAAGCATTTTTTGCTGGTTTAAAATATTTTTTCTGTTTAGCTTTAACTGTGTACATAAAGCTTTAACATTTAAGAAAGCTGGTAGGTACCTTAAGTGCCTTATGTTTATTAGTTTATATAGAGCTATATAGAGTTATCAATACATTTTATTAATTTGTATTACACACAATGTCTTGATGCAAACAGAATAAAACTATCGCTATTATCATATACTGTATACATTTTTTAAGGAAACAACTTTTTATTTGTACAGTTTTACTGTACATTGTGCATCTCCATAAAATGTTAAAAAAAAGTTTTAAAGAAATAATTTTAAAATAAAAACACATGGCCTGTCCCGTAAAAAAATCCATACTGATAGCCTGGGCTGATTATGGCAATTTACAGATGATGAACTGGACTAGTCAATAAACAAAACGCACAGTGCTGTATGTCATTAATTGTCCCAGAAAGCCCTACACCCATTAACTATGCTTGGGCATGCTGGTGTTATTAGAAGTACAAATTACTGCATGCCCTGACATCCAGGACCTGACAGGACATGGACAAGAGACAAATTTTGCTACTGCACATGCATGGTGGCTATTTTGGGTGTGATTTTTTGCCGTGGCTGGTGCGGCTGCAGCACCCATCGCGGGACACCGGAAAGGTGACTAGTAAAACATGGGCGCAGTGTGTGCGGTGTGGGCCCCCCTGGCCCGTGTGCACCGCACACATTGCACCCATTATAGAAACGGCAATGATCATAAAGTATCTTTTATTAAAACAAACAATTCCTGAAACCCTCTTTTATAGCAGGTGTATATGCTGTTGTGTTCAGCTCTAAGTAGAGAGAGATTTAGTCTACTCAACCTTTAATGCACTTTCACTTTCCATTTTGCCTGTGCATTGTAGTGGAGTCATTTCAAGTAGAGTTTTGGCACTATACTTTGGGAGGTCCCGAGAGCCGGCATACTGACAACTATTCTCCCTCTTGGGGGGTCCACGACACCCCTGGAGGAATAATAGCGTGGCGTGTGTAGCGTGCCACCGTGCCCGCAGCTTGGCCAGCACATTGACTTCACAAGGGGTTCTTTTGTGCTCACCAGTATGCTGGGTGTCGGGATCCTTACAGCCGGCATAACATAGTAGACCCCTATACTTGAGCATTTTGGGGGTTATTCAGTATGGTTTGCAGATTCTGCTATAAAGCAGAATCTGCGATCCGTTCTTTCACATGCTGGGGGCCGCCCATTGCAGGGTGAGTCATAAAGAAAGATCTGCCCCAAATTTAATTGCGGTCGCCTCAACTGTGGACGACCCCCTGCAGCCGTAGCTAGGCTGTGTATGCAGGAGGTCCGCCACCATTTTTTTAGATCAGACCCACATTTTCCCCACTCCACCACCACAATGCTCCGTCGATGCCCCGTGAATGCCTCTGCCTATAAATCAAGCAAAGGTATTTACAGCCAATGTGATCTGATCGCATTGGCTGGTGATACACATGCAGGATGGGGCCTGCACGTGCGCATTGCCGCCGGGACCGGGGTTATTACAATATGACCTGATTAACCCCCTATTTTAAGTAATCACAGCAGCACAGTAATGTTTCAGCAGTAACAAGGCCATTTTACAGCAACAGCTTAGCAGCATAGTAGTATCATAGAATAGTAGTATCAGCATAATACTGCAGTATCACCGCTGGTTTTCGCCATCCTCAGATGGCATAAACCGCTTAATGTTTATTGAGGTATATTCACAGCAGAGATCTTCTGATCCTTCTCCTGCAACCTCCAGCTGCTTCAGAATCTGACACTGTGTGCATATTCTCACAAATGTCAAAGACTCCTTTTATGCATCTGGGATCTAACTTACATGGACAGCAGTTATCACTACCATTAGTACAAAGGGGTCATATTTCCATTCAAAATCAAACCATTCATTGTGATATGGACCATAAATAATAGCGGTGCCATGAATACACAGATCCCTTATCCTTCTAGTTAGTCTACCATAGCCACCTTAACATACAGTATGCCCATTTAAAAAAAAAAAATACATTTTTATTGAGTAGTTAAGTAAACTATAAAGGTGTACATAAATAACACAAAAAAATAAATTAAAAATTAAAAAGGAGAGAAAGGAGACTGCTTACAAGTACAAATAAATATACAGCACATGTTATAGCATATACTGTATATGAAAAAACAAGGATCACATTACATAAACCAAGCACATACAAGGAGATAAAGAACACAGACATACACAGTGACAGTACTTAATCAATAAAAGGATCAGTCTTGGGGGATTTATTTAGGTTTATGCTGAAAGGCAGAGAGGGGCATAAGGGGATAAAACTTTTGTCAGGGGCACCCTTACCCTCTGATACATAAGTATGCAATGAGAACCACTTTAGGAAAGTGGAAGAGGGAGTCATGGAATATGGAACATCTCTAGTTTCCATTTTAAAATTGAATTATATTTTAGAGATGTAGAATTATGCCTTCCTGTTGACATAAGCGCCAGCAAAATTGAGAACATGAGGGCCAAAATCTATGAAGTTTGGTCGGAGTCAAAAAGTGTCCATTCAGGAGATTTACTTGCATTTCAGCATGGTTAGGATATGGGGACATGGAGAAGGAGGAGAGGTGAATTGATTCCATTGTTTAGGAGTAAATGTACGCCGGAGATCCCTGTTCCACTGCAGATGGTCCAGGGATTTGTCTAAGGGGCCCATGGTGGATAAATAAATATGCCATTAGGATAGGGCCCCGCACAAGGATGAAGTGTAAAGCCTAGACAAAATTTGGGATGGGAGGAGTGCTGAGAGTAGTTGGGGATGTCATGGTCATTTGAACTCAGTGTCGCAGTTGGAGGTAGTAGAAGCAGGCAGTATAAATGTTTTGTGGGAGGTGAGCCAGGGCTGATTGTATATGGGGCACAAAAAGCTTTTATAGCTGTGCTCACACCTCCTGGAGCTGTTTCCATAGCAACTTAGCAGCATAGGTATGATTTTAAACTTCTAAGTCTCTAAGAGCAGCCACTAGATCAGACTGGGTTTTAGCCAAGTGAGCCTACATTTGGGCTCCTTTCTGAATAGAGGTACCTCTAAGGACTGATTTCAGAGCTCACCAGTAGGTGACAATAAAGGTATCAGTAGGGAAAATAATTTGTGTACATATGAAGAGAGATTCAGTACGAGTCTGTAACGTCTCAGGGTTAGTCAACTGGTCAACTGTTATTCACTTGTATTCAGGAAGCAGCTACAGGCAGGCCAGATGAAATTGGTGATTTGTATCATAGGTCCACAGAACAGAGACATGGTCAAAACAATCTAATAGGATGAATTTTGACCCGCCTGATACACTGAAGTACTAACTAATCCAATAGGACCAAATCAATCCAGGAATAACTATTATGAACCTGTGTCTTATCTACTTTAGGGTCAAAGACTAAGTTGAAATCACCCAACAGGATAATGCTACATTGACGGACCTTCTAAATCTCCTCAAATATGTCTTGCAGGAAAGGGACTTGCCTAGAATTAGGGAAACACAGATGTGTCCTCATACATCTTGCTTCAATATACTATGCAGCAGGAGATGACTGGCGTCAGGTTCCGTGCAACTGCATTAGAATCTGGCATTTCTTTTTGCCTGGAAAGGCTTCTTATTCACATTGCTACTGTATGCAAATAGGACGCACAAGCAGACTCTGCTGATTAAAATTATAAGCAGCCTTTAACCAGAATAGAATAGGGAATATAATATATTTCAGGTTGAACTCGATGGACTACTGGTCTTTTTTCAACCTCACCAACCATGTTACTATGTTACTATATGGTTATATCCTGTGTGCATCTGCAGCTGTAACTGCACACATTACAGTGTCAGTGGCTGTTTTCTAGGAAACCACTGCAGCATACCATTTGGTATACAGATACAGCAGTAGATACACACAGACTATAGGCATGCAACATACCATTTTAATCATCATAAGCTGCTTGTGCATCCTATTCACAACTTTTTGCATATAAAGATGCTCGGCACTAGCGAGTCATGCCATGGCATGCAGTGACTAGAAGGACTGTTTAATGTGCAGGGAGGCTAGATGTGAGTGGACACATCTGTATATAGAGACTATGGTAACCATCATGTCATCCTTGTACTGGTTAGTATAAGGAATCTACCATTCTTGTCCTCTACTTTCCTATTCAAAACAAAGGGGTTGTCTGTCCAGAAAAGAATGACTACTCCATTCTGCTTGAAAGGCACATTGGTCATATATATAGCAGGTGGGGTACCTGTGGTCTCTAAAAAGAGGGAGTGCTAAGGAGGAAAAATGCATCTCTTGTAGGGCTACAACAATATTCACATTGCGCTAGTGGAAGGTAAAAAGAGATAGGTGTCTTTTGTGGGGGGGGGGGAGTTGAGCCCCTTTACATTAAAAGAGAGAACCTTGTCCATTAAAGTTGATAAAGGGGGAGGCCATACAACGACGGAAAGTACACAGTGAAGCTCAGTGCACACTAGAGCAATGTGTATCCAGCCAATATGTCAGGCTGAAACTATAAAACTTTAAAAAAAACTTTCTAAAACGATAAAATCCTTAATGCTTTTGAGGGCTTGAGAGCTTGGCTGTCTCTGGGCATTCTGCTACATTTACCACACCGCCACTTTGTAACTGCCCCTTTGAAACTGCCCCTTTGATTGGTTCCTAGTGATTACCACTGTTAGAGCGATGGCATAGACAATGTGTCGGGAATGGGTAACTATACAGTTGTGGGAGGGAGGTGTCTGTAAGACATTCATAAGCATTACTAGTAAACATATACCATGTTACATAAGTTGCCAATATTCAGACCATTTATTTGCAAACTCACAATAACCAACATCACAGATTTTCCTTAGCAGATCTTAGAGGTAGTTTTTTTATGACGATATTCTTCCAATATGCTGTATTGAGGAGTGGAGGCAGGTAAGCTTATTGGATTGGCATCTATATGTACAGGAGTTATGTGCACTTTCAGCTACCATACCAGACTTTCCAACTACAGGTATTATAGTCAGACATCTAACATATGGTGCTATTTACTCCTGTATAGAACAGCCTGGTAATTCTAACTACATGAAGCTAGTTGTAATGGTCAGTTTAAAACATAGCAGTTAAGCAGATCAGTGGGCTGCAACACATCCAATCATCATCCAATCATTGAGGCAGTACGGATGGTGTAATGGTTAGCATTACTGCCTCACAGCACTGAGGTCATGGGTTCAATACCCACCATGGCCCTTGTGTGGAGTTTGTATATTCTCCCCGTACTTGTGTGGGTTTCCTCTAGGTACTCCAATTTCCTCCCACAATCCAAAAATATACAGGTAGGTTATAGTAACCCTAACATGAATGTGTGTGTACATGTGGTAGGGAACATAGATTGTAAGCTCCACTGGCAGGGACTGATGTGAATGGTCAAATACTCTCTGTAAAGCGCTGCGGAATACGTGTGCACTATATCAATAACTGGTAAAAATACTAATAATAATCTGCAGCTAACACCTGATTTAAAACTAGAGATGTGTTGTTCGTTTTTTTTGAAATCCATGATTTCAGGTTCCATTGCACACAGGAGATTGTGATCAAAATTGACTCGAAATGATTGGAAATTAATGTTATTCATGTTAATAATACTGTAGGAACAAAATATGTCCAGATTACATGATTTGAGCTGTTTTTATCAATTTTCAAAACATCCAAAACCAATTCCAAACCAAAACACTTGAAAAATCCAATTATAAGATATTATTTTTATTTTTAAATGATTATTCCAGTAGCTTACAAAAATTTTTTTAATCATAAACCTCCCTCATCTTACCAACTAGTAGAACTATGGGACTTTCATGACTTTCATCTGATGTCCTATAACAGTCCCAATAGCTTTAATTATTCTCCTGACTTAGATGGTTGAAGATTATGTGGAAGTAGGGTCCAGGGGACTCCTCATACTTCTAACCATTGAGGGAATTGAGGTAACAATTTTATAAATTCAGAACACTTTAGATTAGAGATATGTGTTGAGCCCCTGAGTCTTGTTTTGGATCTGTATTTAATTTTTTTTATAAAAACAGCTAAAATCATGTAATTTGGCCCTGTTTTTGTTTCTACAGTATTATTAACCTCAATAACATTAATTTCCAGTCATTTCCAGTCAATATTGACCACCTCACAGTTCATAATATTGTTCACCAATATTTTTCAAAAAGGATGGCTTGCTAAACTAAGCAACAGAGCAGAGGCACAAACACACAGTAGTTACTTGAAGAATATAGCACATCTACTAAACATTGTGGCACAGCACTGCCAGACAGGATGTCAGTTTAATATGCTATACAACCCCATGAAGGACCTTTAGCAGTACCTAGAATCTCCTGGAATCCAGTTGGGGGTTGAGCTTTTTGCCATGCTGCTCTGACTCTATAGAACTCGCTTCCCTGCACAGTACGAGAGTTCCCCACTCTAGAAACCTTCAAAAAGTTCCTGTTATCTCAAGCATTTCCTTAATGTCCCAACTCCATGCTACTTCATTGTTTATGCACTGTATTATGATGCTGATTTTACCTATGAGCTGCAGGACTGCAGCCCCTGCAGTAAAATATGCTACTTTAGTGAGCTCAGCTGAGCCAGTTGCAGTCTGTGACTGCACTGGCTTTACTGTGACTGGCAGTGACTTCCTATTTGATGTGCTACCTGTCAATCACCCGCAGGGCAGGCAGTCCCATTGGGATGTGATTCTTCCCTCTGGGACTGCCAGACTGAGCTGCGATTAGTAGAGTGTCCTTCCATTTGGAAGTTATTTCCTGTCTGATTGTCAGCCCTAGCCGCCTTCTATGGGCTGTAGCCAATGCAGTCCATAGAAGCCGTGGTTTAGCACAAGCACAAGCTGCTACTTGTGCACTTGCGCGCTCCTGGCACCTGTCAGATCCATTGCCCAGGTGCTGGGACCCAGCTGTCTCCTTGCTGCCTTCTCCTCCTCTCTAGCCATTGGTAGCGGCAGCTTTCCTTCCCAAAACAGGTAGGAGCCGCTGTTTGATGGAAGTAATTTACGAGATGACATGAATGGCTAGCGTTAAACAAATCACTAACAAATAACAAATTTCATATTGTCTACATCAATTGCCTTAAAGCTTAGATTAACTACCATCTTTAGTAGCATTGTGGGTAATTATAATTATATTTTATAAGCATATTATTTGGACATATCTAGGCAAAGTGCTGATAAAATGTGTTTTTTATAATTCTTCCTATATTTGCTCTCTGACAATTAGAAAACTCCAAAAGAGTTATACCACATGAGAAAAGGAATGCCGCATTTGTATACAAACTACAGTAGTATGAAGTTTTTGAGTAAGGAGTAAAATAATAATAATAATAATAATAATAATAATAATAATAATTTCTATATTTTGCGGGATGTAGAGGAACCTGATTTAAATTTCCAACAAAATTAGAATTTGTAATTGGGATCCAGTAACACTATCATGCCAGGTAGCACAAGGCCACTATATAAGTGATTTTGGCATGCAGTCACTATTGTACAGTCAGCAGTTAACATGTCAACATGCACAGGTCAATGGCTTACACATGGCAAAAATGTTGACATCTTAAATGTCAACACCCACAAAATGTTGATATTGATAAAATCTCAACTGTCTAATTAATACCCATGATTACTGCAGTGCAAGTTAGGCAGCCCCTAGTCACCCAAATGTGAAAGTTTTGCCTTGCAAGAAAACATACCTGTGGGACCTTATTTAGAGTTTAACGCACATATGAGTTGTGGCTTTTTGCAGCACTTGTTTGTGGTACACAGGACCATCTTTTCACTCTGCAAGTATTTTTTCAGCCACTTATGTTACTTGTGAATGTGTATGACTAAGGGGCCATGACAGGGCTGGAATAATTATGTAGATATGAGCCAAAGTAAAGTAAGGGTCTGGTGTAGGTTAGTAGATTTGAGTTGCAACTAAAATGGTCACTGATCAGTCAGAATTGCATTTTCCTGGATAATGATGATGGTCTCAGTCTGATTAGACATACCCATTTATGCAAATACATTAAAGTTGCTGCTACATTGTTTAAAAAGTCTAAATAGAAAGCACTGAAAACACAAATTTTACATATAGTATGTTATATATTCTTTTGGGGAAGGGAAGGCTCCAAATATGTTTATAAGCATTGCATAAAAAAGAATTACAGATGTAGCCATGTTCAACATGCTGCATCGTGGCTTACTGCAAGCCATGCCAAGCTGTGACCATTCGCTTGCAGCTGGCAATTGCTCCATGAATTCCTACAGACGTGTGCATACGTATGCACACATGCATCCTAGTTGTGGGTACACTAGTCACACCAGCTATGCAGCAATGCAAAAGCATCATGGAAAGCTGAGCGTGGCTACATCTGTATATATGCCTATCAATTCAGATGTTTCAAACCACTTGGATACATTTATTTTCTACCATTAAATGAAAGGTGTATGCATTGTCTACTAATGTTTTTAACTTTGCTGGTAAACACAGTGAAACCACATATAAAATGATATTCCACATCTGTCCCAGGTACATGTAGGGGAGAGAGCCACAGTTGAAAATTTGTGTATACAACTATAGATTTGTGGTCACTGGTTATCCGTATGCTGTATGGTGTGATACACCTGGCGCAACAGGGACTCTCCAAGAGGAGTTGTCCACTGTATTTTTCTTTAAATGTTGCATCTTAGTCACATCACAGATGCAGCATAAATTCATTAATAGTGTATCAGAGATGCTAGCCTGCAACTTTAGTGGCACAGTAATTGGTTTTACACATCTACAAATATGCAGATGAAGCACAACGGAATTCAGCCTGAAGAAAAGCTGTGACCTCTTGCATTGTAACCCTGTACAAATGTCACACATGAAATTGATCAGTGTAAGCTAGCAATGCAGTGTTGTCACACCCAGTTATTTATTTATGCAAATAAGATGCAGTTTGGCACAACTGAAGCAACAGTAAGAAAAAACACAACTCTAACTGAATAAATTTAAGAAACGTGACTTTTTTCAGATTCATTTTTTGATCTAACTCAATAATACCCATAGGGGGGAATTCAATTTAAGGTAGGAAATTCCTGCAGCCATGGGGTTTTGCTATTCAATTAGTGGAATGAAATTGAGATGCAGTGATTTCTATAGAAACATTGCATCTTTCTTCATGCAACTCCAGGACAAGCCTGTTTTTTCCTAAAATCATTATTTTTAGGAAAAATCAGCTGAACTTGCACTGGTATCCGAGCAGAATCCCTACCCCCCTGTACTAATTAAGCAACTGGAAGTTTCCATTTAGATTAACTAGTCAACAATTATTACTGACCTTCCGAATCAGTGTCTCCTTCAGGGATCCAGACTCCTGCAGCAGTGGTGAGTATGTGAGTGTTGTATGAGTGTGTGTACAGTAAGTGTGTGTGAGTGTCTGTGAGTGTGTGTGTATATGCGAGTGTGTGTGTGATCCCCGGTGTGTGTGTGTCCATGTGTGAGTGCATGACCCCTTAGAGGCAGCATCTGGAAAAACTACATCTTACCAACAGACACCTCCCCTCCTAGCACACCCGAGGCTCCCAGCAGCTCACTCCCCAATGTATAGATGGAGGGGAGACCACAGGAAGGGTGAGTGTAATTTTCTTTACTTTATTCTTAAAACAATTTGGATACTGCGGGTATTGCGCATACCGATGGTAATCCAGAATTGGTGTGAGGTCCGCATGTTTTTTTTTTACCTACTTAAACCTCACACCCAACTGAATTCTCAATGTTCATATTGAATGCTATGTTTACCATCTCTGGGATCTCAATCTAATAGCTCACATGAATGCTATAGAACAAGTATAATTCTAGTTCAGCAAGAAAGGAAGAAAGTGTTCATAGAACTGGCGTTCTGGGTTTAGCACTATATCTTGTTGCTCCAAGGCCAAAACAACAGGATGTTGATCTACAGTGAAAAGAAAGAGGTTAACCTCAAAGTGTCAGTGTCATTTTTTAAATTAATGTATTTTTTTCATGTCATTGTTATGCTCAATTATTCTACCATTGTTCCTTATCAGTTTTTATGGAGGTATATTAGAGTGTAACTTTTTATGTTCTACAGGTATATTTTATAATGGTAAACAATTTTGTTATGCAAACCAGTTTTTGTTTCTTTACATAGCAAGTACAAAATAATTATTCTTTAACATTTAGTTGAATAAATTATGAATGGGTGCTGAAGGTATGAATAATTAGAAGAGCCACACAGATAAAATATATGTGGCTAATCTGATGATTTTGAACTAATAAATCTCACAAAAATGGCATGTCCCTTTTGCGGTTACACATGTGTTGCATACAATACACAAAAATGAATATGTAAATGATTTAAGGAATACATGTATGACATATTAATACTTTTAGAAAATATTTGATTCCCATGACTAACATCTATGCTTATATTAACTATACTTCACGAGCTATTTAACAATAGGAAAAGTACTATAGATCCCAACTGTATTTTAATTTAATAATAACTTTTATTTGATTTTTCTGTTTTATTGAGCTACATTTAAGTGTTATTTATTAAATTTAATTTTTTTGCTTTTTATCTTTTCTGAATTCTCTATATTTATTTTGCGCTATGTTTTGGTGTGCTAAAGAGCTTAGTCTATTTCATCTTGACAGTAGTAGGGGTTACTGAACTATTTTAGAAGTATTTTTGTTTTCAGGTTATTTTTCTTTCACAGTGCTAATTAAATAATTTCAAATCAGAGCCAAGGCTTGGCCACCTTCTATAAAAAAAAAAACAACACAATGTGTTCTCAGGTCACAATCACATACAGTGATATATCCACCATGCAGTGACTATTTAAGACTCCCGCTGATGAGACAATAGGAGCAGAGCATCAAGTTTAGACAAGATAGACTAATATTGATATTTCACATGGCTGTTTATATATTTCTCCAAGAAAATGTAATGTTGATAGCTTTTAAAGATATAAACATGAGCCAAACAAAAGATTATCTATACAGAAAAAGTTTTGAATAGCAAAAGTGACTTTTACAAAGATAGCATTATATCATGATGATAGTATTTTAGGAAATATTTAAGTACTGTAGCTATGTTTTAGATGTTAAAATTAAGATTTTGTCAACTAAAATATATAACAAACTTACATTTTAAACACATACTGTAGATCAGTGAACCTGAACAATAGCCAGAGCTGAGATACAGTAATTCCTTTAGTTGTGGGGAAAATGACTAGTTAGTAATGGCCAAAAAGTAAAATTTTTCAAGTATCTTATTCTATAATAAAATAAAATGATAGTACTGTAATTAATTTGTGCTTAACAGATAAAGTTCCTTCCTATGAAGTCAACATGTTTAAGAGATTTCAACTCAAGTCTGTTTTTTCCTATTGTTTTACTTTGTAAACTGGTTTGAAGTGGGTGCGACTATAGCCTATAAGTAAAAAAAAAATATTAAAACCAATAGTTAACAGTCAACTGCAGGTTGCCAAAGTGTGAATAAACTATACTGGTACTCTACTTTTTCCTATTCATCTTATGGTCACTTTTAAAAATATATTTATGTCCCCTTTCCCCATCGCTGCTCTGGGCAATTTCTCCACTGGTCCACTTCTCCACTCTATTTTATTGTTTGATAAATCCACACCATTGTATATTAGTACAAGAATATTACACTGCAGAAGTGAAAAAAGCCAACAAACGTATCTCTTTTTTTCTCTGTACTTAATGGTACATTAGTCTTCTATTTGAAATCTGTGATCTTCTGAGGACTGTGTTTCTTCATTTCTGTACACACATATTTTTCTCTGTTTGTCCTAAACTGCATAAATTGGCCATTCCAGAATACTGTTCCTACTGGGACCTAACAGCTTTCCTTTAGTACTTCCATTCTGCTTGTTATGCACACAGTATTACTAAAAGAAAGGCCACAATGGATATTGTGATCTATAAAAACAAATATATGTGAATTACCAAACAAAGCTTCAAAGTGGCATTAGTTAAGGTAAAATGTGTGGCATGGAATGATGTATCTGAAAACTTTCAGGACACAGTGTAAAATCTTCGTAGTGCATTATAAAAAAAATAACATAAAAAATACCATAATGCACATTCAAACCTTCCCCAGAGAGAGAGGAAACAACTCAGTTGATTTTAAATTTTGTACACCCCGCACCGGTGAATGAATTCTTGTCACATGTCTACAGCTTTATAACTAGGTCATATAGCCTATCTGGCTGTCATTCTTCTTTGATTAAAACTATCTGTGGACACACGTTGCCACTCCTTAACTGAGCAGTGATTATCAGTGGGGCAGGCTATTCTGCACTTCCATGCACAAAGCACAGTACAGTATCTTTGTAAATTTGTTTTTCCACTTTTTAAAATAACCCTTATCTTTACAATCTCCCTTTGTCCATTTTCTAATTCAGTCCAAATTCCAATTCTTTTTATGTACTTCTAATTTTTTTTTTTTTTTTAAACACACTAAAAACTGTATTATAGAGACTGTAAAATGCCTGGAATAAAGCAAACTGTAGCATAACACTGTGAATAACTGATTGCCTGACTGTTATAGAAAAATGTGGATTTCATGGATAGTTTTGAGGTCAAATTAGATTGAAATATGATGAACTAAAGTTTGGAAGATTTGAAATAAGGAATACTCCTAATGGTCCTTATGTTTATCTCTTCAATTGTAATTGCAATAAAAGATACTTAGAATGTAAGCTCTCACGAGTAGGGCCCTTTTCCCTCATGTGCTTATCCTTTTCTTACTTTAATAATCCTCAACTGCCCAAATCCCACAGTTTTTTGGCCATCTTGAAACTTATCTCTATGTTGTTTACTAGTGTAGTAATGCTTAGTTACCCTGTACTTGTCCTATATTGTCTTCAACTGTAAGTCTCTGTTTTTCTGTTTTGATTATGTGCATATGTACTCTGTAATTGGGTGCTGCAGAACCCTTGTGGTGCCATATGAATAAAGGATAATAATAATAATAATAATAATAATAATAAAAGTGGTTCTATCAGGGCACTGTTTAGGATGGTTTTACAGAAGTAGCTGCTATAAGTATAGAAGAACACAAACAAAATATATATAAAAATAGCAGTGCTCCCAATAATTAATTATTCACTTGTAAATATATATCATCTGTAGACTTTGGGTTGAATAATAAAATACAGCAGTTTAATAAATATCAATCATAAAACCTAATATACTGTATAGCAGTTAAATAGTCACCACGGACACTGGATATAACTTGAGGGTTCCATTATTCTGCGCTGACATTTCATGCCAATGGATTACCCCTCTTTCAATGCAAGGATGTGGTAACTGTGTTCTAATACTGATCAGTGCTTAGTATATAAAGGAAGTGCCACATACTGTAAGTGACTACATACTATGAGAGCTGGCTCTGGTTATGAATTTAATCAGGAACAGGCGTTTTTATCACAAATTTTTCCGCATTTCCATATATATTTATTCTAAGTGTTTAAGTTTATGTCTTTTATGAATTGCTTATATGAAATTGTTTTATAACTGATATTTATTAAATTACTGACTTTTATTATTCCATCCAAACTGTACTAGTGATATATATTTACGGGAGGTAGGTACGTACACCGGCGGTCAAGATACTGCCGGTCAGTATACTGACGCCGGAATCCCACCATCTTACAGTTCTGACAGTCGGCGTTCCCACTCGTGGGTGTCCATGACACCCATAGAGTTGGCATATAACCTGTGATAAGCACAGCTCGCCACTGAACCCACAAGGGGCTTCCTTGCACTCGCCTCCCGCCGCCCATCTAAAAGCCGGGATCCTGCCATCGGTATGGTGACCGGTGGTCTCCCAACCCATATTTACAAGCGTATAATTATTTATTGTGAGTGCTGATATTTTTAATTTGTTGTTTGGTTCTATCATTGTAAACCTAAAACTGGGTACACACTTGTCCAATCGTAAGGAAATCCTACCACCGGCCAACCAGTTGGTCCGACATTGGACAAGTGTGTATCCTCCCCCAACCGATCTGTTCACCTGATCCTGGATGCCTGTCTGGTATTTTCGTTATTAAACATGCTTAACCACCAGGGACCTGACTGCCAACCAACTGACCAAACACACATTGTAGAGGCTGCTGAAACTGGAGTTGCCAACCTATCTCCAGTCCCTGCAGCTCAGCATAAGCTCTGCAGATTCTGGCTGCCAGGCACATTTCAGCATCAGTGGCACTGCCTTGAAGCTGGAGGATTAACAGCTGCTGCAGTCAGGATCCCGGCACTGTCTGCCCCGTGGCAGGACCCAGGCCCCATCAACCATTGGCAATGGGTATAGGGCAGTGGGGGTGTGTTTCCATCACTACCTATGAGAACAATGGTGGCATACCACCTTTCAAAAATGGCACTACAAGCCATGATTAAAAATGGCACTGCAAGCCATGATTCACTTGCTTGCAGCTCAGTTTTTAAAGTTCCTGATAGCCAAACTGGCTTGCATCATAATTTCCCTGATGGTGGGGAAAGAGCAGACAAGAGCTCCTGAAGATAGAAGATGGTAAAAAGTGGTTACTGTGTTTAGCTGTGTATTATCTATCCACATTGATTGCCAGTAATTAATTAGTAAACACTGAGTGTGTGTGTGTAAACTGTAGAGTTCTGTATTAGTCCTGTTAGGTTTATATAATCCTTATTTGTTTGTAAGGTGCCACACCTTCTGCAGCGATGGACAGTCAAAGTATAAGTAGTGCCATTGATAATACAGTGGTATGGTGAATGGTAATATCAGCCAAAGTATAATACATGAACACATAGTCATGCATGAGTACAATAAGTGTAATTTAAGAAGTGCAGGGATACAAAAAAACATGATGACAAAAATGATGAATGGGTGGAATATTATAAGGTGGGGCAAGCAGGAGATACAATGCCACAGCTTGCTGGAAAACACAGCTTGGGCATAAAAGGAGCATGCTCATTTTAATTGTATGCATGTTTTCCTTGTATGCTTATTAATATTGGCAGTGACAAGAAAGGACGTCACTTCCGGTTTTGCGTTACGGATGGAATGGAAAGGAACACATTATTTTATACAAGGTTCAGTTGTTATAAATAGAAGGGGGAGAGATGTTTAAAGGAGTTGTTGAGGAAGGGGGGTTTGAAGGTGGTAAAGGGGGGCCAGAAATATCAGTGTACTGGGTCCCAAGATTTCTGTTGCTGGCCATGGTGACGAGTGTCAAAGCGGCTGCAGAGAACCCTGGGCAGTTGCAGTAGCAAGAAGTGTGAGGTCCCCCAGAGATTGTGGAAAGAAGCAGGGATACTGCTTGAATGGGCTGACTGTCTAGCAAGGTGGATACTGTAGGTTCCATTGTTGAGAAGTAAGCCACAAGCTGGAGGAGTGGCTGGTGCTTGCCAGCGGTGAGGGGGGAGCAGCCTGAGCTGTCAATGAGAGCTAGTCAGTAGTAAGTGATACAATATGGTGGCTGGCACCGGGGATCAGGTTGTGTAAGAGCAGGGTGGTAGCAGGTGAGTGTCCATACTGGTGGCTATTCCTGCTGTGTCTCCAGGAATGACAGGGGCTGCTGGGGGAGAGTGCTGTGATTGTGTCCTGCTAAGGTTGGGTGTCTTGGCTCTGTGGGCTACATCTGTCTGTGCCTCCAGCATGTCAGGGGGACAGGGTGGGGACTGACTGGCTGATAGGGGAGAATGATAGGGCTGTTAAGTGATAGATGGGTGTCTGGGGAGAAACACGGAATACTGAGGGGGTGTCAGGGGTGAGGCAGAGGGGGTATCAGGGGAGAAAAGATGTTATCCTTAAGAGAGTGTCAGCAGTGGGGAGTCAGGAATGTAATTGTGGGATGACAGTGGGGGGAGCGGATGTCATAACTGAGGGGTGACAGTGGGGGGAGTGGGTATCAAGTGTAATGTCACATTATCACCAATGGGGGTGTCAGTATAGAGTAGTGAATATGTCATATTGAGGTGTATGGGACAGACCATGTGGTATAACGTGTATAAGGGGAATTACTGTGTGGTGTACTGTGACTAATGGACACTACTGTGCAGTGTAATGTGAATTGCTACTATTCTGTGGCCACACACCTTCCCCATCAAGTAATGCCCTTATATTTTGATGGACACACTGTGCCCATTTTGATTATTTGGTGATTATTTTTTGTCCTGAGCTCCACAAGGTCTGGAACCGGCACTGACAATAATATTGGCAACTAGCTTAATAATACTGTAACTTCTACTGTAAGTCAACTCCTCTAAGTAGCTTCATAAACTTAATGTTGACAACTGCCTGCACCTTTACCGTGTATGACTGCACCAAGGATTATTATTATTATTCCCTGCATTACTGGATTATTCAATGTATGCAAAGAGCTCTTTGTATTTAGCCTGTGTGACTTATTTAATCAAAGGAGAGAACTATGAACTATGACTGTGAGACATAGTAAACAACAGATAGTTACAGTATATATGCTGCAATGTATTAGGAGAAATCCATAGTATTGCAATAGCAAGGCTGCAGCAAATAAATAATGCAGGTGCTTTTTCTTTCTGTGAACAGATTTGACCTTGATGCTTTGTCAAAATTCCAAAAGCTGCACAATGTACAATGTGGAATGTCAAAGAACTAAACAGTTATAGCTGTTCTTGTTAATCACAAAGCATGGACATTATTTGAACTAACTGGATGTGTTGATTATCAGCTCAACCGATTTCAGCTCAAAAGATCTGTCATATTCTATCAGTTGTGTGCTTCTTTTCAGCAAGTTCTCCAACAATCAATTAATGTAATGGCATTGCCATTCTTTACTGCTTGATACAATTGTGAAACAGAGACTGATGCTATGACATCAGTGATTCTTCTGGAATAGTCTTAAAGTATTCTTTCTGTAGCTTGTGCCTAAAGAAAGAAAATAACAAATGGATCATCTCTTCTTTGTGCCTGTACTACTGTTTCAAATGAATTCAGTAAACCCCACTGGGGAAAATTCAATATATATATATTTTTAGGTTTGACAGATCCTGCAAAATTATTTTCTTCCATTTGAATATTTTTCTCTCTATGTTGAAAGTTTAATCAATATTGCTGAATTATTTTGTATTACACTAGCATGTAGTATTGTTTTGTGATATGCAATACAAAACGCTGGACTACTTTGCTATTTGGCTCGTTTTTGTTAGATAAAATGAGCCAGTCAGACTCAGTTTAGTTCCAAAATGAATTACTAGTAATATGTAAGTCTTCAACTTTCCACCACAAAATTCAGACTTTTCGTTATGGTGAAGCCAAGAGAGTGCAACTGTGCAGTGCCCATGTTGACTCGATTAGGAAAGCTTCCATCCCCAGCAAAGATGGACACCATCTGTACTGTGTATGCGTGGCACTATCTTGTCACTGTGTTTGAGCACCACAGTGGGACACAGATATGTTCCTCTTAGCTCAGTGAGAATCTGCATTTACCACTTGATCCACAACACTACAACAGCTGGTACCACTTGCATCCTGCACCACTACCCACATACAGTTACCGACTGATGATCTATATACTCATCTCAAGCTCCACTCCATGCTGAGAGACTGTTTCATGCATAACTGTGAGCATTACTGTACATCTAGAATACTGCTCAGCAAACCACTTCTCTGGTTAGGTACTGGGCTATTTATGGACTTTAGGGCATCTGCTGGGGTGTACCATTACTCTGCCCTACCATTGCCAATAGTACACACATATGCCAAACAGTCATTGATTGTTGCTTATTCAAATGACCCATGTGAAGAGTCTGGTCTCCTTTAATGTCTTATTTCTGGGTCTCCCACAAGATATATTATGGTGGGGGTTTTTTTTTGGGGGGGGGGGTGTTGGGAGGGGGGTGTTGAGGAACCTAAAGATGAGATAACAATCCATTTCTATATATGTACTGTATGTAACCCTTAATCAATTTCCCCCTACCTCCAAGTTTTTACAGTTAAAACAATAGGATTTGTAGTTGCAGTATATAGTATATATATGCAGTATACAGTATATACTTTAAAAATTACTAAGGGAGGTTATGCGGAAACTAAAGCATACTGTACTTGTCAACTTTTGAAAACTAGTTTCATGGAGATTATGGTTCTGAGTATAATACACTGTGTGAAGCGTAGCACACACTTGAGGGAGCGTGTCATGCTCCTTCCAGGGTTCTGTATATTAATGTGCCTGCAATTATTGCAACTCTTGGAAATCAGGGCTACCAAAGAAAGTAGCTAGTAATATAGTTATTAAGTAAAAGAGATGTGATAAAGTCATCATCAGTTTGTATGGGATTACAATTCTCAACATTACTATCAACCATAAATGTTGGAAAGCCTTATCCATTCAACTTAAGTTTAACATCAGGATAATGCTTGAATGTACAATACAGGCTATATTTATTTAAGTAAAATATATATATTTTTTATAAGGAATTTGAGGTGGCAATATTTGAAAAAGTTAATTTTTAATTTACTCAAGTATTTTTTACTCAAGTTTCAGAAATGTCTCGTAATGCAGTCTGCAATCACCAAGTGATCATTGTAGAGTGAAACAGCTTATATTGGCATCATATAAAAAAAATGTTCAACATTACATGATTATAATTTATTATGAACAGTTACTAATAGAGAATAAGTGATACGGGACACAGAAGTTGCAGATTGTTGCATCACAAAGAACAACAAATGGTACACTCAGTGACCAGAGAGTGTAATATTTTGTATAGGTTATTAGTTAAAAATACAATTTCTCAGATAAATGACCACCCTTACCCAAGTATCAGAATTGCTCTTGTCAGAGGCACAGGACAGACCCTCCAAACATCAGAGTGTGCAGGGATCAGGGATATAGGACAGACCTCCACTGGCCAGTGTCAGAGTATGCAAGGGTCAGAGACACAGGACATATCCTCACACACCAGTAACAGAGTATGCAGGGGTCAGGAGCACAGTAGTTATACTTTGAAAATTATTAGCTGTTTTAGACATATTGTACTCCATATAAGATAGTAGCTGAAGTAACCGGCATTGCCTTGGTTTAAATTTTCCAGTTACATTATTAATGAGTTGGATGTAACTGGCAACATATTAAATAATTAGTAGTTTAGTACCTGTAACTCTTCCAACATACCCATGAGGTGGCTGCCCAGTGTCGTTTTTGTTTTTGGGCTGTCGCCAGTAGCCCTGATCACCAGCTTTTCTTTCTGTTTAGTTTTATAATCACTTTTCCATTGCAAGATGGGTTTGAATTTTTCCTTCTGTTATTAATGTTGCTATGAAAAGGCTTTTGGGTGCACAACATTTTTTGTCCTCTCACCTCTATTTTCTTCAGCTATTTTAATTAACTGATTTATAGTTATTTCATTCAGTTATTTCAGGTCATTGAATTATGGTTATTTTTGTCAATTTTTACAGCTCATTAAAGTTTTCAAACAAATCCATCCAGTGGAAGGCCCCTGAGGTTCCGTCCGGGACCCTAACTCACCTACAGATGTAGTCATGTTCATCCATACTGCGATGCATATGCACGGGCATATGCATGGCGGCACAGTGCAAAATGCACCTGGCTGCTACTGGTCGCGGGCACATTTGGCACACCTTTGCTGCTGCGATGCATACCAATGATAAGCATAACTATATTTGTAAAACCTATCCAGGGTCATGTTGATTTCATCTCAATCAGTGCAAGGGTGTTTGAATGCATAACTGGCCAGGCAAACAAAAAGAGCAATACCTTTTACATATATTGTATGATATATACTGTATATATATATATATATATATATATATATATATATATCAAAGCATGTAGGAGCATATGAAGAACAAACATACTGTCACGATCCGGGTAACTGGACGCCGTTTCCTGCCTGTTAGGTGTCTCCTGAGGTTGGCTCAGCGAGCCAGAGCCAGGCCATAACTATGTCTTGGGTTACATTTCATGGGTATTGCCTGCAGCGCTGGTTCAGCGACCTCCTCAGTGTATACACTTACGGTGGTGCGGTGCTCTCAGCCCCATCGCGGCCGTCACTGCCGCGCCTGTGGTCTCCCGCTGGATGTGCATCCTCTGTGTGTCGCGGCCGCCGCCACCCCTGTGGCCGCCGTGCGCGTGAAGTTTCTGCTGCTGCGGCCTCTACCGCCATTACCGTTTGACGCATGGGTTCTGAGTGCTTCTTTCCCCTTCAATCTCCGTCAATGGGCGCAGCCATTTTGGATTGAATCACATGTTACTCTTATCACCTATCCACAGTGCTGCCGGAGCCTGAGCATAATTGTCAGCCAATCCCTGCTATCCAGCAGGTATAAATATCCTGTCCCAGCACCCAGAAGGTTGTCAGTGTTTCAATTGTCTCTCCAGCGTTCCTGTATGCAGTTTAACTAAGGACTATCCTGAGAACACTCCCTAAAGTATAGCCTGACTCCCTTATGGTTACTCTCTGCGGTGCAGCTCCAGTTCTACTGTGCTGATGCTCTGTGGTGCAACCTGCCTACCTTGTTCCTGCACCAAGCGCTAGCAGAGTGTATGACTCCGGCTTCCAGCAGTCACTCTCCAGCAGTCTCCTGTCTTCACTCCTACCAGTACTCACCATTACAGTAAAGCTTCACCTGCGATCCCCAGCTTCACTTAAAGCTTCACCTGCGATCCCCAGCATCGCTCAATGCTTTACCTGCGATCCCAAGCATCACTTTATGCTTCACCTGTGTTTCCAAGAATCATAAAGCACTTCCATTAATACTCCAGACTACTGGTGTTAACCAGTTGTGATTCATAGACTCACTTGTGACATTTCTTGTTTGGTTACATATTCTTTGACTTTTATGATTTAATAAAAACCCTCAAAGGCACCTCCTATTGTCGTGGTCACGCCTTCGGGCATCCAGTACTACTGTCTCAGCGCATGTCTAGGAGTCCTCTCTCACCTTCTAAATTCAGGTATCCGTCAACCCCTACAACTGAGGCTTCCAGCTAACAACACCAGCCCTCAGTTGTGACAGTAAGCCCTGACCTAATGGATCCAGTCATAGACCAAGTCCAAGGGACCAGGCCAATGCAAGAACTGGCAGCCCGTCTTGAACATCAGGAGGCTGCACAAGGCCATGTTATCCAATGTCTCCAGGACCTCTCTTCCTGACTGGATGAGATTCAGACAGCCCTCCGTGGGTCAGGGGCATCTAGTGTGCCGACTGTAGTACCTCCAGTGGTATCCCCACCCACATACCCATTTCTTCTCCACGTCTCCATTTGCCGACACCTGCTAAATATGATGGATCCTCAAAAGCCTGCAGGGGTTTCCTTAACCAGTGCGAGATCCACTTTGAGTTGCAACCTGGCAGTTTCCCTACAGACCGCACTAAAGTGACGTATATCATCTCCCTACTCAGTGGCTCCGCCCTTGACTGGGCATCACCCTTATGGGATAGATCTGATACCCTGCTGTCATCCTACTCTGACTTCGTGGCAACATTCAGATGTATCTTTGATGAGCCAGGTCGAGTGTCGTCAGCTTCTTCTGAGATTCTTTGGCTGCGTCAGGGGACACGAACTGTCGGCCAGTATTTAGTACAATTTCAGATGTTGGCATCTGAGGTTTCCTGGAATGAGGAAGCTCTCTATGCAGCTTTTTGGCAAGGCCTCTCAGACCGTATTAAAGATGAGCTCGCCACTAGAGACTTGCCCTTGAAATTGAATGAGCTCATATCGCTCTGCACTAAAGTTGACCTACAGTTCCGTGAAAGGGCTATGGAGCGAGGCAGGTCAACAGTTCATAAGACTCCTTCTGCTCCTCCTCTTCGTCAGCCGTCTCCATCCAAAGACGAACCTATGCAGATAGGTAATTCACGATTGTCTCCAGCATAGGGCAAGAGACGTCTATCTAATCGCCTTTGCCTGTATTGTGCTGCACCTTTCCACCTCATTAACGCCTGTCCCGAGCATCCGGGAAACTCCAAATCCTATCCCGCCAAGGAGAGGGTCGGCTAGGAGTAATGAATTCCTCTCCATCTTCAAGTGACTGCAACCTCTCAGTTTCTCTTCATGTGGCTCAGCGTACTAAGAATCTTATTGCCTTTTTGGATTCTGGAGCAGCCGGGAACTTTATAACTGAGACGTTGGTTAAGCATGGCTTAGTTTGCATAATCCTCAAGTTGATTGGAAGACGACCCATATCCTGGCATGGGTCCTTCCTGTTCTGAGACATGTCTACATAAAGGTGGTCATTCCAAGTTGTTCGCTCGTTGCCGATTTTCGCTATGCTGCGATTTGTTGCTAAATGCGCATGCGCAAGACACGCAGGGGGCATGCGTTTAGTTATTTTAATAAAAACTTAGTAGATTTGCTGTGGATTCTACGGCGCTTTTCAGTCGCTCTGCTGATCGGTGAGTGATTGACAGGAAAGGGGTGTTTCTGGGTGGTAACTGAGCGTTTTCAAGGGAGTGTGCTAAAAAACGCAGGTGTGTCAGGGAAAAACGCGTGACTGTCTGGAGAAAAGGGGGAGTGGCTGGCCGAACGCAGGGCGTGTTTGTGACGTCAAACCAGGAACTAAACGGACTGAGCTGATCGCAATCTGTGAGTAGGTCTGGAGCTACTCAGAAACTGCAAATAATTTTTTAGTAGCAGTTCTGCTAATCTTTCGTTCGCTATTCTGCTAAACTAAGATACACTCCCAGAGGGCGGCGGCCTAGCGTGTGCAATGCAGTTAAAAGCAGCTAGCGAGCGAACAACTCGGAATGAGGGCCAAAGTGCTTCCAGTTTGCAACTCCTTCTATAAGTCTCCTGATGTTCCACCTTCTCCATATCTGGATTTCACCGATGTATTCAGCAAGTCTTCAGCCGATATTTTTCCTCCCCATAGAGAATGGGATTGCCCTATCGATCTCATCCCAGGGAAAACTCCTCCTCGTGGACGCACGTATCCATTGTCGTTGCCTGAGACCCACTCCATGGAGGAGTATATCAAGGAAAATCTGGCTAAAGGGTTTATCCAGGCTTATTCTTCGTAAAGAAGAAAGATGGCGGCCTGCGGCCTTGACTACCGGGGTCTGAATGACATCACAGTAAAAAATCGGTACCCCCTGCTGCTTATCACCGAGTTATTTGACCGCGTCAGTGGAGCCACTATCTTCACAAAGTTAGATCTGAGGGGTGCTTATAATCTCATCCGAATCCGAAAGGGTGACGAGTGGAAGACCGCTTTTAACACCCGTGATGGACATTACGAGTACCTCGTCATGCCTTTCGGACTCAGCAATGCTCCAGTGGTATTCCAACACTTCGTGAACAAAATCTTCAGAGACATCCTTTATCGTCATGTTGTGGTTTATCTCGATGATATCCTAATCTTCGCAAATGATCTGGAGGAACATCGATTCTGGGTGAAAGAAGTTTTGTCCTGTCTCCGTACCAATCATCTGTAATGCAAACTGGAAAAGTGCGTATTTGAAGTAAAATCCATCCCGTTCTTGGGGTATATTGCATCCGGTTATGGTGTGGAGATGGACCCTGAGAAACTTCAAGCGATCCGAGATTGGCCGATTCCTGTAACCCTAAAGGGCATCCAGAGATTCCCAGGGTTTACCAATTACTACAGGAAATTTATTCTAGACTTTTCCACCATTGTAGCACCTATAACAGCTCTTACCAAAAAAGGTGCCAATCCTTCCAAATGGTCAGAAGAAGCCAAGCCTTTCATTTGTTGAAACAAAGATTCATCTCTGCTCCGGTTTTGAAACAGCCAGATACCAGTTCGCCCTTCATCCTTGAGGTGGACGCCTCTTTGGTTGGAGTGGGCACAGTACTGTCTCAAAGCCTTGTTGCTTCTTCTCACAAAAGTTCTCCCCTGCTGAGCGTAACTACACCATTGGTGATCAAGAACTTCTGGCGACCAAGCTCGCTTTGGAAGAGTGGAGGTATTTATTAGAAGGAGCTTCTCAAACCATCACCATCATGACGGATCATAAGAATCTCCTGTATCTAAAAAGCGCTCAATGTCTTAACCCTCACTAATCCAGGTGGGCACTTTTCTTTTCCAGATTTGACTTCAAATTGCAGTTTTGTCCAGGGTCACAGAATCGCAAAGCTAATGCCCTTTCCCGCTCTTGGGAGCAAGAAAATGAGTCTAAGTCTACTGACAAGCATTATATCATTGATCCAGTGGTGTTCTCCACAGTGAGGGTGCACTCTATGCCCCGCCAGGGAAAAGTTTTGTGAAGCCGGCTCTTAGAAGGAAGCTCTTGCATTGGGCACATTCCTCTCGCTTTGCTGGACACACGGGCATACACAAGACCTTAGAATTTGTTTCCAGATCCTACTGGTGGCCGACCCGAAAGAAGGACATTGCTGAATTTGTGGCCTCCTGCCCAAAATGTGCCCAACACAAAGTACCCCGCCAGTCACCCGCTGGGCAACTGGTTCCTTTGTCTATTCCTCATCATCCGTGGACCCATCTTTCGATGGATTTCGTCACAGATCTACCTGTGTGTAACAAATACAACACCATCTGGGTGGTAGTTGACCGGTTCACCAAGATGGCTCATTTCATTCCTCTCACCGGTCTTCCGCCAGCTTCCAAGTTGGCATAAGTCTTCATTCAAGAGGTCTTCAGAATACACGGTCTACCTGTGGAGATAATTTCCGATAGAGGTGTTCAGTTTGTGGCCAAGTTCTGGCGAAGTCTTTGTCAGGCGCTCCAAGTTAGGCTGAAATTCTCTACAGCCTATCACCCTCAAACCAATGGGCAAACTAAGAGGGTGAATCAAGACTTGGAGGCCTTCCTCCGTATCTACGTATCCTCTTCCCAGGATGATTGGGTTCAACTTCTCCCATGGGCTGAATTCTGCCACAAAAATCAGTATCATTCTTAGTCCTCCACGCCATTCCTCACCAATTATGGGTTTCACCCAAAAGTTCCTGAGTTCCAACAGCTTCCAGCAACATCGGTGCCTGCAGCTGATATCACGATTCGGCAGTTTTCAAATAACTGGAAGAATGTTCGTGCAGCTCTTTTGAAAGCATCCTCCAGGTACAAGAGATTTGCGGATAAGAAGCGTAGGGCAATTCCTGCCCTTAAAGTTGGTGACCGCATTTGGCTGTCTACGAAGAAGAGGGTTCCGAGTATGAAATTCGCCCCCCATTATATCAGACCCTTCCTGATCGAACAAGTCGTCAACCCAGTGGCTTACAAGCTTCAGCTACCTCCGTTTCTGAAAGTTCCTAAGACGTTCCATGTTTCACTCCTCAAACCAGTGATTCTGAATCGCTTTCATTCAGCGCTTCCCTCTGCTCCCAAAGTCCAGACTCAATGGAATGACCCCCTTTGTGCACTGTGTTACCAACTGGGAACAAACATTTATTTATACATGCTAATTGCACTGGTCTTCCGCTGCTCCCCTTCACTATTGATGAATTAAATTTTTTAACTATATATTATGCTATGTGCTATGTGATATTCAGGACAGCTATTAATATATGCCTACACTGCATGGTCAGTATATGGCGATTTATCTTGACAGTTAATAGCTGATTATTTATTTATTTACCTACATATGGTGCTTTATCTTGACCATCAATAACTGATTATTTACCTTTATATTGTGATTTATCTTGTCAAAATCAAATGTTTGTGACTTATTGCTAGTCAATAGCTGATTATCTACCCACCATCTCGTGAATATGTTCCTTTTCCATAGTAGAAAAGGAAAGGATATAGGGCAGTCATACATCAAAGAATTTGTATGATTTAGATTCAATATCTAAGGAACATTCAACCCAATCCATCTGGTAAACATAAGCAAGTCTGTGGGGCATGAATGACATCGAAATGGGGTCAGTATATACCCATTTAGACAAGATAATTTTCTTGGCCACAGCTGCTATTTTTGCTAGTAGTAAACAAATACCTACAGTAGGTTTAGGAGCCACAGATTGGGTATAATGGTTCCATAAGGCCCAAGGCATAGTCACCATGAATGGGATATTTAAAACACTATTTACAGTATATAAGATTGAATATCTATCCAAAATTAGTGGACTATTTCGCAGGACCACAATCAGTGAAGTATATCAGCATCTGGCAAATGGCACTTAAAGCAGTTAGACACTCCTGTTATATATATCACATTATTTTGTATTGCATTTCCACAAAAGAGGAAGAAATCAACTATTTATTTAACAATACTTCAATGGGTCAAGTGCCAAGTTAAAAACCAGTGGGGAGAGGGGACAGCCCTGGTGAGTCTCCCTGGACAAAGTGAAAGGAAGTGCAATTAAACTATTAATTGTTAAATGTGCCTCCGGTTGAGAATATAACTTTCGGAATATGTCAATATAGTCAGGGACATATTGTCGAACTTGAAGTATCTAGAAAATATGTGACCAGGAAACTTGGTCAAAAGCCTTGGCAACATCACAGCTGGCCACAATAGCCTCTTGATTGTTTGACATGGTACATAGCAGCTACCAGCATGCGTACATTGGGGGTAATTCCAAATTGATCGCAGCAGGATTTTTGATAGCAATTGGGCAAAACCATGTGCACTGCAGGGGAGGCAGATATAACATGTGCAGAAAAGTTAGATTTGGGTGTGGTGTGTTCAAACTGAAATCTAATTTGCAGTGTAAAAATAAAGCAGCCAGTATTTACTCTGCATAGAAATAAAATAACCCACCCAAATTTAACTCTTTCTGCACATGTTATATCTGCCTCCCCTGCAGTGCACATGGTTTTGCCCAATTGCTATCAAAAATCCTGCTGCGATCAACTTGGAATTAACCGCACTGTGTACCAAAGTACAGCCCTTTACAAAGCCAGTCTATGCTGAATGTAAAATCCAAGGTAAAATGGTCTGTATACGTTGGGCCAATAATTTGATAAACAATTTCAGATCCTGATTTAATAAAGATATTCGGCTATAGGATTGTACCTGGGTGGGGTCTTTTCCCGGTTTTGGGAATACAACAATCCTAGTCTCAGTAAAATTAGTGAGAGGTTTTTGTCCAGAAAGCATATAATTAAATAAGGTAAGAAGGTGGGGTAATAAGTGTGTCTGTAGCAGTTGATAAAATTCTGCCCACATATTATCCTACACCCACCCTAGGCCAATGTGCAACCAGGAAACTAATCAAAATAACTTCCAACCCGTCCCGGCGAGCAGGTATAGGAAAGAACACATGAGCATAAGGTGCCATTGTATACCTGTGAACATATGGAATAACATATAAACAAACAACCATGTAATCAAAGACAACATTTGAAATCTTTTCTGAACCCAATAGGGCAAACTCCAGGATCGACATAACCTGAGGAAAACATAGAAGCACCAGAGAGGGGGGATCAGGAAGAGCAAAAAGAATGTATAGCGAAAAGGAAAAGTGAAAGCATTAGAACAGGAGAAGTCTTGTGAACAAGCTCCATACTCAGCGGTGAAACATACGTTGAGATTGGATGTCAGTGAGTGATGTCATCGCGCACTCGCCCCTTCCGGAAGTGGGCGGCCGCGTGATCACTGACATGGGGAACCAAGGACACCAAAGAGCGGTTATTTCAGCAATCCGAACCCCAGGAGTGGTTCTGAGGCAGAGGCGGTCGCTGAGTGGGAGGGGTCTGGATGGCGGTGTTAAGCCGCTGTTTAGGGGGCGCAGTCCGGCCAATGCAGGCATGGCCAGACCGTTGGGGGGGACGGGCCACAGCAGCTTTGTGACGTCACACGCAGCCGCTGCGGGCCGGGGAGCGACGAGTAGCTCCCGGCCAGCACTAAAGCTGCGCTGGTCGGGAGCTACTCTTTTAGTGCAAAGGTATCACTGTTGTGCGATGTCTTTGCACTTCTGCAGGGGGAGGGGGCGGCACTGACATGCGGGGCAGACTAGCCCTGTGCTGGGCGTCCCCCAGCATGTCAGTGTGAATGATCATAGCTGTGCTAAATTTAGCACAGCTCCGATCATCTCGGAATGACCCCCTTTGTGCACTGTTTTACCAACTGGGGACAAACATTTATTTATACATGCTAATTGCACTGGTCTTCCGCTGCTCCCCTTCACTATTGATGAATTACATTTTTTAACTATATATTATGCTATGTGATATTCAGGAAAGCTATTAATATATGCCTACACTGCATGGTCAGTATATGGCGATTTATCTTGACAGTTAATAGCTGATTATTTCTTTATTTACCTACATATGGTGATGTATCTTGACCATCAATAACTGATTCTTTACCTTTATATTGTGATTTATCTTGTCAAAATCAAATGTTTGTGACTTATTGCTAGTCAATAGCTGATTATCTACCCACATCTGGTAATTTACCTTGATAGTTAATAATTGATCATTACCTACATTTGGTGACTTTTCTTGATAGTTAACTATTTACCTACATATGGTGATTTATCTTGACAGTCAATAGTTGATTATTTACCTACATATGGTGATTTATCCTTATATTGACAGTCAATGGCTGATTATCTACCTACACATGATTTATCTTGAGTCAACAGCTGATTATTTACCTACATATGGTGATTTATCTTGTCTAAGCCAAATGTCTGTGACTTATTGACAGTCAATAGCTGATTATCTACCTACATATAGTGATTTGTCTTGAGTCAATAGCTGATTATAGATACATATGGTGATTTATCTTGACAGTCAATAGGTGATCATTTACCCACATATGGTGATTTATTTTGACAGCTATTTGCTGATTATTTACCTACATATGGTGGTTTATTTTGACAGACAATAGCTGATTATTTACCTACACATGGTGATTTATCTTGTCAAAGCCAAATATTTGTGACATATTGGCAGTCAATAGCTGATTATCTACTGACATATAGTAATGTGTCTTGACAGCCAATAGCTGATTATCTACATACATATGGTGATTTATCTTGACAGTCAATAGTTGATCATTTACCCACATATGGTGATTTATTTTGATAGCTAATAGCTGATTAGTTATCCACATATGGTGATTCATTTTGAGAACCAATAGCTGATTATTTACTTACATATGGTGATTTATCTTGTCAAAGCCAAATGTTTGTGACTTGACAGTCAATAGCTGGTTATCTACCTACATATAGTGATTTGTCTTGACAGTCAATGACTGATTATCTACATACATATTGTGATTTATCTTGACAGTCAATAGTTGATCATTTACCCACATATGGTTATTTATTTTGACAGCTAATAGCTGATTATTTACCTACATATGGTGATTTATTTTGACAGCCAATAGCTGATTATCTATCTACATATAGTGATTTATCTTGTCAAAGCCAAATGTTTGTGACTCATCATATCAGTCCAGACTCCCTGGATGGTATATGTGATTTATTATGTCAGTCCTGATGACTTGTTCCATATATCTAGGGAGCCTTTGAGCTTCATCATTTTTTGTTTTTATCTTTTTTTTTTGAGCCAGCTTTGAGCTCCAGGTGTACCAAATCCCATATTTTTTCACACAGGTTAATCAGAGGTGTGGATCCTCTCTGTTAGAATTTCAGCACACCAATTCTTTACACTTCAATTTCATGTATCCATAGCACTCGTCACTTTCTTACCAGAAAGCAGAAGTGGTATACTTGCCCCCAAATCATCACACACCACCCTCATTTTAACACTCTCTCATCTGGTTGACAGTTACTCTGGCTGAGGTGATTTGCCTCTCCCAGTAAACCAATTACTGTCACAACAGAAAGCAGAAGTGTTCACACTATCATTTGGAAAAGACACGGTTTGTGTCAAGTTCAAAAAGCAGAAGTGTTTCTCCCATTCTTGAATTACCTGCCCACAGCCATACTGTCCTGAATACGCCTGATACCGTCCGATCTGGGAAGCTAAGCAGGTAAGGCCTGGTCAGTACCTGGATGGGAGACCACTTGGGAATACTAGGTGTTGTGGACAATTTTTCAAGAAACAAACATCCTATATATACTACCATATGATCCATCTTTAGATCCTGTTACTGTTAACAGAGATTGTCAGTTAAAGATATCACATAGTTACAAACCACTCAGATGTCAATCAGATTCCTTTTCATTAATATAGGGATCTACAATATATTCCACAGATTTTCACCTGCAGTTAATTCTGCAACTTGAACCTTATGTGTTAAAAAGGCAATCAAGTTTTTATATAATTGTTCTAAGACAATAATGTCAGATTTTAAGACAATAATGTCAGATTTTATTGGGGAATCAATTAAAGGTTAAGTTTTATATTATTGGCACATTCAGAATTTTTTCATTCATTTCACATACTTTATTATTACAATAGAGTGCTCCCAAAAAGAGGTTTTTTTGTCTGTCTTTCTCACATTAAATTGTAGTTGTCTACAAAATAAATGGGAGCACCACCAATCGAATACTGTTCTTTATTGAAGCTAACAGTTTGGATATTGGTCATTATATAATTATACAATTATTGACATAAATTATTGCACTCGGCCAGTGAGGATCCACAATCCCTTGTTGCACAGAAAACATAGAAGCACCAGAGAGGGGGGATCAGGAAGAGCAAAAAGAGTGTATAGAGAAATAGAAAAGTGAAAGCATTAGAACAGAAGAGTGGACATAATGGCATGAGCAAAATAATTGAGTAAATACTGTATGAAAAGAGGTCTATCCAAAAAGAGCAATGACCATTTCCACACAGTATCAATACATTAATACATAGACAAATGTATACAATAGATCGAAGAGAACCAATAGTTAACTCTGGAGGACTGAATTTAAATAATCCAAAGGGCAAGACTGCAGATATGACAAAGGAAGATCAGTCCTCATCTGTTCTATGTGACGATGACTTAGATGACAGTGAGTTCACAAAGTTTTTTGCTGCTTGTGGGGTGACCAGGAAATAAGGTTTGCCATCATGGAAAATGCGTAGCTTGGCCGGGTACATCAGTGAAAAGTGATGGCTTATCTCAAACAATTTCTTACAAATCAGTGCAAAATCCCTCCTTTTCATGGACACATTGTAGGAAAAGTCTTGAAATAACAAAAATTTAGCTTGTAGATGCTGAAGATCTGAATGTTTCCTATAAGCACCAGAAGCCGGACTTTATCAGCATAATTTAGGATCCTCAGGATAACTGGACAAGGAGGATCCCTGAACATCTACCTATCAGGGCCGATCGAGCTGTCGCATATACTCATCCCAATTTTACGTGGCAACCACTCAGAGACCAATGGCATAAAGTCAACATTCTTTACTGATTCAGTGAGATCAATGATTCTTATATTGTTTCTAATATTTCATTCTCTAAATCCTCCAGTTTATCATGCATAGAGGACACTGTCTTCTCCTGCACCGACAAAGTAGCCTTTGCCACTAAAAGCTTATCTTCCAAATTGGAGAGTCTTTGTTCCGCTTCTGAGCTGAGTCAACGTGGAATCAATAGAATCTTTTAAAGGTGCCAATTTCTGATCTAATATAGAGGCAAGCATGGTTGTAAGCTCTAATGGTCCCCAAGGCAGTCCCCAGGTCTCGTAGCAGGGGATGCCACAGGTGGGGAGTCTTTGCCATGACACTTACCTATCTGCCCACCTTTAGGGCCCCTTTGTGGTCTTGCTACCTATTTATCCATAACTGTAATATCAGTGAGTAGGAGCAGTTAAGAAAATGTATATATTCATAGAATAGAAAGGTGATGTCTCCTGGGATTCCAGGAACTAGTGCAGGGAAGTCCAGCAGGAGTAATATACAAGAGCACAGAGAAGTGGCAAGCAGCCTGTCTGACCAGCAGCAAGCCACCAGTTAGCTCTCCATGAGTGGCACCCCTCCCAGAAAGCATCTCCATATAGTGTGCAGAAAGTGGGCAGAAGGCCTAATGGTGACTGGAGACGAGTAATCTTACCTTATGGTGGAGTCTCCAGATCATCCTCGCAGCAGGTACAATGTCTGTTGGTATGGCACCACAATGCAGGTACTCCCAGCTCCATCAGACTACCGCAGCTTCACCGACCTAGGGCAGGGTCCAGGTAACTAGCAACAGTAGGAGATGCGATGTCTGGCAGCTAAGATAGGCCTTACTGGAAAGCCTCCAGAACTCCAGGCCACAGCTTCATGCGGGAAAGTAGGCCGTGGAAACCGACTCCATTGTTCCCTGGCTCCACACACCTACCTTCCAGTGGGATCAGTACTAAATGCCGCCGCCCAGAATCTCGGCGGTCGAAATACCGATGCCGGAATCCCGACCACACAAACCCGACAGGTGTGGCGAGCGGAACGCAGCCCCTTGCGGGCTCGCTTCGCTCGCCACGCTGCGGGCACGGTGCCTCGCTACGCTCGGCACACTATTATATTCTCCCTCTTTGGGTGTCGTGGACACCCACGGAGGGAGAATATGTCGGGATTGTGGCGGTCGGGATTGTGGCAGTCGGGATTGTGGCGGTCGGGATTCCGGCGTCGGTATTTCGACGGATCCCCTTCCCCTTCCAGTTCAGGATGGTTTGCTTTCCGCAGTTAAACACAGGCACAAGAACCCCTCCTGAGATGGATTTAGGGAGTTAGGCTTCAGAGCTCAGTAAAGGCACGTCATCTTCTCTTGCCCACTAGGCCATGCCCCCACATAATTAGAATTTTAATAAACCTCCCCTAAGGGGATGAAAAGGGGGTTGACATAATGATGTTATTAACAATGCGTGGCTTGCGTTGCATGAACAATAACACCCAAATAGACAATGAGATCAAATATGAATTGCACCTCCAGTGTGTAGAATTTTATAAACTACAAAAATGTGAAAGCCCTCACTTATAACCAATTCTTTTACTTACCAATATGTTAGGAAGCTGAAATTTAACATAGGTATACTGCAGGTGGGAAATAGGAAAACTATTTGATTTGAATCTTGATAAATCTCCTCTAAGGGGTTAAAAAAGGGGGTTTGACATAATGATGTCATTATAGATGCGTGGCTTGCGTTGTGTGAACAATGACACCCAAACGGACAATCAGATCAAAATTTGGATTGCACCTCCAGTGCATAGAATTTAATACAGGGGTTGGGTATCTGCACACTCAATATATACAATATTCTAATACTATGGGTGTATGGGAATCATCACCCTACCACCCCATAAGTAGTCCCCTTTCTTATATCTCAGACAATGCTGATTATGTTCAGGGGGTGCTGTCAATTACAGTATATGTACATCAAAAGAAGAGAGAAGGAAACTGTATGGTTGACGCACTAAAGAGAAATGAATTATTCATAAAATTTAACCTTTATTAAGTATACATTAAAATATATTACCTTTAATCGACCCAGACTACAGTGAAACATAAGAGTTAAAAATCAAACAAACTAACATGTATGTGAATCCAGTGCTATCAAAGATCGATCACTTCCAATATTCACAGTCAGTTATATGTCAGCTATCACAGTTGGTACTGGTAGTCCACTATTATCACTGTAATTCCCTAAAATGTGTAATCCTAAATAGGATCCTATTTAGGATTACACATTTTAGGGAATTACAGTGATAATAGTGAACTACCAGTACCAACTGTGATAGCTGACATATAACTGACTGTGAATATTGGAAGTGATCGATCTTTGATAGCACTGGAATAGACATAGAAACCTTATAAGTGCTAAATATAAGAAACACACGCGGATACGCTTTTTAACTCTTTATTCACATTTTTCAACCTATTAGGATTCACATACATGTTAGTTTGTTTGATTTTAACTCTTATGTTTCACTGTAGTCTGGGTCGATTAAAGGTAATATATTTTAATGTATACTTAATAAAGGTTACATTTTATGAATAATTAATTTCTCTTTAGTGCGTCAACCAGTTTCCTTCTCTCTTCTCCTCCCAATTTTGATATAGAATTTAATAAACTACAAAAATGGTCCTCTCACCTTTTACCATGCTACGCGTGCTCCTCGGGTAATGTAAAGAACCATGGATTAATATTTACTTACACTAAGACATCTCAAATTTACATCTCTATAGATTTACCAAATTTTTAACAATATTTATATTTACAACCGTAAAAATCAGAACCTCCCGTGCAAAGAACAGGTTGAACAGCTTGTAGATATATATATATGGTCCTGGCCCTGAAAGTGGTGGATTTTTTTTGTTGAACTTTAGTTGGATAATGAATGGTATATGTACCTGTCAATAACTTCAAATTTCCTCTGACTCTAGTTAGTCACGCTAGTGCCGCATTGCACTAAACTGGCCTCATCTTTGTTCAGTCACTAACCTTATGTAAGTAGCTTTTCCGGTGATATCACCTACTGTGCTGCTGGAGCTATATATCTCCAGAGCTCTGGAGGTGTATGAGAGAGGGCAGCAGCAGCAGCAAAGTCCTGATATAGGCAGTTGTCACACTTATGACATCACATCTCACAGAACCCACCAGACCAGCCAAGACTGGTTAACCAGACAGATAGACAGGACAGACAGACACACAAACAGACCAATGCATTTTCATGATTAGCACCATGGCCCCACAAAGGGTTGGTTGTTGTCACCCGAAAGCTCGACAGGATTTTAAGTTTGATAATGAAGGGTATATGTATCAAGTCTGTTCCAAATGCGTAAAGGCATATAGGAGCCTATAAAGAATAAACATACATACATACATAAATACTTTGACTTTTATATATATATAGATAAACATTTAATATTTGCAGTTTTATAAAGGTCTCTTGCTGTATAGCATTTGTAATGGGCTGCCACTCCCTAGATATCCCCCTTTGGTTAGTTAAAAAATTATTTAGCAATTTAATACACATATGGTTTTAGTTAATTCGCCTAAGATTAATCATTTTTGTATAGAAAATGGATATTGGGAAAATGCTATTTTCAGACTCTTAAGTCTGTGCATAGCTCTATTATGTCTGCCAGACACACACAGGGATACTTATATAATTCTAAAGCACTTCAAGTTTAATTTCTGTACATTTTAGTATGGCACACAGTTTTAAAGGCTTATATAGAAATAATTTCTTTCAAGTGATTGATTTATTGATTACAAGCAAATATTTTTTCTGGCATAACATTTCTGAGTAGATGTCATGAAAACATGAATGGGTTAAATTATCTTTATCTGATCAAGGTGGGGGGGATCACAATAGCTGACACATTATTTTCTGCTTTGGGCCTTTTCGTGTGTGGCTAACTAATTTACAGTTATGTCTCCCAGAGTTTAATTCTTCTCAGGAGTGAACATTACAGCCACAGGGCAAGCCATACTGAAACATACTATCTGTAACACAAGTGAAACATAATATTGCGGCTTTATATCTTGCCCCTCTGGCCATTTATTTTAACTATGGGATAAAACTATTAGGAATAGATTAGCTCCAGAAATCCTATTTGAAGAATCTATATAATATTTATATAACTTTAAGCCATAACAAAAATGTTTCAAACTGACATGCAAAATTCTATTGGAAACTTGCATCTACTATTGCATTTGCTGAAGTTAGCAATACTTTATAGCATTAATAAAGTAGCCGATATGAAGTTTTGCAAGACAAATGCCTATTTTTGTGCAAGTACAAACTAGAACTTCAAGATGGACATGACTTCAAGGGTGCATACTTTTGACCCTACTTGGCAGAGAAGTTGGGTGGTCCTGGGTGTCACACCAAAGGTGAAGAGACCAGCATTGACTGGGTAATAATCTTGAGTCACTAATAACAGTGGATTAATTTCAGATATCCGGATACTATAATCTGGTCAATGGACTAAGAGAGCTAATATATTTACAATATTTTGACTTTTCCAGCACATGTATTACCATTTGAGTGTTCCAGTGTTAATGCAATGTAGGCAAGCACCTACGTACCTACAATTGCATAAAGATCTATACGCTTTGCATTTGCATTTTTGTAGCTTTGTAAATAAAAAATACAACATGTAGTCTATTGCTAAAAGAAATGCATGGTTTTATTTGAGCAGACTCTACATTGGCAACTATAATTAATGTAAGGGCCTGTGTAAACTCACTTAAAAACCTGTAGTGTCTCCTGCTAATGGTTTAATGGTTAAAAAATAAACTGAATGCACATGGGTAATGTATAGAATGCAGCAAGAATATAATTACTCAACTAATTAAAATGTAGCTTTAAACAGCGAGTTCACAAATAAACTAACAATGGTTTAACTGTATGTATTTAAAAATAAATAATAAATTATAAAAAAACTTTTTTTAAATCTACTCTGAATTTATAATACATTAATATATGCATAATAATTGCCAAAATAAATCAGACAACATACATACATACATACATACATACATACATAAATGAATTAAATATACTGTACATATGTGTTAATTTGCTGTACTTAAATACAGTATATAAAAAATAAATTGTTATTAACTGACTGACATCCCAATGGATAAAAAAAAAAACATCTTATGTGTTATGCCTAAAACATTACTACTATAGTATACTCCTTCTCCTATACTACTCCTCCCTAACAATATATTTATTGTAATGCTTGCTCTGGTTTTTATTTTTATTTTTTTGTAATGTTAAGTGCTAATACTTCTCTAGTGCTCTAAATTCTTACTGGTTATAGAGCTGCTGTATTACAGGCAAAATGAATGTACTATGGGCATGACTCAGGTTTGTAGGCAAAGCAAATAAGCACACAACTGGGCAAAACTAGGTTGCACTGCAGGTGGGGCAGCTGTAACGTGCAGAGAGATTTAGATTAGACAAATGTTAAGGTGCATACACACTGGGCGCCTTTGCCCAGCATGTATGCACAGCGATGATTGCTGACATCGCTGGGTTGAAAAGCGCACAGTGCATACACACTGAGCGCTTTTCTCCCCTGCACAGCAATGTCAGCGGGGGTGAGTGGCTTTCCATAGCAGGACGCTATGGAAAGCCGCTCACCCCGCCATTCATCTACTGGTAATACCAGTAGATGAACGGCGGCCGCCAGCGATGAAGCGGGAGCGCGCATCAGTGCTCACCGCTCATCGCTTGTGCATACACACATGGCGGCTTTGAGCTGAAAGCAGCTCAACACACCAAAAGTGAGCTGCTTTCAGCTCAAAATCGCCCAGTTTGTGTATGGCCCTTTAGACAGCATTTTTTTTACACTGCAATTGAGATTTCAGTTTGAGCACACCCCACCCAAATCTAAGTCTCTCTACCACCTGCAGTGCAACATGGTTTTGACCAGTTGTGTGCTTTTTGATTTGCTTACAAACCTGAATCAGGCCCAGTAGAAGCTGAAGAGGTAATAATAAATTAGACATTTTGGTGCCCTGGGCCAGGAAGATAATTTGTGCCCCCTGCCACCCATATCTAAAATAAGGACAGTAAGCACCAAAGGCGCAACAAAAACATATGAGTGTGGCTTCATGGGGAAGGGGTGTGTCCACATAATAGCACCAATTCACATTACTCTGTACTGTAGTGTCCGTAGTCACATTACACCACACAGTAATGTCAGATATTCACATTACACCACACAGTAGAACTCCTTACACATGTTACATCACACATTAGTGCCACTTACTCCATACACAGTACACCACACAGTAGCACCCCTTATACACATTACACCACACAGTAGTGCCTCTTATACACATTATGCCACACAGTAAAGCCCCTTATACACGTTACATTAAAAAAAGGCAAAAATTGAGTTTTCTGATAGGATGGAGGATAGGTTTAGGCAGTGTAATGATTCCAAGAGTATGTGGAGGAGTCTGCAAGATATTACCGACTATAAACCTAGGAAATTGACGTCTAGAATATCAAATAGTATGATGGTAGAAGATCTTAATGTTTTTTATTCTAGATTTGATAGGAACAATTCAACTACTGCTAAAGCTGTTTAGATTAGATCTGGTGAGGCCCCGGTAGTATTGGACGAACAGCATGTTCTGAAGTGTCTTAGAGGTGTTAGTATGGGTAAATCTGCTGGCCGGACGGGATTCAAGGTAAAATCCTTAGGAAATGTAGTAATCAATTGGCTGGGATTTTTATGGTAATTTTTTATATCTCTTTACAGGTCTGTAGAACACCAAACTGTTTTAAGGTCACAGAAATCATTCCTATACCCAAAAAGGGAACGCACAAATGTCCTGATGATTATCGGCCTATTGCGTTAACATCATTAGTCATGAAATGTTTTGAGCGATTGATGTTAAAACATCAAATCTCATTTTCCTCAAAATCTTGATCCTTTTCAATTTGCTTATAGGCAGAATCGGTCTACGGAAGATGCAGCTCTGACTGTTTTACATCAGGCACAGAACCACTTAGATAAGAAAGGGACTTGCGTGAGAATTTTATTTGTGGATTTTATTTCTGCATTTAATAGTATTGTTCCGGCATCTTTGGTTTTCAAGCTTTTTAACTTGGGCTTAAATGTTTTATGTGTAATTGGATTTTAAATTTTTTGACTGATAGGCCACAATTTGTTAGGCTAGGTAAATCTGTGTCTGGTGAGTTCCGTATAGGTACAGGGGTTCTGCAAGGGTGTGTTTTGAGCCCGTTATTATATTCATTATTTACATATGATTGTTTTTCAGTTTCTGATTCTGTTAAAGTGGTGAAATTTGCAGACGATCTAGCGGTTGTTGGTCTGATAAGTGGAAATGATGAGATATTTTATAGACTTGAAATTTTACGTTTACAGGAATGGAGTAAAGTAAACTGATTTTAAACACATAAAAAATGAAGGAAATGGTTGTTGATTTTATGCGTGGTAGCAATAGACCATTACTTCCTGTATTTTTGGATGGTAAGCCAATTGAGGAGGTGGCTTCATTTAAATTCTTGGGCATGCATATTGCAAAAGATATAACTTGGTCTTTAAATTGTAATTTTTTGATTAAGAAGGCACAGCAGCGCCTTTTCTTCTTAAGGAGACTCAGGGCTGTCTGTTTGAGTACGATCACCCTAGTTAAGTTTTATCAAAGTATTATAGAGAGCATTTTGACATATGGGATTATAGTATGGTTTGGGAACTGCACTGTAGTTGAACGTATTGCCCTTGAACGTGTGGTCAAAACTGCTAGTAAGATTATTGGGGTGTCTTTGCCATTGTTGAAGGACTCTTATGGGAAAAGAGTGTTAAGGAAAGCTAGGTGTATTCTGGCTGATGAAAGTCACCCGAATTGTATGGTTTTTGAAAGATTGCCATCTCTAAAACGTTTTAGGAGTGTCCGTGCTCACACAAATCGTATGTCAAACTGTTTCTTTCCAACAGCCGTTCGGATGTTAAATGATCACTAGGCTCAGTGCTAAATTTTTGTATTAATGAAATATGGTTTTTACTGTTTATTTCTTTACACAAACTGTTCACATTGTATTTCATTGACATAACGTTGCTGTCTTGTTAATGAAAAATAAAGTATATATTATATTATTATATTATATCAGAGTAGAGCCCCTTATACACATTCCACCACAGAAGAGCCCCTTATACACATTATTCCGGGTAGAACATCTTATACACATTATGCCAGGTAAACTTGCTTTCCCTCCTTATGTAAGATCCCTACTGTATCACCCCCTTTTGTTACTGTGAGATACTGTATGTTGCTCGTTATAATATAAACTAATGCAGGGAGATACATTGATTTCAGAAACACCAGAGTGACACTTCAGTGAACCATACCACCACCTCAAATCTCGTATAATACATTTAGAAGAATAGTGAGAATTGTTGCTTGCCACTGTACTGTAAATAAGAATGTATTCAGTGAGGCATATTGACCACAGTTGCACCAAAGTGACAATTAAGTGAGGTTAACTGCTACATTAGACAGTCTAAATACAGCAAGATAATTGGAGAGTTAGTGAGTTCTCAATCTTTTAAGGTCTCTAGTTACATTTTCCCGGTGTTTTACTTTTGCACTGGCAATCATGTTTTTGAGCTCTGTGGCTAGTAATGACCAACACACCTACCCATCATGGTGTGATAATTGTTCTGTCTTGTTTCAGCATATATTAATGCACTTTCACAAACTTGTAAAGAGTTATCAGTTGCTTTTTTTCCCCTAGAACTGGTTTGGTCATCATCATCACTTGTGTATGCACGCATCATACTATCATTTAGTAGTGCTGCCAGATCATGACAGCTGTATATAACAGTCAAAATTCTTAAAAAACATATTTGTATCTTGCATTTAGAAGTGCTCTATGTCATCATTACATAGGCTGTGTGTGGAGGCAGAATGTGTCAGTTTAATAATGCTACCAGTTCATCAACAAAACTGAAAGCTATTAAACTGTATCAAAAATCCATACAGCTTTTATAAGGTTAATGATTAGGAAAAGAGTCATGTCAAAATAAACCACACAAGCTGAACATATTTATAAAATAACATTAAGAGATTTAAGAGCTCTTTTAGCAGTAGGTGCTCTGATATAGTGTCCCTGCTGAAGGCAAATTAAAAGCACCAATAACCAAAGCATTTTGCCACAAAATTAGATATTATCACTAGTGAAGACAAATCACATATTGTTAGTTATTTATAATTGGTTAACAACATTAGGAATTTAAATTATACAGTTGACTAATTATCAATATCTAAATACAAAATTATGATTTAAAATATAATTATTTAGGAAAGCATTAGGGAAAGCAGATCACAAGGGGTCTTATGTTTGGTTAAAAATATAATAAAGGTTGAAAGTGTGTTTTGGTTGAATGATGATCATGGATTAGTACCTGTAGTTTGTTGTTTTTTCTTTTGTTAATTCCAAAACTGCCGGCATCCCTGTTACTGCAGCATAAAGTGCTTCTATATCACCACCAATACAGTTCTGCTTGGTGGTGTGGTGATGTTGATGATAATATACAGTAGTTACTGCTGTTGAACTGTCTGCCTGTGCCATTAGCGTTGATAGCAATGATATATCAGCTACCCTTAATATTGGTCACTGTGTTTCTATAAGTAATGCTAACTCAGAATCAAGTAATAGTGGTGTTAAAGTGATATTTTACAACATTTTGATTATGATGGTATATGGAGGATGGGATGAGATCAGCAGAGAAAAAAGTCATGTAGTACTACTTCTGAAAGAAAGGAATGTCCTTCAAATAAGAAGCAATCTATATAATCTTTAAACAAAAAGAGCAAAAATGAGAATGTGCTTCACAAGACAAATTCTTCAAAATACAAATCAATCACAAAGTCATATGTCTAACTGTTTTCTCCCCAGTCATTATCCCTAAGGCTGACAAACATCCTCCTTTCTTCCAGTAACACACAGTGCTTCAGATATGCAAAGCATTTTTTTTCTTTTTGCTGGCACACAAAGCTTGATCTTGCTTTAATCGATCTTAATCAGACACACAGAACATGTTACATATACTTTAGTGCAGGAAGGAATTGTTTATTGCACAAGAGAAAAATGAAGGTCACCACTCCCCACCAGCTGGAATAGCACTGACAGTATGCTTGGTTGTGTGGCTAAAAATGAACAACAAGAATCCACCTACTCAATGTCATGGTTGCATTTGAGCCTGTGAGGCAGGGTCTCCTGCAATTGATTCCTAGACAGTGGAAAGTTTCTTTTTAACTTGTCACTGGATCTGCTAATATTGTAAATATTGCTGTAGTCTACATTTTGTTATATAGGTTAACTGCTAATTTTTAAATTATATGCAATTAAATAAAAAAATCATAACTTCATTCCTAGGCCCAGATTTATCAAGACTTGGAGAGTGATAAATTGCACAGTGATAAAGTACCAACCAATCAGCTCCTAACTGTCATTTTTCAAACACAGCCTATAACATGGCATTTAGAAGCTGATTGGATGGTACTTTATCACTATGCAATTTATCACTATCCAAGGCTTGAGAAATCTGAGTATTATAATAGTATTTAATTTTATTTTGAGAGTCCAACTTTCAATTTGAGAGTCATATTTATTGTAATGAAAATGTACTACAACAGGATCTATTTTCCTAGGATGCATTATTGAAATAAAATAAAAATGTTGAAACTGACAGAGCCTGTTAATTGTGAAATTAGTAGGGAAGTTTAGATTAAGATAGTCACATCCAGAAATTTACTGCTCACCCCTCATAGCATGTACTGTACTTGCTTTTACTACTCATTGTGAGTAACACTATCCTACTATCACTTAATTCATCAATCCTGCAGACTCCATCCTGCATTTGGTTATATGAATGTTTGTTATTAGCCAGTTTTGTTATATCATTGTTATTTCCATTTGTAAAGCGCAACAGAATTTACTGTGCTATATAAGAGACTGTTAATAAATAAATAAATACTAAAATGTATTGATGTGCAATACTGTTGCTTAATCTCTGTTAGGTGCTAAGGACACCCTGTGGTACCATATTATGGATAATAATAAGTTGTTGGCTCATTTTAGTAAAAGGGATACTGCTATGCTTCAGGTTGAGTGGTCTAAGCTGAAAATGGGGTGGAAAAAAACAAGGTAAAGGGCAACTACAATTGAGAGAATGCTGTGCATGAAAGAAAAGCAAGAGACAATTAAAGGGTGCATAGAACAGTCAGGACACAGAACAGCAGATATGGGAAACAGTGAGAAGGATACTTAGTGAAAAGAAAAAGGATAAAATACTGTAGGGTCTTCAAAATGCTAATTTTCTAGACATCTTGACTTGACAACAATGATCAGTACACAGATTTTTACATATAAATGTCACTTCACTTAAAACATTATCATTTTCATTTGCTTATGTACAAACATATTTCAAAGGCTCACCACTTTCACAGTAAAAATAATGATTATAAATTATTCATAGCATGTTGTTTATTTTTTTCATTGAAATCTTATACTGTATACTTTAGTTCAAGGCTGAATACTTGTACATATGTTCCAGATGCAATGAATGTCTTATAAAATGGAAATACATCATTAACACAAGCACATCATTTCCCATTGTGTTTATCTTTGTTAAATAAACCACACATGTATATCATGTGTATTTGCTTTGATGCACTAGTCTCTATAGTGCATCATTATTATGAATAAAAGCATTAGAGCAATTCAGTTTGCCACAACTTTTAATTTCAATTTCTTTGACAATTCACAAGCAATGCTCAAATATAACACATAGTACAATCAGAATTTCTAGTAAAGGAAATAAAAATGCATTATTAAAAGTAAGTTAAGATTATATAGTACAATTTCTCATACTGTGGGTGCAAATCTATATTAAAACTATAATAATCAATCCTATGAGCCACAGTGGTATATGTATAATGGAGTGTTAGACATTGAAAAGAATTGTCTAGTTGCTATGGTTTTGGTTCAGATTTACATCTTTGAATGATAACCTTGTGTGAATCATAAGTACTCGATAACTGACAAAGGGTTGAAAAAGTGGAACAGTGTGGCCTCTAGCTTTAAACCTGGCTAGAAGCAAATTGTGTCATTTTCTTACAGCAGTGGCACTACGCTTCCTGTCTATGTCCTGGCAATGACTGAAACCTATGGATCTAGAGATAATGCCATGAATGCTATGTAGCAAACATACTGCAAATGCTACCAAAAGTACAGTATGCCTTATTTTTCTAGTGAAAACCTTTTTAAAATTTACTTTAGTAATCTAAAATAAATAGGAGAAAAATCCATCTGAAAAATAGACAAACTTGAAAATCTGGTATGAGCACGAAGGGGAAAACCCCTCGGGTCATAAAGTGTATAAGCCATGTATATCATATATATATGGCATTGAATGGTGCAAACTGAATATTTGTACATTTTGGGGGCATTTATGCACTTTGCTATATTGATTTAAATATGTATAATAGCTTACCTCTTTTATTATTTTTGTTTACAGTTCTTGATTTGCTTGAAGAACATGGACAGTGTCCTTCACACTTCACCGTTATTTGTTTCCCCAAAATGCAGGTTTGATAATCTAATTTACACTGAAATATAAACAAAATAATTGAATTTACATGTTATTGGTGAACTTTTATACAGTATGTCAATTACAGAAGAATACATTTTACCTTGACATCAAAAGCAGTTTATAATACACCTTTTTTTAGCATTAATTTATGTTCCAGATTTAACCAGATGTTTTTATCTATCTATCTATCTATCTATCTATCTATCTATCTATCTATCTATCTATCGTGTTTATGTCAAGATATACAGTACTGTATTTTTATATTGCATGTGATCAATATTAGAAATATAATAGTAATGTCTGCAAATAAAAATTGGCTGAATGTATTGTAAGTTATCAGAAAGACCTACAAATTATCAATGAAATGTAATGCAGAGCTTTAAAAACTTTAAATGGAAACCAAATATACTTAATGGATACAGTATATGGGTTTTACATATTTTTAAAATTACCAATTTCCTTTTAAAGTAGCAATACAATCAGAAACTTATTGCAGCTAATTTTGCAGAAATTTATTACATTTATACATTTGGACCAAAATTGCTTTTTTTAAATGCAGTACTGTTTATTTAGTTCTAGTAAATTAAAATTTCAACAGATTAATGTAATATACTGTATTACCTTTAATTAAATCTTAAAATTTGTATCCAATTACTTTATTTTGTTTGATCAAAAAGGATAGGCATTACCAATCAAATAACCAAAATTGGAAATTTTTGATCCAATATTACAAGTCATCTTTTTACTGTATTAGGATGAGCAAATAATTTCATCCAAAGATGCTTTTATTTAGTACCATTCTCACTATTTAGAGTGCATTTTTCTAAAAACAATTACATTTATAATAATCATTTCATAGTGGATTATATATATTTCTTTAATTGCTGAAAACCAAATCATAACCAAATCTTATATCTAGGATACTTTTCAAATATGTATATATTTCAATTGCCATTACACAAAGTGCCAAAAAAATTATAATTGTATCTGAAGTGTATCTATTGAAATGATCAAAGTCAAAATCTTGATCAATAATGTTCTTAAAAAAATACTTTGGATAGGTGACCTTAAGTTTGTGCAAGATGCAGAATCTATAGGATCAGCATGGTGGTCATAGCTCAAACTTAATTGCTCAATCATAACAAATTTATAATTTAGTCTACTTACTAGCTGGAGTACCCGGTGTTGCCCGGGATTTTAAGAATGTCTGTTTACAAATATAAATGTACTGTAAATATTAAACACACAGTATAAATAACATTGTAGATAGCTGAATACCCGTGCTTCGCTACGAGATGAGGATGGTAAATCAGAATGTTAGTTGTTCGTTAATTTATGTTGGTTGGATATCTAGTATATAGGCATATCCTTGTGAAGTGGCTGGACCCCTTTTTGTTCCCCCAAGGGACCCTGCTTTTCCCACTATACAACTCTCAGTCTGTGGCTTCCTGCTGCCTCCATTCCCTTCCTCACATCATGTCAGTGCCCCTGTGAAATTATCAATTTATTTACAGTTTCTTATATAGAGTAGTATATTATGTATATCCTGATATACTCTGTGCTGCTGGGGGCCATGCTACTTCCACTATATAACTGTCAGTGTGTGGGTTCATGCTACCTCCATTCCCCTCCTCACATGTCACTGGCCCTGTCACATGCAGCCCTGTCATCACTGACATATCATGCATGTCCTCATATAGTCTGTGCTGCTGGCCCACCCCTAAGGGTGCTAGTGGTGTGTTATCTCCACAGTGTTTGTTCCCAGAGTGTAAATTATATGTGTAGCAAGTTTGGTGTAAATTGCTCCAGGCATTCCAGAGTTATGCTGTCTGCTAAAAAAGTCTGTGCTGCTGCCTCATCCCTAGGGGTGCTAGGGGTGTCTTACCCCCCCCCCAGAGTTTGTTCCCAGATTGTAAGTCAGATGTGTACCAAGTTTGGTGTAAATGGCTCCAGGCCTTCCACAGTTATGCTGTCTGCTGACATACTCTGTGCTGCTGTCCCACCCCTAGGGGTGCTAGGGATGTCTGACCCCCACAATGTTTGTTCCCAGAGTGTAAGTCATATGTGTACCAAGTCTGTTGTAAATTGCTGCAGGCATTCCAGAGTTATGGTGTCTGCTTAAATAATCAGTGCTGCTGCCTCACCCCTAGAGGTGCTAGGGATGTTTTCCCCCAACAGTGTTTGTTCTCAGATTGTAAGGCATATGTGTACCAATTTTTTAGTACATTGCTCCAGAAATTCTGAAGTTATGCTGTCTGCTGATATACTCTGTGCTGCTGCCCCCCCCAGGGGTGCTAGGGATTTCTAATTGTTTTAGTTGCCTCGACCGTGTTTTAATACGCTTGTATGTAAAATTTCATGATCATAGCTTGTAAACTGTGGATTTGTATAGAAAGACAGAAGGACAGAAGGACAAATTTTCGCTTTTATATAGTAGATTATCATTACAAATTACAGTACATCATGATACATCCTGAACATAAGTTTTAAGGTTAATAACACTATCCTGTACCTGCTTGGATAGTATTTCAGATAAAGCAAAAAGTTCTTCTAAGTACTAATTCACAAAGTTTTAGAATTAATAGGTAAAATACTGTATTCCTCCTGTGTTTTCTCTCCTGTTATTTTTTTATGTTTGCAAAAATGTCACCAGCACTGCCATTAAGTAAAACAACTTAAGTAATAGATATAGAAAGGAATAAAAAAATGTAAACATTCATCTATTAAAATTTCTCCAATCATACAAAGCTGAACTTTAAGTGATAGGAATTGAACATTTAACTCTTAATACATTGAGGAACCATTGCCAATGTTATGCATTGTTAATACTTAAACATTGAATAGTTTTAATGAAATGATTATTCTGAATTTGAACATATATTTTTAAATAAAAAAATTAATTGCCATCAACTGCTTTGCTATTATTATCTGTAGTATGGAGACATGACTGAAGGTTAGTTAAGACATCACTGTTTTTAGACTTTATGGGAGATGTACTGAGCCTAGGAGACAAAGAAGTGGAGAGAGATAAAGTACCAGCCAGTATTGGCTCCAGAGGTGTGGCTGCAGCGCAGTCCAAAATTTAAATAGGGTAGCCACACCAACTGCCAGTGAGTCCTGGTCAGCGATGTTTGGTAGCTTTTGGAGTGACAGTTGGTGTGGCTCCCCTATTTAAATTTTGGACTGCGCTGCAGATGCACCTCTGGAGCCACCACTGGTACCAACCAACAAGTTCCTAACTTACATGTTACAAACTTTGTTAGGAGCTAAAAGGTTAGTTGTTAATCTCTGTCCACTTTATCACTCTTCAGAGCTTACTACATCTGTCCCTATACACCAAATCTTGAGAGAGAGAGCAGGAGAGCAAGAAAAGAGAAATATGTGACCAGTCATGAATGACTTCCATGTAATACTAGTAAGATAATAGAAAAGTGTGATTAATGTTTAGTCTACAGTACATTGAAGATGGGCAGCATAATGGCAAAGCAGTTAGCATTGTTTATTAACTTTCTTCTGATTTGGGCATATTATTGGAAGGACTGCCAGCAAATTCCTGGAGAATATGTTTCTGATTTAAGACAAAGTCTGGAAACAAAGAAGTAAATGGAACGGTCAGCTCATTTTAATGGGGGAGGGGGGGTGTTTAGGATACATAATTAACATAGATTATTACCTCTATGTATTTGTGTGTGGTAGATAGCTAATTTACTACTGTAAATTTTTGTGTTTTTTTTTCCCTAAAATGTATTAATGATTTATGCTTGTTAAATTTTGTTTTCATAGAAATGATAATCTTTAATTATATATAATCACAAATGACTGATATTCCCCATAATATAATGAAATAAGTTTTTTTTCTGTGCATAATGAAGTGGGTACCCTGCTGTTTCTTCTTACAAAGGAAATGCATATTTTACTAACTAACGAGGGTCTTAACTATGTCATGTTAACTTTATGTTCCTTATTTTTATTTTATACATTTATAACTTCAGGACCTTTTCTCTCTACCCTTAACCTTTTCTATATTCTTCTTGATAGTACTCCTTGATGTCCCTCTTGTCATACTGATGCTGATTAGAAAAAGCAAAGGTTACTTTTAAAATTGGCTCATTTATGTGGAAATAAGATATCATACTTAATAGATTTGCTCAGCACGTGCTTGTATCAGAATATACATTATCCCATTTATAAGACTTGAAAGCTGACATTCACTGATTGCATTTCTGATTATTAATCAAGTTCAATTTCTGTAATTATAAGAACATTTTTAACATATAAGTGTCCTAAAATACTTCACAAAGGACAAAATAGTTTAGGAATTTTGTATTTTTTAAACATTTTATTTTATTAAATCATAAACATATTAGGGTAGGATCACAAGAATAAGATTTGATTTATAATAATTTGTACTGAAGCTATTTTCTCACAATACAAAGCCATAAAACTGGCCACCATAGATCAGATTCTTTATGTGGCCAATAATATTTAGGTTCCATTGAACCCTGTTATAGTGGTTGAAAGATGACAATACTTACTGATAATGTCCATCTTCTGACAGCAGTTTTTACCATAATCATTTTAAAATTTGGATTATATATCATTTTATCTACAAGGTTCATTCTGTGCTAACACATGTTGCAAAATAAGTGCCTGACTAGGGTTGTAACAAAAATTTTTGGATAACCTCTCCCACACTTGGCACAGTCTTCTGTGTAAACATAGCTAAGTGCCAGACTTAGTAGAGCGGTGCTGACAAGAATGAACGAGTGCCACTATGTGACACATTCAGTGAATTTCGTGCCTTTTGCTAAATAGTACCCTAGTTTCATGTACTTAAGGTTATAAGGGCTACCCAGATGGTTCAGAGTAAGACCCAAATAGTAGAAGCAATATACTGTAGCATGGATAAGGAAGCAACCCATATATTTTATATCTAGAGATGCAAGGGTGTTTTATTAATGATACCAACAAATACTGGGGCAGACAATGAGTATAGTTCAAACAGTTTGAAGTTTTGATACATAGTATAGCAACAGCAGCAAAATAATTAAGCACAAAGCCTAGTCAGTGTCAGTTTCAGAGATCTGGCACACATATGGCCAGTACAGTCCTTGAAGGATGAGACAAGTGTGTGTTCAGTGGCCATAGCTGAGGTCTGGTGCAAAAGTAGGCAATGCAGTCATAAAAGGATGAAGCAAAAGTATATTCATTGGCTGTAGCAGAGGTATGGTACAATATGAGGATAAGTAACAACCAAACATCAAACAGAAGGGTGGCAATTTACTGTGGCAAGGAGCCGGTACAAAATGAAAGCAGGCAAAACTGTAGTTTGGGGACAGGCAAAACTATGGTCTGGGTCTAGCAACTGTCTTATTTAGAGTATGGACAATCACTATAAGGAGTACACAGAGATAAAGCAATCAGGAAAATCAGTACAGCAAGAGTTTTTCACAGAGCAAGGCTCGGCAGCTTAATCCCGACACACATTAACAACACCTTGGAAGGTGCCACTGAATTCATCAAGCAAAAACAGAAGGATGTCTATGTACGAGACATCTTCCATTTACACTGCACTGGCAGTGGCTGCAGGTCTAATCAGATGCAGCCGCAGCTATCAGGCTGTGCCGCATAGTGCCTCAGCACTTCCTCCATGCTGATATGTGTATCGTCAAGTCATGTGAAGGCACATAGGAGGCAGACGTAACTATGGCTCCTAAGGGGTGCCACCACGGCCGCCCCTCATAGCCCCGATGCACCTCCTCCAGGTCCCTGGCTCTCCAGCAGCAAGCAGTACCTGACTACATGTCTGCTCCCAGCAGCATCGCTGTAATGCTGCTGCCACCTGTAAGAGGAGCCAATGATGAGGGAAAACAAGAAAACAGCTTAAGGTAAGTAACCCTTGGGGGTTTCTGTGGAACAGACAGACAGTACAGATCTTAGACCAATGTGTAAACAGCACAATAGAGAAAACACAGGAACATAATATATGTTTGTGTGTATATACACATATATACACGATTAAGTCACATTATTATGACCACCTCCTACATTTGACGTCAGCAGCGCGTAGCCCATGAAGTACATCATGTGTCGTGTTCTGGCTTGGTGGGTATATAAGATGTGTGATAGGCCGTCTGCACACATATCACTAGTTCATGTCATGGGTAAAAAAGGGGCAATTTATAATTTTTGCAGAAAGGGACGTATGTATGCACGTACAATTAAATATCCCAACCAGACCATATATATATATATATATATATATATATATATATGTATATGGACAAAGAGATTTGCAATAATCCGACTCTGTAGAATTCCGCTACTATTATGAGGTTCAGCACAGAAACCTACGGAGGGCACAGTCCAGGCAGATTGAACCACAAGGTTGAACAGTGATCACCTTCCCATTTCTCTATCAGATAAGCTTTGCCGTTTTCAATTTGATGTATGGGTTTTTTATTCTGTGGGGGCCAATAAATTGTGTTAAACTTTATTGCACTTTTTTTTTGGTATTTTTCTCTATTTCTCCCTTATATGATCGCTCTGGATGAGCACTGGAGGGGCTGATTCATTGTCGAGTTGATTTATCAGATGATCTTTGATCAACCAGGAACTTTTCCAGTTTTATATGAATTAAAGAGTGGATGTATTCCACTTTATATGGTACTTATTTCATTTGATGGTGCTTTGGCATATGGTGGAACCTTTATGAAAGGTTTTGTTTAATGAACTAGGAGGCGCTATTCTCATACTAATTTTTCAGAAACACAAAGACCGTCTGAACAATGGTACATTGGAGGAAAGCTGCCACTCAGTGGGAGAGGAGTGCATGAAGGTCCAGGAAACACTGATTGGACTACACCAAACGAACTGCATGTGGAACATATAACCTTTGGGTGTAGCACTTAGTAACACCTTCTTTATAATTTATTTCCTGTTATTTTGGGTACAAAGCAGCTCCCCTAAAGCATTGTCTTGTGTTTTGGTTATTGTCCATAATTACATAATGAATTTTGTTAAAGAATGTTTAGATCACGCATAGGTGTGGATAAGAGAGCGGAGGTATGTCAGAGAATATTCAATGAGCATACCGAATCTATCCCTGTTGTTAATAACACTTTAGATGAGAAATTTTTGGATATAGAAAGAGCGATGACCAGGGAATTGAAAGTGTGGTGGGATATTGCAGGTCTAGAGCAGTATCTTAAGGTTGGACGGGTACCAACAGGACTTAGATTAATAAAACAACCTACATTCACAATAAAAAATTAGCAGTTCTTAAAGGAAAGGGATACAGCTCTGCATGAGTGTTCTATGAAGTTAATGAGGTTGATCATTGAGGAGAAGAAAAGGGAATTAGCATCAATTGAGAAAGAGCTTAAAGTAAAAGAATTAGCACTAGAAAGTGAGAAGTCGAGTGAGAACTTTAAAGCTAATGAGATTGTGCTAGTGAAAAAATTAGTCAAGATAGAGGAGGAAGTAGTTTAAATTAAAGAGAGAAAATTCTATAGGGATAAATATGACTATGAAGACGATAGAGTAAAGACACGGAATGGAAATATGGCCACGGGGAATTTAAAGAAAAGGGACAGGTCAAACCAAAGGAAATATAACAAAGGGAAGACAATACCAATAAGGAAGAAATATCCGCAAAGAGTACAGGACACTAGGAGGACTGTTAACTTTGACCATGGCAATAGATTCTCAGCATTAAATCATCTTAATTCTGAAACAGATGGAGAGGATTTCTTTTTATCCCCAATGGCCTCAGCAGGAAACCAGGGAAGGAGATCGTACATTCGCAAAACTATACATCGAGCCTCTCCATTAAAAAGAAGACGTGCAGACGTAGAGGAAGCAGAGGAGGGGCTAACAGAATACAAGAAAAAAAAGAACCTTCGATATTAGAGGAGGATCTCCCAATGGGAGCTAAGGGGATATTCAATTTATTGGACCACAAACTGTCCAAATCTGAAATTGCAGTATTAGAGAAGGGTTTATCTTTTGCTCCCACCAGTAAACCTAATGATTTTTTAGCTGTTCACAGATATGAAAACAGATTTGTTAGGAAACTAACATTGGCAAGACACTTTACTAAGAACAAAGAGGTCGTTAATACTAGAAACCCCAACATGAAATCCAAATCAGGATTAAAATTGCCATCGAAATATTATCCCCTGGAGTCAAGAAGTAGTCAGATTGACATGTTTTACCAAATGGTAAAAAAGGACTTATTAGGGGATAATTCACATGTGATGAGTGGCAAAACCAATAAGAACCTCACGAATTTTGAGAAACAAGCCGAGAAGCAACTGAACGGGAATAAAGAATTGGTTCTGAGAAAAGCAGATAAAGGAGGAGGGCTTGTTTTAATGTACAGGATCGACTATGAGGTTGAGGCAAGACGCTTGCTAGCAGATACGAATTACTATCAGAAGCTCAAAAAGGACCCCACAGCTGATTTTGTGGAAGATCTGAGGCCAATACTCATAGAGGCTCTACATGGGGGAATTCTGTGTAAGGATGAATATCAGTTTTTAATTAAAAATTATCTCATCATTCCGGTCTTTTATTTTCTACCGAAAATCCACAAGAAATTAGAGAAACCTCCAGGCAGGCTGATAGTGGCCAGAATAGATTCTTTGACGGCCAACATATCAGAATACGTAGAAGTATTTCTGAAGAAATATGTGCCACATCTTAAATCTTTTATTAAGGATATGACATCGGTTTTACAAATTTTAAGGAACATGGAGTTGAAGGAGGATTTTATGTGGGTGACTATAGATGTACAGTCATTGTACTTTTCGATTAATCATGAGAAAGGGATAGAATCCTGTAGAGAATTCTTAACGTTGGATACGAATTTGGAATAGAAACATAAAGATTTTATATGTGTTATTATTCATTTTATTCTTAAACATAATTATTTTAAAATTCTTGATGAATTTTATATTCAAACCTGTGGCACAGCCATGGGGACAGTATTCACCCCAACTTTTGTGAATTTACATATGGGGAGCTGGGAGCAGAAATGTATTTATGAAAATAACCCCTTTCTGGAAAATCTAGTGCTTTTCAAAAGATATATAGATGATATTCTGATAATATGGAATGGGCCAATGGATACTTTTAATCTCTTTATGACACATATTTCAAAAAATGAATATAATTCCCAATGGCCTAAATGATAATTACGAGATTGCAGCACCTTTTTTATGAAGTAACTATTTTACTTATGATATGTTTTCTACCTGTGTCCATAATAATGAATCTATTTTTTATGTGTTTTTTATGAAGTTTTATGTTTTTTATGAATTTATACCAATCATGTTTTTAATCCCGGTATTAGGAATTATATAGGATGCTCATAATGCAAGTGAAGAATGGACTCCAGTAAAATGGAGGATGGACTCCGGAATAGTGTGGCCGTGCGAGCAGGTGAGGAAAGCGGCACTGTGATCGTACTATTTCCAGCACGGGCAGTCCCATGGCCCGGAGTGCACGTGCATGACGTAAGCGGGAGTCTTTGCATCATGGCTTCACCGCGTTTAAGCATAGCGGGGTGACATCATCCCACAACAATGACGGCAGTCATGTGACAGGATCTCAAACAAGCAAAGTGAGATGTACACTGTATAACCAGTGAAACCGGGACTTCTGCTGTTAAAACGGATGTGAGGTAAAGTGTAAGGAATTTGTGGGTGGTAATCCCACCCCTAATTAGACAATCAAGATGGGTACAAATAGAGGGTACAGGGAACAGGCACTTTACTCCTGAAGAAGTCCAGGCAGATTGAGCCACAAGGACGAAACGCATTGAGCAGTGATCACCTACCTGTTCTCTATCAGATAAGCTTTGCCGATTTCAATTTGATGTATGGGTTTTTTATTCTGTGGGGGCCAATAAATTGTGTTAAACTTTATTGCATGTTTTTTTTGGTCTTTTTCTCTATTTCTCCCTTAAATGATCGCTCTGGATGAGCATTGGAGGGGCTGATTCATTGTCGAGTTGCTTTATCAGATGATCTTTGATAAACCAGGAACTTTTCCAGTTTCATATGAATTAAAGAGTGGATGTATTCCACTTTATATAATACTTATTTCATTTGATGGTGCTTTGGCATATGGTGGAGGAACCTTTATGAAAGGTTACATTTAATGCACTAGGAGGCGCTATTCTCATACTTATTTTTCACATATATATATATATATATATATATATATTAAAAATCTATTTCACAGGAAAATCTGACTATATTCTAATTACCAATCAGGCCGCTTATCTTGACTCATGAAGTTGCAATATACAGTACATGTCAATCCAGTAGATGGCAGACCAAGAGAAAATACTACATATTATAGTATATGTATAGTAGAGTTGCTGGTCATGTACTATAACATGACCAGCAACTCTACTATACTATATATATAGTATAGTAGAGTTGCTGGTCATGTTACTTCGAACCTTTCAGTTTTACTGTAGGTTAAGTAGCAATGGATTTGAGATCAACAAGATAATATTTGTTTGACCAAACTGAATTTAGAATGAACTGTGAAATTGATTGCCCCTTGAATTGGATTTTGTTGTTTACATAAAACAATAGAAAACTGTGGAATATCAGTGTACTGTTGCAGGGACAAATGCTCAGGCCTGCTGGAGTAGATCTCAGGACCAGTTGCTTCTCCCATGGACATCTTTTACTTGGTTTTCTCACAAATTAGTAATCCCAAGCATCTTTTTGTATTAATCCCTGTTTACAAAGTAATTTTGTGATCAATGTCTACAATATAAAATATACATCACAGTATTAGATGCCATATTGTCTTAGTAAAATTAGTTGTGCTGAGCAATAACAGACATTCATGTGAGCGAAGCCATGTGTAAATGCTAGTCATAATTAAAAGATAAAATGTAAAGTCACTTTGCTTTGGGAAAATAGGATGCTAATGCTTTCTGTTTGTACAGTGTCTCATTGGTCACTCTATAAAGGAACCAGCAGTAGTCTCCCATCATCACTGTAGGGTCCCACTGAAAGGTCTCTTTATAACTAATAGCAGTTGTGATAGTAGTGGTGGATGCTTTATTAGTATTGTTTTAATTTTCTCCAGACTTCAAGCGCATCTAGCAACAGAGTTAGGTACAGAGTATTATATATGGTGGGGAGTGGATCTCATCAGTGTGTGGTGATGTACCCTCACAGATGCAAAAACAGCATATTGAACATTTGAGTGTTCTTTCACTTTCTTGATGTTACTTGTGTATGCACGGCTGCTGTATCGAATGCCTGGATTCAATGACAAGAATATCTTGGATTTCAAAGCATCTATTGCTCAAGCATTGATCAATTCTGGCCCTAAGGAGCGACATCGAAGAGAAAGACCAAGTGAAAACACCACATCCATTAATGCGTAGGGCTGTGTCAAAGGTACCCCCTGTAGTCAGGTCCAGTGTGCTCATCCAAAGCTTACTGATGCAAAACATGTTAACAGTTGCCACAATACAGCTGTTTGCAGTATCTTGAGCCTTTATGTCCTGGGTGCTTCTATAACTTTAATATTAAGCGTTATACTCAGTCAAATTAAGTTTGTGATAAAGGCTAACTTTCTAGGTATGAAGCAAACTCAGAAGCAAATGAAAGGAAACAGGAACTATACTAGACATTTGTTTTTTTGTTTAACCTTACTTTTTTGCACGCAAATAATAACAAAAACTTTCACAGTTAAAATACTTTACCATGATAATAAGGTGTTTTTTTTGTGAATGCCTGATATCCAGTCAAGTGGTCATGTATCTAACATCTTTAGTTTGATAGATTAAAATTTTTTTTTGTTTCAATCTTCTCCCCTTAATAGTATACCACAGCTAAAAGTCCATCTTCTTGTCAGCACAAATTCTTCACTTGGAAGAAAAGTGAAGTAATGCCAAAAGTATATTTTAAATATTGTCGGTCTAAATATTGTCAGTCTAACAATTCTACATAATAATCAATAATTTGTTTACAGTACTGTATAAACAAATGTATCATAAAATCTAGGTATGAAGGGACAGTTGAATCTTTCAATTGTATGTTTAAAAACAAATATTGAAGTATTTTGTAATTATGATTTTATTTAAAATTTTTTACACTTTGGGCACAAAAGCTAGTCCCATTTGGGTCTAGCCCTGCATGCACTGTTGTTGGGACTTCCACTCTAAATTTCTGGAGAAATTATCATGATGTCAATACAGTAGGTTATTTGGAATAACCCATCCCTGAATGTGGAAATGCTTCTGAAAATTGATATACATTTGTATGTGGTAAACCAGCGAGCAAAGGTACAGGGCTGGAAATTCTAAATGGCATGAACCAAGTTGTTCAGAGCCTCCCCCTTCAGGAGGCCACTGATCTGTCAATGAGTAGATAGCTGTCATTATAGGCCACAGTAAAAATCCATCGAGATATACAGTAGACATATCGCCACCAGCCAGAATGCAGAAGATAATATCTAAACTACAGTAAACACAAATCAGTTGAATTCTATTGCGTGAAGAAAACTTTCTTTTCACCAACTGTTATAAATAAAAGCACTGAATGTTTTCTAAGTTAGAATAACTGCACAGCTGTAGGATCACAGAGTATCAAAAAAGAGCCATATGGAATGCCCATCTCAGAGCCATCAATGTGTTCACATTCTACTGCACATTTAACTAAAGCAGGATAAGTTCTACAGAAAGCAGAAGAAAAAAAACCAACAGTTATAGGTGCTTTTTTGTTCCTTAGTGTTTGAAATGTGTTCTTGAAAGGCTTTTAATTTATGTATATTTTACAGAATGATTAATATCTAGTTTTTGTTCATTTAATAACTGCTATAATAGTAAAAATATGCGTGTATGTGTTTCTTGAATTATTGATAATCATTGATAATATTAAATGTTTTTCAACATGACAACAATTTAAGACATTCAATTCTCAACTCCAATGTCAGAATTTAGTATTTTGTGTTTGATATAGTTTGTTTTTACTGTTTAATATAGCATTTGACTATAAGCTGCACAATGTTTAGAAATACACAACTGGTTTGTGTTTTGTATTTCATACACTGTACAACAGAAACTATGGAAGCTAATGTATAATTTTATGACTACCTTTGTTGGAAGATAAGCGCATGTATTTTTTTAATCTTGTACATGTAATCAGTCACTTACTTTCTATGATCTTGAACCTCTTTCTGATGTACAGTAACTGGATTATGCTGTGTGGTTTTTAACCTTTGTATTGAGTATATATTGTGAATTAAAGAGTAATGACGTAACCTGGAATTCCTGACATATGGAAACCACATTGTTATGGTTTAGGTAACTTGACAGTATGGAGCCAATACCCTCACTTCTTCAATTTATTCTCTATTTATAGATTTTATGTATATGTGTTTATTTTTCTTTCTGTATTCTAGTTTTTACCAGAAACTGTTCTTGAATACAGTCCAGTATACAGTCCAGAATACAGCACTCAGTGAAATAAATCAATCAAAACTTACAGTAGTTTCAAAACAGCCCTCCCTAGTGCCCAACCTTAACCTCCTCCACACAGTCTAACGCTAACCCTCCCAACATACTTAAGTTGGGGTGCTGACTGCTGGGATTCAGGCGTCAGGATTCCGAGCAGTGTTGGGATTCTGGTGCCGATCTTCTGACTGATGCATGTTAGCTGTCATGATGCCAACTCTATCTATCTATCTATCTATCTATCTATCTATCTATCTATCTATCTATCTACAGTATATACATACATATAGTAACCAGGATCCAGCAATCCCAGTAAGCCTTCTAATACTTGCGCTGGTGCTCTCACAAGTAGTAGTGAATAAATGTTCCAAAGGTGCGGCACTCAAGCTGATAGACTTAAGAAAAACAGGCTATAGTCCTGCATTTTTCAACGTTTCAATTGTTGTCATTCAAATTGTCATCATAATATAATATAATATAATATAGCAAGGATGCACTCACCAGACTTGAGTATGAATCAGAGGTTTTAATCAGACATGCATATACTGTAGGATGTTGACAAAGGCCTGTGTCGAAACATCAACATCCTTCAGCATATGCATGTCTGAATAAATCCTCTGATTTAGCCTCAAGTCTGGTAAGATATAGATATAAAAGGGGCAGTGTCGGACTGGGGTATGAAGGGCCCACCAGGGAAATGCAATCACAGGGTCCCACTAAGGGGCATAGCCATATGCTGGAAGGAATGTGGCCACGTGACCAGAGAGGAGTGGCCAGCCATTATAGGCGCCACCTAGCATAGTATAGAAAGAAAAAGAGCTCTACCTTGCTGCCCACTTCAGGCTGTCATGTATGTGCCTGGGTTATACCTGGAGAGAACAGTACTATATGCGCCTGGGTTACACCTGGAGAGAACAGTAGTATACGCCCCTGGGTTACACCTGGAGAGAACAGTAGTATACGCCCCTGGGTTATACCTGGAGAGAACAGTAGTATATGCGCCTGGGTTACACCTGGAGAGAACAGTAGTATACGCCCCTGGGTTACACCAGGAGAGAACAGTAGTATACGTGCCTGGGTTACACTGGGAGAGAACAGTAGAATACGTGCCTGGCTTACATCAGGAGAGAACAGTAGTATATGTGGCTTGGTTACACCAGGAGAGAACAGTATATACAATAATGACCCCAGTAGAGTGACAGATAAACATAATGACCCAGTATAGTGGCAGATACACATATGCCCCCACTAGTGCAGTGGCAGATACACAGATGCCCCCAGCAGGGCCAGAAACACATATGCCACCAATAGTGCCAGATAAACATATGACCCCAATAGGGCCAGATACACATATGCACCCTATAGGGACAGATACACATATGCCCCCAATGCAGCCAGATACATATATACCCCAATACAGCCAGAGACACATATGCCCCCAATAGTGCAGTGCCAGATACACATATGCCTCCCCCATCAGTGCCAGATGCACATAGGCCCCCAGTAGTGTAGTGCCAGATACACATATGCTGCCCCCTGCAGTGCCAGATGCACATAAGCCCCCAGCAGTGCAGTGTGAGATACACATATGCCCCCAGTAGTGCAGTGCCAGATACACATATACCCCCAGCAGTGCACTGCCAGATACACATATGCCCCCAGTAGTGCAGTGCCAGAAACACATATGCCCCCGGTAGTGCAGTGCCAGATACGGATATGCTGCCCCCAGCAGTGCAGTGCCAGATACACATATGCTGCTCCCATCAGTGCCAGATACACATACGCCCTCAGTAGTGCAGTGCCAGATAAACAGATACTGCCCCCACAGTGCCAGATACACAAATACTGCCCCCACTGTGTCAAATACACATATAATGCCCCCACTGTGCCAGATACACAGATACTGTCCCCACTGTGCCAGATACACAGATACTGCCCCCATTGTGCCAGAGACACAGATACCGCCCCCACAGTGCCAAATACACAGATACTGCACCCACAGTGCTAAATACACAGATACTTCCCCCACAGTGCTAGATACACAGGCACTGCCCCCACAGTGCTACTCACTGCTGCCGCCTGGGCTCTGCTGCTTCTCCTGCTGCTGCTCCTGTGTCTGAGGCCTCTGACTCTGCCTCACAGTCACCGCCTGAGCTCTGCTTCCGCTCCAGCTGCTACTGCTCTGTCTGAGGGCTGGGGAGAAGAGCACAGCGTGCGCCTCTCCTCCCCTCAGTCCGACTCTGAGGGCAAGGCATGCTGACAGGAGTGTATTGCATATGGAGTATATATAAAGTAACTGGTGACAAGCTACAACAGTGATGGCTAACTTTGACACTCCAGCTGTTGTTGAACTACATATCCCAGCATGCCCTGCTACAGTTTTGTTATTTGGCCATGCTAAAACTGATGCAGGGCATGCTGGGATGTGTAGTTCAACAACAGCTGGAGTGTCAAGGTTAGCCATCACTGAGCTACAATGACACATAGCCATGCAGGCCGCGGCTCCCAGTCAGGCACAGTGTCTCTCTATGGCTAACTTATAGTTCTACCATTACTGCAGGGATACAAGATGCAGCATAATAAGGGCTCACTGTTGCACAGTGGCTGCTAGAGTCTCCCAATAGTACCGGTAGGAAGGACAGGGTATACACTCCCAATTCAAAGGGGTTATACGGAGAGCAGAAAGTTACCCAAAGATTAATGCCAACCACCGTAAAGAAGTACAGCCCAGGGTCCTCCTGTGGAACACCAACGCGTTTCGGATAAAATCCTTCCTCAGTGTATACCCTGTCCTTCCTACCGGTACTATTGGGAGTGGCCCCTATTGCATTTAGGGTACCTCTTGTGGTGTTTTATTTTTATTTTTCGTTTTTGTTTTTATCTGTCTTGGATTTTATTCCCACATCATTGAGTGGGAATAAAATCCATGACACCCATAGAGTGGGAATAGAACTTGTGATGACCACAGGTCGCCGCCGAGCCCGCAAGCGGCTTGTTGTGCTCCCCCACCCCATCGGCATTCCACTGTCGGGATACCATCAGAAGTAAGCTGATCGCCCAGGGCATTGGGTCACCTTGGCAACTCAGGATGTCCTTTCCATCCTTATAGCTACTTTCGCACGGAGGGCACTGGAGCATTTATTATCAACAAGAGGAGTGCCAGCCTATCTCCAATCTATAGCTCCAGTGCCCTCCGTGCGAAAGTAGCTATAAGGATGGAAAGAATGCCGGCACTCCGAGACTTGTTTCAATGCTAGAAATGTATTTTAAGAATGCATGTTACACCGTTTCGGGGGACACACATGCCCCTTTGTCAAGGTGAGTAGACACACAAAGTAAAGCCCGCCACTGATGTGAGATTCCAGGCTGGGATCGTGCCAAGCGCATCACCCGGCTGGTGCAGGATGTTGACGTCGGTGCAGCTGGGAAACTGGTTACCATGGTAATGGCGGCCCGGGCATTTGGTCACCTTGGCAACTCAGGATGTCCTCTGATCTCTCCACTGCACAACCCTGCAAGACAGTTGAAAAGTGTACCGCTAATCTCACCATTAAAAGGAGAGTGAGCGAACATTAAATACACCCAAATAAGTGTCCAAGAAATAGATAACAATAAAAGCAAGAACTACAATAAATGTCAGCCTTTATAAGTTTATACAAGGACCAATTTATGGAACAAAGAGACCAAGCAAGGCATACACTAATGTGGTAAACAAATAGAATGATACCATGTACCAAAAAAAAGGGGGTAGCAATAAAGTATATTAGTCCCACCACTGAGACATTGAGTGAGCTTTCAGTGCTCACATTAAGGAAACTCTTGGATAGTAGGACCAAAACCAATAAGGTATGCTGTAGGTCCTGATAAAAACACTACTTTATAATATACCTATAGGGAGGACTAGTGTACAGAAATGCTTGCTGTACTAAAGGAACTATATGTCCAAGTGCAGCTAGAAGAATAATGTTCAAGTATGGATAAACTGTCATAAAAAAGTGTAGGGTCACTCCACATTTCTGTGTCAAATGGGTGTTTGTCATCCAAATACGCTCCATGTCATTTTCTCATTCAACACACGTGGATGGATGGTATTTAGGGAATAAATCCATTTTGGCTTCCAACCGTAGTAATTGGCCGGCCCTGTCTACTCCCCTTAACGACTTGGGAATATGTTGTATGATGATATGTTTCAAGTCTGTGAGAGAGTGCCCGGCTGTTGAAAAGTGTCGGGTTACAGGTTGGTCTGGCGGGGAACCAGATAGGGCTGCGCTGATGGCTGACCTATGTAAGGCCATTTGTTCCCTTACACTTCTAGTGGTTCTACCCACATAGTTGAGGTTGCATGGACATTTGATCAAATAGATGATGAAAGAGGAGGTACATGTTGCCACATGTTTTATGTTCAGCAACTATTTTTCTGTATATGGATGTTTAAACGATGAACCCGTGAGCATATGATAGCAGCCTGCTTTCTTGGAAAGGAAGTTCTCTGATTTACCTGTTGCTTTATACATGTCAGTAATGTCAGTACGTACTACAAGGTCTTTAATATTGCGACCTCTCCTGTAGCATGGTCTTTTATCTCGGAAGCAATCCAGTCTCTTGTCGGTCGAAACCAGAGGCCAAAGGGCGTATTTGGATTACATGTACACTAGTCCTCCCTAGAGGTATATTATGCAGTAGTGTGTGCCCTGCTTAGTCTCTTTGTTCCATAAATTGGTCCTTGTACACATTTATATATGCGGACATTGATTGTAATCCTTGCTTTTATTGTTACCTATTTCTTGGACACTTATTTGGGTGTATTTTATGTCCTCTCGCTGGTCTCCTTTTAATGGTGAGATTAGCGGTACACTTTTCAACTCTCTTGCTGGAGTGTGCAGCGGAGCAATCGGAGGAAGTCCTGAGTTGCCAAGGTGACCTGACGCCCGGGCCGCCGTTACCATGGTGACCCATTTCCCGTCCATGCCAACATCATCATCCTGCACCAACCGGGTGACGTGCTTGGCGCGATCCCTGGCAGGAATCTCACATCAGTGGTGGGCTTTACTTCTATTTAGGTAAGCTCTCTTATGTTTTGTGTCTACTCACCTTCACAAAGGGGCATGTGTGGCCCCAAAATGTTGGTGTAACATGCATTCTTAAAATACATCTCTAGCGTTGAAACAAGCCTTGCAGTGCCGCCGTTCCGTTCTTTCCATCCTCATATATATATATATATATATATATATATATATATTGGTAAACACATCCGGCACTCAGTGTAGAGGAATAAATGCCTGGGTGTGCTCCTGGAAATCATACAGTAGCATATCCTTCCCCACCTGTGGCTCAGGTGTATACGGCAAAGGAAAAAGAGGCGGCACTCCAAGGACTTAGTTAAAGCTTGTATTCAAATCATGGTGCAAACAGGACAAACCTGTTCATGGCAATAAAAAAGACATGGCAGGCTTACAACGTTTCAAGGCATTAAAGCCTTTTCCTCAGGTAAGAATACCCATGTGCAGTGAGAACATAAAATTTTGTATGAATGATGTATAAAATGAAAATGCAAATCTTACCTGAGATAAATATGAATGTCCGTCCGATCCACAAACAGGATTTGTGTAAGCTACTGGACATTGTTTGCAGCTGGAAGAAAGAGGAACACCTCTCCAGTATTTATAGGTTAATCCAGCTTCCTTCATGCTGTAATAAAAATGTATGATATAGGTATTTATAACTCAAAGAAAATGATATAACATCGACTGATTTATGATCAATAAATATTCTTGTTGCTTTATTATGATGGTTAGTACCTTCATTTGGCCTTGATAGCCAAAACACTGGATATATACAGTATAAAAAACGAAGGTTTTGTATCCTGACGATAGGGCATTAAAACACTGAAATGTTGTAAGACCTGATTGGTTTATAGAATATTCGTCTAGCTGAGTGCCACACCATTGTTTTCCTGTATCTATACATTTGTGTATGTGGAGGCACCGGCAAAGTTACCTTGTGCATCGTGGAGTGCTGGTCCTATGCGGTTGTGTATATATATATATATATATATATATATATATACACACAACAGGCAGGTCCGGCTCTCCCATTAAAGTCAAAAGCGCTGGGTGCCCTCACATGGGATGAATACATACAGCAGGCTGGTGCGGCACTCCAAGCGACTGTCACAAATAGGCAATAGAGTCATCGGTATGGACAACGTTTCAAAGCAATTTTATGTACCTGATGAAAAAGCTACATTAAATTGCTTTGAAACGTTGTCCATACCGAGGACTCTATTGCCTATTTGTGACAGTCGCTTGGAGTGCCGCACCAGCCTGCTGTATATATATATATATATATATATATTTGAAAGGGGTGCTCTGCCTGCTATATCTGAAAGGGGTGCTCTGTTTGCTGTATCTGAAAGGGGTGCTCTGTCTGCTGTATCTGACAGGGGTGCTCTACTGTATCAGTCCAGGCTGGGTGCTCTGTCAGCTGTATCTGAAATGGGTGATCTGGGCGTCCACCTAGGGGCTCCATCCCAGTTTAAAATTAAAATAATAAAAGCTATACACAAAAAGACTAATAATATAATTATAAGAAAATTATAAAAAAAAAAATCTAAAAAATATATATATTTTTTTGTTTGTGCTGTACCCCAGTGTACTATACAATTTTTATTTTGTTTTCAGAAGTACTGTGACACTGCCAGTCAGACCGCAGAATATTATTATTTCATACTCATTCACATATTGTCCGACAGTGTTGGTGAAGGTCAACCGCAGTGTTCGATTATTATCCCTTACTCATACATGTATTGTGTGACGCTGTGGGTGAAGGTGGTACCACAGTAATATATTTATTTCCCACTCATACACGTATTGTGCAACACTGTTTATGAAATGAAACCATAGTGTTAGATTATTATCTCCGACTCATACACTTATTGTGACATTGTAGGTGGTATATTTTTTGTACAAATTCTTGTGTGCTGTACCCCACTTGGTTTGTGTTTGTTGATAGATATGGAGGATAAACAATTGAGAGGAGAGACATGGATGGTTAATTCAGAGAATGTAAAATCAAAGAAAAAGTAAAAGTCGGATTAGTAAAAGTCAGATTAATGCAATAATATAACCAATACAAATTGTTGTCTATGCATTACAGACCATCACCAGAACCCCAATTATTAATTTAAATGTTTTAAATCAAACAAATTATATGAAATTACTAATCAATCCTTCCTTCCACTACATACATACTCAACCCCCCTTGGGCCCCTGATCTAGTTATTGATAAAGATGTGTGACAAACCATTTATGTTGAATTTGGCTTCATGTTGTTCACATGATTTGGCCTTTTTTTGTTCCTAGAGTATTATTAACCTCAATAACATTCATTTCCAGGCAATTTTGACCACAGTACAAACAATGAAAAATATATATTGTACAGAAGCACCATTGTATGATGTTTAAAATTGTCACCACGGAAGCTTGTTTTGATAAAGATTCAGAAAATTGGATTAAAATGTCGACAATAATAAGCCTTACTTTGACCGTAATAAAACACCTTTGAAAGCAAACCTGTTGAAGAAATTGTTACTGGAAGAGTGCACCTCCTTTCTATTGGACATTGTATATATGGGGTGCATGTAACACTGCACTCTCCACCACAGAAGCTGTGTACCCCGCTTCTGTGGTGGAGAGTGCAGTGTTACATGCACCCCACCCTGTGAGTGGTAAGTGCATAGCTGTGCCACGCTTCTGGTGCGGTGAGTGCTGTGGTTTTTACTTTGTGTGTATATGAAGGGGTTAATCTATGGTCAGCTCTTATTAACCGTGGCCACTAGCTTTCTCATGCACCCCTGTGTGGACTTTATTATCCTGAACCTGTCTCAGCTGCTCTTTAGCAATCATCTTTGAGCCAGTGCAATAGGTGACTAGTGTGCCTTTAAAAGCCATAAAGTCTGTGGCAGGTACACATTACATCTAGCAGGCAGATGATGCAGCAGTGTGGTAGTCAGGTTTTAAGACTCTGTGATAGTGTAGGACCTGTATGAAGGTGGGGTACCTTGAATCGGTATACAGGCTTCCGTGCATTGGCCAATCCACCAACTAAACCCCCATCATTTATTTATTGAATTGTTGAGGATAAGTGAGTTTACATTGGTGAGTGCTGGGTTCTCTGTTTGTATATATATATATATATATATATATATATAAAAAATGCAAATGAAGTGAACATGCATGTGTACCTTATATACACTTATATACACATTTTTACCCAAATGCTCATTATTTATATGGAGAAAGTCAGACCAAATATAACTTCATCCTATGCCAAAGTGTATTTTGTGATTATTTTTAAAAAGTTATTAAAATTATTTAAATTGTATGTTTGATTGAATTGTTTTGAGGTGAACTTATTTCCATTTCTTTTTCAAATGCTTTGATTTAATATTGTAAATAAAACATTTATATATATTTAAGATGGAACTTTAAGTAAGATATACTATGGGGTTTGATACAGGAACATTAAATATAATGGGTCTTGCATTCTTAATACACCTTATGGGAAGGAAGGAGAATAATAGCTAGTAGGATTTGCTGCATACAGTACCTCCCAACATTGATTCATTGAAAATCAGGAGTAATAAGCCTCACCCACACTTCTCTAAAACTTCAACCCTTTTGAGAGCAAGACAGTACTGTCGCTGCAAAATCAGGGCAGTTGGGAGATGTAAGTAAAGTAATCAAATATAAGGAAGGTGTGAGAAGTATGATTGTGAGGTCAGATGGACATATTGGGAATGTCTGACTGGCATATGAGGAGATAAAATTTGCATGTGTGAATGGCATCTTGTCTTACGGACATGTAAGACTCATGTGGACAGATCTGAAGGGAATGTAAGATTCATGTGAGAAGATCTGAGGTTCATTAGAGAATGAGAGAAGGTCTGAGGCATGCAGGAAGTCTGATGGCATGCAGAAAGTTCTGATTTTCAAGTAATGCACATGTTGGGAAGACTGGCGGTCAAATGTGGAGATCTGATTGATGTGTGGACCATGTGGATTTTTCTGAGGGGCACGTAAGTAGCACTGATTAGCCTTCTGAGAGAATGCGTAGACGTTTGAGTTACATGTGGGTGAGTTTTATAGTACATGTGGGGTTCTTAGTACATGTGGGGGCATTAGCTGGCAAATGCTTGTTTGAGGGCATGTGAAGCTATTTTGGAGCAAGTAGGAGGTCTCACTGGAATTTTGGAGCAAGTGAGGAGCATTTTCGGATGACATATGTGGGCATGCCTAAGTTGTTTTTAGGTTGTTTGCTTCATTTCATGAAATTAATAGTAATACAGCATGTTTTTGAAGTTTTGAGGACATGCACCCCTGGTCACTGTTTACATTTGTGGCTAATGCAGCTAGTAACATCTGATAACAATTGACAATAAAATAACTAAGATTTGAAAAAAAATATAAATATATATTTATTCATTTAAATCAACAATACATAAAAGTAAAAGTCCGCCACCAACTTTCTTATTTTTTAGAGTATGTCTAATACAAGGAATACAATATACAAGGAAGTTAAAAATGTTTCTATTTTTGCTAATATGATTTATTCATCCAGTGTGCTAAAATACACATTCAGTTTTTCACATATACATTTTACATTTAAGTGATCAATAAACACAAGAACAGTAGTTAAAAAAAAACAAGGATGATCAATAAACACATATTAAGGTGCATATTTATTAATTATCAGGCTTTAAACCTGATAATTAAAATTTTGTATCACCAATATTCAGGACACAAACAAATTAGGTTTCACCAAAATATATTAAAAATCACATACAAGGCCAGGGGCTCTGAAAGAAGCCTATCCCTGCGATGTGTTAGAAGTGAACTGATTGCATTAAGGATCACTTGCTACAGTGCATGAGCAAGAGGCCCTTGCCAGGGAGAGTTCCTATTGAACTTATCCTGGCTTATCCTGGTAAGTTCTGAGGAGTGTAGTCCATTGGCTACTATAGCTAATGCCAGCTGATTTAGCTAAGCTCCGGAATTTTCACGTTCTAAAGCAAGTTAAATGCAACAGTCTAGCAGCCCAAACAGAAACCTATGGGTGCTACTACTGCTATCAGAAATGTAGACGCCACAGCAGATATCATGGATATCTGTGGTCCCTCCATGTAACATTTGGGAGATAATTAACATTTACCGGATATTCCACAAATCTAATTTGATAAATAGGCGCATTTTCCCTTTCTTCATGCTACAGTACTGTAGGAGGTAAACTTGGGAACACAGCTAACATTGAGTCCAGTAAGATCATATTTTCCACCAGATTAGAACTTAGCATACAGCAGTTCAAAGCAGATTTATCTTTGGACAGTGCCAAAAAATATTAGCACTGGCTCTTTATCAGAGGGGAAAATATGATGGGAACATTATATGAAATTTTATATGGTGCAGTTACCACCTGTAAAATACCTACATCAGGTCTTTACATGATAGTAGTCACTGGATACAGACCTAATATTAATGAATAAGGAGGAACATTCCTTCACCTCCATAGAAAACTCAAACTCTTATATTCAAAGTGTGAAATATAAAAGTTCCATCTAGTCTTTAGCTGTTCAACAAGTTATACCACCTGAAAAGAGTGAGAGGAGGAAAAGTGGAAAGCAGAATTGTACAGAAGTAATAAATGTCTTTCCTAGAAAGCTCCCTAGAAGGGAGGTAGAAGTGTAAATGATATTAAAGAAGCATGCCAATACAGAATCAGTCAAGATTGGTCATGGTGCAAAAATTCAACATCAGTCCTCTCCTCCAGAACAGGGATAAGTATACATAAGTGAAGCACTTGGGGTTAGCCAAGAACATAACGATTTTGAATAAACAGCAAGGACCAAGACCTTTAAGGCACACAAGAGTAAGTCATAGACAGGACACAGAGTAAGTTCTAAGGAAGCCACGGTCATTTCCTCATGGGAAGCATCCTTCATGGTTATTTACTGTATAATGAAGTGCAATAATAATTGGGAATGAAAAGGTCAATATTATCCCGAGAGCTCTGAAGCATATAAACAGAGGTCTGCCCATTGCCCACAGGAAGTAAGAGAGAACACCTTGCTTGATCATAATATAAATGTTATTATTTTAATATAGTGACCATTCTACCCTATTTTGAGTTTCTAAATAACATGAAACTACCATTAAAATGTTCTCAAAAATATAATTAAATCTAGCCAGACAACCTCAAAAGTTTATTTTAGTTTTGATTTGTATTATGAGTTAACAAATAGCTACAAATAGTTTAATGCTGTTGCTTCAGCATAATGTAGTTGTGTTATGGCTAATGACATTACACATGAAAGTAACATGCATCTACTCATTCAGCAATAAAACAATGACATACAGTATACAGTATTGTGCTAACCTATAAAAGGAGCCACCTTTTAAAAACCTACTTGATCCGCAAATAACATAATGGCATATCTAAATAAGGCATGCTGCACCCATAAAAAAATAAAGGGAATGCCTCTTCACACACACACACACACACACACACACACACACACACACACACACACACACACACACACACACACACACTACACATTTATAGAACACTGACAGAAAGTGGATATTGGCACAAATCCTCTTTGTACCACATTCATACTCTCAGCCCAAGAGCTTGCCACTATTCAACCACAATACCCCTCATAAGATAACACATTTCAGTATACTGTCACATGCGGACTCAAACCCACAACTTACTGCATCCCAGCCAAACACCCCGCCCAAAAAGCCACTTGATCCCGCATAAAAACTATAAGATTTTTATCTGTATGAAGCTACCTGTACCCCATAAAAAAAATAACCAGCACCATAATCGAGCAGATCCATGCAGTGTGCTGCCACACATCCAATTCCTTGCAGCCACACACCACATAAATCTGCCCATCCGCAACTCTGATCACCCCTTCACAAAGTACAAGGTAAGCTTCAAATAGCTAAAACTCTCCGGCTTGGAATTCTCTAGAGGGTAAATTTACTAAGGTGGGAGATTTTTTAGAACAGGTGATGTTGCCCATAGCAACTAATCAGATTCTATCTTTTATCTTCTAGAAGCAGCTAGATACATTTTAAGTAGAATCTTATTGATTGCTATGGGCAAAATCACCAGTTCTAAAAAAGTCAATCCTTAGTAAATTTACCCCTAGGTTTCTATGCAAGGGCAGATATCTTAATGAATAGAGTGTCCAACTGCATTGTCATAGGCAACGGGTTTGAATCCTGGGCACATCAGCAGCCCAAAATGTAATAAAGGACAGTGCAATTGAACAACAAAGAGCTCTCAAGTCAAGTCCATGAATGCTGTATCGGTATTAGTGAGAAAAGGGGTGGGGGTAAGAGACAGGGGAGGAAAAGCAATGCTGGGCTTCAAAAAGGGAGGAAGCTGCAAGTGAAAATAATTAGATAATTCATAATTGACAAGTGCTGCCAACAGCGCCCCCTACCCTGCAGTGCTGTGTGTGGAGCACACTCCGCACACACCTAGTTACGGCCCTAAACTTAAACAGTTTTATTATTATTATTATTATTATTATTATTATACAAATTGACTATTTACAAACAATGTGTCTTAGAGGTCATGTAATTAGTAATTATATCCAAGGTCAGTATGAAGATTTGCATAATGACTATGCAGATGACTGTCAAGTACTACCCAATTGACAAGGGGACATTTATTGTGACAAGGGGAAGATGTTTTCAGCATAGGCTGAGGTTCTTTAATATTGCAGCATAGTCATTCTATGGAATTTCTTTTTATACTGAGAAAATACATTGACAAATACAAGGGTTAAAGTTGGTTGACTTTTATATTACTTAGCCTTACTTGTAATGTACCCATGAAATCTGCAATTTATTCTATTAGAAAATAATTACGTTTCCTAATATTTATTGTTTTTATCTCCTTGGTATGATTTTTTTTAGAACCCAGGACCTTTCTAAACTCCATATACTATGTCACAGTTGTAATTACAAGAAATCCCTTCAGATTATGCTGTGAATTACTGATTATGCTTTGCAAACATCTAATTTGTTTTACACCAGTATAGATAAATATTTTCCATTAACAGTATTGTTGTATCAGTCATAATTAAACACCATATGTCAGAAAATAGTGCAATTCTCATATGATGGACTCCTGTTCTTTTTCACAACAAAGGTAAATCAGTAAGCAGCATAGTACTCATTAGTTTCTATAGCAATTACAATTCCCAGCACGTATTATCATACAATAGAAAACACTGTGGTTATCATTTTTCCTGCACCCTTGGGGAAATTTCTCAGGTAAGAGAAAAACCAAGAGAAGAGCATTCATTGTATCATTGTGTTATTATTGGAGTTTTATGCAATAATTAATTAAAAGTTTTTACTGGAGGGTCCCTAGGCTGCAAATACCTTTATGGTAATGTCTTGCAGTCTTGGTATTAAAAAATACAGTGGCAGAGGAAGAGAAATAGTATGCACTTCCACTTTATAGAGCTTTATTTTATATCAAACCTGACACACTCATTCAATTCAGGAAGTTTTGAGATATTCACATTTTATTGCCTTCATATATAATTATTAACACAAACTACCATATGCTTAAAGCATCTCACCAAAATAAGCCCCCTGTTTATTAAATAGTGTAATGACACAGATCACCTCTTGCCACTTATAGCAGCGAAAGAAAGTCAGTTATAGCTGCTATTTAATAGGAAAATATCACTGGAACAGATGAGTGATACAGAGTATCCCAGCAATAATGGCTGGCAGCAGGAAGTGTACGATTACTGATTGGCCAGCCATTCTGGGTCCATCTGCAAATGCAGGAAGTCTGGACAAGATTCCAGCTGCATTTTTGTTAAAAATAAATATACAACATAAAATGTAATTATTTAAGTATTATTATTCTTTTTAAATGAAATCTGACCATTCTGATTTGAAGAAAGCCTTTCTTTAAGTATTCTGCCCTGCTATCACCATCCTGAGATGGTGATAGAATAGGAGGACTGTGGAAGGGCAGGCTAGATAGATAAATTAGTTCTTATCTGCCATCAAATTATATGTTTCTATGAGGGCACTGTATATAGGTAATATAAAACATACATTTTCACCAGAAAGATAGTGCTTTCTCCATTAGACCAAAAATAAACAGGAGTTAATTTTAAGCATCTGATGCATGTTCTTAACGTCGAAAAATTGCAATTTAATGGTGATATTAAAAAATAACTATAGTAACTTAATGGACTGCTACACACACACACACACACACACACACACACACACACACACACACACACACACACACACTTTCTGGCAAAGATTGTCTATGCATTAATTAATTTTGGCTTTAGGTCCCCATATATCAGCAATCAACTGGGGCAATTTGGTATTTTGCAGATGTATGGGGTTCACAGATTGCAGATACTGACCAAAATCAATTGGGATTGTTAAAATCAGGTTTTTCAATATGTTTAATTTCACAGATCAATTGGGGCTGTAGATTGCAAGTGTATGGTAACACCCATAGATTTGCAAACCATTTCTAGTAAACTGATGAGTTTTTCAAGATTAGCAGATCTGTATTGATCTACATTCCATTGAAAAATATCTGTAATGCATGGACACATGTTGGTGGATTGGAAAATCTTTCAATCTGGGGGAAAAAATCTCAGAATCTGCAAAATGTTTTTCTTTTGTGTTTGCTGATGTACAGTATGTGGGCCTTTAGCCTGTAGCATTCAGAAGCACTACAAATGCATTACATAACTGTATAGAGCACTAATTAAGTACACAGTAGACAAAGATGCAGGGAAACTGTCAGAACAGGTTTCTACCACAAAAGCAAAAAAAGTACATATTTTTGCCTACAGTTTAAGTGGTGTTACTCTAGTGTTGTTTTTCCATCATTACTACCAGCCTTAAGGGTTCAATGGGTTGCAACATTGTTTCAACAAATTAGAAAACACAAGGATCAAAGTTACTGTAGTATATACTATAGTATAAACTGCCATATACATAAAAGATAATAATAATAATAATAATATTTTAAACCTACCGGTAAATCTTTTTCTCGTAGTCCGTAGAGGATGCTGGGACTCCGTAAGGACCATGGGGATAGACGGGCTCCGCAGGAGACATGGGCACTTTAAGAAAGACTTTGACTCTGGGTGTGTGCTGGCTCCTCCCTCTATGCCCCTCCTCCAGACCTCAGTTAGAGAAACTGTGCCCAGAGGAGACGGACAGTACAAGGAAAGGATTTTTGTAATCCAAGGGCAAGATTCATACCAGCCACACCAATCACACCGTATAACTTGTGATATACTACCCAGTTAACAGCATGAAAAAACAACATAGCATCAGTCCAAGACCGATGAAACTATAACATAACCCTTATGTAAGCAATAACTATATACAAGTCTTGCAGAAGTAGTCCGCACTTGGGACGGGCGCCCAGCATCCTCTACGGACTACGAGAAAAAGATTTACCGGTAGGTTTAAAATCTTATTTTCTCTAACGTCCTAGAGGATGCTGGGACTCCGTAAGGACCATGGGGATTATACCAAAGCTCCGAAACGGGCGGGAGAGTGCGGATGACTCTGCAGCACCGATTGAGCAAACAGGAGGTCCTCCTCAGCCAGGGTATCAAACTTATAAAACTTTGTAAAGGTGTTTGACCCCGACCAAGTAGCAGATCGACACAGCTGTAGTGCCGAGACCCCTCGGGCAGCCGCCCAAGACGAGCCCACCTTCCTAGTGGAATGGGCCTTAACCGATTTTGGCAACGGCAATCCTGCCGTAGAATGCGCCTGAAACATGACTACCTTCCAAGAGAGATATTTCAACTCCACTGTTTTCAGTGGTTCACACCAATGAGACTTAAGGAAACTTAACACCACGTTAAGGTCCCAAGGCGCCACCGGAGGTACAAAAGGAGGCTGAATATGCAGTACTCCCTTCACAAAAGTCTGTACTTCAGGTAAAGAGGCCAATTCCTTTTGAAAGAAAATGGATAAGGCCGAAATTTGAACTTTAATGGAGCCTAATTTTAGGCCCAAATTCATTCGTTTGTAGGAAGTGAAGAAAACGGCCTAGATGGAATTCCTCCGTAGGAGCATTCCTGGCCTCACACCAAGAAACATATTTTCGCCATATTCGGTGATAATGTTTAGACGTCACTGCCTTCCTAGCCTTTATTAGCGTAGGAATGACCTCATCCAGAATACCCTTTTCCGCTAGGATCCGTCGTTCAACCGCCATGCCGTCAAACGCAGCCACGGTAAGTCTTGGAACAGACAGGGACCTTGTTGTAACAGGTCCTGCCTTAGAGGAAGAGGCCACGGATCTTCTGTGAGCATTTCTTGCAGATACTGATACCAGGTCCTTCGTGGCCAATCTGGAACAATGAGAATTGTTCTCACTCCTCTTTTTCTTATTATCCTCAACACCTTGGGTATGAGAGGAAGAGGAGGAAACACATATACCGACTGGAACACCCATGGTGTCACTAGGGCGTCCACAGCTACCGCCTGAGGGTCTCTTGACCTGGTGCAATACCTTTGTAGCTTTTTGTTGAGACGGGATGCCATCATGTCTATTTGGGGTAGTCCCCACCGACTTGCAATCTGCGCAAAGACTTCCTGATGAAATCCCCACTCTCCCGGATGCAGATCGTGTCTGCTGAGGAAGTCTGCTTCCCAGTTGTCCACTCCCGAAATGAACACTGCTGACAGAGCGCTTACATGATTCTCCGCCCAGCGAAGAATTCTGGTGGCTTCCGCCATTGCCACTCTGCTCCTTGTGCCGCCTTGGCGGTTTACATGAGCTACTGTGGTGATGTTGTCTGACTGGATCAGAACTGGTCGATTGCGAAGTAAGATCTCCGCTTGACGTAGGGCATTGTATATGGCCCTTAGTTCCAGGATGTTGATGTGAGGACAAGTCTCTTGACTTGACCAAAGTCCTTGGAAATTTCTTCCCTGTGTGACTGCTCCCCAACCTCGGAGGCTCGCGTCCGTGGTCACCAGGATCCAGTCCTGAATGCCGAACCTGCGGCCCTCTAGAAGGTGAGCACTGTTTAGCCACCACAGGAGAGATACTCTGGCCCTGGGGGACAGGGTGATCCGCTGATGCAGGTGCAGATGCGACCCGGACCATTTGTCCAATAGGTCCCATTGGAAGGTCCTTGCATGGAATCTGCCGTATGGAATGGCTTCGTATGTTGCCACCATCTTTCCCAGAACTTGAGTGCAATGATGTACTGACACTTGTTTTGGTTTCAACAGGTTCATGACTAGAGTCATGAGTTCCTGCACTTTTTCCGTCGGAAGAAAAACCCTCTTCTGGTCTGTGTCCAGAATCATGCCCAAGAAGGGCAGACGAGTTGTAGGATTCAGCTGCGACTTTGGAATATTGAGAATCCAGCCGTGTCGCTGTAACACATTCAGTGAAAGTGATACGCTGTTCAGCAACTTCTCCCGTGATCTCGCATTTATGAGGAGATCGTCCAAGTACGGGATAATTGTGACACCCTGCTTGCGTAGGAGCACCATCATTTCCGCCATTACCTTGGTGAAAATTCTCGGGCCGTGGAAAGCCCAAACGGCAACGTTTGAAATTGGTAATGACAATCCTGTACCACAAATCTCAGGTACGCCTGATGAGGAGGATATATGGGAACATGCAGGTATGCATCCTTTATGTCCAGAGATACCAAAAAATCTCCCCCTTCTAGGCTGGCGATGACCGCCCTGAGAGATTCCATCTTGAACTTGAACCGTTTTAAGTAAAGGTTCAGGGATTTTAAATTTAAAATGGGTCTGACCGAACCGTCCGGTTTCGGGACCACAAACAGAGTTGAGTAGTACCCCTGCCCTCTTTGAAGCAGGGGAACCTCTACCACCACTTGTTGAAGACACAATTTTTGAATCGCATGTAACACTATCTCCCTTTCCAGGGGGTGTTTCGGTAGGGCCGATTTGAAAAACCGGCGAGGAGGCACCTCTTCGAATTCCAGCTTGTAACCCTGGGAAACAATTTCTATTGCCCATGGATCCACCTGTGAGTGGACCCAGACGTGGCTGAACAGTCGAAGACGTGCCCCCACAGGAGCGGACTCCCTCAGGGGGGCCCCAGCGTCATGCGGTGGATTTTGCAGAGGCCGGGGAGGACTTCTGTTCCTGGGAACTAGCTGTGTTGTGCAGCTTTTTCCCTCTGCCCTTACCTCTGGCAAGAAAGGACGATCCACGTGCTCTCTTGCTTTTATTGGAACGAAAGGACTGCATTTGATAATGAGGCTTACTTAGATTGTGAGGGAATATATGGCAAAAAATTTGATTTACCTGCCGTAGCCGTGGGGACGAGGTCCGGGAGTCCCTCTCCAAACAATTCCTCACCCTTGTAAGGCAACAACTCCATATGTCTCTTGGAGTCGGCATCACCAGTCCACTGTCGGGTCCATAAGACACGCCTAGCAGAAATAGACATAGCGTTTATCCTGGAACCCAGTAAACTAATGTCTCTTTGAGCATCCCTCATATACAAGACAGCATCTTTTATATGCCCTAGGGTCAGTAAAATGGTATCCTTATCAAGAGTCTTAATATCCGTTGATAAGGAATCTGTCCATGCTGCTACAGCACTACAAACCCAGGCCGACCCAATAGCCGGTCTGAGTAACGTACCAGAATGTGTGTAAATGGACTTCAAGGTAACCTCCTGCTTGCGGTCAGCAGGATCCTTGAGGGTAGCCGTATCTTGGGATGGATGCGCTATCTTTTTTGATAAGCGCGTCAAGGCCATGTCCACCCTAGGGAAGGATTCCCACCGTATCCTGTCCTGCGACGGGAAAGGATACGCTGTTAGGATCCTTTTGGGAATCTGCAGTTTTTTGTCTGGAGTTTCCCACGCTTTTTCACATAATTCGTTCAGCTCATGTGAGGAGGGAAAGGAGACCTCAGGTTTCTTTCCCTTATACATGTGTACCCTCGTGTCAGGGACAGGGGGTTCCTCAGTGATATGCAACACATCTTTTATTGCGATAATCATATATCGAATACATTTAGCCACCTTTGGCTGTAATTTTGTATCATCGTAATCGACACTGTAGTCTGAATCCATGTCGGTATCTGTGTCAACTATTTGGGATAGTGGGCGCTTCTGAGACCCCGAAGGTCCCGGCGACATAGGGACAGGCATGGGTTGACTCCCTGACTGTGCCCCAGCTTCGGCTTTGTCTAGCCTTTTTGTGCAATAAATTAACATTTGTACTTAAAACATTCCACAAATCCATCCAGTCCGGCGTCGGCACCGCCGACGGAGACCTAACATTCATAAACTCCCCCTCCTCCTTAGGTGAGCCCTCAACCTCAGACATGTCAACACACATGTACCGACACACCACACATACACAGGGAAGCTCTTTTCTGAAGACAGGTTCCCCACCAGGCCCTTTGGAGAGACAGAGAGAGAGTATGCCAGCACATACCCCAGCGCTATATGACCCTGGAAAAACACAGTATGTTTACCCAGTAGCGCTGTTTTGTGTATATGCGCCAATTATGTGCCCCCCCCTCTACTTTAAAACCCTCTGTCACCGTGTGTCAAGCAGGGGAGACTCCGGGGAGCTTCCTCTCAGTGGTGCTGTGGAGAAAAATGGCACTGGTGAGTGCTGAGGGAGAAGCCCCGCCCCCTCGGCGGCGGGCTTCTGTCCCGCTCAAATTTTTCAATACATGGCGGGGGCTCTTTATATACATGTACAGTGCCCAGCTGTACATGTATATATCTATCTTTGCCATAAGAGAGGTTTATATTGCTGCCCAGGGCGCCCCCCCCTGCGCCCTGCACCCTTACAGTGACCGAAGTGTGTGAGGTGAAGGGGAGCAATGGCGCACAGCTGCAGTGCTGTGTGTTACCTCAGTGAAGATCCAAATGTCTTCTGCCGCCTCAGATGGTCTTTTCCTCACATACTCACCCGGCTTCTTTCTCCCGGCTCTGCGGGGAGGACGGCGGCGTGGCTCTGGGACGGACGGCGAGGGTGAGACCTGCGTACCGATCCCTCTGGAGCTAATGGTGTCCAGTAGCCTAATAAACAGAGCCTTGACACTCAGAGAAGTGGGTCTGTTTCTCTCTCCTCAGTCCCTCGATGCAGGGAGTCTGTTGCCAGCCGGCTCCCTGAAAATAAAAAAACTAACAAAAATGCTTTCTTACAGGAAACTCAGGAGAGCTCCTGAAATGCACAGTATCAAACTGAGGTCTGGAGGAGGGGCATAGAGGGAGGAGCCAGTGCTCACCCAGAGTCAAAGTCTTTCTTAAAGTGCCCATATCTCCTGCGGAGCCCGTCTATCCCCATGGTCCTTACGGAGTCCCAGCATCCTCAAGGACGTTAGAGAAAATAATAATAATAATGTAGTATAAAGGGAAAGAAGTTAGTGTTGAACATTCTGACTACATTTGCTGAAATGACACAAGTCATCTGAAATCTTATTGGGCATAATGTAATAGCCTGCGTGCTGCCGAAGGTGCAAGACTTTAGGCCTAATTCAGACCTGATCGTAACAGCAAATTTGTTAGCAGATGGGCAAAACCATGTGCACTGCAGGGGGTGGGGGGTGGGGGGGCAGATATAACACGTGCAGAGAGAGTTAGATTTGGGTGGGTTGTATTGTTTCTGTGAAGGATAAATATTGGCTGCTTTATTTTTACACTGCAATTTAGATTTTAGTTTGAACACACCCCTCCCAAATCTAACTCTCTCTGCACATGTTTAATCTGCCCCCCCCCCCCCCCACCTGCAGTGCACATGGTTTTGCCCATCTGCTAACAAATTTGCTGCTACGATCAGGTCTGAATAAGGCCCTTTGTGCAATTGTCCTTGTATTTTTAAAGCAGCAATCATTTTTAAGACAAAATCAACCTGGTTTGCCTTGTAATAATTGCCGATTTAAAAATATGGGCAGACTCGCACATAGTCCCACACCCCTGTCAGGTCGCAGGCTATTACATTTAGCCTCTTGTACTACAATACTTATGAATATGCAGGAAGAAACTAAGAAAGTGGCACAGAAAGTGCAGATTAAAGAAAATACTAATAAATGTGATTACATAATAGTGTTTGTGTTAAGGAAAGACTATTCCAGATTTTACAGAACACTTAAACTGCTGAGAATCCACAGTCAAAGATTGACTGATATAATCAAGAGGAAAAAAATGCAATTTGTTCTTGTGGAATCCCCTGCCGCTTAATGCTTTCATTAGAGTACAACTCTTATGGCTTTCATATTGTTTTCTACATGTAGACCACCATGCATTTAACTTAGACAAATCCTTTAAAATCCATTCAACTATAGGTTGCTTAAAACATTCAATTTAATTTCAATTACAGCTCTCAGCAAGGGATTTTTTAATGTGAAATAGAAATTATACTTAATTCCTTGTATTTACATATTTATGCAAGGATCTAATACATGCTCAATATCACATCCCATATAGTAAGTTTTGTTTCTGACAATTATACCATGTTTGTCTATAGCAAACATATGTTAATTGCATTTGACATTTTAATGTTTTATTTTTGAATATATACAGGGAATTAAAAAAGTCCCTCCGCAACAGGGGCTGGCTGGCAACTTTCAGCCTGGGGGGAAAACACAAGCAAGTGGCCCCGGCGCTTTGTAATGGTAAAAATGGGTGGGAAAAAACTATGGGTGTGGTTTATATAATGTGGGTGTGGCTTATAAGAAAAACCGTATGTCAAAAAGCTATAAACATATATAATACCTGCAAGACTATTTAGTGACCTCTATTAAAAACAAAGCATTGCTTGAATTCTATACAATACAGAAAGGATTCTAGTTACCGATTCACAACATAGGGAGCATTGAAAAGACCCAAATAAAATAAATGTGCCATTCTTAGTGATTGATATACATGATTGGGAATTTAGAGCATCCAATATTCTGAAAGCCCCTGTGCAAAGTTCCACCTTAGGGGCATAAGTATCCAAAAGTTTTTTGGGGGATATCCTTTTCAGGCAGTACTAGCAAATGTTAAGTACCATATGGATATACACTATATGTACAAAAGTATTTGGCACACCTGTGAATTATTGAATTCAGGTGTTTCAATCAGACCCGTTGCCACAGGATAGCCTTTTCAGGTGGTACCTGCAAATATTAAGTACCATATGTATATACTCTATTTACAGGGTACTTCAGCAGATGTTAGAGATATATCCTGAGTTTCCTAATTTTTAAATACAAAAGCAGCCCTCAAAACCTTCAAAGGGGGCTGCTTTATTCACAGAATTTACCAAGCTCCAGAGATGGAATTCATCTTCACTTGGCATCAGCCATTCTTACCTCTCACCAAATACCTCCCTGACTGAAAAAGTCCTCAACCATCACCACCTAACACTGAAATTCTCCTCACTGCCCACAAATCCCTGGAACTTTCTCATAATTTGGGGGCTTTTTTTATCATGTCTATCCTGTAATGCACTTTACTTACCAGAAACCACCATACAATAGAGAGCATAACAATGACTGCCATACAATCCAAAAAGCATTCCAGTGACCAACATATAATCCAAAAAGCAAAACAGTGATGTCAATTTAATTCAAAGTGCAATACAGTGATGCCATATAATACTTCATATAGTATTGCAGTAATTTCCATATAATACAAAGAGGGACACAGAGACCATCGTTTAATATTCTATTGACCTCCATATAATGCAGACAGCTTCACAGAGACTTCTATTTCATAGTTCAGTGACTGCCATGTAGCACAAAAAGTATCCCAGGGAGCACAATTTATTCCAGAGAAAATCACAGTGACTGCTATTTAATATAGAGAGCTTAACAGTGATCACAATACAATGCAATTTCTTTCTGACCCATCTCTTCCCCACCTCCTCCTCCTCACCCGTTACTTACTCATCTCCTCCCAACCCTTTGCTTCCCTATCTCCTCCTACCAACCCCTAGCTTTTCCATCTCCTCTTCCTGACCCTTCGCTGCCCCATCACCTTCTCCTAACCAATCATTTTCCCATCTCCTCCTCCTGACCAGTTGCATCACTTTCTTCTCCTCCTGACCTGATGCTTCCCCACCTTCTCCTCCCGACCTGCAACTTTCACATCTCCTACTCCCAACCTGCAGTTCTCCTATCTCCTCCTCCATCAGTTTCCCACATTATCCTCCTGACCTGAAGCTTCCCTTTCTCCTCCTGGCTGTCACTTCCCCAACTACTTCTCCCAACCTGCAGCTTTCACATCTCCTCCTCCCAACCTGTCGCTTTCCCACCCCCTCCTCCCAACCTGTCACTTCCATATCTCTTCCTTTTGAGGTGCTCCACCCCTCTCTCTCCTTCTTTCTACTTGCCAACTTTTCTTGTCTCTCCCTCCAAACCATATCTACCTCTCCCTTTCTCCTCTCTCCCACCCCCCTCTCTCTCTCTTGTGACTCTACCTGCCATAATGTGTAAAGGGGTACTCTACATGGCATAATGTGTAAAAGGGAACTCTATCTGGTTAATGTGAAAAAGAGGACTCTACCTGGCGTAATGTGTAAAAGGGGTCTCTACCTGGCATAATGTGTGACAGGGTATTCTACCTGGCGTAATGTGTAAAATGGGGCTCTACCTGGCGTAATGTGTGACAGGGGCTCTACCTGGCGTAATGTGTGACAGGAGACTCTACCTGGTGTAATGTATAAAAGGGGGCTCTACCTAGTGTAATGTGTAAATGGGGACTCTACCCCTCTCTCTCATCACTCTAACTGCCACCTTTTCTTCTCTCTCCCTCCAAACTATATCTCTCTCTTCCACCCCCTGGCTCTCTCTCTCTGGTGATTTTACCTGGTGTAATGCTTAAAAAGGGACTCTGCCTGGCATAATGTGTAAAAGGGGACTCTACCTGGTGTAATGTGTAAAAATGGCTCTATCTGGCATAATGTGTGACAGGGGCTCTGCCTGGCATGTTTAAAATGGGACTCTATCTGGCGTAATGTGTAAAAGGGGACTCTACAGGGTGTAATGTGTGAAAGGGATTTCTACCTGGCATAATGTGTAAAATGGGGCTCTACCTGACGTAATGTGTAAAATGGGCTCTACCTGGTGTATTGTGTATAAGGGGCTCTATCTGGCATAATGTGTGACAGGGGCTCTACCTGTAGTAATGTGTAAAAGGGGCTTTACCTGGTGTAAGGTGTAAAATGTGGCTCTGCCTGTAATACCGTGTAACAGGGGCTCTACCTGGAGTAATGTGTAAAAGGGGCTCTACTTGCTGTAATGTGTATAAGTGGTATAATTTGAATAATAGAGAGTATTGTGCAGTGGAATAGGAATTAATATTATTTTGTGACCATGCCCCTTCCCCATGAAGCCACGGCCCTATTTTATATATTGGGGGCACTAATTCTCTTTCTGTCACAGGGCACCAAAATGTCTAGTTACGGCTCTGGCAGTTCTGCTAAAATTGCAGAACTGATACTGCTAAAAATCTCATGCTTAGAGCTGCCCAACATGGCGCAAGGCTGCCCAGCCTGTGAACCACCAGCCTGTGATGCATTTGCATTTGAAATGCAAACTAATCACAGAAATCGAGAACCATTGGGAATACCTGTAACCTCCCTGCATACGCATCCAGGCTACATATGAAGGCGCAGTGGTGCTATGTTTTACATTGTAGTGATCACACATGACATCACCTGCCTGCCTCGAAAATGAACATGACATGCTTGTATTGCTGCCCCTGAATCCCATCGGCTGTCAATCACTATGTGATCACATAAAGCTGAGATGTGATCACATTGTGAATGTCCGTGCATGTGCTATGTGGAGAATGTGCAGATGGCCTATAATCGGTCAATCTGTGTTTTTGCAATTTTGCAACTGAAGCTGAATAAGGCCCTGTATATGCTTTTAGTTCCTGAACGTTGTGGTACATTTTTCCTTTGACTGTATAGCTTGCAGTTTTCTTCAGATGTAGACAAAAACATTAAAGACACCAGGGGCGAGATATAATGCCACCCGAGTTCGATGGCCATGTTGGATGCTGGCTGAACTCTAACGTTTGTTTAATGGGGCAATCACTTACAAGGCAAAACCAAGCTGAGTTAGGCTGGAATACTGCAAGGCTGTCGAACTTGGGTGGCATTACATCCCGGCCCAGATATCTGTATACTGCATACACATGAAATATGCAGAGATCGTACAGCAAGTGCTGGATTAATGGGTTCGCTATACTAAAATTGTTGACTCTCGGAATGGAAGTGGAAAAGAAATAGAAAGAAGTATATTTATTTTAAACATTACTATTTAGACTATATTTCCTAAAATGCCACGTGAACACCCATAAATGTTACTATAAATATATATGCCACTAAGGTGACATGGAAATGGAGCTCCTTTTACAGTACCTCCATTACCCTGCCCTGCTTATAGACTCTTTTGATATAAAATTAACATTACCGACAAAGAAATGTTCAAACTATTTATTTTCTGTAGATTATATTTTCCTTTCACAGTCTGAAAGAATGAGGAGATATACTGTAGCTTGTAAAGTCATTACAAAAATCTGTGTCTCTACTGGAATGTCCTAATTATGGATAAAGAAAAATGGTGAAAGTAATTAGACCAAAAACTACTCTTTCATGACATGTAGTATTCACAAAGTCTCTTTTAGAAACTTTGCATTTAGGTTACCTTTAATGACAGCAAACAAACATCAATTATCTTTCATTTGTGTAGTGTACTGTAAGTTAGATAATAGAAGCAGGAGTCTGTTTGGTGTGTTTCAGAAATTTTTTTTGGTACCTACAGTAAATACAATGGCAGCAAATACAACCTGCAGTCTTTGCTAGAGAGACTATGCGACCATGATGAAGTTCTGTCTTTGGTAAAGGCACTGCTCTGCTGCTTTTTAAATCATATGCAAGAAAACTGCAAGTGCGGCAGGATTCAGAAACAGATACACAAGTGTATGATGATATGTGTTTGCTCGGCTGCTGTAATCTTAAAATTCCCAAAAATGCAAAAGTGTGGATAAACAATTTAGTCACTCTAAATCAAAAAGCCCATAAACCAACCACCAAGTGTAATCAGCTTTTGGTTCAGTTGACTGATGACTGTGATCATTGACTAACCAAACTTAACTCAATCTCATATAATCTCACTTCATGAGAATCGTTTTTTTGTTACTGTGGCTCTTGTGAAATGTGTTCCAACTATTGCTCCTCTTTCTAAGTCACCAATGCCTTTTATTTCACTAAACTGTACACAGGAAAGATAAAGTGTAGATAGATTAAGTACCAATCAATCAGCTTCAAACTGTAAATATACAGACTGTGCTAGAAAACTGACAGTTGATTGGTACTTTATCTCTCTCCACGTTATCTTTCGCCAAGATTTGATAAATCTCCCTCATAAGCACATGCAAAAAGGTACGTCAAACGTCAATTACCTCTCTTTAATTTCTGCCACTTGCTTGCCTAGTAGCATATGCTCCACAATTTACTGCAGGGGTTTTTTGTGTGCATTTCCATGAACAAGGAACTCTTTTACCTGGTCCTGAGCAACAATGTGTGTACCTTAGCTGCCTAACTCCTCTAACTTCTACTGAATTTATGTTTATTGGCCCGGTTTGTTCAAGTACATCTGTTTGTGACCCTGATCTGCATTGTTATTCCACTTTGTATGTGTGTTGCCCACTCCTATACTTTGAACTGTAGCTACTATACTATGCTTCTGTCTGTTAACAATCACTTGTGAGACTAGCAAAGTCCATCACTTTCTTTCAATGTTCCATGGGGTATTCAACAAACTATGCTCCCCAACTTATACAGTGCTGAAAACTACTGACATTCTGGGGGTAATTCTGAGTTGATCGCAGCAGGAACTTTGTTAGCAGTTGGGCAAAACCATGTGCACTGCAGGGGAGGTAGATATAACATGTGCAGAGAGAGTTAGATTTGGGTGTGGTGTGTTCAATCTGCAATCTAATTTGCCGTGTAAAAATAAAGCAGACCATATTTACCATGCACAGAAATAAAATAACCCAACCAAATCTAACTCTCTCTGCAAATGTTATATCTGCCCACCCTGCAGTGCACATGGTTTGCCCAACTGCTAAAAATTTTCCTGCTGCGATCAACTTGGAATTAACCCCTCTGTGTCTACTTCTAGACTTGATATGACACCATAACTGGTATTTGTATTGCTTGATACAGATGAGTCCTCAAACATTGTGGCTCATGGTGTATGATTTAGGCTCCTAAGTCGTGAGTTGTAAATAACATTATGGCATGGGTTATGTGCCATGCCATGTAATACACAGTTTAACCGCTGGGTGGTGACTGCTCCATGTTAAGCCTACAGTGCTGAATACAATGCTGTGACAGTAGATTCATGAGAGGCTGGCCAATCACGTTCTTCCCTTTATAAAAAATTTTTTCCCCTTCTACAAAATACAATGTTACGCTGCCGCCCTGTTCACATTATTTATTTTGTCATTACATTGTGTATTAAGTTCTGGATTTTATTAACATAAACAGCTTTATTATCTCAAAAAAGCATTCCAGGTTTAGTTGCTATCAAATTTATAGAAACATGAAATCCACTGTATCACTGTGTTTATATCTAATTAATGTGACTGGATATGAGAGGTTTGTCCTTACTATGTAAAAAATCTGCTGTCAAAGCCTAGAACAATAAAATAATAATTGAATCTTAACATTTTAGGCAGATCTAAATTTCATTTACTTATTTATTTATTACCAGTTATTTATATAGCGCACACATATTCTGCAGCACTTTACAGAGACTATTTGGCCATTCACATCAGTCCCTGCCCCAGTGGAGCTTACAATCTATATTCCCTACCACATGTACAAACACACACACACACACACACACACACACACACACACACACACACACACACACACACACACACACACACATTCACGCTAGGGTTAATTTTGTTAGGAGCCAATTAACCTACAAGTATATTTTTGGCTTAAGGGAGGAAACTGGAGCACACGGAGGAAACCCACGCAAGTACGGGAAGAATATACAAACTCCACACAGTTAGCGCCATGGTAGGAATTGAACCCATGACCTCAGTGCTGTGAAGCAGTCATGCTAACCATTACCCCATCCGTACTGCGCAAATTTTAATGTATTCTAGATACATTTTTCTGCACATACTCACACATACACATTATATATTATGCAAATATATTTTACAGCACAAAGAGGGAAATTCAATTACCCACAGTAATTTACCGTGGCTAACTGACCCCTTGGGAATATTCAATTGACCCTAATGCCAGCAGTCAAAGAAAAATCCCCAATAAGCATTCCTATCAGCTCAATTTTTTTTAAAAAATACATAGGTCCAGGAATTTACACAGGTGCAGATTGGGATGGAAAACCAGCCCGGGAAATTTATGGAAGCAGCCCTAATGGGGGTGCTGTCTGATAAGGGGGGAAGGTCTGTAGAGGAGCAAGATCCCTCTTCATAGGGCCTGATTGTACGCAATTGTAGCCTTTCTTGAGTATTTGCAGCAGTTATGTCTGAGACCAGGGGCAGATTGGGAACGGAAAGTGGCCCTGTAAAATTTTGTAGAAGAGGCATGACATGGGCAGCACAAGAGGAAGAAAATACCATGTAGCCATGGCAGCATCACTGGATGGCAGAGTTGCAGTACTGCAGAGATAATATAAATGAATGAATGAGAAAAATGCAGTGTACAGAGTGTGGTGGACTGCCTGTCATGTGGGGGAAGGGGCCACATAACAACACACAAAACAGGCCACACAGACATGTCGGCCTACCAGGAATCTACCTGGTGGACCCTATGGTAATCCGCCCCTGAACTTATACCAGATCCTATGTTTTGAGTGAAAATGGAAAAATCTTCATATTAAAATAATGGAGCATAAATGAACAGCCCAATGATAAACATCAGACAAAAATTGCGATAGTACACTGTTTTTTTCCTCAAAAATTTAGCAGGAACTTAAATATCCCCCAAAGTCTTGACCACAATCTACATGGTAGATTGTGGTCAAGGACAGATATGAATGATAAATATTCCTTGCACAATGCTGCATAAAATGGTGGCGTTACATAAATAAATGATAATCAGAAAAATAATTTCATTTTTAGTACAATATTATTATCTAGCTGCACCTTTAATAATAAAAATGTACAAAAAAACAGTTAAATATAATAAATTACAATGTATTTGACAGGCAAGAGACACATGAACAGAGGTCTGTAGACTAGTCAAATGATATACATGCAGGCTGTGAGTACCAGAAGGCTAACTATGCATAAACACTCAATTACTACTTTGGGAAGTGGGGGAGGAGGGTCATAAATGCATGGGCACAGTGGGGAATGTACATACTCTGATGAAGTCAATGTGATTGAACAAAACTCATCAGTGACTTCTCCCCTAGATCTACCCATATGATCAGCATTTTATAGACTGCACGAACAGAGTGGTCTGGATCAAGGGGGTCAGTCCGACCTGATCGCACGCTAGGATTTTTCACTGCGCTGCGATCAGGTCACTTCTGCGCATGAGTATGCACTGCAATGCGCAGGCCCATCGTACGGGTACAAAGCGGATCATTGCTGAGCGAGGGATTTAGCGAAGAATCCATTCCCACAGCCGATTGCAAGGAGATTGACAGGAAGAGGGCATTTGTGGGTGTCAACTGAACATTTTCTGGGAGTGGTTGGAAAAACGCAGGCATGTCGAAGCGTTTGCAGGGCGGGTGCTTGACGTCAATTCCGGACAAGAACAGGCTGAAGTGATTGCAGCGGCTGAGTAAGTTCTGAGCTACTCAGAAACTGCACAAAACATTTTTGTAGTGCTCAGCTGCACATGCGATCGCACGCTTGCAAAGCAAAAATACACTCCCCTATAGGCGGCGACTATCTTTTCGCAGCACTGCAAAAAATAGCTAGCGAGCGATCAACTCGGAATGACCCCCCAAGTGTCCTTTTCTAACAACCATTGTTGGAGCGCTAAAGGGTGAACTTCCCTCCAGCAGCTTTAGGTAGGGCTGGACTGGGACTGAAAATCTTTCCTGCCATTTAATGCATACAGCCCTACCTTGGCAATGGAGCCTGGCTCCTAACACCCTCATAGCAGCTCCTCTATATGTGCAATGTGATGTGACATCACATCATGCCTTACAACCATCTCATAGTGCAGAGCGCTTTGAGGCAGAGCTGTTCAGCCAGACCTCCAAACTGCTCAGTCTCTGACTGCCGACCAAGGGGCTAACCTAGACTTTTCTTTTATGGGGGCATTGTAACAATTATTACAGTACTGAGTTAGACTCATCTCCTTTGAATTCCTGAATCCTCTTATTTATACTCTTACAATACAAATAAAACTACATTTAAAACATACAGATGTACATACATCATTCTCTGTATTATAATACACAAATCACACAATGCAACCGGAAGAGGATTCATACTCCAGACCATATATGCTTTTGTCAGAAATGTATCTGTCGAGTTCATATGTAATTATGTAGCATGTGTTTGCACCATGGTTATGACAAATGTCCCTCTACCAAAGCCAAACACTTAACACACAACATATTTGCTCTTATGTAGTAAGCCTAGTAATTCTAGTTATGAGGGCGCTAGATAGCAGAATACAATAGATGTTGTTCTGGCAAGGAGCAATGGTGAGTGATAGACTCAAATACAGCACCCTCACTGCTGATTGGCCACTAGAGTAATGTGCAGTAATCAGGTCCAAGATTGGTTGGGAAACCATCAACTGACTGAAGGCAAGATGGTGGTACCCATGTAACAACCATTGGGGGCATTTCCTGTATTCAGAACTGTTTAGAGCCAATCAGCAGCTTGCTTTAGTAATAACTTGTTTTTTTCACTAAGATATTTTAAAAGGCATCAGTGTTACCCATACCTAGCAACATTGGTGCTTTGAGATGTGGGATACTATGCACACTTCATGGCACCCCGTCTGCATCACTGTGGGGGGCAGCCCAGCACTCTCCAAGATGCTGGGCTGCCCCAGGCTCTCCATGCATTGTGAATAGATGACGTGCACATGCGCGCGGCATCTATAACCTGCTGCTCTGGATACGGGGCAGTTGAGAGGTATGATATTACCTGTTGTCTATTATATATTGTACTTTGCTGTGGAAGTATTTAACATTCATTTACATAAAAGCTAATTTTACATAAAAGCTCAATACAGTATGGGCCTGATGCAGTGTTGGAAGTGAATTAGGTATATTTATCTCAGAAAAAGGATGCTAGCAAGTAATATATATATATATATATATATATATATATATATGTATATATATATATATATACCCATATGCTGAGTTGTACACATCTTGAGATGAGATGAAGCTGTATCTTCATATGTTGCACATCATCATTAGCATGGACTATCATCAGTCCTATACAAGGTATAAAAGAAACACATCTTTTTTCACTTACTCTATGTCAAGTTTGCATAGCCTTCATTTGTATGAGCATGAATCACAAGCCAATTCCATCTGTTCGGTCATACAGTAAGTATACAGTAGATGTGACTGGAATGCGATGCACCCATATTTACCTGCAGTGCCAGATTAAGGTCCACATGGGTCTGGAGCTGAGATTTAGGAAGGGCCTATTATGTGCCATCACAGGTAGTGTTATCAGCTCTGTAGAGAAGTTCTCCCGGGTGGGGGGTGGGTGACATACTATATCACTGCACTACCTCCCCATACTACATCACTAAGCTACCTTCCCACACCACACTACTGTGCTACCTTCCAAAGGCACATTACTGTGCTATCTTCCCACACCACCATACTGTGCTACCTTCCCACACATTACTGCGCTACCTTTTCGCACCACAGTACTGCATTACATTCACCCACCACCATACTGCGCTACCTTCCCGCACTACCATACTGCGCTACCTTCCCACACCATAATACTGGCGCTACCTCCCATCACATTACTGCACTACCAATCCACACACTATCACTACACTACCTCCCCATACTACTTTACTGCACTGTCTCCCCACAGTACATAACAGCACTATACTACCTACCAATACTCCATCACTACACTACCTACCCATACTACATCACTCAGTGCCCCCCCACCACATTACATAACTGCATTACACTTCAGTAATCCTTCCTCCCATTACATTAGCACAGACACAGCCTAAACAGGCAGTTACCTTTAAGGAGGATGTCTCTGTCTCTTTCCTTGGGACCCGAGCTACATACACAGAAACATTGACTCCGGAAAATTTGAATAGAGGGGTCAGTCTTACAACAGGGAGTGAGTAGGGGAGGGTCTGTGAATGGGAATGGTCAGAACATAGGAAAAGAGGGAGGCAGCTGGGGTATAAGAGCAGAAGGGGGGTGGGCCTGGGCCTGGAGTTGGGAGGGTCTATCTGGATGTCTCTGCCTACTCATAATGCAGGGCAGCCAAGGCTGGAGTAGGGACAAGCTACAGCATCAGACCAGAGGTGAGCACAGGGCTGGACTGAGCTTAATTTTTTGGGAAAAGGACTAAAGATTTTGGCGCCCCTTGATGGGTGTGGTCTCACAAGGAAGGGGTATGGCCACACAATAGTACCCCCAAGGGTACAGGGAAATAATGGATAACAAGGATATAGTGGGTGACAGGAAGATAGTGGGTGAGTGGGGAGACAGGGAGATAGTGGGTGACTGGAAGATAGTGGGTGACTGGGGAGGCAAGAGTAACAGGGAGATAGTAGGTGACTGGGGATGCAGGGGTGACAGTGAGATAGTGGGTGACTGAGGAGGCAGGGATGACATGGAGATAGTGGGTAACTGGAAGGTAGTGAGTGACAGGGTGATATACATAATAATACAATTAATAGAGAGATATTAGAGAAAATTTTATATATTTATAATATATAATATAGACATATGAAAATCAGACTTGATGGCCCCTCATCTTGCCCACTTGCCTCAGCCCAGAGTGGGTGCGGGATGAGATGAACTTGACGACAGGCCCTTCAGAGTGCTCCACTTGGTCTCCACCAGGGGTTAAAGTGAGCCGGAACGGGGCGGAACTGCATTTCATCAGTTACACTTGGAGACGGAATGCAGTTCCACCTCCTTCGGCTCACCTAACCCGATGTGTGCCCGGCGCCGCAGGGAGATGCCAGGCGCCCACTGAGATTGTGTTACCAGTGGGCGCCCGGCTCCCTCTCCACAGTAGCAGCCGGAAGCAGGATCTCACTACTGAGCTTTGGCTTCCAGCTCTGTCAGTGTGCGCTATGGGAGAGACGTCATTACGTCTCTCCCATAGTGCTGAAGAGCGGACGCCGGGAGGACTGCAGCGGTCGAACGCGGGAGCGGGGCTTGGTGAGTATGGTGGGGTTTTTTTTGTTTTCTTTTTAACATGTGTGTGTATTTACTGGGGGCAAGCTACAGGGGGGCTTACTACAAGGGGGCCGACTACAAGGGGGCAAGCTACAAGGGGGCAAACTACTGGGGGCTAACTACAAGGGGCAAACTACTGGTGGGCTAACTACAAGGGGGCAAACTACTGGGGGCTAACTACAAGGGGACAAACTACTGGTGGCTAACTGCAAGGGGGTAAGCTACTGGGAGCAAACTACAAGGGGGCAAGCTCCACAGTGGCAGCCGGAGGCAGGAGCTCACTACTGAGCTCCGGCTTCCAGCTCTGTCAGTGTGCGCTATGGGAGAGACGTCATTACATCTCTCCCATAGTGCTGAAGAGCGGACGCCGGGAGGACTGCAGCGATCGAACGCGGGAGTGGGGCTTGGTGAGTATGGTGGGTTTTTTTTTGTTTTCTTTTTAACATGTGTGTGTATTTACTGGGGGCAAGTTACAGGGGGGCTAACTACAAGGGGGCCGACTACAAGGGGGCAAGCTACAAGGGGGCAAGCTTCTGGGGGCAAACTACAAGGGAGCAAGCTACTGGGAGAAACTACAAGGGGGCTTACTACTGGGGGAAAACTACAGGGGCATATTTCTACTGGGGGCATTACTACTGGGGGCATAACTACAGGGGCGCATTACTACTTGGGGCATAACTACAGGGGCATTACTACTGGGAGCATTACTACAGGGGGCATAACTACAGGGACAAACTACTGGGGGCATAACTACAAGGGCTAAACTACAAGGGCATTACTACTTGGGGGCATTACTACAGGGGGGCATTACTACTGGGGGCTAAACTACAAGGGGGCTAAATTACTGGGGGCATAACTACAGGGATAAACTACTGGGGGCATTGCTACTTTGGGCATTACTACAGGGGGGCATTACTACTGGGGGCTAAACTACTTGGGGGCTAAACCACAAGGGGACATAACTACAAGGGCTAAACTACTGGGGGCATTGCTACTTGGGGGCATTACTACAGGGGGGCATTACTACTGGAGGCTAAACTACAGGGGGGCAAACGACAAGGGGGCTTATATACTGGGGGCTAAACTACTGGGGCTAAACGACTGGGGGCAAACTTCATAGGGCTAAACTACTGGGAGCATTACTACTGGTGGGCTAAACTACTGGTGGCATGACTGCAGGGGCTAAACTACAGGGGGCATTACCACGGGGGGCTAAACTACACGGGGCAAACTACATGAGGACTAAACTACAGGGGCTAAACTACTGGGGTCATTACCACTGGGAGGCTAAACTTAAGGGGGGTAAACTACTGGGGTCATAACTGCAGGGGCATTACCACTGGGGGCTAAACTACTGGGAGCATAACTACAGGGCTAAACTACAGGGGGCTAAATGACTGGGGGCATTACTACAGGCGACATTACTACATTACTACTGGGGGCAATACTACACAGGGGCATTCTCATTAAGGGCATTACTAATGGGGGCACTAGTAATGAGGGCATTGTAAAGGGGGCAATTCATAAGGGGCATCACTCCTGGGGACATAAGGGGCACTACTACTGGGGGCATTGCATAAGGGGCACCACTACTATGGGCTCTATGTAAGGGGCACTACCACTGTGGGCACTACCAGTACAGTTGACACTGCATAAGGAGCACTACTATGGTGGGCATTGTATAAGGGGTGCCACTGCTGTGGGCATTGGGGGTAATTCTGAGTTGATCGCAGCAGGAACTTTGTTAGCAGTTGGCCAAAACCATGTGCACTGCAGGGGAGGCAGGTATAACATGTGCAGAGAGAGTTAGATTTGGGTGGGGTGTGTTCAATCTGCAATCTAAAATGCAGTGTAAAAATAAAGCAGCCTTTATTTACCCTGCACAGAAACAAAATAACCCACCCAAATCTAACTCTCTCTGCACATGTTATATCTGCCTCTCCTGCAGTGCACATGGTTTTGCCAAACTGCTAACAAAGTTCCTGCTGCGATCAACTCAGAATTACCCCCATTGTGTATTACAGGGTGCTACTACTGTGAACTTTATGTGTATTAGGGGTGCTACTACTGTGGGCATTATTACTATTGTGTGACCACACCACTTTTTTTGAGACCATGCCCCTTTTTTGGACCACGCGCCATAGGTGCGCAATACCTTTATTGCATGGGCCACAGGGGGAGGGGGGGGTTACACCACTTCTCTAGGACCACTTTAAGCACTGGTCTCCACCATCTGGTTGCTGTCAGGTACGCAGCATATGCTCAACTCCTTCCCTGGCTGCCAACTGCCCCTGCCCGTGACCTGTGCCCTGGCGTGCATGGCCCCAGTGGCATACACATCCACAGGCTCTGTATTCTCTCCCCTCCCCTCCGTATCTGTCACAGCCACTGCTGGCAGCATACTATTTCCCTTGCTGGCAGGTGAGTGGCTGGGAGGCACTGGCGGGTAGGCAGCGGCACATGTGGGTGACCGGCTGGCATCTTGCAGCAGCAGCGGAGTTGTCACATGTATGGCAGACCGTGACAGCTCCTCTAATTGTCCGACCAGCCCTGGGTGAGCAGCAGGGCAGGTGGGACATGGCGCAGGGGTATAGGGGGGTGTTTGTTTATGCCGAAGGGGCGGGCCTAGGAAGCTGCAGGATGCAGTAAAAGGAAACTGTTGTTTCTATCTACAGCAGCACGGAGATCTGCAGATGCAATAGGCCTATTTTGGAGAGTAGGCCTGGAGCTGCAGCTCCATCAGGCCCATTGTTAATCCAGCCCTGATTACCTGCACCCACTTTTTGAGCATGTACAATGCAAATGTATGTAAAGTTATTCTCTGCAAATGCATTGAGCTCTGCATCATCCCTTATTTGAGAAATTGGTATCAATATTGTGATGTTTTTGCAAATATTCTAAAGAAATGATTGACAGCAGATACTGTATGCGTAAAAAGTTAAAGTCTCAGTAACAATTATGGGATACAACTAGTGATGAGCGGGTTCGGTTTCTCGGAAACCGAACCCCCCCGAACTTCTCCCTTTTTACACGGGTCCGAGGCAGGTTCGAACCTTCCCGCCTTGCTCGGCTAACCCGAGCGCGCCCGAACGTCATCATCCCGCTGTCGGCTTCTCGTGAGATTCGGATTCTATATAAGCAGCCGCGCGTCGCCGCCATTTTCACTCGTGCATTGGAGATGATAGGGAGAGGACGTGGCTGGCGTCCTCTCTGTTTATTGTTGAAGTTGATTGGTTTATTGCTTAATTGTGGGGAGGACTGGGGAGCAGCTGTTAGGAGGAGTACAGTGCAGAGTTTTGCTGATAATTGACCACCAGTTTTTATCCGTTCTCTGCCTGAAAAACACGCTCCATACCATATCTGTGCTCAGTGTGCTGCATAATATATCTGTGCTGAGTGCTCACACTGCTTAATTGTGGGGACTGGGGAGCAGCTATAGCAGGAGTATAGTGCAGAGTTTTGCTGACAGTGACCACCAGTATACGTTGTCTGCCTGAAGAAAAACACTCCATATCTGTGCTCAGTGTGCTGCTTTATTGTGCGGACTGGGGACCACCAGTATAATTAATATTATATAGGAGGAGTACAGTGCAGAGTGCACTGCTGTACCTACCTCTGTGTTGTCATCCATTAAGTATACTATCCATCTACATTCTATACCTGTGGTGCATTTTAGTTTTGCAGTTTGCTGACACAGTGTCCACCAGTATACTATATATAGCAGTACAGTAGGCCACTGCTGTACCTACCTCTGTGTCGTCACTCGTCATCCATTAAGTATACTATCCATCTACATTCTATACCTGTGGTGCATTTTAGTTTTGCAGTTTGCTGACAGTGTCCACCAGTATACTATATATAGCAGTATGGTAGGCCACTGCTGTACCTACCTCTGTGTCGTCACTCGTCATCCATTAAGTATACTATCCATCTACATTCTATACCTGTGGTGCATTTTAGTTTTGCAGTTTGCTGACAGTGTCCACCAGTATACTATATATAGCAGTACGGTAGGCCACTGCTGTACCTACCTCTGTGTCATCATCCATTAAGTATACTATCCATCTACATTCTATACCTGTGGTGCATTTTAGTTTTGCAGTTTGCTGACAGTGTCCACCAGTATACTATATATAGCAGTACGGTAGGCCACTGCTGTACCTACCTCTGTGTCGTCACTCGTCATCCATTAAGTATACTATCCATCTACATTCTATACCTGTGGTGCATTTTAGTTTTGCAGTTTGCTGACAGTGTCCTCCAGTATACTATATATAGCAGTACGATAGGCCACTGCTGTACCTACCTCTGTGTCGTCACTCGTCATCCATTAAGTATACTATCCATCTACACTCTATACCTGTGGTGCATTTTAGTTTTTCAGTTTGCTGACAGTGTCCACCAGTATACTATATATAGCAGTACGGTAGGCCACTGCTGTACCTACCTCTGTGTTGTCATCCATTAAGTATACTATCCATCTACATTCTATACCTGTGGTGCATTTCAGTTGTGCGCAGTAAATATAGTAGTAGGCCATTGCTATTGATACTGGCATATAATTCCACACATTAAAAAATGGAGAACAAAAATGTGGAGGTTAACATAGGGAAAGATCAAGATCCACTTCCACCTCGTGCTGAAGCTGCTGCCACTAGTCATGGCCGAGACGATGAAATGCCATCAACGTCGTCTGCCAAGGCCGATGCCCAATGTCATAGTAGAGAGCATGTAAAATCCAAAACACAAAAGTTCAGTAAAATGACCCAAAAATCAAAATTAAAAGCGTCTGAGGAGAAGCGTAAACTTGCCAAAATGCCATTTACGACACGGAGTGGCTAGGAACGGCTGAGGCACTGACCTATGTTCATGGCTAGTGGTTCAGCTTCAAATGAGGATGGAAGCATGCATCCTCTCGCTAGAAAAAAGAAAAGACTTAAGCTGGCAAAAGCACAGCAAAGAACTGTGCGTTCTTCTAAATCACAAATCCCCAAGGAGAGTCCAATTGTGTCGGTTGCGATGCCTGACCTTCCCAACACTGGACGGGAAGAGCTTGCGCCTTCCATCATTTGCACGCCCCCTGCAAGTGCTGGAAGGAGCACCCGCAGTCCAGTTCCTGATAGTCAAATTGAAGATGTCACTGTTGAAGTACACCAGGATGAGGATATGGGTGTTGCTGGCGCTGGGGAGGAAATTGACAAGGAGGATTCTGATGGTGAGGTGGTTTGTTTAAGTCAGGCACCCGGGGAGACACCTGTTGTCCGTGGGAGGAATATGGCCATTGACATGCCTGGTCAAAATACAAAAAAAATCAGCTCTTCGGTGTGGAATTATTTCAACACAAATGCGGACAACAGGTGTCAAGCCATGTGTTGCCTTTGTCAAGCTGTAATAAGTAGGGGTAAGGACGTTAACCACCTCGGAACATCCTCCCTTATACGTCACCTGCAGCGTATTCATCATAAGTCAGTGACAAGTTCAAAAACTTTGGGTGACAGCGGAAGCAGTCCACTGACCACTAAATCCCTTCCTCTTGTAACCAAGCTCCTGCAAACCACACCACCAACTCCCTCAGTGTCAATTTCCTCCTTACCCAGGAAAGCCAATAGTCCTGCAGGCCATGTCACTGGCAAGTCTGACGAGTCCTCTCCTGCCTGTGATTCCTCCGATGCATCCTTGAGTGTAACGCCTACTGCTGCTGGCGCTGCTGTTGTTGCTGCTGGGAGTCGATCGTCATCCAAGAGGGGAAGTCGGAAGACCACTTGTACTACTTCCAGTAAGCAATTGACTGTCCAACAGTCCTTTGCGAGGAAGATGAAATATCACAGCAGTCATCCTGCTGCGAAGCAGATAACTCAGGCCTTGGCAGCCTGGGCGGTGAGAAACGTGGTTCCGGTATCCATCGTTAATTCAGAGGCAACTATAGACTTGATTGAGGTACTGTGTCCCCGGTACCAAATACCCTCTAGGTTCCATTTCTCTAGGCAGGCGATACCGAAAATGTACACAGACCTCAGAAAAAGACTCACCAGTGTCCTAAAAAATGCAGTTGTACCCAATGTCCACTTAACCACGGACATGTGGACAAGTGGAGCAGGGCAGACTCAGGACTGTATGACTGTGACAGCCCACTGGGTAGATGTATTGCCTCCCGCAGCAAGAACAGCAGCGGCGGCACCAGTAGCAGCATCTCGCAAAAGCCAACTCGTTCCTAGGCAGGCTACGCTTTGTATCACCGCTTTCCAGAATAGGCACACAGCTGACAACCTCTTACGGCAACTGAGGAAGATCATCGCAGAATGGCTTACCCCAATTGGACTCTCCTGGGGATTTTTGACATCGGACAACGCCAGCAATATTGTGCGTGCATTACATCTGGGCAAATTCCAGCACGTCCCATGTTTTGCACATACATTGAATTTGGTGGTGCAGAATTATTTAAAAAACGACAGGGGCGTGCACGAGATGCTGTCGGTGGCCCGAAGAATTGCGGGCCACTTTCGGCATTCAGGCACCGCGTACAGAAGACTGGAGCACCACCAAACATTCCTGAACCTGCCCTGCCATCATCTGTAGCAAGAGGTGGTAACGAGGTGGAATTCAACCCTCTATATGCTTCAGAGGATGGAGGAGCAGCAAAAGGCCATTCAAGCCTATACATCTGCCCACGATATAGGCAAAGGAGGGGGAATGCACCTGACTCAAGTGCAGTGGAGAATGATTTCAACGTTGTGCAAGGTTCTGCAACCCTTTAAACTTGCCACACGTGAAGTCAGTTCAGACACTGCCAGCCTGAGTCAGGTCATTCCCCTCATCAGGCTTTTGCAGAAGAAGCTGGAGACATTGAAGGAGGAGCTAAAACAGAGCGATTCCGCTAGGCATGTGGGACTTGTGGATGGAGCCCTTAATTCGCTTAACCAGGATTCACGGGTGGTCAATCTGTTGAAATCAGAGCACTACATTTTGGCCACCGTGCTCGATCCTAGATTTAAAACCTACGTTGTATCTCTCTTTCCGGCAGACACAAGTCTGCAGAGGTTCAAAGACCTGATGGTGAGAAAATTGTCAAGTCAAGCGGAACGTGACCCGTCAACATCTCCTCCTTCACATTCTCCCGCAACTGGGGGTGCGAGGAACAGGCTAAGAATTCCTAGTCCACCCGCTGGCGGTGATGCAGGGCAGTCTGGAGCGAGTGCTGACATCTGGTCCGGACTGAAGGACCTGCCAATGATTACTGACATGTCGTCTACTGTCACTGCATATGATTCTCTCACCATGGAAAGAATGGTGGAGGATTATATGAGTGACCGCATCCAAGTAGGCACGTCAGACAGTCCGTACGTATACTGGCAGGAAAAAGAGGCAATTTGGAGGCCCTTGCACAAACTGGCTTTATTCTACCTAAGTTGCCCTCCCTCCAGTGTGTACTCCGAAAGAGTGTTTAGTGCAGCCGCTCACCTTGTCAGCAATCGGCGTACGAGGTTACTTCCAGAAAATGTGGAGAAGATGATGTTCATCAAAATGAATTATAATCAATTCCTCCGTGGAGACATTCACCAGCAGCAATTGCCTCCAGAAAGTACACGGGGACCTGAGATGGTGGATTCCAGTGGGGACGAATTAAGAACTGTGAGGAGGGGGATGTACACAGTGAAAGGGGTGAGGAATTGGAGGATGATGATGAGGTGGACATCTTGCCTCTGTAGAGCCAGTTTGTGCAAGGAGAGATTGATTGCTTCTTTTTTGGTGGGGGCACAAACCAACCAGTCATTTCAGTCACAGTCGTGTGGCAGACCCTGTCGCTGAAATGATGGGTTCGTTAAAGTGTGCATGTCCTGTTTATACAACATAAGGGTGGGTGGGCAAGGACAATTCCATCTTGCACCTCTTTTTTCTTTCATTTTTCTTTGCATCATGTGCTGTTTGGGGACAATTTTTTGGAAGTGCCATCCTGTCTTGATTGACACTGCAGTGCCACTCCTAGATGAGCCAGGTGTTTGTTTCGGACACTTGTGTCGCTTAGCTTAATCAAACAGCCACCTTGGTGCGCCTCTTTTTTTCTTTGCATCATGTGCTGTTTGGGGACAATTTTTTGGAAGTGCCATCCTGTCTTGATTGACACTGCAGTGCCACTCCTAGATGGGCCAGGTGTTTGTGTCGGACACTTGTGTCGCTTAGCTTAGTCACACAGCCACCTTGGTGCGCCTCTTTTTTTCTTTGCATCATGTGCTGTTTGGGGACAATTTTTTGGAAGTGCCATCCTGCCTGACACTGCAGTGCCACTCCTAGATGGGCCAGGTGTTTGTGTCGGCCACTTGTGTCGCTTAGCTTAGTCAAACAGCCACCTTGGTGCGCCTCTTTTTTTCTTTGCATCGTGTGCTGCTTGGGGACTATTTTTTTGAAGTGCCATCATGCCTGACACTGCAGTGCCACTCCTAGATGGGCCATGTGTTTGTGTCGGCCACTTGTGTCGCTTAGCTTAGCCATCCAGCGACCTCGGTGCAAATTTTAGGACTAAAAATAATATTGTGAGGTGTGAGGTATTCAGAATAGACTGGAAATGAGTGGAAATTATGGTTATTGAGGTTAATAATACTATGGGATCAAAATGACCCCCAAATTCTATGATTTAAGCTGTTTTTTAGGGTTTTTTTTTAAAAAAAAACACCCGAATCCAAAACACACCCGAAACCGACAAAAAAATTTCGGTGAGGTTTTGCCAAAACGCGTCCGAATTCAAAACACGGCCGCGGAACCGAATCCAAAACCAAAACACAAAACCCGAAAAATGTCTGCTGCACATCACTAGATACAACTAATGATGTGCGCAAAGCGACAGTACAAATCACAATAATGAAGGGAGCTAAAAACTAATTTAACAAACTGTATAATCCATGCTGCAACAGATATACAGGAAAAAATTATAACTTATGAAATTTAAGTTTTGCTGTCAAAAGAATATGCTAAAGTAAAGCTATTTATAATATGAATATTGACTATATTTCACATTATACATTCCCACACATAGGGGGTAATTCTGAGTTGATCGCAGCAGGATTTTTGTTAGCAGTTGGGCATAACCATGTGCACTGCAGGGGAGGCAGATATAACATGTGCAGAGAGAGATAGATTTGGGTGTGGTGAGTTAAATCTGCAATCTAATTTGCAGTGTAAAAGTAAAGCAACCAGTATTTACCCTGCACAGAAACAAAATAACCCACCCAAATCTAACTCTCTCTGCAAATGTTATATCTGCCCCCTGCAGTGTACATGGTTTTGCCCAACTACTAAAAAATGTCCTGCTGCGATCAACTTGGAATTACCCCCATGATGTGATCTGAAAAATAACTAACATTTCTCTTCCACTCTTTAAAACGGGCATCCTTTAAATGACAATTATAAAATGATGCAAGATTTAATACATATGCAAATTATGATACTTTGGTTTAATTTGGCTTTTTAAGCTCAATGATTTATTTTGGAGAGAGGAGGATGTTAGAGAATACTATCTGAATGGATAATTAGAAGCAGCTTTTGTGTCCTGCAGTATTAAGACATACTTATAAAAAATATATATATATTGTTATATTTGGAAGCAATCATCATTGAGAACTAAGAATTCAGCAATTTTCACTACTTAATCAGTATGCTCTTATGACATGCCCAAGCTCAATAACCCAGATTCATAACATATCTGTTAAGATTTGTTTAGCATACTGCATACTGTATATAGAATATAAACCTTCATAATACCAAAACTTGACATTATCTTCATAATTGCAGTATAATTTACATGTAGAGTGGGAGAAGGATGACCTGAGTTTACCACCATTGTTATTTATTTATTTGGATATTTATGTTAATTATAAAGCATACTCTGCATAATAATTCACAAAAAAAAATATTCTACACAAAAACAGAGCAAGGACATTCAAGGTTAACAGAGACAAGGTTAAGACAGTGGGAAGAGAGAACCCTACTCATGGGAGCTTACAAGCTAGAGGGAGAGAGTAATGCTGACACAACTATAGCTAGAGGGATGGAATAGTAGTTGGTAGTGCCCAGAGGGAATAGCATCTTCTGGGGGTTAGACAGGCTTTACTGAAGAGGTAAGCTTTGAAAGAGCACTTGGATTATTGAAGGTTGGTGAGGAATCTGCTCAGGCAGGGTATCGAGTGAAGCAGAACAGTGAAAGTCTTGGGGGCAGTGGCGAAAGGTAGTAATCAGAAAGGAAGTGAGGAATAGGTCAGAATGCAATCCAAAAGAGCATGATGGATAGTATCTTGTGATAAAGTCAAAGATATAGGGATATATAGGGAATATATATAGATAGATAGATAGATAGATAGATAGATAGATAGATAGATAGATAGATAGATACGGATATAGCTAGATAGGGATAGATAGGGATGGTGCAGGTGAAGGCTTTGAAGGGGAGAAAGAGTAGCTGGAAAGGTATTCTGGAGGTTATGGGGAGCCGGTTAGGTAATATTTGAAAAGCAGTGCTGTGCATTTCAAATGGTGAGTGAAAATCAGTCTCTGCATTTAGGACTGATTGCAATGAAGACTGATTGGTGTAAGTTAAAGTAGCCATGGAGTGAGATAAAGAGATACTATATAAGGTTATTAGTAATTTATAGAGTGAGAAAGTGGCATATTTTGCCAATTTCTCAAAGGATGAAATGACAAGACAATGCAGGGGTATGGAAGTGTTGAAAAAAAACAAAACCTAAGGATAAGTCAAGGACTACACCAAGGCGACATGGGTGACTGTTGCATTTTTATGTCTTCTGTTCCATATATTCATTGCATATGAGTCTTCTCATTTGTCCTTGGAAATTAGGACCAATAAGCCTCTGCTTTGGTCCCTTGATATTTTTCTCTCTGGACCTCTCATCTCTCCACCTCAAGGCATCTGTTCTTACTCCTGGATCTCCATCTACCGTGGTCCCCTGGTTGCTGAACTAGCACTCTAATGCCTACTTTTTATACTGAGCTCAGGAATGAGAGCACAGGAAGCGGGCAGCTTTTCAGCACAATGGATTCCTGGGCAGAGGATTAACATAGTTGTCCTAGGTTAGGGAGAGTGTCCTTCCCAACATTCAAGGGGAAAAAATAAGAATTTACTTACCGATAATTCTATTTCTCATAGTCCGTAGTGGATGCTGGGAACTCCGTAAGGACCATGGGGAATAGCGGCTCCGCAGGAGACTGGGCACAAAAAGTAAAAGCTTTAGACTAGCTGGTGTGCACTGGCTCCTCCCCCTATGACCCTCCTCCAAGCCTCAGTTAAGATACTGTGCCCGGACGAGCGTACATAATAAGGAAGGATCTTGAATCCCGGGTAAGACTCATACCAGCCACACCAATCACACCGTACAACTCGTGATCTGAACCCAGTTAACAGTATGATAACCGTAGGAGCCTCTGAAAAGATGGCTTCCAACAATAAACAACCCGATTTGTTTGTAACAATAACTATATACAAGTATTGCAGACAATCCGCACTTGGGATGGGCGCCCAGCATCCACTACGGACTATGAGAAATAGAATTATCGGTAAGTAAATTCTTATTTTCTCTGACGTCCTAGTGGATGCTGGGAACTCCGTAAGGACCATGGGGATTATACCAAAGCTCCCAAACGGGCGGGAGAGTGCGGATGACTCTGCAGCACCGAATGAGAGAACTCCAGGTCCTCCTCAGCCAGGGTATCAAATTTGTAGAATTTAGCAAACGTGTTTGCCCCTGACCAAGTAGCTGCTCGGCAAAGTTGTAAAGCCGAGACCCCTCGGGCAGCCGCCCAAGATGAGCCCACCTTCCTTGTGGAATGGGCTTTTACAGATTTTGGCTGTGGCAGGCCTGCCACAGAATGTGCAAGTTGAATTGTACTACAAATCCAACGAGCAATCATCTGCTTAGAAGCAGGTGCACCCAGCTTGTTGGGTGCATACAGTATAAACAGCGAGTCAGATTTTCTGACTCCAGCCGTCCTGGAAACATATATTTTCAGGGCCCTGACTACGTCCAGCAACTTGGAGTCCTCCAAGTCCCTAGTAGCCACAGGTACCACAATAGGTTGATTCATGTGAAACGCTGAAACCACCTTAGGGAGAAATTGTGGACGAGTCCTCAATTCCGCCCTATCCGAATGAAATATCAGGTAAGGGCTTTTATAGGATAAAGCCGCCAATTCTGATACGCGCCTGGCTGAAGCCAGGGCCAACAGCATTACCACTTTCCATGTGAGATATTTCAAATCCACTGTGGCAAGTGGTGCAAACCAATGTGATTTTAGGAACCCTAAAACTACATTGAGATCCCAAGGTGCCACTGGAGGCACAAAAGGAGGCTGTATATGCAGTACCCCTTTGACAAACGTCTGAACTTCAGGCACTGAAGCCAGTTCTTTCTGGAAGAAGATCGACAGGGCCGAAATTTGAACCTTAATGGATCCTAATTTTAGGCCCATAGACAATCCTGCTTGCAGGAAATGTAGGAAACGACCCAGTTGAAATTCCTCCGTAGGGGCCTTCTTGGCCTCACACCACGCAACATATTTTCGCCAAATGCGATGATAATGTTTTGCAGTTACATCCTTCCTGGCCTTGATCAGGGTAGGGATGACTTCATCTGGAATGCCTTTTTCCTTCAGGATCCGGCGTTCAACCGCCATGCCATCAAACGCAGCAGCGGTAAGTCTTGGAACAGACAAGGTCCCTGCTGGAGCAGGTCCTTCCTTAGAGGTAGAGGCCACGGGTCCTCCGTGAGCATCTCTTGCAGCTCCGGGTACCAAGTTCTTCTTGGCCAATCCGGAGCCACGAGTATCATTCTTACTCCTCTCCTTCTTATGATTCTCAGTACTTTTGGTATGAGAGGAAGAGGAGGGAACACATATACCGACTGGAACACCCACGGAGTTACCAGAGCGTCCACCGCTATTGCCTGAGGGTCCCTTGACCTGGCGCAATATCTGTCCAGTTTCTTGTTGAGACGGGACGCCATCATGTCCACCTTTGGTTTTTCCCAACGGTTTACAATCACTTGGAAGACTTCTGGATGAAGTCCCCACTCCCCCGGGTGGAGGTCGTGTCTGCTGAGGAAGTCTGCTTCCCAGTTGTCCACTCCCGGAATGAACACTGCTGACAGTGCTATCACATGATTTTCCGCCCAGCGGAGAATCCTTGCAGCTTCTGCCATTGCCCTCCTGCTTCTTGTGCCGCCCTGTCTGTTTACGTGGGCGACAGCCGTGATGTTGTCCGACTGGATCAATACCGGTTGACCCTGAAGCAGAGGCCTTGCTTGACTTAGGGCATTGTAAATGGCCCTTAGCTCTAGGATATTTATGTGAAGAGACGTTTCCATGCTTGACCACAAGCCCTGGAAATTTCTTCCCTGTGTGACTGCTCCCCAGCCTCTCAGGCTGGCATCCGTGGTTACCAGCATCCAATCCTGAATGCCGAATCTGCGGCCCTCTATTTTGAAGATGACCCTTCTGTAACCACCACAGGAGAGATACCCTTGTCCTTGGAGATAGGGTTATCCGCTAATGCATCTGAAGATGCGATCCGGACCATTTGTCCAGCAGATCCCACTGAAAAGTTCTTGCATGGAATCTTCCGAATGGAATCGCTTCGTAAGAAGCCACCATTTTTCCCAGGACTCTCGTGCACTGATGCACTGACACTTGTCCTGGTTTTAGGAGGTTCCTGACTAGCTCGGATAACTCCCTGGCCTTCTCCTCCGGGAGAAACACCTTTTTCTGGACTGTGTCCAGAATCATCCCTAGGAACAGTAGACGTGTTGTTGGAATCAGCTGTGATTTTGGGATATTTAGAATCCACCCGTGCTGACGTAGCACTACCTGAGATAGTGCTACTCCGACCTCTAACTGTTCCCTGGACCTTGCCCTTATCAGGAGATCGTCCAAGTAAGGGATAATTAATACGCCTTTTCTTCGAAGAAGAATCATCATTTCGGCCATTACCTTGGTAAAGACCCGTGGTGCCGTGGACAATCCAAACGGCAGCGTCTGAAACTGATAATGACAGTTTTGTATCACAAACCTGAGGTACCCTTGGTGAGAAGGGTAGATTGGGACATGGAGATAAGCATCCTTGATGTCTAGAGATACCATATAGTCCCCTTCTTCCAGGTTCGCTATCACTGCTCTGAGTGACTCCATCTTGAATTTGAACCTTTTTATGTAAGTGTTCAAAGATTTTAGATTTAAAATTGGTCTCACCGAGCCGTCCAGCTTCGGTACCACAAACAGCGTGGAATAATACCCCTTTCCCTGTTGTAGGAGGGGTACCTTGATTATCACCTGCTGGGAATACAGCTTGTGAATAGCTTCCAATACTGCCTCCCTGTCGGAGGGAAACGTTGGTAGAGCAGACTTCAGGAACCGGCGAGGGGGAGACGTCTCGAATTCCAATTTGTACCCCTGTGATACTACCTGCAGGATCCAGGGGTCCACTTGCGAGTGAGCCCACTGCGCGCTGAAATTCTTGAGACGGCCCCCCTCCGTGCCCGAGTCTGCTTGCAGAGCCCCAGCGTCATGCTGAGGACTTGGCAGAAGCGGGGGAGGGCTTCTGCTCCTGGGAAGAGGCTGCATGGTGCAGTCTTTTTCCCCTTCCTCTGCCCCGGGGCAGGAACGAGCGGCCTTTTTCCCTCTTGCCCTTATAGGGACGAAAGGACTGGGTTTGAAAAGACGGTGTCTTTTTCTGCTGAGAGGTGACCTGGGGTAAAAAGGTGGATTTTCCAGCCGTTGCTGTGGCCACCAGGTCCGATAGACCGATCCCAAATAACTCCTCCCCTTTATACGGCAATACTTCCATATGTCGTTTGGAATCCGCATCACCTGACCACTGTCGCGTCCATAACGTTCTTCTGGCAGAAATGGACATCGCACTTACTCTAGATGCCAGGGTGCAAATATCCCTCTGTGCATCTCGCATATATAGTAATGCATCCTTTAAATGCTCTATAGTTAATAATATACTGTCCCTATCCAGGGTATCAATATTTTCAGTCAGGGAATCCGACCAAGCCACTCCAGCGCTGCACATCCAGGCTGAGGCGATCGCTGGTCGCAGTATAACACCGGTATGTGTGTATATACCTTTTAAGATATTTTCCAGCCTTCTATCAGCTGGTTCCTTGAGAGCGGCCGTATCAGGAGACGGTAAAGCCACTTGTTTTGATAAGCGTGTGAGCGCCTTATCTACCCTAGGGGGTGTTTCCCAACGTGCCCTAACCTCTGGCGGGAAAGGGTATAGTGACAATAATTTATTAGAAATCAGCAGTTTTTTATCGGGGGAAACCCACGCTTTATCACACACCTCATTTAATTCATCTGACTCAGGAAAAACCACTGGTAGTTTTTTCACACCCCACATAATACCCTTTTTTGTGGTACTTGTAGTGTCAGAAATGTTCAACGCCTCCTTCATTGCCGTGATCATGTAACGTGTGGCCCTACTGGACATTACGTTTGTCTCGTCACCGTCGACACTGGATTCATTATCCGTGTCAGGGTCTGTGTCGACCATCTGAGGTAACGGGCGTTTTAGCGCCCCTGACGGTGTCTGAGACGCCTGAACAGGCACTAATTGATTTGTCGGCTGTCTCATGTCGTCAACAGTTTTTTGCAAAGTGCTGACATTGTCACGTAATTCTTTAATTACTACCATCCAGTCAGGTGTCGACTCCCTAGGGGGTGACATCACTAACACAGGCAATTGCTCTGCTTCCACATCATTTTCCTCCTCATACATGTCGACACAATCGTACCGACACCCAGCACACACACAGGGAATGCTCTGATAGAGGACAGGACCCCACTAGCCCTTTGGGGAGACAGAGGGAGAGTTTGCCAGCACACACCAGAGCGCTATATATATACAGGGATAACCTTATATAAGTGTTACTCCCTGTTATAGCTGCTGTATTTATATATTAGCTGCCAATAGTGCCCCCCTCTCTGTTTTACCCTGTTTCTGTAGTGCAGGACTGCAGGGGAGAGTCAGGGAGCCGTCCTTCCAGCGGAGCTGTGAAAGAAAATGGCGCTTGTGTGCTGAGGAGAAAGGCTCCGCCCCCTTCATGGCGGCCTTTTCTCCCGCTTTTTTAGGAAACTGGCAGGGGATAAATGCATCCATATAGCCCAGGAGCTATATGTGATGCATTTTTTTTTAGCCATATAAGGTTTTTATATCGTTTTTATTGCGTCTCAGGGCGCTCCCCCCCAGCGCCCTGCACCCTCAGTGACCGGAGTGTGAAGTGTGCTGAGAGCAATGGCGCACAGCTGCAGTGCTGTGCGCTACCTTATTTGAAGACAGGAACGTCTTCTGCCGCCGCTTTCTCCGGACCTCTTCGCTCTTCTGGCTCTGTAAGGGGGCCGGCGGCGCGGCTTCGGGACCCATCCAGGCTGAACCTGTGATCGTCCCTCTGGAGCTAATGTCCAGTAGCCAAGAAGCCCAATCCACTCTGCAGTCAGGTGAGTTCGCTTCTTCTCCCCTTAGTCCCACGATGCAGTGAGCCTGTTGCCAGCAGGACTCACTGAAAATAAAAAACCTATTTAAACTTTTACTTCTAAGCAGCTCAGGAGAGCCACCTAGCTTGCACCCTTCTCGTTCGGGCACAAAAATCTAACTGAGGCTTGGAGGAGGGTCATAGGGGGAGGAGCCAGTGCACACCAGCTAGTCTAAAGCTTTTACTTTTTGTGCCCAGTCTCCTGCGGAGCCGCTATTCCCCATGGTCCTTACGGAGTTCCCAGCATCCACTAGGACGTCAGAGTAAAAAACATGGATTTTATTCAAAATTAGCCACTTCTTTCATTAGTAATACTTGTAAGAGGGTATTTTATTAGGTACCCAATCATACCTACTACATCAGTAGCACTATCAGGGTCTATTGACTATGTAGTGTCTATAGCTCCTAGGAGTAAGCTCTGTTATATTTTCTTCTATTCATTCTAATAATTATTTTGATGTAATAATAAGAGACACCATTGAAGGCTTTTTCAGTAGTCATGAACACTCAGTGCTATTTATGACTGCACACACCCAGGGATATATTTGTCAGTTAGTAATCAGCAGTGATTGCAAGCTGCTACTTAGTAATAGCATAGCTTAATGTCACTAATTTCTGCAGTTTTTTTAACCACCTTTTTCTAAAAGTGGTTTATGACTTAAACAGTTGCAATTCTGTTTTCATTTCATTTTACTGAATTACTGCCTTAAATGAGATAACAACAGCTTCAGCAAATCACAACAATGTTGACTTGAGATAAACAAAATATACACCAAAAATACCACAACAACAATGACATACTGTACCTATGTGTAAGCCTTCTGTGACTGACACATACTGCAGTCTCTTGATCCTGGGCAATGCAAATTTTATGTCGGTTACATTTCATTTTTAAACATGGGTCTTTTGCTTTATCCAAAGCTGAAAAAAACCAAAAAACAAACAAACACTTATTTAGAAAGGATATTTAAGTATCTATAAATAAAGTAATAATAAAAAAGATATTTATAGTATATTTATATTACAGTACTGTCTCTCACACTAACAAAGTTATGCTGGTACATTGAGTCAGGTTAAAAAAACAAAAACAAACACTAAAAATGTAAACTTTAAAATACGCTGATCCAAAGGAAGGCAAGCAGGAGGCATCCGTAATTCAACGACAGAGAGGGGAAAACCACATTTAATTTTCACCCTCGAGGATGTCTTATCAATCCTCATCAGATGCTGATTGAAAACAACAGTGGTTTTTCAAAAGACGTGTTATGTTTTGGGAGGAGTTGATGAGAAGTGATTACTGCACACTCTTATTTAGGCGTAAGTAATGTAAACCCTGTATCATGAGCACCTGCACACATACGTATAGGGGAATTATGAGAGGAAAATCTACAGTAGTTGTTGTTGTCGTAATTTACTTCTCTATTGGGTGTAAGCAAAAATGAGCATCACAGTTGGTGTAATGGTTAGCAGTACTCCAGTTTCCTCCAACACAACAAAAATATACTGGTACTGTAGGTTATAAATGGCTCCTGACTGAAAAAAATAACCCATGTGTGTGAGTCTGTGTGCATGTTTATGCAAGGACTGACACCCCCCCCATACCTGAAATAGGGAAGGCATGAGTGCTGAAAAAAAGGGGTGTGGTTTTGTTTGAAAGGGGCACCGCCACACAATAGTACCCAAGGGCGGATTGAGCCACCGGGATGCCATGATAGATTACTATGAGCCGGTCATATACCATCTCTACTTGGCTGGCCCACACTAGGGGAATTCACACTGTACCACACTACCTGCCGGCAGCCGTGCTTCCGGGATCTGGATTCCACCATGAAACGCAACCTGGAAGCTGTCACCCTTCCGGCCCCCTTTCAGGACCATTGACCGGCCAGTGGCCTCCCTGGAGCCTGAGAGACTTAAAGCCCAGCACCTGGAGCGGGGAACTCTGCGTTTCAGTGACAGTCTGGGAGTGGGAAATACCAGAGAGCAGCTCCGATGCAGGCAGCAGCAGCATACAATACTGAATAGCAGGAGCAGAGCACCAGACCAGTCCAGGTGAAGCATACCGTCTCCTCAGCAATCGGAGCCAAACAGTCAGGGAAGGTTAAGGTATGGGCTGCTTTCCTCTCCACCACTCCTCCCCATCCTCAGCACCTTTCCTCGCTACCACTCCTCCTCATCCTCAGCAACTTTCCTCGACACCACTCCTCCCCATCCTCAGCACCTTTCCATGCCACCACTCCTCCCTATCCTCAGCACCTTACCTCGCCACCACTCCTCCCCATCCTCAGTACCTTTCCTCTCCACCACTCCTCCCCATCCTCAGCACCTTTCCTCACCACCACTCCTCCCCATCCTCAGCACCTTTCCTTGCCACCACCCCTCCCCAGCCTCAGCACCTTTACTCCCCATCCTCAGCATCTTTCCTCGCCACCACTCCTCCCCATCCTCCGCACCTTTCCTCGCCAACACTACTCCTCATCCTCAGCACCTTTCCTCACCACCACTCCTCCCCATCCTCAGCACCTTTCCTCTCCACCACTCCTCCCCATCCTCAGCACCTTTCCTCCCCATCTTTCCTCGCCACCACTCCTCCCTATCCTCCGCACCTTTCCTCTCCACCACTCCTCCTCAGCACCTTTCCTCTCCACCACTCCTCCCCATCCTCAGCACCTTTCCTTCCCACCACTCCTCCTCATCCTCAGCACCTTTCCTCTCCACCACTGCTCCTCATCCTCAGCACCTTTCCTCTCCACTCCTCCTCATTCTCAGCACATTTCCTCTCCATCACTCCTCCCCATCGTCAGCACCTTTCCTCACCACCACTCCTCCCCATCCTCAGCACCTTTTCTCTCCACCACTCCTCCCCATCCTCAGCACCTTTCCTCTCCACCACTCCTCCCCATCCTCAGCACCTTTCCTCCCCATCTTTCCTTGCCACCACTCCTCCCCATCTTCCGCACCTTTCCTCTCCACCACTCCTCCTCAGCACCTTTCCTCTCCACCACTCCTCCCCATCCTCAGCACCTTTCCTCTCCACCACTCCTCCCCATCCTCAGCACCTTTCCTCACCACCACTCCCCCCCATCCTCAGCACTTTTCCTCACCACCACTCCTCCCCATCCTCAGCACCTTTCCTTTCCACCACTCCTCCCCATCCTCAGCACCTTTCTTCTCCCCATTCCTCCCCATCCTCAGCACCTTTCCTCGCCACCACTCCTCCCCATCCTCAGCACTTTATCTCACCAACATCTCCCTTTTCTTTCTGTCTCTCCCACTCTTCTTACACCTGGTGCCTCCTCTCATATTCTTCCTCCAACCATCCACCTCCCTCTGAACTGCTCTATGTCCACATCACACTGACCTGATCTCTGACCCCTGCAACCTCTACTCCTGAAAGAATCCTACACTACAGTCCTCTATCACCCACCCAGCACCCATATCAAGGAATTCACCCTTAACCCCCCCCCCCTTGTCCCCTTTTAAAGTTGGTCTTTTTTACCACCCAGCAAACCATTTTAAATACCCAGAGAGGGATCCATACATTTCTCCACTCCACCCCTTTGCCCCTCCAACCATAGGCAGATTCAGGTACCCCCCTGTCATTAAAGAGATTTTATTTTATTCAAAACAACACAGGGTGCCTGCTGCAATGCTTGTCACATTGACAATGTGCCCAGTTCATTCTCTCCATTCCACTTACCCACTCTGCTCTACCTCTGCCCACCTGCAGTGCTGGGATCCCTGTTCACCAATCCTCCACCTAATTACTTGATGTAGGATGTGATTGATTTCAGCGGTCCACCATCAATTAAATTATTCCTGCCCTTTAAATATGACCTAAACAGGACTCCTTACACAGCATTCTCCTGATGAAATGACCGGCAGTTAAGGATGAGAAACACGTTAGAGGTTCAGCATGTCCACAAGACTCCTGAAAGAAAGAAATCCTCTTTACGTACCCACAAGTGGCTCCCCTGGGTGGCAATTGATGTTTACAGCATTAAAGGTACACAACCCTTTGTGTAGCCTTTCCACAATAGACATTCCTAATCCCAGCGAGACAATAAGATGTCACTGACCAAACCACAATACAGGTGGATTGAAGCCCAGCGGTAATCTACACTCATTACAGTGAAGTAACCAAGGAGCAAGTGAATTGCATTGCACTATTTCACAGCTCAGCGCTATACAGAGATAGAAGTGCTACAGCCAACTGGGGATTGAGATAATCTGCACCAGGTGAATCATTTTGTCCAGAAAGCTCCTGGATATCACAGCGCGGCACATAGCCACACTGTTATGGAGCCGCTAATGAGATACTGTTAAACAATCAAGTTTGCTACTTCCCAAAAAGGCTGACCAGCCACCCAGTGAATGCTCGATATATGCATGTACTTTCAATCAACAAGTACAATTGTGTGGAAGTCCTATTCAGGTCAACTATATATACAGACCCCTAACCATTCAATATTAATTTGGTATTTCTGACAGAAAGATTGCTACATTTTTTTAATCTTAATACATGCAATCACGATTGCTATACAGCTCTATAGATATAAATGTTATAAGAGGTAGTAATTAATTTTTCAGAGGTAAGAAAAGTTTTTTATAAACACTAATTTGTCTATGAAAGGTCATCTTGTTTTTATGTATATATATATATATATATATATATATATATACATAATCAAGCTGGGTCCGGCACTCAATAAACAGTACAATTACCCCGGTGTCCTGATCCAAAAACGGTATTCACCGCTGGTATAGACTTCTGGAAGGAACGGCACTCAGAGGCTTTTTTTATGCAGCAAGCGTGTATTAAAAATTCAATAATACATCAGTGTATCAACGTTTCGGTGCCGACACGCACCGTCATCAGGATATGATGCATAGTACAAACATATAATAATAATAATAATAATAATAATAATAATAATAATATGTGTTTGTCTTTATATGTTTGTACTATGCATCATATCCTGACGACAGTGCGTGTCGGCACCGAAACGTTGATACACTGATGTATTATTGAATTTTTAATACACGCTTGCTGCATAAAAAAAGCCTCTGAGTGCCGTTCCTTCCAGAAGTCTATATATATATATATATATATATATAACTTGAGCTCATTTAACAGTATCTCATTAGCGGCTCCATAACAGTGTGGCTATGTGCCGTGTTGTGTTTGGGCCCCCACAAAATGAAGCTACCAATGGGCTTAAGGCACAAGCTAACAGCTAGCTCTTCACTAGTGGCAAGTTGTTATCATCATTATTATCAACCTCATCCTCACCCTCCTGAGGTGTAAAAATCATCACACAATATTAATTCATTCCTGCTGAAATCCACCATTACAGAAGTACTTTGATGTAATTGCCAGTAAATTCCTTGTTGAATTCCTAACTAATTTTGATGAACATTATCTTTTCCACATTTTGAGGAAGCAACCTCTTACGCTGATCACTGACAAGGTTGCTGGCTATGCTGAAAACTCTGAGTACACACTGGAGGATGGGCAGCTCAAGTAATGCACAAGCAGTTTGTAAAAGGGCCTCCAAATTGCTTTTTTTCCTACCAGTGCTCAAAGGGACTCTGTGACATGCTTATTTGTATTGTTCATTTTAATAATTTCCCACCATTCGTTGGATGTTGACTGATATGGGGGGAGTTACGGTAGAGGTGTCACTAATTTTGGGCAATTCTTTTATACCTGACCACATGTCAAAGTGCTGTGTTGACATGTCTGCATCACCATTGGGTATCTTGGGATAGCCATCTTTTACTCCATACTCCATTCAAAGGCACCAAATCTCTTGGCTTTCTAAAACCCTAATACTTATTTTAGTGGTGTCTGCTAAGGCAGATACTATATGTTTATATATTATGTACATGTCCTATATTGACTTGAACTGCAAGTAACTGTTCTCATGTTTTGCTTATTTGTTAATGTACTCCATAACTGGGTGCTGCGGATATCTTGTGGTGCTATATAAATAAAAGATAATACTAATAATAATAATTATCATAATAATAAATTTAGGATTCTGCACAGTCGCCAAAATGTGGTGATCTGATTTCAATATATTGACAACCCTTGGAACCTAGTGAAGCAAATAAAGGACTTGGGGCCTTAGTCAACATGCAACTCATCTGAGATGTGATCGCATCTGGCTGACTTTCATGTCAATGCGCAAGTGCAGGCCCCAATCTGCGCATGTGTGGGACGGCTGATGTGATCAAATCAAATTGATGCCAACGCCTCTGTATGATTGACAAGCAGAGGCTTTTGTGGGGCGGTTGGGGGCAGTGACGTGGTGTTGCAGGGGCCATGACACAGCATTGTGGGGGGTGGCATCGGAAATGTTGGCAGTTTCGGGCAGCTGCGCAACATCACATGCGGCCGCTGTGATGAGGAAAATGGCAGCAGCCCGACTGCCTTCATAGCCAGGCTGCACTTGCAGGGGGCTTCCCTTATTAAGCAAAGCAATTGAATTGCGATCACATCGCTGGTCACGGCTTGGCGGCCCCAGCATGCATACAAGCCAGATGCAGTTTTGTTAATTTAGCAAAACTGCAACTGAAGCTGAATCAGGTCCCTGATCTACACGTCTGACATACTTAGCAAAGTTGCTTTGTTTCATCTCCTCCTTCAATTTCTCAAGCTGATTTTCCAGAAGTCTAATTAGGGGAATCACTTGACTCAATCTAGCAGTGTCTGAACTCAATTCACAGGTGGCTACAGTACTTTGAAGATGTGTTTGTCTCAGGCTTATTTTTTAAAAGGAAATACATGAGTTTATGGGCACAGTCATGTGTCTGAGAGGGTGCAAAACATTTGCACCATCTGATGCAAAGAGTTGGCATGCTCACGGGTAGTTCTGAATTTGAGTGGAAAAGCAATATTACATTTTGCAAGGCATTATCATTTAAATGAGCTAGCAGCAGTAAAGATTTCACATTTCGGGGGGAATGTAATAGGGTATGAGAATCAGAAAGTGAGAGATTTTGGGAGAATTCTCCTGTTTTTTAAAGTGGCAATCATTTACACGGCAAAATAAAACTGGTTTTGCCATGTAAATGATAGCCCCTTTAAAAAAAAAATGAAACCCTCTCACTTTCTGATTCTCACACCCTACTACATTCCACCCTTTATGTGCAAAAAAACCTTGAAATGTTCAGTTGGTCAGATGTGACGCAAACCCAACCTTATTCCTATACTTAAAGGAAATCACTTCTACAGTAGGTGATCTTCAAGTAAACAAAAAAAGTCCCCACTAACTCTAATTTAATGTAATATACAGTAAAAGTCACTATATTCAACAGTATTTTAGGATAAAACATAAAAAGTTTAAATAAATTAAGATGTACTCCTTAAAACAAATAGGTTGGACTTTATAGTTATATTTTCACTACTGACACCATGACTTCCCACAAATCTGCAAACATACTTTAGGTACAGTACCCTTTATAGGGGTATTTCTAAAGGCCAGCAAGAGGGAGTAATCATGGAACTGTACATGAGAGAGATTCAGTTTGCAATTGTGCAAATAAAACAGAACTGATCCTCATTTTTATGCTTTTTAAATGACCCCTAACAGTTTGAACACTTTGAATATAAACATGGCTAGATATATTAGACTGACTTTAAAAAGCATAATAAAAAAATCTTGTCCAAACACAAATATTCACCAGCCGCTGGGCCAAATGGCATCTCTATGCTAAATTATATATATATATATATATATATATATATATATACTCTGTATATATTTCTATTATTCATGTAACAATTTGAACTAATTAAGCCCTCAATGTTTTCTATGTTTCAATAAGATCCATCATTTAGATATTAAATTTTGCAAATGTGAAACATGTAGCTTTCAGGACACAACACGATAGCATAGACATATGCAAATACCTTTGCCATAAATGTGTATGATATTAAATATTAATCTTTTAATTTTGTAAAATGCAAAGAAAAGGTTATTATCTTTTAAAATGTAATTACACATTCAATCGACTTATTCATGCATAAGGGAAGACATGACCCTTGATGTCACCTTAGTTTTTATCTTGTATTACTTTTAAATTAATATAGCAGTTACTCTAGATAGGAAAAAAAAATTTATTCATCCGTAGTCTGTATTTTTTTTCCTTCCAGGCTATTCTCCACATAGAACAGTCACTAATAAGACACGTTGTATAACATTATAATGTAAAATGTTAGATTCATCAGTTTTGTACAGGTACATGGCTCACATTCATATGTGTTGAATTTATTGGTGCATGTTCTCCTACAGCTTCTGGGAAATATATTACTTTATAATTTTGTCCTCCATTTTTGTCTTTTAGCCTTATCACAACCTTGTACTCTCTACATTAGGTACAATTGTATCCACAGCATATTTTGGGCTGGATGTAATGGCTTATGAGACGGCCAGAGCTCTGAAACTCCAGCCGTCTTGCAAGCCATTACATCCGGCCTTTTGTGTTATTGCACCCATGACAAAATAAAAAATGCCTCAAGAGAAAAATACAAGAAGTAAAAGCAGATAAGAAAGCAAGTAATGTAATGCAATAAGGCAATCTGTGTAATAAAGGCTTCAAGGGATGTTTGTACAAGTCATTAAGTGGTTTGGAGAATAGTCTAACAACTGATCTTTAATATACATTTAACAGAAAATATCATTGTCTAGTTTTGTGAATGGCAAACAGGTTCCGAACAATTGACATAAAAAAGACATATACACTTATGGAAATTATATTTGAAAATTGAATGAATAAGTGATACAGTATAATTAGCAAAGAATAACAATTACTAGGTAAGTAAGAAATATGGAGCTCTATATGCTATTTATAATGTTGTCATCTTACAGAGTTGTTGAGACATCCACGGGTCTTGGGTATGGTAAGTGGATTGGCCAAATCCAGGAGTCATTTAATATCTTAATGTAAAATAGTATGCACAGCTACTAACAACAGAACATTTTAAAAGTTCCTTGTAGCCTATTTCTATTAGAATACCGCTCATAATAAGAATCCTCTACCTTTTCTAACCATTACTCTAGTAGTTGGGTAGTAGTAAATCACAGTCAAAGTGTTAAATAAAAATGTACTTTAAAAGGTCTGGTTTTCACTGTCTCTATAGTTCTCCCCTCCCATCCTCAGACTCAGATTTTGGTCTTTTATGCATCTTCTGCTATATTGCTTGGCTAAAAGGATCACTAACCCATAAATAAGAATTGGTGTTATATAGTCTAATTTTAATCCCCTTACTCCCTTTGTAGAAGCCTTATAGTTAGGCAGGGCAGCCATCACGGGGGGACTGTGGGGACTGGAGTCCTGGGCCCTTACGGAGAGGGGGGCCCTCCCCTGGCTAATACCACCAATACCTGGAGCGGTCACCAGGCTGCACAACAACAGCGGGCCAATGCACAGGGAGGTCATCTTAAAAGAAGCCTTCACTGTGCATAAGTTCTCTGTGAATTGTTCCTGCAGATCTGCAAAGCTCCACCTATATGTAACATCACCATGTGTGACATCCCATAGGGTTGGAACGGTGTTGTAGAATCTTTTTTTTTTTTTTTTTGAGGGGGGCCCTGTCTATTTTGTCAGTTCTGGGCCCCACAATATCTGATGGCAGCCATGTAGTTAGGACATAATAGAATAACTTGCTGACGAAAAGCTACTGTAATTCACTTTTGATCACGGAGATAACTGAAAGATACCTTTATTCTAAGTTGAGAAGAGAACTTGATCTACTATTCTAGAAGGGGGTGTTTTATAACATATTCAAGAGTAACCTGACCAATCTAATATTTTTTTACTTTTTTATGAAAGGAAATGAAGCATGTCTTGTTAGGTGACAAATAGACATGTGCACAGAAAGATTTTATTTTTATTTTTCACACTGAAAACAACATTATTTTTTTAGCCTGTTTTATTTATAGACCTTTAATACAACAAAGCATGTTTGGGTTCAACCTCAACTCCTATAGTTTACTAATCCTCATACAGTTCTGTTCCTTCAAGAAAACTATCCTGAACCTGAAAAAGAACCTACTGTATAGAGAAATAATTTTTAAACTGTGTGCCTAAGCACCCTGGGGTGCCTCAGTGCACTTGCAGGGGTGACTATGATTGTAGGACCAATTCATATTATTTATGGTTAATGTAATAATCAAAACCGGTGCTGGTGGCTGCTAACCATATAATATGTGGACAAACAGAAGCAAATCTTGTCCCTTGCCACACAATTGAACCTACTGTAAAGGTGTGTACACATGGTGAGATTCGGGCTAACCCCGATTCTCACTGTGCGATAGAGACTAGATAGTCAAAATTGACTTGCCTTCACAGTCTATTTAGGTTTGTAATACCAACCTCGCAGGACCACGCATCGGTATCACATCAGGATCGCAAGGTGACTTTGCGATCTGCACTAACTTTTCTTGCGATTTTGACTATATAGAAAAAATCTTACCGTGTGTACACACCTTAAGGTAAGGCTAGTAATTCAGGGCGTAATTCAGACCTTATCGTAGCAGTACATTTGTTAGCAGTTGGGCAAAACCATGTGCACTGCAGTGGGGGCAGGTATAGCATGTGCAGAGAGAGTTAGATTTGGGTGGGGTGTGTTCAAACTGAAATCTAAATAACAGTGTAAAAATAAAGCAGCCAGTATTTACTCTGCACAGAAACAAAATAACCCACCCAAATCTAACTCTCTCTGCAAATGTTATATCTGCCACAACTGCAGTGCACATGGTTTTGCACAACTACTAATTTGCTGCTACGATCAACTCTGAATTACCCCCACCGTACTGTATAAACACAGTTTACTTAATTTAATATATCTTTCTACATTTCTCAATAAGAAACTGTTGGCCTAGGGATGCAGTGAAGAAAATTCTCACATTCTAGAGTGCCGTGTACAAAAGTTTGGGAACCACTGGTATAGAGTAGAGATGAGCGGGTTCGGTTCTCAGATAGTGATGAGCGGGTTCGGTTTCTCGGAAACCGAACCCCCCCGAACTTCACGCTTTTTACACGGGTCCGAGGCAGACTCGGATCTTCCCGCCTTGCTCGGCTAACCCGAGCGCGCCCGAACGTCATCATCCCGCTGTCGGATTCTCGCGAGGCTCGTATTCTATCGCGAGACTCGGATTCTATATAAGGAGCCGCGCGTCGCCGCTATTTTCACTCGTGCATTGAGATTGATAGGGAGAGGACGTGGCTGGCATCCTCTCCGTTTAGATAGGGAGTGAGACACTTGATTTACTGGAGCATTAGGAGTACTCAGAGAGTGCAGAGTTTTGCTGATAGTTATACTAGTGACCACCAGTTTTATTTATTATTTAATATAATCCGTTCTCTGCCTGAAAAAAAAACGATACACAGTCACATACCATATCTGTGCTCAGCCTCAGTGTGCTGCATGATAATATCATCTATGTATATCTGACTGTGCTGAGTAGTGCTCACTGCTCACACAGCTTAATTGTGGGGGAGACTGGGGAGCAGTTATAGCAGGAGTACATATTTAACAGTGCACACTTTTGCTGCCAGAGTGCCAGTGTGACTGACCAGCAGTGACCACCAGTATATTGTCTGCCTGAAAAAGTTAAACACTCGTGTGATGTTTTTTTATTTTATTCTATAAACGCATTCTGCTGACAGTGTCCAGCAGGTCCGTCATTCATTATATTTCTATCTTCTTCATACTAGTAGTTTAGGAGTCTGCAGTGCTGACAGTGTCCAGCAGGTCCGTCATTATACAATATATACCTGTCCTGCAGTAGTGATATATATATATATATTTTATATCATTATCATCCAGTCTATACTAGCAGACGCAGTACGGTAGTCCACGGCTGTAGCTACCTCTGTGTCGGCAGTCGCTCGTCCATAATTGTATACCTACCTGTGGTGGGTTTTTTTTTTCTATCTTCTTCATACTAGTAGTTTAGGAGTCTGCAGTGCTGACAGTGTCCAGCAGGTCCGTCATTATACAATATATACCTGTCCTGCAGTAGTGATATATATATATTTTTTATATCATTATCATCCAGTCTATACTAGCAGACACAGTACGGTAGTCCACGGCTGTAGCTACCTCTGTGTCGGCAGTCGCTCGTCCATAATTGTATACCTACCTGTGGTGGTTTTTTTTTTTTCTATCTTCTTCATACTAGTAGTTTAGGAGTCTGCAGTGCTGACAGTGTCCAGCAGGTCCGTCATTATACAATATATACCTGTCCTGCAGTAGTTATATATATATATATATATATATATATATATTTTATATCATTATCATCCAGTCTATACTAGCAGACGCAGTACGGTAGTCCACGGCTGTAGCTACCTCTGTGTCGGCAGTCGCTCCTCCATAATTGTATACCTACCTGTGGTGGGTTTTTTTTTTTCTATCTTCTTCATACTAGTAGTTTAGGAGTCTGCAGTGCTGACAGTGTCCAGCAGGTCCGTCATTATACAATATATACCTGTCCTGCAGTAGTGATATATATATATATTTTTTATATCATTATCATCCAGTCTATACTAGCAGACGCAGTACGGTAGTCCACGGCTGTAGCTACCTCTGTGTCGGCAGTCGCTCGTCCATAATTGTATACCTACCTGTGGTGGTTTTTTTTTTTTCTATCTTCTTCATACTAGTAGTTTAGGAGTCTGCAATGCTGACAGTGTCCAGCAGGTCCGTCATTATACAATATATACCTGTCCTGCAGTAGTGATATATATATATATTTTATATCATTATCATCCAGTCTATACTAGCAGACGCAGTACGGTAGTCCACGGCTGTAGCTACCTCTGTGTCGGCACTGGCAGTCGCTCGTCCATAATTGTATACCTACCTGTGGTGGTTTTTTTTTTCTATCTTCTTCATACTAGTAGTTTAGGAGTCTGCAGTGCTGACAGTGTCCAGAAGGTCCGTCATTATACAATATATACCTGTCCTGCAGTAGTGATATATATATATTTTTTATATCATTATCATCCAGTCTATACTAGCAGACGCAGTACGGTAGTCCACGGCTGTAGCTACCTCTGTGTCGGCACTGGCAGTCGCTCGTCCATAATTGTATACCTACCTGTGGTGGGTTTTTTTTTCTATCTTCTTCATACTAGTAGTTTAGGAGTCTGCAGTGCTGACAGTGTCCAGCAGGTCCGTCATTATATAATATATACCTGTCCTGCAGTAGTGATATATATATATTTTTTATATCATTATCATCCAGTCTATACTAGCAGACGCAGTACGGTAGTCCACGGCTGTAGCTACCTCTGTGTCGGCACTGGCAGTCGCTCGTCCATAATTGTATACCTACCTGTGGTGGTTTTTTTTTTTCTATCTTCTTCATACTAGTAGTTTAGGAGTCTGCAGTGCTGACAGTGTCCAGCAGGTCCGTCATTATACAATATATACCTGTCCTGCAGTAGTGATATATATATATTTTTTATATCATTATCATCCAGTCTATACTAGCAGACGCAGTACGGTAGTCCACGGCTGTAGCTACCTCTGTGTCGGCAGTCGCTCGTCATCCATAAGTATACTAGTATCCATCCATCTCCATTGTTTACCTGAGGTGCCTTTTAGTTGTGCCTATTAAAATATGGAGAACAAAAATGTTGAGGTTCCAAAAATAGGGAAAGATCAAGATCCACTTCCACCTCGTGCTGAAGCTGCTGCCACTAGTCATGGCCGAGACGATGAAATGCCATCAACGTCGTCTGCCAAGGCCGATGCCCAATGTCATAGTACAGAGCATGTAAAATCCAAAACACCAAATATCAGTAAAAAAAGGACTCAAAAATCTAAAATAAAACCGTCGGAGGAGAAGCGTAAACTTGCCAATATGCCATTTACCACACGGAGTGGCAAGGAACGGCTGAGGCCCTGGCCTATGTTCATGGCTAGTGGTTCAGCTTCACATGAGGATGGAAGCACTCAGCCTCTCGCTAGAAAAATAAAAAAGACTTAAGCTGGCAAAAGCACAGCAAAGAACTGTGCGTTCTTCGAAATCACAAATCCACAAGGAGAGTCCAATTGTGTCGGTTGCGATGCCTGACCTTCCCAACACTGGACGTGAAGAGCATGCGCCTTCCACCATTTGCACGCCCCCTGCAAGTGCTGGAAGGAGCACCCGCAGTCCAGTTCCTGATAGTCAGATTGAAGATGTCAGTGTTGAAGTACACCAGGATGAGGAGGATATGGGTGTTGCTGGCGCTGGGGAGGAAATTGACCAGGAGGATTCTGATGGTGAGGTGGTTTGTTTAAGTCAGGCACCCGGGGAGACACCTGTTGTCCGTGGGAGGAATATGGCCATTGACATGCCTGGTGAAAATACCCAAAAAATCAGCTCTTCAGTGTGGAAGTATTTCAACAGAAATGCGGACAACATTTGTCAAGCCGTGTGTTGCCTTTGTGAAGCTGTAATAAGTAGGGGTAAGGACGTTAACCACCTCGGAACATCCTCCCTTATACGTCACCTGCAGCGCATTCATCATAAGTCAGTGACAAGTTCAAAAACTTTGGGCGACAGCGGAAGCAGTCCACTGACCAGTAAATCTCTTCCTCTTGTAACCAAGCTCACGCAAACCACCCCACCAACTCCCTCAGTGTCAATTTCCTCCTTCCCCAGGAATGCCAATAGTCCTGCAGGCCATGTCACTGGCAATTCTGATGAGTCCTCTCCTGCCTGGGATTCCTCCGATGCATCCTTGTGTGTAACGCCTACTGCTGCTGGCGCTGCTGTTGTTGCTGCTGGGAGTCGATGGTCATCCCAGAGGGGAAGTCGTAAGACCACTTTTACTACTTCCACCAAGCAATTGACTGTCCAACAGTCCTTTGCGAGGAAGATGAAATATCACAGCAGTCATCCTGCTGCAAAGCGGATAACTGAGGCCTTGGCATCCTGGGCGGTGAGAAACGTGGTTCCGGTATCCATCATTACTGCAGAGCCAACTAGAGACTTGTTGGAGGTACTGTGTCCCCGGTACCAAATACCATCTAGGTTCCATTTCTCTAGGCAGGCGATACCGAAAATGTACACAGACCTCAGAAAAAGACTCACCAGTGTCCTAAAAAATGCAGTTGTACCCAATGTCAACTTAACCACGGACATGTGGACAAGTGGAGCAGGGCAGACTCAGGACTATATGACTGTGACAGCCCACTGGGTAGATGTATTGACTCCCGCCGCAAGAACAGCAGCGGCGGCACCAGTAGCAGCATCTCGCAAACGCCAACTCTTTCCTAGGCAGGCTACGCTTTGTATCACCGCTTTCCAGAATACGCACACAGCTGAAAACCTCTTACGGCAACTGAGGAAGATCATCGCAGAATGGCTTACCCCAATTGGACTCTCCTGTGGATTTGTGGCATCGGACAACGCCAGCAATATTGTGTGTGCATTAAATCTGGGCAAATTCCAGAACGTCCCATGTTTTGCACATACCTTGAATTTGGTGGTGCAGAATTATTTAAAAAACGAGAGGGGCGTGCAAGAGATGCTGTCGGTGGCCAGAAGAATTCGTCACACTTTCGGCGTACAGGCACCACGTACAGAAGACTGGAGCACCACCAAAAACGCCTGAACCTGCCCTGCCATCATCTGAAGCAAGAAGTGGTAACGAGGTGGAATTCAACCCTCTATATGCTTCAGAGGTTGGAGGAGCAGCAAAAGGCCATTCAAGCCTATACAACTGAGCACGATATAGGAGGTGGAATGCACCTGTCTCAAGCGCAGTGGAGAATGATTTCAACGTTGTGCAAGGTTCTGCAACCTTTTGAACTTGCCACACGTGAAGTCAGTTCAGACACTGCCAGCCTGAGTCAGGTCATTCCCCTCATCAGGCTTTTGCAGAAGAAGCTGGAGACATTGAAGGAGGAGCTAACACAGAGCAATTCCGCTAGGCATGTGGGACTTGTGGATGGAGCCCTTAATTCGCTTAACAAGGATTCACGGGTGGTCAATCTGTTGAAATCAGAGCACTACATTTTGGCCACCGTGCTCGATCCTAGATTTAAAACCTACCTTGGATCTCTCTTTCCGGCAGACACAAGTCTGCTGGGGTTCAAAGAACTGCTGGTGAGAAAATTGTCAAGTCAAGCGGAACGCGACCTGTCAACATCTCCTCCTTCACATTCTCCCGCAACTGGGGGTGCGAGGAAAAGGCTCAGAATTCCGAGCCCACCCGCTGGCGGTGATGCAGGGCAGTCTGGAGCGACTGCTGATGCTGACATCTGGTCCGGACTGAAGGCACAAAAAAATATAGAAAAGATTGTCTCTTGGTTGGCGCACAAAAGGAGAAAAAGATTAATCAATCTAAAATTTAACTTTTAATAATAATCAATTAAAATTGATGTGAAATATATGTGAAAAAATACTTTATTAATAAAGAGATGTCATATCTTATTAAAAATATTCACTGTGTGTCACTTGTTGTATTTCCATTTATGGTAGTATTGTTATTCTAAGGATCCGGACCACTCGTAACAGTCTGAAAATTCCCAATATAAATAGACAGGAGTCCAAAAGATTACTATAATTACCTGCAATTTTTCAAGTAATATGCCTCTAAGTAGAGAGCCTGAAAGGGGGCTTGTGTGGAATAAAGAGTTCCCTGTATTTCTATCTGACCTTAATTTAGGTATAATACATTCAAGTCTCCTTTCCACATTGTTACTGATTTGTTACAAAAAAGAAATGCACTTTTAATACAGTACCATTTATCTGATACCCCCGTCCTGTGATTTCTCATACAGGATTATTACTTGCATGTTAACATTACCAGGCTGAGTTGTTAAAAGAAAACACACTATGACAAATTGGACCATACAATGTTGCAGTTCCCTTTTACATTGGCACTGCACTGTAACTGTTGTAAAGTGGGACAGGTTGGTATATATAATGTGCTTGTATTCAGCTTCACAAACGTGTCACTAACAGTTTAATCCCACTGTATTGTTGATAAGGAGCCACTGAGAATAGAGAGTTACCACAGTATTTGGTAGCATATGGCTATAATTTTACACATATGCCGTGTTATTATCATGTGCCACATATATGGTGCAGTATTTATAATATGATTAATTTCTCCTATGTATCTCACAAAGTAGAAGCAAAAGATCACTGAGACCTATATAATGAATTGTGTCTCTATTAATCGTGCGGCTGTTTCTGCACAATTGAACCACCACCAGCGTGTCTCTACAGCAGTTGTTTAGTACGAATGTAGCCTATATTGCACTGATTCACTGTGAGTGTCAGTGCATATTATCATACAATTGTTTCTATTGTGTATATGTTTGAATCACCATTATCACATGCCCGTAGCGACTAATTGATGGTTTAATGGTGTATAGCTATCAATTCGTACATATACTGTCTCATGCACTATTGATAATATAATTAATTTCTCATGTGTTTCTCACAGAGTAAAGGCACAGGACCACTGAAACATGTATAATGTGTTATATCTGCATACATTCATGCAGCCGTGTGTAGTTTAATCAGCATATCACTGTAACAGCTGTTTAAATGTGGTCTGTACTGATTCTCCTAAATTCAATACTGTGAGTATTAGTACTTGTATACATGTATTGCTTCTATTGCATGTGTGTTTAGATCGCCGTCAGCACCTCATGCAGCCGTGTGGTTGTTTAATCAGCGTATCCCTGCAACAGCTGTTTAAATGTGGTCTGTACTGATTCTCCTAAATTCAATACTGTCAGTATTAGTACTTGTATACATGTATTGCTTCTATTGCATGTGTGTTTAGATCGCCGTCAGCACCTCACTTTAGCGGCTATTGATACGTATGTGGCATGTATCGTATTGGTTCACAGAGGCTCATTGCTAACGGCGTCCATACACATTTCTCCTGCTGCATATCTGTGTGGCTCTCTTAATTAATGGTTCCCTCGACTCTCTCCTTATCTAACTAAAATAGTGGTCCATCAGTACGAGTGATCCTAATCCTGTTACATATAACTGTTAACTATTTTCCATTTTAACAAGTGATTTCAACATTTTGCAGTGAATATAGCAGGCAAATTCATGCCGCTCTGAAACGCCACCCAACGTGCACGTTTCACATCAGCTTCCTCAGGGCAAACACGATTGTCCTAACGAGGATGGCTATAAAGGGGAGATCAGCCAATCATTTCAAATTATCTTGTGACGTGATCGCATGCCACGTCATCTCTACCTGTGCTCATACTGACACCGTAATTCAGGATACATGGCTCCTTACACTGAACATGTTGGTACCTGATAAACAGTGCTTAGTGCTTCATAATAACCCAGACAAAAATAATGAACCCCACCATAAATAAATTTGGAGGTATATTATTTAGGTATGATAATAGAGAGGTTTTTTACTTACTTTGGGAGATATCAATCATTATATACTATGATGTATAATTAATATAATCTGATATACCAAAAAAGAATAGGAAGGAACACCTAATAATTTTATTAAATGATACATTGAAGACTGGTGCTCAGTCCGTGTTAATGTCATATACATGTACTTGTATGATATGAGTGAAATATATATAGTAAGTACTTAGCCGAAATTCATAAAAAAGTTTTGTGATGATAATAAAGAGGTCTTTTGCTTGCTTTAAGGGATATCAATCATTGTATGCTATGATGTATAAATTCCCATATTTGATATCGTCTAATATACTGAGAAGAAATAAGAAAGGGCATGTAAGAATATAATTTTTGATGCTCAGTCCGTGTTAATGCCACATGAAAGTGCTTGGTGATGTAAGTGAGATATATATAAGTGAATCATCTGTGATGTGTTGAAAATGTGATATGGACATAATAATTTATATATGAAATAATAAAAAGATGAAGAAATAAAAATAAATATGGTGAACCGTGAATAGTGAAAAAATAAAGTGAAAAAATAAAGAAGAAAATGGGGTGTGCATTCTGCACACAACATATATAGGTGGAAAGCGTGTAAATAATTAAATGTGGAATTAAGTGAAAAAATATTGTATTATATTATGCATAACTATGCTGCTGTATATTATGTAATAATTACGACATCCTTAGGGTTACTATAAACAGGGCACTGCTCCTGATATGTGACGGGTTGTGTATACATGCAGTTCCCTGTTATAAAAAAAGTGTTTGTTTGTAGAAAAGATATATATGTAGCTAGATTCATATACCTCCTCTTACTTTATTATCTATTAAATGAAAAATTAGTTATACCAGATTAATAATATGCAATAATCAATAAAAATGTAACAATGCAAAGTTCACTTTATATTTCCTTGAACAATCCTCTCATCCTTCCTGCTCAAATAAGTAACTATCAAAATCTTCCAATTTCTGTGATGTATCCAATTATCTCTCTGATACATCTATGAATGAATGGGTGAATACTTCAAGATAGAGAATCATTTTGTCATCTTTAAGAATTTTATGTGCATCCCATCTCTCATAATGGTTTGACCTCTAAAGTACTTATTCTATCTGATGTAACTTCTTGTATGCACATATGGGGTCAGGATTGAATATGCATATGGATAGACAGTAGAAGTAAAAAGATACCTCTCTCATATGGAGGGTTCCGGGTAGTCTTGGATGTACATACAAATAAGCTCCGCAGGTAAGTATGATACAGATGGTATGGTATGGCAATGCACACAACATGGTTCCTACCTTTACAAAAAGGCTAGGTAGCTGTTATTTTCATTTAATCCTTTTGGGTGTTGGCAGCCTATCAGAAATATCATTTTGCTCTCAAATCTGAGGAGATCTCCATCTATATCCCCCCCTCGAATGTTTGATTCGAAGTGCCTCATGCCAAAGGCCTGAAGGCCCTTTGGGGTCCCGTTATGAAATTGTAGAAAGTGATTAGCTACTGGAGTCAGAGTTTTAAATTTCAGTTTATCCTGTCTGGCATTCCTGATGCTACCAATATGCTCCAACAATCTTACCTTTAGAGGCCTGATTGTTTTGCCGATATAGATTAAATTACAGGGGCATATCAATTCGTATACCACCCCTGTTGTGGTACAGTCAATATAGCTATTAATCTCCCATTTTCTGCCATACTTATCCCTATATTCTGTTTTGGGGATCATATATTGGCAAGCTTTGCATTGTCTACAACAAAAAGATCCTTTCTTTTGATGTGGGGGTTTCTTTAAAGACGGCAAATGGCTTCTCACCAAGAGGTCCTGCAAATTACGTGATCTCCTCCAACTAATTTGGACTTTATTCTGTAAGATCTCATTCAGATCATCATCTGTTTTTAGGATTGACCAGTGATTCTGTAGAATGGTATTTATTTCGCGCCATTTGTTGTTAAAAGTGCCTATGAATCGTACTGGCTCATCCTTTGCAATTTTGGGCTTAGGGACAAGTAGAGATTCTCTGGAGTATGTTTTAATGTCACGTTTGGCTGTCTTTAGGACCCTATTACTGTATCCCCTCTGTTTCAATCTGTCCACCAGCTGTTGTTCTCTAATGGCAAAATTGGTTGGTTCTGAGCAATTCCTCTTGATGCGTAATAATTCGCCTTTTGGTATTCCTTTGATGGTTTGTCAAAGTCAGAAAAATATCTCTATGCACACTACCATATTTGCACCTCACACAGGTCCGTGCTGCGCATGCGTACGCTCTCCCGTACGTGCGCATACTCACAGTCGCGGGCACCCGCAGGCGCATGGTATGCGTATTTACGGTAGAGTTTATGCGATCGTAGCGTGCGACTCAATCATTACATATTTTCACTAATAATGTATTTTGTAGATCATGGTCCCTTTGATAGATTCTGAAAGTTTGGTTAATATAGAATGTTTATGAACAGAGGAATCCCTCTTTGTTTGATACGAAGGGTCAGACAGGAGTAATACAGTGGTGTTTAGTATCCATCGGAAGAATATTTAATTAGAAATATTCCGGTGTTGGTTTGAAGCAGATCAATCGCTCGTGCGAATAGTTATGGACATAAGAAGTTTATGAACATTTACTTTATTTGCACTTTATTACCCATGCGGCGGGAAACCCAGTTTCCCTCCCACCTGAGCAGTTGGAAATAGTCACAGCCCACCTGTATGAATCAACCTATGACCTTTTGTTATAATGCGAAGCCGAATTCCTGTGTCCAATGAACAATGAGATTGTAGGGACCATTGAATTGTATTGTGTGTGGGGCATAAATAGGCAGGCCGACCATATCCAACTTCACTCTCTTCAACGGTTCTCATTGCTGATAATCGGGAGCTGGATATCGAGGCGCATGCGATCGTTTCCCCTTGTGCGTAAGTTTTCTCCGTAATCATATTGTCTTACTGTGAGCCATCTCTCTCTCCCTCCTCTATCTCTCTCTTATTTTCCCTTTATTGTATTGTATTGTATTGTATTTCCTGTGTAGTTATCTGGTTAGTTGGTTTATGTTATATTGTAGTGTATCATTTGTACTGTGATTCCTTTTGCAAGTATAATAGTTAAAATACATATAATAGGTTTTGGACCCTAAGCCCAGGTATCTGTGTATTCTTTATAGTGTTAAGTATTCTCTGAGCGTCGGTGACGCTCAAGCAGCTTTGTAGTTAATCAGGTTACACCAGGTTGCACTTAAACTCTGTCTCCACACTAAGGTATACTGTGTATCTCATTGTTAAAGGTATAGATATAAAGGTTTTAACGTTGTAAGCGTCTGCACCGCTGGTGATCTCCTCGTGGTCCCGAGCGTACGCTACGCTATAGCGAATCATTACGTTAGTCGGCAGCCAATAGCGTGCCTGCCTGTGATCACTGGGCCGTAAGCGAACGTGACGCTTGAGCGTCTCGACTACGGTTGAGCGATCGCTACACAACTTGCGTACCCTTACGGTACTTCTTACGTAGATAGCGTATAGTGTTCTTAGACCTCTTAAAGTGTTTTATATACGATAAATATTTAGCTTTATCAATTGGCGGCTCGCCCGTCCTTCACATATCTGCACTAGGTAGATCAGCAGTCATTATCCCTCAGCAAAGGGCGGGAGGTTGTATCCCTCGTAGTGCTGACAGGATAAGCGTCTGCTTCGCTTAGGTAAAGAGTGCTGAAGGAATCCGGGAACCGGAGGTAAGAACAAAACGCTAGTGTCTTTTAAAACTGTTTATTTTTCTGTCTTGCGTACACACGCACGCACACATATATATATCTGCATTTCTTTTTCTTTTTCATTTTCGTATATCACTCTCCTGTCTGCCAGTTTTATAGTTGATAGAAGTGCTAAAAGAGAGTTGCCGTTATTTCATAGTTTAAGAATAGATAACATAGTTAAAGGATAGACAAACACACAGTTTTGCCTGGGAGATAAGGCAAAGTCAGTGTGTTGTGTGGTAGATGATCAAGGATCATCTACATTGATAAAAGTATAAATTGTGTTACGGTGGATCTTTGCTTTGCGTATACGTGTCTATAACAAAGACCTGCGTACGCAATCCAAAGGCCGACGCACGCAGCGTATATTACGCAACGGAGCGTCCGGTTACGCCCACGTAGCTCAAGTCACGATAAGTTGATTTTTAACGCAAAGCGATAAATAACGCAAAGCGATAAATAACGCGAGGCGAGAAATAACGCAAGTCTATTTTTGGGTGTCCGAAATTTAATTAACAGATCCTGCTCCTAATTGGTAACACACCTGATCTAAAGAAAAATTTCTGCGCAGAAATAGAAATAGAAACAAAAGTGTACATGTGATGAGTGAGTGTTTTTACAATTTTTAAAGGTTGAACCACAAGAAAAGTCGAGTACTCGTGAGGTACATGCGTGTAAGTGACGTGCACGGTGGCTAGGGAGGCATCTCTGGTTAAATATACAATTTTGAGCATTAGAGTATAGCAGACCAGGAGGTCATACTGTAACAAGACCAGGAGGTCATAACAGACCAGGAGGTCCAGGTACAGCCGACAAGGAAGTCCGCTATACAGTTCACAGGCACAACACCGAAAAGGGTTGGTGCAACACCCATATAGGCCATATAAGCTCTGGCTGAAGGAATTCGCAGTCGTAAGTTTCGATTCCATTGGTCTTTCCGTACATAAGCTTAGTTGTTTGTGTACTGAACGACTGGACCGCACGTAAGTGTGTGCAGTAGTTAGTAATCTGACCTAATACCATTAGAGTAAAGGGGTCACAAATGCTATTTGTACACTCTAACGTGATTTGTGTAATTTTTTTTATTTTAAGGGAAGTTTGCTGCTCACTCAGGAACTATCCAGCAACCAATAGTTACTGGAAAGAGTAAGTGTTCTTCGGATAACCCTCGCAGGTTCCAGTAAATAGAGGTTCAGGTCGCAGGGGCCCTAGGTCGAGTACGCCAGCACCATATCGGTGTGATCAGGTCGTATTGGTCGGCGTGGGCGAGTGAGTGGGGTACTCGGTAAACCGCCACCGTCAGCCTATTTTGGACATTTGGTTTTGCGTAAGAGTTGGCTAAATAAAGCAACACTTTCGAACTATGGGGGCCACTTGTTCAGGTAGGGGGCGATCAACCTCGGTTCGGGTTGATTCAGTGGTCCGACCAATTGGGTCGGCCAGGTATATAATGTGTGAGAAATATGGAAGTCACACAGAAACTTTATGTGATGAATGGGAGAGAATGACTGTACATGACGGGGAGAAATTCCCAAGAGTAGGGAGCTTCAGCTCAGAAGTGTTACAAAATTTAAGGAGGAGGATATGTCTCATAAAATCAACAAAGAGACGAATCCAGCATTATGATTATTTACAGTTGTGGCAACAGGAAGGTGAGATACAGAGAGGTTTGGCTCAGGCGGCAGGATCTGGCTCTAACAGAAAACTGATTGCCACGGCCCCACCGCCACCATATATATCAGGAGAGAAGTTGATTGTGGAGAAAGACGCACTAAGGTGTAACACAAAATCACTTAGTAACTGTGTAAATGTTAATGATAATGTTAACCCATTAACCCATGCAAGTATTAACCCGTGCAAGTTGTACCCTGTTTTGAACTTTCCTCAGGAGTGTGATCAAGAGGACGAATCGGCAACGATTTCAGCGCTCTCTCTAGCAGCCACCATAGCAGAGACCACAGTAGGCACAGCTCCACCCACGAGATTAGTAAAGGCCCCTAGCGGAGGGATAGGTGAGGTCGTATCAACTGGTAAGTACGGCACCATGCATTATGCTGAGACTATTTCACCACAGCCTGTAGAATCTACACAGAATGAGGTTGTTAGAATTACACCTGTTAGAGTAATAGCAGTGCCAAATGGGAAAACAGACGCATCAGGAGCCACTCCCATTAGGAACATTGCCATGTACACCCCATTTTCCCGAATGGAATTAAGGACCATAGTGTCTGAATTTCCTGACCCTAGAAAAGATTTAGTTGCCAGTCAAAAATACATCAGAGACTTAGGTAACACTGTAGAGCCCAACAATAAAGACTGGCAGATATTGCTGAGAGCATGTTTACCCTCAAATGTCGACGCAACTCAATTTTTAGCTGATTGCGGACTAGATCATGATGTACCTCTTACAGATGTGTACAACCAAGATAATGTGAAAAGAATAAACTTGCAGCTAAAAGAGTATTTCCCAGCAGTAGCTAAATGGAATAAGATATTCTCCATTAAACAGAAGGAGTCAGAGACAGCTGCAGAGTATTTTCACAGAGCATTATTAGAAATGGCAAAATACACAGGCATAGAGGACATTAAAACAGACACAAACCATCGGGAAGTAGCAGTATCGGTACTGATGGATGGTTTAAAAGAGTCATTGAAGACTAGGGTACAGACCACGCAACCATGTTGGCGAGGTCTGTCTGTGGCTACTTTGAGAGAGGCTGCTATTGATCACGATAGAAACATCACCAGACACAGGGAACAACAAGGTGATAAATTAATGTCAGTAAGTATACAGGCTCTGACCACAAGGCAGCCTTTGTTTGTATCACCAAATCCTGTGGGTAAGTCAAGTATGGTTACTTGTTATTCTTGTCACAAACAGGGACACAGGGCACGAGATTGTAGAGTAAAGAATCCACGAAACTCATACCAACCCCCTAGACAACGACACGACACACGACATTGGGATCGGGGTCCACAGAAACGGAGTTATGAGCCACATACAGGGGAAACAAAAAGATATCCCCCGAACAGAGACTGGCATGCCTCTGGTAGTTCCCAGCTAACTCCCTCACAAGTAGTTGCTGCCAGCGGGATTCAGGAAGGTCACCATACCCAATAGGGGTGTGGCCATACCTGTAATCTGCAGCCAGTAAAGTTAATTGCCAACCTTGGAAGTGAACCCGAGATCGCAATTAATGTAGCTGGTAAAACTTTAAACTTTCTTGTAGACACAGGGGCGGCCAAGTCAGTGATAAATTCGACAGTGGGCATGAGAACCACTGGTAGGACAATTCCAGCCATGGGAGTAACAGGAGTAGTCCAGCACTACCCTGTTAGCAAACCAGCCGAGATTACAATAGGGCCTTTGCATACCAAGCATTCCTTTTTGCTGGCTGCATCGGCACCAACCAATCTCCTGGGAAGAGACTTACTGTGTAAAATGGGGTGCGTCATTTATTGTACTCCTGAAGGTGTATTCTTAGACATACCTGAGAATCACGCTCAGGAAGTGCGAGACATGTTAGACTCCCCATCAAAATTAATGTCACATACCATTATGACAAATAGGAATCCATCCCAAATAGAAGAGATGACATCTCAGATACCAGAGTCACTTTGGACAAAAGACGGACAAGACACTGGATTAATGGCAAACGTAGCTCCAGTAGTTGTACAAGTAAAAGATGGTAGGATAGCTCCAAAAATCCCACAGTACCCTCTGAAGCCAGAGGTGGAGTTAGGAGTTTACCCAGTAATAGAGCGCTTGCTACAACAGGGCATTCTGGTAAGAACGTCCAGCACTGCTAATAGTCCCATCTTCCCTGTGAAAAAATGTGGGGGGAGGGGTTACAGACTAGTGCAGGATCTAAGGGGGATTAACAAAATAGTTGAGAGTCAGTTCCCCGTAGTGCCAAATCCAGCTGTCATCCTAATGCAAATCCCTCCCACTGCCAAATTTTTCACTGTTATTGACCTCTGCTCCGCTTTCTTTTCGGTACCTCTGCACCCTGACAGCCAATATTTGTTTGCATTTACATACAGAGGAGTCCAATACACGTGGACTCGATTACCCCAAGGTTTCATAGATAGTCCAAGTATATTTTCTCAGGCTTTGCATGATTGTTTACAGTCTTTCCAACCAGACAGTGGATCAGTATTGATACAGTATGTGGACGATTTACTGCTGTGTTCAGATTCACTGGAAGCATCTCTGAAGGATACGAAACAGCTCCTGTTTCATCTTTCAGACACAGGACACAAGGTTTCCAAAGACAAGTTACAATTATGCCAAACTAAGGTAAAATATTTGGGACACTGTCTAACACAAGGACTGAGACACCTGACCGCTGATAGAATCCAAGCAATTAGAGACATGACTCTGCCACAAACCCAGCAACAGATCAGAACGTTTTTAGGAATGTGTGGGTATTGCCGTAATTGGATCCCAGGGTTTTCCATTTTGGCGTTACCTTTGCAGGAAATGGTCTCCTCAAACAAACCTGATAGGATTTCGCATACAGACGAGTCCGAAACAGCATTTGAGAGACTCAAACAGTGCCTAACGCAGGCACCAGCACTAGGTATGCCAGACTATGGGAAACCCTTTGAACTATACGGAACAGAAAGTGCTGGTTGCGCGGCAGGTGTACTAACCCAAAAACACGGTGATGCCAGTAGGCCAGTTGCATACTACAGCGCTCAGCTAGACACGGTAGCGCGATCCCTCCCCACATGCTTGCGAAGCGTTGCTGCGATAGCATTGCTAGTGACAAAAAGCGAAGATGTCGTGCTAGGCCACAACCTCACAATCCATACGCCACATGCAGTATCAGCCTTATTGAATTCTGCCCAAACCAGACACGTCTCATCAGCGAGGTTTACAAGATGGGAATTGGCACTAATGGCCCCCGTAAACATCACCATAAGGAGATGCAGTGCATTAAATCCTGCAACGTATCTCCCAGGTGTGCCTGGTCAGGCACAAAGGGTGGAAGGTGAGAGTGATGGGGAAGGAGGATTTAATACAAAGGAAGATACACATGATTGTATGGAATATTTGACCCAAAATTTTACCGCAAGGCCTGACATCAGTGACAACCCACTGGAAGATGCAGAACTCACGTTCTACACGGACGGTAGTTGTCATAGACAGTCAGACTCGGGAGACTTGTGTACTGGATACACAGTCGTAGATGACCAAGACACCATAGAAGCGGAACCGCTAGGCCCACCTCACTCAGCCCAGGTTGCTGAACTGGTCGCCCTAACCAGAGCATGTGAATTGGCTAAGGGTAAGTCAGCCAATATCTACACCGATTCTAGATACGCATTCGGGGTAGTCCATGATTTCGGAGCCCTATGGCGTCTCAGAAATTTCATGACGGCCGCTGGTACACCGGTAGCGCATGCAGCTCACATAAAAAGGCTTCTAACAGCGATACAGGAACCCGACAGAGTGGCTGTTATCAAATGTAAAGCACACACATATAGCCAAGACCCGGTATCACTTGGTAACAGCCGAGCAGACGAAGCTGCTAAGTTAGCAGCTGCTACCCCCATACAGACAGACACCACACAATTGATGGTATTTAATACCATTAACACACAGAAGTTGTGTGAAATGCAAAATTTGTGTTCCACACAGGAAAAGGCAGTCTGGAAGGCAAAGGGATATGGCCAGGAGTCCTCAGGACTCTGGACGGATGGACATGGTAAACCAGTGGCCCCCAGAGCATATCTTCCATGTCTGGCTGAAGCAGCTCACGGGCTGACTCATCTAGGCAAGGAAGGGATGTGCACATTGGTGAGAGCATATTGGTGCGCCCCAGGATTCTCCTCTCATGCGAGTAAAAGAGCAATGTCATGCCTTACCTGTTTGAGAAAGAATATTGGAAAGGCAATACCTACAGAACCATCCCATATCCCACCTGCCGGCGGCCCTTTCCAGGTAATACAAATTGACTTTATACAATTACCCCCTTGTCGGAATTTGAAATATGTACTTGTTTGTATAGATGTTTTCTCAAATTGGGTCGAAGCATTTCCTGCGGCTACAAATACCGCTATGTTTACTGCTAAGAAAATTGTGCAGGAATTTGTATGTAGATATGGTATCCCTAGAATAATCGAAAGTGATAGGGGTACCCATTTTACAGGTGATGTCTTTCAAGGAATGTGTAAGTTGATGGGAATTGATAGCAAGCTGCACACTCCGTACCGTCCACAGGCGAGTGCGAAGGTCGAAAGAGTGAACAGCACTATTAAAAATAAATTGAGTAAAGTGATGGCAGAGACAGGATTGACATGGCCAGAAGCTTTACCCATTGTATTGTACAGTATCAGAACCACTCCCAGGTCCCCTCTTAATCTGTCTCCCTTTGAAATCTTGTTTGGTCGACAACCGCATGTCATGATTAACCCTCAGGATGATTTGAAATGTAACAATGAAGTAACTGTAAAGTACTTGATTAACATGAGTAAACAGTTAAGGAATCAAAATGATAATCTGAAGTTGGTGATTCCTGATCTACCTGATAGTAATTGTCATGACATTGAACCTGGGGATTATGTAATGATACGGAATTTTCTACGCTCAGGTTGCCTTATTGACAGATGGGAAGGACCATACCAGGTCTTATTGACTAGCACTACAGCACTGAAGGTTGCTGAGAGAGAGACTTGGGTCCATTCATCCCACTGCAAGAAGGTTGCTGATCCAGAGAAGTCCCGTGATAAGGAACAGACGGTAGAGGTTGTATCACTGGAGTGTCTGTTCCAGGAGGACTGAGGCGGCACCTGAGCCTTGAAGACCGAGAGCTGTTGTCGACTCCCCACTCCCTTTTATTGTTTTCCTCCACTTCCCATCCCCTCTCCCTCAAATTTCTTTTTCCTCCTTCTCATTCTTCTCCGTTTCCTCCTATAAGATGGACTTGCCCCAAGAGACTGTGATCCGGATTTTCCTGTTGACCATGATGTTGACCAGAGCAGTCTGTTCCGGCGAGAGTACCATGGAGGTCGATAGAGGTTCTGGAATGGGTTCTGATGATAAAGATGGAGGCGTAGTTTTCCAAGATCAACCTAACCAACAAGCAAAGGCGAGTATCAGAAAACGATCCGATAGCATTGACCATAGAAGGAATTGTGACGGATTGTTAGCTGAGGAAAACTGTATCTGTAGGCTCTGTAACAATGTCATTGAAGATGGGTGCATTAAGAAATGCCAATCCAGTTTTAATATCCATATGGACCGGCATCCATTGAGTGACTATCACTCCTTAGTGGGTAATGTGTTAAACAAAACAGATTGTTGGGTATGCTCTCAAGTACCTCAAGGTCATAGCAAATCAGGGCTAGTACCATTTCCTTTAACGATAGGGGAGGTACTTGAGTTAAATGGTGGGAGACCGGTGGACAGGAGGTTTAATATCTCCAGCCCTCCTAGTTTGAAGCTCCACCAATACCATGTGGATAGGTCCCTATTATGTTTCAACATCTCCAATCCCAGAAAGCCGGGAAATTGGGAAGTGTCATGGAGTAACCACACCATGACCTTTTCGCATAGAGCAGATAGAATGCCTACAGATACAGAGCTTGTACGCCACATAGCCAGTAGAGGAAAATCTTTCCGGTATAGGTACACCTTAGGAAATAGGATTACGAGAGTTGGAGAGGTATCACCAGGATACTGTGCACATATCGTACAACCTGATACGTGTATTAAGCAGATGGAAGAATTAGGGTTAGGAGATTTCACCTGGAAGGTGTGTAATATGGTTATGTCCTTCTCCGTCCCATATGTTCTCCCCGATGATGCATATTTCATATGCGGGAGAAAGGCGTACAAGTGGCTTGCCCCAAACTCTGAAGGATTGTGTTATATTGGAAAAGTATTGCCTGAAGTGATGACTGTAACACATGATAAAATGAAAGACATACATTGTGGTGCCCAAGCTCCTTATACTCACACCCATTACGAGCACGTTGTTAAAAGGCACCTGATAGAGAAGACAGAGCATCCGGCCTCTGATCTGATAAGTGAATCCACCGGGATTCAATTTTTAATCGCGTTAGATTTCACCCGCACCGCTAGAGGAGTGCTAAATTATAAATACATATCGGCGCTCGCAAATTTGTTAGATAATATCACTGAAATGTATGATGACACGTTTAGATATACTGGAAGGGAACTTCAAGCTTATAAAACAGAACTGGTGCAGCATAGAATGGTTCTCAATTACCTCACAGCAGTGACAGGCGGATATTGTGTTACATTGGCAACACAGTACGGCGTGAAGTGTTGCACGTATATCACGAATAGCACCGAGGATCCGGTCGAGGTCATAGACCAAAAGATGGACGATATTCTCCAATTGAAGTGGGAATTTCGCCGAAAACACAATCTCACTCTTGCTGCTGTAGGTAATGAGCTGACTGGTTGGGTGTCATGGTTGAACCCGCGAAATTGGTTCTCCGGTTTGGGAGACTGGGCTCAAGGAGTCATAATGGATGTTGGGAAGTTTCTCCTATGTATCTTAGGTGTTGTCATATCAATTGGCTTGATATTTAGATGCGGTCAGGCTTTAATGAAGTGCAAACATCGTACCAGGGTAATGAGTTTGAGGAGTGAGGAAACTGTAATTAACCTGGATTTGATTTATGACCCAATGATAGAAATAATGATGTAATGAAAATGCGATTATACGGTCCGTTTCTTTCACCTGTTTTTCTGCTTTTCTCCAAGATAAAAAGACCCACTTGGACGAGGAAGTTGACGAGACGCTATACAGACAACGGATAGACCAAAGAAGAAGTTTTGACCACTTGAGATACGGACATTTGATGAACTTTGCCATGGATCCCCAGTTTCCCTAGAATTCTTAAACTTACGCTAGCCCAACATTTTTTTGTAAATCTAATGGCATTGACAAAGCTTTTTGCTCACACCTAATGGGCAACACAGCGCAAAGAAGACGACTTTCAACTGATACCGAACAAAACTTCAACCGACAGATGTACATTAACCTGACATAGAATACCACCGCATTTACCGTAATTATGTTTTTTCTTCATTTCTACAACCCTCAGGTAATGACACACATAGTATAGGGAATACAGGCACAGATATCAGCAATCACATATTCCCCCATTCATGTATCATCAACTAAAATGTGCTCCCCATTTTGTTCAAAATCCGAAAAGAGCTCGGTAAAGTTTGACAGCCCATCCACAGACCCGTACCACGGGATAAGAAGGAATTCAAAGGTATACTTCGCAATACCTCGAAGCTTGATTTACAACACGTACGGCATGATGATACATGACCCCCCAAACATGGACTCATACACACATGCTTCTGCTATCTCACTAGGTCATACCCTCTTCACACCTACTCCTCTCTCCTCCCTTACCCAACCATGGAAATGAAGTAACCCCTGACATATATTTTTCTCCTTTTGAAATGTTTTCAGGAAGTGGCAGTTATTATTGACTGCCAAAGGGTGGACTGTCAAAGTCAGAAAAATATCTCTATGCACACTACCATATTTGCACCTCACACAGGTCCGTGCTGCGCATGCGTACGCTCTCCCGTACGTGCGCATACTCACAGTCGCGGGCACCCGCAGGCGCATGGTATGCGTATTTACGGTAGAGTTTATGCGATCGTAGCGTGCGACTCAATCATTACATATTTTCACTAATAATGTATTTTGTAGATCATGGTCCCTTTGATAGATTCTGAAAGTTTGGTTAATATAGAATGTTTATGAACAGAGGAATCCCTCTTTGTTTGATACGAAGGGTCAGACAGGAGTAATACAGTGGTGTTTAGTATCCATCGGAAGAATATTTAATTAGAAATATTCCGGTGTTGGTTTGAAGCAGATCAATCGCTCGTGCGAATAGTTATGGACATAAGAAGTTTATGAACATTTACTTTATTTGCACTTTATTACCCATGCGGCGGGAAACCCAGTTTCCCTCCCACCTGAGCAGTTGGAAATAGTCACAGCCCACCTGTATGAATCAACCTATGACCTTTTGTTATAATGCGAAGCCGAATTCCTGTGTCCAATGAACAATGAGATTGTAGGGACCATTGAATTGTATTGTGTGTGGGGCATAAATAGGCAGGCCGACCATATCCAACTTCACTCTCTTCAACGGTTCTCATTGCTGATAATCGGGAGCTGGATATCGAGGCGCATGCGATCGTTTCCCCTTGTGCGTAAGTTTTCTCCGTAATCATATTGTCTTACTGTGAGCCATCTCTCTCTCCCTCCTCTATCTCTCTCTTATTTTCCCTTTATTGTATTGTATTGTATTGTATTTCCTGTGTAGTTATCTGGTTAGTTGGTTTATGTTATATTGTAGTGTATCATTTGTACTGTGATTCCTTTTGCAAGTATAATAGTTAAAATACATATAATAGGTTTTGGACCCTAAGCCCAGGTATCTGTGTATTCTTTATAGTGTTAAGTATTCTCTGAGCGTCGGTGATGCTCAAGCAGCTTTGTAGTTAATCAGGTTACACCAGGTTGCACTTACACTCTGTCTCCACACTAAGGTATACTGTGTATCTCATTGTTAAAGGTATAGATATAAAGGTTTTAACGTTGTAAGCGTCTGCACCGCTGGTGATCTCCTCGTGGTCCCGAGCGTACGCTACGCTATAGCGAATCATTACGTTAGTCGGCAGCCAATAGCGTGCCTGCCTGTGATCACTGGGCCGTAAGCGAACATGACGCTTGAGCGTCTCGACTACGGTTGAGCGATCGCTACACAACTTGCGTACCCTTACGGTACTTCTTACGTAGATAGCGTATAGTGTTCTTAGACCTCTTAAAGTGTTTTATGTAAGATAAATATTTAGCTTTATCAGGTTGTAGGCAAATGTGAGCTGTCAGCATGAAGAATACTATTGGTGGCCGTTTTTTTCCTGAAAGTATCAGTGGAGATAGAACCATCACTATTGATATTTATAGTGAGGTCCAAAAAATTGATGGTTTCTTGACTCATTACGCCTGTAAGTTTCAGGTTCAGATCATTGGTGTTAAGTATGGTTATGAATTCTTCCAATAGATTCTGGTCCCCATCCCATAGGATGAGGACGTCATCTATGTATCTGAGATACAGTAAAATGTGATCTGTGTATTTCGCATTATCGTCCTGAAAAACCATCTCCCTCTCCCACCATCCCAGGTAGAGGCCAGCGTACGTGGGGGCACAAGCCGTCCCCATAGCTGTGCCTCTAACCTGGAGATAGTATCGTTCATTACATGTAAAGTAATTTTTCGTTAATATGAACTCAAGTAGGGAGAGGAGGAATGCATTCAACTCATGTTGTATGTTCATGTCAAGAAAAAATTTGATTGCACTGATACCTTTCGTGTGATCTATACTAGTGTATAGGCTCTCGACATCATATGTCGCTAGCCAAGTACCCGGGGTCACAGTGATGTTCTGAATTCGGTTAAGAACATCCATAGTGTCCCTGACATAGGAAGGTAAGGCTAAGACAAAATGTCGTAGATACTGGTCTACATAAATACTGGCCTTTTCAGTCAGACTTCCCATGCCAGAGACAATCGGTCTCCCAGGTGGATTGACCTCGTTCTTGTGGACTTTAGGGAGTAGGTATAGGGTTGGGACTGTAGGTTTCTCTGTCTGCAAAAATTCAAAGTCTTTTTTGGAAATGATACCCTGAGTTAATGCCTGTGTGATAATATTGTTATACTGAATCTGAAAATTTGATGTTGGGTTAAAGGTCAGAGGTTTGTAACATGAGGCGATCTCTCAATTGTTTGTTCAGTTCCTTTATATAAAGAGTTCTGGGCCATAGGACCACATTACCCCCCTTGTCCGAGGGTTTGATAATGGTATCCTGCCACTCGGAAATGTCTTTTAGGGCAGATCTTTCATCCCTTGTGAGGTTGTCATTCCGCATTTGATGGAAATTGTGTTCCTTAAACAACTTATCTAAATCTCTTGATACCAAGTCTAGATATACTTTGACTGGCGGACAAAGTTTAAAATCCGGGAAAAAGGTTGATTTCTTTTTAATTTTAGATGCATCGTAAGGTTGTAGTTCATGAGAGTCTGTTTCATTTTCAGTATGCAGTTCTTCCAGCATCCTTAGCATGGATTGATCTTCAGTAGATAATAACGTGGTAGATATGGACTCTTGTGAGGGATTACTTTGTCCAGGGAGAGAATCCCTATACTTGAAAAATTTCTTTAATAATATTTTGCGGGTGAAGAGATGGAGATCCTTCTCGCACTCAAAACGATCAGGCTTAGTCACGGGGAAGAAGGAGAGGCCCTTGGATAGGAGAGAGATCTGATTGGGTGTTAGTGTTCTCTCTGTCAGGTTAATAATGCGTAAATCATCAGCTGTTACTTCCTGTACTTTCTCTGTTCCCTGGGTACTTCTCTCCAATCCCGCATGTCTCGCTTTCTTCTTTCTCCCCTTCCCCCTCCTGATCTTATATTTTCTCGACCAATGCCCTCCCGGAGTTCCTTCGGACTTCTCTCTAAAAAATGGAATCTACCACGTTCTTTATTGAACATGCTGATGGTACCTTCCCCTTCTGATGAATCAACATCAGAGGTTGTGTAATTCGATACACTGTTTGTTCTCTCTCTTACTGCATAAGATTTCCATTTGTATGCTCTATTTTGTGCGAAATCTGTTATATCCCTATGTAATTTCCTGCGTTTTCTCTCGATGACAACCTTCTCCACTTCCTCGATCTCTTTTTTATATTTATTGTATGTTGTCTGGAATTTTTCCACGGTTTCAAACCTCTTCAACTTGTCTCCCAAAACTGTAATCTCTTGTGTATACTTATTGAGCAGGATCTCATCATGTTTGATGAGAATCCTAATCAATTCTTTCGAACACTGTGTGAGAATGGTTTCCCATTCTTTTTGCAAATCCAGGTTGGCCAGTTCAAAGGCCGGAAAAACCCTTGGTCTTAAGCCACGTGGGATTACATTGTTCTTAAGATAGTTATCAAATGTGATTTTGTTCCACCAGGTTTTACTCTGTTTGATCAGGGTCTGTTTTAATATGTAGAGATCCTCTGTCCAATCCCTATGTAATGGGTCATTTGATATTACATCCTCATTCATTAACATATCTACCCCAGTGATGAGTCTATCTCGTCTGTCATCCAGATCTTTAGTTAGATTGAATGTCGCCATCCTTGATAGAAAATCTTAATCGTGTTTATTAGATTCTATATGATTTACTTTCTTACAATCTGATGCTTTTATTGCTGTTTTGCTGTGCTAGAAGATTGAAAGGTTGGGTAACCAACTCGTTCAGTAGTAGCAAATAAGGGGCAAAGGGAAGGGGAAAACTTCTGCACCAGTCAAAAGGTCAAAATATGTTCTTTCTGATATAGTATAAACCCCATCAATACATGTGTTATGGTGTTAATTCACTATCATATGTTGGGGGTGCCGCCATAGACAATAAGATTGAAGACACAAAAAAATAATATAGAAAAGATTGTCTCTTGGTTGGCGCACAAAAGGAGAAAAAGATTAATCAATCTAAAATTTAACTTTTAATAATAATCAATTAAAATTGATGTGAAATATATGTGAAAAAATACTTTATTAATAAAGAGATGTCATATCTTATTAAAAATATTCACTGTGTGTCACTTGTTGTATTTCCATTTATGGTAGTATTGTTATTCTAAGGATCCGGACCACTCATAACAGTCTGAAAATTCCCAATATAAATAGACAGGAGTCCAAAAGATTACTATAATTACTTGCAATTTTTCAAGTAATATGCCTCTAAGTAGAGAGCCTGAAAGGGGGCTTGCGTGGAATAAAGAGTTCCCTGTATTTCTATCTGACCTTAATTTAGGTATAATACATTCAAGTCTCCTTTCCACATTGTTACTGATTTGTTACAAAAAAGAAATGCACTTTTAATACAGTACCATTTATCTGATACCCCCGTCCTGTGATTTCTCATACAGGATTATTACTTGCATGTTAACATTACCAGGCTGAGTTGTTAAAAGAAAACACACTATGACAAATTGGACCATACATGTTGCAGTTCCCTTTTACATTGGCACTGCACTGTAACTGTTGTAAAGTGGGACAGGTTGGTATATATAATGTGCTTGTATTCAGCTTCACAAACGTGTCACTAACAGTTTAATCCCACTGTATTGTTGATAAGGAGCCACTGAGAATAGAGAGTTACCACAGTATTTGGTAGCATATGGCTATAATTTTACACATATGCCGTGTTATTATCATGTGCCACATATATGGTGCAGTATTTATAATATGATTAATTTCTCCTATGTATCTCACAAAGTAGAAGCAAAAGATCACTGAGACCTATATAATGAATTGTGTCTCTATTAATCGTGCGGCTGTTTCTGCACAATTGAACCACCACCAGCGTGTCTCTACAGCAGTTGTTTAGTACGAATGTAGCCTATATTGCACTGATTCACTGTGAGTGTCAGTGCATATTATCATACAATTGTTTCTATTGTGTATATGTTTGAATCACCATTATCACATGCCCGTAGCGACTAATTGATGGTTTAATGGTGTATAGCTATCAATTCGTACATATACTGTCTCATGCACTATTGATAATATAATTAATTTCTCATGTGTTTCTCACAGAGTAAAGGCACAGGACCACTGAAACATGTATAATGTGTTATATCTGCATACATTCATGCAGCCGTGTGTAGTTTAATCAGCATATCACTGTAACAGCTGTTTAAATGTGGTCTGTACTGATTCTCCTAAATTCAATACTGTGAGTATTAGTACTTGTATACATGTATTGCTTCTATTGCATGTGTGTTTAGATCGCCGTCAGCACCTCATGCAGCCGTGTGGTTGTTTAATCAGCGTATCCCTGCAACAGCTGTTTAAATGTGGTCTGTACTGATTCTCCTAAATTCAATACTGTCAGTATTAGTACTTGTATACATGTATTGCTTCTATTGCATGTGTGTTTAGATCGCCGTCAGCACCTCACTTTAGCGGCTATTGATACGTATGTGGCATGTATCGTATTGGTTCACAGAGGCTCATTGCTAACGGCGTCCATACACATTTCTCCTGCTGCATATCTGTGTGGCTCTCTTAATTAATGGTTCCCTCGACTCTCTCCTTATCTAACTAAAATAGTGGTCCATCAGTACGAGTGATCCTAATCCTGTTACATATAACTGTTAACTATTTTCCATTTTAACAAGTGATTTCAACATTTTGCAGTGAATATAGCAGGCAAATTCATGCCGCTCTGAAACGCCACCCAACGTGCACGTTTCACATCAGCTTCCTCAGGGCAAACACGATTGTCCTAACGAGGATGGCTATAAAGGGGAGATCAGCCAATCATTTCAAATTATCTTGTGACGTGATCGCATGCCACGTCATCTCTACCTGTGCTCATACTGACACCGTAATTCAGGATACATGGCTCCTTACACTGAACATGTTGATACCTGATAAACAGTGCTTAGTGCTTCATAATAACCCAGACAAAAATAATGAACCCCACCATAAATAAATTTGGAGGTATATTATTTAGGTATGATAATAGAGACTGAAGGACCTGACAACGATTATGGACATGTCGTCTACTGTCACTGCATATGATTCTCTCCCCATTGAAAGAATGGTGGAGGATTATATGAGTGACCGCATCCAAGTAGGCACGTCAGACAGTCCGTACTTATACTGGCAGGAAAAAGAGGCAATTTGGAGGCCCTTGCACAAACTGGCTTTATTCTACCTAAGTTGCCCTCCCACAAGTGTGTACTCCGAAAGAGTGTTTAGTGCCGCCGCTCACCTTGTCAGCAATCGGCGTACGAGGTTACATCCAGAAAATGTGGAGAAGATGATGTTCATTAAAATGAATTATAATCAATTCCTCCGTGGAGACATTCACCAGCAGCAATTGCCTCCACAAAGTACACAGGGATTTGAGATGGTGGATTCCAGTGGGGACGAATTGATAATCTGTGAGGAGGGGCATGTACAAGGTGATATATCGGAGGATGATGATGAGGTGGACATCTTGCCTCTGTAGAGCCAGTTTGTGCAAGGAGAGATTAATTGCTTCTTTTTTGGTGGGGGTCCAAACCAACCCGTCATTTCAGTCACAGTCATGTGGCAGACCCTGTCACTGAAATGATGGGTTGGTTAAAGTGTGCATGTCCTGTTTATACAACATAAGGGTGGGTGGGAGGGCCCAAGGACAATTCCATCTTGCACCTCTTTTTTCTTTCATTTTTCTTTGCGTCATGTGCTGTTTGGGGAGCAGTTTTTGGAAGGGCCATCCTGCGTGACACTGCAGTGCCACTCCTAGATGGGCCAGGTGTTTGTGTCGGCCACTTGGGTCGCTTATCTTAGTCACACAGCTACCTCATTGCGCCTCTTTTTTTCTTTGCGTCATGTGCTGTTTGGGGGGTGTTTTGTGGAAGGGCCATCCTGCGTGACACTGCAGTGCCACTCCTAGATGGGGCAGGTGTTTGTGTCGGCCACTAGGGTCGCTTAGCTTACTCACACAGCTACCTCATTGCGCCTCTTTTTTTTCTTCTTTGCGTCATGTGCTGTTTGGGGGGTGTTTTTTGGAAGGGCCATCCTGCGTGACACTGCAGTGCCACTCCTAGATGGGCCAGGTGTTTGTGTCGGCCACTTGGGTCGCTGAGCTTAGTCATCCAGCGACCTCTGTGCAAATTTTAGGACTAAAAATAATATTGTGAGGTGTGAGGTGTTCAGAATAGACTGAAAATGAGTGGAAATTATGGTTATTGAGGTTAATAATACTTTGGGATCCAAATGACCCCCAAATTCTATGATTTAAGCTGTTTTTTAGGGTTTTTTGAAAAAAACACCCGAATCCAAAACACACCCGAATCCGACAAAAAAAATTCGGTGAGGTTTTGCCAAAACGCGTTCGAACCCAAAACACGGCCGCGGAACCAAACCCAAAACCAAAACACAAAACCCGAAAAATTTCCGGTGCTCATCACTATTCTCAGAGAACCGAACCCTACCAAACTTCAAGCTCTGAACCCGGTTCTGAGCCTGGCTCAGGTTTTCCTGCCTGACTTGGAAACCCGAACGAGGCAAAACATCATCATCCCGCTTTCGGATTCTCGCGGGATTTGGATTCCATATAAGGAGCCGTGCGTCCCCGCCATTTTCACTCTGGCATTGGAGAGTGTACAGAGAGGACGTGTCTCCGTTCTCTCAGTGTCCTCAGTGTCCGTGGCTTGTGATTATTCTGTCCAGTCACAGTGCTTGTGTCCTCTGATGCCATATGTCCAGTGCTGCTGTGTAGGGTGCTCTGTTGTGCTGCATCAGTTCAGGGTGGTGTATTGTGCTGCATCAGTCCAGTCACAGTGGTGGAGTACTCTGCTGCCATATGTCCAGTGCTGCTGTTTAATAAGTCCCTTACAGTGTTGCTGTGTTGTCCTGCATCAGACCAGTGGCAGTGTCCTGGGCATCAGTCAGTCCAGTGACCATTCACAGTGGTGGTGTCCTCTGCTGCCGTATGTCCACTGCTGCTGTATAATAAATCCCTTACAGTGTTGCTGTGTTGTGCTGCATCAAACCAATGGTAGTGTCCTGGCCATCAGTCATTCCAGTGACCAGGCAGTCACAGTGGTATACGCTGCTGCTATATGTCCACTGCTGACATATAATAATAATAATAATAATAATAATAATAATAACAACAACAACAACATCAAGTCCCTCACAGTGTTGCTGTGTTGTGCTGCATCAGACCAGTGGTAGTGTCCTGGCCATCAGTCATTCCAGTGAAAAGGCAGTCACAGTGGTATACGCTGCTGCTATATGTCCACTGCTGATGTATAGTATTAATAACAACAACAAGTCCCTCACAGTGTTGCTGTGTTGTGCTGCATCAGACCAGTGGTAGTGTCCTGGCCATCAGTCATTCCAGTGACCAGGCAGTCACAGTGGTATACGCTGCTGCTATATGTTCACTGCTGACATATAATAATAATAATAATAATAATAATAATAACAAGTCCCTTACCGTGTTGCTGTGTTGTGCTGCATCAGACCAGTGGTGTGTCCTGGCCATCAGTCATTCCAGTGACCAGGCAGTTACAGTGGTATACGCTGCTGCTATATGTCCACTGCTACAGTATTAAAATAATAATATTAACAACCACAAGTCCCTCACAGTGTTGCTGTGTTGTGCTGCAACAGACCAGTGGTAGTGTCCTGGCCATCAGCCATTCCTGTGCCATATATTGTGTTATATAACTCCAGAAAAATAATGGAGAACAAACATTTGGAGGATAAAATAGGGAAAGATCAAGAATCACTTCTTCCTAGTGCTGAAGCTGCTGCCACTAGCCATGACATAGACGATGAAATGCCATCAAAGTCGTCTGCCAAGGCAGATGCCCTTTTTGATAGTAGAGGGCATGTAAAATCCAAAAAGCCAAAGTTCAGTAAAAATACCCAAAAAAAGAAGTTTAAATGGTCTGAGGAGAAACGTAAACTTGCCAATATGCCATTTACGACACGGAGTGGCAAGGAACGGCTGAGGCCGTGGCCTATGTTCATGACTAGTGGGTCAGCTTCACATGACAATGGAAGCCCTCAACCTCCCACTAGAAAAATTAAAAGAGTTAAGCTGGAAAGAGCACAGAAGAGAACTGTGCGTTCTGAGATGGTATCACAAATTCCCAAGGAGAGTCCAAGTGTGTCGGCGGTTGCGATGCCTGACCTTCCCAACACTGGAAGGAAAGAGGTGGCTCCTTCCACCATTTGCACGCCCCCTGCATGTGCTGGAAGGAGCAACCACAGTCCAGTTCCTGATATTGAAATTGAAGATGTCACTGTTGAAGTACACCAGGATGAGGATATTGGTGTTGCTGGCACTAAGGAGGAAGTTGACGATGATGATTCTGATGGTGATGTGGTTTGTTTAAGTCAGGCACCGGGGGAGACACCTGTTGTCCGTGGGATGAAGAAGCCCACTGTGATGCCTGGGAAAACTACCAAAAAAGCCACCTCTTCGGTGTGGAATTATTTCTCCACAAATCCGGACAACAGGTGTCAAGCCATCTGTTGCCTCGGTCAATCTGTAAAAAGTAGGGGTAAGGATGTTAACCACCTAGGAACATCCTCCCTTATACGTCACTTGCTGCGCATTCATCAGAAGTTAGTGTCAAGCTGTGAAACTTTGGGGAAGAGCGTAAGCAGTCCATTGCCACCTAAATCCCTTCTTTCTCTTGTACCCAAGCTCCTGCAAGCCACACCACCAACTCCCACAACGTCAACTTCCTCCTCAGTCAGGAACATCAGTAGTACTGCAGGCCATGTCACTGTCATGACTGAGGAGTCCTCTCCTAACCGGGAATCCTCCGGAGGATCCTTCAGTGGTTTGCCTGCTGTTGCTGCCACTGCTGTTGCTGCTGGGAGTCGATCGTCATCCCAGAGGGGAAGTCGGACGACCACTTGTGCTACTTCCAGTAAGCAATTGACTGTCCAACAGTCTTTTGTGAGGAAGATGAAATATGGCAGCAGTCATCCTTTTGCAAAGCGGATAACTGAGGCCTTGACAGTTATTTTGGTGTTAGACGTGAGTCCGGTATCCGCCAAAAGTTCAGTGGGACTTAGAGAATTGTTTGAGATACTGTGTCCCCGGTATCAAATCCCATCTAGGTTCCACTTCTCTAGGCAGGCGATACCGAGAATGTACACAGACGTCAGAAAAAGAGTCACCAGTGTTCTACAAAATGCGGTTGTATCCAGTGTCCACTTAACCACGGACATGTGGAACAGGGCAGACTCAGGACTATATGACTGTAACAGCCCACTGGGTAGATGTATGGCCTCCCGCAGCAACAACAGCAGCGGCACCAGTAGCAGCATCTCGCAAACACCAACTTGTTCCTAGGCAGGCTACACTTTGTATCACGGCTTTCTGTAAGAAGCACACAGCTGACAACCTCTTACAGAAACTGAGGAACATCATTGCAGAATGGCTTACCCCAATTGGACTCTCCTGGGGATTTGTGATATCGGACAACGCCACCAATATTATGCGTGCATTACATCTGGGCAAATTCCAGCATGTCCCATGTTTTGCACATACAAATAATTTGATGGTGCATAATTTTTTAAAAAATGACGGGTGTGCAGGAGATGCTGTTGGAGGCCCGAAAAATTGCGGGCCACATTTGACATTCAGCCACCGCGTGCCGAAGACTGGAGCACCTGAAACACTCCTGAACCTGCCCTGCCATCAACTGAAGCAAGAGGTGGTAATGAGGTGGAATTCAACACTCTATATGTTTCAGAGGATGGAGGAGCAGCAAAAGGCCATTCAAGCCTACACATCCACCTACGATATAGGCAAAGGAGGGGTAATGCACCTGAATCAAGTGCAGTGGAGAATGATTTCCATCTTGTGCAATGTTCTCCAACCCTTCGAACTTGCCACACGTGAAGTCAGTTCAGACACTGCCAGATTGAATAAGGGCATTCCCCTCATCGGGCTTTTGCAGAAGCAGCTGGAGAAATTGAAAGAGGAGTTAAGACGGAGTGATTCCACAAAGTATGTGGGACTTGTGGATGAAGCCCTTGATTCGCTTTGCCAGGCTTCCAGGGTGGTCAATCTGTTGAAATCAGAGAACTACATTTTGGCCACCGTGCTCGATCCTAGGTTTAAGGCCTATGTTGTATCTCTCTTTACGGCAGACACAAGTGTGCAGAGGTGCAAAGACCTGCTGGTGAGTAAAAATTCAACTCAAGCTGAACGTGACCCGTCAACAGCTTGTTCTTCAATTACTTCCGCCACTGGGCCTGCAAGAAAAAGGATAAGATTTCCTAGCCCACCCACTGGCGGTGATGCAGACCAGTCAGGAGTGAAAGCTGACATCTGGTGCGGACTGAAGGACCTGCCAACGATTACTGACATGTCTTCTGTCACTGCATATGATTCTGTCACCATTGAAAGAATGGTGGAGGATTATATGAGTGACAGCATCCAAGTAGTCATGTCAGACAGTCCGTATGTATACTGGCAGGAAAAAAAGGCAATTTGGATGACCTTGCACAAACTGGCTTTATTTTACCTAAGTTGTCCACCCTCCAGTGTGTAATCTGAAAGAGTGTTTAGTGCAGCCGGTAACCTTGTTAGCGATCGGCATAGGAGGTTACTTCCACTAAATGTGGAGAAGATGATGTTCATCAAAATTAATTATAAATTCCTCCGGGAAGACCTTTACCAGCAATTGCCTCCAGAAAGCACACAGGGACCTGTGATGGTGGATTATAGTGGGGACGAATTAATACTCTGTGAGGAGGAGGATGTACACAGTGAAAGGGGTGAGGAATTGGAGGATGAGGTTGACATCTTGCCTCTGTAGAGCCAGTTTGTGCAAGGAGAGATTGATTGCTTCTTTTTTTGGTGGAGGCCCAAACAAACCAGTCATTTCAGCCACAGTTGTGTGGCAGACCCTGTTGCTGAAATGATTGGTTTGTTAAAGTGTGCATGTCCTGTTTATACAACATAAGGGTGGGTGGGAGGGCCCAAGGACAATTCCATTTTGCACCTCTTTTTCTTCTTTGCATTATGTGCTGTTTGGGGACTAGTTTTTTTAAATGCCATCCTGTCTGCAACTGCAGTGCCACTCCTAGATGGGCCAGGTGTTTGTGCCGCACACTTGTGTCGCTTAGCTTAGTCATCCAGCTACCTCATTGCACCTCTTTTTCTTCTTTGCATCATGTGCTGTTTGGGGCCTATTTTTTAAATCTGCCATCCTGTCTGCGACTGCAGTGCCATTCCGAGATGGGCCAGGTGTTTGTGCCGCACACTTGTGTCGCTTAGCTCAGTCATACAGCCACCTCGGTGCAACTTTTGGCCTAAAAACAATATTGTGAGGTGTGAGGTGTTTAGAATAGACTGGAAATGAGTGGAAATTAATGTTATTGAGGTTAATAATACTGTAGGATCAAAATTACCCCCAAATTCTGTGATTTTAGCTGTTTTTATGTTTTTAAAAAAAAATCATACAGAACCTAAATCAAAACACGAAAGGGTGGTTTTGGCAAAACCAAGCCAAAACCAAAACACGAAAGTGGAATTAGAACCAAAACCAAAACACAAAAGGTGCCAGCCGCACATCTCTAGTATAGAGGCATGACACATTCTGTATGCAGTAAAACATGAACATGCTGATAAGAGGGGGCAGTGAGTCCAAGAAAAACATTGCTTTTACTGTGGTAAACCTGATAATTTCTATAATTGTTCTAGTCATTATTGTAAGACAATTGCCAAGTTTACAAAACATGACAGAATGACAACTACAGCATGCCCTAAACAAGCATTTCACATCATAATAAAAGGAAAAGTTTTACACACTCCTGCTCTGAAAATATTCTCTGTGAATTCTAACTGGAATTCTACCTCTGTAATGTTGGTTTCCAGGGATAACCAAAGTTCCGGGACTATCACTTACAGTATGATGACATTTATGGTGTAAAGACAGATACTGATTTTAAGGGGGGGGGTGGGGGGGGCTGTGAATGGACCCCTTGAACTTGTTGAAAAGCAGATATACTGTATCATCTTTTAGGAATATCATGAAACACCAACACGTTGTTCTAATTGTATCTCATTTCTCTATCATTTCTGGAAAACCTTGGTTACTTTCATATAATCCAACTAATGACTGTGAAACTAATACAGTAATGCTGGGTACACACCTGCAAATAAATTCTGCAGACCCAGTAAATGCTCTGACCCAACAGAGCTAACATTGGATTGGTGTGCACCCCCTCACATACCTCCCAACTGTTCCGCATTGGAGGGCGCGCACACATCGCTGCTCTGACAGTTGCAGGAGGGTTTTAAGCCACGTATCAGCTGCCACTCCTGCATATACACTGCATACACACTATCGTACAATTTTTGGTTGACCTGCATGATAATGTTATTGTTTGTACCAAGCTTAACTCACGCATTGGAAACCAATCTGACAAAGTTGGTCTGATAACTGTGAGAGGATCTATAAGAATCTTCAATAGTATTACATAAGTAACCATAACAGTACCAAGTGTTTGCTCATGTATGATATACAGGTCCTGGAAAAGGAGATTATGAAATGTGAAACAGGTGGTTTGAAGATGTTGAAAGCTGACACTTCTTCTGATTGGCTTAATAAATTAGAAAACAATGTAGCCTCATTTAGAGCAGAATTGTTGACTTTAAAAAAAAAATATAAGAAGGTTAGGGAAGACTACAAAGATTTAAGGGTCTATCCCTGTTGTTTTCCACCAGGGAAATACACACCAATGGAAGCCCAGATTAGACGGTAGGAGGCGTCCAGACAGGCTTTATACGGACATTGAATCACAGACATCTGACTCTGACCAGTCTACGCCAAACAGTGAATCTTTTTTAAAGGATGGTACACTGGCCAGAACCAGAAACAAAAAATACCAAAACGCTGCAGGAGGGGCGGGCGTAAGAACAGGCACCGCCAGGGAACCTGCAGGCAGAGGACAGAGGAAGTGATGGTTTTTAACCTGTCGAACCATGTACTTACAGAGGTAGAATCAGAGATCTTGTCAAAAGGTTTGTCTTTTGTGCAGACATATAGACAGAGGGCCTTTGAGTGCGAAGTGGAACTACATAAATTTCATAGACAATTGAAATGACAACACTTTTTTGCTAGACAAGATCAGAGTAATAGAGTTACCATTACGCACTAGTAGTACCTTTGACCCTCCTTGTAACAATCCATCGATTAACACTTTCATGCGATTGGTTAAACAGGATACCATCCCATATATTAAAAAACAAAAACGTTCTTACTTCAATATCACTAAAGTAGAACAACAAGCCATTTTAAACCTCAGGAATGATGATTCAATTGTTATTTGTGCGGCAGATAAAGGTGGAGGGGTGGTGGTCCTAAACCGGGATGATTATATCTCAGAAGTACATAGACAACTAGAGGACTCTGCCTTTTATAAAAAGCTTTTGTATGATCCAACTTTTGGGTATAAAAAGGAAATAGATGCTGTGATTGCCCTGGGATTGGGTAATGGATGGATTGATGAAGCTACATCAAAATTTTTGACACGGGAACATCTGATTACTCCCTTGCTACACATACTTCCCAAGGTCCACAAATCATTGTCCAAACCACCGGGGAGGCCCATCATATCTTCAAGGGGGTCACTCTGTCAGAGCCTGTCACAATACATCGATTTCTTTCTGCAAGCTATAGTTTTCAACACCCATACCATTTTAAAAGATACAACAGATTTTTTGACTAAATTGAGGGAATATGGCAATCCACCACCGGGTTGCCTATTGGTAACATGCAATATTGTGAGTCTGTAAGCGATATTGTGAGTCTGTCCTACTAACATAGGACATGCTGACGGTTTTTGAGAGACTCTGTGTTGAGGCACTGGCATATATTAGAAACTGATCCTATTATGAGCAGCTATTGTCAGAATAAACCACTATTTGCCTACAAAAGAAGCAGGAATCTGAAAGACCAACTAATGTCTTCCGATATTAGTCCGACAGTCATTAAACATAACTCGCTATCACTTAAGAATGGCTCATATCAATGTGGGGGATGTGTGAACTGTCAACATTTGATGACTGGTGAACTCTTTATACATAAAAAGACTGGAATAAAGCATTTATTACGACATCATATGACATGTGATAGCAAATATGTAATTTATCTTATTATCTATCCCTGTCAATTATTATATATTGGGAAGACCATTCGGATGTTAAAAGAAAGGATGGGAATGCACCACTCCTCTATTAAAAAAGCCATGGTTAAAATTGACCAGAGCACACCATCAGTAGCCAAACATTTTTCTGAAGCTGGTCATACACTTAAGGACTTCAAATTTATGCTCTCGGATCAGATAAGTCCCCTGAAAAGGGGAGGAGATCATCATAGGTTACTACTGCAGCAGGAATGTGAACTAATATACAAATTTGACACAGTGTTTCCTAGAGGCCTAAATGAGGAATTGAACTTGAATGTCTTCTTGTAAGGTTTATGAGAGGATAGCTTGTGCAGGGTGTGATAATGAATGTATTATTGGGGGAATATTTAATCCCCTGATGTTAGTTTATTTGTCCTATGTATTTAATACGGATTTGATGCTACATACAGTATATTGTCCCTAACATGCATATAATCCAGTTGGTAGTACATTGCATGTAACATAATATAGGTGATAATATTTGATGCTGATGAAAAAACATCTCACTATTATTGCAAGCATTGTTATTCTCTTTGTGTTTTTTTATATTATCACTTTTTCAGCTTATCCTTTCATTATTCATTGTTATGTATTATGTAACAATAGCTATGATGCACCTGTCAGACTTCAATGGTGCCCTACACTATGTGGCCCCACAATAGCCTGTGACTGTCCTACACTGGTTGGTATTCATATATACCAGGCTCATACGAGTTTGTCAGCAGTGTATGAGAGCATGTAATGGAACCATACAATGGAACCAACTCCCAGGCTTTATTGCTTGAAAACACTTTGTAGCCTGACATATAATATAAAATGAATATGGGTCCGGTAATTGTATCTGAGGTAAATGGTCTGAACCACGGATGAGGATTAGTGCTTAAGGCAGGCTTTTTCAACCACTGTGCCGTGGCACACTAGTGTGCCGCGACCAGTTGCAAGGTGTGCCGTGGAGCCAGAGCAGCTTCCTGCACCTTCAGAGTGAACTGTTGGCCCGGGCTCTTCTTAGAGGATTAGTCATGCTCCGACCGTGACCTATGCCTTGAAGACGCGGCGGTGTGATATCATAGGTCACGGACGCTGTGTCTCACCACCCAGCCAACCCACTCGCCTGCATACACGTCTTCCAGTTCCTGCCTGCATACACAGCTTTCCTTGCCCACCCACATCCACACTTGCCCGACTGTCCGCTGCTCAGTATTCGCAGCACTCCACTATGAACAACCCCCGCCACTGAGAGACAGGGAGGAGGAAAGCTGACTGGTAGGGGCTAATATTTGTTATTTTATTTCTCCTGTGGGGAACAATAGGATTTATGTGGGGATAATAAGGATTTATGGATTTATTGGGGGAATAATGTGAATAATTGTGGGGAGCAATAGGATTTATGTGGGGAGCAACATGATTTATGTGGGGAGCAATGTGATTGTTTTTTCTGTGTAGGCCAATGTATGTGTGTTGTTCTTTTAACTGTGAGGGCTACTGTGTGTTTTTGTTTTTTCTGTGGGGAACTGATGGTGCGCCTTAGTAATTTTCAAATATTGTTCGGTGTGCTGCGAGTAAAAAAAGGTTGAAAATCACTGGCTTAAGGGGTTGTTATAAATCATTCCCCGGCATATTCCACCTGTAATACATTCCAGCACTTTCAGCAGCCGTGTCCCTGCACGGACATCTGAGTGGCCGCACAGACCGACCCGGGAAAAGCGTTCCAGCGGTGGCCAGCATGCGGTTCACAGCGGCTGTGTGAAACTGAATATCAGCTCGGCGCGACTGGACAAGTGAGTGTGGTAACACAGGTGTAGGCTATCAGTGTAATGATGACAGGCGCCCAGGCTATTTAAGAAGCAACTTTGTTGTTGGTGTCTATAGAGCCCTTGAGGAAGGTGGTCATGCACCGAAACGGCTGTTGGGCTTAAAGGGAAAATAATGCATCTGCAAGCTGACATAAGTAATATGTTTTTAAGCTTACCTGCATTTGGATGGAAATGTTTCACTGGTTGCTCTTGCATGGAACTCTTTTGAATTATATTTGTGTTTTTTGAATACTAAAGAATCTTTTGATACTTTCATGAGGTGTGCTGGTCTCTATGTGGATGGCTACTGGATGGTGTGCTTTACACAGGTGGACTATATATATATATATATATATATATATATATATAAACAACACTTGACTCCGGCACTCCAGACGTCCCTTAGGACCTGCTTGCTGCGGTGCCTTCCTCCGGGGGGTCGCCCCAATGGACAAAAGAGAATAACGAGGCGGCACTCGGAGACTTGCAAAAACATCAAACGTGTATTAAAGTGCTGTCAACGTTTCGGGGACCACCTCCCCTTCGTCAGGATAACTACAACAATGTGCAAAACAATCTTATATAGCATTAAACTTACCCCCCTTCACATGCTCCCACACGCGCGTTCTCCCCTGGCCACGTCACTCGGGCTTCCCGTTCGGCGTCACCGCTCGCATCAGCGGAACCGGAAGTGACGTCGCGGCTCCCTCCTGCGTGGCCATGGAGACGCTGTAATCAAAACATCATATGTAAAAAGCACTTGTGCCTATTTAGAAAACTCTTATATTAATTACATTGCAAATTGAAAATGTGCATGGTAGTACTATTGGAGGCCAGCAACAAAGTAGCCAATGTGCAAAAAAACAGTTATAAGTGGATTTGGACAATTATACGTGAAGCAATTATTATTCATAAAACTACGTGTTTCAGTGTGACATACTAAATCAAACCCACATGATTAGCTGTAAAAACAGTGTAAGCAGGCATCATAACTGCTGATCTAGAAAGGCTGAGACACATCGAGATCTAAGTATGTGCAATATCGATAATAACTGTAGACCCACTAAAAGAATATTTCTATATATATATCTCATATACCTGTAACGCATAAAACTAACCATGATGTTATACCCACTTAAAAACTGGGCTGTACACATATGTAAACATTGCTTAGAGGATAAAGATATCTGAGCAGACCATCACTATCACAACGTACTCTCTCTATTCACAAGAAGTTAATGAGGCCTAGACTATCGTTAAGCCCTCCCGGTTTAAGGGTGTTGAGTCTATGTATCCACATAGACTCAAGTTGAAGGAGTTTTTTGCCCCTATTACCCCCCCGGGGTGATTCAGGGACATGATCTATTATCCGGTGTTTAAACGTAGCCATACTGTGTCTGTATTCTACAAAATGCTTAGCCACTGGCTGTTCCCCATTACCAGATGCCAACGCATTCCTTATGGCGAGCCTGTGTTGGGCCATCCTCACCTTGAATTGGCATTCGGTTTTTCCGATTTAATAACGTCCACATGGACATATGATGGCATATATCACGTATTTAGAGGTACAGGTGAGGGGCCATCTGATGTTAAATTTTTTCCCAGAAAATGGATGCGAGATACTGTCACCAGGGGACATGTGGGTACACGTGGTGCACCCTGTGCACTTAAAGCACCCATTTCTGCGGTTCATAAAATGTCTAGGAGGAGGAGTCTTCAACCTAGCCATATCGGTCTTAACTACCATGTCTCTGATGTTGCGGCCTCTGGTATAGCTGGGCATTACCCTCTTGTCATGGAATATTTTTAACTCAGGGTCTGTGGACACTATAGGCCACAGATGTCGCAACTTTCTGGAGTATTGTTCGCTGTTCACATTAAATTCTTTAACCCACGGGATGATTCTAGACATATCCCGTGTCTGCGTGGGCTTTAGTAACTCCTCCCTATTTTTGGCTACCGCCCTCTGTCTAGCCGTGCGAAGGAGGTCTCGGGGATAACCTCTTTTAGCAAACCTCTGCTCCATTTCATCCAGCTGCGCATCTCTAACTGTACTGTCACTGTTCACCCTGCACACCCGCAGGAATTGGGAAAATGGTAAACCCTGTACCGTAGATCTGGGGTGGAAACTTTCAAACCTCAAGATTGTATTACGATCAGACGGTTTTTTATAGAGACTCGTCTCCACCTTTCCTGCTCTGAGGTTCAATTGAATGTCTAAAAAACATATCTCAGTGCTGCTAAAGTTCATGGTTAGTTTCACGGGGCTATCTGTTGAGTTGTGCGTCGTCACAAGATCAACCAGATCTTGCGCATCACCTCTCCAAAATAATAGTAGGTCGTCTATATATCTATAATAAATGAACAGCCTTTGGGCTATTCGAGGATCAGCGAAAAATAGCGCCCGCTCCACCTCCCACATATATGCATTGGCGAACGAGGGTGCCACGGCCGACCCCATGGCACACCCCGTTCGCTGTCTGTAGAAGATGCCATCAAACATAAAAAAATTGTGTGATAAGGTGAACCGTAACAATGAAATGAAAAAATCTATGTCAGGACCTACATAAGCGCTGTTGCCTATGATCAACTGTCTCACAGCCTGTAACCCCTGCTCATGTGGAATGCACGTGTACAGGCTTGTGACATCTATGGTGGCCAGAATGACATCATCTGGTACTTGACTTATCTGTAACAACCTCTGTAATAACATACTCGAATCTTTCAAGTGGGTAAATGTGCCCTGTATGCAAGGTTGTAAATATGCATCAAGGTATATTGCTAAAGGCTCACACAGGGAGCCCCGGGCAGATATGATAGGTCTCCCCGGGGGCCTCTGTGCGTCCTTGTGTACCTTGGGGATGGTATAAAACAGAGGAATGACAGGCCACTCGGAGGATAACTTTTGTACAACATTAGAATTAATAATGCCCTCCTCTCTGGCTTTCTGTAATAACTGAGTCAATTCAGCCTGATACAGCTTGGTGGGGTCTTTGGATAACATGCAATACGTGTCCCCATCGGACAGCAACCGCTGACACTCCTGTGTATAATCCGTGACCTCCTGCACCACAATTGCTCCCCCCTTGTCCGCACTGCGAATCACAATGTCAGTCCGTTTACCCAGTGTCTTAAGTGCTTGTCTTTCATCATATTGCAGATTGTGGAATTTCTTGCCCCGCATATCGCTTTCTGGACTATCTAGCATGCGGTGGAAGGTCTTCAGGGACGCACTATTGGATACTGGGTCGAACCGAGACTTCGGGCCTAGCCTCTGGACCCTAGCAGGCAGTGAAGTGTCCCCTGGTGACAGTATCTCGCATCCATTTTCTGGGAAAAAATTTAACATCAGATGGCCCCTCACCTGTACCTCTAAATACGTGATATATGCCATCATATGTCCATGTGGACGTTATTACATCGGAAAAACCGAATGCCAATTCAAGGTGAGGATGGCCCAACACAGGCTCGCCATAAGGAATGCGTTGGCATCTGGTAATGGGGAACAGCCAGTGGCTAAGCATTTTGTAGAATACAGACACAGTATGGCTACGTTTAAACACCGGATAATAGATCATGTCCCTGAATCACCCCGGGGGGGTAATAGGGGCAAAAAACTCCTTCAACTTGAGTCTATGTGGATACATAGACTCAACACCCTTAAACCGGGAGGGCTTAACGATAGTCTAGGCCTCATTAACTTCTTGTGAATAGAGAGAGTACGTTGTGATAGTGATGGTCTGCTCAGATATCTTTATCCTCTAAGCAATGTTTACATATGTGTACAGCCCAGTTTTTAAGTGGGTATAACATCATGGTTAGTTTTATGCGTTACAGGTATATGAGATATATATATAGAAATATTCTTTTAGTGGGTCTACAGTTATTATCGATATTGCACATACTTAGATCTCGATGTGGCTCAGCCTTTCTAGATCAGCAGTTATGATGCCTGCTTACACTGTTTTTACAGCTAATCATGTGGGTTTGATTTAGTATGTCACACTGAAACACGTAGTTTTATGAATAATAATTGCTTCACGTATAATTGTCCAAATCCACTTATAACTGTTTTTTTGCACATTGGCTACTTTGTTGCTGGCCTCCAATAGTACTATCATGCACATTTTCAATTTGCAATGTAATTAATATAAGAGTTTTCTAAATAGGCACAAGTGCTTTTTACATATGATGTTTTGATTACAGCGTCTCCATGGCCACGCAGGAGGGAGCCGCGACGTCACTTCCGGTTCCGCTGATGCGAGCGGTGACGCCGAACGGGAAGCCCGAGTGACGTGGCCAGGGGAGAACGCGCGTGTGGGAGCATGTGAAGGGGGGTAAGTTTAATGCTATATAAGATTGTTTTGCACATTGTTGTAGTTATCCTGACGAAGGGGAGGTGGTCCCCGAAACGTTGACAGCACTTTAATACACGTTTGATGTTTTTGCAAGTCTCCGAGTGCCGCCTCGTTATTCTCTTTTATATATATATATATATAAATACAATTAGGATGACACTTACCCTCATCACACCCCTGCAGTGTTCTCCGTGATCCCACTGGTGGCGTCCCGCGATGGAGTTGCCGGAACCGGAAATGCCTGGTGCGGGACGCCGGCCAGTGGTATAGTGCAGGAGTGTGAGGAGGGTGTCATCCTATTTGTATTTAAACACTGTGTTGTTTCCTGTTTGGTTGACTGAGGAAGGGGCAAGTCCCCGAAATGTCACCGCTAATAACGCACACCGCAATGTTCCAGATTAATACCAATTCAATGTATACACCATAGTCCTGTGCAGTAAAAGGTAACATATGTATAATGACACCATATAATAACACCATAGTCCTGTGCAGTATAAGGTAACATATGTATAATATAACATATTTATAATGTATAAAAATTCAGGTACACAGTCTGGAACCTGAACCCTAGAGGAGGCGGAGTGCCCCCCAGGCAGTGGGACCCACCAGGGGTTTCCACTATACCCCTATGGGCCAGTCCAGTCCTGTTATGTGGTACCTAGAAGAGAAGATACCAACAAACGTATTCACAAATTTACTTCTCGAACAGACGCACCAAGTTTCTTTGAAGAAAAGAAGCACGGCTGGAAGGATGGATACCGCACTATATATTTGGACTGTGCAATGGCTCCTCTTCAGATTTGTATTAGTAATATATAAAAGGAATTCCTAGACCAATATGCAATGTGATTCAGTTGGAGGACATTCAAGAACATTAGGAAAATGTCCATGTTATGTTTAATCATCTGTTGACACATACTGTAAGATTTACATCAATTAGAAAAGTGTGATTTTCATGAAATACCTATTAAGTTCCTTAGATAATAATTTTGAGGGTTACACATGGACTTTAGCAAAATCATGTCTATTGTAGAATGGCCAAACACTAAAACTAGAGGTGGGATGAGTTCTGGACTTTGTCCTGTACATATTTCATTAAACATGTACCTTTCATAATTAAACAAATGACCTGCATAAGACACTTGAATCCCAAAAAGGGAATTTATATTCTGATCTCCAGACTCTAATAAGTCTTCTAGTCTGCAAATAAATATTTTTACCCTAATTCTGAATTTTCACAACTCATAACATGCTTATAATTGAAGGAGATGCCTCTGTCTCTTCAGAAGGGCAACTTTATTATTATCATAACGTTATCATAGTGATTGTATCCCGGGGCTTACCCAGTAGACACAACTTGTGGTACTGCATTGAAAAGTAACCCACAATCATGATAGCTGCCTTCAAAAAATGGAAACTGTTATAGAAGGTACTATTCAGCAAATATAGTTGACCCTACTGACTATAGAAACTACAATGTGTAATTTCTTCTAAATGTCTGTCACTTGAATAAGTTGGGAATGGCTTAATTCTGGGCGAGGAATTGGTAAATGATACTAAGGCAACATCTAAGACCTAGCCAACTCTATTACATCATCTGGGAGATTTGTTCCTAACCCAAAACAAAATATGGGATAAAAACTCTCTCTAAACCCCAGTATGTAAACTAATAAATGATTCCGGACATCTTGGCAGCATTCTATTGGTAGCAAGCATGCTTAGAAGTTGTGATAAAATGTTTCTTCTTTCTAAACTTTTACCACATTTAAAACACTTTGTACCTTTCTGGTGAAATTATTATAGTCATTAAAACTATCCTAAGCTTACATTTGTGTGTATCTTGTAATGAGGGGAGAACGAGAGAGAGAGTATCAGGAGAAAGCAGTTAGAGAGGGTATCAATGAGAGAAAGGGTGTCAGGGAGAGAGAGGGAAGCAAGAGAGGGAGAGAGAGAGGCTGTCAGAGGGGAGAGAGGGAGGGGTAGCGATCAGGAGAGACACAGACAGGCAGAGAGAGGGGAGCAAGAGAAAGCGTACCAGGGAGAGAGAGAGAGAGAGGGACAGAGACAAAGAGAGGGAGAAGGATATAGAGAAGCTGTCAGGGAAAGAGAGTATATCCATGGCCACAACTAGGGAGGGCCTAAGGGGGCATGCGCCCCAGGTGCAGAATCTGAGAGGGAGCAGAGATGGGTTCTTTGCCTTCCCTCCTTCCTATCAGCCCTGAGGGGCAACCTTCTATCAACTCCAAGAACCCTCACTGCAGGTACCAGCACCACCAATGAAACTCCATCTCCGGCAACTAGAACGCTAATTAATGGGGCAGAGGCAGTGACCAAGGACTCTCCAGCTGCCCCCTTTCATTTCCAAAGCATTGGTCCATGGCCGCTGACACACTCCTGTGCCTGTGTAAGTGACGTCTGCCCCCAGGCCTGTTTCCCAGTGCCTCCCACTTCCCACACGCAGCTCCACCCAGGGGAGGACAGGGCCCTAAGGGGCTACCTACTGCCGGGTCCCAGAACCCTCGCTGCAGGTCCCTGCTCCACAGTACCACAAATGTGGATGCCTGGGAAACCAATCCCCCCCTTGCAACTATATCACTTATGAATGGGGCGGGGGTGTTCCTTCACACTCTTCTGTGCCTGTGTAAACTATGTCTGCCCCTGGCCCTGTACCTCAGGGTCTCCCCCTTCCTGCACGGCAGCTCCACCAGAGGAGGACAAGGCGAGAGGAAGCAGCAGCAGACGATAATTAGTCTGGGCACTGTGGTGAGTTCTCTATACACCAGGACAGCTGCTGCCTTCTAAAGTGTGGTCCTAGGTCCCAACTTGCATGCAGGACTTTGTAATCCTACAGCAGCTGGAGTCCCCCCCAGTGTGTGATACAGTGATTGCATGGCTTATATCAGGTATATAACACTAGCCACTCCTCTCTGCAGCCAAGATAACCCACAATGTGTGTGTCCCCTCCCCAGAAAGTTGGTACTCCTCTTTAATTGGTCCTAGGCCCTGACTGGCAGACTGGACTTTGTAGCCCTACAGCGGTTAGCCAGAGTCTCCCACAATACTGTATCTGAGGTGCATGTAAATTTTCTTGTGTTCCTATCCATTTTCCTAAGGAATGTGTGCTGGTTGTCACTTTGCCAACTGTTTATTGGTGTATTTTTGACATAGTTCCAAAGTGTGCGCATACATGGGGGAAGGGGGGGTCAAATTACTGCCTTGTCCCGGGTGCAAAAAATCCTAGTTTCGGCTCTGGTATGTCAGAGAGGGAGAGAGAGAGAGGGGGTATTGAGAGAGGGTGTCGGATAGAGATTGAGGTGTAGTCAGCAGGAGAGAGGGCATCAGTTAGGGAGGGAGAGAGAGAGAGAAAGGGGAGCAAGAGAAATAGGGTGTCAGGGAGGGAGAGAAACAGAGAAAGAGTGTGTGTCAGGGAGAGGCAGCATATTGGAGAGAGGGGGAGCAAGAGAAAGGGAGAGACAGAGTGTCAGGGAGAGACAGTGAGGGGTCGAGGGAGAAAGGGTATCAATGAGGGAAAGAGGAGTGAAAGAGGGTATCAGTAAGAAAGGGTGTCAGGGAGAGAGAGGAGGAGAGCAAGAGATAGACAGAGACAGGGTGTCAGAGAGAGGGAGGGGTAGTAAGCAGGAGAGAGACAGAGGGTGTCAGGGAGAGACAGACATGGACAGGGGAGCAAGAATGAGATCATGACAGGGAGAGACAGAGAGAGGGAGGGAGAGGGGAGCAAGAGAGATGTTGTCAAGGAGAGTGGAAAGGGTGTCAGGGAGAGAGAGAGAGAGAGAGAGAGAGAGAGGGGAGCAAGAGACAGAGTGTATCTGGAGGGAGAGAGACAGAGAGGGGAACAAGAGAGAGGGAGAGAAAGAGAGTGGGAGTGAGCGGAAGAGATCAGAGAGAGACAAAGCGAGAGGGAAGCAGTAGAGAGAGGGAGAAAGAGGTTTACAGGGTAGGAGAGGAGAAAGTGTGTCGGTGGGGAGCAAGCGGGAGAGGCAGAGGCAAATGTAGGATTTTATTTTTTTTTGGGGGGGGGGGCAGATTTTATATATATATGCCCTGGCTAAATTTTTTATAAAAATGTAACATTCCTTGTTGATGACGCTGAGCATCTAAAGACCTGTGAGTGCTGGAGTATCCACTACAGAGAGGTGCATGGAGGGGAAGGCATGGGGAGGGATAAATCGAGGAGCTTGGAGAGTGGGGAGCATGGGGAGAGAGGGGGGCATGGGGAGAGAGAGAGGGAAAGGAATGTATAGAGATAGGCATGGGGCAGAGAAAGAGAGTTACTATGAGCAGTAGAATGAGGTGAGGGCGCCAGGGAAAGCAGTTACCTGGTGGTCGGGAGAATGCCGCATAGTTTCTCTAGCCAGGTACCCCAAGATATGCAGTGGTTCTGGTGGGCTGCCACAGCCCAAAAACACTTGGGTAGGGTGGCTGTGGGTGGATAAGCAGAGAAGTGGGAGGAGATCATAGTCACTAACGTGGGAGGTGGGGGGCAGTGTTACAGGCACAGATTGCCTTAGCTCCTTATAAAAAAAATAATATAAATACATATATATATATATATATATATATATATAAAACTATCTATCTATACACATGGGTTGTAAATAGGCACTCCTTACACAGGTTACGATGACCACAGTACCCTCCTTGTAATAACATACATGCCAGGGTCCTCCAGGTGAGAATGCGTCCGTGACCCACAGCAAACAGGAACCAGTGCCGTCTGGTTCTTGTTTGCTTTTGCTGCGGGCAATGGCTGCATTTTTTATCTAGGGGACCCTGGCATGTGTGTGTATATATATATATATATATATACAGTATATATATATATTTATCTATCTATATATATATATATATAGATCGGTGGGCAGGGGGTAATTCCAGGTAACCAGGACCCCCCCCCCCCCCCCCGCCTGTGTGTATGTCAGAGAAGAAAGTGAGAGGGAGAGTGTCAGGGAGAGTGAGAGAGAGGAGGGCGAGACAGAGTGTGAGGCAGAGAGAGGGGGAGAGAGTGTCAGGGAGAAATAGGGGGGAGAGAAAGGAGTGAGATACGTACTACCTTTAGCAGGCGACACTACAATATCACTTCTGTGTGATGCACGTTACTTCATTAGGTCCCGCCTCCTTTCCCATACACTACTGTATATTTCTGGGGCTCTGGAAGTGGTAACTGAGACACTCTGAAATAGTAGTACATAGCTTATAGTCAAGCCCATGCTGTCAGCTACCTCATCTGTCGCCTGTCGTCTCCTCAGCCCCCTCAGAACAACATTTACAGAGCAGTGCCGAGCAGCTCCTTGAGAGCAGCTGCAGTGCTGTTACAGCAGCGGTCACTGTCAGTCTCCGATTGGTCACTGCCAGGGACCTTGCATGTCCATGGGGAGGGGGCGGAGCAGGACACTGTTGAGAGACGGGCAAGTGCTGCAGGCAGCACCCGGCAGCTGACTGACAGCTTGCCGAGACTTTTAAGCTGACTGAGTGCTGAGAGATTTTCAGTGGTGCTCGCGGGCCCCTGGGACCCATCGGGCCCTAAGCGGCTGCCCTGGATGCATAGCGGTAAATCCGCTACTGGCAAGGATCACACGTTTGCATAACCATGAATCGCTATCTCTTGCATTGATGATGCCAATACATATTGTTTTTCTCTTAACGGATCGCGATGCAACAAAGTGCAGGTTATTTCTAGGGGTTTCCAATACAAAATGTTGCAGTTTTCATGAAAATTGGTTCAGTAGTTTTTGTGTCAACATGGAACAAACAGACAGACACAATGGGCCTAATTCTGAGTTGATCGCAGCAGGAAATTTGTTAGCAGTTGGGCAAAACCATGTGCACTGCAGGGGGGCAGATATAACATGTGCAGAGAGAGTTAGATTTGGGTGGGGTGTTTTTAAACTGAAATCTAAATTGCAGTGTAAAAATAAAGCAGGCAGTATTTACCCTGCACAGAAACAATATAACCCACCCAAATCTAACTCTCTCTGCAAATGTTATATCTGCCCCCCCCTCCAGTGCACATGGGCCCTCATTCCGAGTTGTTTGCTCGCTAGCTGCTTTTAGCAGCATTGCACACGTTAAGCCGCCGCCTACTGGGAGTGAATCTTAGCTTAGCAGAATTGCGAACGAAAGATTTGCATAATTGCGATTAGAAATTTCTTAGCAGTTTCTGAGTAGCTCGACACTTACTCTGCCACTGCGATCAGTTTAGTCAGTTTCGTTCCTGGTTTGACGTCACAAACACACCCAGCGTTCGCCCAGGCACTCCCCCGTTTCTCCAGCCACTCCCGCGTTTTTCCCAGAAACGGCAGCGTTTTTTCACACACACCCATAAAACGGCCAGTTTCCGCCCAGAAACACCCACTTCCTGTCAATCACACTCCGATCACCAGAACAAAGAAAAATCCTCGTAATGCCGTGAGTAAAATACCTAACTTTTGAGTAAAATAACTAAGCGCATGCGCTCTGCGAACCATGCGCATGCGCAGTAAGCGACTAATCGCAATATAGAGAAAATCGGCAACGAGCGAACAGCTCGGAATGAGGGCCTTGGTTTTGACCAATTGCTAACAAACTTGCTGCTGCGATCAACTCAGAATTACCCCAATGTTCTTAAATTATTATTATTTATATTATTTATATTTCAGTTGTGCCTACAATTTGAGCTATATGTCCTTTCAGAACATAACTCAAATTGTATACAGTTTGTGAAATCTCATCTACTAAAAACAGATTTAATACCCCCAAAACCCTGCCTTTTTGTGTGGATTGATTTACCAATCACAAGATTTGTGTAGATGCAATGAGATAAATGGCCTGTTACTGAATTACACATACTGTAGTTGGGTGATTTTTTTTTTTTTTACTGCACATGCATCTAAGTTGCACATGCGTCCTGATTGTGTTCATACAAGGTTGAAGTTTAGATATCGCAGGCATGTCGCTGAAAGGGGTTGCATACAGAGATTCTCAATAACTCACTTAGATGGTCATAGGGACAGGGAAACTGCACTTGCCATAGTGATGTAGCAAGATTTGATGTTGTAACCAATGGTGCATCTAAAGCTGTAACAATCATTTTTTCAGTGGGCATCTCAGTCTTTGTACATCTGGAAACACAGATACTGTATTTTCCAAAGAAGGGCTCTGCTCCACCATTTGCACAAAGTCAGAGATGTGTGAAAAAAGACATAGACAAGACCACACTTCCCCCCCCACCAATTTTAGTCCATGCATTAGTATACTTCATGTTTAAAACCGAACATAAAATAACTGAAAAATCTGTGGAGGTGCACAACCTCACGTTGATAAATCTGTTACCTTGTGTGCATCGCATTTGTGTACACTGAACATCTCCTTACATTATTATGTTACAGATTCTTAATTTGCCATATTCAACCAGAGTTGTCATTCTAAATTATTCCATGAGGTAGAAAATCGAAAAAAATATATACAGCATTTATGGGATCTGGTCTTTAGGTCGACAGTAAGTTGGTCGACAGTGTCTAGGTCAACAACTATTGGTCGACAATAAGTAGGTCAACATGGTTTCTAGGTCAACAGGGTCTCTAGGTCAACATGTTCTAGGTCGACATGACAAAAGGTTGACAAGAGATTTTTAATTTTTTTAACTTTTTCATACTTTACGATCCACGTGGACTACAATTGGGAACGGTAACCTGTGCTGAGCGCATCGAGGTACCTTGGCTGAAGCATGGCAAGTGAAATGAGCCATGCGAAGGGACACAGTGCACTAATTGGGGTTCCCGGTCACTGTACGGAAAAAACAACACAAAAAAGTTTAAAAAACTCATGTCGACCTTTTCTCATGTCGACCGAGTACACGTCGACCTAGAAACCATGTCGACCTACTTACTGTCGACCTAGACACGGTCAACCTAAGTCTAATCTACCTAACATACCACACCAAGCATTTGTAGATTAACAAGTAAAGGTTGTTGTATGCTCTTCTTCCCAACAAACAAAGATTCAGAGCCAGAGCCAAAGGACAAAATATAAGAAAAAAAGACTGCATTCTGGATAATAATGTCAGAACAATAATTAGAATCCAGCAACATATATAATTGATATTCTGTCACCACAATTTTTGGAGTACCACCACGATATAGATAGATATGGGATCCGGTCTGAAGATTGACACTGTCTAGGTCGACAATGTATAGGTCGACCACCATAAGTCGACAGTCACTGGGTCGACAGGGTTGGAAGGTCGACAGGGTTTCTAGGTCGACATGTGCCAGGTCGACAGGTCAAAAGGTCGACATGAGTTTTTCAATTTTTTTTCCTTTTTTCCCCAACTTTTTCATACTTAACGATCCACATGGACTATGATTGGAACGGTAATCTGTGCCAAGCGAAGCAGTAGCAGAGCAAGGCACCTTGCCCGAAGCATGGCAAGTAAAGCGAGCCATGTGAGGGGACACGGTGCACTAATTGGGGTTCCTGGTCACTCTATGAAGAAAACAACACAAAAAAACACTCATGTCTACCTTTTGACCTGTCGACCTAGCACATGTCAGCCTTGAAACACTATCAATCTTTCAACCCTGTCAACCTATAGTGGTCGACCTAAACATTGTCGACCTAGACACTTTCGATCTAATGATCCACACCCATAGATACAGACGTGCCCACGTTCATCCTTGCTGATACTGATGGCAATCGCAGGTCATTTGCTGCTATTATGGTGCCTGAAAATGTACGTGGGCACTACACACATATCCACAATTCATGGTGCGTACGATCCCACAAACGGTTTTAAGAGCAGACACGAACAGTCACAACTGCAGCAAATTTGCACTTGTGACTCGTTTGCGGCAAGAACTGAATGCGTGCATGTAGTTCCGTTGTGTTTCATCGGTGACTTTGTCCAAATTTAAAGGTAATTTCTTTGTCTCTGGAGCTGATTGAGTGTTTTGCTGTGTCTGTGGTGCGAAAACGACACAAATTGAAAGAAAAAGTTGCTAAACTACATCACGTTGGGGGTCATTCCGAATTGTTCGCTCGCTAGCAGTTTTTAGCAGCAGTGCTAATGCTATGCCGCCGCCCACTAGGAGTGTATTTTAGCTTAGCAGAAGTACGAACGGTTGTATCGGAGAGCAGTTACAAATTTTTTTTGTGTAGTTTCAGAGTAGCTCAAAACCTACTCAGCACTTGCGATCACTTCAGACTATTCAGTTCCGGATTTGACGTCACAAACCCGCCCAGCTGCGCCTGCATTTTTCCTGGCACGCCTGCATTTTTCCGCACACTCCCTAAAAACGGTCAGTTGCCACCCAGAAACTCCCACTTCATGTCAATCACTCTGCGGCAAGCAGTGCAACTGAAATGCATCGCTACACCCTGTGTAAAACTACATCGTTCGTTGTGCCCGTACGTCACGCGTGCGCATTGCACTGCATACGCATGCTCAGAACTGCCGTTTTTTAGCCTGACCACTGCGCTGCAAACAAATGCAGCTAGCGATCAACTCAGAATGACCTCCTTAGTGCAGCTCACTTGCACTGGGCGTCATCACCACATAGAACTATTTTTTCATAACTGGGACTATTGTATAAGATAGATATACCACTCTTCAGTGTGTGGTTACGTTCTGATATACGTACGCCTTGATGTGCATTGTGATGCAACAAAACAGTTCTATGCGGAGATGATGTAGGGTGAAACAGATACAGAATATAAGGAAAAAATAACAAGTTCTTTAAAGAAATCATCATTGTACCATTCATCTTTGGTGATGATTAATGTCAGATCCTTTGAGTTATGTAGCACATTTTTTTTTACATTTTCTATGTCTCTCAGTGAGGCAGTGACATGCATCTGTCAGTGAGGCAGGGATGGGCTGCCTGCCTCAATGACAACAGAGCATCCATGCCTCGCTGCTGTCAGTGAGGCAATTCTGTGCTGCTGTCAGTGAGGCAGGGATGGGCTGTTGTCAGTGAGGCGCTGCTGTCAGTGAGGCAATTCTGTGCTGCTGTCAGTGAGGCAGGGATGTGGTTTTGTCAGTGAGGCAGGGATGAGCTGCTGTCAGTGAGGCAGGGATGTGGTTTTGTCAGTGTGGCAGGGATGAGCTGCTGTCAGTGAGGCAGGGATGAGCTGCTGTCAGTGATGCAATACTGTACAGCTGTCAGTGAGGCAGGGATGTGCTGCTGTCAGTAAGGGATGTGCTGCTGTCAGTGAGGCAGGGATGTGCTGCTGTCAGTGAAGCAGGGATATGCTGCTGTCAGTAAGGCATGGATGCTCTGTTGTCATTGAGGCAGGGATGTGCTGCTGTCAGTAAGTCAGGGATGTGCTGCTGTCAGTGAGGTAGGGATGTGCTGCTGTCAGTGAGGCATGGATGCTCTGTTGTCATTGAGGCAGGGATGTGCTGCTATCAGTAAGGCAGGTATGCTCTGCTGTCAGTGAGGCAGGAATGCGATGCTGTATGTGAGGCAGGTATTTGTTGCTTACTTTGAGTGATGCTATTGTGTAGACAGTTGTGGAGTGATAACGCTGTGGCTGTGTGATGAGGCTTTGGATTCGGTTCCGCGGCTGTGTTTTGGATTCGGACGCGTTTTGGCAAAACCTCCCTGAAAATTTTTTGTCGGATTCGGGTGTGTTTTGGATTCAGGTGTTTTTTTTACAAAAAACCCTCAAAAATAGCTTAAATCATAGAATTTGGGGGTCATTTTGATCCCATAGTATTATTAACCTCAATAACCATAATTTCCACTCATTTCCAGTCTATTCTGAACACCTGACACCTCACAATATTATTTTTAGTCCTAAAATTTGCACCGAGGTCGCTGGATGACTAAGCTAAGCGACCCAAGTGGCCGACACAAACACCTGGCCCATCTAGGAGTGGCACTGCAGTGGCAGACAGGATGGCAAATTTAAAAAATAGTCCCCAAACAGCATATGATGCAAAGAAAAAAAGAGGTGCAATGAGGTAGCTGTGTGACTAAGCTAAGGGACCCAAGTGGCCGACACAAACACCTGGCCCATCTAGGAGTGGCTCTGCAGTGTCAGACAGGATGGCAGATTAAAAAAATAGTCCCCAAACAGCACATGATGCAAAGAAAAACAGAGGTGCACCAAGGTCACTGTGTGACTAAGCTAAGCGATCCAAGTGGCCGACACAAACACCTGGCCCATCTAGGAGTGGCACTGCAGTGTCAGACAGGATGGCAGATTTAAAAAATAGTCCCCAAACAGCACATGATGCAAAGCTAAATTAAAGAAAAAAGAGGTGCAAGATGGAATTGTCCATGGGCCCTCCCACCCACCCTTATGTTGTATAAACAGGACATGCACACTTTAACAAACCCATCATTTCAGCAACAGGGTCTGCCACACAACTGTGACTGAAATGACTGGTTGGTTTGGGCCCCCACCAAAAAAGAAGCAATCAATCTCTCCTTGCACAAACTGGCTCTACAGAGGCAAGATGTCCACCTCCTCATCGTCCGATTCCTCACCCCTTTCACTGTGTACATCCTCCTCCTCACAGATTATTAATTCGTCCCCACTGGAATCCACCATCTCAAATCCCTGTGTACTTTCTGGAGGCAATTGCTGCTGGTGAATGTCTCCACGGAGGAACTGATTATAATTAATTTTGATGAACATCATCTTCTCCACATTTTGTGGAAGTAACTTCGTACGCCGATTGCTGACAAGGTGACCGGCTGCACTAAACACTCTTTCGGAGTACACACTGGAGGGGGGGGGGGGGGCAACTTAGGTAAAATAAAGCCAGTTTGTGCAAGGGCCTCCAAATTGCCTTTTTCCTGCCAGTATACGTACGGACTGTCTGACGTGCTTACTTGGATGCGATCACTCATATAATCCTCCACCATTCTTTCAATGGTGACAGAATCATATGCAGTGACAGTAGACGACATGTCAGTAATCGTTGGCAGGTCCTTCAGTCCGGACCAGATGTCAGCACTCACTCCAGACTGCCCTGCATCACCGCCAGCGGGTGGGCTCGGAATTCTTAGCCTTTTCCCCGCAGCCCCAGTTGCAGGAGAATGTGAAGGAGGAGCTGTTGACGGGTCACGTTCCGCTTGACTTGACAATTTTCTCACCAACAGGTCTTTGAACCTCTGCAGACTTGTGTCTCCTGGAAAGAGAGATTCAATGTAGGTTTTAAATCTAGGATCGAGCACGGTGGCCAAAATGTAGTGCTCTGATTTCAACAGATTGACTACCTGTGAATCCTGGTTAAGCGAATTAAGGGCTCCATCCACAAGTCGCAAAACCATATATGGGAATGACCCTCAGATTGATTTTATCCGTATTGGAATAATTGCCCATAATGTGAACACAGAAGAGTCTTACACGGCCGTGTATATAAGTGTCCTCAATTATTGCAGATTTAATCACAGCTGACAAGTGTTCATCAACTAAATCATCCACTGGATATGTAAACGGTGCAAAGATATGGAGTTGTATAGTAACTGCTACTCACAGTGTAAATAGAACCGTCCTTGCTGCACCTCATATGATGTGTAATGCCGCTCTATATCACCCTATGCACGGGTGAGACATCCGTCAGCGGCACGGATTTAAGAGGTATTAGATACCTCATTTTTATATGATCATTATTTTGTGGTCTTTATATCTTTTAATTTGTTGTATGTTTTTTTAGTGCTGTTTAATAAAGTGTTTTATATGCTTCTTAGGTACATCATTGGCATTAAGCGCTGACCTGGTAATTCTTTGTATTTACTTTGTTGTTTGAGGAGGCCGGCTACCTCCTCACCAGGCGGCAGCTAATCCCTAGGTGTAAACATACACAGTTCTGCTCAGCGCCATAAAACCTTTTTTTTCTCCATCCACAAGTCCCACATGCCTAGCGGAATCGCTCCATTTTAGCTCCTCCTTCAATCTCTCCAGCTTCTTCTGCAAAAGCCTGATGAGGGGAATGACCTGACTCAGGCTGGCAGTGTCTGAACTGACTTCACATGTGGCAAGTTCAAAGGGTTGCAGAACCTTGCACAACGTTGAAATCATTCTCCACTGCGCTTGAGTCAGGTGCATTCCCCCTACTTTGCCTATATCGTAGGTAGCTGTATAGGCTTGAATGGCCTTTTGCTGCTCCTTCATCCTCTGAAGCATATAGAGGGTTGAATTCCACCTCGTTACCACCTCTTGCTTCAGATGATGGCGGGGCAGGTTCAGGAGTGTTTGCTGCTGCTCCAGTCTTCGGCACGCGGTGGCTGAATGCCGAAAGTGGCCCGCAATTCTTCGGGCCACCGACAACATCTCTTGCACGCCCCTGTCATTTTTTAAATAATTCTGCACCACCAAATTCAATGTATTTTATAAAACATGGGACGTGCTGGAATTTGCCCACATGTAATGCACGCACAATATTGGTGGCATTGTCCGATGTCACAAATCACCCAGTAGAGTCCAATTGGGGTAAGCCATTCTGCGATGATGTTCCTCAGTTTCCGTAAGAGGTTGTCAGCTGTGTGCCTCTTATGGAAAGCGGTTATACAAAGCGTAGCCTGCCTAGGAACGAGTTGGCGTTTGCGAGATGCTGCTACTGGTGCCGCCGCTGCTGTTCTTGCTGCGGGAGGCAATACATCTACCCAGTGGGCTGTCACAGTCATATAGTCATGAGTCTGCCCTGCTCCACTTGTCCAAATGTCCGTGGTTAAGTGGACATTGGAGGACACTGGTGACTCTTTTTCTGACATCTGTGTATATTCTCGGTATCGCCTGCCTAGAGAAATGGAACCTAGATAGTATTTGGTACCAGGGACACACTACCTCAAGCAATTCTCTAGTTCCCTGTGAATTAACGCTGGATACCGGACACACATTTAACACCACCGAAGCTGCCAATACCTGAGTTATCCGCTTTGCAGCAGGATGACTGCTGTGATATTTCATCTTCCTCGCAAAGGACTGTTGGACAGTCAATTGCTTACTGGAAGTAGTACAAGTGGTCTTCCGACTTCCCCTCTGGGATGACGATCGACTCCCAGCAGCAATAACAGCAGTGCCAGCAGCAATAGGTGTTACACTCAAGGATGCATCTGAGGAATCCCAGGCAGGAGAGGACTCATCAGACTTGACAGTGACATGGCCTGCAGGACTATTGGCTTTCCTGTCTAAGGAGGAAATTGACACTGAGGGAGTTGGTGGTGTGGTTTGCAGGAGCTTGGTTACAAGAGAAATGGATTTAGTTGTCAGTGGACTGCTTCCACTGTCACCCAAAGTTTTTTGTCAATGACTTCTGATGAATGCGCTCCAGGTGACGTATAAGGGAGGATGTTCCTAGGTGGTTAACGTCCTTACCCCTACTTATTACAGCTTGACAAAGGCAACACACGGCTTGACACCTGTTGTCCGCATTTCTGTTAAAATAATTCCACACCGAATAGGTGATTTTTTTTGTATTTTGACCAGGCATGTCAATGGCCATATTCGTCCCACAGACAACAGGTATCTCCCCGGGTGCCTGACTTAAACAAACCACATCACCATCAGAATCCTCCTTGTCAATTTCCTCCTCAGCGCCAGCAACACCCATATCCTCATCCTGGTGTACTTCAACAGTGACATCTTCAATTTGACTATCAGGAACTGGACTGCAGATGCTCCTTCCAGCACTTGCAGGGGGCGTGCAAATGGTGGAAGGCGCCACCTCTTCCCGTCCAGTGTTGGGAAGGTCAGGCATCGCAACCGACACAATTGGACTCTCCTTGGGGATTTGTGATTTAGAAGAACGCACAGTTCTTTGCTGTGCTTTTGCCAGTATAAGTCTTTTCATTTTTCTAGCGAGAGGATGAGTGCTTCCATCCTCATGTGAAACTGAACCACTAGCCATGAACATAGGACAGGGCCTCAGCCGTTCCTTGCCACTCCTTGTCGTAAATGCTATATTGGCAAGTTTACGCATCTCATCAGACGCTTTTAATTTTGATTTTTGGGTAATTTTATTGAAATTTTGTTGTTTTGGATTTTACATGCTCTCTACTATGACATTGGGCTTCGGCCTTGGCAGACGACGTTGAAGGCATTTCATCGTCTCGGCCATGACTAGTGGCAGCAGCTTCAGCATAATGTGGAAGTGGATCTTGATCTTTCCCTATTTTACCCTCCACATTTTTGTTCTCCATTTTTTAATGTGTGGAATTATATGCCAGTAATATATCAATAGCAATGGCCTACTGTACCGTACTGCTATATATTATATACTGGTGGTCAGCAAAATTATGCACTGTCCTCCTACTATAAATACTGCGCACAACTAAAATGCACCACAGGTATGGATGGATAGTATACTTGACAACACAGAGGTAGGTAGAGCAGTGGACTACTGTACCGTACTGCTATATATTATATACTGGTGGTCAGCAAAATTATGCACTGTACTCCTACTATATATACTGTGCACAACTAAAATGCACCACAGGTATGGATGGATAGTATACTTGACGACACAGAGGTAGGTAGAGCAGTGGCCTACTGTACCGTACTGCTATATATTATATACTGGTGGTCAGCAAAATTATGCACTGTCCTCCTACTACTGTGCACAACAACTAAAATGCACCACAAGTTTGGATGGATAGTATACTTGACGACACAGAGGTAGGTAGAGCAGTGGCCTACTGTACCGTACTGCTATATATTATATACTGGTGGGCTGCAAAATTATGCACTGTCCTCCTACTACTGCGCACAACAACTAAAATGCACCACAGGTATGGATGGATAGTATACTTGACGACACAGAGGTAGGTAGAGCAGTGGCCTACTGTACTGCAATGCTATATATTATATACTGGTGGTCAGCAAAATTATGCACTGTACTCCTACTATATATACTGTGTACAACTAAAATGCACAACAGGTATGGATGGATAGTATACTTGACGACACAGAGGTAGGTAGAGCAGTGGACTACTGTACCGTACTGCTATATATTATATACTGGTGGTCAGCAAAATTATGCACTGTCCTCCTACTATATATACTGCGCACAACAACTAAAATGCACCACAGGAATGGATGGATAGTATACTTGACGACACAGAGGTAGGTAGAGCAGTGGCCTACTGTACCGTACTGCTATATATTATATGCTGGTGGTCAGCAAAATTCTGCACTGTCCTCCTAGTACTGCGCACAACAACTAAAATGCACCACAGGTATGGATGGATAGTATACTTGACGACACAGAGGTAGGTAGAGCAGTGGCCTACTGTACCGTACTGCTATATATTATATACTGGTGGGCAGCAAAATTATGCACTGTACTCCTACTATATATACTGTGCACAACTAAAATGCACCACAGGTATGGATGGATAGTATACTTGACGACACAGAGGTAGGTAGAGCAGTGGCCTACTGTACCGTACTGCTATATATTATAAACTGGTGGTCAGCAAAATTATGCACTGTATTCCTACTATATATACTGCACACAACTAAAATGCACCACAAGTATGGATGAATAGTATACTTGACAACACAGAGGTAGGTAGAGCAGTGGACTACTGTACCGTACTGCTATATATTATATTCTGGTGGTCAGCAAAATTATGCACTGTCCTCCTACTATATATACTGCGCACAACAACTAAAATGCACCCAGGTATGGATGGATAGTATACTTGACGACACAGAGGTAGGTAGAGCAGTGGCCTACTGTACCGTACTGCTATATATTATATACTGGTGGTCAGGAAAATTATGCACTGTCCTCCTAGTACTGCGCACAACAACTAAAATGCACCAGAGGTTTGGATGGATAGTATACTTGACGACACAGAGGTAGGTAGAGCAGTGACCTACTGTACCGCACTGCTATATATTATATACTGGTGGTCAGCAAAATTATGCACTGTACTCCTACTATATATACTGTGCAAAACTAAAATGCACCACAGGTATGGATGGATAGTATACTTGACGACACAGAGGTAGGTAGAGCAGTGGACTGCTGTACCATACTGCTAAATATTATATACTGTGGTCAGCAAAAATATGCACTATACTCCTACTATATATACTGCGCACAACTAAAATGCACCACAGGTATGGATGGATAGTATACTTGATGACACAGAGGTAGGTAGAGCAGTGGACTACTGTACCATACTGCTATATATTATATGCTGTGGTCAGCAAAATTATGCACTGTACTCCTACTATATGTACTGCACACAACTAAAATGCACCACAAGTATGGATGAATAGTATACTTGACGACACAGAGGTAGGTAGAGCAGTAGACTACTGTACCGTACTGCTATATATTATATATTGGTGGTCTGCAAAATTATGCACTGTCCTCCTACTACTGCGCACAACAACTACAATGCACCACAGGTATGGATGGATAGTATACTTGATGACACAGAGGTAGGTAGAGCAGTGGCCTACTGTACCGTACTGCTATATATTATATACTGGTGGTCAGCAAAATTATGCACTATACTCCTACTATATATACTGCGCACAACTAAAATGCACCACAGATATGGATGGATAGTATACTTGACGACACAGAGGTAGGTAGAGCAGTGGCCTACTGTACCGTACTGCTATATATTATATACTGGTGGTCAGCAAAATTATGCACTGTCCTCCCTCTATGGGGTATATTTACTAAGCTCCCGATTTTGACCGAGATGGTGTTTTTTCTTCAAAGTGTCATCTCGGGAATTTACTAAACTCAAATCTCAGCAGTGATGAGGGCATTCGTATTTTTTTGGAAGTCAAAGAAAAAAAATACGAATGAATACACCATCAGTCAAATACGACTGTTTTTTGATACAACTTGGTAATTTACTAGAAAGTGTATTTCAGGAACACTGCCGGCAATAGCCAAATACTGCCGTGAAAAAATACAAATCGTAAAAAAAAGCAGATTTAAAACAGACCTGCTTTTTTTACCGTGTTCTGATAGGCATGCACGGATCCATGAGATCCGTGCATGTTTATCAGTGGGAAGGGGTGGGAAAGTGTTACATTTTCAGGAAAAAAATGCGTGGGGTCCCCCCTCCTATGCAAAACCAGCCTCGGGCTCTTTGAGCCGGACCTGGTTGAAAAAATATGGGGAAAAAATGACAGGGGTTCCCCCATATTTAATCAACCAGCACCAGGCTCTGCGCCTGGTCCTGGTTCCAAAAATACGGGGGACAAAAAGCGTAGGGGTCCCCCGTATTTTTGAAACCAGCACCGGGCTCCACTAGCCACAGCCGGGGGACACTTTTATACTGGTCCCGGCGGCCCTGGCATTACATACCCAACTAGTCACCCCTGGCCTGGGTACCCTGGAGGAGTGGGAACCCCTTAAATCAAGGGGTCCCCCTCTCCAGCCAACCAAGGGCCAGGGGTGAAGCCCGAGGCTGTCCCCCCATCCAAGGGCAGCAGATGGGGGGCTGATAGCCTTTTGAAAAAAAATTGAATATTGTTTTAGTAGCAGTACTACAAGTCCCAGCAAGCCTCCCCCGCAAGCTGGTACTTGGAGAACCACAAGTACCAGCATGCAGTGGAAAACCGGGCTCGCTGGTACCTGTAGTACTACTACTAAAAAATACCCCCCAAAAAACAGGACACACACCGTGACAGTATAAGTTTATTACATACATGCACACCTCCAAACATACATACTTACCTATGTTCACACGAGGCTCGGTCCTCTTCTCCATGTGGAATCCTAGGGGTACCTGTGAAAAAAAATTATACTCACATAATCCAGTGTACCTTCTGTTCTTTGTATAATCCACGTACTTGGCAAAACAAAAAAACGGAAACCCGACCACGCACTGAAAGGGGCCCCATGTTTACACATGGGACCCCTTTCCCCGACTGCCAGGACCCCCCTTGACTAATGTCAAAGAGGGTCCCTTCTGCCAATTAGGGAGCGCCACGTCGTGGCACCCTCCTGATTGGCTGTGTGCTCCTGTAGTGTCTGTGAGGCAGCACACGGCAGAGATACAATGTAGCGCCTATGTGCTCCATTGTATCCAGTGGTGGGAACTTTGCGGTCAGCGGTTGACCGAAAGTAACCTCACCGCTGACCGCAAAGTTCCCACCATTGGATACAATGGAGCGCATAGGCTGATAGAGCAAAAATGTTATTAATCAAAGAATCTAAATGGATTGTCCGTTTGGGGACCATCTCTCCTGGTGACCTCAATGAAAAGATCAATTGGAACATGTTATAATTCCTGTGACAAATTACTAGATATGTTGCATATTAATTTTACTGTATCTTTTGCAATTTGATGTTTTGCACTGTAATTATTGATATTGTCTCTACCTGCACAGTGTCATTATTATTGTTATTATTATTTTTGTTAAGATTTATATTGTTTCGTTTTTATACACCCCTGCTGCTGATTGAGTGGGTGAACGTCTCCTGAGCCGCTCTCTGCGGTGTACTCGTGGATATGGTGTTGGCGATGTGGAGACTGTGTTTACAGGTCTCCCTAGCAAACCACTCCAGCTCCGGCTGCGGTTGATGACGTCACCACTACGAGCCGCAGTGAACGGCCTTTTGCGTTCCAGACAACCAGCGCACGCAGGTGAGGTATGGTCCTTGTGGTACATGAGTGTTTTGTCCCCATGGTAACCGATACATCTGTGGTGGAAACGGGTTTGTCTGGTAAGGCAAATGGATTTGCTCCTAACGAGCTGACAAGCGGCAGGTGAGTGTCTGGTGGGGTATATAGGTGAGGTCATTTTATCACTGTTTTGTACTGGTGTGGTCCTGAGGAAGGGGTTGTATCCCCGAAAACGTTTGACCTAATACAGATTTCAACTTTAAGTAAGTCTCTGGAGTGCGTTTCTTTATTGGACATATATATAAGCAAAACACGCTCAGGACCTGGTGCACTTCAAGGGGGCGCACATCACTATTGGCGGCAACTGAGGACACGTCAGCAGTTTCTGCGGAAAAACTACTGTGCATAAGATCACTGTATATATATATATATATATATATATATATATACATACAGTATATATATATATACACACACACACACAGTGGTCCACAAGTTTGGAAAGATGAAATGAGTAAGGAAATATTAATTCAGCATCTACACTTACATGATATTGGCCACACTGTGTGGCATATCCTAAAAAGTTTCCACCCACTCGAATATCAAATCACGTGTAGACACTGGATAAAATATATCATTGCTCATTTCCTTTTTACAAGGATGTTTCCACACGTAATGACCATGACCACCCTGGATAGATAGATAGAGTGAGTGTGTGTGTGTGTGTGTGTGTGTGTGTGTGTGTGTGTGTGTGTGTGTGTGTGTGTGTGAATGGCCAAATATTCTGTGTAAAGCGCCATGGAATATGTGTGCACTATATAAATAACTGGTAATAAATAATATGTTGCTTTTCCTGCCTGTTCCAGGTGAAATGGCTACATTGTATAAAGTTCTGTTTTTTTTCCCCCAGTGACTATTACTAGGTTCAACTTCAAATTCGTTATTCACATGGAAACATTGTAAAAGTACAGTGCAATACAATAAAGCTACTCATGCTCAAACAAGCTTGAACTACTCTGAATCGACGTATTGTACACATAATTGAACCTGTTTGACTTGCTCACATTTATTACAGCCATCCAGTCTTAAGTTTGGGAACTTATTGACAAATTTAAAACTTTAGAAGCAATAAACCACTTGATCCTGAAATCTGTTTGAAGCAATGTTAATCATCATTATTAATCACTACAGTATGAGCCTATTAACCATTGCTGGCCAGTGTTTAGCATTACGTAATATTCTTGTCCACTGCTTACTGCAGCAAAATATAAACTTGTATCGCTTCAATTTACCATGCACCAAAACCTGGCGATGTGGAGCAAAAAGTCCCTTGCTCTGCAAAGTTTTATTTTCGCTATCCGGCAGCCGAACACTGCTGTGAAGCGCTACAAACCTATTCAGCCCCTCAGCTTTGTACTGCACATGTAGGAATATGACACTCTGCTTAATTATCGGCATGCAACAAATTACCAATAGTTCCTACATCAGGACCTATGGGTAATATAACCCTCATCCCTCTTATATGAAATTATGATTAGGAACTGTACTAGAACATTAGTAACATATAAGTGGGGTCCCCACTGGCTGATATTTTCTGGCACACACTGAACACCTTGGGAACCTATGTAGCACTGGCCATGATGCTAGACAACTTCTGTACCCCCAAATGCACAAACTGCCCCCCATCTGCACTGGATTCATGTAATGTTCATTTTATTGCTACTGGATGCACAAGGAGGAGTGAGAATAGTAGTCTGCTGCAGAGGGGGCATTGCAAGATAACATTTTTCTCTTCTGTTTCTCATCTCTGGTAGCTTATCAGTGACCATAATGCCATACTGAGATTGTGTACTTTCCTTAACACAAATCTCAAGTCGTACAGTGCGAGAGGCCCCAACTATAGAATCCTTCAAAAATAGACTCAAGACTTTCCTGTTTACTCAAGCATTTCCATAATGTCCCTTTAGTATCTACATGCAGTAGCGGATCTTGCCACGGGCAAGAAGGACTTTTGCCCGGGGCGCCGGCGCCATCCGGAGGGCGCCGCACCAGGGCAAGATCCGCTGCTGCTGTGCCCCCCGCTGCCGCTGGCCGCTGTGAAGGGAAACTAGAGTTTCCCTTCGTGGAGAGGTCCTTTACTGTGCGGTGCGCGATGACGTCATCGCGCCTACCGCACAGTAAAGGACCGCTCCACGAAAGGAAACTCTAGTTTCCCTTCACAGCGGCCAGCGGCAGCGGGGGGCACATTTCAGAGCGCTACAGTAGTCTGTACAGGGGGCGTAAATGACCATGGCCCTGTCTACATGCTTCTGTATTTTATGAAAAGCTGTTCTGTACTTCATTGTTTCTGTACTATATTATGCTATGTATCTGTTAAGCGCCTTGAGTCCTATTGGAAAAAGAGTGCTATATAAATAAAATGATTATTATTATTATTATTATTATTATTATTATTATTGTTGTTGCTTGATAAATGTATCCATAGCACTGCACATGGAATGTAATGTCTGGCAATGCTTGTGGGTAAGCTGGAGACATCATATAACCAGCATTAACCACTTAATAAATTGGAGAAAGACTTTTTTTCTAGAGAGAACTTTCCCAGAGACTTGTGTCTACTCCAGTTAATTAATAGACCCTTATGATGACTAAATAATAGTATAAAGAAACTGACTCCATACCAAGTGAGTTGCAAAAATACTTAGGAAGTGTTTAAAGGAGGCATTTATCAAGGATCGCATGCATATTCAATGCGATCTGGGAGGGATCTTACTGCCCATGATCACATTGCAATATGCGATCCTATTGGGAGGATTTATCACCCAGCACAGGCAAGGATAAGGGTTCTGGAAGGAGCCTATCCCTAAATGCACTGAGTGCAGTAGCCGGCGCTCTGCACATACGCGGTCAGCTCACTACCATACACAGGGCTCATTTCCAGTGGAGGGTTCTTGCGAAACCCTGCTGAATCTACATCCCTACCTCATGCATTGCAGGAATGCTTAGTATTTGCGGCTAGCAAATACTATGGGACATAGAACATAGCTGCAATTACTGTTTGATAAATTGTCCCTCTAAACTTTTTCCTTCCCAATAATTGCACCTTGTTGGTGATGGTGTTAGTCCTGCCCTCACAGCCCCATCACTCCATACTGTATGTCCGTAAGTCCATATGTTTCAGTAAAATTCAAAGGTCTGTATGTAGTTTCATCGGGATATGATTAAACTCAAGAGTGGAAATGTGTTTTTTAATGGAGCTTGAAACACTAATTAGTATGCAGCAGGTAAAACTGGCGACCTGTAAGATACCCTCTCACCAGAGATGACACAAGGGGCAGATTGGGATGGAAAATCAGCCCGGGAAATTTATGGAAGCAGCCCTAATGGGGGTGTGGTCTGATGAGAGGGTGGGGTCTGTTGAAGGGGGTTGGATCCCTCCTCATAGGATCTGATTGTACTCAATTGCGGCTTTCCTTTTGTCTTTTGCTGCAGTTGTGTCTGAGACCAGGGGCGGATTGGGAAATAAAGTGGCCCTGTAAGTTTGTGTATAAATGGCCTGACATTGGCAGCACAAGAGGTATGACATATCATGTAGCCATGGCAGCATCACTGGATGGCAGAGTTGCTGTACTGCAGAGATGGAATAACAGAATGAATGAGGACAATACAGCGTTCTGAGTGCCTAATTCAGACCTGATCGCTCCTCTGTGAATTTGCAGAGGTTTGCAATTGGATAGTCGCCGCCCAGACAGAGTGAAAAACCACCCCGTACAAGTCTGCGTTCACCATGTGAAAGGCTTTGCACACGTCGGTCAGCTGAAAATACAATTGCAACTCACTCACCATGTAATGATTTTTCCAGTCTGTGCAGTCTATGCGTAGCCCAAGACTAACTCCTACAGTGCAAAAGAATCAGGCTGATCGGGCCGGAGCTTACATCACACACCCTCCCTGAAAATGCTTGGGAATGCCTGCGTTATTCCTGACACTCCGAGAAAACGGGCAGTTACCACCCCCAAACGTCAGCTTCCTGTCAATCAGTCTGCATTCACCTAGCGATTAAAAAAGATGTTGATTTCTTTTGCAGTTTGGCCTTGCGCATGTGCATTACGATCTATACACATGCACAGTCATTCGATAATCGATGCTTTGCGATTTTGTACAACAGGGACCGTGTCTAAATTAGGCCCTGAGTGTGGTGGGCTGCCTGTCATGTGTGGGATGTGGCCACATGACAACACAAAAAGCAGGCCCCACACACATGTTGGCCTAACAGGAATCTTCCTGGTGAGCACTATGGCCAATCCGCACCTGGAACCTGGAAGACGCCCCATACATGGCATCAAAGGTCTCTTATTAGTAGAACATCTAAAATGTATTCAAACCATTCTGCATAAAGATATAAATATATAAAAGTTCTTTCTTAGATCATAATAAGTGGTGTTACATGGAACTGTCACTATACAAAGACAGATGTAATGGATTTCCACCAACCACCCTAACTGGTGTGGGTCCTAGTATAGATAGAGGTGTCCAACCACTAAATACCCTATGCATTTTATCTTTTAGATTTCTTCAGGGGTAAAAAAGAATCTTAAAAAAAGAAAGGAACAAAGATATTATTGTCATAACTAATGGTATGATTCAATATACAGTACAATGAGTTTCAGACATTTTATATGGACAATCGTATTTGAATTCTCAGCGCCCTCTGTTTTTATTTTATCTCCGTATCATCTTATTGTTCCTACTAAAAGGGGTTCTACAGTGAGACGCTGCTTTACAAGTGCATGATAAAGGTTTCTGTTTTTTTGTTATATTTATATATATGTGTGTGTGTGTGTGTGTGTGTGTGTGTGCGTGTGTGTATATATATATATATATATATATATATATATAGAGGAAAGGATGGCACTCCATAAGCAATAGCATACAAAGTAGACATTCAATAACAGACTTGCAGCGGTCATGTATTAATAGTAACGTTTCAGTGCCCCAGCACTGTCGTCAGCGTGACCGCTGCAAGTCCGTTATTGGATGCCGTGAGTGCCGCACCTCCAGTCTACTATATATAATAAGAATTTACTTACCGATAATTCTATTTCTCGTAGTCCGTAGTGGATGCTGGGAACTCCGTAAGGACCATGGGGAATAGCGGCTCCGCAGGAGACAGGGCACATCTAAAGAAAGCTTTAGGATCACCTGGTGTGCACTGGCTCCTCCCCCTATGACCCTCCTCCAAGCCTCAGTTAGGATACTGTGCCCGGACGAGCGTACACAATAAGGAAGGATTTTGAATCCCGGGTAAGACTCATACCAGCCACACCAATCACACTGTACAACTTGTGATCTGAACCCAGTTAACAGCATGATAATAGAGAAGCCTCTATAAAAGATGGCTCACTACAACAATAACCCAAATTTTTTGGTAACAATAATTATGTACCAGTATTGCAGACAATCCGCACTTGGGATGGGCGCCCAGCATCCACTACGGACTACGAGAAATAGAATTATCGGTAAGTAAATTCTTATTTTCTCTGACGTCCTAGTGGATGCTGGGAACTCCGTAAGGACCATGGGGATTAAACCAAAGCTCCCAAACGGGCGGGAGAGTGCGGATGACTCTGCAGCACCGAATGAGAGAACTCCAGGTCCTCCTCAGCCAGGGTATCAAATTTGTAGAATTTTACAAACGTATTTGCTCCTGACCAAGTAACTGCTCGGCAAAGTTGTAAAGCCGAGACCCCTCGGGCAGCTGCCCAAGATGAGCCCACCTTCCTTGTGGAGTGGGCATTTTAAGATTTTTGGCTGTGGCAGGCCTGCCACAGAATGTGCAAGCTGAATTGTACTACAAATCCAACGAGCAATCGTCTGCTTAGAAGCAGGAGCACCCAGTTTGTTGGGTGCATACAGGATAAACAGCGAGTCAGATTTTCTGACTCCAGCCGTCCTGGAAACATATATTTTCAGGGCCCTGACCACGTCAAGCAACTTGGAATCCTCCAAGTCCTTAGTAGCCGCAGGTACCACAATAGGTTGCTTCATGTGAAATGCAGAAACCACCTTAGGTAGAAATTGAGGACAAGTCCTCAATTCTGCCCTGTCAGAATGAAATATTAAATAAGGGCTTTTATATGATAAAGCCGCCAATTCTGACACACGCCTGGCTGAAGCCAGGGCTAACAGCATCGTCACCTTCCATGTGAGATATTTTAAGTCCACAGTGGTGAGTGGTTCAAACCAATGTGACTTTAGGAAACTCAACACAACATTGAGATCCCAAGGTGCCACTGGAGGCACAAAAGGAGGCTGTATATGCAGTACCCCTTTTACAAATGTCTGAACTTCAGGCACTGAAGCCAGTTTCTTTTGGAAGAAAATCGACAGGGCCGAAATTTGAACCTTAATGGACCCTAATTTTAGGCCCATAGACAGTCCTGTTTGCAGGAAATGGAGGAAACGACCCAGTTGAAATTCCTCTGTAGGGGCCTTCTTGGCCTCCCACCACGCAACATATTTTCGCCAAATGCGGTGATAATGTTTTGCGGTTACGTCCTTCCTGGTCTTGACCAGGGTAGGGATGACTTCATCTGGAATGCCTTTTTCCTTCAGGATCCGGCGTTCAACCGCCAAGCCGTCAAACGCAGCCGCGGTAAGTCTTGGAACAGACAAGGCCCCTGCTGGAGCAGGTCCTTTCTTAGAGGTAGAGGCCACGGTTCGTCCGTGAGCATCTCTTGAAGTTCCGGATACCAAGTCCTTCTTGGCCAATCCGGAACCACGAGTATAGTTCTTACTCCTCTCCTTCTTATGATTCTCAGTACTTTTGGTATGAGAGGCAGAGGAGGGAACACATACACTGACTGGTACACCCACGGTGTTACCAGAGCGTCCACCGCTATTGCCTGAGGGTCCCCTGACCTGGCGCAATATCTGTCTAGTTTTTTGTTTAGACGGGACGCCATTATGTCCACCTTTGGTTTTTCCCAACGGTTTACAATCAGGTGGAAGACTTCTGGGTGAAGTCCCCACTCTCCCGGGTGAAGGTCGTGTCTGCTGAGGAAGTCTGCTTCCCAGTTGTCCACTCCCGGAATGAACACTGCTGACAGTGCTATCACATGATTTTCCGCCCAGCGAAGAATCCTTGCAGCTTCTGCCATTGCCCCCCTGCTTCCCGTGCCGCCCTGTCTGTTTACGTGGGCGACTGACGTGATGTTGTCCGATTGGATCAATACCGCCTGACCCTGAAGCAGGGGTTTCGCTTGACTTAGGGCATTGTAAATGGCCCTTAGTTCCAGAATGTTTATATGAAGAGATGTCTCCAGGCTTGACCATAAGCCCTGGAAATTCCTTCCCTGTGTGACTGCTCCCCAGCCTCGCAGGCTGGCATCCCTGGCCACCAGGACCCAGTCCCGAATGCCGAATCTGCGGCCCTCTAGAAGATGAGCACTCTGCAACCACCACAGGAGGGATACCCTTGTCCCCGGTGACAGGGTTATCCGCTGAAGCATCTGAAGATGCGACCCGGACCATTTGTCCAGTAGGTTCCACTGGAAAGTCTTGCGTGGAATCTGCCGAATGGGATTGCTTCGTAGGAAGCCACTATTTTTACCCAGAACCCTTGTGCATTGATGCACTGAGACTTGGTTCGGTTTTAGGAGGTTCCTGTCGGATAACTCCCTGGCTTTCTCCTCCGGGAGAAACACCTTCTTTCTGGACTGTGTCCAGGATCATCCCTAGGAACAGAAGACAAGTCGTCGGAACCAGCTGCGATTTTGGAATATTGAGAATCCAATCGTGCTGCCGCAACACTACCTGATATAGTGCAACACCGATCTCCAACTGTTCCCTGGATCTTACCCTTATCAGGGAATCGTCCAAGTAACGGATAACTAAAATTCCCTTCCTTCGAAGGAATATCATCATTACGGTCATTACTTCAGTAAAGACCCGGGGTGCCGTGGACCATCCCTACGGCAGCGTCCGAACTGATAGTGACAGTTCTGTACCATAACCTGAAATACCCTTGGTGAGAAGGGTAAATTTTGACAGGAAGGTAAGCATCCTTGATGTCCCGAGACATCATGTAGTCCCCTTCTTCCAGGTTTGCAATCACTGCTCTGAGTGACTCAATTTTGAATTTGAACCTCTGTATGCAAGTGTTCAAAGATTTTAGATTTTAGATTTTAAAATCGGTCTCACCGAGCCGTCTGGCTTCGGTACCACAATAGTGTGGAATAATACCCCGTTCCCTGTTGCAGGAGGGGTACCTTGATTATCACCTGCTGGGAATACAGCTTGTGAATGGTTTCCAAAACTGCCTCCCTGTCAGCGGGAGACGTCGGTAAAACAGACCTTTGGAAACGGCGAGGGGGATACGTCTCGAATTCCAATTTGTACCCCTGAAATATTACCTGAAGGATCCAGGGGTCTACTTGCGAGTGAGCCCACTGCGCACTGAAATTCATTGAGAACGGGACCCCACCGTGCCTGAACTTGTAAAGCCCTAGCGTCATACTGAGGGCTTGGCAGAGGCGGAAAAGAGTTTCTGTTCCTTGGAACTGGCTGATCTCTGCAGCCATTTTCCTCTCCCTCTGTCACGAGCAGAAAAGAGGAACCCTTTTGTCCGCTTGCCAACCAGGCCTGCGCCTGATAATACGGCGTCTTATTTTGAGAGGCGACCTGGGGTACATCCCCTCTTTTAAGGCAATACTTCCAAATGCCGTTTGGAATCCGCATCACCTGACCACTTTACTGGTATAATTGGACAACGCACTTATACTTGATGCCAGTCGGCAAATATTCCGCTGTGCATCATGCATATATAGAAATGCATCTTTTAATTGCTCTATAGGCAATAATATACTGTCCTTATCTAGGATATCATATTTCCAGTCAGGGAATCCGACCACGCCAACCCAGCACTGCACATCCAGGCTGAGGCGATTGCTGGTCGCAGTATAACACCAGTATGTGTGTAAATACATTTTAGGATACCCTCCTGCTTTCTATCAGCAGGATCCTTAAGGGCGGCCATCTCAAGAGAGGGTAGAGCCCATGTTCTTACAAGCGTGTGAGCGCCTTATCCCCCCTAGGGGGTGTTTCCCAACGCACCCTAACCTCTGGCGGGAAAAGGTATACTGCCAATAACTTTTTAGAAATTATCAATTGTTATCGGGGGGAAACCCACGCATTTTATTTCTCAGATTCAGGAAAACTACAGGAAGTTTTTCCTCACCAACATAATACCCCTTTTTTTTTGGTGGTATTCATATTATCAGAAAAGTGTAAACTTTTTTCATTGCCTCAATCATGCAATGTGTGGCCCTATTTGGAAATCACGGTTGTCTCTTCACCGTCGACACAGGAGTCAGTATCCGTGTCGGCGTCTGTATCTGAGGTAACGGGCGCTTTAGAGCCCCTATATGAGACGTCTGGACATGCACAAGCTGAGTAGCCGGCTGTCTCATGTCAACCACTGTCTTTTATACAAAGCTGACACTGTCACGCAATTTCCACAGTACATCCACTCAGGTGTCGACCCCCCAGGGGGTGACAACACTATTACAGACACTCTACTCCGTCTCCTCATCATTTTTCTCCTCATACATGTCGACACAAACGTACCGACACACAGCACACACACAGGGAATGCTCTGATAGAGGACAGGACCCCACTAGCCCTTTGGAGAGACAGAGGGAGAGTTTGCCAGCACACACCAGAGCGCTATATATATACAGGGATAACCTTATATAAGTGTTTTTCCCTTTATAGCTGCTGTATTGTTTATACTGCGCCTAATTTGGGCCCCCCTCTCTTTTTTAACCCCTTTCTGTAGTGTAGTGACTGCAGGGGAGAGCCAGGGAGCTTCCCTCCAACTGAGCTGTGAGGGAAAATGGCGCCAGTGTGCTGAGGAGATAGGCTCCGCCCCTTTCTCGGCGTCCTTATCATCCGTTTTCTTGTATGTTTTGGCAGGGGTTAAATGCATCCATATAGCCCAGGAGTTATATGTGATGCATTTATTTTAGCCATAAAAGGTTTTCTAACGATTTATTGCGTCTCAGGGCGCTGCCCCCCCAGCGCCCTGCACCCTCAGTGACCGGAGTGTGAAGTGTGCTGAGAGCAATGGCGCACAGCTGCGGTGCTGTGCGCCTACCTTTATCTGAAGACAGGAAAGTCTTCTGCCGCCGATTTTTCCGGACCTCTTCGCTCTTCTGGCTCTGTAAGGGGGCCGGCGGCGCGGCTCCGGTGACCCATCCAGGCTGAACCTGTGATCGTCCCTCTGGAGCTAATGTCCAGTAGCCTAAGAAGCCCAATCCACTCTGCACGCAGGTGAGTTCGCTTCTTCTCCCCTTAGTCCCTCGATGCAGTGAGCCTGTTGCCAGCAGGTCTCACTGAAAATAATAAACCTAAACTAAAACTTTCACAAAGAGCTCAGGAGAGCCCCTAGTGTGCACCCTTCTCGTCGGGCACAGAAAATCTAACTGAGGCTTGGAGGAGGGTCATAGGGGGAGGAGCCAGTGCACACCAGGTGATCCTAAAGCTTTCTTTAGATGTGCCCTGTCTCCTGCGGAGCCGCTATTCCCCATGGTCCTTACGGAGTTCCCAGCATCCACTAGGACGTCAGAGAAATATATATATATATATATATACATAATCCTGTAGGGGCGACCTATAACCAAAGTGCTAGTATTGGCAAGGTAGAAATATAATAGAAAAAACCTTTAAAAAATAGTAATTAAGCTATTTACTAAATCACCCTGAGTGTTTTAAGATATTTATCCATACATTCAATGGATTAATCAGTGTTTTGATGGATGTCTTGGAATAGAGTAATAAGATTTTAAATAGCACTAGACACAGGTGATCTTTAGAATCATAAAATATACACATGTCAAAGCTTAGCAGTATCCATTAAAATCCAGACCTAAAGTCTTCAATTTTAAAAATATTATGTGAGATTTAAGAAAATTGGTTTGCCATAATTGCAGCAGTCATACCTCAATGTCAAAAACTAAAGAGAGGGCAATTGCGAAACATTCATCAACAACAGACCTTTGTCATTCAATGTTCAATCAAAGGGAAAATTCTTTAGTGGCATATGATTCATAGGTTATCAGAATCTAGATGGACTGCATCTTTGAGCTTGTAACATCCAGTACATGTTGTACACTTCAGCCAGCTACATTTAGCTGGACCAAAGCTGTTATTTAGCATTTTTTTATTATTGAAACAAATACATAACATTTTTTACATATTGGCTGCATTAACTTGTTTTATACAAGTGTTCTTTTGTTTAATTGCAAGGAATTTTTTTTAATGCTTTTCTTAAATTTTAGTAGTCTGTACGGCACTTCTGAAGAATTGGTCAGAGCACCTCCATCTGCTAAGTCTCCTTGTAAGTCATTGCTTGGTTTATCAAAACAAATACAACTTTTTCTAATAGAGTGTTTGTCCATTTGAGGTGTTTGCACATTTCCCTCTGCCATTGCCCTTCTGTTTAAGTAACACATCTGGTTTCACTGTGAGCTTTAAGCAAGTTTGACACACTAGGTTTATAGACTTAAGTGGAATCAGCAATATAACAGTCATTGTGTGTGCTTTCCATCTATCCACCACTCAGCGGAGAACTGGGCCACTGGGAAATCACACAGTGACAGTACAGTGGCCGCATTAAGCGCACTGATCTCAGAGGCTGAGCTGTGTCTCTGAGCCATATGTGTGAGCATCAGTGGAGGCGAGAGTTAATCGGGCTGTAAAGGGGCCTATATGGTCTCAACCGCACGGCCCGGCCCTTTACCTTTCCTCGATGTTGGCTGCTCCTCACAGTGCAATGGAAGTGGGCTATAAGACTGGCTTCACTTTCACAGTGGCCATAATGTGAATGTTGGAGGCTAGAATAGTTGAGCACTAGGGATGAACACTGTGATAAGCATGAGAAAGCAGGGAGGTTAGTAACCCTCTGCAAGACTGGTATGGATGGTATAGGGAGGCATTGCTAATTTCAGTATCAGTTCTCAGTACACACTGATACTGTATGTGGTATTTTCATTATTTACAGTAGAGAGGATTGTACAGTGATATATGAGGAGGAATAACACAGCTCCCAGCATGCACTGATATTTAGAATTATTCTACATACATTAATAAATTATGAGAAATAAAACACATCTCAGCACACACTGATACTGTAGGTTGGATTACTATTATACAGTACCAGTATTTTTGATAGAGATGAGCGCCTGAAATTTTTCGGGTTTTGTGTTTTGGTTTTGGGTTCGGTTCCGCGGCCGTGTTTTGGGTTCGAACGCGTTTTGGCAAAACCTCACCGAATTTTTTTTGTCGGATTCGGGTGTGTTTTGGATTCGGGTGTTTTTTTCAAAAAACACTAAAAAACAGCTTAAATCATAGAACTTGGGGGTCATTTTGATCCCAAAGTATTATTAACCTCAAAAACCATAATTTACACTCATTTTCAGTCTATTCTGAATACCTCACACCTCACAATATTATTTTTAGTCCTAAAATTTGCACCGAGGTCGCTGTGTGAGTAAGATAAGCGACCCTAGTGGCCGACACAAACACCGGGCCCATCTAGGAGTGGCACTGCAGTGTCACGCAGGATGTCCCTTCCAAAAAACCCTCCCCAAACAGCACATGACGCAAAGAAAAAAAGAGGCGCAATGAGGTAGCTGTGTGAGTAAGATTAGCGACCCTAGTGGCCGACACAAACACCGGGCCCATCTAGGAGTGGCACTGCAGTGTCACGCAGGATGGCCCTTCCAAAAAACCCTCCCCAAACAGCACATGATGCAAAGAAAAAAAGAGGCGCAATGAGGTAGCTGTGTGAGTAAGATTAGCGACCCTAGTGGCCGACACAAACACCGGGCCCATCTAGGAGTGGCACTGCAGTGTCACGCAGGATGGCCCTTCCAAAAAACCCTCCCCAAACAGCACATGACGCAAAGAAAAAAAGAGGCGCAATGAGGTAGCTGACTGTGTGAGTAAGATTAGCGACCCTAGTGGCCGACACAAACACCGGGCCCATCTAGGAGTGGCACTGCAGTGTCACGCAGGATGTCCCTTCCAAAAAACCCTCCCCAAACAGCACATGACGCAAAGAAAAAAAGAGGCGCAATGAGGTAGCTGTGTGAGTAAGATTAGCGACCCTAGTGGCCGACACAAACACCGGGCACATCTAGGAGTGGCACTGCAGTGTCACGCAGGATGTCCCTTCCAAAAAACCCTCCCCAAACAGCACATGACGCAAAGAAAAAAAGAGGCGCAATGAGGTAGCTGTGTGAGTAAGATTAGCGACCCTAGTGGCCGACACAAACACCGGGCCCATCTAGGAGTGGCACTGCAGTGTCACGCAGGATGTCCCTTCCAAAAAACCCTCCCCAATCAGCACATGATGCAAAGAAAAAGAAAAGAAAAAAGAGGTGCAAGATGGAATTATCCTTGGGCCCTCCCACCCACCCTTATGTTGTATAAACAAAACAGGACATGCACACTTTAACCAACCCATCATTTCAGTGACAGGGTCTGCCACACGACTGTGACTGATATGACGGGTTGGTTTGGACCCCCCCCAAAAAAGAAGCAATTAATCTCTCCTTGCACAAACTGGCTCTACAGAGGCAAGATGTCCACCTCATCTTCACCCTCCGATATATCACCGTGTACATCCCCCTCCTCACAGATTATCAATTCGTCCCCACTGGAATCCACCATCTCAGCTCCCTGTGTACTTTGTGGAGGCAATTGCTGCTGGTCAATGTCTCCGCGGAGGAATTGATTATAATTCATTTTAATGAACATCATCTTCTCCACATTTTCTGGATGTAACCTCGTACGCCGATTGCTGACAAGGTGAGCGGCGGCACTAAACACTCTTTCGGAGTACACACTTGTGGGAGGGCAACTTAGGTAGAATAAAGCCAGTTTGTGCAAGGGCCTCCAAATTGCCTCTTTTTCCTGCCAGTATAAGTACGGACTGTGTGACGTGCCTACTTGGATGCGGTCACTCATATAATCCTCCACCATTCTATCAATGTTGAGAGAATCATATGCAGTGACAGTAGACGACATGTCCGTAATCGTTGTCAGGTCCTTCAGTCCGGACCAGATGTCAGCATCAGCAGTCGCTCCAGACTGCCCTGCATCACCGCCAGCGGGTGGGCTCGGAATTCTGAGCCTTTTCCTCGCACCCCCAGTTGCGGGAGAATGTGAAGGAGGAGATGTTGACAGGTCGCGTTCCGCTTGACTTGACAATTTTGTCACCAGCAGGTCTTTCAACCCCAGCAGACCTGTGTCTGCCGGAAAGAGAGATCCAAGGTAGGCTTTAAATCTAGGATCGAGCACGGTGGCCAAAATGTAGTGCTCTGATTTCAACAGATTGACCACCCGTGAATCCTTGTTAAGCGAATTAAGGGCTGCATCCACAAGTCCCACATGCCTAGCGGAATCGCTCCCTTTTAGCTCCTTCTTCAATGCCTCCAGCTTCTTCTGCAAAAGCCTGATGAGGGGAATGACCTGACTCAGGCTGGCAGTGTCTGAACTGACTTCACGTGTGGCAAGTTCAAAGGGCATCAGAACCTTGCACAACGTTGAAATCATTCTCCACTGCACTTGAGACAGGTGCATTCCATCTCCTATATCGTGCTCAATTGTATAGGCTTGAATGGCCTTTTGCTGCTCCTCCAACCTCTGAAGCATATAGAGGGTTGAATTCCACCTCGTTACCACTTCTTGCTTCAGATGATGGCAGGGCAGGTTCAGTAGTTTTTGGTGGTGCTCCAGTCTTCTGTACGTGGTGCCTGTACGCCGAAAGTGTCCCGCAATTTTTCTGGCCACCGACAGCATCTCTTGCACGCCCCTGTCGTTTTTTAAAAAATTCTGCACCACCAAATTCAAGGTATGTGCAAAACATGGGACGTGCTGGAATTTGCCCATATTTAATGCACACACAATATTGCTGGCGTTGTCCGATGCCACAAATCCACAGGAGAGTCCAATTGGGGTAAGCCATTCCGCGATGATCTTCCTCAGTTGCCGTAAGAGGTTTTCAGCTGTGTGCGTATTCTGGAAAGCGGTGATACAAAGCGTAGCCTGCCTAGGAAAGAGTTGGCGTTTGCGAGATGCTGCTACTGGTGCCGCCGCTGCTGTTCTTGCGGCGGGAGTCCATACATCTACCCAGTGGGCTGTCACAGTCATATAGTCCTGACCCTGCCCTGCTCCACTTGTCCACATGTCCGTGGTTAAGTGGACATTGGGTACAACTGCATTTTTTAGGACACTGGTGAGTCTTTTTCTGACGTCCGTGTACATTCTCGGTATCGCCTGCCTAGAGAAGTGGAACCTAGATGGTATTTGGTAACGGGGGCACACTGCCTCAATAAATTGTCTAGTTCCCTGTGAACTAACGGCGGATACCGGACGCACGTCTAACACCAACATAGTTGTCAAGGACTCAGTTATCCGCTTTGCAGTAGGATGACTGCTGTGATATTTCATCTTCCTCGCAAAGGACTGTTGAACAGTCAATTGCTTACTGGAAGTAGTACAAGTGGGCTTACGACTTCCCCTCTGGGATGACCATCGACTCCCAGCGGCAACAACAGCAGCGCCAGCAGCAGTAGGCATTACACGCAAGGATGCATCGGAGGAATCCCAGGCAGGAGAGGACTCGTCAGACTTGCCAGTGACATGGCCTGCAGGACTATTGGCATTCCTGGGGAAGGAGGAAATTGACACTGAGGGAGTTGGTGGGGTGGTTTGCGTGAGCTTGGTTACAAGAGGAAGGGATTTACTGGTCAGTGGACTGCTTCCGCTGTCACCCAAAGTTTTTGAACTTGTCACTGACTTATTATGAATGCGCTGCAGGTGACGTATAAGGGAGGATGTTCCGAGGTGGTTAACGTCCTTACCCCTACTTATTACAGCTTGACAAAGGGAACACACGGCTTGACACCTGTTGTCCGCATTTCTGGTGAAATACCTCCACACCGAAGAGCTGATTTTTTTGGTATTTTCACCTGGCATGTCAACGGCCATATTCCTCCCACGGACAACAGGTGTCTCCCCGGGTGCCTGACTTAAACAAACCACCTCACCATCAGAATCCTCCTGGTCAATTTCCTCCCCAGCGCCAGCAACACCCATATCCTCCTCATCCTGGTGTACTTCAACACTGACATCTTCAATCTGACTATCAGGAACTGGACTGCGGGTGCTCCTTCCAGCACTTGCAGGGGGCGTGCAAATGGTGGAAGGCGCATGCTCTTCACGTCCAGTGTTGGGAAGGTCAGGCATCGCAACCGACACAATTGGACTCTCCTTGTGGATTTGGGATTTCAAAGAACGCACAGTTCTTTGCGGTGCTTTTGCCAGCTTGAGTCTTTTCAGTTTTCTAGCGAGAGGCTGAGTGCTTCCATCCTCATGTGAAGCTGAACCACTAGCCATGAACATAGGCCAGGGCCTCAGCCGTTCCTTGCCACTCCGTGTGGTAAATGGCATATTGGCAAGTTTACGCTTCTCCTCCGACAATTTTATTTTAGGTTTTGGAGTCCTTTTTTTACTGATATTTGGTGTTTTGGTTTTGACATGCTCTGTACTATGCCATTGGGCATCGGCCTTGGCAGACGACGTTGCTGGCATTTCATCGTCTCGGCCATGACTAGTGGCAGCAGCTTCAGCACGAGGTGGAAGTGGATCTTGATCTTTCCCTAATTTTGGAACCTCAACATTTTTGTTCTCCATATTTTAATAGGCACAACAAAAAGGCACCTCAGGTAAACAATGGAGATGGATGGATTGGATACTAGTATACAATTATGGACGGGCTGCCGAGTGCCGACACAGAGGTAGCCACAGCCGTGAACTACCGCACTGTACTGTGTCTGCTGCTAATATATAGACTGGTTGATAAAGAGATAGTATACTCGTAACTAGTATGTATGTATAAAGAAAGAAAAAAAAACCACGGTTAGGTCACTGGTATATACAATTATGGACGGGCTGCCGAGTGCCGACACAGAGGTAGCCACAGCCGTGAACTACCGCACTGTACTGTGTCTGCTGCTAATATATAGACTGGTTGATAAAGAGATAGTATACTCGTAACTAGTATGTATGTATAAAGAAAGAAAAAAAAACCACGGTTAGGTCACTGGTATATACAATTATGGACGGGCTGCCGAGTGCCGACACAGAGGTAGCCACAGCCGTGAACTACCGCACTGTACTGTGTCTGCTGCTAATATATAGACTGGTTGATAAAGAGATAGTATACTCGTAACTAGTATGTATGTATAAAGAAAGAAAAAAAAACCACGGTTAGGTCACTGGTATATACAATTATGGACGGGCTGCCGAGTGCCGACACAGAGGTAGCCACAGCCGTGAACTACCGCACTGTACTGTGTCTGCTGCTAATATAGACTGGTTGATAAAGAGATAGTATACTACTAATATTATATACTGGTGGTCAGGTCACTGGTCACTAGTCACACTGGCAGTGGCACTCCTGCAGCAAAAGTGTGCACTGTTTAATTTTAATATAATATTATGTACTCCTGGCTCCTGCTATAACCTATAACTGGCACTGCAGTAGTGCTCCCCAGTCTCCCCCACAATTATAAGCTGTGTGATCTGAGCAGTCAGACAGATATATAATATATATAGATGATGCAGCACACTGGCCTGAGCCTGAGCAGTGCACACAGATATGGTATGTATGTGACTGAGTCACTGTGTGCTGTGTATCGCTTTTTTCAGGCAGAGAACGGATTATAAATAAAAGTGGTGGTCACTGGTCACTATCAGCAAAACTCTGCACTGTACACTACTGAGTACTCCTAATGCTCCCCAAAATTAGTAAATCAAGTGTCTAAACGGAGAGGACGCCAGCCACGTCCTCTCCCTATCAATCTCAATGCACGTGTGAAAATGGCGGCGACGCGCGGCTCCTTATATAGAATCCGAGTCTCGCGATAGAATCCGAGCCTCGCGAGAATCCGACAGCGTCATGATGACGTTCGGGCGCGCTCGGGTTAACCGAGCAAGGCGGGAAGATCCGAGTCGCTCGGACTCGTGAAAAAAAACATGAAGTTCTGGCGGGTTCGGATTCAGAGAAACCGAACCCGCTCATCTCTAATTTTTGACCCATCTACTGCCGAGTCACTAGCTATTGCAGTTTTTCCCCTCTCTGTCCCTGCTCCCCATCTCCCTCATCTCTCTCCCCATTCTCTCTATCTCTCCCCCACATCTCATGTTTCTCTGACATGTCTTACTCTCTCTCCAGCAAGGTAAGCGAGTGAGTGTCACACCTGAGGGTTGGGTTTGGCTTGGGCAGGCGTCTGTGGGTGGAGCTGTCACAGACGGAGTGTGAATAAAGCAAGGAGATTTTATCCAGGTATTGTGCATGGAACTTGGAACACGTACCTAGAAGAATCATTGGTGTTCTATCAGTGATAAGCCAGAAGGCAGATATGACATGAGCAATACTTTATTAAATAAATAGAGTCTGTGGATCACTGCAGATTCCGTATGAAGAAGAGATTATACCAGATTAGTAACTGGAATTGTGACCGGAATGATGACTGTACTGGAACCAGAATGATGACCAGACTGGAACTGAAGTAGTGACCGGAATGGAACCGGAGTAATGCCCGGAATGGACTGAAGTGCTGACCGGGCTGGATCCAGAATCTTGACACTGGAAGTTCTGAAGTGAAACAATAGTTCTTATAGCAATGTAGACAAGAATGGAACCGGAACAGACTGGAATACTGACTGGGCTGGATGCGAAATCTTGTCACTGGAGAGTCCTTGAGATATAATGCAGAGTACTTAGTATTCACCAGACTGGAACTGGATCAGAGCAAAGTCACAGGAACATAGGAGCTCAGCACAGGGCTGGAAGTCCCCTTTATAGCACCGAGTGAAGACTGATTGGATGCTGCAATCAGCTGACTGGACAATTGAGGACCAGCTGACGGAATCCAAGATGGCAGTGCCCAGGTACAGCCCTGGAGGGAACTCTTAACCAGGCCCAAACACCAGGAAGCAAGCACAATGAAGAATCAATACTAAAACAGCAGACAGCAGCGCTGTGAAGCGCTAAACACAGAGACATCCACAGCTGCAAGTGACTTCATGTGGGATCGGTGCCATCAAACCTCTGCTTGAGCGAGGAGCAATGTGTGGAAATAGCATGCACGGACCTCTGCGCCAGACAGGACAGACATCGAAATGGTAAGAAACAAGTTTTAAAACTCCAGAGTGTGACAGTGGGTTGATGTTGCGCCGGTCGGGACCTTCTCTCTTCATGAGGGAAGTGGTGGATTTGGCATAATGTGAATTGTGAGGACTACTCTTTTGCATAATATGAATTGTGGGGACTACTCTACGGCATAATGTGAATTGTGAGGACTACAGATTGGGGGGGGGTGGATGTTGTGAGGTTCTCAGCAGTCCCAAAGCTTACAATGCCAATGGATCCGGATAGTAAGCATTAGGGTTACTGTTAGGGTTAGCACTAGGGGGATGGTTAGGGTTAGTCTGTGGGAGGGGTGGGTTAGGACTAGGGTTAGTGTCAAAATAATCCTTTGACATTCTGACCATCTAGATTCCGCTGTATGGATTCTGACCATCAGATTCTGACCAATGGCATTTCATACCCAACCCGTTTGGGGTGCCCTGAACAAACTATGTAGGCAGATGACCCCCCTTCAGTGCACACTGCTGTTATGCAGCCAATATCAACATCTTCCTAGCATTTTCTGAGCAGGAGTGATCACACTACTGTGCTTCCTCACGCCCACTCTTTAGTGTGGATCTATGCTGAAATGCAGCCTGTGCAGGCTCAGTGTACCACACACACACTGTCCGCACATGCTGCAGAGTTAGAGGGCATGGGCATGAAGGTATGGAGCGGATGCAACACTGCAGACCTGCTCTCTCTTGCTGTGTGATGTCATGGAAGTCATGCAGCTGCCCAATGCACTGTAGGGAGGGGGGGGAGGGGGAGAAAGGCCAGGCATTCACAATACAGGCAGCCAGTTGCTGATGCCTATTGCCCTGAAGGAACTTCTATTCCTCCTCAACATTGCTTTAATCAAGAGGCCATATTAAGCAGCTGCACCTGCAGCCTTCATAATAAGCCAACCCTTGCCATCATTTCAGATTAGTGAATCTGCGGCAACTCTGTAGGGAGCAGCCCTGTCACAGTCCCCTTTGAAGGGGTCAATGTGTCCTTTTTGAAGGGGTCAATTTCTAAAGACGCTCAATCCAACTTCATACATAATGCATACTATCAGCCAAAGAAAATATACCTCCACAGGGAAAAATGCACATTGGTCCTCCACAGGAAAAAAACACAAACATTGGCCCCCCACGTGGAAAAAAGACACACATTGGCCCCCCATGAAATTGGCCTCTACAGGGAAAAAAATCACACTTTGGACTCCCACAAAAAAACAACATACAGTATGTATGTTGTTTTTTCCTGTGGGGGACCAATGTGCATTTTTCCCTGTGAGTTTATATTTTCTTTGGTTGATAGTATTCATTATGTATGAAGTTGGATTGAGGGACTTTAGAAATTCTCACACGGTGCTTGTAGATATGGGACTCTCTAAGAAAATAAATATTTTATAATTACAGAACTTGTTCATACAATATGATACATTTGAGCCAGTAGTTTCTGCTTAGGAACAGTGGGATGTCATTAAAATGTTATTATTTGATTTTCGTGCCAGCAAGTTATTATAGGAAATAATGTGAAAGTATGTCTTTAGAGACGTTATATCGATGTGCCTTACATATCAGACATGTACTGTACTTTAAACATATTCCACGTATGTAAATAATTCATTTTTCTATTAGGAACTAGTTATTCCTAGTGATAAACATTGTAAATGCCCATATTTACTGCCCTTTTTTTGCACATTTCCAGAATATGTTTTATTCTAGTTCAACCTTAAAGTTTACATTAGTGCACTGTTAAACAATGAGTAAGAATGATTATCAAAAAATATCTGCTTTAAATCAAGTATTACCATCTTGTTTTGTAAGTTATTCTAATGTACTTTCAAATGATTTCTCCAACCACTTTGCATTCATACAATAACTATACAGTTTCACATAAAAATATATCAACACAATGAAAAAACTGTACAGTCCATGACCATAGTCATGCCGTAAATTGTGACCTCACCGTGGGCTCAATATGGAGAATGGGGTGCATGGACATTTGGTGCTTGTACTGGAGCACAGAGAATTAATATTTCCATGTTATGGTTCTTCTTTCTGAATCTGCCTTCCCCACAACCAACTGTGCCCACAACTCAAAGTAGAGGTAATTTATGATGAGACCCACAAATATTTTTGTATTGTAGCATAAAGAATGAACATTTAAAGGCTTTGCCCCTATGGAACTACATATGTATCTGTGCAACAAGACATGTACTGTTTTGTTATCAAATAGACAAATCTTGCAAAAGAAGGTTTTGTTTTGTGGACTCAGCTATGTATTTGATCATATTTGGGTGATATTGATTAGAGTTTTTATGTGGTGTATCTAGTTTTTTGTATACTTGAAATAGAATGTAAGTCCCCCTCTCTGAGATAATTTAAATCAGTACTTAATATTTAAAAATATACTAATTCCTTAGCACTCTGCAGCCACAAGTAAGGTATGATGCATATACTGCATTTGTGAATCCAGATGAAATGCAATTTTTTACTTTTTGTCAGTAAAGGTAAAATATGAATGCGAGACAAATAAGGTGTGTTTCAATTAAATGTGACTAGGGGTTAAAGTGGGGGGGGACTAGGTAGAACTGAGTTCCACCAGCTGTAATGGTAGAGGGAACTAGTTCCACCTCCTCCATTGCCCTACAAAGTAATTCTAACAGAAAAACCTGCCACATCACCTACATAAATAGATGATGCAGGTGGCGCTAGTGTTACTAATGAATTGCAGCTACTCATCCTTCCAAGTGGCTCCATAGTCCACCTCCATTTACAGCCCACCCCTCTTGGTACTACACATGCTGTCTCTGTTGGGCAGCATTCATCCTCTCCTCAGGTCCCAGTGGCTTCCTTTTCCGGCACAGCATATGTGATATCATGCTGTCACCACTGCAGAAGTGTAGCATAGCCATGAAGAGGTGCAGGCTCTGTGCATCTTGAAGACAAGATGAGAGTGGGCTGGAGGGACAAGAGAGGTGAGGAAGCTGCTGGAGGGACACAGGCAGTGAGCTTCTGAAGTGACAGAGGCAGAGATGTGTATAAGGGGCACTACTGTCAGCATTATGTGTATAAGTGGCACTACTGTGGTCATTACGTGTAAGGGGCACTACTATTATAGGCATTACTACAGTGGGCATACTGCATATAAGTGGCACTACTATTGTGGGCATTTTGTGTATGAGTGGCACTTCAGTGGGCAATATGTGTAAGCAGCACTACTGTGGTTTTTTTGTGTAAGGAGCACTACTGCTGTGGGAATTGTGTATAAGGAGCACTACTGTGGCCATTATATGTAAAGGGCACTACTGTGTGGCATAATGTGTATAAAGAGTACCATTGTGTAGTGCAATGTGAGTAAAGAGCGTAACCGAGTGATGTATCCATAATAAGGGGCATTACTATGTGGTGTAATATGAATCAGGGGCACTACATGTGGTGTAATGTGAATAAGGTTGAGCATGTATACGGCAAAAAACTGAGGGATGCCCAGCTTTTTGCAGTATACATGCTACCACTGGGTGAAATAATCAGGCGCCATGGCCTGGTCTACTACTGTTATGCAGATAATACATTATTTATTTATTATTATTTATTACCAGTTATTTATATAGCGCACACATATTCTGGAGCACTTTACAGAGAATATTTTCCCATTCACATCAGTCCCTGCCCCAGTGGAGCTTACAATCTATATTTCCTATCACATGTAAACACAGACATATTCACACTCGGGTTAAGATTGTTGGGAGATAATTAACCTACCAGTATATTTTTTGGATTGTGGAAGGAAACCCACGCAAGTACGGGCGAAAATACAAACTCCACACAGAGCCATGGTGGAAACCGTACCCATGACCTCAGTTCTGTGAGGCAGTAATGCTAACCATTACACCATCCGTAATGCCCATACATAACTGTACTTGTCCTTTGCTCTGGGCACTGATAACCCAATAACAATCCTAAATGGCTGTCTAACTGAGCTCCAGGAGTGGATGAGTGCCAGTTGGCTGCGACTGAACCTGGATAAAACAGAGGTCCTTATGATAGGACCGCAACATCAAAGGACAACACTGCAGCATAGCCAACCAACTGGACTTACACTTGGGGATTCAGAATTACAAACCACTGATCATTTGTGGAATCTTTTTTATGTCCTGGATGGTGGCTTGACACTGAGGAACATAGCCAGAATCAAGCACCTTATTCCCTCAGATGATCTGCCAAAAGTCATACATGCATTTGTATCCTCTCGTTTAGACTACTGTAATGCCCTCTACCTTGGTCTCCCAGCAAAAGAATTGCACCGCTTACAGCTGGTGCAAAACACAGCTGCCAAACTGTTAACTAACCAGCCCTGTTCTAGCCACATAAAACCTATCCTCTACTCTCTTCACTGGCTGCCTGTAAGATGGCGAATCGTCTTCAAGATTGGCTTATTGAGGTACAAAGCACTATACATGACCAGGGACAAGGTACCTGAAGCAGCTTCTGACCCCATAATGCCCCACTCGATCACTGCAATCTGTAGATGAAGGGCTTTTAGCCGTACTTAGAATCTCCTGTAATTCATCTATGGTCGAGCTTTTAGTCATGCGGCTCCGACTCTATGGAACTCACTTTCCCGCACAGTGCGAGATGCCCCCACTATAGAATCCTTCATAAATAAACTCAAGACTTTCCTGTTTACTCAAGCATTTCCATAATGTCCCTTTAGTATCTACATGCTCTCTGTATTTTATGAAAAGCTTTTCTGCACTACTTTGTTTCTGTACTATATTACACTATGTATCTGTTAAGCGCCTTGAGTCCTATTGGGGAAAGAGCGCTGTATAAATAAAAATAAGATTTTACTTACCGATAAATCTATTTCTCGTAGTCCGTAGTGGATGCTGGGACTCCGTCAGGACCATGGGGAATAGCGGCTCCGCAGGAGACAGGGCACAAAATTTAAAAGTTTGACCACTAGGTGGTGTGTACTGGCTCCTCCCCCTATGACCCTCCTCCAAGCCTCAGTTAGGATACTGTGCCCGGACGAGCGTACACAATAAGGAAGGATTTTGAATCCCGGGTAAGACTCATACCAGCCACACCAATCACACCGTACAACTTGTGATCTGAACCCAGTTAACAGTATGACAAACGTAGGAGCCTCTGAACAGACGGCTCACAACAATAACAACCCAATTTTTTTGTAACAATAACTATGTACAAGTATTGCAGACAATCCGCACTTGGGATGGGCGCCCAGCATCCACTACGGACTACGAGAAATAGATTTATCGGTAAGTAAAATCTTATTTTCTCTGACGTCCTAGTGGATGCTGGGACTCCGTCAGGACCATGGGGATTATACCAAAGCTCCCAAACGGGCGGGAGAGTGCGGATGACTCTGCAGCACCGAATGAGAGAACTCCAGGTCCTCCTTAGCCAGGGTATCAAATTTGTAGAATTTTACAAACGTGTTCTCCCCTGACCACGTAGCTGCTCGGCAGAGTTGTAATGCCGAGACCCCTCGGGCAGCCGCCCAAGATGAGCCCACCTTCCTTGTGGAATGGGCCTTGACAGATTTAGGCTGTGGCAGGCCTGCCACAGAATGTGCAAGTTGAATTGTGCTACAAATCCAACGAGCAATCGTCTGCTTAGAAGCAGGAGCACCCAGCTTGTTGGGTGCATACAGTATAAACAGCGAGTCAGATTTTCTGACTCCAGCCGTCCTTGAAATATATATTTTCAATGCTCTGACAACGTCCAGCAACTTGGAATCCTCCAAATCGCTAGTAGCCGCAGGCACCACAATAGGCTGGTTCAGGTGAAACGCTGAAACCACCTTAGGCAGAAAGTGAGGACGCGTCCGCAGTTCTGCCCTGTCCGAATGGAAAATCAGATATGGGCTTTTATACGATAAAGCCGCCAATTCTGACACTCTCCTGGCTGAAGCCAGGGCCAGTAGCATGGTTACTTTCCATGTAAGATATTTCAAATCCACCGATTTGAGTGGCTCAAACCAATGGGATTTGAGAAAATCCAAAACTACATTAAGATCCCACGGTGCCACTGGGGGCACAACCGGGGGCTGTATATGTAGTACTCCTTTTACAAAAGTCTGGACTTCAGGAACTGAAGCCAATTCTTTCTGGAAGAAAATCGACAGGGCCGAAATTTGAACCTTAATGGACCCTAATTTGAGGCCCATAGACAATCCTGTTTGCAGGAAATGTAGGAATCGACCCAGTTGAAATTCCTCCGTCGGGGCCTTCCTGGCCTCACACCACGCAACATATTTTCTCCAAATGCGGTGATAATGTTGTGCAGTCACCTCCTTCCTGGCTTTTACCAGGGTAGGGATGACCTCTTCCGGAATGCCTTTTTCCCTTAGGATTCGGCGTTCAACCGCCATGCCGTCAAACGCAGCCGCGGTAAGTCTTGGAATAGACACGGTCCCTGCTGAAGCAGGTCCCGTCTTAGAGGTAGAGGCCACGGATCTTCCGTGAGCATCTCCTGAAGTTCCGGGTACCAAGTTCTTCTTGGCCAATCCGGAGCCACGAGTATCGTTCTTACTCCCCTTTGCCGTATAATTCTCAGTACTTTTGGTATGAGAGGCAGAGGAGGAAACACATACACTGACTGGTACACCCATGGTGTTACCAGAGCGTCTACAGCTATTGCCTGAGGGTCTCTTGACCTGGCGCAATACCTGTACAGTTTTTTGTTGAGGCGGGACGCCATCATGTCCACCATTGGTCTTTCCCAATGGACCACAATCATGTGGAAGACTTCTGGATGAAGTCCCCACTCTCCCGGGTGCAGATCGTGTCTGCTGAGGAAGTCTGCTTCCCAGTTGTCCACTCCCGGGATGAACACAGCTGACAGTGCTAACACATGATTTTCTGCCCAGCGGAGAATCCTTGCAGCTTCTGCCATTGCCCTCCTGCTTCTTGTGCCGCCCTGTCTGTTTACGTGGGCGACTGCCGTGATGTTGTCCGACTGAATCAACACCGGCTGACCCTGAAGCAGAGGTTTTGCCAGGCTTAGAGCATTGTAGATTGCTCTTAGCTCCAGTATATTTATGTGAAGAGACGTCTCCAGGCTTGACCACACGCCCTGGAAGTTTCTTCCCTGTGTGACCGCTCCCCAGCATCTCAGGCTGGCATCCGTGGTCACTAGGACCCAGTTCTGTATGCCGAATCTGCGGCCCTCTAACAGATGAGCACTCTGCAACCACCATAGCAGAGACACTCTTGTCCTTGTGGACAATTTTATCCGCTGATGCATCTGCAGATGCGATCCGGACCATTTGTCCAGCAGATCCCACTGAAAAGTTCGTGCATGGAATCTGCCGAATGGAATCGCTTCGTAAGAAGCTACCATTTTTCCCAGGACTCTTGTGCATTGATGCACAGATACTTTTCCTGGTTTTAGGAGGTTCCTGACTAGATCGGATAACTCCCTGGCTTTCTCCTCCGGAAGAAATACCTTTTTCTGAACAGTGTCCAGAATCATCCCTAGGAACAACAGACGTGTCGTCGGGATCAGTTGGGATTTTGGAAAATTCAGAATCCACCCGTGTTGTTGGAGCACTACTTGGGTTAGTGCTACTCCGACCTCCAGCTGTTCTCTGGATCTTGCCCTTATCAGGAGATCGTCCAAGTAAGGGATATCGGTCTTACCGAGCCGTCCGGCTTCGGTACCACAAATAGCGTGGAGTAATACCCCTGTCCCTGTTGTAGGAGGGGTACCTTGACTATCACCTGCTGAGAATACAGCTTGTGAATGGCCTCCAATACCGTCGCCCTGTCGGAGGGAGACGTTGGCAAAGCAGACTTTAGGAAACGTCGAGGAGGGGACTTCTCGAATTCCAACCTGTAACCCTGAGATACTACCTGCAGGATCCAGGGGTCCACCTGCGAGTGAGCCCACTGTGCGCTGAAATGTTTGAGGCGACCCCCCACCGCCCCTGAGTCTGCTTGTAAGGTCCCAGCGTCATGCTGACGCCTTTGAAGAAGCCGGGGAGGGCTTCTGCTCCTGGGAAGGAGCTGCTTGTTGCAGTCTCTTACCCTTTCCTTTGCCTCGGGGCAAATAGGAATGTCCTTTTGCTCGTTTGTTCTTATAGGAACGAAAGGACTGCGGCTGAAAAGCCTGCGGCTTTTTCTTCTGGGAGGTGACCTGGGGTAAAAAGGTGGATTTTACGGCCGTTGCCGTGGCCACCAGATCCGATAGACCGACCCCAAATAATTCCTCCCCCTTATACGGCAATACTTCCATATGTCATTTGGAATCCGCATCACCTGACCACTGGCGCGTCCATAAACTTCTTCTGGCAGATATGGACATCGCACTTACTCTTGATGCCAGAGTGCAAATATCTCTCTGTGCATCTCGCATATAAAGAAATGCATCCTTTAACTGCTCTATAGTCAGTAAAATACTGTCCCTATCCAGGGTATCAATATTTTCAGACAGTGACTCCGACCAAGCCACGCCAGCACTGCACATCCAGGCTGAGGCGATTGCTGGTCTCAGTATAACACCCGTATGTGTGTATATACTTTTTAATGTATTCTCCAGCCTCCTATCAGCTGGATCCTTGAGGGCGGCCATATCAGGAGACGGTAACGCCACTTGCTTTGATAAGCGTGTGAGCGCCTTATCCACCCTAGGAGGTGTTTCCCAGCGCGCCCTAACCTCTGGCGGGAAAGGGTATAATGCCAATAACTTCTTTGAAATTAGCAGTTTTCTATCTGGGGTAACCCACGCTTCATCACACACTTCATTCAGTTCCTCTGATTCAAGAAAAACTATCGGTAGTTTTTTCACACCCCACATAATACCCCTTTTTGTGGTACTTGCAGTATCAGAGATATGCAAAGCCTCCTTCATTGCCGTGATCATATAACGTGTGGCCCTACTGGAAAATACGTTTGTTTCTTCACTGTCGACACTGGATTCAGTGTCAGTGTCTGGGTCTGTGTCGACCGACTGAGGTAAAGGGCGTTTTACAGCCCCTGACGGTGTCTGAGACGCCTGGACAGGTACTAACTGGTTTGCCGGCTGTCTCATGTCGTCAACCGACTTTTGTAGCGTGCTGACACTATCCCGTAATTCCATAAACAAAGCCATCCATTCTGGTGTCGACTCCCTAGGGGGTCACATCACCATTACAGGCAATTGCTCCGCCTCCACGACAACATCGTCCTCATACATGTCGACACACACGTACCGACACACAGCAGACACACAGGGAATGCTCTGATAGAAGACAGGACCCCACTAGCCCTTTGGGGAGACAGAGGGAGAGTTTGCCAGCACACACCCAAGCGCTATAAATATATATAGGGACAACCTTAATAAGTGTGTTCCCTTTATAGCAGCTCAAATATTATAAATATCGCCAATAAGTGCCCCCCCTCTCTGTTTTTACCCTGTTTCTGTAGTGCAGTGCAGGGGAGAGTCCTGGGAGCCTTCCTCGCAGCGGAGCTGGGCAGGAAAATGGCGCTGTGTGCTGAGGAGAATAGGCCCCGCCCCCTTTTCGGCGGGCTTCTTCTCCCGGTTTTTTTTGGAACCTGGCAGGGGTTAAATACATCCATATAGCCCCAGGGGCTATATGTGATATATTTTAGCCAGAATAGGTATATTACATTGCTGCCCAGGGCGCCCCCCCCAGCGCCCTGCACCCTCAGTGACCGCTGGTGTGAAGTGTGCGGAGAGCAATGGCGCACAGCTGCAGTGCTGTGCGCTACCTCATGAAGACTGAGACGTCTTCTGCCGCCGGTTTCTGGACCTCTTCTCTATTCGGCATCTGCAAGGGGGTCGGCGTCGCGGCTCCGGTGACCCATCCAGGCTGTACCTGTGATCGTCCCTCTGGAGCTAGTGTCCAGTAGCCTAAGAAGCAAATCCATCCTGCACGCAGGTGAGTTCACTTCTTCTCCCCTAAGTCCCTCGTTGCAGTGAGCCTGTTGCCAGCAGGACTCTCTGAAAATAAAAAACCTAACAAACTTTTTCTAAGCAGCTCTTTAGGAGAGCCACCTAGATTGCACCCTGCTCGGACGGGCACAAAAACCTAACTGAGGCTTGGAGGAGGGTCATAGGGGGAGGAGCCAGTACACACCACCTAGTGGTCAAACTTTTAAATTTTGTGCCCTGTCTCCTGCGGAGCCGCTATTCCCCATGGTCCTGACGGAGTCCCAGCATCCACTAGGACGTCAGAGAAATTATTATTATTACTGTGTGGTATAATCTGAATTGGGGGACTATTTACTATTGTGTGACTGCACTGCTTCTTTGTGAGATCAATGGGGGTCATTCCGAATTGATCGCTAGCTGGCGTTGTTTTCAGCGGTGCGATCAGGCTAAAAATCGGCTTTTATGTGCATGCGTATGGATCGCAATGCGCACGCGCGATGTACTTTCACACAAAACTATGCAGTTTTACACAAGGTCTAGCGATGCTTTTCAGTCGAACTGCTGATCGGTGAGTGATTGACAGGAAATGGGTGTTTCTGGGCGGAAACGGACCGTTTTCGGGGAGTGTGTGTAAAAACGCAGGCGTGTCAGATAAAAATGCAGGAGTGGCTGGGGAAATGGGGGAGTGGTTGGCTGGACGCAGGGCGTGTTTGTGACGTCAAAACAGGAAATAAACAGTCTGCAGTGATCGCAAGGTAGGAGTAGGTTTGGAGCTACTCTGAAACTGCATGGAAATATTTAATAGCAGAACTGCTAACCTTTCATTTGCACTTCTGCTAAGCTAAGATACACTCCCAGAGAGTGGCGGCTTAGTGTTTGCACTGCTGCTAAAAGCAGCTAGGGAGCGATCAACTCGGAATGAGGGCACATGTCCCTTTATAAAGCATGGGAAATAGGGCACTAATGTATAGTTTGGGAAGGGGGGAGGGTTGCTGAAAACACTAGCACTGGCCCTTGTTCTGCTTATTGTGGGGGGGGGGGGGGATATGTCAGTTTAAGTGAGTTCCACCACCTCTCCAGGACTACTTTAAGCCCTGACTGTGACAGTAGGGGAATATATATTAATAGGCCATTCTTTGTTTTGCAATAGATGTCTTATTATTATTATTAGATGTGTAGAGTAAGCATGTGTATGAGTGAAGCCACACAAATATGCAGAATTGTAATATATAAATGTTTCTGTGCACATATTCTCATTGTTAATCTTTGTAATTTACACTATTTCCACCCTTACAGTATTCATCCTTCAAATTTATTTTGCTCACAGACAATCCTTGCATTTATTTTGAAACTAATGATAAATACTTTCTTATTCTTGTATTAAGCAGGGCACACACCTTTGTGATCACTTGGGTGAGCAGTCTGACACTGCATATGTAGGTCAGGAGTGGTTTTAAGTGCGGGCAAGCAGGGCAGGAAACCCAGGGCTCTGTAGCCTGAGGATGCAGCCGCAGTCAACCTGCAGACATCCACTGCCCCCTGCACCCTGGCTGCAGCAGACGCTGTTGGCTTTGTGGGCACCCACTACCCCATTGAGGAAGATGCTAGAGGTCCCACTTGACATCTAGCATCTGGGAGAGAGCAGGAAGACAGACACTAGAGGTGTCAGATGCAGCGGGTGCCCACGCAGCCCAAAGCAACTGCTGCAACCAGGGTGTGGGCAGCATGTAAACCCAGTGACAATGGGCATGAACCCCATGGCAACAAGCATGAACCCCATGGCAATGAGCAAGTAACCCCTGGCAATGAGCATGAGACCCCTGTCAATGAGCTTGAAACCCCTAGTAATGACAAGGAAACCCCTGGCAATGAGTGTGGAACCCAGAGCATGAAACTCCTGACAATATTTTGTAAGGGACATTACTGTGTGTGGGGCATAAGATGGTGTCAGGGGCATAACTGTACATGGCATAATGTATAATGGGCATTACAGTGTATAGCATAATATGAAAAGGGCATTATGGTGTGTGGTATAACATATAATGGGCGTTATGGTGTGTGGCATAATGTGGAATGGGCATTACGGTGTGTGGCATAATGTGGAATGGGCACTATGGTGTGTGGCATAATATGAAATTGTCATTAGGGCGTGTGGCATAGCATGTAATGGGTATTATGATGTGTGGCATAAGCTGTAATGGGCATTACAGTGTGTGGCATAATGTGTAATGTGCATTATAGTGTGTCGCAAAAGTCGTAATAAGCATTACGGTGTGTGGCAAAACGTGTAATGGGCATTATGGTGTGTGGCATAACGTGAAATGGGCATTATGGTGTGTGGCATAACGTGTAATGGGCATTATGGTGTGTGGCATAATATGAAATGGACATTACAGTTTGTGGCATAATGTATAATGGGTGTCATGGTGTGTTGCATAATGTGGAATGGGCATTATGGTGTTTGGCATAATGCGTAATAGGCATTACAATGTGTGGCATAATGCATAATGGGCATTATAGTGTATGGAATAATGTGTAATGAACATTATGGCCTGTGGCATAATGTGTAAGGGGCATTACAATAAGGAGGAAAAATTACAAATAATGTAAAGGGCATGAATCAGTTTTTTTATCTGTGTTTGTGTTTTCCCTGTGTTGTATATGGGGCTCTACCTGGCGTAATGTGTATAAGGGATATTACTGTGTGGTGTAATGTGACTGACAGACACTACTGTGCGATTAAATGGGAATTGGTAGTATTCTGTGGCCACGCCCCTTCCCTATGAAGCCACGCCACTAGTTTTTGCCATGCGCCTTCAGCATGCCTAACCCTGTTTTGCATTGAGGGGCACCAAAAGAAACATTCGCCCTGGATGCCACAAGGTCTTGAAACTGGCCTTGATGTACACATTGCGGATTGATTACCATACACTGATGAGGCTGGGAGGCTGATGCTGTGAACCGGAACCGGAAGTGAGGTCGGGCGGGCACGTGAGGTCAGAGGTCGGAAGCGCGGGAGGCGGGGTGCGCGGAGGGGCCGGAGAGGGGGGACCGGATTGGGTCAATCGGGTACTGGGTACCGGAGGGGGTAGAGGGTGCGCCGGTAAGGGGACCAGAGCGGAGTGCGCAGCAAGAGTAACAGCTGCCGCTCTCTGTGGAAGATGCGAGGGGCTGCATTTTTGAGTGAGGCACTGTAAATTAAGTGACTGAGGGGCTGAGACCTTGTGTGTGAGGGGCTGAGACTTGTGTGTGTGTGAGGGGCTGAGATATTGTTTGTGTGAGTGAGCCCTTGTGTGAGTGTGCGTGAGGGGCTGCGACCTTGTGTGTGTGTGTGTGTGTGTGACGGGCTGAGACTTTTTGTGTGTGTAAGGGGCTTAGATCTTGTGGCTGTGAGGGGCTGAGATCTTGTGTGTGTGTGTGTGTGTGTGTGTGTGAGGGACTGAGATTTTGAGTGTGTGTGAGGGGCTGAATTTCTGTGTGTGTGTGTGTGTGTGTGTGTGTGTGTGTGTGTGTGTGTGTGTGTGTGTGAGGAGCTGAGTTTTTGGGTGCATGGGGCTGCCTGTTTTGTTTTTGTGTGTGTGTATGTACTGGGTACTGCCCGGTGAAGCTGCTGTAAATTGCTGCTGACACAGCCAGCCTGTGGGGTAAGAACCTACTGCTGAGCTTCACAAGGAGTATGCTGCTGCAGCCATCAGAGGAGAGGACGGAGTCAGCTGCCGTTGCTGCTGCTGCCACTGGGGGGAGCCGGGGACTACTGCTGCATAAAAGAGGGGGATCAAGGGGCGCACAAGGATAGATAAGTATAAGCCCAACTTCAGTATTGTATAAGTGAGTGTTTCTTTCTTTTTTTTTTCTCAATTACTGTCCTACTGTTGTATATTGTTCCAGTCACAGCTAGGCTATAGTACTGTATTGCATTGCCTGGATTGTTTTGCTTCTTCATTTTTTTTCTGAAGGTAGCAGGGAGTTAGACCTTACAAGCAATACGGGTGGGGCTATGATTGGGGATCTCACTCAGTGCATGTCGTGCATGATGTACGCACACCTGGAGCAACCGTCCCAGTGTGATTACATCTGCACGAGGTGTGTGTGAACAGTTGCCCTGGAGGCCCAGGTAACTGATATAGAGCAAACTGTTACGCGGCTGAGGGAGATTCACAAGCAGGGCTTAGATAGAACGGTGGAGGAGTTGCAGAAGGGGTCACCGGTAGATGACGATGACCAAGCAGCTAGCTGGGTCACATTTAGAAGTAAGAAAAAGAGGGGGAGGCTCAACATCTCTGAACTACCAAACCCAAATAAATTCGCTAGATTGGACGAGGATTCGGTGGATGGTAGTGAGGAAATGACGGTGCCGGAGGAGATTGTTCCCTCTAGCAACCAGAGGAGCGGTCCCTCTGGCGCAGTTGGGAAAAATATAGTGAGGTACCTAGTCAGATTGTGGTGGTAGGGGATTCCATTATCAGAAAGACAGATAAGGCAATCTGCTACCGGGACCATGATCGTCATACAGTCTGTTGTCTTCCGGGTGCTTGGGTGTGGCACATCGCAGACCAGGTGGATAGATTGTTGGGAGGGGCTGGGAATGACCCGGTGGCCTTGGTGCACGTTGGCACCAACGACAAAGTTAGTGGAAGGGAGGATGTCCTTAAGAAAGACTATAGGGACTTAGGCAAGAAACTTAAGGCAAGGACATCTATGGTAATATTCTCCAAAATATTACCCATGCCACGCACTAGCCCAGGGAGGCAGAGAGAGATTAGGGAGGTAAATGTGTGGTTTAGGGATTGGTGCAGGAAAGAGGGGTTTGTGTTCCTGGAAAACTAGACGGCCTTCTTAGTCAGGCGCCATCTTTTTTGTCATGATGGATTGCACTTGAATGAGGAGGTGGCAACGGTGCTGGGGGGAAGGATGGTTAGAAGGTTGGAGGAGAGTTTAAACTATGTGCCTGGGGGGAGGGTTTAGCAAGAAACTACGGGTCATCCAGTGAGAATAGCAGGGATGGTGTTAGTGAACGAAATGGATGTGGAGTAGGGGGGAGGGAAAGAGCAGCCAGCAAGGCTACTAACATGGGTATTAAAACAGGTTTTAGCATAACACTAACTAACGATGATTAAGGGTCATCATTGCTGCATGAAGAGAATGATGTCCCTAGCACAAGGGGAAAAACTTATCTAAATTGTATGTATGTAAATGCCAGAAGCCTCACAGGTAAAAAGGGGAACTAGAAATCCTTGCAGCAAGCAAACAGTATGATATTATAGGCATTACTGAAACCTGGTGGGACAAATCTCATGACTATACAGTCAGTCTAGAGGGTTATACGCTGTTCAGGAGAGACATACTAAATAAATGGGGTGGAAGGGTATGTCTTTACGTAAAGCCATTTTTAAAACCTGATATACGGGAAGATATTCATACTGTTGAGACATTATGGGTAGAAATAGCATGCGGTGGTAAAGGAATAAATAAATTAGTATTGGGGTTATGCTACAGCCCGACCTGTTATTAATGTGTCTGATATGGAATTGTTACTGAAACAAATTGAAAAAGCAGCAGGAGTAGGAGACAGAGTAGTGATGGGAGATTTTAACTATCCAGAGATAAACGGGAAAAAAACGATTCATGTGATACTGCTAGGGGTCACATGTTTTTAAACACACTAAATGATAACTACTTAGTTCAATTAATCAAGGGACCAACTAGGTACAATGCAATTCTAGTCCTGATATTAACAAACAATGGGAAATTGATATAAAATATTATAGTAGGGGAGTGCATTGGAAACAGCGACCACAATATGGTCACATTCAATATCAGTTTTCATAAGCAGTCCTATACTGGCTCCAACTAGGACTCTAAACTTTAGCAAAGCCAACTTTGCCATGATGAGGGAAGCTTTAAGGGACACTGAATGGAATATTGGGGGTGATTCCGAGTTGTTTGCTCGCTAGCTGCTTTTAGCAGCATTGCACACGCTAAGCCGCCGCCCTCTGGGAGTGTACCTTAGCTTAGCAGAAGTGCGAACGAAAGATTAGCGGAATTGCGAATAGAAATTTCTTAGCAGTTTCTGAGTAGCTCCAGACTTACTCAGCCATTGTGACCAGCTCAGTCCTTTTCGTTCCTGGTTTGACGTCAAACACACCCAGCGTTCGCCCAGCCACTCCCCCGTTTCTCCAGACACTCCCGCGTTTTGGAACTCGAACGCCTGCGTTTTTCCGCACACTCCCATAAAACGGCCAGTTTCCGCCCAGAAACACCCACTTCCTGTCAATCACACTACGATCACCACAGCGATGAAAAAGCTTTGTTATGCCGTGAGTAAAATACCTAACTTTTGTGTAAAATAACTAAGCGCATGCGTTCTGCGAACCTTGCGCATGTGCAGTAAGTGACTAATCGCAGTATAGCGAAAATCGGCAACGAGCGAACAACTCGGAATGACCCCCATTGTTTCAAGAAAAAACATACTACAGAGAAATGGGATGTATTAAAATTACTGCTAGTTAAAAATACTTACAAATTTAATCCCACAAGCAGCAAAAAAAAGGAATAAAAATCCCAAACCAATGTGGCTTAACAAAAAGATAAAGGAACTAATGGGCAAAAAAAGTCGAGCATTCAAAAAGTACAAATCTGAAGGGAATGCGGAGTCATTTCAGCATTATAAGGATTGTACAAAAAAGAAATTAGAGTGGCTAAAGTAGAAACTGAAAAACTAGTAGCAAAGGAAAGCAAGTCCCTAAAAATTTTTTAAACACATCAACAGCAAGAGATTAAAGGAGAGTATAGGCCCTGTAAAAGACAAGTTGGGAGTCTTAATGAAAAATGATAATGACATAGAGAACTAAAGTAGTTTTTTTCAACGGTATTTACCAGAGAAGACCAAGGTGATAATTCCGTGTTGTTCACTCGCTAGCAGTTTTTAGCAGCTGTGCAAACGCTATGCCGCCTCCCACTGGGAGTATATTTTATCTTAGCAGAAGTGCGAACGAAAGGATCGCAGAGCAGCTACAAAGTTTTTTTGTGCAGTTTTAGAGTAGCTCAAAACCTACTCAGCGCTTGCGATCACTTCAGACTGTTCAGTTCCTGTTTTGACGTCACAAACATGCCCTGCTTTCGCCCAGCCACGCCTGCATTTTTCCTGCCACGCCTGCGTTTTTTCGAACACTCCCTGAAATGCCCACTTCATGTCAAACAGTCTGCAGCAAGCAGTGTTATTGAAATGCATCGCTAGACCATGTGTGAAACTACATCATTCGTTGTAATAGTACGTTGCGCGTGCGCATTGAGCCGCATACGCATGTGCAGAAGTGCCTTTTTTTGCCTCATCACTACACAGCTAATGAATGCAGCTAGCGATCAACTCGGAATGACCCACCAAATATAGGGTCTAACACACAATCTCAACAAAGATAATGTCCCACTGCTAAATGCTTATTTAAGTGAGGAGGTAGTCTGTGACCGATTAAAAAATTTAATGATTAATAAGTCACCTGGTCCCGATGGAATTCACCCAAGGGTTCTTATGGAGCTTCATTCTGAACTAGCAAGACCCCTATTTTTGATTTTCAAAGATTCAGTTATATCAGGTATGGTTCTCAAGGACTGGTATATAGCGGAGGTGGTGACAATATTCAAAAAAGGAAAGCAAAGCCGAACCGGGTAATTATAGACCAGTTAGTCTTACATCTATAGTGGGGAAAGTATTGGAAGGTATTCTAAGGGATAGTATTCAGAAGTTCCTTGAAGCCAATAAAGTAATTAAAAGGAACTAACATGGATTTGTCAAGGATAGATCATGTCAAACCAACTTACTTGGCTTTTATGAAACAGCGAGTGCGAACCTTGATTAAGGTAAGGAGGTGAATATAATCTTCTTTTTATACTTTGCCAAAGCTTTCGGCACAGTACCGCACATGCGACTTATCTTTAAGCTACAATAAATAGGGCTAGGGAGCACAATATGCACTTGGGTCAGAAATTGGTTAGATAATAGGGAGCAGCACATTGTGGTTAATGGATCATTTTCATATTGGACTGAAGGACTGAAGTGCTAAGTGGTGTGCCACAGGGGTCTGTACTTGGACCACTATTGTTTAACACTTTCATTAACGACCTAACAGTAGGTCTAGAGAGCATGGTGTCAATCTTTGCAGACGATACAAAATTGTGTAAGGTTATAAATACAGAGGGGGATGCTGAGTCTCTTCAGAATGACTTAGTGAAACTAGACGCATGGGCAGCTAAATTGAGAATGAGATTCGACAAGTGTAAGGCAATACTTAAAAAAACAATTCCCTCTGATTTTCTGCGCTCTTGAAATCACTGATGCTGCTGGTAGTTGGAATATAGGAGGGCGCCTTACTCCACAACATAAGTTCAAAAAGGAGATGAAACCATCCACCTGCACTCAATGATTTCTTTAGCGATTTACAAATACCTTCACCATGTGACGACCTAGCACTAGAAACCCTTGTATTGTATGTCGACACACATGGGAAACCAGACAGAACCCACTTACGTCTTAGTTCTGTCTCGCATTCCATAAGTTTCTTGTAGATGGAACACAGCAAGCTGATGGAAACAAAGTAACCTCTTCAAGCTTGTAGGAAACATACTTACATTTAATTTCTCTCTCGAATACACAGCAAAGGTTTCTTTCACATCAGTGTTGAAATAAGCCTTCCCAGCTGAATGCTGCACACTCCAGTGCAGAGCAGCACAGGTCTTTTGTAAATCGCTAAAGAAATCATTGAGTGCAAGTGTAAGGTAATGCATTGTGGAAGCAAGAACAAAAACAACACCTACATACTAAATGTGGTAATATTAGGGGATTCTGTACTGGAAAAAGCATGCATAAAATGGGGAATTGATACAAGGGGCAAGAGTGTTATACTCCCATTATATAAATCACTAGTGAGGCAACATCTAGAATTAATAATTAAGGGAATGGAGACACTGGAATACGAGGAAAGGCTTGCAAGGCTAGGCATGTTTACACTGGAAAATAGGAGACTAAGAGGGGTCATGATCAACATCGACAATATATAAGGGGACAATAGACAGAGCTTGCGCGGGACCTGTTTTTGATAAGATCAGCTCAGAGGACACATGGACACTCTCTCTCTTAGGTTAGAGGAGAGGAGATTCCGCTCAATGCAGCAAAAAGGTTTTTTTCACAGTAAGGACAATACGTGTTTGGAATTCCCTGCCTGAGGAAGTAGTAACGGCAGACTCAGTCAACACTTTTAAGAATGGGTTAGATAAATTCCTAATGGATAAGGATATTCAGGGTTATAGTGCTTAGTCACACACTATAGTTATTAAAACACAATGTCTGTAATTAAAACAAAATGGCTGATGTCAGCATGAGGCAAAATTAGTCCTAAAAGAAAACTGCATAGGAGACAACCAATAGGTTGAACTCGATGGACAAATTGTCTTTTTTCAACCTTAGATACTATGTTACTATGTTACAGCTATAGAATTACAGTAGCATTTCAAGAACAACAGTACCTTATGTGTTTCATTAGATTTTGTTTCCATAATCAACAACTTGCTCTTCTGTAAGTTTCGAGTGGCAACTATACCTCTGTCACCACCATCTGAAAAATTCCTTTATCAAATACCCTTCTCTGCACTGTCTACATCCTTCTTTACCTACCATTGTGCGCTAAATAATAAACACTTTCACTGGCTCTGAAGCTAGAATATTGGATACTTATACCCATTTTACACTGCCGCAATAACCTGGGTCATTGCTGGGTCTACCAAGGTCACAGCTTGGTGGAAAAGGGTCCTTGAAAACTAACCCAGGTTGAGTGACCTGGGAATTTAACCCTGGTAGCTACTAGGGTTGGAACCAGGTAATGGTGCAGTGTAAACAGCACACCCTGGGATATCCAACCGAGTATACACTTAAAAGCTGCTGATTGGCTGTGTATGCAGAGGTCCGTCTCAAGGGAGTGTCTGTGAGTGACATGCAGGGCAGACCCAGGTTCAGTATAAATGGTGCTGACCTGGGAATAACGTGGAGCCAAGGTGCAGTGTAAACAGGGTCTGACCTGGGCCTAACCCGGGTTGTAACCATGGGCCTAATTCAGACCTGATCACAGCCGAAAATGTCAGCTAATGGGCAAAACCATGTGCACTGCAGGGGGTGCAGATGTAACATGTGCAGAGAACGTTAGATTTGGGTGGGGTGTGTTCAAACTGAAAAATAAGTTGCAGTGTAAAAATAAAGCAGACAGTATTTACCCTGCACAGAAACAATATAACCCACCCAAATCTAACTCTTTCTGCAAATGTTATATCTCCTTCCCCCCTGCAGTGCACATGGGGGGTTATTCCGACCAGATCGCTCGCTGCTGTTGTTCGCAGCACAGCGATTGGGTCGGAACTGCGCATGCGCCGGCGTGAGGGGGCGTGGTCCGGCCAACGCAGGCGTGGCCGGACCTTGCGGGGGGTGCGTGACATCACACACAGCTGCTGCGTGACATCACACACAGCTGCTGCTGCGACCAGGGGCAGCGACGAGCAACTCCCGGTCAGCCGCAGGAGCTGCGCTGGCCGGGAGTTACTCAACAAGTACAAAAGCATCACTGCTGTGCGATGCATTTGTACTTGTGCGGGGGGGGGGGCAGACATGCGGGCGGGCTAGCCCTGTGCTGGTCGTGCCCCCGCTTGTCTGGGAACATGATTGTAGCTGTGCTAAATTTAGCACAGCTACGATTAACTCAGAATGACCCACATGGTTTTGCCCATTAACTAACAAATTTGCTGCTGCAATCAGATCTGAATTAGGCCCTACGTCCTGAAACCTGGGTCAGACCTGGGTTTTTGGTGGAAAAGCGGTATTAAATATAAATCAACAATTTATTTCCATTTGTTATAACAACAAAACAATATTTTACATGTATACTTTCATTTTTATTAGCTGCTCTATACTGTATCAATGCTATTCTTTGAAAAAGAAAAATAATAGCTATATGTTAACTAAAATGATAACCTGCATAAACACTGATGTTGAGCTTAAAACGTAACACACAAAATAGTAAGGATTTATTACTGTGAGGCATTAGTTTAAACTGCACTTTTAAAATGATCCTTTGCCAGATGCAGCATACAATTATGTTGCAAATTGATGTCAATTGAAATAATTGCTCACATACCACATTATGATCTGGTGTGAATCAGAGTGGAATGTGAGAAAATTACAAAGTAAAATCTTTTTACCAAATTGTTTTAAATGGTGTCTTTCTCCTGTGTCAAATCCTATATAACTTCTTTAGACAAATGTCAAGATTTTAAAAGTAATATCTAATATTCCCATATGAATGTAATACAGTAATTGTTGCTTGTGTGACATCTCCAAGTAATTACCAATCTATCATATAATATTGTAGCATAGACTAATCCTGCAATTATGTCAGATGTATAGTGGAAGAAATGACCTGCGCTATTAAACTGCAACTTCAAGCCTGATACTGAGGCATTAAGAATATCTCTCTCTCTCTCTCTCTCTCTCTCTCTCTCTCTCTCTCTCTATATATATATATATATATATATATATATATATACATACATACACACATATACATATAAATATGGTATGCGGTAAGCATACTGACAGTCAGGATCCCGGCTGTCACAATACAGGCGCTGGGATCCCGTGGGTCACAATACAAACAGCGGGATCCCAACAGGGGTGGTATACCGATGAGGGGGTAGGTGATTCCCCCTCTAGGGGTGTCCACGGCACCCATAGAGAATCAAAACTGTGGCGGGCAAAGCTTGCCACTGAGCCCACAAGGGGATTTGTTGCACTCGGCCACCATTGCGGCATTCCACCGCACGCGGTGCTGATGCCGGCATAATGACATTCAGCATCCCGAGAGGCGGTAAATCATACTGAACCCATGTATATATACATATATATATATATATATATATATATATATATATATATATATATTGTGGTGAGAGGGCTTGTGTCTCACCACAATTGCCCACATTTCTGTGGGATCAGCTCCCTTTAAGAGAAAGGAAAAAAAGACCTGCACATTCTGCACATGCAGTGGCTTTTTATAATTCTGGGCTTTCTGAATTGTACAGCTGCAACTGTAGAAACAGAGGTCTGGGTTTTTAAGCTAACCCATGGACAGTAGCAGTCAGGGGCCCGGGTAGAAGTTTAAAAGTCCCATTTACCAAGAGTTCTGTGCACTGACGCCCATTAGGTGCCAGCGAGTAGGATGCAGTTTGATAGTGCCAGGGACTGATGACATTGGCTGTGCCAGAAGGGCATGGTGGACTGATCATTGACCACAAGGAGTGCTAGGACTTTATATGTTTGTTGGTTTATTTTCTGTATGTACCTGTGTGACCAGGCCCAAGCCTGTGTATACTGTTTTACAGTGTCTGATGCCAGAAAAGACACTATGTTTTAACCGGAAGACCTGCCTCACAAGTCCTTATTATATATATATATATATATATATATATATAATTGGGTGGTATCTGACGCTAGTCCCCTAGTCAAAGCTATCAAGTCACTCACATAGATAGATAGATATAGATAGATATATATATGTATATATATCATCACTTACTTTAAAAAAAAAAAAGAAAATGCAAAAACCAGCACTCATGATTTAGATGAAAGAAGAAAAAAGGATTTAGTTTTCAATGACAATCCATAGTCAGTACTTACAACAACTGTGGCCCGACCGCTGTTTCAATGCTTACAGGTTTTCATCAGGGGCTAATGACACAGAGCCGGGGAACATACATATAGAGCAGAAAACGGTGTCAACACTTTACAAATCAAACCCATGCTGTGGGAGGGCGATCACCAAGAGCTGTATGCTCATTGGTGCCTCAGTGGGATGGGCAGTGCAGGCAATGTAGTCAGGGTAAACAATCCCAGCTACCCGAATAGCAACAGCTGAGGCTGCATGTGTCACCGGTGCTGTCAGATGACACACAAATAAGGGTGCTGTCAGCATTAGTGAATGTAGTCACCACTCGAAACAGAGGGTTATCCTTTGTACCTACCATTGTTCAGGACAGTTTACACTGGCAAGTGGACCTATACAAGTTAGGACGACAACTACGTCTCAGGGATTATTTATTGCATACCAAGCCTCTGAATACAGTACAAGAGGATACTACAGCTATTCATGTCTGCCCTCTCAAAAAATCCAGTACATTTGACCCCCCACGTTGAATCCTTCTACACATACGTTTATGAGAGTTCTCAAGAGGGACACAGAACCATTTGTTGAAAATCAAAGGATCAGCCATCATAACATCACCAAGGAAGAGAGTCAAGCAATTAAGTCTTTACAGAAGGACACCCAATTAGTGATCAATGGACAAAGTGGGTGGTATAGTTCTCCTTGACTATGAATATTACATACAAGAAGCTAAAGGACAACTTGCTGACACCACCTGTTACCAGAAATAAAAATATGACCCCACCTGGACATATAAAAATAGATTTGGTAATCCACTTGGGTATCAATAACAGATATATCAACCAATCCACAGCGGACTTTCTTACTACTACCCATCCAAAGACACCGTTTCTCTACACACTCCCCAAAATTCACAAATCTATGACTCATCCGCCTGGTCAACCAATCATCTCGGCCAGAGGTTCATTATGCCAGCGACTCTCACAATTAGTGGACCTTTATCTATAACCACTTGTTAAGAACACTACAAGTTACACAGAGGATACCACGGATTTCCTTAGGAAAATTGCCAGTGTCAATGACATTTCCGATGAGACTATATTGGTCACACTGGACATTTCAAGTTTGTATACGAACATTCCGCATTCTCAGGGAATAGAGGCTTCAAGAATGCTGATTAATGAGAGTGACTTGTACTTTGGCCCTCCATCGGATTACATGGTGCTACTTATGGACATCATCCTTAATAAAAAAAAATATTTTTTTGAGAATTATTTTTATTTACAGAAACAAGGGATGGCGATGGGGTCTAATATGGACCCTGCATACGCAAATATTTTTATGGCAGCCTACGAACAGAAACACATACGGGTCACCCCATCTACAAACAATTTTTGTCATCATATGTTCGATACATTGATGACCTCTTTTTTCTGTGGCAGGGTGGCGAATCAGCACTCTTGGAGTTTATTGATTATCTGAACTCAATTCCCAGTACCATCAGATTCAGTCTTACATTCAGCAGATTACAAATTAACTTCTTAGATGTGTCTATTGCTAAAAAGGCAAATAAATTGATCAACATTTACAACTAGGTCTCTGGCAGGAATACTCTGTTGCTAAACTCCAGCTTCCATCCGACGCCTCTTAAAAGAGGCTTGCTTTTTTTGCAACTTTTAAGGGTATTACGCATCACATCTGATCCCTCTGAGTCGTCTTCAGCCCTTCAATCGATGAGTCAGAGATTTCTCGACCGAGGGTACCCCAAAAAGGAGATTGAGTCGGCACTATTTAAGATAGGACAAACTAAGAGGGAGAACCTCCTCTAGAACTAAGATGTCTCTTGTAATGAAGGAATTGACAGATTGAATTTCATTAGTATGTATACCACTGTATCAAGTTACATTAGTAATAAGTTCAATGAACATTGGCATTTAATTTCTAGTGATCCTGTTCTTGCAAATGAAATTCCCAATATACCAATGTTTGCCTACAAACGAGGACCAAACCTGAAGGACCTTTTAGTTGTTACAGAACCATGACCGGCTGTCCACTGAGCCCAGGATATTTAGGTGAACGGGATACCTGAACTGCCAATTTCTATTGCTTGGCAATCGATTCACAAATCCATAGGACCAGAAGCAATACACCATTAAACATAGACTGGACTGTAACAGTAGTTTGTTGTCTATGTGCTTAAATGTCCATGCGAGCTACTCTATGTGGGGAAGACCAGCAGGATGCTGAAGGAAAGATTTAGTCAGCATCACTCCACAATTAAGAAAAGTGACGCTATGACCAGTACCTCTAATGAATTTTACCAACCTACCTGTAGCAAAACACTTCAAGGAGGCACACCATACTATTAACCAGCTTAAATGTTATATTATTGACCAGATTCCACCTCTACAACATGGAGGGGATCGTAATAAATGACTTCAGAGAGAACATCAATGAATTTATTGTTTAAAAACATTAGCACCAAATGGACTCAATGAGGAATTCCATTTGGGGTGTTTCCTCTGAACTTGTGGACATTAGGGTGATCTCACTTTAGACTTGTTTATTTTTCATAGGCACCACCATATGTCATGTATAATCTGTTTAATCACCACTGACCGTGCATTGGCACCGCCTTGTCATTCATTTACTTGTTTATAGACACCGCCGTGTGTCATGTATAAACCTGTCACTGCCGTGTGTCATTCATTAGGGTGAATTCACAATGATTTGTTTATGCTTTACTGGCACCGCCGTGTGTCATGTATTAACTGCTTGGGTGCCATTGACGATGCATTAGCACTGTTGGGAGACATTGATTTTCTCTATTATTTGATCTAATTTCTTCCCTGTTGCTTAGTGGTTTTGTTCTATGAGGCCAGTTAGCTGGGGCTTTTGCCTTCATCAAACTATATTATACAGTCTTGTCCTATGTCTATGGATCTGTCAATACTTACACGAAGTTAATCTTTTTTGGGCATGCAGCCATGGATATTCTATATATGCACTAGATCGTATGTATTATGACTCATTTCAATATTGTCGTATTGACATATGTGGGGAGCACTTTGACAGCGAGCCATCGGTACACGGACATAAATGAGAGATCGATACAGCCATACCACACTGGATCACGGCCGATGCCGTCTGATCTTGGCAACTAAGCAGTGTTTGGCCCAGTCAGTACCCTGCAAGGTGATGGCTTGGGAATACTGGGTGCTGTAATTAGATCTGATTCTTCTTCCACTTCACAATAGGGAACGATTAATTCCCAGGCTCGTTTGTCATGTACCCCCACTGTAGATGTCCACGTTTAATGCAATTTTTCTCCAATATTTAGGCCTTTTATTCACAGGCATGTTTGAGAGAATATTGCTCTCATTTGACGGCACTTTGGTAAGCTAAGCAGATATGGGTCTGGTCCCGCAGTGGATGGGAGACCTTTGAATCAATATTTTCAGTGTTTGTTGCCAGTGATTTTAAACTTTGAAGGCTAATGTGTTAATTTTCTGTTTGTGCATCTATGCTGGCTTTGCTCAAGAAATGAGCTGGCTATTCTCAAGAAATGAGTATGATTCAAGTGCCAGTAATGGATTTGGTTGATACCTCTAAAGTTATGCACATTTTTGAGTATCCGTGTATACATATTTTACACAATGGCGTTGCTTTACTTGCTTTGCTATGGTTATTGTGCAGCTTTATGCATTTTTTTGTCTGGACGTTCAATTACTGTTAGCTGCCGCCCCAAGGGGTTTTGATCAGGCATCTGTATGTTGATATTTTGAGTGGTGGCTACATTCACTAACGCTGACAGCACCCTTATTTGCATTTCATCTGACAGCGTTGGTGACACATGCAGCCTCAGCCATTCCCATGTGGGGAGCTTGTAGTGTTTACCCTGACTACATTGCCTGCACCGCCCATCCCACGGAGGCATCCAATGAGCACACAGCTCTTAGTGATAGCCCTCCCACAGCATGGGTTTAATTTGTAAAGTGCTGGCACCATTTTCTGCTATATATGTATGTTCCTGGGCTCTGTGTCATTAGCCCCTCATGAAAACCTGTATGCGTTGAAACAGCTGTCGGGCCACAGTTGTTGGATGTACTGACTATGGATTGTCATTGAAGAATAAATCCTTTATATATATATATATATATATATAGTCCAAAAAATGAACCCGCACTCGTTGCAATCAGAAGTGCAACATGATGGGTGCCTTCAGTGAATTAATGAATAAAATAAGACACAAGAGGCTGCGGCACTCCAATGGTAAACCGTGTGCGCTGATGTCACCGGAGGTGACCACTGTGGATGGACACACCGCGGGAAGCCGTCCGGACCCGGCTTCCTTCAGCGCCGGGGGTTTGGTATTTAGGTAAGTGCTTTTGTGCTTATTCTGTTTGTTTTCACAGCCTGTTAGCAAGCGGCTTGACAACGGTACCTGCGCGTACCGAAACGTTGCCGCCACTCTTTATTGCTATTATGATTATGTAAACCAATACATGGTTTTCCATTGGAGTGCCGCAGCCTCTTGTGTCTTATTTTATATATATATATATATATATATATATATATATAAATTGGGTGGTACTGTATCTGGCGCTAGTCCCCTAGTCAAAGCTATCAAGTCACACAAGTCTTTGTAATGTCCAAGGTATAGAGAATCACTTCACACTCCCCTAATTGAAGGATGACTGCCCAATCACAAATTACCGTTGTTCAAGCCGTTTTCACAATTAATCTGAAAAAGGGGAGGTGAAAATGGTACCCTCTAGTGCAGTAATTAGTGATTCTTAATGATCCTCCACCAATATATCACACCAATAAAATTATTAGGTACCATTAGGGGTGGACTGAGCAACTCTGTGGGATGCCTCTGTTCTGCTCTTAGGGTACCACCCAAAAGCAATGATAGCACAGGTGTAGTGTCAATCCAGCAATCCTTAAAAGTGCACGGGCATCACACACTTAACATGTTTCAGACACTACAGTCCTTCATCAGAAGTGACACTTCTGATGAAAGACTGCCATGTTCAAAAGATGTTACTGTAAGTTAACATGTTTCGGACATGGCAGTCTTTAATCAGAAGTGATACTTATGTTTCAAACACGACAGTTTTTGTTTCAGACACTGCGGCGTGACATCATGAGGTAACACCACTGGACACTGAAATGAAGAGGAGCCAAGCTGTCCATGAAGATGGAGCAGCACAACATCCTTTTAATGCCATCAAGGTAAGTGTGGGCTGGGGAGACAAGGTTTTGGGTTGGGGGGCTGAAGAAGATAATGGGGCCCAGTTGGAAGTCACAGATGGGGGATGCTGACACAGACATGAATGTTGAGAGACACATAGGGGGAGCTGACACAGAGGAGGCTGAAAGACAAGGGAATGCTGAGATGGTTTGACATACACAGGGAAGGCTAAACAGTGGGAGAGGCTAAAAGACACAGGGAGGCTGAGAGAGATTGAAAGACACAGGGGGAGGTTGAAACAATGGGAAAGGCTGAGAGAGACACAAAGGAGGAGCTGGCCCAGAAGAGGAGGCTGAAAGAGGCTCAAAGACATGCAGGTTGAAAGAGCTTGAAAGACACAGGGGAAGGTGGACACAGAGGGGGGGGCTGAAAGACAGAGTGAGGCTGAGTTTGAACGACACAGGGGGGAAATGACACAGAGAGAAAGGATGAGACACACTGGGGGAGGCTAACACACAGTGAGAGGCTTGGATACATGGGGGAGGCTGAGGGACACAGTGGGGAGGAGGTTGAGGGGCATACAGTGAAGGGGAAGCTGAGGGACTCAAGGGAGGGAGGCTGAAGGACATGGGAGGGGGTTCTAGAGTGACAGAAGGCTGTAGAGACACAAGGGGCAGGAGACTGGAAAGATGGGAAGATGGATAGACACAAAGGGCAGGAGGCTGGAGAGGATACATGGGCAGGAAGTGACACAGGTGGCATGATTTTGGTTGAACTTCTGTTGTATGATGATGACATTGGTTATATTGCTACACAAACAGGCATCTTCTTGATCTCCTACAAGAATAGTGAATACCGACTGAAGTCACTGTTTGCCCAGGAAAGATCCCTTTCTTCAGATCTTGCTACCATATACTGTATAAACAGCAGACAGAGAGGGGGGGGGGGTGCTTTTCCGCCCCTTGGTATCACCTAGCACACTAAAAAATTACCTGTAACCATACCTGAACCTATCTGGTAATAGAAATTCAAAGAATTGGTCACACGTTTGCAAACGCATGTTTAGCTGCTGAGACACTTCACGGCTTCTCTGATATCAGCAGTCCTAACACTACATAATTGCAGTGCCCACAAAGGGCCATGTGATTTGTATACAGTAAGGCCTCATGATAAAGGCTATTACTAAAACGCATCCAGACAGAGAGCAAAGTTACCCGGGAGCAACCATATGAGTTTAAGAAATATTTATTGTTGTAACTCATGTTAATATAGCAATTTAATATTACTGTGTTTGTGTGCAAACAATTTCATATGTAATTTGTTCTGTAAAAATATATAAGACTCCTTTATCATCCATTTGTTTTATACTTAATAAATCACATTATTTTACATTTTTAACTCACGGACAGCACTCTATTTCTTTTATTTAGTAACTAATTAGCAAAAAAATCATATTTAGTGCAGTAAGTACTGTATCCAGCTTTTCTTGGTGTGGCCATAGAGGGGTAAATTTACTAAGGTGGAAGTTTTTGCATTGTCCTTTATTACATTTTGGGATGCTGATGTGCCCAGGATTCAAATCTGTTGCCTATGACAATGCAGTTGGACACTCTATTCATTAAGATATCTGCTCTTGCATAGAAACCTAGGGGTAAATTTAGTAAAGATGGAATTTTTTAGAACTGGTGATATTGCCCATAGCAATCAATAAGATTCTACTTAACATTTATCTAACTGCTTCTAGAAGATAATAGATAGAATGTGATTGGTTGCCATGGTCAACATCACCAGTTCTAAAAAAAACTCCTACCTTAGTAAATTCAGCTCATAGTGTTTTAGGGCACCAAAATGAGATATCTTACCCCCCTCCCAATCTAAAAACATTAAGATAACCCTGCCACCATTTGTACTTTTGACTGAATTAGAAGTTAAAACTGACCCTGATAAATATAGTGTTCAAGCATTGCAAAAGTCCAGAGAATATAAGACAATACTGTAGCTCCCCTGTATTAGAAACAAAATTAGCAGGCTTAAAAATATCAGCAGATTCTGCACTACTGCAGCCATCAACTCATTCTCAATGTACGCACAGTATAATGGAAGCAGCATATTTCAACAGCAGGGGATGACTTATCTACATTAGTGAGCTTTCAAATAACAGCAATTCAAAACTCCACGATAAACTTGAAAATAACTTACTAATAATTGAACATCCTGAAAAAGCTAAAGAACTTATGGCATTTGTAGCAGAATGGTTATTAAAAGACCTTCACTTATATATCATTGCGAAATTGACCAGCTATATTAAAATCTTAAATTATGCAAACAAAATCAAGTAGCTGGAAGCATGTCATAACTCGTAAGCATCCCAATCTTTATTGTTAAGAAAAGAATCAGATGTTAATGATGAGATGAGAGTTCTCCCCAATTTGCAAGGAACCTTCAATTATGGACTTTTCTCTTACTTATCCAGTTAAATTTCATGCCTATCATAATGGCAGACCATATTTTTTTGATACTGTAGCAGAAGCTCTTAATTATTTTCACAGTTTTACATTTATTATTTTCAGTTGATCCGTTGGGAGAAGAGTAAATAATTTTTTTCTTACTTTTTATTTCTCTTGTGGTTTGGGGAACAGATTATGTTTCAAAGATTTATGAAATTGTTGATTACTTAGTTATTTGTTTATGTATGTAGAGCATTTAGAGTTATTTTGTAGAAATTTAAATACATAATGGATGTATAGATGTAGGTATTTTGAGCTGTATAAACTGCTTCAGAAATATCAATAAAAAACTGAAAATTTAGAAGTAATTATTTATGGGTTTTAAAATATACCTCCACCCCCCAATAAAAAAATAAATTAATACTTTTCTATGGTATATTGATATTGAAGCAGCTTGTGAAGCAAAAAAAGAATCACCAAAAAAACCATACATAAATACACCTGCTCTTTTTAGAGGCTGATTTTAAGCTTTTTTTTTAGTATTTTACTGTACTTACTCACTGGGGTAGTATCTATCACTGGGCCAGTATTTATCTTTAATTTTACTAAATGTTGGATATAGATATTGGCTAATATGCAGTTAATTAGTAATCCACTGAATGGAAAGACTAACCAAAGCAAACATGAATTAATTTTTTTATTATGGAATGATGAAATAATTAATACACCACTTTTAAAGAAAATGTTTTACAATTATTTGATTACGTGATTAAAAATGATTACGCCCAGATGTTATTGTCTTGCAGGAATCATTCACTTTTACTTCTTAATCAAGATTTTACAAATTTTACAAAAATCATAGTGACAAGACTTTAAACAATTATGCTTAACTTGTTCTTTCAATTTAACGGTATGTTTAATTATGCAGCCATGGTGGGAAAATAATTTGTTACTTCACTTAAATTGAGGAAACTAGTGAACAGCGCTGTCTTCTGTCTTTAACTTTGAAAGGAATGATCCCTTTTCCAGTTTCTTTGCAATATAGCTTTATACACCTTTTTATGCAATTTAGATAAAATTAAGAAATGGCAAAAAATATCAGATGTGAAATTTGAATTTATGGGGGAAATTAAATTAGCCTCTGGGTTTACCCTGTGACTAATGGTCAGTAAAAATCCATGCGGTGCGGGAAAAGTCTAGTTAATAAAATCGGCTTTTTCCTGTGCCCATAAATCAGGCGCGTGATCCAATTTGGGTAGGGGGTGTTGGGGGGGGGTTTGGTTTATGCAGACTTTACTTCACAGCTTCATGAGCTGCAAAATTAAGTCCGGCGTGACAATTATTGCGGGGTAAACACAGTGGCTAGTTGAATTCCCCCATGGTCTCTACGTTTGTGGATAACATTTTGTTGTGCATCAAACACCCTAAAACTGCTACTCAAAAAGTATGATTATCAATAAGTATTTGGTTTTATGGATCATGTTAATAAGATTTATTTGCACTATTATAAGAGGGAAAAGAGGGTTGGAACAAATGTTTCCATTTAACTGGTCTAACAGTACCTAGAAATATTGCTATTAAGGTAATCCAGAACAACTTTATGTTGCAAATATACACCCACAAAATCAAAATTTGTGGTAGAGCATCTTAAATGGAAGAATTTATTGATATAATTTTTGAGGTGGTCTAATACTATTATAATTACAAGCAGCAGCAGCTACTACCTGTTTGGATGAGGGCACTGCCGCTGCCCATACTGCACTAGAGAGTAGGAGATAAAGAGACAGCCTTAGGCTGGCCAGATCCTGACACCTGCACAATGGAGCTGACAGTTGCTGGGAATGGCTCATGTGCACAAGCAGCATTGGGACTGCGCATTTGCAAAACACTGACTTCTAGAGGCTACATCAGCTGCAGCTGCCCGAAAGGTAAGTAGTGGCTTCCTACTGGATGCACACACTCAGTTAATCGCAGCCCGTACTGGCAGTCCCAAAGGGTGATTGGCAGGTAGCACTTCCAATGGGAAGTCACTGCCAGTCAGAGCATAGTTAGTGCAGGTACAGACTGCAAATTGCCCACTGAGTATGTATTCAATATCTCATATTTTTTCTTGATTTTATTCTTCTTCACAGCTGTATAGTTCTCTCAGTTTTAAGTATTTTGGATTGTAATAATGTGTCATTACTAATATTGGGATCTCAAGAAAAGAATTGTGTATATCAGGGAAGTAAAGACAGTGTAGTGGTTAGTGCCTCACAGCACTGAGGTCATACAGTGGGTTCGATTCCCACCATGGCCCTAACTGTGTGGAGTTTGTATATTCTCCCCATACTTGAGTGGGTTTCCTGCGGGTGCTCCAGCTGCCTCCCACAATCCAAAAATATACTGGGAGGTTAATTGGATCCCAACAAAATTAACCCTAACGTGAATGTGTCTTTGTGTACATGTGATAGGGAATATACGTCCCTATTCAGGTTCAGTTGCAAAATTGCAAATCATCTGATTATCTGACAGCTGCGCATATGCTGAGTCTGCATTGCATGTGCATGTAGGTCACAATGTGATCTCAGGCCCAGCAAAGTGTGATTGCACAGCAATTTCCAGGGAGTGATAGTTTGTGGGAGGTTACATGGCGTGTGCGGGGAGTGGTTGGGAAAACACTGGCATGTCAAGGCCATTTTCAGGGCGTGTATCTGATGTCAGTTGCATTGGATTGCAACTAAAAACATGCCACCAGTGTGACTGCATTCTCTTTATTCCGAGTACCCCTTAGCCATCCGCAACTGTCGATGGTACTCTATTTCTGGATTGCATACACAAATTTGTGAATACATCTGTGGGCTCTTCACACACAAAATCACACTCTCTCTCAATAGTGATCTGACCTGAATGAGGTCCATAGACTGATGTGGGGCAGGGACTGATGCGAATGGCCAAATATTTCCTATAAAGCACTGCAGAATATGTGTGCTCTATATAAATAACGTAATAAATAATAATAATAACAATAATAATAATAATAATAAATATTTTGTATTGCATTGTTTTTACATTTTTTTTTTATTGAAAATTTACTTCTATTAAAGAATTTGATGAAAATAAACAACTTTAAGGCTGGAATACAAAAAAAAAGATAAAAATATGTTTTTATGATACATTCTGATTGGAGCAGAAGTAGTTTAAACTACATCGAAAGGGGTCCTTTGCTCTCCTTCTTTAAAATGTAGAGGTTGCAGATTTCTTATTTAGATTTGCTGAACCTGCACAAAAGACTCCTGTATCTCCTGCCATGGTGATGGATACAGTGACCTGCCATGTTTATGGCTGTAGATGTACATGCAATAAATCTTCAGTCTTCTAACCTGGATACCTCTTGGACACCTTCAGCTTGCTTCGCTAGTTTTAAGAATGGTTTGTTCAATGCTCTCTTGAAGAATATATATTGGGATTACACTGTATAATATTATTGCTTATGCTGTATACATTTCTGGATGGTTTTGTACATTTAGTAGCTTTGGAGAAATGTCTTATCCGTTTCGAGAACGGTGAGCGTAGCTGATATTGAGATTTTTTTTTATTTTTACTTAATTACATATAAAATTGTTTTACATATCCTGTATTAATATTATTATTACCTAATACTGAAGCTTTTTAGTTTCTTCTTACAACTCCTGGATGCCCTACTAGAAATAAAATTGATAATAGTTATTAATATTGTAGGTTTGTTGTACTTTATGAAGATGACACCAATGATTGAGTAAATTTAATAGCTTGTGAGTTGCAAGAAACTGTAAGATGTCACCTATTGCGCTGCTAGATTTACAATGACAATTTTTTAAATGCAAAAATGAATCTGGTTTTTGCCTTTTAAATAATGAACACTTTAAATCTAGCAGATAAACCACCAAACATTTGCATCTGCCTGCAATTTTCAGGCTATTACATGAAGCCCTAATTTATACCCCTATTTCTTGAATTATGACTCATTTAAAATGAGTGACACACATTGCTCAATGTTTATCAAATGCCTTCGCAATTGCGTGTGACTTTGAAGCACTTCAGACAAAATTAATTTGAGAATCACGCTAAAGAGGTCTCTATTTCTACTAGTGATTTGCTTCTACATTTTCATGAATGGTGATTTGTCTCATCCAGTCTTCAAAATATAGGTTGTTGGGTTTTTTGTAAGTGGAAATGGCTGTGTGCCATTCTGCAAAGCAAATAATGGGGCAGATGTTTTAACCTGGAGAAGGCATAAGGAAGTGATAAACCAGTGATATGTGCAAGGTGATAAAGGCGCCAGCTAATCAGCTCCAATATGTAAATTAACAGTTAGGATCTGACTGGCTGGTTCCTTTATCACCTTGCACCTATCACTGGTTTATCACTTCCTTATGTCTTCTCCAGGTTAACACATCTGCCCCATAGTCACTAAAATGTGTACTGTTCAGTCCTTTATCTAAATTTGCTCTGTATTGTTAGATAGGTCTGGCAAACTACAGTAAGTGGAGCCATTGCTAAACCAAACTCTTCCCATTTTTTGGTACAAGCTCTGCAATCTTCCCTTATACAACAAAACAAAAACAAGGAGCTCCATTGCAAATCGAAGTGTGTCAACATGGCACATTTTGCACCCTTGGCAGTTTGATAAATAGTAAGTGATCTCTTAAATGTTATTATATATGAATCACGTTTGGTTGCAAAATGAAACAACTACAGTATGTTTTCTGTTAAAATGAAGTTATTTACTTCTTTGATGCTGGAAATTTCTTTGTATTAAATAATTGTTACACTTGGTACTGTACAGTTAGCTTGATCTTGTAAATGAGGACATTTTATTTTACTTCCAAATTTTATGATGATTAAATGACTGCACCTTTTTGTTATAACTTCACTGGCAGCTCTGAACACAAATTCAAAATACCCTAAGTCACAGGTTCTCAAACCCAATCTTCAGGAACCCAAACAGTTCATGTTTTCCAGGTCTGCTCACAAAATATAAGTGAAATAATTAGCTTCACCTGTTGATCGTTTAAAATGTGTCAGTGAGTAATGAATACACATATGCCCCTGCAAAGAGACATGGAAAACATGCAGTGTTTGGGGTCCTGAGGACCGATTTTGAAAACTACTGCCAAAGAGTTTATTGATAATTATGGGCAATAATTAAGCTTCATTTTCCTATATTCCTTTGCCAATAGTCCAACTGATCACAAACAGGTAAAGCTACTATGGAGCAATTTAAATTAGTTGTGCATCCACTATTTTTCTGTCTATATGTTAGAGAATTGGGTGGCTCATTACAATTTTAACATTTTCAGAAATATCTCAACAATCATAAATATATGGCAGTGATATCTTAGTATCACAATAGATTCCTTACAGAAAACACCATTTACTGTATGCCCAATATAATAGGTAACCATAGTAACCACTCAGCTTCTAGCTATCTTTTATCTAGTACATTTAAAAAAATATATATATATAGCTAGAAGCTGATTGGTTGAAATGGGCAACTTCATCACCTGTGTTATTTAATAAGGTCAAAGGATTGAAGTAGGTTTGGCTAATGAGGGGAAGTGTAAAAAATAAGTTTAAGCATTTAAAAAGGTAATATTGAACCACTGTAAGGTAATTGTGTGTACATAGTAATGTATAAATATTGCACACCAGCTCACAAAGAGAAAGTTATAATCAAGAGACATGTTGACTTTCTGACATTAATCACATTTTTCATCAACACAGCATTGTTAAAATTACCAGGCAGTGTATATTTTATTGTTAATATTATTATTATTATTGATTATTATTATTATTAGCTGTTCTACCTTTTCTTCGCACAGGAGTTTCTGATTTTCAAGGTTGTAAATATAAATGAGTTAAACATTTGGTAAATCTATAGAGCTGTAAATTTGTAAGTAAATATTAATCCATGGTTCTTGGCGTTACCTGAGGAGCACCAGTAGCAGAGTTGGTAAAAAGTGATAGGACCATTTTTGTAGTTTATTAAATTCTACACAATATAGGTGCAATCCAAACTTTGATCTGATTGTCCATTTGGGCATTATTGTTCATGCAACGCAAGCCAGGCATCAGTAATGACGTCATTATGTCTACCCCTTTTTCATCCCCTTTGGGGAAGTTTATTACAATTCTAATTACAAAGTTTTCCTATTTCCAACCTGAAGAATACCTATGTTAAATTTCTACTTCCTAACGTAGCGGGAAGTAGGAGAATTAGCGATGAATGAGTGAGTGAGTGAGTGAGTGCTTTTGCATTTATATCTATAGATTATTATTATTATTATTATTATTATTATTAGTAGTAGTAGTAGTAGTAGTAGTAGTAGTAATTACTGAATTAATTTATTAAGAATATTTCAAACTAAATTTTAACTTGATCATCACTATGAATTCAGATTGTATGATTCCCTCTGCTTATGAAATCCCTTTTGTACAAGTGTGTGTCACTTTGTATTTACATCGGCCACCTCCTACTGCAGCAATGATAAGTTGTCTCTTTTACTATTCTTTTGTGATCATTATTTCTCTCCTAAAGTTGTAGTTTGCAATGGGGATTGGCTTTACAATTATATGAACATAGGCCAGCAACTTTGTTTGTGCATTCTGGGCATCATGCAGTGACAGAGTCACTGAGCTGGAAAGCAAATTTTCAGTAAAAATCAAAACTTAAATTCCAACTGCAGAAAGGAATTTCTTGCCGATGTTGCCTGCCGTGCTTTATAATCTCAGATGTCACTTAATTCATGACCTTCTATATTAGGATGCCCTAGTGCTTCTCAAGTATTCATGAACTATCATCTTATATTAATCACTAACATATCAAGTAGAGAAATTAGCTGCAAATTCAACACTCATTTCACAAATTAATACATACATTTTCTCTTTCTCTCTGTCATCTCCAGCCAGACCTTTTGCCCCTTTATCATCCTTACATTTTCCTAGATGCCACTGGACTATATGTAATGCATCTGTCCTAAATACTCTACTAAAAAAAATATGTATTTTTATGTGATGTTTATGTGAACCTTTTTTTAATACAAAATCAATATTGATAGAAATTGCAAGTATATATGTTTTGCCATGGCAGTGAAAAATGCAGGATTTCTAGACGAGGGATTCCAACTGCTTGATTTTAGGGTGCATGATGACAGTCCATGAAGAGGGCATAATTGGCACTGGAGGAGCTATAGCATGCATTATACAAAGTGCAATGTACTGTATGTCATAATTCTGACATATACCAGGCCACTGATCACAGTAAGTCATTAAATGTGGCAGTAGGGCCATCCTGCCTTAGCTGAATGCTTTATATCAGATATGAGCACTAATCCAGGGCATTGGATAAAGTCTGGGGTGCGGCAGAACCTAGAAACTTCCCTGGACCTATGTACACATTACAGTATTAATAATTAACCCTATAGATGGTCTATAGCAGATCACCACTAACAGTGCGTGTTTTCCAGATATCCTAGTTTGTGCACGCAGAGGTGTACTAATTACTGGCTTACACATTTTGAAAGATCCACCAGTGGTTCTAATTATTTTGTTTGAAATACTGAGATCTTTAAAATATGCAACTCTAGTAAAATTGTATTATATACAATTGCTATAGTGGTCACGGAGTGGGCTGGGGAGGGGGATTTCCAGGCAACCGGAATCCACACCTGCATTTGTTTATGCATGGTTAATAAAATCACATATTACAATGTACTGTACATACAGACAGAAATAAATTGTTAGAAGTAATTTATTTTATTGATTGCTTTATTTAGTGATTGCTTTTTACTTTACAGTATCCCAGACAACATTCCCATATACTAATTGGCACACATTATAATCCACCCAGATTATGTTCATTCATACTTGCTGAACTTTGGGCTGCGCCCCACTGTTCCCTCTAGGTGACGTGAGCAGTGCTGGCAGGGTGGGAACACAATTACCAGCATTGCAAAGTGAGAGGAAGGCCCATGATGACTCAATTCAATAGTAATCACATTATCTGCTTTCTTTACTGCCCACTACACTCGGAAAGTGGGGAGCTGCGTCCGGGTGGTGGTCAGCTCCATGAGATTCACCCACTCTTCCAGGTGAACAGGAGCTCCACCCAATGTTTGGGAGCCTCCTAGCCATTCCGTGAAAGTAGGTCAGTACGTGTTCTATCCTATCCTAAACCATGACTATTTGTTACAAACAGAAAGTTAGCCCCCTGTTTGGTAAACTTTTCCCGTTTTTATCTAATAGATTTTGGTATTTTTTAAAGCATTTCAGATCTTTTTATAACAGTGAAATTCATTTATTATTTAGTAACAGTTTCTTATATAGCACAGCAAATTCCGTTTTGCTTTACAACTGGAAACAACAGTGATAAAAGAAAACTGGGAAATACAGTAAGTCAGTCATAGAGGTAGGAATGCCCTGCTTGAAAGCTACAATCGATAGAGAAGTGAAAATGATTACATGACAAAATATATTGCTTAGCAAAGAAAAAGAATAGTATTCCCATTTTGCTCACCACTCTAGTGTTTGACAGTACATTCACACTGTCTATGCTGTAGGGTAATCCATTATTGGATGATACCGTATTTACTCACTAACTTCACTATCCAGCTAGAGGTTTACACCATGTCTTTACTGTGTGAGAATGATGACTTCATTCGCTTTTCACATCACACCCGGGAATGGTCGCACTCGGGACTGGTTGCACCCAGCACTTGTATACGGGCCCTTCTCGTGTGCGACCTACTTGAGACCCCTCTCAGACTGGCGGCACCAACTGGGCAAATTGGTGGGTTGGTGACATATGCGGAGGTGGCACCTGGAAATCAGATCATCTCCAAGCTCCACCTCTCCCTATAGTGTGAATGGGTCCCAGGTCGCATCAACCCGGAAACCTGTTCACATTGCCCTTGACCTGGTAATATCCCAGAAATAACCCTGCTTTATTCCTGGGTTGAAAAACAGGGTCAGGTGACTCGCAAAATTGGAACATACCCCTTTTACACTGCATTTAGACCCGCGTCGACCTGGCAATATACCGTGTTATTTGTGTGGTGTGAAAGGGGTATTAATAAATAAATGTCCCCTAAAATGATGTGACAAACCTTATTCAGATAAATGAACACATGAAATTATACATGGGCACATTTTTACAGTTTAATGATTATGACACTTATGACCATTTACCACCCCTTTTATAAAATAATGATTCAGAAGTTTATTTTTTAGTTATAACTATGGGGACTTTATATAGTTTAAATTCTGGAAGTAGTGAAAACAAAGAACATTTGAAGTGCCAGTAATTATTTGCAGTGGTTTAAAACAAAAATATAAAAAAGTAGTACTGTCATCCAATGTTAAAGGTTATGAAATGAATAATAGCAAAAAATAAACTGAATGTGGAATAGATGAACAAAAACTGTAATTATGCACAGATAACCCCACATCACTAAGCACATTGCACAAGAAAGTAAGTAATGCTAGCATCAGTCGTAAAGAAATAGACCAAAGTTGTCCCAATCCATCCTCCATCAACTTATTTAAAAATAAATTTAATACATAGAAAAATGATGTCAGTTGTGCAAAGAGATATCTGTTTTTGCAGATTCTGTAAGCAGATTCCCAAAATGAAATTACATTAGTTGACCTATTTTAAGAAACTGCATGCAACATTGTATGAAGCTGTGTGATGCAATATTGTGTAAACATTAGGCTGGATGTAATGAAGTCCGAGTTGGTCCGAGGTGCGGGTTCCCGGCTGACCTTAGACATTTTTAAAAGTGCAATCATTTACAAGGCATGATTTTGAAATATATATAAAATAAAAAATGCAAATATAAGTGACAGCCCAACAAGTAATGTAGCAGCACTTACTCATATACAGTATATCATTAATTAAAATTATTTAGTGCTGTATCATAGTTGTTATTGGTGTTTTTCAGTAGTGGACTTTTTATTTTTAAAACAATGCTGTATTTTTTTTAAATAAAATCACACTTTTCATTTTGACATCCTCTATATATGTATGTGTCTTAACTACGTATATTTGACATTGTTCACTTTTCTTATTATACCTTTTATCTGTTTGATATGAATTTGTGAATGATACCTAAATATGAATGATACCTGATGATTCTTGATGATGCATTACACCTGTGACGGCCAGGCAAGCATGTTTACCGGTATCAAAGCGGACATTAGCGATTAGTGTTGGTGGCGGTATTTAAACATTTTTTGTATTCATAATACACATGTTGTTCCTGACAAAGGTGTCACAATAAAAAGTACTAAAATGTGAGGCAGGGTTTTCTAGGTACTCAGAAACACCCCCTGCATGCACCACTGCCATCAAACCCTTAAAAAAGTTATGTGAGTGAAACAGCAATTTATCATAGGGTAAAGTGACAACTACAACTCAGTGCTAGATCTGTGTCATCGCTGCTGGTTATTGGTTATATATAACCTTATATATAACCTTTAACAAGGGCAGTGGTGGAACTCCCAGAGGAAATTAAACATGGGCCACTGGGCGCAAGCTGTCACATGGGCACAGAATCTATAACTGCTGCCTGTATCCTGCTAATCTCTGCAGCAGCATAGGCTGCAGTTATATATGTATCTATCTGTGGGGTCTCGGGAACTGCTGTCACTTGCCGGTGGCGGCTTATTACAATAAATATATTTTTATTTATTGAGACACTGACAGAGAAACCATGGTGCAAAGAGGAGAGGCTGAACAGAATACACTGAAGATGGTGTCTGTGGGCTACAGTCAGTGAGATTCAGGGGATGAATCTGGAGAGACAGAAGGGGTCTGGCAGGAGCTGTAGAGACACTGGGGGAGGGGGTTGGAGAGACAAAAGGACATTGCCTGGAGAAACCGAAGGGGGCAGGTGGAGAGACAGAAGGGTGATGACTGGAGAAACAGAAGGCGGCTAACTAGAGAGACAGCAGGGGGGCTGGCTGGAGAGACAGAAGGGGGCTGTGGATAGACTGAAGTGGGCTGGAGAGACAGAAGCAGGCTGGCTGGAGAGACAGATGTAGGCTGGCCAGAGAGACAAAAGGATTCTGGAGACAGGAGTGGACTGGCGGGAGTGACAGAAGGAGACTGCCGAGACAGAAGTGGCTGGCAGGAGAGACAAAAGGAGTCTGGAGAGACAGATGGGGCTGGCTGGAAAATCACTGGACTGCTGGAGAGACAGATGGGGCTGGCTGGAGATACACTGTGAGGCTGGAGAGACAGAAGGAGACTGACTGGGGCTGATGAGACAGAAGGAGCCTGGCTGGAGAGACACTGAGGCTGGAGAGACAGAAGAAAGCTGACTGGAGCTGGAGCGGTACTGTACTGCGGGACAGGAGAGACACTGCAGGCTGGAGCTGCAGAAAAATGGAATGAGGCTTGAGAGACACAAGGGGTGATGAGGCTGAAAAGAACTGGGAAAATTGGCTGGAGATTATCGACAACCGGCAGGAGTACTGGCACATTATAGATGTGTCATCATACATCTTGCCTCTGGACCTTATTCAGATAAGGTCACAATTTGCTGCATACGCAGCCAGATATGCATCCATCTCCTCACATGCTGGTTGCCACCCAGCACAGGGCAAGGCCACCCAGTGTAGCACTGCCTCATGATGCATCCGCAATTCATCGAATTAAGGTTGACCCCTAGCAGCACAGCCTTGCTGCACTGTCATGCGGGCCACCGCCTTTTTTTTCTTTATCAGAACGGCTGTATGTGACATCATGCAGCTGCATTGAAAATGCTCCCGGAGAGACCCATTCGGTCCGTCATGCCCCTCTAATGCTGCGTCGCTACCCCGCGAATGCCCATTGCTGTTAATCATCCTGCAGTCGTATCCTTCTGGGATGTGCCTGCAATGTGTAAGGTTGCGCATGTGCATGTGTCTGAATGCGACTGCGCCTGTATCCGCATACAAGATTTTATGTTACAGTGTTTTCTAGGAAAACAGTGTAGCGTAGCATTTCAAATGCAAATACAGCCACGGTCGCACACAGAATATAGGCCTGCCACACATCATCTAAAAGGCCAGTTGCCACTGCAAGCCAAATATTGTTTTGGATTAAGGTGCAAAATGCTGTATGTGCAAAAAGGATCTGTCATGTTAATCAGGGATCAAAGTTAAGGCCCAAACACACTAGGCGATTTTGAGCTCAAAGTAGCTCACTCTTGGCGTTTTGAGGTACTTTAAGCTAAAAATCGCCTAGTGTGTATGGCCGGGAGAGGAGTGATGAGTGCTGATGCGCGCTCCCGTCACATCGCCAGGCACCGTCGGCCTGTTTTACCAGCCAAGTGAACCACTTTCCACAGTCTCCTACTGTTGAAAGTGGTTCACCTCCGTGAAAATTGATGGGCTGGGCGAAAATCGCTCAGTGTGTACTGTATGCACTGTGCAATTTTCCGGCCAGCGATTTTCACATCATCTCTCTGCATGCACACTGGGCAAAAACCTTTAGGGTTGCCAACTAATCCAAAATATTGGAAGACTTTATAGGCTCCTTTGGAAGTAACTGTAAGGCTGGGTACAGTGCATCCGGAAAGTATTCACAGTGCTTCACTTTTTCCACATTTTGTTATGTTACAGCCTTATTCCAAACTAGAATAAATTAATTTTCCCTCAAAATTTTACACACAATGCATAATGACAATGTGAAAAAAGTGTTTTTCAGATTTTTGCAAATTTAATAAAAATAACAAAAACTAAGAAATCACATGTACATAAGTATTCACAGCCTTTGCTCAATACTTTGTTGATGCACCTTTGGCAGCAATTACAGCCTCCAAGTCTTTTTGAATATGATGCCATAAGTTTGGCACACCTATCTTTGGGCAATTTTTCCCATTCCTCTTTGCAGCAACTCTCAAGCTCCATGAGTTTGGATGGGAAACTTCGGTGCACAGCCATTTTCAGATTTCTCTAGAGATGTTCAATCAGATTCAAGTCTGGGCTCTGGCTGGGCCACTTAAGGACATTCACAGAGTTGTCCTGAAGCCAATCCTTTGATATCTTGGCTGAGTGCTTAGGGTCATTGTCCTGCTGAAAGTTGAACCGTCGCCCCAGTCTGAGGTCAAGAGCACTCTGGAGCAGGTTTTCATCCAGGATGTCTCTGTACATTGCTGCATTCATCTTTCCTTCTATCCTGACTAGTCTCCCAGTTCCTGTCACTGAAAAACATCCCCACAGCATGATGCTGCCACCACCACCATGCTTCACTGTAGGGATGGTATTTGCCTGGTGATGAGTGGTGCCTGCTTTCCTCCAAACATGATGCCTGGCATTCATGCCAAACAGTTACATTTTTTTCTCATCAGACCAGAAAAGTTTGTTTTGCATTGTCTGAGAGTCCTTCAGGTGCATTTTGGCAAACTCCAGGTGGGTTGCCATATGCTTTTTACTAAGGAGTGGCTTCCATCTGGCCACTCTACCATACAGGCCTGATTGGTGGATTGCTGCAGAGATGGTTGTCCTTCTGGAAGGTTCTCCTCTCTCCACAGAGGAATGCTGTAGCTTTGACAAAGTGACCATCAGGTTCTTGGTCACCTCCCTGACTAGGGCCCTTCTCTCCCGATCGCTCAGTTTAGATGGCCGGCCAGCTCTAGGAAGAGTCCTGGTGGTTCCGAACTTCTACCATTTAGGGATGATGAAGGCCACTGTGCTCATTGGGACCTTCAAAGCAGCAGATATTTTCTGTACCCTTCCCCAGATTTGTGCCTCGAGACAATCCTCTCTCAGAGGTCTACAGACAATTCCTTTGACTTCATGCTTGGTTTGTGCTCAGACATGCACTGTCAAGTGTGGGACCTTATATAGCAGATGTTCGCCTTTCAAAATCATGTCCAATCAACTGAATTTACCACAGGTGGACTCCAATTAAGCTGTAGGAACATCTCAAGGATGATCAGTGGAAACAGGATGCACCTGAGTTCAATTTTGAGCTTCATGGCAAAGGCTGTGAATACTTATGTACATGTGATTTCTTAGTTTTTTATTTTGAATACATTTGCAAACATCTTAAAAAAAAAATTCACGTTGTTATTATGGGGTATTGTGTGTAGAATTTGGAGGGAAAAAAATTAATTTATTCCATTTTGGAATAAGGCTGTAACATAACAAAATGTGGAAAAAGTGAAGTGCTGTGAATACTTTCTGGATGCACTGTACACACTTGCTAATGTCAGTAACATCATACAAGATCCCCCACAAACAATATTGTTCATACATACTAAACGATATTATTTGTGTCTCATCAGTGACGGCATGCACCCATATCCAGGTTCATGACGTCTCGTACAATAGCTTTAGATTTCAAGTTGAAAACTAAAGATATTGTACCTCGTTAACGAACCATGGGAGCGCACATCATTACCGATATAGGGTATACACACTTGCCGATGTATACGATATATTGTCTGATCCGCCAATATATCGGGTGCACATCAGCAAGTGTGTACCCAGCTTAAGATATGACAAACCATATGACCATTCCAACAAAAAAATAAAAATAAACTTGTTAATTGTGCATCTACCATTATTGTACTTGGTCATAATGATAAAGATGATAATGAGGAACATGTTTATTGTTCTGGAAAAGAAGTTGTATGCGAATACACCTGAAGTGCAATCTATAAATTCTCAGTCACCATAATATAATGCTTGTAATAATTTCACAATTAAATTCCAAAGCAGCCACAGCTATCAGTGGCAACCATCACTGCTGAAAGCATTAGACAGGGGAAAGGCAGGACACATCGTAGAGCACTGTCCCTAAATGTGCACTTAGCAAAAATTATAGCTTTAAAAATAAGCCTTTCTAGTTTGTTGAATCTGAGTCATATCAGGAATTGATGTCTTGTGAAGAAAAAGATTACAAGTTCTAAGTTCATATTATTTTTCAGCAAAGCTGTGTACTATACGCTGTCACCAAAAAAAACTACTTTTAAGTCTTAGGCATCCTCTCTTGCTCCTTATTGCTGTGATCTGGTGTCTGCTGCACCCACAGAGATTAGAGATGACTGTTAGAAAGTAGTTCTGCAATTTGGAGTGAATCGAAATGAATCATGATTTGCAAGCAGAATGAAAAAAAAATATATAAGTATAGAAGTTAATAAAACTTTGTATACTTTTTACTTTCTCTCAACGTTCAGTTTGCACTGGATTTTGCAGCAAAATATCTAATCAGAAACTAGTATAAACTGCACGTGAAGCATAAGTGTGGTTTACTATAAGTGCACATCTTACACCCACCCTAAATACCTAGATTCAGAAATGATTTGTTCTCTCAAAGGAGATATTAGTTATACAATACAATATGAAATAAATAGATGTGCCATTATTAAAAGTGGAAACATCCCCAGCTATGCAACATAAAAGGTGTACCCCTTTCAAGTACTAGATGGCTATTGTAAATATGCATGGATAAATAATAATCCAGACACCCCAAAAGACATTGTGATTCAGGACTCACAGGCAGTTTGTTTGTTTCCCCTATATGAATTTTTAGATTGCTCAGCAGCCCCACCTTTGAAACCACACCTGACAAGGACATCCAAGAGCAGAGCATTTTGTACCTAATGAAATAGGTCATGTTGGAGGGTATGTTTTCCAAGAGCCCATGATTTTTGGGTGGCTCTCTTATACCGCTTTCACATTGCAAACCAAGGCTTTTGAACCTGGGTCTGACCTGGGTCTGAGCAGCCTCAGACCCTTTCAAATTGCAGATTCAATCCGAGTTATTCACGGGTTACTCCCGAGTTGGTGCCTTTCACACTGAACCCAAGTCACCCATGTTATACACTGTGATGTGATTCAAAATTGACTTTTCTGGCTCACATTGATGAGGTTTCAAAGGAAATAAAAGAAGGGGCTGTTTTTGTGTCTGCTCTGAGCAGACACAAAAACAGCCAATCAGCACCTTTTTTTGAGACCCGGGTTAAATATCCCAGGTCAGAGGCTTTCACACTGCACAGCGACCTGGGTCCGACCCGTGTTTAATTCTTCTTTTAACCCGGGTTGAAATGTAGGGTTGCTTGACCCGGGTTATTCACTTTGGAACTTTCACACTGCACCTCGACCTGGGTCATCCCGACAACAACCCGGTAATAACCCGGGTTATTTTGGCTGCTTGCTGACACAACTTTTTGAGTAAAGTGGGTGCTACAAGTAGTTTGTTAATGGAATTCACATTAAATTGCCTCATCGTGGCCCTACCCTCACTTTACAATGCTGGTAATCATGGCTTTGTATAGTGGATGGGCAGGTAATTCCAAAAGCAACTCCCAATTGGCTGCGCTACACCCCCACTACTCCCATCTTCAATGTCAGCAAGCATGACACAAATGTAAGTAAATATATATTTGCTTTTTTTTTTCACGCTCACAGTGCAAATGTGTCCATTACTAAATGAGGGCATTAAATTACTCTCAGACTATTTAACATCTTCTATATTCTTGTCGAAAACACATGTGTAATACACCCTGATGCACACTGTAGTAGAAAGTGCAATCAGTAAGGAATATCTCTAGCTGACATGTGACCTAATAGATATACAGTATGTAGTCAAAATAATAATAAATAAAATATATCAACTGTGATTAATGACAGGTACTGCCTGAAATGATTAAGCTGTTATCGCTTTCATGTTTTAAAGGTTTAAATTAGGTAAAATATTTTAACTTCTTCAACCAGGGATGAACTGAGGCTGTATTCTACCTCGGCATCCTGTACAAAAAAGAGGTGTGGCTATGCATCATGGGGATGTACTGTGAGGTAAAGGGGTGTGGCCTCACAGCATGCCCCTACTCTCAACATGCCGGCCGAGAGCTGGGAGGTCAGTCTTTACGATGGATGGGCTGGTCCATGAGGACATCAGCACTTCTGGCAGTCCGGTCCTGTCTTCAGCTGAGAGCTCTGTCTTCAACTAAGCACTTTCTGCAGTACGGCCTATCTACAGTATTTCTTCTTTTGAGTTAGTGTGTGGATATGTACAGTATAGTACCCTTAACTTATTACATACTTATCACATGGACATCACTTTGTAATGAGAGGGACAAATAGCTCTGTCACAGTTAAGAAAACCTTTGTCTTAAATGCAAAGAAAAACTGTTTAACCTTGCGTTTGGATCATTATTTCAACAGACATCATGTGAAAGTTGTAGTCAAACTACATTCAGTGAATACATTTCTCTAGCATTCATAAAAGATATTGGGGAAATCTAGTATGATGGGGTATAGACGGGGTCCAAATGAGCCAGTGCACTTTAAATTTCTTCACTGGGTATGCTGGCTCCTACCCCCTATGTCCCCTCCCAAAGGCAGTTTAGAAAAAAAGTGCCCTCAGGAGAGGATGCAAATCTCTGCAGCTTCAGATAGTTTTCTTCAATTTGTTTTAAACTTTTATTATTTTTGGTATGCTGTTGGGGCAACAGCATACCTGCACCGTGGGAGTTAGGAGGGGGTGTTCACTGGCTATGCAAGGTGCAGAGCCGCTTCCCTGCTGCAGGACCACCATCCTGAGAGGTTGTTTGTTCAGCGGGGCACTGTCCCTTGGCTGTTACAATCGCAGCACGCCGCACACCCCTAACACTAGCCTAAACGTGACGTCTGTGGTGCGTACAAACCACGGGCCCCCGCTAAGGGGATCCCCCGTTTCAAAGTGTGGCTGAATGTGGGTGCGGCATACGGGACCCTCCTGGGGGGTCCCACTAGAGCCCCCGTGTAGATTGGCTTATATTAGCTTGATCTAGCACTTGTGCAATGTTTTTAAGCCACACAGGAGACTTTGCCAGTATAAAAATCATTATAGCTCCATTGCCATTGGAGGGTCGGAGTTAACTCAGAGCAGGACTAGAGGCAGTTTAGCGCCTTCCTCTGGTTAATGAAACCACGGACCGCACACACAGAGCTTCCTGCCTCACAAGACAAATGTGGTACAGGGTGTAGCAAAGGGGGAGAGCTGCTATTGTACACGGTCTGTGTCCTCTACAGGACAGAATTTACTAGTATTTGCTGTGTTATAGTTAACTGTCAGCCTCACTGGGGCAGTGCAGATAGGGGTGTGCTGGTCTCTCTCTCTCTCTCTCTCTCTCTCTGTGTCTCCTCTCACATACAGTAAGGGCAGGCTTGCAAAGTATTATTGTCTGTGTGTATGTCATTGTGCTTACGGTGAAACATGGGTAAACACAAACTGTGTAGTGTATGCCACACCAGATTATCTCCATTGTCACCAGATTCTGTTTCTTGTGAACAATGCAGCCAACCTTCACAATTCCATGAAGGGCCTGGGGGAGAGGGTCCAGAGCCCCACTGGCTAGGGTCTCTTAAAACTATGATGTCTGATATGTCATCCTAGCTCACTGCTAATGTACAGAAAACTCAGCTACTACAACAAGCTGTTACAGACTTAGCTGCTCGGGCAGATGTTCTCATGCAGGTCCACAAAAGCATGGTCTATCTGCTCTGCTCTCTGATAAAGATGAGTATATACAGGAGGATGAGGTGGACTTGGATAGTGGGGATTCAGATTCTGCTCAGGGTATTTAACCCCTAATTTTGTCTATATGGGACATGTTAAAGCTCCCTCTAGAGGACGCTGCATTACAGCAGTCGTTTTTCTTTACACAAAATAAGCCTAATGTAACTTTCCCTGATTCTGCAGAGTTAGATGACCTATTCAAGTTAGCCTGGAAAAATCCAGACAAAAAATTCCAAGTGTCAATAAAGATTTTGCACACTTTCGCATTTGCTCCTGAAGGCAGGAAGTTTTGGGAGGAACCCCCAGAAGTTGACGTATCAGTCTCTCGACTATCTAAAAAGGCGGTGCTGCCTGCCCTGGGCTTCTTTACCATAAAGGATCCTGGGGACCGGAAAATAAAGACTACGCTAAAATCTATTTACATGCAGCAGGTGTATCGCAAAGGCTGGTCATAGCTGGATGCTGGATGACACATGCCATTAATACGTAGGGTACTCAGATTCAGGAGGGCCACTGCGGGGCTATGCCCCTGGTCACTATGGTGACTCTCCTCAAGCACATTCAGGACATTACACGCTACACGCGTCCTGTGTGACTCAATGAAGGAGATGAGTAATATTAATGCTAGGACTTCTGTCATGGCAGTGTCGACGTGCAGGGCTTTGTGGTTGTGTCAGTGGATTGCAGATGCAGAATCAAAGCGCAGTGAGGAATCCCTCCCCTTTTTGGGGGAATGGCTCTTTGGGGTTGAGTTGGATACGTGGATTTCCAAAGTAACGGCTGGGAAATAATTGTTTCTCCCCTCTGGGGTCCCGCCAGCGAGATGCTCCTACACGGGGCTGTCTGTGCAGTCCTTTCGGACTAACAGATTTTAATCTAAGGCCAGAGGTGCCTTAAATACCACTAGAGGCACTAGGGGTAAGTCAAGAAAACCTGCAAGCACCAGCTCTCAGGACCAGACCACCAGTTCTGCTTCCACTAAGACCTCAGTATGATGGTGCACAACCACCCTAAGGGGATCTCGAGGTGGAAGCTCGACTCCGTCACTTCAGCTGCATCTGGGAGGCTTCCTGACAGGCAACTTGGGTCAGCGATCTCATTTCTCAGGGCTACAAGCTGAAGTTCGATGGTGCTCCTCCCCAACAATTTTTTAAATCAAGCTAACCAGCTTTGGAGGATATGCAGGTTACATTGCAGCAGGCCAGAAATGCAAGAGCCATATCAGCAATCTTCATTCCAGGAGTGGACAACTGGAAATCAGACTTACAGTACTAAGCTGTCATGATCTCCACCCGGGAGAGTGGGGACTCCACCATCAGGTGTTCCAGCATATCATCCACCAGTGGGGCTGCCCTCAAGTAGACATGATGGCTTTCTCAACTCAACAAGAATCTTCACTGGTATTGCTCACAAACCAGGGACCCTCAAATGAGGGCAGTGTATGCACTGACATCACCTTGGCCTTACCAGCTGGTCTACCTGTTTCCTCTGATTCCGTTGCTGCCAAGGGTGCTCAAGCAAATCAGCAATCAAGGAGTCCAGGCTATTCTGATTGCCCCGGATTGGCCTCGGAAGGCGTGATATGTGGATCTTCTGGACATGTCCGTAGAAGACCATTGGTCTCTACCACTAAGAAGAGATCTTTTACAAGGACCGATCATCTATGCACACTTATGGTGACTTCGTTTGATGGAATATAGGTTGTCTAAAAAGAAAAGAGAGGAAGATGACCATAAGACGGTCATCTGCCAAAGGAGGCTTACTTTGTGGTGCACTCTTTTGTTTCTATCAAATATGAAATGATTAAAAAGTTTAAAACTTAACATTTATTAATTATTTTTAATATTGTGGCCAAAAGATGGACATGAACAACATATGACGGTCAGTATCGACCTGTAGGTATATATAAGCATTTTAGGTTTAGCTAGTAAAAATAATAATATTAGGTTAATACCCCTTTAGCAAAAAACCACACCTATATTATAGCTTTAATGAACAATAAGTGAGAATATAAATCAATTATAGCGGGTAGATAAATTAATAACAGTGATATTTCAAAATAGTTTTACCTAGATCTCTATTTAATTACCCGATTTGCGGTCCTCGTTGTCTCAGTAATAGCACTCTTTCTTTAGATAGAAAATGAAAAGTAATGTCCTCTAATTAGGCAGGAGCAGTGGGTATTGATTAAATCACATCATGTGATATTTACCAGCACACCATGAAGCCTTTAGAGTATTGATTGGATTACTGATTTGTAATGCAATATCCCAGATATGAGTCGGGGAAGTAAATGCACCTTAATCATCAGAATAAATTAATATTATTGACACTGTTCTTTTGGCCTGCATGTATTTTAAAACATAATTGGCAAAGCAAACAATTTTCTGTGCAATAGATGTCTTATGGTGGATACAAGTAACCGATAAAAATCAGTATCAATCAGATCATCTGACAATAGTTTTCTTTATAGTAGATGTCTAATGGTAGATACAAATAGCTGATATGGGTCAATATCAATCAGATAATCTAGCAACACAGTAGATGAACAGGTGTCATTATAATAAATGACTGGACGCCAATATACACTGCAAAGAGATAAGGGTTCAGTGTTAAAGGTCGGTGTCAATCAGATCATCTGGCAACACAGTAGACAAACAGGTGTTATTATAACAGGTAGCTATTAGCCAATATGCACAGTAAAAAGATGGGGGTTCCGTGCCAGCAAGATTATCTACACAGGGTAATATCTCCAAAAGGTTTTGAGACATTTAACAGTATAAACCCTGTAATGTTTTGTTTAAACATGCCAGCCTGTGAAATTAAACCTTTTTCCAATCATGCTGTGTCATTCTGTCTAAACGTACCAGATTATGCAAAATATATATAGAGAAACCTTTGTCTAAATCAGGCTGCACTGATACAGACAAAGGTTTCCTTATATATATTTTGCATAATCTGGTACGTTTAGACGGAATGACACAGCATGATTGGAAAAAAGGTTTAATTTCACAGGCTGGCATATTTCAGCAAAACATTACAGGGTTTATACTGTTAAATGTCTCAAAGCCTTTTGGAGATATTACCCTGTGTAGATAACCTTGCTGGCACGGAACCCCCATCTTTTGACTGTGCATATTGGCTAATAGCTACCTGTTATAAATAACACCTGTTTGTCTACTGTGTTGCCAGATGATCTGATTGATACCGACCTTTAGCACTGAACCCCTATCTCCTTGCAGTGTATATTCATGGTCATCTGCATAGACCGTATCATCCATGTGAATGTTTTACGGATTTTTGATTTGGGGATATGTGCTTCTCTGAACTGTATCAGTGCAGCCTGATTTAGACAAAGGTTTCTCTATATATATTTTGCATAATCTGGTACGTTTAGACAGAATGACACAGCATGATTGGAAAAAGGTTTAATTTCACAGGCTGGCATGTTTAAACAAAACATTACAGGGTTTATACTGTTAAATGTCTCAAAACCTTTTGGAGATATTACCCTGTGTAGATAATCTTGCTGGCACGGAACCCCCATCTTTTTACTGTGCATATTGGCTAATAGCTACCTGTTATAATAACACCTGTTTGTCTACTGTGTTGCCAGATGATCTGATTGACACCGACCTTTAACACTGAACCCTTATCTCTTTGCAGTGTATATTGGCGTCCAGTCATTTATTATAATGACACCTGTTCATCTACTGTGTTGCTAGATTATCTGATTGATATTGACCCATATCAGCTATTTGTATCTACCATTAGACATCTACTATAAAGAAAACTATTGTCAGATGATCTGATTGATACTGATTTTTATCGGTTACTTGTATCCACCATAAGACATCTATTGCACAGAAAATTGTTTGCTTTGCCAATTATGTTTTAAAATACATGCAGGCCAAAAGAACAGTGTCAATAATATTAATTTATTCTGATGATTAAGGTGCATTTACTTCCCCGACTCATATCTGGGATATTGCATTACAAATCAGTAATCCAATCAATACTCTAAAGGCTTCATGGTGTGCTGGTAAATATCACATGATGTGATTTAATCAATACCCACTGCTCCTGCCTAATTAGAGGACATTACTTTTCATTTTCTATCTAAAGAAAGAGTGCTATTACTGAGACAACGAGGACCGCAAATCGGGTAATTAAATAGAGATCTAGGTAAAACTATTTTGAAATATCACTGTTATTAATTTATCTACCCGCTATAATTGATTTATATTCTCACTTATTGTTCATTAAAGCTATAATATAGGTGTGGTTTTTTGCTAAAGGGGTATTAACCTAATATTATTATTTTTACTAGCTAAACCTAAAATGCTTATATATACCTACAGGTCGATACTGACCGTCATATGTTGTTCATGTCCATCTTTTGGCCACAATATTAAAAATAATTAATAAATGTTAAGTTTTAAACTTTATAATCATTTCATATTTGATAGAAACAAAAGAGTGCACCACAAAGTAAGCCTCCTTTGGCAGATGACCGTCTTATGGTCATCTTCCTCTCTTTTCTTTTTAGACATTGTTTAATTGCTTACAGGTGCACCTCCAGCCAAATATAAATGGGTAATGGCATTTTGCCTCTCCAATCTGACTCTTATTGCTGGTTTTTATGTTAATTTGCTTTTTCCTATTTTCTGTATATATCAACAAAGCCTGTGCACAGCCCTATAGACTACACGTCTTCCCCCTTTTAGGAATATAGGTTGATCAGAACATCCTAGCTCACAAGGGCCTTTCCAAGAAGGTTATCATTACCATTGTTCAGGCCAGGAAACCTGTGACGTCAAAACACTATCATCATATCTGGAGATATGTCTCTTGGTGCGAGGAATGCACGTATACGCCTGCAGAGTTCTACTTCGGACATTTCTTACATTTCCTGCAGCCTGGTATGGATAAGGGCTTGCGTCTGGGTTTCGTTAAAGTCCATATTTCAGCTCTTTCCATTTTTTTCCAGAAGAAATTGGTGGCATTACCAGAAGTGCAGACCTTCTTGCAAGGGGTACTCCACATACAACCTCCTTTTGTGCCGCCTACTACGCCCTGGGATTTGAATGTAGTGTTGTAATTTCTACAGTCCTCTTGGTTTGAACCTTTGATGACTGTGGAAGACAAGTACCTCACGTGAAGACGTTGATGTTACTGGCCCTGGCTTCTGCTCGACATGTCTCAGAATTGGGGGCTTTATCGTGTAAAAGTCCATACTTGCTCTTTTTTTATGAGGACAGAGCAGAGCTCTGTACTAGACAGCAGTTCCTGCCGAAGGTTGTCTCTGCATTTCACCTGAATCAACCTATTGTGGTTCCATCCAGTTCTGCTCCTCTGGAGGCATTGGATGCGGTGCGAGTCTTGAAGATCTATGTCAAGCGAACAGCTCAGATCAGAAATACGGATTCTTTGTGCTCTATGATGCATAAAAAAAGGGTTGTCCTGCTTCGAAGCAGTGCAATGCTCATTGGATTAGACTTAATATCCAACAGACGTATGTGTCGGCAACCTTACCTGTTCCTAAGTCTCTGAAGGCCCACTCTACTAGATCGGTGGGGTCTTCCTGGGTGGCTGCCCGTGCAGTCTCGGCCTTGCAACTATGCTGAGCTGCTAACTGGTCGGTGAAGAACACTTTTGTTAAGTTCTACAAGTTTTATACCCTGGCCAAAGAGGATTCCCCGTTTGGGCAGGCGGTACTGCAGCAGTCTCCACACATTCCCGGCCATTCTGGAAGCTTTGGGACATCCCTATCATACTAGATTTCCCAAATATCCCTTATGGATGCTAGAGAAAACAGGATTTTAATAACCTTCCAGTATAAAGTGCATAAGGGATATTGGGCACCCGTATCAGTGCGTTGACTTTTCTCCAGGTTTTCTTTTATGTGTTTACCATTTCAACTATTGCTGTTGTTGTTACCAGCCATTTATGGTTGTTATATGTTAGTGGTGTGCTGGTATATAAATCTCACCACTACTTGTTTTCATTTTACTTCTCTCAAATATGTCCTTTCCCCTTTGGGCACTGTTTTACCTATAACTGCCTGTGGGAGGGAACATAGAGCGGAGGAGCCAGCACACCCACTGAAGAAATATAAAGTGCACCGGCTCCTTTGTTGATATCCTCACACTTATTTAATCATGGATATATGTTCTGAACTTTGGAGGTTTAGCAGTGACTGGTATTTAATGCCATCTTCTAGGTCATGTGAGATGTATCATTTATTGCAATAAAACATCCACCTATTTGTATTAATTAGAACTTTCAGGGACAGCTCTTCTGATATCAAACCGTCTTGGCAAAGTATATAGTCGTATATATGACCATCAGGCTGCACATGTGCAAGTGGCCACTAATAGTGGGGTTTCTAAATGATCTGTCTCTAAAAATAGCTGTTATATTATTGCAATTAGGCTACAATGGCTAACACCACCAAAATATGTGGCGGGATATAAAGGAGTCCAAGAACACAGGAGGTGCAGGAAGCGGATGATCTCAGGCATTTTTTTAAATTGACAAACACCTACAAGGCATAGCCATGCCGTGTAAGTGATTGCCCCTTTAAAAAAAATCTGAGATCAGCCGGCATCCAGCACCTCCGGTGATCTCAGACTGCATTACATCCCACCGATGGTGTGTGCTGTTGGAACAAGCTCTGAATGCTAAGCTTTTTGGGGTTTGATGCCTTGGAGCAGATCACATTCCCCATATAAATCTATGGGAACTGCTCTGTGCATGCAAATACAGGGATTGTATAAGATATCTGCTGCAGATTCCTGTTACATACTGTTAAATCCTAATTATTCCTAAATACTATTGTAAATTATGCAATTTCATGTCAGACTTTTTGTATTTTATGTGTGTTCTTCAAAATATATTGGAGGCTTGTTTTACTTCCTATTCATACTTTACTCTCAAAAGACAATTCTAATTTGTATTGTCCTTTTTAATCGTTTTATATGCTACAGTATTATTACTTTAACTGTACATATAATTATATAATTGATAGTACGCTATTGCACCAATTTTATAAAAAATATATTTACCTGCACAAGCTTCTAGTTACCATTATTTTAAAATCCTTTATGCGATACATTTGCATTTACATTTTACAGTCAAAAGAAAAATATTTCTTAACTGAATTACAGTAATTGTGAAATGGTATACAACTGATATAAACCCTACTGCAACCCTCAATCTCACATGTATCAGACATTCTGTAATTTACTAGCATCAGCTGCCAGCAAAATGAGGTCCCAGGCAATGCAGAAAACCAGACTTTTAGGCTTATTATTAACCCAGATTTCTTTCTAACTACTGTGTTACTTGTGTTTTATTATTTTATGTGTTTATTGTACATTTTGTTTTTGTAAATATTTCATGTCTGCAGGCCTAGTAGTCATGAAAATGCTGAAATGGTTATTATAATAATATACAAACTCAGAATTTAAACACTATAGGTCTCATTAACAGTTCAGCATTTTCCCAATTTTATTTGCTCGAGATATGCAGTTCTGTACGCTGGGAGATGTACAGTTGATCATTGTTATAATTTATTTATATAGTACAGTCAATTACGCAGTGCTGTACAGGGAGAATATTTGTCACGCTTATCAGTTCCTGCCCCAATGGAGATTACAAGTACACACACTAGGATACATTTTAGTCAGCATCCAATTAATCTACAAGTATGTTTTTGGAGTGTAAGGGAAACTAGAGTAACCAGTGGGAACCCATACAAACATGGGGGGGAGGGGACTCCACAAATAGATCCCAAATTGGGAATTGAACTCATGACCCCGGTGCTGTGAGGTAGAAACGCTAACCAGTGTGTCCTAGTAAAGACAAATTTACATATCTGCTACATAATTAGATACTGACATAAGATCACATAAACCTATCCGGAGGTCTATCTCTTGCAAGTACTACAGTACAGCTGCAAAGATATACAATGATGATGACCATCAGTAGCACCACATACAGTAGCTATTTTGATAGGCTGTTTGCACATTGAACTCTCCAACTTTATTCATTAGCACTGCCTCTCCCTCTCACCCACTGCTGTGTGGCATATTGTGAACTTGAGTTGGGGTGAAGGAGGGGGCCCAAATTATATTTTTGCACCTGGGCCCACCACTGGTTGGTATTTTAACTTGTCGGGATTATGGATGTCAGTATTTTCACTTGTCAGGATTATGGTATTTTATCTGTTGGTATTTTAATTTGTTGGGATTATAGATGTTGGTATTTTATTTGTTGGTATTTTAACTTGTTGGGATTATGGATGTCAGTATTTTAGCTGTCAGTATATTGTCCATGTTGGGATTTTGAAGTGTCTGCATTATGTAACTGTCGGTATTTTAGCATGTCAGTATTTTGCCAGTCTTGGTATTCTGTGCAGTCGGAATTTCGGTTGTCGGTATTTATGTAAATGTATTACTATCATGAGTGTGTTGGGATTATGAACCTGTTTGTATGTTGATGTGTCAGTTTTCTGTCCATGTTAGCATTGTGGATGTTGGTATTGTATCTTTGTTGGTATTTGCAATGTCAGGTTTTTAGTGTAGGGATTATGTCAAGTGGTATTTAATCAGTCGGCATATTAACTATGTCCCATTATATCAAATTATGGCTATTGTTATTACGTATACAGTAATATATTGTCCCCTTCCCTCATGTTTTGTTACATATTAATGCATTTTGGGTATTGCAATTATGTATTTACATTAATTTGTTTCTTGTCTGTATCTGCCTGTACTGTTCACTGTATACCCATGTAAACATCATCTCTACAAAACTGTAAGTAGATACGCCTGACATACGGGCCTGTCACAAATACGGCTGTGCTGCAACACTGCTAACATAACATACACAGCAAGTGTACTTTTTGTGTCTACTTTTACTGCATACATGCACAAATACAACAAACTCTAAATAATGTCAAATACAAACATGTCTTATCAAATGATCTCAATCCCCACTGATAATATAAAATCTTATGAGATGAGAGAGGAAACAGTTACCTAAATATCTTACACTAAAGACACTGTTGAGAAACTTTTAAACTATGATCCCGCCTCTGTTTTCTTATATCAAATCTCAGTGCGGCTTTGTACAAGAAAGGAGGGGTGTGCAGCCTAGTAAATTTATATATGATACATTTAAAAGTGTAAAAGAAAAAAAAATTTCTTGCCAAAGCAGTACACGGTTTATCACATACACTGTTTAAATAAACAAAAAAATTTTTGGGAAAAACTTTTATTAGAGCGCTACCCCTCATTAGAAAATTAGAATTAGTATTTTTGCTGTCTTATTGTATTGATTAAATATCAGTCATTCACAAAAATAAAAACATAGCATAACAGATGTTTAAAATATATACAGATACATAAGTGTTTTAAAATATGCTGTGTCACAAATACCTCAAATATTGCAGACTATCATGAGGTAGAGATGTATGTGATCCATATAATTAGACTACATAGTGCTGATTCCTATTAGCAACATGTAAATGTTTCATTTCTTTTCTTAACCATTTATTTACATTGCTTAAGAGGTCTTCATTGAAAACTGAAAATGTATTTTAAAAAATGGTCTGATTCAATTAATGCCTGTTGTCCTGTTATTAGCTGGATATGTATTTTTTTTAATTATGCTATACAAAGTATCAATAGCTATTACAAATATACAATATGCTGTGTATGATAGTTTTGTAATGCACAAGGGTGAATTGCATTGTATGTGTTATTCCCTATTCAGTTATATATAACAGTTTACACCAATCAATTAAGTCTGCATAATTAATTGTTGCATTTAGTACCATAAGGTAATGTCTACTAGATGATAACTGAGGTCAATTATATATGTCACTTATTCAACTACTCTGTGAAGCATTCAACAATCAGGGGAATACAATTGGCTGCACAGCTAATCTAAATTCCTTTAGTAATATTAGTTCTTTTCACATCAGACAAATTTCCCAAAACAGCAGGGGCTGTTTAGATTTAACTGCAATCATGGCACAATGTATCTAGTAATAATTGCTAATGTTCAATACAGAAAACTTTACTTGCTTTAAACTATGTTTGAATATTTTCTTAATTACATTCTGCATGACTTACTAAAAATGTAACTTGAATTTAAAATATTCAGAAGAGAACATATAAACATGTTTGCTTAGAATTACATATTATAGTTCAAGTCTGGCATGTTACCTATTTGAAACTTTAATTCTATTAAGGGTCGTATTCAAAATTCTATTATGTTAATTTGTTTATGACTTTGTTTAGTAAATAGCGTGTTAACTTCTTCCTAAAAATAAATTATAAAAATACAACCAGTAAGGCTTAAATCTTCTAAACTGGCCAGAATGTATTGTTGTTTAACAATGATCTTTAGTTTTGACTTTTGCAGAACCAATAATTATGGATTTGTATAGAGAGGGTGACATTAATTGATGATGCATGTGTGAGTTTCATAAGTGAAAGTGAGATTGAATATATAAGAATTATATTATTAAAATGAAGACAATAGAAGAGGAAAAATTATATCAACAATGTATGAGCCACAGCACCCAAGATTTCCTGTACCAGATTCACTGCATACACTGGTCTCCAAAACTTTCCATGTATAGCTTTGCACAGCTGGGAGAGAATCTGGTGCCTATGACTATCCTGTGTTTCTGTAAATGATATTGTGAGCAGTCTCCTTTACTGGCAAAATGTGCATGGTGAGGTGGGGGGGGGGAGGCAAGTGATCAAACTAATGATACCCCCACCCTCGAACTGCCTACCATTTCTTTCATATATTTTTTTAGGTTCAGGGGTATGACTATACACCTCTAGAGACTGGCCCTGCTAATATCTGATCTAAAATCCTATAGATGTTCTTATTACGGGTAAAAATGTATATTAGCAGTTGAAAGATTAACACCAACTCTGTTAGTTTCATCACATAGATATTCTGAATAACAAAGGTTTTCAATACTCACTTAAGTTAATAGAAGTAAAATACCTGAAATTTTCTGTGCATTTCTTATGGACATATTATTTAAAGTATAACTTTAGACAAACTTTTCTGTTCAATTGCTATAAATTAACAAAATCATTAAAAAAAAGTTCAGAATAGAGAACATTATCTTTAGTACTTTAGTTAATTCTAGTGATGATAATGAAAATTTATTTTTTGTCTTTGTCTTTAGTGCTATATTGTCATGCTTTCAGTCTTCTCTACACTAAAGCCCACTGGGTGTTTGGAAGATGTCTGTGATTAAGTAAATGTCTAAAACATCTATATGTTTGGGGGCTTTCATTCTTAGCATCCTTACATTTTTTATATTTAAATAATGGACTACTATTGCACTGATTGTTATAGTGGACATTCATTATATTTTATTTTAATCCCGATATAATTTTTATTAAAATCCATTTTTCTTGAAAAAAGCCTGAGTAGTCCAGGCTCCACATTCCACATTCCGTGTGCCCAGCACAGATGTAGCTATTAGCAGCATGACACCACAGCTTCAGGAGAAGTACAGATCCCAGGAGGCACTGGGGTGCAAAGGGAAGCTGGGTTCATGGGCACTACGCACCAAGAGGAAGCACGTGAGTGTGATCAAAGGCTTATAAAAAAAGTCCATGAGTTTGTAGGAGGTGGAGTGAATTGTGGAAGCCCTTGTAAGAGATAGAGTGTTGATGAGAGTGGATCTGAGAGAGTAACATGGAAAAGGAAGAAAGACTGTCCCCCATAGTCTCAGAAAGACTGCTGAAACAGAGGTACAGTAAGTAGTAAAATAAGAGAGAAAGATCCAGTGAGCCAAGCTGCATAAAGAGATCTAGAGAGCTGAGCTATAGAGAGTAAAGGAGAGGATGGGCCTTACAGTGACAACTCTGACGCCAGTTTTCTAGTGTAGACTTTATCCATCTTCTAAAGGGGACGCTGTCTCTTGCAAGTTGGTGAGATCAAAACATTTAGTTTATAGAAGCATCCATTTTGTGAGCTGGACATTGCTTTAATTACAAACATATCAGCACTGCAAGGGTATTGTTTATGGAAAGACTACCATTTTGTTTGTACACGTTAAACATGCAGGAATTCGAAAGGTATCCTGGTTACCACTGATCAAGCTACTTAAAGAATTTTAAGATTGCACCATTGTCCTGAACATTGTTATTTAAGATGTTCAATTCTAATAAGGGACATTCTTAAATTTGACAGTATTTGCAATAAGATAATTTAATGTATAGTAAATTGTGAGTATACTGTGGGGAATTGTTTGGATAGCTATTATGTGTATCAAGATTAGTTATAATCTTATGTTGGCTAAAAATTTTAGGTAGACAATACCTTATGACTGTGGTTACATCTGATATTTTGTATTTAAATGTGTGCTATATTGTATGCAAAAACACCCTGTCAAATAATGCATTATATGAACTGTCCCACTTTAACATCTCTAGTGGAGTTCTTATCAATAAATACAAAACTCTTTTTACACATGTGTGATATAGCTTATTGTCTGTGTCGAATACATTGCCTCTATGCTGTGTTGTTGAGAAAAGAAGGAGCAAAAGTGTTACAAAGACAAAGTGTTATTGCAAAAGCAATTGCTTGCTGATTCATTGCAATAATGTAATACAGAGTCTTTAATAATCCTACATTCTATAACAGCCATAATACATTTATTTGGGATACCGCACTGGTACATGGCTTAAAGCTGTTTCGACTTTGACTTAAATTTTTGGTTTGCAAATGGTAACTAATTATTCTCAAATTTAAAATGTATTAAAGTGAATTTGTCTAGAGAAAACCATTGTAATGACAATTAAATCTCTAGTTATTGCTAGTCCATGTACCTTTAAACACTTTGTACATTCACTGAAGTAAATAATATAGTAACTGGAATAATATAGTAACTGGAGAGAGTGTGAAGCAAATAAAAGTAATTTACACCATTTCTAGCATTTTATTTTGAGATGACTTCAGAAAGATATTGTGTCAATTAAGATTTTATAGACATTTTTATTTTGACAGTAAACCTATTACTAGTCATTGAAGTTTAACAGCTATGACAGTTTTATAAGTAACACAAATATGATTCGTATAAAGGAGAATTATTTGAAAGCATTTAATGAGCATTGTCAAAGTCTATTAAATATATTTTGAAACTGATTGCAAAGAAAAATATAAGTGAATGGATCTGGACACACTTTCTGACAAGCGTTTGCTTTTCTTCAGTTACGACATAGCCTGCAGTGCTGAGCAGTGTTAATGGTTGTAAATACAATGAAGTTTTATAGGAATGCTTATTAAATACATATTACACTATGCTGCAAGGAAAATTAGAGACATCTTATTAAACATGCATCTAAAGCTGTGTTACAGGATAACAAAGTACAGTACATAGTTTGTGTATACTTTTAACAAACACTATTATCAATGCCAATGTGATCCCTATGGAATATGTGATATACACTTTCAAAGCACTGTTATATATGCTAGCTTCATTTAAAAAAAAAGTGCAGAGTGCGATCTCCCAGTGATATGTGCAGCACTATGGATGAAGGACTCTGGAGAGATAAGTAATGAATTATATGGGTGCAGGGTGAGTGGTGTGAGCCCGGCTACCCAGACCCCAGCAGTCACTCAGGAGGCAGAGTGAAGAAGCCAGGAAGAGATGAGAGGGGAGGCCTCCATTGCCCCACCTCCTGACCGACGTCCAAAATATGTCTCCTCCTCAGGGTCCTCTTAGTCACGGTGCAGCGCTCCAGTGTACTTACTCATTAGCTGCTGCCTGTGGACCCCTTGATAGCAGTGGGCCTTGGAGCAATGCACCGGCTGCACAACCACTAGTTCCACCTCTGAGTATGCAATATTCTCAACACTGTTTGTTGTATTCATATTTACACTTATATCTTGGTTTAGAACCCCATTGTTTTCTTTGCTCACAAATTACCTGATGTACTCAACAGGCACATGTGCAGACTAGTGGAGGTAGCCTTCCAGCCATTAATGCACAAAAATGCATCCTGGTACCAAAGTGATGTGCATGAGTACCAGAAACAATATGTCCATATATTCCATCTCTCTCTCTCTCTCTCTCTCTCTCTCTCTTTCACTTTTGTCCTCACTCTCTTTACTCCTGCTTTCCGTTTCTCTCTCTCTCTCCATCAATCTCTATCTTTCCCTTCCCCCTTTCTACATGTTTAAGCCCCCCCCCCTTATCCCTCTATATTTTCCCCTTCTTTCCCCTGTCTCTCCCTCTTTGCTGCACCCCATCTTCTTTGTGCTATATATAATTCTGGAGTGATTGATTGCACATGACATAACATATTAATATGAAAGGATCCATACCTTCCAACTTTAAAGATTAAGGAAGCAGGACTCCAGCGCGGTGTAGCTGCACCCACCCAATGTCCCACGAAAATCAGGACAGTTGGGAGGTATGAGGAGCTGTAGCTGAAACTGATATATATTGTATTGCAAAACTTGATGCAAAACAGAAAAAAAAAACTTTAGCAGTGTACATTTGGCCTGATTCATGTTTGTAAGTAAAGCAAAACAAGCAAGCAACTGGGCAAAACCATCTTATACTGCAGGTGGGCATGTGCAGAGACATTTAGATTTGGGTAGGCTGTGTTTAAACTAAAATCTAAATGGCAGTGTAGAAATAAGCTAACATTTGCGGACTACGTGCAAACACAGAAAGTATTTACCCTGCACAGAAAAATATAAATGTAATTGATCCCCCTGCATGGCAACATGGTTTGTTGCAAACACAAAGTTACAGTACTTAAGTTTTTTGCTTTATTTACAAACACAAATAATGCCTATAGTCATGAATACTGCATGTGCCTGTTACCTAATCCTTCATATATCTGCCACTGACTCAAACTTCTGGTTTTACAAGTAACATCTAACTTGGTGAGCTATTTGGGCCATTTATATAAAGCCAAGTAAGACAGAATTGAAAGAAAGTTGCCACATTTACACTACAGGCGTGGCTATACAGGGGACAGAGGGAGCATAGTATTTATCATTATAATGTGTAATGGAAAGAGTATTAATAAATAAGCAGCTGACTCTTGAATGGTACCCTGGGTGATGTATAGTGGACATACCAGATAAATGGGTAAGCAGGGGCAAATAGAGGGTAAAGTATGCTGGGGGGCTCCTTTGTGAATAGAAAAGTACAGACACATTGTACTTGTAAGCTTTGTGTATTGTAAATATAGTGCAATGCAAATTTGGAAGAAAAGTTCCATGTTATCCCTTTTTGAACATTATTTCAAGACAAGAAATAAATATATAATTTGGGCCTTTCTTTGTTGTTATAACCAGAAATTTGAGTCAAATTGAAAAAGACAGCTGAGTATTTCTATTTTCATATCATGGCTTTTATTTCTTCATTTTCTGTCAGGCTTACAGTACAAAAGCTATTCCGCTACCACAGGGATAACCGTCAATAGTACCCACTAACATAGATTTTAACATGCTTTTTTTTTGTTATGCATGTCCTCGAAAAAATTGTACCATTGCCGGAAAAATCCCAACCACCAGTTCAAGAGAAACAAAGAGGCAAGTGTTGAACTGTACAAAGGAGAAATGTGACAAACTTGGTTCCCTTAGTAGGATTCAAGGCTTATAAATGCATTGTAACCAGCAACAATTTCAGAGTATGAAATTCACATTATAAAATTCATATTATAAGAAATAGACGTATACTGTAGGAACTTCTTCAATAATCTAAATCTGACACAATATTAATGGAAAGCTTTAGATTCAGAAATGTTTTAGCTCTCACAACAAAAGAAAAAAAAGAAAAATATACTATATATAGCTAACTTAAATGTTTTTTTTTTTTTTTTTACTATTAATTGTGTAGATGATAATTTAGAGCATTTGGATGATGTAAATTTATTCTGGGCTGCTTCTAAATCGGTAATCCATGACCAAGTTATGGAATATGTGTCCAGGAGACAAAATTATTGGCTTCTATGTTCTTAACTCTCTTCAGGGCTTATAGCGGTCTTATTATGAAAGATTCCCTTGAGACCAGGCAGGCTTAAATTGATGCAAAACACCTGTGTGATTCATTGTGCCCTGAACAAGCTCAATTCTCCTATAATATTCAATGTAATAGGCTTTTTTGGGAGGTGATAAATCAGGTAGATTGTTAGCAAATTTGGTTTGGTCTTATTCAGCTCCCTCCCACATTTTACAATTGAAAACTGATGCCTCGCATTGTATTACTGACTCATCAGCTATTTCTGCGACATTCCAGCAATACTATCAATTGCTATACGTGGCTCCTCCAGGCACTCTGGCCTTGGGTATACAATTTATTAGAGATGCTGATTTACCTGTTTTGACTGATGCGGAGTAAGACTCCTTAGAGGAGCCAGTTACAGAACCAGAGCTTCTCTCACTATTTAAAGCTTTAAATAAAGGGAAGTCTCCTGGTCCTGATGGTTCCAGTGCTGAATACTACCAACTATTAGCCTCATGTCTAATGCCTCATGTACAAACTTTATTTAACTCGCTACTAGGAGGTCACCCCCCCCCCCACACACACACACACACACACACACACACACACACACACACACACACTTACCTTCTGGTTTCAATAAATCCAGAATTGTAGTTTTTCCAAAACCAGGAGACCATAAAGTTGTGCAATCTTATAGACCTATATCGCTCTTAAATCAAGATTTAAAGCTGTTTACTAAGTTCATTGCCCAGTGTCTTCATTGTTTTCTCTCCCGTATTCTCCAGCCTGCGCAGAATGGGTTTGTTACAGATCAAATGTCAGTGCCAATATTTACATGTTAATCGCAGCAATGCTTTGCTCTCAACAAGTGGCCAATCATGAGGCTATTACAGCTACAGTAGTTGTGTCACAGTTTAATGTCTTTGTGTCTCCTGGTCTCAAATTTTGCAAATCCTCCATCTTCAGCAATTTGGCCTGGAATTTGTACATATTTTCCAAATGCTCTATACTCAGCCGACTGCTTTCTTTACAAGTAATGGTCTTAATACCTCTTTCTTCACATTACATTGGGGGACTCACCAGGGCTGTCCCCTTTCTCTGTCACTTTTCAACATTGCTCTAGACCCACTGATCCGACCCTTTGTTAGGGATGTCTCATGATATCAAAGTTTCTGATATTGCAGACAATCTTTTCTTATATTTTAGTGAGCCCAGAGCCGGCCTTAGCTATAGGCAGGCTAGGCATTTGCCTAGGGCATCCAAGCATGTCTAGGGGCATCCAAGCATGTCCCTGCAGTATCTCATGCTGGGAGGGACAGTCCGCAAACTAACTGTTACTTTCCAAATGTATTCAATCAGTACTTGTATACACTGCTGTTTACATTTGTAAAATAAAATGCACACTGTGCCTTAAACTTCCTCTGACATGCTTGAATGCCCCTGACTTGTGAGACCTCAGACAGACAGCAGAAGCCAAGTAAATGCAATTCCTGGACCTGTGACATTTTCACTGACTATATAAGGTTATTACTGGATGGCTTCTATAACACATGTGTATTTTGGAAGACTGCTTCACAGAAACCTGACATCACCTATACTGCTTGTGCACATAGGGGAGGGGGACCCTGTTATCCTGTGTCCCTTTTCCCTGTGCAATTCCCAGGTGTCTGCAGGGACATAACATGGGCAATGTTCTCCCCACACTTTATTTCCTAGTCAGTCCATGCCGTAAAATTCCCCTGCCACCCACTGACTGTAACGGGGTCAGTTAGTTGTGTTGTGCTTTTCTATATGAAACATCAGTGCAGCATGACTTTCGGACACATCAGACTGGAGGGCAGAGCATATCACTCCCACAGTATAAAGTAAAGGGCATGCAGTAACAGACACCAGCAAACACACTGAATAGTGAAGAGAATGGACAGTTTCTACATGTCTGATACTGGTCTTTTTGTATAACCAGCAAGTGTGGCAGTATATGTGTATTATGGGCATTACTAATGTGGGGCATATGTGTAAGGTGCATTACTGTGTGGCATTATGTGTATTATGGGCATTACTAATGTGGGGCATATGTGTAAGGTTCCTTTACTGTGTGGAATTATATGTATTATGGTCATTACTGTGTGGCATTGTGCAGAGTTGAACTGGCCCACAGGGTAACCCCCCGGTGGGCCCCACTACCTGAGCGTTGCAGGTACAGGTGCAGAACTAGCGGCGGAGCTAGGGGGCACCAGACAAAATTTTGCCTAGGGCATCAAATTGGCTAGGGCCGGCTCTGAGTGAGCCCCAGGTGGTGCTCCCTTCCCTTGTGACAATGCTTCAAGAGTTTAATTTAGTGCCAAGCTTCCTCATTAATTTTAATAAAACTGAGGCCTTGGCACTCAATGTTGTGGCTAGGACTGAGTGTGGTGGTACGCTTCCATTCTGATGGGCTCAGGGTCATTTGAAATACATGGGTTTGCAGATTCCACCCTCTCTCTGATTTATATTCCTCTAATATCCCGCATTTTATTCATCAAATGTTGGACGACTTTGAGAGATAGAAACATCTCTATATGATAAATATATCTGGGATGATGTAATTTATATAAAATGGTCTCTTTATCTCACCACCTCTATCCACTCTAAGGTGGTCATTCCGAGTTGTTCGCTCGCAAGCTGCTTTTAGCAGCTTTGCACACGCTAAGCCGCCGCCTACTGGGAGTGAATCTAGCATAGTAAAATTGCGAACGAAAGATTAGCAGAATTGTGAATAGACACTTCTTAGCAGTTTCTGAGTAGCTCCACACTTACTCGGCAACTGCGATCAGTTCAGTCAGTTTCGTTCCTGGTTTGACGTCACAAACACACCCAGCGTTCGCCCAGACACTCCCCCGTTTCTTCAGACACTCCCGCGTTTTTCCCAGAAACGGCAGCGTTTTTTCACACACACCCATAAAACGGCCAGTTTCCGCCCAGAAACACTCAGTTCCTGTCAATCACATTCCGATCACAAGAACGAAGAAAAAACCTCGTAATGCCGTGAGTAAAATTCCTAACTGCATAGCAAATTTACTTGGCGCAGTCGCAGTGTGAACATTGCGCATGCGCAATTAGCGGAAAATCACTGCGATGCGAAGAAAATTACCGAGCGAACAACTCGGAATGAGGGCCTAAATGCTTACCTTTACCCTCACAAAACATGATAATAAAGCCATTAATGTGGTTTTGAATAAATTCATTTGGTGTGGCAAACACCCTCGCATTTCCCTATTTTAACTACAACGGGTTAATCTTCCTTGTGCACAGGATTATGCTTTAACAGCTAATTATAGGTATGCATTGGATAGATTGGATTTAGGAAGGAAATAAGCTTGTGAATATTGCCATAGACCAGGCCTTTAGTCCACATGTAAACCTAGTTAGCTTGTTACACTAACCTCCTCGTCCATTTACTCCTGATGTAATTGCTAATACCCTGTCTTGGTGTAAATAGGCTTGGCCTGCTCCTGGCCTACTCATTATTCTTACCACTAATCTCAATGTGGTGAGCCTAGTGTGGTGTTCTGATCTTTTCACATCCAGGGACTTAAATTGATAAATCAATTTCTAGATGTGGAATGCTCCTCTATCCTCACCCTGTCACAGCTTAAAGAAAAGAACCCAACTCTTGACTTCCCACTTTTTGCTTACTTTCAGATCCATAGTTTTATCACACAATTAGTATCTCACTTGAAACAGGCCAGTTTGTCCTGCTCTTTACATAGTATTGTATGCTATAGAACCCGATGCTCTCATCCTACATCTCTGCTTTATGACCACACTAGATGAAGGATGGATCTTCCTACAATAACAACAGGGCTGTCCAAAAGGAAATATACTTTTACAGGGATAGACCTGGAAAATGTTATGAAATATGACCATAAGGTTTTATACGGAGGTGATTGCTAGAGGGTTCCCCCCATTTTAGGTAGGGCCTTTCTTAAGTACATTAGCCAGACCATGTTGATCCATTGTCATTATCCACTTAATCGACAATTTTCCCCCAAAAAAACGCTCTGCAATTATTATTATTTTTTTATGAATGAATAAGGTTAAAATTCCTTTTCCTCTTATAGTAGTCCACAATTTAATTCCGCTTATCAAGTCATGCTTTTGTATATGTTGTTATCCTGATTGGAATGTGTATCTTCACCCTAAAGTGATTCACAAAGTGATTTTATTTTATTATATTTAAAAAAAAGGTTTTGTTTACCAAACATCGGCAATCACCATTGGAACATCACGACTATTGGAAACATTGCGACCATTGTTACTTTCATTTTAAAAGCAGGAACAGCCACCAGGTACACAGGGGAAGCTTGGGGATTGGGTTACGTTACACTTTCCCAGTGGCTGCTATTGTCTGTAGTCGCTAGGTGGTCCTGCTATGCTGACCGATCAGCAATGATCAGCAGAATGGCAAACAATGGGGGAGGGTGCAGGGAGGCAGAGGAACCTTCTGGTCCCTCTGAGAGCTGCAGCAGATGGAATTTTTTCTTCCCTGCAGTTGCAAACACTGTCTGACTGGTCGCACCTTGTGCAACCATGTCAGATAAAGCACTTGCTGGTGTGGTCGCATTTGATGCGACCATGCCAGGCAAGTGGTTAATAAAAACCTTTTTCTAAAGAAAAAAAATCACGATTACAGTGAAAGGAGTACATTGTTATATTTACATATGCTTTCATTCACTGGTGCCTAAGAAAGGGCATTAAAGTTCACAGTAAGGTCATTCGCAAGCCCTCCAATATACAACGCCTGATATTACAGATATGTCCTCTTACAACTTTGCTCCATGCGCTACAAGTCGCGTTACACATAACACGTGAGTGCTGTGTGACTCAGTAGAGCTGAGCATATTTTTTTTTGCATCTTTTGCCACAGAAATGCATCTTAGATGCAATGTAATGCAATATGATGCAGGTGCAGCTTCTGCTGATTAGAATGATATGCACCATGCCTATATTCTGTGTGTAATAGCAGCTCTATTTGCAACCGAAATTTAATGTTACAGTGCTTTCCAGGAAAACAGTGTAGCATAGTATTTTGTATGCAAATACAGTGGCAGTCACACACAGAATATAGGCATGCTGCATATCATTTTAATCAGCAGAAGCTGTTCGTGCGTACTATTGCATTACATTGCATCTATGATGCATTTTTGTGGCAAAAGACGCAAAAAATATAAATATGTTTGGCGCTACTGAGTCCTGCCACGGCATGGCGCGACTTGAATGGCTGTTTAGCATGACTGCAGCAAGGATGTAAGAGAACACATCTGTAGGTACAAAATGCTCTGCTTCTGGACTCCTCTCTTAATTTATAATTCATATCACCTATCTTGAATGAACTAATTGATGAGAAAGATGTTTCAATACAGGTGATGGTAATGATAAATTAAGTGATCTGCGATAAAAATTTTTAGACTGGGGCCACACAGTGTGTTTTAGCGGGACCCACTCTGCAGGAAGGAGCCAGCACATGGGCTCCTATCCGGCCGCTCGCACATATGCGGCAGCGCCGCATCCACCAAACCCAACTGCGAGCTGGATGATAGGACAACCAGATTTCAAAGAGAACATATACATTTGAATGTATGTGTTCACACAATGCCGACTGTGTTCTCCTTGAAATCCAGTTGTGGCACTGGCCAGATGCTCTTCTGCAGCATTGGGCTAAAAAGGCATGGTGTGAATCCACATAGTGTTTTTGCCGGACCCGGATGGAAATACGAACCTATCCAAAGTTTGTGGATCAGATCTCAACTGAATCTGGTTCAGATCTTCCTGTGGTCCGAATTTCCAGTTTTGAATTGCAGAAATGTATCAATTTTCAAGAAATCCAAAATACATGATTGTGATTTCAAATCTTAATTCCAAACCAAACACTTGAGGGTTGTTTTGCAAAGCAAAAACCGAAATAAAAACACAACAATGAAATTAGAACCAAAACAAGAGACTTCGCACACATCTAATTTAAATTAAGAGGAAAGTTCAGGAGCAGAGCATTTTGTACCTGATGGAAGTGGCCATGTTAGAGGATGTGCATTTAGGGCTCTAAATGCTTAATAGGTCCCTAATGCACATTTATCACAGAGCAAATTTGGGAAAATATACTTTTATACCCTCAGATTCCACATACTCATTAACTGAAAGTTGAACAACATTATTCAAACATGGTTAGCTTGATCGGAATAAATCTGGTCATTGATCTCTCTGTTTAAGCAGCCAAGTCATTCTACCTTCACAGAAGCCTGCTGCAGCAGTTAGAATAATGTGCATGTGCCAATAACCATCACTTTAGTCATGCCATGACCCTATTCATTTCTGGATCATACATGCTGTATTACCTGTCTCATTTACCAGTATTGGCTGATTTATGATCAAAGGTAAATCAAAAATGTATGGCCAGCTTTCTCTTATGAAAACAGCTGTCAAAAAAAGGACTAAAAAGGACTAAGGGGTCTATTCATGAAGCAGTGAAAAAAGTGGAGGAGTGGACCAATGGAGAAGTTGCCCATGGTAACCAGTCAGCTGCTCTGTATCATTTTATTGTATGCAGATTATAAATGTTATTTCAATGCCGATTGGTTGCCACTTCTCCACTCTTTTTACAGATTCAAGAACACATGAAAAATTCTTCTGCAATCCACAGAGGAAGCAGCAAGGTTATCCTTTACTGGAATTAAGAAGCCAGAAAGATTTCCAAAAATAAACCTTTATGGATACATCTGTGCGCATCCAAGTGTGAGTTGGGTACGCCCTTTATATCTATTATTTCACGTGTGTGTGGTGACCTATACGGGGATATATGGGATTAGAAGAATCTTACAGAGGGAAATCCTGAAAAATTGAAAGATACTTATTATATGTATCCGTTACCCAGTTGTGATGTGAGTATGGTACGCACATCACTCATTTAAAGATACAGTTCAGTAGATATATCCTCCAGGGTTGTGACGTACTACACTTTTGGTCATGTTTTTCCTCTCCTTCACCTGAGGTATCGAGAAATTCACCTCTTCATTCGGAGCAGCAAAGGAATCAGGACAGAAGATTTAAAGATACCTTTACATGAAGAAAACGTTATGATACAACGTGAGTAACGGTACGCACGTCAATATTTCCAGCCACGGTTTCACCCTCCTACAGGAGACATTTGAGGAAGGAGGGACTGTACTCAAATAGACTTTCCCCCATATCTACCGAAAGACTTTAGTTATTTTTTGTGGTTTATAGTTAAAGACTTGATGAGCGCAGAAGTAATGTTTACATTTTTTCTGGTTTACAATATTGAGGTTATTGAGTGACACCTTGTAGATATTCCTACAGCAGCTCTCTGAGGCACAGCAGTTCTCTATACTACTTCTTCTAGACCCATGAATTAGTATGTTAAATTACCAAATTACCATGATATAACTGATTTTTTTTTAAATTTACCACAGTATTTTTTCATAAGTGTTAAACCAGATGGTATCGGGATCCCAGCGCTTGGGATGCCGGCAATCAAAATACCAACAGTGGCATCCTGATGCTCAGGATTCTGACACTTTCTAGGTAACTATGCTAACCCTAATCCCTAACCCTCCTTACCCGCAACCTGACCCTAAGCCTCACCCCCCACCCCCTAAATATCAGATTTAGACATACAGATAGGTGACTTTAGAATTGCAGATGGTAATTTTAGAGAAAACTATACCTTTCAAAGCTGGACCAAAAGTAAAAGAATGAGAAATCTCCAGGTATCCAACTGTTTATCAATTTTAGCAATTAAACAGTGAAAATTAGTAGAATTAAGCCTGTGTAAAGGTGGGATATGTTGGAGGAAGGTAGCTAGTTGAAATTGGTAGTCAATAGGTGAGGAAAGGTCACTTGATGATATATTCTTCATAGGGGAAAGTAAAAATGTATATACATTATCAATGAATTCCTTAAAATGATGGAAGGGAAAGTAAGGACATGGCCAGGGGACCCATACGAATTGCAAAAACCATTGGTGACAGTGCACAACTTTGTTTGGAGCCCCTCTGCATCAAAAAGGAATCAAACAAATAGCCCTTGCCACTTGTTTATACAGGAGTTGTACTATATATGGGTTCACTACGGCTGGCTGGCGGTCGGGCTCCCGGCGACCAGCATCCCGGCGCCGGGAGCCCGACCGCCGGCTTACCGACAGCTTGGCGAGCGCAAATGAGCCCCTTGCGGGCTCGCTGCGCTCGCCACGCTACGGGCATGGTGGCGCGCTACGCGCGCCACACTATTTTATTCTCCCTCAATGGGGGTCGTGGACCCCCACGAGGGAAAATAAGTGTCGGTATGCCGGCTGTCGGGCTCCCGGCGCCGGTATACTGAGCGCCGGGAGCCCGACCGCCGGCAAACAGAAGACCACCCCTATATATATATACTGTAGCTTGCAAACACTTCATAGACTCAAACAGATGATCCCAAGAAAGTAAATCAAATGTGTTTGCAGCATTCAATGATAAAATCACATGTGAACACAGGTCACCTGGTCACAAGATGACACAAGCCACTGGGCGGTTGTATTACTTTTCCAATATAGACTATAAACTTACCATTACATAAAGGACACAATGCCTACTCTAAATGAAGCCAGCCTAAGCATCATGAACAATCATTAGGTTTTGTACACGTGTAGAAGCAAAAGTATGACTCTTGTTTGGGCGCACTCTTGTGTTGACTATCTGAAAATTGATAAGTCAAATATTAGAGGAATAATAAAATATTTATTTCTGCTCTTTAATATACATGGGGGTTAAACATGACAGGTTGGAGATGGGATAGATGTAGATAGGTTAGCTGGAGACAAAGGTCTACCAAAATAGATGTTCAGATCTTAATTATTCCTAGATAATTGCATGTCGGAAGTTAACTATATATTAAGTTACTTCCCTCTGCCCAAGATCTGTACAAACTGTGTTTGTATTACTGCAGCCATGATTGGGTTACAATCGTGAAGTGGGAGATCCCATACACTTGGTAACACTTCTAAACAATGACCTACGTAAGGAGTGAACAGAGATAAGGAAATAAGGTATGAGTGGTGATACTGCTGTTGGTATTTTTTCTACAGGGAGGGGAGTTTCCTACTTCACTGGGTATTCCCTAGTGGTCGCCCATCTAGGTACTGACCCAGCCCACCTACGTTTAGCTTCCAAGATCGGACGAGATTGGGCGTGAACGTAGGGGTATGGTCGTAGGAAAATTCAAACCTATAGTACCAATGAGAGTGCACCGAAATAGGAGGATAGATTCCTCCTCGGAAAAAAGAATATCAGAAACGTGTACTTGAAATGAAAAAATAATGAAAGAAAGTCACAGGAAAGTAAACAAGTGTGAATCTGCTGTCCACGTTAGACCGAGGAAGCTTATCTCCTGCGGAGACACGCTCCTCTGAATCGTGGATGAGAGTTCACAGAAGAAAGAACAGTCAGAAAAGATATGTATGATTCTGAGATGTGAGGAGGAAAAGGCAAAATAAAAAGGTTAATTACACATTAACTGTAGGTCCCCTAGGGGTTACCTCGGATGTCTGATTGCTGCGAAATCCTGGTTCACAGATACAACACAATGACTGGTGTTTGAGAACAAATATCCACCACGGATGAGAAAATGGAAAAGAGTGGAAAAAGATATATACGGAAAGGAATACCTTATGTGTGGTGTGTAGAAAAAGTGTATAGGTCTCTGGTTGGTAGTGCACTTCGAATTTATGCAGCAATAAACAGTTTGACAGGCAAATTTGTATCGTGCAACAGAACCTTAGATTACACAGGTAATATGAGCAAAATGTCCCATATAAGGACAGATCTTCATTAGTGGCACAGCGTTATACCCGAGGCAAAAAAGGGAAGCACTCGTCTATTGCATCACTTGTAGTTGCAATATCAGATATATTGGAATGACCACGCGGAAACTCAAAGAAAGAGCTTTGGAACATCTTGGCACCTGCCGCAATGCCGCCATGGACCTTGCCCGGATGAAGCAGATAACTACAGTTGCCAGACATTTTTATACCCGCCATAAGGATCACCAGAAGGACCTCAAGATTTTTGGTCTGGAACAAATCCATCTGGGAATCAGGGGTGGCGACATCACCAAGGAACTTTTGAAAAAAGAAAGCGAATGGACCTTCAGACTGGGTGGACTTCAACCTAATGGCCTCAATGAGAATATTAATTACAACGTATTCTTATAATTATAATCACAGTCAGTCCTTATGACTTATCCAATTTCTCTTCTTCCCCGTTAGGCTCTCACAATATCTGAAGTGTGTACCTCAGACAACCTCATGATTCCTTGTGCCTCTTCACATCTTTTGTATCCAACAGTTATTCCACGCTCCATTATGTATTCCTTGGCATTTACTTAACAACATCTCCCACCTCACATTCATGTTTAACAGCAACCAGTCACTTTCACCTCACCTACACATCATCCCTGCACTGGCTCGACATTAACCATCTCACAACATTCACTCTCATCACTCACTCACTTAGACTCATCACTTCAGCATCACTCTCTTCCCCCAGGGCACACTTACTCTCTTCGCCTATTCCTCACTCGTCCAGATTGACACATATCACCACCTACCAGCCCGTGGCACTATAGCCACCCATGCCTTAATTGGCACCCTTGTTACGCAGATCAACAATCTTCTCTCACTGGCCCGCACTCCTACATCTCACACTCTGCAAATTACTCACTAGTGACTCACCTTATGGCCCGCTCACAGTTTCCAGCACCCCTTTTCACCTCCCAATTATCATTTCTCTTTCACCCACATACCTTCCCTTCACCCTAACATTTTTATTTTTATTTTTACTTTCATTTTATTTTTATTTTTACTATGTCTTACTCCCACACATCTTATAGCTCATATCTATCAACATTCACACGCATTGTGTTCGCCACCTTTTTCTGTTCCCATTCTCTTTGTCAATTATATTTACCTTTTATCCCCAGCTTTACAACCGCATCTAAGTTCATCATATTATCCTTTCACACATAATCTGTTCATACACTCTAATCTCATTACTAATCCTATCATTCATCACATATTTCCACACATATATTTTTCTATAAAAAAAACTTTTTATACGTCTTTATATTCTTTTGTCTTTACCCTTTTTCTACAATTGTATGTCTTTACCCATTCTCTCATGTACGGAAGGTGGGCGGGTCAAGCTGACCCCTCCCGGATTGCCCTTTAGGATTTACGAGGGCACATCAGCAATCTCATGCCGGCCTCCCGTAGTCCATCGATTTTCTGACAGAGACGCAGGTATCCTAGCAACCGGACTATTTGAGAGTGGGCGGAAGTTCGGATTACAGCTTCCGCCCACACTCTCTAGCACCCCGCGATCGCTCAGACACTGTTACCGTAGCAAGACGGGAACACTTCCCGCAACTCATACGCCACCCAGACTGCTACACCCTGTCGCCCTCGGACCCCCGTGCTGCGTATGTCCCCAATGTGGTGACATACTAGGGCGCAAGTGTGAAGTGCTACTTCCGCCCCTCTCAGTCCAGTTTACCTTCCCCAGTACAACCCGCTCACATGACTTTTCTGCAAGGCCCTGGATTGGACCATATGCTTAAGACCCACCCGCCCACACGGTCAGCCATTGGCTGACATTAATTACCCAGGGCTCTTAAACACCCAGGCATGGAGATACTAAGGAGCTGTTCAGGATGGAAGTGAACAAGCCCGAGATCGGGTGAAACGCGTTTTCCTGCATTCCTACAAGCACCCGACCTGTCTGACACTTGGAGTGGTGAAGTTGAACATTGCTGTATCATTTCTATTGCTAAGATTGAGCACCTTTGATATAGTGTAGAAATTGCTCCCAGCTATATTGCTGGTGCTCCCAGCCCCAATACTATGTGCCACACTCATCTTTCACATCCAAGTGAAAATAGGATAGGTGTGATGTGATTCTGCATGTACCCTACCCTAGGTAATTGCTTGCATTCCTACAAGTACCCGACCTGTCTGACACTCGGAGTGGTGAAGTTGAACATTGTTGCATCATTTCTACTGCTAAGACTAAGCACCTCTGCTATAGTGTAGAAATTGTTCCTAGCTATATTGCTGGTGCTCCCAGCCCTAATACAATGCGCTACACTCATCTTTCACATCCGAGTGAAAATAGGATAGGTGTGGTGTGATTCTGCATGCACCCTACCCTAGGTAATCTTTAATTGTGTATTGCATGCCCTCACGAAGTTCTCTCACTATTGAGAGAAGTATACAGGGGTGTTTCTTCCCTTTTTTGCCTCGGGTATAACCCTGTGCCATTAATGAAGATCTGTCCTTATATGGGACATTTTGCTCATATTACCTGTGTAATCTAAGGTTCTGTTGCACGATACAAATTTGCCTGTCAAACTGTTTATTGCTGCATAAATTCGAAGTGCACTACCAACCAGAGACCTATACACTTTTTCTACACACCACACATAAGGTATTCCTTTCTGTATATATCTTTTTCCACTCTTTTCCATTTTCTCATCCGTGGTGGATATTTGTTCTCAAACACCAGTCATTGTGTTGTATCTGTGAACCAGGATTTCGCAGCAATCAGACATCCGAGGTAACCCCTAGGGGACCTACAGTTAATGTGTAATTAACCTTTTTATTTTGCCTTTTCCTCCTCCCATCTCAGAATCATACATATCTTTTCTGACTGTTCTTTCTTCTGTGAACTCTCATCCACGATTCAGAGGAGCGTGTCTCCGCAGGAGATACGCTTCCTCGGTCTAACGTGGACAGCAGATTCACACTTGTTTACTTTCCTGTGACTTTCTTTCATTATTTTTTCATTTCAAGTACACGTTTCTGATATTCTTTTTTCCGAGGAGGAATCTATCCTCCTATTTCGGTGCACTCTCATTGGTACTATAGGTTTGAATTTTCCTACGACCATACCCCTACGTTCACGCCCAATCTCGTCCGATCTTGGAAGCTAAACGTAGGTGGGCTGGGTCAGTACCTAGATGGGCGACCACTAGGGAATACCCAGTGAAGTAGGAAACTCCCCTCCCTGTAGAAAAAATACCAACAGCAGTATCACCACTCATACCTTATTTCCTTATCTCTGTTCACTCCTTACGTAGGTCATTGTTTAGAAGTGTTACCAAGTGTATGGGATCTCCCACTTCACGATTGTAACCCAATCAGGGCTGCAGTAATACAAACACAGTTTGTACAGATCTTGGGCAGAGGGAAGTAACTTAATATCTAGTTAACTTCCGACATGCAATTATCTAGGAATAATTAAGATCTGAACATCTATTTTGGTAGACCTTTGTCTCCAGCTAACCTATCTACATCTATCCCATCTCCAACCTGTCATGTTTAACCCCCATGTATATTAAAGAGCAGAAATAAATATTTTATTATTCCTCTAATATTTGACTTATCAATTTTCAGATAGTCAACACAAGAGTGCGCCCAAACAAGAGTCATACTTTTGCTTCTACACGTGTACATTCCCCCCTTTTTTTGACTCCGGGCGCACCGCCACACGGACAGATATTATTGCTACTATTCAGCATTATTGTCCACTTTGTGGCATCCATACTTATACGTACCTTGAATCTAGGTCGGTGCAGGATCAAAAACCTCCTTTTTTGTACTAATCATTAGGTTTTGGCAGAAGTTTGTAATCAATGTTAAGTAGAGAAATAGGTCTACAGTATATCAGAGTTTCCAAAACTCTGCCATAACATGGCAGAGTTTATGGCAGTTACTATGTTGTGATTAAAAATCTCTGTAAGGGTTGCACAAACCAAGACATAAAGTATTTTATAATACTCACTATTAAGTACATCAGAACCTGTTGCTCTCACTAGCTTTAGGTCTTGAATAGCTTTTCTTACCAACTCACAATAAATTGGTCCACATAATAAATCAGAAAAGAAGGGTTCAACTGGAGTAATTCTAAGCCTACCAGATAAAATGACTCAGCAGGCAAATCGACAGGAAATTGGAGTATAATGAATCATACAACTGTGAGACATCTTGCTTTAAGCCATAGCAAGTAGACAGTGATCCTGAGAAATGTATTTAAATCAATACACTCTCCTGCTTTCAGACAGTTCTGAGACACCTATGGATTTTCAGCTGTTACCAATCAGTAAAACTCTCAACCTTTTTAAATTTGTACTCACCTGTTAGCTACTCCAGATGTCCTACACGTGCTGTGCTCGTTATCTCTGCTACGCGTGTGCATTATACTTTGCTGCGGTGCCCTCCTAGGATCTAAAGTGACCAAACAAATATTGCAGGAAACAGGTGGCACTCATCAGACATTCAAATAGATAAAGGTTTAATACATGGTCCCAAAATGTAGGATTAAAGGACCATGTTTTAAACCTTTATTTGAAAATCTGATGAGTGCAGCTTTTATCCTGCACTATATTTCCATCTGGATACTGCAGTAAATATGTATGTATGTATGTATGTATGTATGCATATATATATATACACACACACACACACACACACACACACACACACACACACACACATTATACATTATATATATATATATATATACATGCACAGTATATTGTAATTATATATATATATATATGTATATATATGCAAGCAAGTTGGCGGCACTCAGAGACTAAGATAAGCTGCAAAAACGTGCTTTAATATTCAATGTTTCGGGCCTCTGCCCGTCGTCAGGAAATAGCAAACAGTGTGTGGTACACAGAAAAAAACATTTATACATACACAGACAAACACTAAATTACCTGATCAGACGCAGGTGAGTGTGCGCTCCGGGCGCCGACCTCCACGAGTCCCACCGCATCATCACTAGCGCGTCCCCGTGCTGTCGTCATCCAGGAGCGCCCACTCCCCCGGGCCAATCAGTATGCATCACGTCCCGTTGCCCTGGCAACCCGGCAGCAACACAAATGCACAAATCTAAAGAATTAAAACAATGTTAAAAACAGGAACATTAATCATCATATTGTCAGCAAGTACTAATAAATCAGAGTAATTAGTTTCTCTTAAGTAATCAATGTTAGAAAAATGATACAATATGTTGAATGGACTATTATTACGGATAAGTGGAACTATAGTAAGCATTGTAACCCCAAGGAGTCATTCAAACCCCTTGGTGACAAGGTGCCCAAGGTATGGATCCATTTACTTTCCAATTGCAGTAATTGCTTCTTTCTATTCCCTCCTCTAATGTTGATCGGAACATGATCAATTAACTTAGTCCTGATGCTAGCAATACTGTGTCTAGCCACAGCACAATGGCGTGCCACTGGATGTTCGCTAGTACCTGATTCCAAGGCAGCTCTAATGGCCGACCTGTGACCCGCCATCCTATCCCTAAATTGTCTTTCTGTCTTACCCACGTAGCTAAAGCCGCATGGGCAAGACAGAACATAGATAACAAATCTGGTAGTGCAGGTGAGGGAATGCCTGATCTTATATTTTCCCCCCGAATATGGATGTGTTATGGTATCACTGGGTATGAGGGACCTGCAAGTAGTGCAGCCCAAACACCTGTGACACCCAGCTTTTTGACTAAGAAAATGTGTAGCTGCTGTTTGTTTTTTCAACTTCATGACATCCCTTTTTACAAGGAGATCTCCCAGGTTGCGGCCACGGGTATAGCATGGTAGCAACCTGGTATCCTTTAATGCTGGTAAATTACTGTCAGTATTAATAATGGGCCAAAATGTTTTGGCTAATCGCCTAGTCACTTTGCTCTTGGTATTAAATCTATTGACCCAAGGTAATACTTGTGTATTACTGGTCAAAACTGTATTAGGGTGAAGGGTGTTATGTCTGGGAATGTTAGAGACCTTCTGTCTAATTTTCTCCAATAATTTACGGGGATAACCTCTTTCTTGGAATTTATGAACCATATCGTCCAAGGCCACCTCTGTTTGTCTCTGATCACTGGTGATCCTTTGAACTCTTAGCATCTGCGAGTAGGGTAAACCCTCCCGCAGAGGTAGTGGATGATAGCTGTCATGTTTAAGGATGGTGTTTCTATCCGTTTCTTTTATATAAATGGTAGTACTTATACCTGTTGGAGTCAAAGTAATATTGACATCCAAAAAGTGTATTGATTCTGGAGAAATGGTGTACGTTAATTGTACCTCATGTCCAGTGGAATTGTGTTGATCTAATAAATTGGTCAAGGATCTCTCACTTCCTGTCCAAAAAATTAATAGATCATCTATGTATCTCAAGTATAACTTGAGATACCCTTGTTGATGAAATAAATGTTTTTCTACCATAATCATGTAAGCATTGGCGTACGATGGGGCCGCATTGGACCCCACCGCACAACCAGAGACCTGAAGGTAAAATTTGGAATCATAAGTTGTTAATAAAATTGGAAAATCTAGGATCTTTGCCTGCAGACACACTGCTATGCAGCGCAGATGTCAACAGCCTGTATACCTGCATTCCGCACCACAGGGGTCTACAGGCTGTTGAGATGCAGCTGACGGGGAACACACAATACACAGGTCCACCAGTGGAATTTTTCATGCAACTATTGCATTTGGTGTTGACAAAAAATGATTTCATTTATGATACCAAAATTTACCTTCAGGTCTCTGGTTGTGCGATGAGGTCCAATGTGGCCCCATCGTACGCCAATGCTTACATGATTATGGTAGAAAAACATTTATTTCATCAACAAGGATATCTCAAGTTATACTTGAGATACATAGATGATCTATTCATTTTTTGGACAGGAAGTGAGAGATCCTTGACCAATTTATTAGATCAACACAATTCCACTGGACATGAGGTACAATTAACGTACACCATTTCTCCTGAATCAATACACTTTTTGGACGTCAATATTACTTTGACTCCAACAGGTATAAGTACTACCATTTATATAAAAGAAACGGATAGAAACACCATCCTAAAACATGACAACTATCATCCACTACCTCTGTGGGAGGGTTTACCCTACTCGCAGATGCTGAGAGTTCGAAGGATCACCAGTGATCCGAGACAAACAGAGGTGGCCTTGGACGATATGGTTCATAAATTCCAAGAAAGAGGTTATCCCCGTAAATTATTGGAGAAAATTAGACAGAAGGTCTCTAACATTCCCAGACATGACACCCTTCACCCTAATACAGTTTTGACCAGTAATACACAAGTATTACCTTGGGTCAATAGATTTAATACCAAGAGCAAAGTGACTAGGCGATTAGCCAAAACATTTTGGCCCATTATTAATACTGACAGTAATTTACCAGCATTAAAGGATACCAGGTTGCTACCATGCTATACCCGTGGCCGCAACCTGGGAGATCTCCTTGTAAAAAGGGATGTCATGAAGTTGAAAAAACAAACAGCAGCTACACATTTTCTTAGTCAAAAAGCTGTGTGTCACAGGTGTTTGGGCTGCACTACTTGCAGGTCCCTCATACCCGGTGATACCATAACACATCCATATTCGGGGAAAAAATATAAGATCAGGCATTCTCTCACCTGCACTACCAGATTTGTTATCTATGTTCTGTCTTGCCCATGCGGCTTTAGCTACGTGGATAAGACAGAAAGACAATTTAGGGATAGGATGGCGGGTCACAGGTCGGCCATTAGAGCTGCCTTGGAATCAGGTACTAGCGAACAGCCAGTGGCACGCCATTGTGCTGTGGCTAGACACAGTATTGCTAGCATCAGGACTAAGTTAATTGATCATGTTCCGATCAACATTAGAGGAGGGAATAGAAAGAAGCAATTACTGCAATTGGAAAGTAAATGGATCCATACCTTGGGCACCTTGCCACCAAGGGGTTTGAATGACTCCTTGGGGTTACAATGTTTCCTATAGTTCCACTTATCCGTAATAATAGTCCATTCAACATATTGTATCATTTTTCTAACATTGATTACTTAAGAGAAACTAATTACTCGGATTTATTAGTACTTGCTGACAATATGATGATTAATGTTCCTGTTTTTAACATTGTTTTAATTCTTTAGATTTGTGCATTTGTGTTGCTGCCGGGTTGCCAGGGCAACGGGACGTGATGCATACTGATTGGCCCGGGGGAGTGGGCGCTCCTGGATGACGACAACACGGGGACGCGCTAGTGATGATGCGGCGGGACTCGTGGAGGTCGGCGCCCGGAGCGCACACTCACCTGCGTCTGATCAGGTAATTTAGTGTTTGTCTGTGTATGTATAAATGTTTTTTCTGTGTACCACACACTGTTTGCTATTTCCTGACGACGGGCAGAGGCCCGAGACGTTGAATATTAAAGCACGTTTTTGCAGCTTATCTTAGTCTCTGAGTGCCGCCAACTTGCTTGCACATATCGGGACACCATACCCCTGGATGGCATCGGAGCGCTACTTATTCATTCTGCTATACTAGTGCCGGATATCTGCTACTTTATATATATATATATATATATATATATATTGTATATATATGGTAAAAGGAATAGTAGTGACACTATGGGACACTCACCTCCATAGTTGAACTAAAGAGGAGTGTGTGTATTTATTTAGCAAGAGTCGCCATTATTTCTTACACTGTATCCATATGTTTCCAGTAGGCTTGCGTGGATGGCGACTGAGTATTTTTTTCATTACATTCTGAGAGTGCATTTGTTGTAGTTTATTGTCTATCGGAAAAAAAAATATGTCATGATGGCATGTGGGCTAGACTCGGGTAAGTGTGAGGCCTGATGGGATGCAGTGAGATCTGCAGAACATAGAGAAAAGTATAAAGGTGCAACGGTAGGTCTGTGGTATGTGTGAGGTCCATGTGGGCAGATTTGGCGTATTTGTGAGAGCTGATGGGATGCACGGAGATGTGCAAGACACAAGGAGAGGTCTGATGGCATGTGGGTAGGTTTATGGTATATGTGAGGTCCATATGGGCAGGTCTGGGATATGTGTTAGACCTGATGGGATGCAGGGAGATCTGCAGGACATATAGAGAGATCTGAAGGCACGTGTGCAGGTCTATGGTATGTGTGTGGTCCACACTGGAAGGTCTTGGGCTATGTGTGAGGCCTGATGGGATGCTGGAAGATCTACAGAACATGTAAAGAAGACTGAGGGTCATTTAGAGCGCATCCATTCCATGGAGAGTGTTACTTAATTATATCAGCATCTCATTCAGAATGTATTACTTAGTTTTTTTTTAACTTTATATATGTATTATCTTATACTATATTTTCTCTCTTTTCTGAGACTCCTTCATTCCCTGTGTTTTGCACTGTTAGGGGCAGGTTTGGGTAACATTGATGTATATCATTCGGCTAAAGCTCCGGGTTTAATGTCCGGAACTGTTCAATTATTATGCATCCTCAGTGGTATGGCTTGTTAAATTATCCCACTATTTGTTCTGTTTTCCTGGAATGTTCTCTATATAGTATGATGGTCACTAATATGCTCCTATATTATATTTTAGCCACTAGATCTAATACTCCATCAGGGTGGGATAGGTTTAGGCTGTGGTACAGGAGGGTTAGGGCTGTATTGGGGTGTTAGAATCAGAGCTGGCCCTAGGCATAGGCAAACTAGACAAATGCCTAGGGGCACAAGCAGCTTCTGCTAATTAAAATGATATGAAGCATGCCTATATTCTGTGTGTGACTGTGGCTGTATCTGCATACAAAACACTACTTTACAGTGTATTCCTGGAAATCACGTAGCATTTTGTATGCAGATACAGCCACAGTCGCACAAAGAGTATTAGAATGCTGCATAACATTTTAATTAGTAAAAGCTGCTTGTGCATCCTAACAATGTAAATAAGATGCATTTTTGGCAAAAAATGTGCCAGACGTTAGCAGAGCTGGTTTAGAGCTGCCAGCTGACTCACACAAGGCATCTCCTGCTACATGGCATATTGAGGCAAGATGTATGTGGACACATCTGTATCTAAGCAGAGGCAGAGGTCACAGTGTTAGAGGCCATGTGAGTGCTGTGTACGGCAGTAGTGATCGGCATATGTGTAAGGTCCACTATGTGTGTCATTATGTGTATAAGATCATTTATAATGTGCAGCATATATGTATAAGGGACTTTATGTGTATAAGGGCATTATTAAAGGTTGGCATAATGTGTAAGGTGCATTATGTTTATAAGGACATTAATAATGTGTGTCATATGTGTAAGGGGCATTACTTTGTGGTATTATGTGTATAAAGGCATTACTAATGTGTGGCATTATGTGTTTAAGGTGCTCTACTGTACGGAGTAATGTATAGAAAGGGCACTACTGTGTGGTCTAATGTGAATAAAGAGCAATATGGTGTGGTGTAATGTGACTAAGGAGCAATTCAGTGTGATGTAATGTGAGTAAGGGGCACTAACACATGATAAAATGTGAATAAAGTTGCACTACTGTGTGGCATAATTTGAATTGGGGGTACTATTGTGTGGCCATGCCCCTACCCAGCAAGAACGTGTCCCTTTTTGGGCTGTGTGCCAAATATGCGCACTGTTCCTATTTAAAATATAGGGGGTAGGACCACCAAAATGAGGACTGTTATGGTTGAGTGGTGATGGTGCTGGGAAAGGGGTGCAGGGTCAGATGCATAACTAGCGGAGGTACAAGGGGGCACCAGAAAAAATCTTGCCTAGGGCATCATATTGGTTAGGGCTGGCTCTAGTTAGAATACTTACCGCATCCCTGTCGGGATCGTAACCATCAGGCTGCCGGCGTCGGTATTGTGACCATCGGCATCCCATCCACCAGTCACGCATACCGATCCCACCACAGACTATTAAGACAATACTTTAGAAGAAAGGGGAAAATGTCTATATGAGGATCACAAATTATAGTAAAATATAACTATTAATGGTTCATGTTAAAATCCATAGATTGTAAGATCACATTGTTTAAAATCAAACAGCAAAATAATGGTTCCAAAATAGAGTGTGTATAAAAGGAATAAGTGAGAATAAAATAAATTCACACCCACTTCTGTGTCTCAATATGGGTTATATGCAATTGCGGTCGAATTGCTGCAAATGTTGAAAAACGGGGCATTTTCGACACAAAAAAATTATTTGACAATGCAATACAGTACTTTTCGACAAAAAAAACGTCCGTTTCAAATTCGACTTTTTGCAATTCGACAGTAGTCAAATTCGACATGTCTGCAATGGTAAAAATGTGGCTTTTCGACAATAGTATATTCAATTGAAGAATGTCGATTGGACAACAGTGCTTTTCGACAGACATTTCGTCAATTTCAGTCCGCCTCATTTTGCTGGCGGGACCTAATAAAAAAATTTGAAAACATGTTTTTTTGTGTGTTTTTTTTATTGCTAATAGCATATCTATTTATATTAGAAGGGATTATGTACTTGATTTATCTATTAGGAGCCACAAGTATTATTTATATATTTTTTAAAAGAATATATCTTTTTTTTTACTGACAAATAATATGGAGAGATCAGTGCATGTTTTTCAGTGGGAAGGGGCGGGAATGGGTTAAAAATCCTGAAAAAAAATGCGTGGGGTCCCCCCCTCCTAAGCATAACCAGCCTCGGGCTCTTTGAGCCGGTCCTGGTTGTAAAAATATGGGGGGGGAAATGACAGGGGATCCCCCATATTTTCACAACCAGCACCAGGCTCTGCGTCCGGTCCTGGTGCCAAAAATACGGGGGACAAAAAACGTAGGGGTCCCCCGTATTTTTAACACCAGCACCGGGCTCCACTAGTCAGAGAGATAATGTCACAGCCGGGGGACACTTTTATATCGGTCCCTGCGGCCGTGGAATTAAATCACTAACTAGTCACCCCTGGCCGGGGTATCCTGGAGGAGTGGGGTCCCCTTAAATCAAGGGGTCCCCCCCTCCAGCCACCCAAGGGCCAGGGTTGAAGCCTGAGGCTGTCCGCCCCATCCAAGGGCTGCAGATGGGAGTCTGATAGCCAAGTGACAAAAATAAAGAATATTGTTTTTGTAGCAGAACTACAATTCCCAGCAAGCCTCCCCGCAAGCTGGTACTTGGAGAACCACAAGTACCAGCATGCGGGGGGAAACGGGCCCGCTGGTACCTGTAGTTCTACTGCATGAAAAAAATACCCAAATAAAAACAGTACACGCAAATCGTGTAAGTAAAACTTTATTACATACATGCACGCCGACACACACATACTTACCTATGTTGACACGCCGAATCGGTCCTTTTCTCCAAGTAGAATCCACGGGGTACCTGAAAATAAAATTATACTCACCAAAATCCAGTGTAGATCTGTCCTCTTCTACTTGTAATCCTCGTACTTGGCAAAAAAAACAAAATGAAAATCCCGGACCACGCACTGAAAGGGGTCCCATGTTTACACATGGGACCCCTTTCCCCAACTGCTGAGACCCCCCATGACTCCTGTCACAGAGGGTCCCTTCAGCCAATCAGGGAGCGCCACGTCGTAGCACTCTTATGATTGGCTGTGCGCGTCTGAGCTGTCAGACGGTGCATAGCACTATGCCGCTCCATTATATTCAATGGTGGGAACTTTGCGGTCAGCGGTTGACCGCGAGTAACCTCACCGCTGGAGAAGGGGACCGAGTCGGTGTGTCAACATAGGTAAGTAAGTGTGTGTCGGCGTGCATGTATGTAATAAAGTTTTATTTTCATGGTGTGCGTGTACTGTTTTTATTTGGGTATTTTTTTTTGCAGTAGAACTACAGGTACCAGCGGGCCCATTTTTCCCCTGCATGCTGGTACTTGTGGTTCTCCAAGTACCAGCTTGCGGGGGAGGCTTGCTGATACTTGTAGTTCTGCTACAAAAAACAATATTCTTTAATTTTGTCACTTGGCTATCAGCCTCCCATCCGCAGCCCTTGGATGGGGGGGGGGGCAGCCTTAGGCTTCACCCCTGGCCCTTGGGTGGCTGGAGGGGGGAACCCCTTGATTTAAGGGTTCCCTACTCCTCCAGGGTACCCCGGCCAGGGGTGACTAGTTAATGATTTAATGCCATGGCCGCAGGGACCGATATAAAAGTGTCCCCCGGCTGTGGCATTATCCCGATGCTGGTTGTGAAAATACGGGGGATCCCCTGTCATTTTTTTCTGGTATTTTTACAACCAGGACCGGCTCAAAGAGCCCGAGGCTGGTTATGCTTAGGAGGGGGGACCCCACACATTTTTTTCAGGATTTTTTACACACTTTTGTGCCGTCCATGAAGTTGAATCCAGGACGCACACTATCGTCAATTGGTCCGTTTTTCGACAGCGGGACTGTCGAATCCGTTTTTTATTGAATATGTCGAATTCGGGTCCCGGTGGGAGGGTATGTAACTGTCGAATTGTGTCGAATTTAAAAACAGTCGAATTCCAGCCGGAATTTGAGCGCAATTGCATATACCCCTATGTCTTCTTGTATGTTACATGTGTCCTGTATAGTCACAGTGAATATAATTATTAACCAAGTTTAGGAAAGATGATCTTAATAAACATCTGTATCAGTTAATACACCGTTATACCTATATACTAATTTAAAGTATTATGGTGACCATTTCAGGTCACCACATCTATCAATATTGATGTCATATTCAGCTGATTAGCTAGATAAATATTTTATAATTCTCTGTTATAATTAGGCAGTTATCTTACTCCAAAGTGTTTTATTAATAACACAGGAATGATAACAGAGAAATCTAGCATAATTCCATGAAAAGCAGTTTCTATAAGACACTGGGGGTCTTCCCTCAATTTGTGTGTCTGAATTTGGTTAATTTTTAACACAGATATTTGTGCCTATTTTTATACATCAAATATTATGTGTGGAACATATAAATGACAGTATCTCCTCCATTGAGGCACTTTTCTTTTTCGATAATCCATTAAATATACATAACACGAAAGATTGTCAGCTCAGCACTATATATACAGTGATTTATATCACATGAGTATAATGATAATTCTTGGTTGTTCACATTTCTCTAATTTAAAACATTGGAGATTGCCTCATGTGTTTATTAGGGCTGAGGTGCTGATTGCTAGGCTTATCAATAATAAAGTGCTTCCATATGGTATTTATAATCCAGCTGTTATATATATACCTAAAGTAGTGGCTATCTCTCCATTTCTCCATCAGTGTTTATTTACAAAGTGGATATTATAGTTTGATATCAAATTTATTCTACACATTCTGTATCATAAACATCGTTTCCTGACACCTAAATCATGAATCTGTGTCAGGATCAAACCAGTGTGCTGATCAGCACTGATGTTGTGTAGTGGAGCCACAGAGGATATCAATAGAATATTGGAACATGTGAACCATAGACACTGTCTGAAGCTCAGGCACATTGTGGGGACACCGACAAGTGTATTGCTGGAGTTTTGACTAGGCTAGGTTTTAATCATGAACCATTAAAATTAATATTTTACTAATATTTGTGCACCTCATACAGACTCTTTTCCTTTTATCCATCATATTAGGGTCAGAAGAGTGGCAAAGATCTCACTCCAAGGGCACCAATCTTTTTCATTACACCAGCTCTGACAGGCACATGTAGAATATCTACAGATAGTTGTTGGGAGAGAGACCTTGCCACCCCAACCCATCTCTGTGTTGCTCAGATTGATGCTGCTTCCCACAGATTGATGCTGTTTCCCGCTACAGACCTATGCTGAAATATATATATATATATATATATATATATATAGATATTGTTTTATGACATTTCTTTTTATTGCTGAAATTCTGAGTCAGAACAGGCACTGCAGGTCATATTTAACCCCAACAGTGATAGCTGTGGTGGATGTCTGTAGCAAATTGTTTTTTTTTCCCAATAATTAAAGTGTTTAAAATGTTGCTTAGAATAAAATATGCATTATTTATGGACTACAGTAAAATTGAAGCACTGTCCCTGAATCTATTTTTGTGTCATTCACAGAGAAATATAGATGTTCTCACCCGAATATACAGTATCATGCATCACTCCTAATATTGCTTTGAATTTTTTTTCGGGTGATTTCCTACAGACACATTTCAACATTCATCAAAGTTTCCAATATATGTGAAGTTCAGCCTCATACTTTGTTTTGCTGCCTGGAAGCTTGATGAATCCTTCATGCACGGTTCTGAAGTGGAATAGAACAGCAGAACCTTGCAATGCCTAAGATGTTCCTTGCTCCAGGGGTCCCAGCCTGTTTTTCTAGCTTTTTCACCATGACAAATATATTAAAGAATATTAGTCTTCCATTTCCTAAAAATAAGTTTAGCTTGAGCTTTTAAAGCATGCAGCATTTATCATTTATTATTTCAAATTACTTTGGCTCATTGTGTATATTAGTGGTGGTAGGAAAATCGATAGACTACTTTTTAATCCACAGAAAAATAAAAAGTCTGTTGATATTTACCAGATTATAACAACATGTTTAATAAAACCAATGCAAGGGCTGCAGGAGTTAGATATTTTGCTGCTTTAGGTACAAAGTGAAATGGCCCCCTTCTGACTACAGTACTTACTCACAGTGCCGTAACTAGACATGTTAGCGCTGTGTGCAAGAAACAGCATCGGCGCGCCCCCCCCCATGTTTTGAAATTAATTTTACCTCTCCCCCCCGCCCCATCAATCACACGCCGCTAGTTACGGGCATCAAAAAATAGGGGTGTGGCTTCATGGAGCATCCATTAGTCACATAACTCTGCATGGTAGTGCCCGTTACTCACACTACGCCGCACAGTATCGTCTGTTACTCACATCACTCTGCACGGTAGCGCCCATTAGTCAAATTACATCACACAGTAGCGTTCATTAGTCACGTTACGCAGAGTGGTGGCATCCATTAGTAGCAATACACAGTGTGATAGCTTCGGTCAATCACATTACACAGCGCTGTAACGTCTGTCAGTCACATTACACAGCACGGTAGCGTCCGTCGTCCACATTACACAGCACGGTAGCGTCCATCGTCCACATTACACAGCACGGTAGCGTCCATCGTCCACATTACACAGCACGGTATCGTCCGTCGCCCACATTACACAGCATGATAGCATCCGTCGGCCACATTACACAGCACGGCAGCATCCGAGTCACAGACAGCATTACTCCATATATATATATATATATCTATATATATAAAGATATATAGATATATATCTATATATATATAAAGATATATAGATATATATCTATATATATATCTATATATATATATATATATAGATATATATATATATATATAGATCTATCCATCTATCTATCTACATATAGATAGATAGATCTATATATATATATATATATATATATAGATCTATCTATCTATCTATATATATACACAAACACATTAAATTAATGTATGTGCAGCACCTGCATGTCATGCCTGGTAAGCATTGAGTCTGCACGAGGGACGAGGGGAGGGAGAAGAGAGACTTCACTCGTGTGAGAATCGAAGGCAGCAGCAGCAGCAGCCGTCTATGAGATGAGTCATCTCATAGACGTACCCGGAAGTGAATGTATGCAGTGCTGAGAAGAGCAGGAGGAGGGGAGCGGACTGTCAGAGGGGGACTGATCGTGGGGAGAGAGTCTACACAGGCAGCGCTGCGCAGCTGCCCGCTGTAGTGTAATGTATATTAGCAGCGCTGCCTCCGGCAGGGAAGGTGCCGGGCACAGCGCTACTAATATTACACTATACTACAGCGGGCAGCGGCGCAGCTGATGAGGAGCAATAGGTGTGTGCGGATGGTGTGCCCACAGCCTAACTGCGCTGTGTGCAATGCCCCCTTCGCACACACCTAGTTACGGCACTGCTTACTCAAACCAATATAGCAAATAGCAATAAACAGTATGAGAGGCATTGCAGGTTCATGTTGATTTCAGTTAAACATGCAATAGTGAAACTCTTGTTTTGTCAACAATAGCAGTAGATTTTTATTATTAACTACAATAATATTTGATGACTGCAGTTTCCAAACCCGATCTATAACAATATATTGAAGAATAAATATTTCATATTCTTATGAGCTTGTGTTTATACGATCACCCAAGTGCTTGGGCTTTGGGGCTAATTCAGACCTTAACGTAGCCATGCAGAAATTTGCATGGCTACGATCAGTCACCCTGACATGAGGGGGGGCATGCCCCACATGTCAGGCCCTACCCCCTGCACAAGTACTTGACAAGTAGCTCCCTGCCTGTGCAGTTCCTGCGGGCTGGCAGGGAGCTACTTGTCGCATCCTGGGTCGCAGTGGCTGCATGTGATGTCACGCAGCTGCCACGGCCCACCTGCTGCATGGTCCATTGCCCGGACCGCACCCCCAAAATGGCAGGCAAACACTGCCGGCCCACCCCCTCCCGCCCAGCAAACGCCAGCATCTATGGCATGCACATGCGCCCTGCGGCACATGCACAGTTCAGACTTGATCGCCCGCTGTGCAAAAACTCACAGCAGCAATGAGGTCTGAATTAGCCCCTTTGTGTGTACAGGTTTCTGTAACAACACAACAGAGGACTTCGCTATACGTTACTGACGTGATGTGACATGATTATATTGATTGACATTTGTCAGCAAATTTGTTATATATGTATTTATAATACTCTGTCTTTGCAACTTGATATATGTCAGCAAGACTATACGCCTGGCAAGAGAAAGAGGTGCCATGCACAGATCATCTATTAAGAAGGCTTTCACAGTAATTGATCAAACCACTCCACCTGTGGCTAAACATTTTGCTGAAAGAAGCCATACCAATAAAGACTTTGCATTTGTGCTGTTGGATTATGTTCCACTGTCCTGTAGAGGTGGTGATAGGCAAAACTTAGGCAAAATGTATTTTTATGAAGATATTTCCAATGGATATGCCAACTTAATATAATTTAACTGAAAGGTCAAAAGGAGGTGTCTTCATAATGTTTTTTAAAGTGTTATGATTTTAACGTTTTCTCATTCGGGCCAGATGCTAAATTTGTGTTTTGCTGCATATAATTCAGTTTCATTTGAATGGTTGCTTAGCAACAATATATCTGTATATTACAACTTATTTATAAAGTAGTTTTCCTCATTAAGATCTTCTGTTGCTATGTGCTGTGCTGTTTGCATTTTCATGCAAGCATTTTGGTTTACTTTTCCCTGATTATATGTAGATGTTATTTCAAGCAGTAGTTTCTCTTACTTAAAGTATTTCATGAATCTACCATAGACCAGAGACCCAGCTAATGCCAGGCTTGTATAAATCAGGTGACATATGCATGGGTTTTCCCCATTACATCATATCTGGTTTTCTGAGACCAGCTCCGTCACTGCTGAGGGAGGTGTGGGTGTATGGTGCCAGGCTCCTGTGTTCCTGATGGAGAGATGGGCATGTCATTGGATGCTGGCAGGAATATTTAATTTAACAGATAAAAGTATAACGAAAAAACATAAATACATGTCATGTCTAGTTTGTGAAGGGACAATTTTGCAACAATAGCTGTTAACATATACTCCTTGGTTTGTAGAAATACAATCCCCAATGACAGTCGCATTTTAATGAAGAGGAGAGAGGGACAAGTTTAGCAGTTGTTCTGATAGTTTAAACAGTTGTAGAAATCCTCCTAGGAATGGAGCGCTTATTAAAATGTTCCTTTGTTTTATAAACACACAATCAACTTGTATACTGTATATAGAGTTTTATTAGGGGATTACCAGGACATTTAAAATGCAGAATATTAAACAGTGTACATACATCTTACCTTGATCAAATGGTCTGCCAGGACTCCAAGTACGAAAGTAATCATCCTAGGAGATAGACAATGTACACTTATAATCATACATACCACCAAAAATATAACATATTTAGCAGAAATTAAGTTAAAACATGCAGTAAATCTAAATAAGAATGAATAAAAAGAAAAGGGTACAAACCTCCACTTCCTGAGTGAGCAAGCAAGTAAAATAAATAAGAAAGTAAACGACAGTGAGAACAATGCAATATAAAATGCCCGTTAATACAAAGTTGTTGTTTTTTAACTTTGTATTTTGCTTTGCTTAATAAGCCATTAGTCACACTGAATATATGCTGCATTTTGCAAAGTTGGTGAACGAATGAAAATAGAACATAATAACACACTTAAATAAGATATCATTGATTATAACTCACATCATATAGAAGAATTTGCAACAATGAAATTCAGCAAGAAAACATTGAGAGATATACTGAAGAAGCTGCAGGAGGCTATGATTAATCGGGCAAGATATGCAATTTCTCTAGTATAGCTTTAATGATTTTAGCCACAGTTGCTCTCACACCTGTGGAGAGTAGAAAACGATTGATTCTATTGCACAGACACATTTGAAAAATTATATGCATAAATACCTAGCTTTTGAGTAGAGGTAAGTGAAATAAAGGCATAAATTCACAGGGATCGAACGTCACAAAATAACAGGAATTTTCGCCAGTGTGTGACGTTTGGGCAAAGCAATATTAAGTTCTGCGTTTGCCTCGCTATTGTGACAATTCATGCTCATTTTTACTTTTGTGTATTTCAAGTAACTGGCTATCTAGGTTAACTGATCCGTGTAGGTCTCGGGTGTCAAGGGGGTTGGGGAGTGGTACAAAGTTACTAAGCCTTTCAAGGAGTCCGTACTGTCCAGGACTGGCAGACACACCATAGACATGGCATGACCATACCTTTCTGCAGGGTCTTGGTACCCCAGAATCTCTAGATATTATAGAGCATTCCATATATGTTAATAAAATCACTGTCTTAACAAATGATTCACTCCAGAGCTTTATCATTATAAACATATTATTTCTATTAAAAGGAGAAAAATATAAACAATATTACATATATTAAATTTGCAGCCATTTATGAAGCTGCTTTGCAGCATATACACCATTGATGTCTAGCACCTATTTTTGCAAGACAGTACCTGGCCATGATTGCAGTGACGTATCTGGTGCAAATTTTTGTTATTCCTCGCGAGTCAGCTCTGTGGACCAGAATGTTTTTTTCTGAATTCTAAGTGACACGATTGTGTATGATCTTACTGACACAATCTAACTGAATTCTAACTGACATGATTGTGTATGATCTAACTGAGACAATTGTGTACGATCGCCACTGATATAAGCAGCGGGGATCGTACACAACACATAAAAATACATGGGGCCCAATTTTTTTTTTTTTTTTATATGGGTGCAAGCAGTTTGTGGCAAATAGAGTTGCAATGATTGCTTACTTTCTTATGTCTTGAAAAAAAGACTATTTTGAATGAAAAATGTAACAAAATTTTAATGGTTGGTCCAAAAGTAAAGTTATCTCTGTATATGCAGTGTTGAGTTTAAATACGGTAAATGATCATGAAGACATGTTAAGCCCTGCTCCATTCCCTAGCCTGACATTTCCCACTAACATTCTGTAGGTTTGCCAAATGTGTAGCATAACAGAACAATTGCCCAACACTTCTATAAGTTGTTTCTTTTTCTCATTACATCAATTCAATTTCAAATAAATGTGTTGCACAGCTCGTACAGTACAAACACAAAAGTTAGTTTAAGATTTTGAGCACTAGTGAATGGGATGTAGTTGGAATTCCTGCGGTCGGAATCACAACAGTAAAAATACAGACGCCAGAATACCAACCACCAGAATACCGGCAGTGCGAGTGAAGCAAGCAACCGAGCCCGCAGTGTAGCGAGCATAGCGAGCCCGCAAGGGGCTTTTGTTCCGCTCGCCCCCCTGCCGGTATTCTGACAGTCGAGATTCCGGCATCGATATTTTGATCGTCGGGATTCCAAACACCGGGATTTCGTACCCAACCCCTAGTGAGCATCTAAATTACAAGCAAAAATAAGAATTTACTCACCGGTAATTCTATTTCTCGTAGTCCGTAGTGGATGCTGGGAACTTCGTAAGGACCATGGGGAATAGCAGGCTCCGAAGGAGGCTGGGCACTCTAGAAAGATCTTAGACTACCTGGTGTGCACTGGCTCCTCCCACTATGACCCTCCTCCAAGCCTCAGTTAGGATACTGTGCCCGGACGAGCGTACACAATAAGGAAGGATTTTGAATCCCGGGTAAGACTCATACCAGCCACACCAATCACACCGTACAACTCGTGATATGAAACCCAGTTAACAGTATGAAACAACAGAGCCTCTCAACAGATGGCTCAACAATAACCCGATTTAGTTAACAGTAACTATGTACAAGTTTTGCAGATAAACCGCACTTGGGATGGGCGCCCAGCATCCACTACGGACTACGAGAAATAGAATTACCGGTGAGTAAATTCTTATTTTCTCTGACGTCCTAGTGGATGCTGGGAACTCCGTAAGGACCATGGGGATTATACCAAAGCTCCCAAACGGGCGGGAGAGTGCGGATGACTCTGCAACACCGAATGAGAGAACTCCAGGTCCTCCTCAGCCAGGGTATCAAATTTATAGAATTTTGCAAATGTGTTTGCCCCTGACCAAGTAGCAGCTCGGCAAAGTTGTAAAGCCGAGACCCCTCGGGCAGCCGCCCAAGATGAGCCCACCTTCCTTGTGGAATGGGCATTGACAGATTTTGGCTGTGGCAGGCCTGCCACAGAATGTGCAAGCTGAATTGTATTACAAATCCAACGAGCAATAGTCTGCTTAGAAGCAGGAGCACCCAGCTTGTTGGGTGCATATAGGATAAACAGCGAGTCAGATTTTCTGACTCTAGCCGTTCTGGAAACATATATTTTCAGTGCCCTGACAACGTCTAGCAACTTGGAGTCCTCCAAGTCCCTAGTAGCCACAGGCACCACAATAGGCTGGTTCAGGTGAAACGCTGACACCACCTTTGGGAGAAACTGGGGACGAGTCCTCAATTCTGCCCTATCCATATGGAAAATCAGATAAGGGCTTTTACAGGACAAAGCCGCCAATTCTGATACTCGCCTGGCAGAAGCAAAGGCCAATAACATAACCACCTTCCACGTGAGATATTTCAGATCCACGGTTTTTAGTGGTTCAAACCAATGTGATTTTAAGAAACTCAACACCACGTTGAGATCCCAAGGTGCCACAGGGGGCACAAACGGGGGCTGAATATGCAGCACTCCTTTAACAAATGTCTGAACTTCAGGTACTGAAGCTAGTTCTTTTTGAAAGAAAATCGACAGAGCCGCGATCTGTACCTTAATGGAGCCCAGTTTTAGGCCCATATTTACTCCTGCTTGCAGGAAATGCAGAAATCGACCTAGTTGAAATTCCTCCGTTGGGGCCTTTTCGGCCTCACACCATGCAACATACTTCCGCCATATGCGGTGATAATGAGTTGCTGTGACCTCTTTCCTGGCTTTAATAAGCGTAGGAATGACTTCCTCCGGAATGCCCTTTTCCTTCAGGATCCGGCGTTCAACCGCCATGCCGTCAAACGCAGCCGAGGTAAGTCTTGGAACAGACAGGGCCCCTGCTGTAGCAGGTCTTGTCTGAGCGGCAGAGACCACGGGTCCTCTGAGATCATCTCTTGAAGTTCCGGGTACCACGCTCTTCTTGGCCAATCCGGAACCACGAGAATTGTGTTTACTCCTCGCTTTCTTAATATTCTCAATACCTTTGGTATGAGAGGTAGAGGAGGGAACACATAAACTGACCGGTATACCCACGGTGTCACTAGAGCGTCCACAGCTATCGCCTGAGGGTCTCTTGACCTGGCGCAATACCTCTCTAGTTTTTTGTTTAGGCGGGACGCCATCATGTCCACCTGTGGACGACCCCATTGATTTACAATTATTTGGAAGACTTCTGGATGAAGTCCCCACTCTCCCGGGTGGAGGTCGTGCCAGCTGAGAAAGTCTGCTTCCCAGTTGTCCACTCCCGGGATGAACACTGCTGACAGTGCTAGTACATGATTCTCCGCCCATCGGAGAATTCTTGTGGCTTCTGCCATTGCCATCCTGCTTCTTGTGCCGCCCTGTCGATTCACATGGGCGACTGCCGTGATGTTGTCTGACTGGATCAGCACCGGCTGGTGTAGGAGCAGGGATTTTGCTTGACTTAGGGCATTGTAAATGGCCCTTAGTTCCAGAATATTTATGTGAAGGGCAGTCTCCTGACTTGACCATAGTCCTTGGAAGTTTCTTCCCTTTGTGACTGCCCCCCAGCCTCGTAGGCTGGCATCCGTGGTCACCAGGACCCAGTCCTGTATGCCGAATCTGCGGCCCTCCAGAAGATGAGCACTCTGCAGCCACCACAGAAGAGACACCCTGGTTCTTGGGGACAGGGTTATCAAGCGATGCATCTGAAGATGCGATCCGGACCACTTGTCCAACAGGTCCCACTGAAAAATTCTGGCATGGAACCTGCCGAATGGAATTGCTTCGTAAGAAGCTACCATCTTTCCCAGGACCCGCGTGCAGTGATGCACCGATACCTGTTTTGGTTTAAGGAGGTCTCTGACTAGAGAAGACAACTCCCTGGCTTTCTCCTCTGGGAGAAACACTTTTTTCTGGACTGTGTCCAGAATCATTCCCAGGAACATTAGACGTGTCGTGGGGACCAGCTGTGACTTTGGGATATTCAGAATCCAGCCGTGCTGGCGCAGCACTTCCTGAGATAGTGCTACTCCCACTAACAACTGTTCCTTGGATCGTGCCTTTATTAGGAGATCGTCCAAGTATGGGATAATTAAAACTCCCTTTTTTCGAAGGAGTATCATCATTTCCGCCATAACCTTGGTAAATACCCTAGGTGCCGTGGAGAGTCCAAACGGCAGCGTCTGGAATTGGTAATGGCAATCCTGTACCACAAATCTGAGGTACTCCTGGTGAGGATGGTAAATGGGGACATGCAGGTAAGCATCCTTGATGTCCAGGGATACCATGTAATCGCCCTCGTCCAGGCTTGCAATAACCGCCCTGAGCGATTCCATCTTGAACTTGAATTTTTTTATGTATGTGTTCAAGGATTTCAAATTTAAAATGGGTCTCACCGAACCGTCCGGTTTCGGCACCACAAATAGTGTGGAATAGTAACCCCGGCCTTGTTTAAGTAGGGGTACCCTGATTATCACCTGCTGGGAATACAGCTTGTGAATCGCTGCTAGCACCGCCTCCCTGTCTGAGGGAGCAATCGGCAAGGCAGATTTTAGGAACCGGTGGGGTGGAGCCGCCTCGAATTCCAGCTTGTATCCCTGAGATACTATTTGAAGGATCCAGGGATCCACCTGTGAGCGAGCCCACTGATCGCTGAAATTCATGAGGCGGGCCCCCACCGTACCTGGCTCCGCCTGTGGAGCCCCACCGTCATGCGGCGGACTTGGAAGAGGAAGCGGGGGAGGACTTTTGTTCCTGGGAACCTGCTGTTTGCTGCAGCCTTTTTCCCCTACCTCTGCCTCTAGACAGAAAAGACCCTCCTTTTCCACGCTTGTTTTTCTGGGTCCGAAAGGACTGAACCTGATAAAATGGCGCCTTCTTAGGCTGTGAGGGGACATGGGGTAAAAATGCTGACTTCCCAGACGTTGCTGTGGAAACTAGGTCGGAGAGACCATCCCCAAATAATTCCTCCCCTTTATAAGGCAAAACTTCCATGTGCCTTTTGGAATATGCATCTCCAGTCCACTGGCGAGTCCATAAGCATCTCCTAGCAGAGATGGATAATGCACTTACTTTAGATGCCAGCCGGCAGATTTCCCTCTGTGCATCTCTCATGTATAAGACTGAGTCTTTGATATGGTCAATTGTTAGCAGAATCGTGTCTCTGTCTAATGTGTCAATATTTTCTGACAGTTTATCTGACCACGCAGCGGCAGCACTGCACATCCATGCTGACGCAATAGCTGGTCTAAGTATAATGCCTGAGTGTGTATATACAGACTTCAGGATCGCCTCCTGCTTTCTATCAGCAGGTTCCTTAAGGGCGGCCGTATCCTGGGACGGTAGTGCCACCTTTTTAGACAAACGTGTGAGCGCTTTATCCACCCTAGGGGGTGTTTCCCAACGTAACCTATCCTCTGGCGGGAAAGGGAACGCCATTAGTATCTTCTTAGGAATTACCAATTTCTTATCAGGGGAAGCCCACGCTTCTTCACACACTTCATTTAATTCATCTGACGGGGGAAAAACTACAGGTAGTTTTTTCTCCCCAAACATAATACCCTTTTTTGTGGTACCTGGATGTAAATCAGAAATATTAAACACCGCTTTCATTGCCTCAATCATGCAGTGAATGGCCTTAACGGGCATTAAATTTGACTCATCGTCGTCGACACTGGTGTCAGTATCCGTGTCGACATCTACTTGTGCCATCTGAGATAGCGGGCGTTTCAGAGCCCCTGATGACTTTTGAGACACCTGGACAGGCACGAGCTGAAGACTCGGCTGTCCCACAGTCGGCATGTCGTCAAATTTTTTATGTAAGGAGTCTATACGTGCACTCATTTCCTGCCATAAACTCATCCACTCAGGTGTCTGCCCCCCAGGGGGTGACATCCCTGCTAAAGGCATCTGCTCCCCCTCCACATCATTATCCTCCTCAAACATGTCGACACAGCCGTACCGACACTCCACACACACAGGGAATGCTCAAACAGAGGACAGGACCCACAAAAAGCCCTTTGGGGGGACAGAGTAAGAGTATGTCAGCACACACCAGAGCGCTATATATATACAGGGACTAACTGAGTTATGTCCCTAATAGCTGCTTTTCAATAAAATATATATACTGCCAAATTTAATGCCCCCCCTCTCTTTTCCCTCTTACTGGTACTGTAGATTGCAGGGAAGAGCCAGGGAGCTTCCTTCCAACAGGAGCTGTGAGGGAAAAATGGCGCCAGTGTGCTGAGGAGATAGGCTCCGCCCCTTTTTCGCGGCCTATTCTCCCGCTTTTTATGGAATTCTGGCAGGGGTATTTACCTCATATATAGCCCCTGGGGCTATATATTGAGGTATTTTAGCCAGCCAAGGTGTTTTTATTGCTGCCTCAGGGCGCTCCCCCCCAGCGCCCTGCACCCTCAGTGACCGGAGTGTGAAGTGTGTAAGAGGAGCAATGGCGCACAGCTGCAGTGCTGTGCGCTACCTTGGTGAAGACAGAGTCTTCATGCCGCCGATTTTCCGGACCATCTTCTTGCTTCTGGCTCTGTAAGGGGGACGGCGGCGCGGCTCCGGGACCGAACATCAAGGCTGGGCCTGCGGTCGATCCCTCTGGAGCTAATGGTGTCCAGTAGCCTAAGAAGCCCAATCCGGCTGCAAGCTGGCGAGTTCGCTTCATCTCCCCTTAGTCCCTCGCTGCAGTGAGCCTGTTGCCAGCAGGTCTCACTGAAAATAAAAAAATCTAAGACTATTACTTTCTAAGAGCTCAGGAGAGCCCCTAGAGTGCATCCAACCTCGGCCGGGCACGAAATCTAACTGAGGCTTGGAGGAGGGTCATAGTGGGAGGAGCCAGTGCACACCAGGTAGTCTAAGATCTTTCTAGAGTGCCCAGCCTCCTTCGGAGCCCGCTATTCCCCATGGTCCTTACGGAGTTCCCAGCATCCACTAGGACGTCAGAGAAACATGGATACTATTGGGTCGATCCAATTACCCACAATGATCTCTTGGGTGCGAGTCATCGCGGCAGTGGTGCACTTTATGGCAGACTGAACTTGCACAAAAGTGCTCACCAACCCATAGGGCTCCGAGCAATTTTTTCATGATGGTGCAAGATAGGGTGCCATTGCCAGCAATGAAATACTGCGACAGGGGCACATAGCACCCTTTACACCTAATTGGATTGAACCCTATATCTGATACTAAAATTGGCTCAGTGTACACAACTACCTACAAATACTAAGAACCAACTGATATAAACACTTTGATGTAATTAGGGTGAACAGAAATGTGAAAATCTTGCTGAAGAATGATAGGATGACCATCTCCTCTATTTCTACCATGTCACAACACTATACATGTGTGTTTGATGGTGTCACACTACTCTGATGTATTTACCTTGCACATCTTGTTAACAGGAACTTGTTAACAGCAGCAGTTATAACATTGGTAATGAGCAGTGGGCAAATAAATGAATACTCAAAGTTATTGCTAAAAGTGAATAATTCCTATCTGAGTTATTCCAATACATGTGGATTGTCTTGGAATTGTGGTCACTGTTCAGATGTTAAAGTCAGGAAAAACATAATTTTCAAATAGATGTCTGAAGCTTTTAAGTCTGCCTGTTTATGTAACTTTCTCCTCTCATGATAGATATAATTTCATCTTTGAGATTGGGGGTACAGTTGGAGCATATACACGAGAGGTAGAAAACATGGTAATTGTTTTTAATCAAAAGACTTGAATACTAATAGGCAAGATACAGTAGCTTGTGAAAAAAAGGATAAAGGCAATCTAAAATACAAGGCAACAATATTATTAACTACTTAGCTTCAATGGATAAAAAAACTTTAGTTGATGTGATTATTATTTGAGTATATTAGAGCTGTGATTCTTAAACTCGGACCTCAGGATCCCACACAGCTCACGTTTTGCAGGTCAACCAGCAGCTGCACAGGTATATTCATTAATCACTGACACATTATAAAAGATCCACATGTGGAGCTAATTATTTCACTTGCAATTCTGTGAAGAGACCTGGAAAATGTGAACTGTTTGGGGTCCTGAGGACCAAGTTTGAGAACCTGTGGATTAGAGCATGTGAGGAATTGAGACAGTGGAGCCATATCTCCCAACATGACCCTCTCCAGGAGGGACAGAATGCTCTGCTCCTGGACTTCCCTCTTAGTTTATGATTGCCATCACCTGTGCTCAAACATCTTTATTATCCAGTAACCTGTTCAACACAGGTGCCAGCAATCATAAATTAAGAGAAAAGTCCAGAAGCAGAGCATTTTGTCCCTCCTGGAGAGGTCACGTTGGGAAGTATGGAGGAGCAAATATGTAATTTTATCATCAAAATTATATTGAGCACTTGATGTGAATTGGTGATTTATGGGATAAATTATAGTCTAGCACTGGAAAATTGATGGTAATGAAGATAAAAAAACAGTTATGAAAAATGAAACAAGTGTAATTAAACATTCACAAAACAATACTGTCTATATGAGGCAGAGCCAGATATTCAGCACAAAATAACAATTTCAGTGTATTATCTAAAAACACAAAATATTGTTCCTCCTCCCATGTAAAAAAGAGTAGAGTAACTATTTTAGACAGTGTACAAACAAAATGTAAATACTATACTGAATTGAGCAGTGATAGACAAACAGACAAAGACCTAGATAACTAAGCAACAGCTTCTCAGCAGGTTTGACCTTGAAATTTAAAGCAGCACTAATATTAAGTGCAAAGCCCAGGACTCTATATAGTGATGTTTTAAATTTCAAGGGCAAACCAACTGATTAGCAATCTGCAGTACAGTAAATACAGTAAAGCCCAAATACTTTAACATGGACACAAATTAAGATTTACAGTAACATGTGTGTGTGGAGTATGCTTTATAACAGAAAACAATACTCACACAAAAGTCTACATTTGCATACTATAAGTAATTCTATAATTTAGGAAGTGGACATTTATATTCTATGAGAATCAAATGGCTTGCCCGATAACAAAATGATCTTAAAAAAAATAAACAAGAATTATCATTATTGTATTGCATAAGTCTAGTCCTTAATTGCTACTGTTTGAGCCAGGCAATACAACTAATTAAAAATAAATGAGAACATTATATAAATAAAAATCTGGGTTTGCCACTCACCCACTCACCCCACCCCACCCCTTACTAGTCAGCTCACTTTTAGTGTCCCCAGCCTGGGCTGCAGTGTGTAGGGAGGCAGCGGCCTCCTCTGACTGTGCGGTATATATATATATATATATATATATATATATATATATATTAATAGAAATAATAGTATATTTCAAAAAGCCACCTTGCAGTTAAAATTGAGCCTGGTATATTTATTAATCATGTATATTCAATTATTTGTGTAGAGTCATCTGCAGCCCAATACTGTGCAATAGAACAGTTGAATAATTGTTTTCGAGATTAGAAAATTTAACAGTTACCACTTGATGAAACTTCAATATTAAGTATTTCTGATGAAAACTTACTACAAGAGAGATCAGCATGTATCTAAACTAACCTCAATGGCTGCAATAACCTGTACACTGAGGAGAAGGGGCTGTATGACAGGGAGAAAGTAGGTAGGGATTACTCTACTTTATATCCTAGACCGAGTCTACTCTCTGATGATAACGGCATCCTGTAATGGCACTATGTTTTTATAAAAAAAACTATGATAAGTAGAGCTTACTGCAGTTTGATAAACTTAAAAGACATCGTACTCTGCACACCTGAGTGAAGGGAGCAAAAAACATGGAAAATTAAAAGTAACTACAAGAGAAAATATTGATTTCTCTATAGTAACCCTGTTAATAAATTGTATAAAGTGGTGATAGCCCCTTTTTCAACCACAAACCGAAGAAAAAGAAGTAATCACAGCATGAAAAATAGACACCTAAGGGGCCTATTTATCACCTAAGGGGCTTTTAGAGGGTACACACAAATACAGTATTAAGGGCCATGGAGCAGCAGATATTTCCAATATAGGTCTGGTTCCTCCATTTCCAACTGCAATGCAGTGAGAGTTACCAAGCTACAAAATGCAAAGCATTCCGGAGCCTGGATGGGTGGCTAATGCCATTTGAAGATGGCAGTAGCCTATAGTAGACTATGGGCTACTGTATTGGGTATTTTTTTGGGAGAGAGATTTTACAGATCCCTCTCCATGTACCCTTACTGATGCATGAACTAAGGACCTTAGCCAGCTCTTTGCTGGGACAGGTTCTTATTAGAGCCCGTTTCTGACAAGAGCATTATTGTGTATTTGCAAGAAAATATTGTTTCACAATGTAAATTTAAGCAAAAATATTTATTCCACCCGCACAAATATGTGGACTGTAATTAATACACCCCTAAGTGTGGCATCAAACAGATTAAAAATGATGGTAACCCTTTCTCTTGCAATAAATATTGATGACTGTGGAATGTAAAACATAGTAATAGATGGATGTTAAGGGTTTTTCTCAGAAAGTTAAATATCAATTTGCTTAAAGAATATATTAGAATATTTCTTATGCTTACTAAAGACCATGAAACGAGGTCTCTTGTTGCATAAACCAGGTTACAGATATGTTTTTGCAATTGTAATCAGAATTCAGAACAGATGCAACGTAAAGCTCATCTAATTCCCTAAAGAAAAACTATGTGGCGAACTGTGAACATTTGCATGAATATTTAATTAGGAATGGTGAAAGAATCAAAGCTGCAAGGCTACAATACCTGCACAAATTCTCTATTTCCTGACTAAGCAAAATTAGACATGACCTACATATCTTCCTGCAACCATTATACCAGATCATCTCACTTTTCACAGAATCTTTTTCTAATACTACAGTAAATATTTATTAAAACCCATAGGCTGTTCTGCTGGAGAAACTCACTTTAGTGAAAGATACAGCACAAGCCTGATTTTATATATATATATATATATATATATGTGTGTGTGTACTGTATTTATGTGTATATATATATATATATAATGTATATATATATATATATATATATACACACTGTATACATACGCACACATATATATATATATATATATATATTTATATCCAATCCACAAACCGGCACTCCCTTGTAAGCCAACAATAGCTTGCCAGTGTGCCCTCCTAGGGGCCAGCAAACCCCAAATTAAAATATGCTCATTATGTAAATGGCCAGCGCTACCTCGCAAGGTAGCACATTCAATTTACATAATGAGCATATTTTAATTCATTGTTTAGTATTAATTTGGATGTTTCTCATCCTGTTTAAGTGGAGTATGATGTGCACTAAATTATAATACATGTTTTCACTTATTTATATGTTTATGTCTTGTCAAAGTCAAAAAATATTGCAGTACACACATCACGTACAAACTACACACAGATGGCCTCCGCGCGTGTACTTGTTCTGCTGTGCGTGCGCATATCCGCAATTTGCGTATGGTCGCTCCCGCGGTCCTGCGTATTAGCGCGTGGTATGAGTATTTACGGTAGAGTTTGTGAATGCATGGAAAGCTATCAAAACACATTACATATTTAATCCAAATAGTGCACAATGTACACATAGTCTCCCTGCACCGCACCAGAAAGTAACAGCAGTTTAAATGGTAACAGAACAAAGTGATTCACCTTTACAGGATAGGAGGGGACAGAACAAGGTTACAAAGTAATGTTTGGTATCCAGCTGTAGGGTAATTTAAGGGTAACATTCCGGTGTTGGTTTGAGGAAGATCGCATGTTCCTGCGGATAGTTATGTGCAGGAGCAGAATATAGATATAAACTGTATTTACTGTACATTATGTATGCAGCGGGAATCCAGAAGAGACCACCCACAAGAGCAGTTGGAACAGACATCGCCCACCTATTCAAACTGATCTATGACCTCTCCTGTACTGTAAATGACCATCCCTGTGTCCAATGGACAAAGAGATTACAGTATCCATTGTGTTATGTTTTGGATGAATTGTATAAAGAGAGCCTGCAGCAGGCCTGGTCAGAGACAAGACTCACAAAGTTATCTATTAGATGACCGAGGACCGGACCGGGTAGCGCGGCGAATCCAATCACGTATGTACCATTGAATGTAGCCATTATTCTGTTGTATTGTAATGTTTATATTGTAACCCCCTTTCAGCAATAATACGCTGTGGTGTCGGAACCCAGTGGTTTAACTACAGACTGGTGTCATGTCTTTCTTTCCCTGCTAAGGTTTAAAGTGTAAAAGCATCGCACTGCATTGCTGCATAAGGTTTAAAGTGTATTCATTGGGTGTGTACGCGCTGTGTGTACTTTGTACCGTCAGCACAGCGTTTGTACGCAAAGTCCGTACACGGTACGGGACTCTGTACGCTAACAGCGTAAAAGGTGCGTAGAGTGTGCATTAAGTTTAGCTGCCGCAGCGGCTCCATGGTAAAGTGTATTTAAAGTGTGTATAAGGTATAGCTTTTCATTCCTGTATATAAATCAGCATTATCAGTCTTCACAGTTTCTCCTGGTGTGCATTACTGCTGCATCACCATGGAGACGTGAGCAGCATTGGTATTGTGACCTAGCGGGCGTCACTTCCAGTATGACGTCACGCCCGGGACCGGAAGTGAGCAGCGGTTGCCGGGTCACACACTGGTTGGCTGCTAGAGGGTCTGAAGATCTGTAAGTATGTATTTATATGAACAGTTTTGCTCTGTTTTGATTGTAAGCGTGTCCTGATGACGGGGGGGAGTACCCCAAAACGTTGAACTAAAGCACGTTACCTATCATTAAATACTGAGTGCAGGAGTGCCGCCTCTGTTGTTTTGCATATATATATATATATATATATATATATATATGGAGAAGGAGATTCGGCAGCACTCACAGACTGAAAACAGTAGACTGAATTGCTTCTACGTTTCGGTTTTTAATAAACCTTCGTCAGGAATAACAAGGGGCTCTTGTTAATTGCCTGCTGACGTCACCGGATGTCCGTTGATTGCTCACGGTTGGTGATTGGCACTTGTTACCTGTTTGTATGTATATAAGGTATGTAATGTTTTTTATGTGTTATTCCTGACGAAGGTTTATTAAAAACCGAAACGTAGAATCAATTCAGTCTACCGTTTTCACTCTGTGAGTGCCGCCGAATCTCCTCTATTTACCCCATGGAAGTCACCCAGCCGTTTGCTAAGTGAATTGGGAGTCCCGAGCCTGCTATATATTTATATATATATATATATATATATATATATATATACACAACAATAGAAGAATTGGCGCCAGGGGGTCGCATCAACTCCCACTATTCCAACCCCTAATTGGTTAATACTTTTTTTTTAAATAACATGTTCCATCATAAAACATTTATTAAAAACATATTCAAATTAATACAGAGGAGATATATTATTCCACACTTTAAGATGTATGACTCTTAGCGCTGAATACAAATGTTGAAGGATCACAACAATAATGCGACAAAACTTGTTCATACATGCATGTATGAACAAGTTTTGTCACATTATACTGTTTGTATAAACTACTGTACTTCTCAGCTGCTTGAGCTAGGACCCAAGATTCAATTGTAATTTTCTTCCTTTTCATTCTGTCTGCTCTGATATATCCTTGTTCTATTATAATAATATGTTCCTCATATATTTTAATTGAATGTATTATGCATTTTTATTAAGGAACAATTATTTTTAGTTCTGATAAGATTTTTTACAATTGTAGAGATACCCCTGATGAAGTCTTTTGTATAAGACGAAACGCGTTGGGTTGTCTGTGTTGTGAAGCTATCCCCGAACCAACTATAAGGAGAAGGAGGAGATTGTTGTGATCCTTCAACATTTGTATTCAGCGCTAAGAGTCATACATCTTAAAGTGTGGAATAATATATCTCCTCTGTATTAATTTGAATATGTTTTTAATAAATGTTTTATGATGGAACATGTTATTATTTTAAAAAAAAATATTAACCAATTAGGGGTTGGAATAGTGGGAGTTGATGCGACCCCCTGGCGCCAATTCTTCTATTGTTGTATATTCCTTATTTCCAGTCCCTTCTAACAGGGGAATGAGTTGAATCAGGCTGCCTATACCAAATATTTTACGTACGTATTTATTCAGGGTGACAGGTTTTACAAATTAGCGCAAAGGGAGAGTATTTGTTTGATATAACTATATATATATATATATATATATATGTATATAAATATCCAAAAATAGGTGATAGCACTCGCAAAGTTCACGTTGCATCATGCTTGGGTGCAGTAAATCTCAGACAGTTCCATGAAAAGCTCCATAGTTTGTCAAATATACATCCAATGGTAAGAAGAGCACTCAAAAGTCACAACATATCAGTAGGCACACATGTCGACGTTTCGGGTCTTGAAAAAGGGCCACGCTGGGCCTAAAACGTCGACATGTGTGCCTACTGATATGTTGTGAGTAAATAAAACTATTTCCATTTTTAACTTCTAGAAGACTGGTGAGTACTCTCTTTACTATTGGACATATATATATATATATATATATATATATATATACACTGCTCAAAAAAATAAAGGGAACACTTAAATAACACAATGTAACTCCAAGTCAATCACACTTCTGTGAAATCAAACTGTCCACTTAGGAAGCAACACTGATTGACAATCAATTTCACATGCTGTTGTGCAAATGGAATAGACAACAGGTGGAAATTATAGGCAATTAGCAAGACACCCCCAATAAAGGAGTTGTTCTGCAGGTGGTGACCACAGACCACTTCTCAGCTCCTATGCTTTCTGGCTGATGTTTTGGTCACTTTTGAAAGCTGGCGGTGCTTTCACTCTAGTGGTAGCATGAGACGGAGTCTACAACCCACACAAGTGGCTCAGGTAGTGCAGCTCATCCAGGATGGAACATCAATGCGAGCTGTGGCAAGGTTTGCTGTGTCTGTCAGCATAGTGTCCAGAGCATGGAGGCGCTACCAGGAGACAGGCCAGTACATCAGGAGATGTGGAGGAGGCCGTAGGAGGGCAACAACCCAGCAGCAGGACCACTACCTCCGCCTTTGTGCAAGGAGGAACAGGAGGAGCACTGCCAGAGCCCTGCAAAATGACCTCCAGCAAGCCACAAATGTGCATGTGTCTACTCAAATGATCAGAAACATACTCCATGAGGGTGGTATGAGGGCCTGACATCCACAGGTGGGGGTTGTGCTTATAGTACAACACCATGCAGGACGTTTGGCATTTGCCAGAGAACACCAAGATTGGCAAATTCGCCACTGGCGCCCTGTGCTCTTCACAGATGAAAGCAGGTTCTCACTGAGCACATGTGACAGACGTGACAGAGTCTGGAGATGCCAAGGAGAATGTTCTGCTGCCTGCAACATCCTCCAGCATGACCGGTTTGGCAGTGGGTCAGTAATGGTGTGGGGTGGCATTTCTTTGGGGGGCCACACAGCCCTCCATGTGCTCACCAGAGGTAGCCTGACTGCCATTAGGTACCGAGATGAGATCCTTAGACCCCTTGTGAGACCATATGCTGGTGCGGTTGGCCCTGGGTTCCTCCTAATGCAAGACAATGCTAGACCTCATGTGGCTGGAGTGTGTCAGCAGTTCCTGCAAGACGAAGACATTGATGCTATGGACTGGCCCGCCCGTTCCCCAGACCTGAATCCAATTGAATACATCTGGGACATCATGTCTTGCTCCATCCACCAATGCCACGTTGCACCACAGACTGTCCAGGAGTTGGCGGATGCTTTAGTCCAGGTCTGGGAGGAGATCCCTCAGGAGACCATCCGCCACCTCATCAGCAGCATGCCCAGGCGTTGTAGGGAGGTCATACAGGCACGGGGAGGCCACACACACTACTGAGCCTCATTTTGACTGGTTTTAAGGACATTACATCAAAGTTGGCTCAGCCTGTAGTGTTTTTCCACTTTAATTTTGAGTGTGACTCCAAATCCAGACCTCCATGGGTTAATAAATTTGATTTTCATTGATAATTTTTGTGATTTTGTTGTCAGCACATTCAACTATGTAAAGAACAAAGTATTTAATAAGAATATTTCATTCATTCAGATCTAGGATGTGTTATTTTAGTGTTCCCTTTATTTTTTTGAGCAGTGTATATATATATATATATATATATATATATATATATACTGTGAATGATGTATTTTAAGGATGAAGTCAGAACCGGAACTGAAAACCATCTCTCCTTTCTTCACAGGTAAAAACACCATCCTCATGCTTGTATATCTGAGTCTATCATCTCTCTCTGGCTAGACTTTTCACACCCCAAAAAAGTTTGTCTGCTAATGTCTGTGATCTGTCTTCAATGCAAAGTCCCCTCTGTTAATTAGCTGAACTTCTGATTGCACACCTCACCCTTTGCCAGCTGATATAGGGGGTCATTCCGAGTTAATTGCTCGATGCCATTTTTTGCAGCGCAGCAAACAGGTTAATACTGCGCATGCGTATGCACTGCAATGCGAACGCTCGTTGTACGGGTAAAAAGCGGATCGTTGCTAGGCGATGGATTTAACAAAGAATCCATTCACACAGCCGATCGCAAGGAGATTGACAGCAAGAGGGCATTTATGGGTGTCAACTGACCGTTTTCAGGGAGTGTTTGGAAAAACGCGGGCGTGCCCAAGCGTTTGCAAGGCGGGTGTCTGACGTCAATTCCGGGTTCAGACAGGCTGAAGTGATCGCAAGGGCTGAGTAAGTCCAGAGCTACTTAGAAACTGCAAAAAACGTTTTCATCCAGCTCGGCTGCACACACGTTCGCACACTTGCAAAGCGAAAATACACTCCCCTGCGGGCGGCAACTATGCATTTGCACAGGTGCTAAAAGTAGCTAGCGAGAGATCAAATCAGAATGACCCCCATAGTGTGTAGCATTTAAGAGCAGTGGCCCTCATTCCGAGTTGTTCGCTCGTTAATTTTCTTCGCATCGCAGTGATTTTCTGCTAACTGCGCATGCGCAATGTTCGCACTGCGGCTGCACCAAGTAAATTTGCTAAGAAGTTTGGTATTTTACTCATGGCATTACGAGGTTTTTTCTTCGTTCTGGTGATCGTAGTGTGATTGACAGGAAGTGGGTGTTTCTGGGCGGAAACTGGCCGTTTTATGGGAGTGTGTGAAAAAACGCTGCCGTTTCTGGGTAAAACGCGGGAGTGGCTGGAGAAACGGGGGAGTGTCTGGGCGAACGCTGGGTGTGTTTGTGACGTCAAACCAGGAACGACAAGCACTGAACTGGTCGCACTGGAAGAGTAAGTCTCGAGCTACTCAGAAACTGCACAGAAAAATCTTTTCGCAATATTGCGAATCTTTCGTTTGCAATTCTGCTAAGCTAAGATTCACTCCCAGAGGGCGGCGGCTTAGCGTGTGCACTGCTGCGAAAAGCGGCTAGCGAGCGAACAACTCGGAATGAGGGCCAATATCATCAAGGCCTGCAGTCAGGACTTGGCCTTCAAGCATTTGTGAAGTATGCATTTGTTAAGGATATATTTTAAGGATGAAGTTAGAAACGGAGTTTGAACTGGATTTGGACTTTGGACTATGCTAGAATCTAATTAAACTAGTTCCCCAAACCTCTGAACAAGAACATTATGACTGCCCCTGGGCCTACCCCTCAAGCAGAGAACTGAGGGGCGTGCACACCAGGACCAGACTTTGCAGGGTCAATTCCATTGGACATTTGTGCGCTCCCCACATTCTCACACCCACCTGCACTGCTCACAAGACCAGGACATTTATAATTTTCGCAAAATAATGTTATTACAGTTTTCCTGCAAATGTGTTTTTATCTTCTTTTTCTTCTTACAGCGTACTTCCACCCCACTGTGTGCTATTCCTGTAATGTTTACCTCCATTGATTGCACACCCTGCCAGAACCAACCTACATAGTGCATGCCAGATGGCTGCCTCGGATGGTTCCTCCATGGGCAGGGTGTGCTTCATTTGGATCTTTCCATACAGGGTATAGCATACTCCTACACACGTGTCAGTTTTCCAATACATGCATTTGGCCATTGTATGGCTCATCTCCCACAGTGTAACCTTTGTAGTGCGCCCAACATGGCTGCCTTATCTGGTGCGCTTGTGGATGGGATGAAAAATCCATGAACCTGATGGTTTTGTTGGAACCCTACTCTGAACTTTAGGACTCTGCAATCTCCCCATTTTGTGTTATCTCTTCTAGGGGCAGACTATTCCACCCTGGGTAATCCTACGCAGTGTGCTCAAGATGGCTGCCGCACCTGGTACCTTGTGAGGGTAGAACACACAACCCTTGGAAGTTATTACCCAAAATGCCTACACCAATCATGCATTATTCTTCCTGTGTTCTCAAGGTTTTCTTTTATGTCTGTGTGGTTTATCTTTTTATGTATTACTTAAATCTTCTGTATTATGTGCATTGTTTTTGATGTCTGTAAAGCTCCTTGAGTCCTGTTGGAGAAAGAGCGTTACATAAATAAATAATAATAATAATAATAATAATTATTATTATTATTATTATTATTATTATTATTAATTGTTGCAAGGTGAGTCACTCCTACACTCCTAGCTCATTAGAAAAACACATCAAAGGTAGCGTAATGATTCAACCTTTCAATTTACTGGGGCATTTTCATCAGGATCCTGATGGAAGCCAGAGGTTAAGAGGGCTGGAATAATTCAAAAGTTTTGGTCTGGATATAAAGTAAGTGGCCCAAAGTCCAAATAGGGGTATTTGCTTAACACGTCTAGTTGTTGAAGTTACCCAAAACCTCTTCAGAAGCATGCTTCTGCAACTTCTGATGGAGTTGTGGGTTACCTCCAGAATTTAAGCAAGTACCCCTATTTGGACTGCTAATTTTACATGTTCCAGCTCACTTCACCTTTGCCATCCACTGCTGATTTGCTGAAAAGTCCTGTTTGCTTAAAGACAGACATTTGGAGTACTTCCTCAAGCTGGTAAAGCTATACAACAATGCTGGATATTATTTCTGGGGATTTTAAAACACAAATTATTTTGTGGACTGACATAGACTCTTACTATAACCCATGAGGGATCCTGTGTGCCACATGAACATTTGCATTTTTATTTTTATTGAACAAAAACTTTTTATGCTGAATCTATGTACTTTATATGCAGCTTATTAATAAATTGTCTAGTTTTTATACCAAGCCATATCTAGAAACTTTTATATAATGTTTTTTTATTACATGAACTAATGTTTTATTGTATCATCGTTAATAAAATATATACCCATTATTGTTTTAGCACCATATTGAGCTATTACTGCAACATATTAAGCACTGTTTAGTTTTTTATCCTCAGGGGCCAACATGTCAACGTTCTGCCCAGCAAAACATGTTAATACTTGGTAGAAGATGCATAACTACAGAAGTAAAGATATGTGTTTAATCACAACATTATGGTTTACGACAGCATTATGGTTTACGACAGCATTGCAGTAATTAACCAGTAATTAACCATATTATTGACAGAACCAGAGGCGTCAAAATGGCTGGGGCAAGGAGGCAGCTCCTCCCCCCCCCAAACATGAGAGACGCCTGCCAATATACACAGGAGGAGCGATGTGCGGTCCGTTTAAAGACCTCACATCACAACCTCTGTGCAGCGCAGGGACCAGGCAACGATGCACCCCCACCCCTAACTCCTAGCAGAGCAGTGCCACGAATCACAGGTGTTTTGGGGGTGTGGCTTAATGCAGATGAGTGCCCAGACACAGAGACCTGTGGCTGTGTAATCAGGACAGGTACAATAGTGTCTCTCTCACTCCATCTCTCTCCCTGTTCCACTCTCTCTCCCTAACACTCTCTCTCTCCCTAACACTCTCTCTCCCCTCTCTCTCCCTAACACTCTTTCCTCTCTATATCTCTCTCTCTCTCTCTCTCTCCAACACTCTCTTTCCTCTCTCTCTCTCCCTAACACTCTCTCTCCTCTCTCTTTCCCTAACACTCCAGCTCCTCTCTCTCCATAACACTCTCTCTCCTCTCTCTCTCCCTAACACTTTCTCCTCTCTCCATAACACTCTCTGCCCTCTTTCTCTCCCTAACACCCTCTCACTTCTCTTTCTTTCTCTCCCTCCCTATCACTCTCTTTCCTATCTCTCTCCCTCTCCCTAACACTCTCTCTCTCTCTCCTCTCTCTCTCTCTAACACTCTTTCTCCTCTGTCTCTCCCTAATACTCTTTCTCTCTCTCACTAACACTCTCTATCTCCCCTCTCGCTCCCTCCCTAACACTCTCTCCTCTTTCCCTAACACTCTCGCTCCTCTTTAACACTCTAGCTTCTCTCTCTTTCTCTCCTGTACACTCTCTCTCACTAACACTCTCCCCTCTCTCTCTCTAACACTCTCTATCTCCCATCTCGCTCCCTCCCTAACACTCTCTCCCTCTCCCTAACACTCTCACTCCTCTCTAACACTCTAGCTTCTCTCTCTTTCTCTCCCTAACACTCTCTCTCCTATATCTCTTTCTCTCCTTGACACTGTTTCTCTCTCTACCTGACATTGTCCCTTTCTCTCCCTCACTCTCCCCGACACTTAGTATCTCTCTCTCACTCACTCTCCCTCTTTCATTCAATGACACTCTCCCCCTCTCTTCCCACCTTCTCCCCACCATGGTGCCACCTCCATTTTGTCCCTGTAGTACCAACTCCTCCCCAGTGGGTCTGCCCCCAGGAGGATCTATGTTGCCCCCCAGCCCATAAATGCTCTGACGCCCCTGGACAGAACCTATGGTGTTAATATATGTGTCAGCGGAGTGCTATGGAGATTAGACTACATGGCAGATAACTTAACCAGGCTTATTGGATTAATAAACAGCAGATAAAAGGATGCAAGGTGTAGCAAGATGCTCTGGGCATGTCCTCTTCTTAAGGAGGACAGACGAAGCAGATGCATGTGCTGTAGCACACTTGGATTGGAGGCCGTAGCTGTGACACCAGTGGCTGCCATTTCCTGTATACAGAAGGGTTACAGAGCAGAGCCCTTCCAACATATATTATTACTATCCTTTATTTATATGGTGCCACAAGGGTTCCGCAGCGCCCAATTACAGAGTACATAAACAAATAAGCAAGCAGGAAAACAGCAACTTACAAAATACCTAAACAACACACAGGACTCATAGACAGAGAAGGAACTGCATGTGATGACAAACATACTGGTTGTTAATTTCATTACTATAGGCACTATAAAATTGTAGATTTACATATACATTTTTAAATAACATAATTTTTGTGTTAATATGAACAGTCAAATTAGATTAATTGGTTTTGGACAAATAAATTAACTTTATTATGTGTGTAGGGACTGATGCATGAATAATACTCTCTGTAAAGCACTGTGTAATATGTGTGTGCTATATAAATGTAATACTACATATAAAATCTCTCTGGCAGGATTGCCTCTTATCTTCTTCATCTAGGTTCTTTATATCAAGTGGCAGATTGATGTAGTTGGTTCCTTACATGTGGCAATGATGCCGACTATCAGTGCAACTCATGTCTCATACAATATTTATATATACTTCATGGAAGTCTGGCAACCAATAGGCTCACAGTGGGCTCTGACTAAGATGTTCAGTGTGTTTTGCATGATAATTATTTAATTGATTGGCACCATTTTTGGCTACTTATACCGGCATGTAAGTACTAACTTCAAGGCCACTGAAGTAACTGCCAGAGGTTGGATGATATGGCTGTCGAGCACCTTTTGTAATGTCCCGAATCATGTTTTTTCATTAATAATGACTTCTTTCTAAATGTGAATGCTTTATCCATGATGGATGAGGTTAGTGTGTCTATGGGGGCAATTCAGACCTGATCACTAGCAAGCGATTTTTGCACTGCTGCGATCAGATAGTCAACGCCTACAGGGGGAGTGTATTTTAGCTGTGCAAGTGTGCAAACGCATGTGTAGCACATCTGTACAAACAGATTTTGTGCAGTCTCTGTGCAGTCCAGGACTTACTCAGCCGCTGTGATCACATCACCCTGTCTGGGACCTGAATTGACGTAAGAAACCCTTCCTGCAAACGCATGGATGCACCTGCGTTTGTCCAGACACTCCTGAAAATGGTCAATTGACACCCACAAATGCCATCTTCCTGTCAATTTCCTTGCAATTGCCCGTGCAAACGGATCTGTCGCGCAAACCAATAGCTTAGCGGCAATCCGCTTTGTATCCATGCGACGCGCCTGCACATTGCGGTGCATACACATGCGCAGTTTGGACCTGATCACCCACTGTGCAAAAACGCACAGCAGCGATCAGGTCTGAATTACGCCTATGTCAGTTTATATTTGAACCTTGCACCACACCTCCGTATTGTAATTATTGGAGTACTGGTAATCTGTATTTACATTACTCTAGGTATTTAGGAGTATAGCACCATCTGTGTGAGCGATACTACACCTTTTAATATTAATTTTGTTTGGAAATTTTGCAGGAATTTATATTGTGGGGTTGCTGTCAATTGTGTTTGTAGTGTATCCGCTGTGCATTTATGTCCAATACAAGCACCAAAGATTTTTCATCAACACAGCAACTTGACAGCACAGATACAGAAATAATTTTATTCACGTACACTGATGCTGTGGTTGTGATAAGGACAGCCTGGTGAAGTCAATGATCATCATCTTAGGTAAAAAAAGTGAGAAATGGAATTGCAGTTGCATGGCTTAATACTTTCCCAATACTTTGAAGAGTAGCAGATCGGCAGAGGATTTAGGTGACATAATCAACCTACCCTGGGCAGATATAATAACAAATTTTGCTTGAAATGGTGCAATATTCTGAATACATGCTCAAAGATCTGATGTTGCTGATCATTGAGCAAGCATGTATTGATTTAGCTGAACAATGAAATCAGTGGCCTACAAGAATCTCTTCACTACAGGTCTGATCTCTTCACTATAGGTCCTTAAGTGTGATCTCTTATAAAAATTAGACAAGGAGATTGAGAGATGTAGATTACAAAGACAACATGATCTATCCCTGGTTGTCCAGTGTTGTACAATTTAAACAAGGTGGCAGAAAGATAGCAGCTCCCTTTATGGACATTGAAAGCCAGTCTTAGTTTTCTGTGAATGACTCTGATGCTCCAGGTACATACTTGGAGCTTATTTCCTGGCACAGTCAGATATAAACAGAAAGGCATAAAAAAACTGTTTTACCAGGGGTGGGAGAAATAGAAAAAAGTAGGACCAAAGAAACCTCAGGATGGGTAATATTTAATGTATCAGATCATGCATTCACCACTGCTGCTATCTTTTAAACAAGTGACTTTAATTTATCCCAACCCTCTTTCAGAAAGCTTTGACTGGCAAGTGGGCATTTATAAGCTGGGCAGGCAGCTGAGATTAAGCAGTCATTTTACACTTACAGATGTGACATTGTTCATCCTTCATATATTCGCCTACCTTATGTATACACATCATGGCAGCAATTATGTGCACACTGCCACCACTAGTCGTATTGTTAGTATACCCCATGCTTCCCTATTGAAGCGGATGCATACTCGGGGTGTGGATCATAGGGTCGACCACACTTAGGTCGACAGTGTCTATATCAACTACTATTGGTTGACAGTATGTAGTTCGACATGGTCTCTAGGTCGACGTGTACAAGCTCGACAGGACAAAAGGTCAACATAAGGTGTTTTTTTTTTAAAATGGTGTTGTTTTCTCCATAGAGTGAACAGGAACCCCAATTAGTGCACCACTTCTGCTACTGCTGCGCTCGGCACAGTTTACCGTTCCCAATTGTAGTCCAAGTGAATCGTAAAGAATGAAAAAGTTAAAAAAATTAAAAAAGTGAAAAACTCATGTCGACCTTCTGTCACGTTGACCTAGAACCTAGAGACCATATCGACCTAGAAACCATGTCACCCTACTTACTGTCGACCAATAGTGGTCGACCTAGACATTGTCACCCTAAGTGTGGTCAACCTAGAAACCGGATACCAGACATTTGTGGGCAAATTATTTGAGGCAAACAAGTTGCATTTACCATGACTCAAGTGCAGATCATGACAAAGTTGACCCAAACTTGTCACCTTTAAAAACCTAGCAAGTTCAACCCTCCCTCTTTCAACCCCTTCATACACACGTTCTTGAGAGTTCTCAAGAGTGCTATAGTACCTTTTATCAAATACATGCATGATTACAGCAATCTAGTAATTAGAGGTGCAGGCAAGGGAGGAGGTATTGCCCTTCTCAGGTATGAAGATAATGTGTCTGAAGTTAACAGATAACTCTCAAACTCTGAATGCTACCTGAGATTGGACAATAACCCCACTTGGAGCTATAAAAAATAGATATACAATGTTATTTCTTTGGGTGTTAAAAACAGCTACATAAGTACAGAGACTGCTGAGTTTCTGACACAGCCTCATCCAAATATAGTACAGCCTGCCTAAGGTGCAAATATCCTTGACACACCCTTCTGGTGGACCGTTATCACAGTTGGCTATCTTCCACTTACAGACCCCAGTGAAATACTTCAGCAGCTATATATTTTAAACCACAGAATTTCTAAGGAAATGCAATATGTTCAGTGGGATTATGGAGGAGTCTCTGTAGTTCATATTGGATGTCTCTAGCTGTATATGAATATCCTGCATAACTTGAGGTTGTAAGTATGTTGAGAATAGAATAGTAAGAATAATGAATATATGGGACCTATGGCAGCATATCTGATGCTGCTAATTGATATTTTAAACTAAAAATGCTTTCTGTTCGAAAAGGTTTTTTTTCTCCAGAAACAAGGCATGGCAATGGGGTCTAAAATGTCCCTATCGCATTACAAAATTTTTATGAAGGCCTTCAAACAGGTACAGTATACATCTGTTGGAACTGCACATTTTGTGATAATATACTATTTTATGTACTGTACAGATGTGTCCTTACAGCCTTGCCACAATGCATACACATCACAGCGTGCAACTTGTGGGAGATCTGGTCCATGCATATGTTGGCAAATGCTACAAATACGCCTTGCATTGTAAAACCGTTGGTGTGAGCATATGCAGCCTAGCAGGGCATAGCGTAGCTATGATGTGTGTGCCCATGCGTATGTATTGCAGCAATTATGTAAAAAGTCATTTACTATATGTATGTTACATTGTTCCAAATCTGGCAAGGTGGTGAAGAAAAATTATTGACATTCTCTTTCTAAATACCAGACCAAACACCATTCACTTCAGCCTCACATTTAGCCAATGACTCCTCAACTGTCTGGATATTTCTATATCTATGACAAGTTATTGTCCACAAGGATCTACACCAAATATTGTGACAAAAACACTTACTACAGTCCATGCAAAAAGTTACCATTCGGGGTCTCTAAAAAGAGGATTGCCTTACTCACAACTACTCAGTGTTATCTACATCACTTTTGGCCCTTTGGATGTGCCATCAGCAATATAGGCCATGGGACAATGTTTCATCGAGAGGCTTTTTGACAATAAAGAAACTGAGAAGGCCTTTGCGAAAATTGAGCAACTCAAAAGAGATTATCTTTTGAATAAAAAAGCTTCTTTTATCAACAAAAAAACTGATAAACCAAATCTGTGCAGCAATTTTACCATTGCCTTAGATTTCATCAGGAGAAAAGTACTGGAATATTGCCATTTCATTTCCTGTGATCCGGTCCTCTCTAAAGTGTTTGATGGTGCCCTGATAAAGCTCTAATTTGAAAGACCTATTAGCGGTCATGGACTACTCTTAAAAGACTCACAATCAGTAAATACCATTGGTTAACCAGTAAAGCTGGTGTTTTAAAATGCATGGGCTGCACTGTCAATTTATTCTGACAGGAAACTACTTTCATATTCTGTAAGGTAGCACAAAATACAGTGTCAAATATAGATTGGATTGCAATAGAAGGTTTGTGGTCTACATCTTAAAATGCACTTGTGGTCTACTCTTTGTGGGAAAGAGTAGCAAGATGTTGAAACAAGGATTAAGTCAGTACAGATCATTCATACAGAAAAGCTTGGGGGCACACATTTGGATTTACAAAGTTTGTCTGTGGAAAGACATTGTCACAAGAAGAAACATATGGTGGTGCAACTGAAATAATTAATAATTGATCATATCCCACTTCTAAGAAGTGGAAGTGATAAGAAGATTCTTGTAGAATGAGAGCTACGGGTAGCTTTTTGTGATCTTCACTATCAATCAGCCACCATGTAGTGCCTTACGACTATGTTATCTCCTGTCACTTTCACCTTGGGGCTTTGGTTTGTCTCATTACCTTGGACACTCTGCCAGGTTATAGTTTGTAATTATTTTGATTACCATAAGTTATCGCTGTGTAACTTACCGGTATGTGTTCTATTGTTTGGTTTGCTGGGCGCTATTGCATTGCAGTTGTCCCTTTTCCTTGGAAACACTGCCATGTCTTACAAGGTTATTATTTATTATTGGTTTTATTATATATCAGTTACCACTGTGTAACTTACAGTATGTGTTCTATTGTTTGATTTGCTTGGGGCTATTGCACTGCAGTTGTCCTTTTTCCATAGCGATATTGCTGTGTGTCTTACAATGTTAGTATGTTATTGTTTTGATTATGGGTACCGATGTGCTCTGTTGTTTGGTCTGCTGGGCTGGAGCTAGTGCACTACAGCTTTGAGACTTTGCTGTTTGTCTCAAGTTTCAGTTTATATATTTTCCTTTACATTTGTTTGCATTATTTGTAACTTTTATCTGATCCACTGTTATGCTTATTGAGGACCATTGTTTTACCCCTATACCATTTTACTATTTCTTGCGTGGAGCTTTATTTTGTGCTCCTTTCCATATATGACTTTGATGTTTGTCACATTGTATTAATTTACTTAGTTTATTATTTTATATATGTATATACTGTATAAAGTTGATGATAAGTAGATCTTACTTTTGGTTTGTTGTTTTACTAGTGTGTGTAGTATTCTTCACTTGTGGGTGGTTTTGATAGGGTCTACTTTAACCACCGCAGCGTGGAGTATAGCTTACAGTCACTTTGAGGGTTGATTGCTGCAGTGTGATCAGTTTCTTGATGATGTTTACATCTGCCAGCTCTCCTGGTGGTTCAGTGCTATGAATGACCATGAATAAGGTAAAGGAGATAGAGTACAGCAGGGAGGAGGGAGGAATGCATTTGTATGTTTTATGGGAATGCTTTTTATTTCAGCTACTACCAGTGAATGCTTCCACCCTGACATCGGGACTAGTTCTAATCTAATTTATGGCACTACATTAGGCAAGTTTCATTCTCATTTTGATATTTCTTCATTGCAATCATGACTAGTGGTTAATAACGCTGTGTAGCCTATGATCCCTTCTCTGCTGTTCTCACAGCACCTCCCACAGAGTTAAGAGGTATCCATTACTAACACCAAGAATACTGCTTTGTCCACTGTAAATCACATAGCATCAGGTAGAGGCATTGGAAGCCCTCTGGGCATTTCAGAATGCAATAATGAATATAAAAACAATGGTTATGTTAGAAACCAAGTAAATTGTCAAATAAGCTCCATAAATGCAAGAAGGAAAAAAAAACAAGAGTCAGCTATTTTCCAAAAGCCCCATATATTCTTGGAAATAAATATTTAATCAGGAGAAAGTCAATTTACATTTCTTTATAAAGCAGGCTGGAGATTAAATTGATTAAATATATTATGTATAACATGATCACATTAATTACCAGAGTAAAAAGATAGTCATGTCCTCCTAGCCTCCAGTCTTTGTGGTACAACCAGTAAAGATATCAACAGTAGTAATAAATCTAGTATATTGGCACAACATATATCATTGTTTCCTCACAATACTGGGGTTAGGGGGTTTGTATGTTCACCCTGTGTTTGCATGAATTTACTCTGGGTGCGCCGGTCTTCCAACAATACAAAATCATACTGTAGGCTAAATAGCGTCTGACAAAATGGCCCAATATGCTGTGTGCATGGTAAGGAATTTACTATGTAAGCCTTACAGGAGCAGGGACTATTATGATGAGCAGAAAAAGTCAAGCTCAATATGTGAACTGAGCGATCCTTTGTCAGTCCCCAGCTGAGTGACTAACTTGTCTACTGCTTACTGTTAGAGAAGGGCTATTGTTAATGACACAGGGTAACTGTATAAAAAAATCATCCAACTACTTAACCTCTACTCTCTAGTCATAGTATGGCATTCCCAAAGACAGCCCTACTTCTCATAGAGATGCAAGGCCAAATTGTATAGATCAAGCTGCATGGACGTGCATATTCAAAAGGGATAAGGAGTCTACAGATGATCAGACTTTCTTTTCTGAGTGATCGGATTTTAATAACAACCACTTGTTTTGTGTGGGGGCAAGTTGAGAGGTTGAAGGAGCATAATTGACTATCAAACTGTCCAAAAAAAAATTCAATTTCGTGGACACAAAAAAAATGATATAGTAATAAGTTACATTGAGTCCTTTTAACTTTTGTAGAAGATTATGTTTTTCAAATAGATTTTAATTTAATTCTGTCTGATTTATAATGTTATGCTAGGAACGAAAGGTTGTACTTCATCTTGTTATTATTCATACAAATTAACATGATTACATTCAGCATAACAATGAGTGGAATCTTTTATAATGGAATATTACAGTTCTAATAAAAAATATAAAATTTACATTCAGTATCAGTGAACATATGTGCTATTGTATTAATTATATAAAGGCACAGGTGCATTTTAGAATCTTGCCAGACCTACTTATTTTTGATGCTTTCAACGTATTTTATAGCACATTATTTCCCTGTGATTGTAGAAGCAAGAATAATTTTATGTACTCTTGTCAAAACATGTTCAGTATATCATTACTGAACAAAACACAGACAATGATGCTCTATTGGTTTCAGAAAAGACTACATAGAGCTTTTGTGTTCCTTTTTATTTTCATTTTTTGGTAATAGATTTTGTTAAAATTGTACATTAAAACTAAAAAAGATTCCCTAAATAAAAATACTACACAATACAAAGATTAAATTGGCTATTTTAATAAATGTTTTAAACATTATTCAATTAAGTGCATTTTTTTACATAAATACCTTATATAGGATTTGCTTTTTATAAATTGTTTAAGTGGATTAATTCTTTTTTTTACACCATCCATGTTTTATTTAACATTATTTATTTGTACAGTTTAGGACAGTCAGAATAACTGATCATAAAAAGAATACAAATCACATATAAAAGCCAAACAAAAACATCAAAAGTCCATCACTCTGACTTAAAGTGTTTACAACGTGTATTCTAGACCAGTGCAAGTACTTTAATGTGGAAGAAGGAAGACAAAGTCCTACCTTACCTCTGCTAATGGTTAATAATACGTATATCAAAGAAAGGATGCTCATCTACCAGTGCTCCACTCTATTTGACTGATCGCCCAATGTCAGCTACAGTCTGTTGATATTCACCTCGCTCTTTGTGGGATTGGCAAAATTTTATGTAATAGTAATGTCAAAATCAGTGCTACCAAAATAGTTATTTAGGGCTATTCCTTTCATTTTGATACATTAGCCCAGCAATATGACTCTGGGAGGTTCCAGAGCATTGCATGCAGGTTCCAGTGAACTCCTAGCTCCCATCAGAGCCGGCCCTAACCAATATGATGCCCTAGGCAAAATTTTGGCTGGTGCCCCTTAGCACCACCGCTGGTTCTGCCTCTGACCTTGCACCTCTTTCCCAGCTTCATCACCCCTCACTCATAGCAGTCCTTATTTTGGGTTTGTACCCCCTATATTTTAAATAGGAACTGTTTGCACATTTGGCGCACAGCCCAAAAAGGAGTGTGTTTTTGCTGGCAAGGGGCATGGCCACACAATAGTAACCCCAATTCCAATTATGCCACACAGTACTGCAACTTTATTCACATTTGATCATGCAATAATGTCCATAATTCATATTACATCCCACAGTAGTATCACTTTACCTTATAAACGTTACTCCGAACAATAGAGCCCCTTATTCACATTACATGACACTGAATTGTTCCTTATTCACATTACACCACACCCTATTGCTATTTATTCACATTAGACGACACAGTGGTGCCCTTTCTATATGCAACGCCATATAGTAGAGCACCTTATACACATAATGCCACGCATTAGTAATGTATTTATATACATAATTCCACACAGTAATGCCCCTTACACATATTCTGAACACTACTGTACAACCAACCCACTCACATGCACACAGCACTCACACTGCCACTAACACTGTGACCTCTGCCTCTGCTTGGATACAGATGTGTCCTTTATAAATCTTGCCTCAATGCTAACGTCTGGCACCTTTTTTATATGAAAATGCATCTTATTTGCATTGCTATGTGGCTAGGATCCATAAGCAGCTTTTGCTGATTAAAATGATATGCAGCATGCCTATATACTGTGTGAGACTGTGGCTGTATCTGCTTAAGAAATGCTACACACAGTATATAGGCATGCTGCATATCATTTTAATCAACAGAAGCTGCTGATACCCCTAGCCATATCAAATGCCCTAGGCAATTGCCTAGTTTGCCTACCTATGGCCGGCTCTGGCTCCCATAGTGTGGTTAAGTCATCTACATTGGTGTTACCAGCTAGCACAGCAGTGAGTGAGCCCCCTTCACACTTATAGTGATTTCACATAGCAGTCACGGTGATTGACCTTTGTACCTGATATTAATTGACTTTGTCCTGCTTAGCTTCACTTGCCTGTTTGACACTACCTAATACTGACTGAATCTGCCTTCTGATCTTACTCTGCATATCTTCATCTCCTATCTCTTGAATGATGTTTCTATCTAACTCCCACTAGGACTTAACCACTTGTCTGGCGTGGTCACATCAGATGCAACCACACCAGGCTGGACTTTCCCTAGCATGATTGCATTTGATGAGACCATTAGAAATGACTACTATGCAGATGCCTGCATGCAGCTGATCACTGCTGATCAGACAGCCCAGCGGCACACCCCACCCCAATATAGAAACAGTACCTTTGGCAGTATGGACTGCTTGAACATCATTACCAGTTATTTATATAGCACAAAACATATTCCACAGCGATTTAGAGAGATTATTTGGCCATTTACATCAGTTCCTGCCCCAGTGTAGTGTACAATCTGTATTTCCTATCACATGCTCGTTTTTTGGGAGCCAATTGAACTACCAGTATATTTTTGGATTATGGGAGGAAACCTAGTATAGAGTATCTGGAGGAATCCTACACAAACATGGGGAGAATATAAAAACTCCACACACTTAGGCACATGTTGGGAATCCAACCCATAACCTCAACATTCCTCATAACTGTCCCGATTTTGGCAGTACAGTCCCATTTTCCTCGGACTCTCCTGCTTTCGGACCTGAAAGTCGCAGTGTCCCACAGGGAGACCCTCTCACCCGTGGCAGAGCAGCGGTGAATAGACATTGTGTCTATACACACAGCATCTATTCACCTGGAGAGAGGGGCAGGGGGCATGCCAGCAGCTGAAAGAGTGCTCAGCATGCCCCAAACAGTGGCAAAAATGTGGGTATGGCTCACGGTCGCAGTACTTCCACAGTGCAATCAGATTAGAGGATATTGTTTGTGGCACCATGCACAGTATTGATTAATTACATTGGCTACTGTGTAAGAGAAGTTCAATTGTTACATCAGTCATCCCGTCGGCTGGGTACACACATTGTCTAGTGTGAACCCGGCTTAAGAAAGATAAAAGCATAAATAACCATGATCTGCATGGAATAAGCTAATATTTTTTTCAACCAAAATTGAATTAAATTCAACTAAAATAAAGAAAACTAAATGCATTTGATCTGTCAAATATAATAAGCAAGATAGATAGATAGATAGATAGATAGATAGATAGATAGATAGATAGATACCACTTGCGAGTGTGGTTGTGCTCTGTTAAACGCACAAGGCCAAACTGCCCAAGGTGGGCATCTGTCAGAGCGTGACCACACACCCAAGAGTGGTACATCTATCTTATAAAATGGTTCATCATGAAGATAACTCTCCTCCTAACCCTCTTGTCTATGCCCTTCTGTGTCACCCCGGTCTGTCAGCCCTTCACCTTTTAGACTGTGGGCTGGCAAGAGCAGGGCCATCTTTCCTCATGTGCATTTCCTTTTCTTACATACAGTACACTAACTTATACTCCATACTCATAACCCCTAACCCCTGGTTTTCCATACCTGTTCTATATTGTCTTGAACTGTAAGTGCTATTTTCTTGTTTGCTCATTTGATGTGTAATGGGTGCTGCGGATCCCTTGTGGAGCCATATAAATAAAGGATACTAATAATAATAATAATAATAATGATAATAATAATAATGTAGAGTGAAAAAGATACAGAATAAGAGGAAAAAAGTCAGTATGGCAGGGATATGCTGCTTTTTCAGTGGGTAGTCTCTCTGGAAGGTAAATTTACTAACAGTCATGTTTCTGCCAATTTCAGCCGATATCAATCTCGGCTGACATCGCCCGTTTGAGAGTGCAACTTTTTTGAAAAAAGCACGGTAATTTACTAAACTACCATGTTTTTTCAATTTGCACTCACCGATGTCAATGCCATTTATATTGTCAGCCAGTGTTTTACGGGAGAGATTAGTAAAACACTGCCAGATATAACACAATGAATACCGGCCGGATCAGTGTGATCTGTGTTAGGGGCGGGTGAGCCATGCAATTGCATGGGGTGTTATGTCCCACAGATACCCGTTAGGTTTGGAAGTATTTCCCTTTCCTCTCAGTAATATAATTATAATGCCCTGGTATTACAGTATTGTTCCTTCCTCTTAGTAATGACCAACCCTTATTGTAGATTCTGTCACTCCCTGTGTATGCCCATATTGGATCTTTGGCTCCCTCCCTCTGTGTCCCTGTATGCTCTGGCTTCCTCACATTGCTCCCTCCCTGGCCTTTCCTCATGTTTTACCTGCAAGGATGGTTATTTTTCCCGTACCTGAGTCTTCCCATCCCCAAGGGCACTGTGACGGGGAAACTGCTGAGCAGCTGGTAGACACCGGAGATCAGGCCAAGCAAACAGTGGGGTGTGTGTGCTGAATTTATAATATTGTCTTGGCATATACTGTATCTATTGTATATATACCACATTTTCCAGGTATTAATTCACAACTATTGTGTACCACATTGTTTTGCCCTTCCATCTGTCTCTGTATCCCCCAACTGTCCTGACCTGTATCTCTCTGCAACTGTCCCTGTAACCTCCCAACTGTCCATCTTGTGAACTCTATTCCTTGATGTCCTCCCTATCTCTCTGCTGGTGATGTCACTCCTGTCTTTCCTCACACTGCTGATGCTGCCTCTCCCTTTTCTTTCCTAAGTGTTAGAAATGTCTATCCCTACATCTCTTTAATTTTGTGATTATCTTATCTTTCTTTACTCCCACACTGGTCTCCTTGCAGACCCCATAGCCCCTGCCCTCCTCTCTCCCCCATAGTGTATATCTCTGGTACCATTTGCTACTTTCCTTCTGTCTCTTACATGGGAATTTGTATAGTGTTATATGTGCAGGAGGCAGGTGTATAGTGTTACATGTGCAGGGGGAGGTGGCAGGTGTATAGTATTACATTTATTTTTCTATTGTGGGTTTTTTTTCTATATGGTTCCGTTTGTTTTATTTATTTTTTTCTGTGGGGGCCAAAGTGTGTGTGTTTTTTTCCTGTGGTGGCCAATGGCTGGGGGTGCAGGGTGCATAATGGGGGTGTAAGGTAGTCTTTTCCTGCGAGACCATGCCTCTTGCAGTGAGGCCACCCCACTTTTTGCTGCAAATGTGCTACATTTGGGAAGGGGGGGGGGGGGTGATCACACTGGGAGCCATATTGTCTAGAAACTGCCGTGGGAACTGTGATGTGGTATCTCAGAATCAGGCCCTATGTCTTCTGGAACTGATACATAAAGGGTCCGAGGATGAGTTTGAAAAAAAATATGTACACTGAAAAAGGAGCATGTACAGAAAAAAAATGCCTTTTTAATCTCTGCATGCTGAGCTGAATGTATTCCATAATGTGCTCACCTCTGCATTGGCAGCAAATGCATCACCATCAACAGTGTCTTCTTGCATCTATCTTACTAAGTGCAAAATATACACCTCCTAACAAGTTTATTGTCATTTATGTCCAGCTCTACATTACCCACTTTTGCATGAACTCACTGAACATTCCCTACATGAGAAAGCCTCTCTCCACCACAGTTACACCTCTTTGATTATAAGGGCTGGCATTCCAAAATTGTGTATCACTAATACTTGCCAACACTCTGAAGTCCTCTGGGAGGGAACAGGCAAGTAAACAGGGAAGGGGATGGCTCGGGGGGATGATGCGGCACTGGGGGCAGTCCGGAGTGTGAGATATTAAGGAAGGTTGCAGGTAAACTTCATCATGACTACGCCTCCCCGCAGACAATGCCGAGATTACTGGAATTGTACAGCGGGGGAGTGGCTACGATGATGCAATTCAGCACAAATGATATCATCTTCTATCTGCACCGCTCGCTTCCATTGGTAATTGGGAGGCTGGCGGCAGGTGGCGACTGGCTCATGGCAACGTTCTCACTCTTCCAGATGGCTGGGAGCACCTCTTGAATTCGGGATCCTCCTGGCTATTTTGAAAGGCTAGGCAAGTATGGTACTGTTTGACTGTTTAGACAAATATGCTTGTGCTTACATTCTGAGCATGCACAGTGTGATTTCCTGCAAGATGCACCAAGCAAATGGACTTAGGGGTATATTTACTAAAGTGCGGATTTTCAGAAGTGGAGATGTTGCCCATAGCAACCAGATTCTACTTATCATTTGTCTAGCACCTTCTAGAAGATAACACCTAAAATCTGATTGGTTGCTATGGGCAACATCTCCACTTTTGAAAACCTGCAATTTAGTAAATATACCCCTAACACTATGTCTAACTCTGCATCACCCCAAAATAAGAATATGCCTTTTCCCTATTAAGTAAGCAACTTCCCAATCCACCCAGTATATAGCATTAGAAAGTGTTAGAAAGTGCAACATTTTGCACAAATTATACATGCCGTTATCTTAGCAAGCAGATCCATACAACAATAAAAAGGATAATACAATTGCTAAAGTTTACTGAAACAAAATTAGTTGATACTAATTTAAAAACAATACAGCAACCTGCTTTTAATGTTATTTCATAATATAATACAATACCTTTATAGGGGGGGGGGGGGGGGGGAGTTTCAGGTTCCACCTGTATTTATTGCTTTATGTATTTATGTTGAATTAAATTTTTATAAGATTAATTTCCACTGATGTTTTATGTAGCATTTATTGGACTTCCTAAAATATATTTTGTTGGAGATATAAAAAAAATTGAGAATGAGTCTTAATAAATCAAAAGTCAAACAACTAAAATCTGCTGAGATGTGAGCAATAAATTCATTCTCCTGTCATAATCAATACATTTCTAGTATAGCCTTCAAGAAATCCAACGGAATCACTGCTGGCTCATTGTGACAGCAAAGAAATACATCATTCTGAGTCACGGATCTGTCATATATTAACTCCGTACAGCTTCTGCCTTTCTTACAAACCTGTCACTCCAATTTTTCTATTTTAGATGAAAATATAAAAAAGATTGCTCTCTAAATATTTCTTCCAGCACTTTCATCAAGGTGACACTTTATATATCATTATCTTAAAAGATATTTATTATTTGAAGTATTTCCCTGTATTTTTTATAATTTAGAAGATTGGTATATTTTGTTGACATTCATTATGTTGACACTAATGAAATGTCAACATGATTAGGATGTCACCAAAAAGTCCCTGGTGGTCTAGTGGTGACTTACCTGGTATGGTGGGTAATCAGTTCCAGCAGTTCATCAAGGTCTGGTGGTATTGTTCTGATGACTTCCATTTCCAGTGGTAAGTATTGCTAATCCGTAGAGGCCCATTTATCATGGATCGCATACTGAATGCATTCTGGACAGCATCTTACCGCCCAGTATCAGCCTATCATCTGGATGTACAGTATCATTCAGTACAGGCAGTGACAGGGGCTCCGAAAGAAGCAATTCCCTGTGATGTGTTATGGTAACTGCCTGGGGGTCTGCGCATGTCAGCTCTGACCATGCTGCACAGAGGAAGTGAGATCTGTAGCCCACAGGATACAATGGGCTACCGCCATCTTGCTTTGCATTCTGGATATTGGTAAATCTGGCAGCATCACATCTGCCATAGAAACCTTTGGGGGATGAGGCTGCGGGCAGCAATGGAGGGATCACAACAGGTATTAGAGCTATCTACTGCAGTCCCTTCTTCTTACATTCAGGAGATACCTAATATTTGCTTCTAACCCCCCAAAATGGGTGTTTTCTGGGATATAGCCGCAAATTTACTTTGATAAATGGGCCTCTTACCCTGTTGTTTGGGTGCTGTCTATTTTTTAGCATTTTGGAAATGCTATGCATGTACACTGATGTTGTCATTGAATAAGCTGATTAATAACATGAGAAAACAACAGCATTATCCAGGTGGAAATAGCAGAGCAACTGAAATCTGTATGTGTAACCACCTAAAGAATGCCATAATGGTATATCCATGCACTGAACATGCACACAGTTGTACCATTTAAACATTAATTGCAGGACTATAAACCATCTAATTTTGTAAATGTATTAATATATTTTTATATAGTACTAAAACAAAAAAACAACAGAATCATCATGTTCAAATTGCTTTAGGAGGGAATTAAATTATCCACTGTAATTAACAGCAAGCTAATTGATCCCCCCGGGCTGTTCAATTAATCACTGAAGGCAGCCTGCAGGCTACACATAATGGGGATTTTTTTGGGGGTTTGAACAGACCGAAAAAGAAACCCCCAATAAACAGCCTGTTATTGGGTACCTGGTCCATGTTAATACATAGTTCCAGGAACTTATCCCAAATTCTATGTGTTAACGCCCGACAACAGGGTAATTTAGTGAGAAGAAAGGGTTCTAACTGATTAGCCCCAGGCATTAAAGCTGGGCATAACTATACAATTATCTGGAAGATCATTTGCCAGATCTGGCTGGTTGGAATGAAAATCTGGTAAAGGATGAGAGCAAATGACATTTTGCTTACAAAGACTGTATAAACAACAGTTTTTGTCTAAAAAGGAAACAAATACTTCCAGCGTGTTCACAAAGGGGCTTCTGCTGGTTTGTTACCATGCACTAAGAAGCTGACAAAACCTGAAGCAGATGCAGCGGTTTAGGCTTATGTTAACTTTATTGCCAGTTATCAAAAAGTAAAGCTAACAGGTGATGAAAATGCACGTACAAATCTTCCTGTAAAGATGTGCCTTGTAGAAAATCTCTTTGATCTTGTGAAAATTCTGGCTAGTTTCCTGCAATGTGATCCAAACCTAGTCTTTGCAGAATTGTTGAACAGCCTTACGGAGCTTGATGAGTTAACCAAAGCTTTCTTGAGGGACTGTTTCACAAACAACGACTATGCAGGAGCTGCACAACTTGAGATACCTATTAAAGTATTCTCTGACGTTACTGCCTGCTTAATGGATAAGTTATATAAAGAACATGGTTTTGATCTTATTGATATTCCCAATACAGCGATCAGTTCTGTGTGTTGGACTTTGGCATAAGAACTGAATGAATTTGGAAGATATTCCCGTAAAAGGAACAAGTGACGTATAAATATCCAATTCTTCATCATCCTGTGTTAATATATGTTTATGTCGCCTTTGATCTGCCCCTTATTTGTTTCCTTTTTATGAATGTTCCTTATCTGTTTGGGCAGATAATCAAGTGCGTTTGATTAGGCTGACTATATTGCACCCGAGTCCACAATATTTTTATTTTTCTTAAACAGTTTTTGTCTGTATTTCAGTGTTTGGAAGCAAAATGTCGATTGTCATTTGCTCTCATCCATTACCAGATTTTTCTTCCAAACAGCCATATCTGGCAGATAGTCCACCAGATAATTGTATAGTGTATGCCCAGCTTTAAACCCAAGACCTTTTTTAACACCCTGTAAATTAGTGGGTCTAACTGAATTCTCCCCTTCATGTTGTGTTTAGGTGGAAAATATATATATATATTTAAATAATGTATGTATTACTATAGATACATGTGTCTATTTCTGTCTTTGTATAGCTATATATGTATGTCTATACACATAAATATATAACTGCAATATGCAGCTATCTGTAACTCCATCTGTTTGCTAGTGTGAAGCAACCAAATGTAAGCTTATTAAATGTTTCATGTCAGAAGATTTGCATGCAAATACTTGTTCTTCTGTAAATGTGTGAATGTTGAAAATAAGCTAAAAATCATAGCAATGAGAAAAATATGTATGTGAATACTAAGCCTTCCTATAGGTCTAATCCTTAATTAATATTTTCTACTAGATAAACAAACTGATTGCTAAAAAATATTTTCAAACACTTTATTTTATTTTAATATTTTTGTTCATAAACACATATGGCCATAGTTTTTTATACACAAATAAAGAGATTTGTTTGCACAAATTACATTTATCAATACAAATGGGAGCTACCAATTTCATTGATTTTAAAAATTAGTTATATAATGAATAGGCTTCATAGAGTAATAGTTCTCTTAATGATCAAAATGTCAAAACAATTTGATATCTATATGGGAACCACTTTAAACATTGACTCCACCTATCTGTCCCATCCAGGTGACGATCCAGTAAGTCATCAGTAAATAAAATACATTTAGTACATCTGTGACAAGTTTTAGTGCTTACTCAGAGCCTAGCAACACCAACCAACATAGAAAAAATTATGTGAAACACATCTACTGAAAAACATCATTATATATTGGGGTTGGGGTGGTGGTGAGTGGAGATATTTACTAATAACATTGAAACTAGTACAATGGAGCTATTAAAAGAGGAAATGTGTAACATTTTGATCCGTAAACAAGTAACCCAAAAGAGATCAAAATCAGCAGCATCAGCACTTGCAAAACATTTTTCCTGCTTCCTCTGACCTGTATTGGTGGGGATGTGGTAGGGAAGGAACCTTGATCCACATATTTTGGTTCTTTCCAAATTAACTCCTGTTTGGGCAGCAGTTCAACTCATATTTCAATTTGCTGATGTTACCATGCGGCCATCTCCAACGTGCTCCCTCCTATTCAATCCTATTGGCCCCCACAAGAAAAAAAACACATTGGCCCTCACAGGAAAAAATAAACACATTGGCCCCTGACAGAAAAAAAACACACATTAGCCCCACAGGAAAAAATAAGACACATTGGCCCCCACTGGGAAAAAATATCACTGCAGCTACAGCAGGAAAAAATAAAACACATTGACCCCTGAGAGGAAATAAAATGAAACATACATAATTAACCCAGTCCCCTACAGAAGAATGACCTGTCTGCAGTACCTGCTGACATGCTGAGAGCAATATATATTCTGCAGATTAGCTCCCGACACAAAAGCCATTGGGAGCTGTAATTTATTGTGATCACTGCAGTGCTTTAACTGGAAACAGTATCAGTGTATGTAACCTGGGTTGGGGGGTATGGTGTCCAGCGGGCCAGGGGTTAGGATGGGGAGTGCATGTCTCTGGGGCCTGGGGTTAGTTTAGGTCTATGTGGCTGGAGGGTGAGGTGGAGTAGTGGTAGTAGGGTGGGTAGTATATGTCCCTGTACAGGTGAGTAATATAAAATGGAATAGAGATGGAATTTGGTAGCGTGTACACATCACCTTAACTAATCATATAAAACTGACCTTTTTAATGAACAGAAATTGCGTCTTGTGATTTCATGCACAACTGTATCAACTCTGCATTAACCTCTTAGACACTAGAATTAATCTTGCACATACAGCATACCTCCCAAAATGTGAATTTCTGAAATAGGGATCTGCGCGCCGGAGGCGCAACCACGGGTGGAAAGGGGGAAAGGCCTCATCAGAAGGGGGGAGCTTGCCACAACCCCCGTTTCTGTTTTTGGGGGCATGCCCAGCGCTCCCTGAGCAGCTGGGAGCATCGGTGATCACAGGATCTCCCAACTGCCCATTTCCGCCCGCGGGACACTGCGACCCGCGGTGGGGACAGCGGGACAGTGTCCGAATAGCGGTCCTATCCCGCTGGAATCGGGACAGTTGGGAGGAATGCATTCAATACTTTTCTACATTAACTTTCAGCATGTATTAACTTGAATAAAATTAATAAAGTACATAGGCCAACTAGAGAACGAAACCTTGTATAACATATGTGCGCTCAAATTCCTAAATACTGTATTTTATAACATATTGAGGGGCTCTAATCTGTAGTAGCTTTATAGAACTCTAGCAATGAGTCATTGTGTTTAAATGAACAGTAAGATCCAGTCAGCAGTACCCAACCTGCGGTTACCTTAACCTGTCATTATATTTCATATCTATGAATTATGACAATTTCTTTGTTCACGCCCAAACTCCACAGCGTATTAAATTATTTTTATATTTTTGGAATGGACTTTGATATTTTCTTGGTGCCAAGGAACCTTTAAGAGTGCTGAACAATATATTTAACTTTGAAAAAGAATCTTTGCAGTCTGAAGCTTTATAATTACATTGCAGCAGAAGTGTAAAATCTGTCACCCGCTGACATCTGTTTACATATGACACAAGGACAACAGAGCATTAGTAATTTCAACTTTATTTCAAGGAAATGAAATTATCTCTGTTATGAATTGTTTTTAAATGGATAGTGATAAGAAACAAGCCATGACATGATGCTTGAAGGAAAATTAAGGCTTTAGTATTCTTAGAGCAATCTGTAGTGCTGTTTGCATCATAATCTTCAGGTAACAATAAATAATTAATTGAAAGCACACACAGCCTAATATTAATTCTACTGCCATAATTGTTTTACAGCTCTGTTTGTTTATTTATTTAGGTTGTAATTAAATAATTTTTATGTCTCTTGCAAAGCATCTAACAGAAAAGGTTTTCCATTATATGGACAGAGGGTAATCAGTTATTGAGTCTCACCTAAGGGAGTCATATCCACCTGCTACTCATGATACTTTTAAAATGTTATGGGACTTTAAATTATGAGAGGCATTTAGATGTATTTACAAATGACAACAGCAGATATAACATGTGCAGAGAGATTTAGATTTGGGAGGGGTGTGTTCAAACTGAAATCTAAATTCCAGTGTAAAATTAAAGCTGCCTAACATCTGTGGGCTACATGCAACAGCAGCCAATATTTACCCAGTATGGAAAAAATATAAATGCATTTGCTCCCCTAGAATGGCAACATGGGGGGGTCATTCCGATTTGATCTCAGCCAGCAACTTTTTGCTGCTGCTGCGATCAATAGTCCACGCCTATGGGGGAGTGTATTTTAGCTTAGCAGGGCTGCGATCGCTTGTGCAGCCCTGCTAAGCTAAAAAAATTCAAGCAAAACTAGACTAGGCCTGGACATACTTACCCTGTGCGATGGATCCAGCGATGATGGGCCTGGCTTTGATGTCACTCTGCCCTCCGTTCTGCTGGACACGCCTGCGTTATACTCACCACTCCCCGAAAACGGCTCCAAACGGTTCGGATCCACTCAGCCACGCCTCTGTCCTGTCAATCTTCTTTGCAGTCCATCCTGCGACCACTTTGTTCTTTAGACGCGACGTAACCCGGCGACCTCTGTCGCCAGGCAACGCCGCACACAGCGCATTCCGCACCCTTTCGCACCGCAGCGAATGACCGCCATGGTCTGTTCCAGACACAAAGTTACTTGCTTTTTTTGCTTTACTTACAAATATGAATCAGACCCAGTGATTGACAGTCTGATTCTGTTGTGGGGCGGGAAGGGGGTGGCGACAGCCTCCGTTTCTCTGAACGGAGTTGGAGATGTGCCATCACTGTTGTGTGGGGGAGAAAAGAGGTTGGAGATTTCCTGGCCTATTGTGTGTAGGACTTGGGGCGGCCGACATACGTGAAACCATGGGTCATGCAGCCGGCCGACAGTGACGGAGAAGATGCGATACTACATACTTGGACACACTTCAGATCAGTAATGATGCAGGAGGCATGACGCCTAGTACTGCATTACCATAGCATACCACTGCATAACCATACAATAGTGCTATCGCTGCTGCTTTTATGTAAGCAGCAGCGATAGCAACTCCAAACACATCTGAATCAGGCTTGTTATGCAGCTCAGTTGCAGAGCTTACCTTGTGAAACTTCACTCTGTGCGTGGTGTGGAACAGAGCACATGTAATTACAGACAATGGATAGTTGTGCAGATTTTGTTCACATCTACTCTTAAGACCAATGAGGCATAATTGAGTTGCCAAAATGCATTCCCACATAGGCAATGCTCTTTGTGGGCATGTGTATTTTTTTTGCAACTACTCTAGTACAGAATAGTTACAAGCATGGACTGACAATTCTGCATACAGGCAAATATGCACATTTTGTACTTTCTTGGGTGTTTAAAGTTCCAAATCTGCATTAATTAATATATTTTGAAATTATAATTATTATTTATTACCAGTTATTTATATAGCGCACACATACGCAGTGATAAAAGGGGAGAAGTGAGCCAGTGGAGAAGTTGCCCATGGCAACCAATCAGCTGCTCTGTATAATTTTATAGTATGCAAATTATAAATGTTACTTCAATGCTGATTTGTTGCCATGGGCAACTTCTCCACTGGCTCACTTCTCCCATTTTATCACTGCTTCATATATTTACCTATATATTCCCTACCACATGTATACACACATTCACGCTAGGGTTAATTTTGTTGGGAGCCAATTAAACTACCAGTATATTTTTTGGATTGTGGGAGGAAACCGGAGTACCCGGAAAATACCCTTAACAAGCATAGGGAGAATATTCAAACTCCTCAAAGTTAGGGCCATGGTGGAAATTAAACCCATGACATCAGTGCTGTGAGGCAGTAATGCTAACCATTACACCATCCATGCTGCCCATATAGCAACATGTATTACATTTTAGGGTGCAGTGTACGAGATCAATATTCATAAAGCCAACATCACCATGTCATCAGCAAAAGGTTGACATGGTCTGAATGTCAATATTGTGAATTTCAACAGGGTATCAATGTTGATAGATGTCATTTTGCCGTTTACTACAGTATGTTAACACCGACGTAACGTCAACCTGTTCAACAAGTCACCAGTTTTCCAAGTCATCATTGTGTAGACAATACTATATAACCAAAACTGCAGCCTAATCCTCCTAATACTGAAATGTTCATAATGTGGACATGCGTATTGTTGATATTATGAACACGTTGTCATTAAGAAGAAAGTTGGCAACATTTAGTTAGATTCAACATTACAGTGTTGACATCCTAAATGTCAACAATATGATTGTATACCACATTTTAGACTAGACTTATTGAGGACTGAGGGGTCTATTTACTAAGCCTTGGATGGAGATAAAGTAGCTGGAGATAAAGTAGCAGCCAATTGGCTGCTAACTGTCATTTTTCAAACACAGCCGGTGACATGGCAGCTAGGAGCCGATTGGCTGGTACTTTATCTCCAGCGACTTTATCTCCATCGAAGACTTAGTAAATAGACCCCTTAGTGCACTGAGACTATAGCAGGATAGTTTTTTTTTCTCTTTATATAAATCAAAAAGATGTTATCAGGAATTCACATTTCTCCTTCACCAAACTAGGTCAGTATGGATGGTGTAATTGTTACCATTACTGCCCCACACCACTGACGTCATGTGTTCAAACCCCACATTAGCTCCATATTCTCATAATGCTTGTATGGGTTTCTTCCCAAAATCCAACAATATAATGGCAGGTTAATTGACTCCCTGCAAAAAATTAACACTAGTGTATAAGTGTGTGTGTGTGTGTGTGTGTGTGTGTGTGTGTGTGTGTGTATATATATATATATATATGTATATATGTATATACATAGGAAAGCAGGCGGCACTCAGGAGACTTTTCAATGCTTCTTCTAATGTCAAAGTGTCATCCAAAAAAAAAAAAATATATATATATATATATATAGAGGAACGGCGTGCGGCACTCACTGAGTGCCGCACGCCGTTCCTCTACGTCTTATCCTACATGTGAGGGCACCGGCCGCAGTTATTTCTGTCATTTGGAGTGCCAGACTCCCTTTCGTATATATATATATATATATATATATCAGACTAGATGGGCTAAGTGGTTCTTATCTGCCATCATGTTTCTATGTAAAGTTCTCAGGTTCTAATACATGAGACTCAAGGTCAATGTGTGACTAAATGTTACAGAAAAAGTCAGCAACAGATTGCACCTGGGGTGTGTGGTCAGCAAGAATTCAATATACAGATTTGTCCTCAAACACTATTGCTGCAGTCATGCGAAGCAACCCTTCTCAGCATGCCATGTTTTGCGCTACTTGGCTTGTGCCAACCACCTTTCAAACCTGAATTACAAAGCAATGTAACAAAACCACATCACAAAAATTTACTGATTAAATTGATATACGACACTTGTATATCTGTGTGCGACTGAGTCTGAACCTGTATACAAAGTGCTATGGTGTAGCAGTAGCCAAGTTCTGTTGTGCTTCATATACACAAAGATACGTGATAAGATAAGTGTTGCATATCAAATTAATCAGTGTAGTCTGATGGAGTGGTTTAGTTGCTCACATAGCTTTGCTGCACCGCTCTGTAAAGCTATATAATTATTTGTATAAAAATGAAACCATAGGTATAAAGTAGAGCAATTATTCCTAATAAATCACTGTTAATGGGGCACCTGGATTATATTACATATGAAGCTTGAATTCCAGAGTGGAGTGATTCATTCCAAATCAATAGTATTACCAAGCAAGGAAAAGTTCCTTCCTAAATGGAATGAAGTAGCACGGTGGAAATATTCAAATTATTAGTCGGCTTTTTATTACAGTCTTTTGCCTTTCTATGAGTAGGGGACCATTAATGGTAAATGCTGCTAGTAAGTGTTCAGAAAGGGACAAAGCCAGTGAAAGCATAACTAAATCTATTGGGAAGAATATGTTCTGATGGTTGGGACGAGGTTTCTGAGGATTTAAATTGTTGCATCAGTGCATTTTCTTTTGAATTTCGAGAACGTGGTTGGTATGTAAGATAAAACTGAAAGTTGGCAAATAAAGAGGCGACCATGCCTGCCAAGAATTAGATCTTTTACCAGCCTTAAGGTGTTTTAGGTTATTATGGTCCCTGAAGACAATAAAGGGAACTAAAGATTCTTCAAAAAACGTTTCACCCTTCTTTAAAAGGGTCTTTATAGTAAGTAGTTCTTTATCCCTGACTCCACAATTGTGTTCAGCTGCTTAACATTTTCGGGTATAATAAACAAAAGTATGGAGAAGTACTATTTCTCCTTGACTTTAGGATAGAATGGTTAATATGCCTTAAAGCATTTAACTCCACAACAAAAGGTAAATTATGGTAAATATGTGTCAGAATGAGCTAAGACGGAGCTTCATTAAAAGTTAGTATGGCAATGCAATGTAAGTAAGAGTCTTGTAGGTCAATGCATTAAAGACAGCTGTGATTTTAGAAATTCTCTGGCCAGTAATATGTGACCAACTTACCATTCCAGTCATAAATATCCTTGGTTTTATTCCTTCCCTGTCCCCATCTTTATGCCTTATGGAGGAATGATTGTAGCCAAAAGTATTTTTCCAGATTGACAAAGAGATTGTTTTGCTTGAGATAATATAAAACACTTTGGAAATTATGCTGGTATTCCAAGAGAGACTTTTTTTAATAGACTTGAATTTTATCCAACTATGGGGTATATTCAATTAGGGTCGAAAGCTGCCGTCTGTCGCAAAGACGGCAGTTTTTGACTTTTTAAGGTCTAATCATGATTCGACCTATTCAATCCCAGCTGTTTTTATTCGACAAGTCTGGGAATTCGACTTGTCGAATAGTACGTGAATCCGCGGTATAGCTGCCGATTCACGTACTTTTGAAGGAAATGGGGCCAAATTCGACAGGATTTGACCCCGTTTCTGACCATCTCAGTCCGACATAAAAAAATGTCAGGCTGAGATGAGGGACTGTGGAGGAGAGGGGGGAGAGTCGCGAGGAGACTTTTTTAAAAGTGAACTGAGATGACATTGAATAGCCCAAGTCGGATCCATTCCGACAAATGAATGTCAGAATGGATCCGACTTCAATTGAATATACCCCTATATTACCACTAACTATCCCTTTATTTGAATTTATATATACTTATAATAAAGTTGTAATGGTTGTGTCTGTACATAGATTTTTTTCATTTGTGAAATGATATGTGATGTGTTTTAATACACTTGGATTGATCTAAGACTTCGAGTGCCCCTGTTTCTTTCCTGTGGTTGTTCCAATTAATCCAGAGGGCACCGTAGCAGAGCTACACAGCATGGGAGAGTGCTGGTCAGTTCTATCTACTCTCTCTCTCTCTCTCTCTCTCTCTCTCTATATATATATATATATATATATATATATGTTAAGGCAACATGGTTACATTATTAAAATAGGTTCAGTGCCTTCCTATATTTTGCATTACTTTCACATGAAGCAAGCCTCTGTGGATCGGTGCGAAATAGTGAATCCTAGACAAATTCAGTTAATAAATTCTTAGTTATGCAACTGGGATTCTGTAAAAAAATATGCTATATGTCTGTTGCTCTCAGAAGAGCTTTGATCAGCACTGTTGCTAGGTAAAAAAAATTAACAAGCCTGTGAGGATGCTTGTGAACCTTATAATTCTGGCCAACTGTGACAGCTTGGCCAGTTCAAATTGAAATATTTTGGTCATAATAAAGATAAAATGTAAACCTATATAGCAATTAGCATAAAGGAATTTACATACCAGAAAAATTGCTGGTATCACTGTTTAATAAGAAGGTATTTGTGCAAAATCTCGAGCCAATTAAACCATTTTTTTAACAATTTAAGTAAAAAAATACATGTAAATACTTAAATTCAACTACGCAGTTTCAGAAGTATGATTTTCAATTGCTAACGTAACAAAAAGAAAACAGTGTAATAAAGCTATAGGTACTGTACATTATCATTTCATATGTTACAGTGGCATTTAACATATTTACAATACAAGTGCTAGGAGTGTGTGGGTTTTTATACTGAGACGATAAATAATACTCACTTTTACTCTCCTTGTATTGCCAGAAATTGAGTCACTGCCCGCACATTTATCCTTCTGTCTGATCACAGCTGTTGTCTTGATAAGCCAATAGATACATTGGCAAAAGATAAACTATTCATAAGTACTTTTAGGAATTTGAACACTTAAGAGAAATGAGGAAAGTACTTCGAAAATCTGGAAGCTTATTTTCCACTATAATGAACTTGTTTGTAACTCACAGTCACTTTTACTGATCAAGCTTGGGTCACAAGGTACCAACATACAAATATTATTGGAAAAACAAAATCATATCTGTTTTTAAGCAAAGCATGAAAACAATTAATCAAACCTTTTGTTCCCTTCATTTGAACCTTGGTAAAGGAAATGTCTGCAGGCTATATTCTCATAGGCAAGCACGGTGAGTGTAGTATGTGCGCTTGCACAGGGGTGGATTCAGAAGAAAATGATAGGGGAGCACCATGATAGGGGAAGGGAAGGGGGAGGGGGGTTTGCTGCGCAAGGTACATGCACTCCCAGAAAAGGAGCATGGTCCCACTACAAGGGGGTTGTACAGTGTGTGGATCACAAATGCAACATATTAAACTTTAGCATAAAAACAGAGAATTACATTTTTACAGATAATTTTAGTAGTAGGCAGTGGGTGATGGAACGAGAGAGAGATGGTGATAGGGAGAGAGAGAGAGAGGGTGTCAAGCAGTGGGTAAAGGAGAAGCAGTGGGTGACAGAGAGGGGGTAACAGGGAGAGGCAGAGGGTGACAGGGAGAAGTGGGTAACAGGGAGAGGGAGAAGGTGATGGTGAAAGGGTGACAGGGAGAGGGTGATAAGCAGTTGGTGACAGGGAGAAGCAGTGGGTGGCAGGGAGATGTGAAACGACTCAACTGGCAGCCCATCGACTGTGGAATTAGCATAATGATGCAGTCACGCTGTGCAATAAGATGCAGTTACCACTGCAAAAGCGTACACCTCTGAACCAGGCCCCAAGTAAGAATGTACAGGGCCTGAGGACCTCCCTAAAAGGTCTTAGCACAAATATGTTTTTGTGCAGGGTAAATAGTGGCTGCTTTATTTTTACACTGCAATTTAGATTTCAGTCTGAATACACACCACCCAAATCTAACTCTATCTGCACTTGTTATATCTTCCCCCCCCTCCCGCAGTGCACATGGTTGTGCCCAACTGCTAACAAATTTGCTGCTGCGATCAACTCTGAATTAAGCCCTGAGACCCAACTAGTGAAAAGATAAACAATCAATATTGTAGAGACTCTTTATTAATGATGCTATCACTACATTTCTAAATAACAAATGTCACCAGCAACTGCAAAAGGCAAATGTTCTCAAATTTCGACCTCAACTCCTCTATTTCACTACACTCTGACTCCAGCGCCTTCATAAATGGCAAAAGTATAGGAAAATATATTAAAGTAGGTTAATTAGGAGTAACAAAATTATTGTAGTAAAATTGTAGCACAAGTCATATTTATCGTCTTCACATTAATCAGGCTACTTAGATTGATTGAACATAAAATATATTTTATGAAAAACTAGTTTTATTTTCCTCTTGTTTTCAACAGAACTTTATTGTTCTCTAAATTTCAAATCTACCCTGCTGTGCTAGTTATGGCTTTCTCCTGTCCTGCTGCTCAACACAATAGATGATTTCACTGTGATATATTCTCACCAATAACTAATGCAAATTGCTAATCCTCAGCCCTGTTGTACCAACATATTTAGTCCTTAACTATAACCTATCCCCTGTACCTGTACCACTACCAATATTATTAATATCATATTATTTCACACTTGCCAACTCTCCCTGATTGTCAGGGAGGTTCCCTGAAATACTGTATCAGCAATCTCCCTGACTTCCTTAAGAGTTTAGCAATCTCCCTGATTGCACCTTACCCCATTATGTAGCTGTTATAATCTTGGGTAAAAAAAGAAATCAAATCAGAGATATGGGATCATCAGAGTTAATTCCCTGTTGCAATGACCATTCTGAGACCTGCAAATATTAATTTTGACAGCTGGAGGTGTCATTGCCCATACACCCCAGCACCTGGCTGTGGCAGGTGCCGGCTCCGGGCTGCATATGAAATCTTGCGTGAGTAGCAAGATCTCATGCATACAGACCAGAGCCAGCAAGGGAAAGACACAGTGCATGAACACTAGGTTGATGCACAGTGAGGCACAGGTAGCGATAGATGGAGGGGGGAGTTTGCCCTCCCCCGCTTTGGCATCCGAGATGTTAATACATCTTGGAGCTGATGGTTCCTTCTCTACCTCGGTAAAGAGGTGAAGCAGGAAGCGCTATCCCTGCATTATATGCGCGGGTATAATACATTCCCCCAAGTATCCCCATGGCTATCTGCATTTTTAAAAACGGTTTCTCATGGTTATATGTGGAACCTCTTGTAAAACACAATACATGAGCAAGCCCTGAAAAGTAGCAGCGTCATTTCATCAACCAGTAGATCTTACTAACTGCTTTGGGGCTCATTTATATTTGGCTATAAGTACAGTATTTTATGACATGCCTCTCTGATGTAGCAGTATATGTCCACGGTTTTAGGTGTTACTTTCACAGTCTCCCTGAAATGCTTTTTCAAAAGTAGACAAGTATGTATTATGTGCTACTCACATTCAAATATCAGTCCTTCTGCCTGGAAACTTCAACTTTACTTCAACAAGCAGCTGGCCATTCCACAAAAATGAGTAAAAATGTCCCATACTGCATGGGATACTGTAAAAAAAAAATCTGTAGCTTTGTATATCTTTTCAGTTTTGAACATAGGTTAAGAAGTTAAATTATAGCTATTTATCAAAGATTTTAATTAAAAAAAAACACATGGTTTTATAATTTGGCGTTTAGGGGAATTATTACGTTGAAGTTTCCTTTACAAAATGGTGGTGGACTTGGTTTGGCCTGTCCCATACATAACAACTAAATTTTGTGATATTGCGTTAGGTATAACAGAGAAATTGTTTCTTCTTCCTAAAAGATTTGCCTAGTAAGGCACTTTGATATTACATCCATCTGGCACTATACTGGAAACTACTGAGGAGGAAAGGGATCTAGGAGTCACAAAGGTGGTCATTCCGAGTTGTTTGCTCTGTAATTTTCTTCGCATCGCAGCGATTTTCTGCTTATTGCGCATGCGCAATGTTTGCACTGTGACTGCGCCAAGTAAATTTGATATGCAGTTAGGAATTTTACTCACGGATTACGAGGTTTTTTCTTCGTTCTGGTGATCGTAATGTGATTGACAGGAAGTGGGTGTTTCTGGGCGGAAACTGGCCGTTTTATGGGAGTGTGTGAAAAAACGCTACCGTTTCTGGGAAAAACGCGTGAGTGGCTGGAGAAACGGAGGAGTGTCTGGGCGAACGCTGGGTGTGTTTGTGACGTCAAACCAGGAACGACAAGCACTGAACTGATCGCACTGGAAGAGTAAGTCTAGAGCTACTCAGAAACTGCAAAGAAATTTCTGTTCGCAATTTTGAGAACCTTTCGTTCGCAATTTTGATAAGCTAAGATTCACTCCCAGTAGGCGGCGGCTTAGCGTGTACAATGCTGCTAAAAGCAGCTTGCGAGCGAACAACTCGGAATGAGGGCCAATGTCAGGTGACTTAAAGACAGGTAAGCAATGTAACAAAGCAATGAGGAAGGCTAGTCAGAAGCTTGGTTGCATTGGGAGAGGAATCACCAGCAAATAGAAAGAAATTATAATGCCATTGTATAGGTCATGTGTACGGCCTCATCTAGAATACTGTGTTCAATTCTGGAGGCTATATCTTCAAAAGGATATTAATACACTAGAGACTGTACAAAGAAGTGCAACTAAAATGGTGCATGGCCTACATCACAAAACATACCCAGAAATACTAAAATATCTCAATATGTATAGTTTGGAGCAGAGAAGGGAAAGGGGGGGGGGGGGGGCATGAAAGAAACTTTAAAATATATCAAGGGTTTTAACAAAGTCCAGGAGGGAAACATTCTCCAAATGAAGAGAAGCAATAGGACACGAGGACATGCACTGAGACTGGAGGGGGGAGGTTCAGGGGAAATTTGAGGAAAAATTACTTCACAGAAAGGGTAGTGGGCAAGTGGAATAGCCTCCCATCAGAGGTGGTAGAGGCTAATACAGTAGAGAAATGTAAACATGCATGGGATAGACATAACGATATCCTTACAAAGAAATAAGGATCAAATAAGTTTTGAGATAAAAATATGGTTAAAAAAAGGGCGGACTAGATGGGCCAAGTGGTTCTGATCTGCCGTCAAATTCTAAATGTTTCTATATGTTCTAAACACATTTAGTGATCTCTGTGTATTTTTTTTTCTGAAACAAACAAACAAACGCAATCAAATGGCCCCAGCTTTTTACCAGTGCACGGCAACAGCACATTGGACATGGCAAAAATATACTGCAGGCATGGTTTATTTGATTATTCCCTATATTCTGTCTCATTAGCCTTGCATAACTGTCTAATAGCCCTGTTCTTTGCCCCCTGCATAACTCTCTGATAGCCCCTCCATGGCTGTCATATACATCTCTCCCTACATACAGTATCTCCCTGACTGCACCTTTATAGCTGTTTTATCGGGTTCGGTATGTTATCCCTGTCGCCGGGATGCCGTCGGTCACATGACTGACACCAGCAACCCGACATTAAAGATCCCGATGATGGAGGGGTTAAGTATTTTTCCCCCACACTCCTCTACCCTAGCCTTAACCCCCTGGGAGTGTCGGCTAGGGCAAACCCTCCAGGGGTTGGCAGCTAGGGCTGATCCTCAAGGAGTGGTGACTAGGGCTAACCCCCCCAGTGCCTAACCCTAACTGCCCCTCGTGCCTAACCCTAACAGTGTCCCCGATACTTACCCTTGGGAAGTTGGCTGTCGGTCCTGCGGGGCCGGTATCCTAAGTGGTATCGGTATTCCAGCATCGGTCACATGACTGCTGGCATCCCGTTTATCACGATGTTGAGTGCATCCCATTTTATCTAGTCCTCCCTTCATATATCCGTAATTACCCCCCTCCATAGCAGTCTCTCATACCATATACAAGAAATAAAGAAAAAATACCTTGGCACTAATAAAACCATATATAATTCGCACCACTCTATATAAATATCACTATAAATATAAAAAAGTCAAGTGTATAATTGGAGCAGCTAGTTCTAATACGAATAAGTGAATAAATCCACCCCAAAAAATATATATAGTATAGAAATGTGCTTATATAAATATATAACAATGGCAAGGTAGTGAGAGATCAAATGTATATATAATATCAATTTAATAACAATATAAGAAAAACAGCTTATATAAAACAGCATTTCATTAAAATGTAACCATATCAACCAACCAGATTCTAGGTATTATCTTCTAGAAGGTTCTAGATAAATGTGAAAATCTGATTGGTTGCTATGGGCAATATATTCACTTCTAAAAAAAACCACTTTAGTAAATATACCCCTAAATGTCAACATGGTTTTGCAGAGGCACGGGGGACTACCTGAAAAATCAAGTGTCTCCTGAAGCTTTCGGAAGAGTAGGCAAGTATGTGTCACCTGATTGTGATATATGCATGTGTTCGCAATTGCGTGAAAACACAGTTACTACACTTCATCCATGTTGAAATGTCACTCCCCTCCACGACAATGCCATTAGTGTAAGTGCCATAATTATGCAAACTTGGCACTTATGCATTTAACTGTTTTTCTGGGATGACAGGCCAAGCTCTGCCCGCTGTATGTTAAATATGTAAGGTTTACAGGGATAGGCTGACTCTATTCCAAAGGGCCCTAGGTGTCCTTGCTTAGCTTCTCGCTCTCCTTTGGGCTCCTCCTTTGAGATTAAAAGGTAAAGATTTTTGCATAACACTTAAGGTCACTGTCGGTACCCTTTACGCAGCAGATAAGCAGTTGCTGATTATCAAGCTTTCCTTTAATGCATTTAAGAATCAAAATATCTGTCTCTCCTTTCCTCCTATTGCTCTCTGAGAGGTTCAGCAATGTTTAGTTCAAGTGACAGGTTTAACTTCTGATAATTGAGATACTATTCTCTCCTGACTGGAAATAGGTTGGTTAAGTACTGTACTTATATTTGAAATCTATATATAAAAAAGCAAATACCACTGACATCACAAAATCTCCTCAACCAAAAATCTGGACTTCCTTGCCAGTGGCAGTTGCAGAGCAGTCCATTATTCAAATAGGGGAGCCACACCCAGCGATGTTTGACAGTGTTTAGGGGTGGCAGTTGATGTGGCTCCCCTATTTGAGTAATGGACTGCTCTGCAACAGCCATTGGCAAAGAAGTCCAGGAACAGAGCATTGTGTCCTCCCCACTCCACAACTTGGTATTGCTGGCACCATGCATTCTTTATAGCCCTGGCTGGGTGGGCTGTGTTAACTCTCCTCTGTTAGGGGGGAATTCCAAATAATCATCTCACCCCTTTTAACCCCTTTGTGGGTGGAATTTTGAAAAATCCCTACTTAGTGGGCGCCTACGTCACAAAAGGAAGTCACTGTCCAATTGTCAAGTTACTAGTCCTTAGGGTTCAGGAGATTTTGTGATTTGTCAGTGGTATTTGCCTTTTATATATATAGATATTAGAGCTATTACATTTCCAAAAGTGACCACTAATAATATGGATTTTCAAACATATGGAAGCATGAGAGGTTTTTAAATGACTTAAATGATAGTAGAAAGTGTCTCCTGAAATTTGAAAAAAATATGGTCAAGATGGCAGGTGTCCCCATATGCTTTAAATCTGCACAAATTGTTGTCTGGATTTATATGAAACTTTGTCATATTTGCACCAATGTCAACATTATTCCTCCTCAACCATAAATTGTCAAGCTATTTAAGGTGTACTAGAGCATGTCTTTATTTATTTCTTATTGAAAGCACATTTAATATGATATATTTCCATACTAAATATATTATACTTTGAATGTGTTCCTTTTTTCTCTCAAATTGAAATACTCAATTTAAAAGCATATGGAAGTAATTGCAAGCTGGACAAAGAAACATTCTAATGAATGGTGGTGATTTACCCATGATGCTTTAGGACTAAGGAAATACCCAAAGATTGTATTATCATTAATGGACTTTTAAAGATTAACATGAATTGTAATTTGTAACCCCCCCTGTGAAGAATTTGAACAAAATGATTCTGCAGGACAAAAGAAAGGAAGAGCAATCATTTTAAATGCTTTAATACAGATGTCTGTAAGCATTTGCTAGCATAATGCATTTTTTATAAACATTTTATAACATATTAAATAGATTTTTACCAACACTATTTTGTAAGAATATCCAATAATTGTTAATTGTTGCCATGTGCTGGGCTGTGGTAGGTGAAGAGTGGCTGCTGTCACTGAGCAGCAACAGTCTCCTAAGGCTGTGCACAGGCTGATCAAACCCCCCCCCCATCTTTTCCTGGCTAAGGGGCACAATGGCGACCACCATACGCGCACGCAGAGGGGGTTTCCGAGTACCTAGAAACCCCCCCCCCCTGGCCTCCAATCCGATTTTATTATTTTTTTTAAATGAGAAGCTTATGCAGCAGCCCCCTCCTCCTTACACTGTCCGAGTGACAGTGAGAACCTGGCTGCTGCCGCTGCTGCCTGCCTGTAGGGGGAGCTGCAGCGGAAGCGCGCAGCTCCTCTCAGGCAGTTCAAGGGGCCATGAGACAGCTACGTGAGGCAGTATCTGCTGCCTTCGGCTCCCACTGTAGTTTGAGAGTAGTGTAAGGTGAGGAGGGAGTTCTGTTTAATGTTAATGGGTATGTGTATTGCTATATAAATGTATAGTGTGTGTGTATTAATGTATGTATGTATGTATGTATGTATGTATGCTAAGTACATGTATAGTGTGTGTGTGTGTGTGTGTGTGTGTGTGTGTGTGTGTGTGTGTAACTATGTATGTTTGCTGTGTGTGTGTATGTATATATGCTGTATGCATGTGTACTGTGTGTGCATGTATACTGTGTGTGTATGTACAGTATGCTGTGTGCATGTATAGTGCTGTATGCATGTGTACTGTGGGTGTGTGCTGTGTGCATGTATACTATGTATGTGTGTATGTACAGTGTGTGTGTATGCATACTATGTATGTATGTTTGCATGTATACTGTTAGCATGTATACTGTGTGTGTGTATGATGTGTGCATGTAAACTGTGTGTGTACACATGTATGATTTGCATAGTATGTGTGTGTATGTCTATGTACAGATGTTCTGTGTGTGTGTGTATGTATATATATATATATATATATATATACACACACATATATACATACACACACAGCTTGTGCAGTGTGCTGGCTACTCAATTACGAGCACACACACACACGCGTACGGAAACCCCCCCATGAAAATCCTGCATTTGCCACTGACCACCCCGTGCAGTGCACAACATCGCTCTGTGATCCTACAAAAGCTAAGTTTCCTGAGTTTTTTGTAAGAAGACATAGCCACGCCTACTTGCATCAGGCCACACCTCTTCCAAGTACCAGGGCCCGCCCATCCTCTCTACAGCTCTGGTTGGGAGTAAATACACACAACTGTATGCCTGATATAAAAATACTGCTGTGTTTTAAATGATTTCTAATAATATCAGGTTAAGGAGTACACTACGGTACTGATTCAGGGATGTACACAATTTCATTTTGCAACAATTCTGATTTTTAGCAAAGGGAATTCTTTATAGCCAAGCGTAGGCTTCTGTAAGCAACTTGGCAACTTGTGTACAACTATGAATCCTATACCTATGAAACCTATACATGTACTTGTTCTGTGCTATAGTACTTGTATAGGTGGTTGGTTGGTTGGTTGGTTGGTTGGTTGGTTGGTTGGTTGGTTGGTTGGTTGATTGGTTGGTTGGTTGGTTAACAACTGATACAACACTTAAAACAGTCAAATGCGATTCACAAATATAAAAAAATAACATTTAACTTTTATAACCTCTCACACTACATTAAATATAACAAAAAAACAGAGTTAGTTGCTAATTTTGGGGATAACTTAGACATGATTGTAGATGTGAGAAAAAACACACATCTACAATCAAATTCCTAGATATGCAGGGGGTATGCCCAGCACAGGGCAAGTCCGCCCCACGTGCTGGATCCAATAACCACCCCCCCCTTCCCCGCAGAAATGTGAAAGCATCACACGGCAGCGATGCTTTTGCATGTTTCGAGTAGCCCTCTGCCTACACAGCCTAGATGCGAAGGCAAGCGGCTACCCACCATGTTTCTGGCCGCAGCGGCTGCATATAAAGTCACATAGCCACTACGTCCCGGACTGCACCCACCTAATGCCGAGTCGATGCCCCTTTTATCGCCACCACGGCGCCCCTTCCCACCCCGCGAATGCCTCTGCCTAACTAACAGTTGCACCTCACTGTGTGCGCACGCGCAGTGCGGCTGCTAAGTGTGCGCACACTTCACTGGGTTTCAGCCTGCGAACGTTGCCGCACCAGCGCCCAGGTCTAAATCAGCCCCATTATCTTTAATTGAATAGAAATATAATAGATAAATATTATAAATCTTAAAAATATTATAATTGGTCTGTTTATGCTAAATTAAATAAATACATGGATAAATAAATAAATATATAAATATATAAAGCTGTTTGTTTAAATCTGTCCTCCATATGACGTTATGTATTAATAGTGGAAATAAAAAAGGAGGTGATATGAAAGTGCCAAAGATAAAATAAAGAAACATGACTTTGATATAGTTTTGCTTCAATTCTTCTCATACACTTCAAAAACTCCACAAAGCAATTTGTGCTACTAAAGAAGCTCAAAGTCTACTCAGACATTCACAGTATATTTTTTTTTTTTTTGTTTAAAAAAAAAAATATCAATATGACATCCAAATCAACTTAAATAATTTATATGTGGGAAAATTACATCCCCACTCTTCCCAATTACATGTAAACTCAGATCCACAACAGTTTATGCCTGACCTCATGGAACAAAACTCCTATTCTTTTTACATGTTGGGGGTAATTCCAAGTTGATCGCAGCAGGATATTTTTTAGCAGTTGGGCAAAACCATGTGCACTGCAGAGGGGGCAGATATAACATTTGCAGAGAGAGTTAGATTTGGGTGGGTTATTTTGTTTCTGTGCAGGGTAAATACTGGCTGCTTTAATTTTACACTGCAATTTAGATTGCAGATTGAACTCACCACACCCAAATCTATCTCTCTCTGCACATATTATATCTGCCCTGCCAGCAGTGCACATGGTTTTGCCCAACTGCTAAAAAATTTCCTGCTGCGATCAACTTGGAATTACCCTCGTTAGGTGAGTGCCAGGACCCTCTCTTTTGCATTATGGTTATGGATCAATGGGTCGAACTGGATAAGGTCGACAGTCAATTGGTCGACTACCAACAGTCGACATGGGAAAAAGGTTGATACCGTAAAAAAGGTCAACATGGGATAGGTCAACACATGAAAAGGTCGCCATGAGATTTTTTTGTTTTTGGTGTCTTTTTTGTGTAACATGACCAGGAACCCCAATTAGTGCACCATGTTCGCTTCATTCGCCATGCTCCAGGCAACGTTACTATTCCCAATTGTAGTCCACGTGGATGGTAAAGTATGAAAAAGTTAAAAATAAAAAATCCATTTCGACATTTTCATGTGTCGACTTGCCCCGCGTCGACCATTTTACTGTGTCAATGTTTCCCCCATGTAGACCTTGTCCATGTCGACCTAGTGGTCGAATAGTGGTCGACCTACTGACTGTTCACCTAAGTACTATCTACCGACCATCCGGATACCTTGCAGTGCACACTTATTGGTATTTGTTCCTGTTTCATCTGCTTCACCTATACCTCCTGTGGCAACATGTCATTAGTTATTTGTACTGTACATGCTTAAGAAATTTGTGCAATTTACATGCACTCTAATGCTATGTACACCATTTAAATCATTGCTGCTTACAATGTACATTTTACTACCTTTGTACAATATTTAAATATTACAAGAGTAATCAGCACTACTAACTGAAAAGACCAAATTATCCCAGAAAATACAGTATGTTCTGCTTGACAAGCTAACGATATGAGGCTAGAGAAATTTGGGAAATCCTTACCACTTAGAGGTATATTTACTAAGGTGTGAGTCTTTTAGTAGTGGAGAGGTTGCCCATAGCAACAAATCAGATTCTAGCTATTATCTTCTAGAAGCAGCTAGATAAATGTTAAGTGGAATCTGATTGGTTGCTATGGGCAACATCATCAATTCTAAAAAAAACTCACTCCTTAGTAAATATACCCCTAAGCCTTTATTGAAAGAATAAAGTGTGCAATAAAAACCCATAGCAACATATCACGTATTTGGGTGGCAAAAAAAAGTATACAACAAAAGTCTTTTGAAGTACAATGGCAACTGTTGGGGGTCAAAAACTTATGTAAACTTTTATTGTTAAGACAAGTTTAAATCACGTTTTTAAAGATTTTTTTATTGATTTATTTGATCACTAATGGACTTAATGGCCTAATTTTGCTCTTTGACATAGGTCTTAGTCTAAATAAGCAGGTTTTATTTTGTTTTGACCAATATACAGGTACATATGGCTTTCTTTTGGTTGTCAATTGGTATATCTTTATATTTTATAACCATTGCATAGTAGGGAACTGGCAAAAATAAAAATATAAAATACAGTTGGTTGCATGATTGTGTCACTCTAAAGTTACTCTCATGAAATTAGAAAAGTCCTAGACATATACCCTAGCTTTTTTTCAGCTAGTTATCTTAATACAGTTAAACCATATATGTGGTTGCCTAATATAAGGTCTGAAATATAGGGTACACATAGTGGTCATCTTCTTTTTAAGAGTTTAAAAAAAAAAAAACATTGGTAGTATGCCAAAACTGTGAGTGTGAGTAACATTATACAATTCCATGAGCATTACTCTAACTGTTGTCAATCTCTATTTATTATATTGTTCATATCTTATCCCTAGAATAAATACATGTACCAAAACTATTTTATTACATTCTAGCATGTCTCTCTTCTAGCAGTGATCACATTCTAAAACACAGTTATTACAACTTTTAGTCATGGGTTATCTCAACTAACTTTACTGCAAATGGTTGTGATTTATCATGCTTGTAAATTAAGGTTCTTGACTGACTAAAGGGTTCAGGTTCTGATTGCGCAAGAATTACTGTACCATAATTAATTTATTCTAAGTGTCAACTGTGGGCAATATTTTGCAAGAAGATGTAGATACATAAATGCCTTCACCTGACCAGGACTAACTGTAGATATACAATGGGAGAAAGTAGATAAACTTACTTTTATGTGGAGTCACTTATCTGTCACACAGGCAATATGTGTCTCACATTACTGGTATAGATTAGCATCCTGGATATATCAGCCTGGAACATTTGATGTAGTGTTCACAGTGGCACAGAGAGTGGGGGGAGTGGTACCCAGGCCCAAGCTTCTTGAAGGGGCCAGTGGGGTCCTGGGTCCATGCACTTCCACGCCCTCCCCTTCTTATCCAGCCCAGCACACATTGCTGTGTGCTGGCCTGCTGGAGGTAGGGGGGGGGGGGGGGGGGGGGGCTGCAGTTGCTGAGTGCAGCAGTCTTCTCTGGCTGGAAAGGGGGGGTTAACAATTGCACTGATAGCACGCCATCCCTGGATCTGACCCTGGCTGAGAGGCACATGGCTTCATCCAATGCAGGTCATCGCCGCTTCACAATGCATTAAAAGTATTTATTACATTTATTTTTTTAAAGGGGGCATGGCCACACCACCACTATTAGATCAAGCCATCTTTCATTACCAGGGCCCAGGAATCCTTTCTACAGCCCTGAGTGTCCACTCTTGTTGTCTCCTACTAAACTTTGATCTTCTATTAATAGTAATATCTATTTTTCACTCCCTATTTTAGCCATAAGTCCTGTGGTTCCCAACTCCTTGCCTATTCAATGAACCACATTTTATTTTATTTCAGATTTCCTATAGCTATCCCTCTTCTCTGCCTGTTTCTTTGCTTCATTGTTGTACTGTAGTACCCCCCTACTTTTCCCTAACCTTTTGCACCTATCACTATAAAATGAATATGTAATTATCTTTTCTTAAAAATTGGATGATTCTTAGATTCCTGGAGATGCTGACCGATATTGCTAAGGCTAGGTACACACTTTGCAAACAGAGCCACCAACCAACAGAGCCTGTGACCTTGAGACCAATTTTGTAGAGCACAAACACCTACCAACAGACTGCAAAATATGTCTAGCAAGACAGCACAACTGGGCGGGCATTTAAATTTGCCTTCCAGTTGTGATGTCATTGTCAGCAGTTCCTGTGCCTAGGGCTGGATGAAGGGCCACATGGGCCTGGAAATGTTAAATTGAGAAGGGGAAGAGCTGTGATCAGTGCTATGTGGGTGTTGTCAGTGATAAGTTGGTGGGTACACCACTACACTCTCAGACCCACTGTCTCACAAAATACATAAAAACTAGAAATATAATTGTAATACTTATGATTTATAGCCAATCTGTTGCCAGCTAGGTGGCTTGTTATCATCATACTGTCATAATGATGTGCCTATTTTTATGTGGAGTCCTGGAGCTGTAGCCCCATAGTTAACCTGGGCCTGCATGTGGCCAGCATAATGGGTCAGTTGCCCATACACAAAGGCATATGTACTTATATATCTGCAAGATATATTGTCATCTGCCATGCTGCAGGGCCAATGTGGTAAGTCCGTTCACAGAAACATTGTGTGTACACATAAGTCGATGCACTAAACAATACTGTATATCTTTTGATCTCTCTCTGGCAAGCAGCAGGAGAACCCAATGTGCATGGTGTCTTTTTCACATTGTGGATGCACAGCTGGATAGCTGGGCCCAAGATCCAGTAGTGATAGTGTATGCAATCGCCTTTACTTCTTTCTTATCATCTTAACAGGATCTTTACAGAGCTGTGCCCCAGCAACTTAGATTGGTACATTACCTAAGAAAAATAAGTCTTTATCGCTGCAAAAAATATTTAATTTTTAGGGGGTCTACAGTTTATAATAAATCTTCCCCTATATAAGATATCTTCAGGGATCCGTCACTTGTTATTTGATTTACTAATGATGTCATCAGAAAACCTTGTGGGTAGGACAAGATAAGGTGATTTTAATTAAATTGTTTTAAAATCATATATACTGTACATAAAATCTGAGGCAAACTCTAAAAATAACAGTGCTTAATGAAACCAGTATATTTTATAGTAACAATTAGTGAATTGTCTAAAATTCAGCAGTAAATTTAGATAAATGTGAAAAAAAATATTTCTCCATATTTTCTAAATATTGCTTCAATCTTAAATATTTATATCACTTTAGAACTCATAAGAAACACACAAAAACATATTTACATTTCAGCATGGTCACAATGACAAAACTGTTCTGTATATAAAATTTAAATGTTCCAAGAAGATCACAAGAAACATCTGCATTTTGTTTGCAGCCAAAGTGTAGATATATTTTTATGTTTTTATGAGCAGAAAGAGTGCTATGAAGGTTCGGAATTACTTTAATGCTGAACTTCAAAGCCATTGTGTATACTAAATAAAAAATATAATTGACATTTAGGAGCAAAAAACCTCTGGCAATATTTGAATAGAATTATATTCTTGTTAAGTTGTCTCCATGCAGATTCTTATGGCAGCACGGTAATATCTTTTCCAGTGTTTTAGCTGTACATGTGGAAATGGAAGATTGCTTTCACGCAGCAAGCAGATAATACGTGATTGATCTGACAAATGCACTAAAATTTCAAAACATCAGCTTTGTTGGAATCCTTTTGTAAAATTCATCCATGACATTTGAATATAACATTTCCACTTGATTTATTACTTGTTCAAATAAATTACAGTGACATAAAAGTAAACAATGTATTCAAAACATCATTTTGTTTTTACTCTGGGTCAGTGCAACACTCCTACTGTATAAAAACGTGCACTTTCTTTAAGCTGCAATGTTCATTATTGATTATGTGGAAGCTAAGCATATCATCAGCAAGAACATGTTTGTAATCTAAGTACAGCACTAGCGTAGAGAGGACTAGCAACCCTAAAAAAATTATAATTACAATAAGTTGTTACTGGCTTACTCTATGAGCAAGAATTCTATTTAGGCTATTCTAATCTTGCTAGATGGCTATACTGATTAATGAATTTAAAATATGTGTTGTCAGAAATGAGAAGTTCAAGGTACAATAAAGTATAAATCATCATACATATGACAAAATGCCTAATAACCTGATTGCATTAAAGTACTGTTTCTGCCTCATCTAATTACTGTACCTATAATGTTTTAGCCATCGCAAGCACATTAAAGGGGATGGCGGTAGTAAATGAAATGGGGGAGAAGTTGGGGGGAGGGAAAGAGCAGGCAGTAAGGTTACTAACATGGGTACTAAAAGAGATTTTACCAAAGCACTAACCAATGACGATTACAGGTCATCATTGCTACATAAGGTGAAAGATGTCCCTAACGCAAGGGAAAATACTTATCTTAGTTGTATGTATGTAAACGCTAGAAGCATTACTGGTAAAAAGAGCGAACTAGAAATACTTGCAGCAAGCAAACAGTATGATATTATAGGCATTACTGAAACTTGGTGGGACGAATCTCATGATTGGACAGTCAATCTAGAGGGCTATACACTGTTTAGGAGAGACAGACTAAATAAAAAGGGTATAGGGGTGTGTCTTTACGTAAAGCCGTTTTTAAAACCTGATATAAGGGAAGATATTCAGGAGGGGACTGTAGACACTGTCGAGACATTATGGGTAGAAATTGCATGTGGGGAAAAAGGAATAAAAAAGTTAGTATTGGGTGTATGCTATAGGCCGCCTGATATCAACGTATCTGATAAGGAATTGTTACTAAAGCAAATTGAAAGAGCAGCAGGAGTAGGAGACATAGTAGTGATGGGAGATTTTAACTATCCAGAGATAAACTGGAAAAACGATTCATGTGATACTGCTAGGGGCAATATGTTTTTAAACACACTTAATGATAACTACTTAGTTCAACTAATTGAGGAACCAACTAGGTACAATGCAATCTTAGACCTGGTATTAACAAACAATGGGGATTTGGTATCAGGTATTATAGTAGGGGAACCCATAGGAAACAGTGACCAAAATATGGTCACGTTCAATATCAGTTTTCATAAACAGCCCTATACTGGCTCAACTAGGACTCTAAACTTTAGCAAAGCGAATTTTGAAAAGATGAGGGTATTTTTCAGGGATATTGAATGGGAAGGTTTGTTTTTAGGAAAAAATACTACGGAGAAATGGGAGGTACTAAAATTCCTGCTAGCTAAAAATACACTCAAACTTATTCCTACGAGCAGCAAAAAAAGGAATAAAAATCATAAACCGATGTGGCTTAACAAAAAGATAAAGGAACTTATGGGCAAGAAAAGGAGAGCATTTAAAAAATACAAATCTGACGGGGAAGCAGAGTCATTTCAGCACTATAAGGAATTTAACAATATATGCAAAAAGGAAATAAGAGCGGCTAAAGTAGAAACTGAAAAACTAGTAGCAAAGGAAAGCAAAGCGAATCCCAAAAAATTATTTAAATACATTAATAGCAAGAGATTAAAAAAGGAGAGTATAGTCCCTTTAAAAGACAAGTTGGGAGTCTTAAGCAAAAATGATAATGACATAGCGGACACACTAAATTAGTTTTTTTCAACAGTAGTTACTAGAGAGGACCCAATTCAGGGACTAACACATAATCTCAATAATGAGAATATCCCACTGATAGGTACTTATTTAAGCGAGGAAGTAGTCTGTGACCGATTAAAACATTTAAAGATTAATAAGTCACCAGGTCCCGATGGTATTCACGCAAGGGTTCTAATGGAGCTTCACTCTGAACTTGCAAAACCGCTATTTTTGATCTTTAAGGATCCAGTAATATCAGGTATGGTTCCCAAAGACTGGCGTATAGCGGAAGTAGTGCCTATATTCAAAAAGGGAAGTAAAGCTGAACCAGGTAATTATAGACCAGTTAGTCTTACATCTATAGTGGGGAAAGTATTGGAAGGTTTTCTAAGAGATAGTATTCAGAAGTTCCTTGAAGTCAATAAGGTCATTAAAGGGAATCAACATGGGTTTATGAAGGACAGATCCTGTCAAACCAATTTACTTGGCTTTTATGAAACAGAAAGCACAAACCTAGATCAGGGTAAAGAGGTGAATGTAATCTTTTTAGATTTTGAAAAAGCATTCGACACTGTACCACACATGAGACTTATCTACAAGCTACAAGAATCAGGGCTAGGAAGCACAATATGCACTTGGGTCAAAAACTGGTTAGATAATAGGGAGCAGCCCGTTGTGGTTAATGGATCTTTTTCAACTTGGACTGAAGTGCTAAGTGGTGTGCCGCAAGGCTCAGTATTAGGACGGTTATTGTTCAATATTTTCATTAACAACCTAACAGTAGGTCTAGAGAGCATGATGTCAATTTTTGCAGATGATACCAAATTGTGTAAAGTTATAAATGCGGAGGGGGATGCTGAGTCGCTTCAGAACGACTTAGTTAAATTAGAAGCTTGGGCAGCGAAATGGAGAATGCGCTTCAATACAGACAAGGGTAAGGTAATGCACTGTGGTAACAAGAACAAAAATAACACCTACCTACTAAATGGGGTAAAATTAGGGGATTCTGTACTGGAAAAGGACTTAGGTGTCCTCATAGATAGCAAACTAAGCAGTAGTACCCAAAGTAGGACTGCAGCAAAGAATGCTAATAAGATATTAGCATGCATAAAATGGGGAATTGATGCTAGGGACGAGAGTATTATACTCCCATTATATAAATCACTTGTGCAGCCACACCTTGAATACTGTGTACAATTCTGGGCACCTTACTACAAAAAGGATATCCTGGAGCTAGAAAAGGTTCAAAGGCGGGCGACCAAACTAATTAAGGGTATGGAGACGCTGAAATACGAGGAAAGGCTTGCAAGACTAGGCATGTTTACACTGGAAAAATAAGAATTTACTTACCGATAATTCTATTTCTCGGAGTCCGTAGTGGATGCTGGGGTTCCTGAAAGGACCATGGGGAATAGCGGCTCCGCAGGAGACAGGGCACAAAAAGTAAAGCTTTACGATCAGGTGGTGTGTACTGGCTCCTCCCCCTATGACCCTCCTCCAAGCCTCAGTTAGGATACTGTGCCCGGACGAGCGTGCACAATAAGGAAGGATTTATGAATCCCGGGTAAGACTCATACCAGCCACACCAATCACACCGTACAACCTGTGATCTAAACCCAGTTAACAGTATGATAACAGAGGAGCCTCTGAAAGATGGATCCCTACAACAATAACCCGATTTAGGTAACAATAACTATGTACAATTATTGCAGATAATCCGCACTTGGGATGGGCGCCCAGCATCCACTACGGACTCCGAGAAATAGAATTATCGGTAAGTAAATTCTTATTTTCTCTATCGTCCTAGTGGATGCTGGGGTTCCTGAAAGGACCATGGGGATTATACCAAAGCTCCCAAACGGGCGGGAGAGTGCAGATGACTCTGCAGCACCGAATGAGAGAACTCCAGGTCCTCCTTAGCCAGGGTATCAAATTTGTAGAATTTTACAAACGTGTTCTCCCCCGACCACGTAGCCGCTCGGCAGAGTTGTAATGCCGAGACCCCTCGGGCAGCCGCCCAAGAAGAACCCACCTTCCTTGTGGAGTGGGCTTTTACCGATTTTGGCTGTGGCAGGCCTGCCACAGAATGTGCAAGCTGAATCGTACTACAAATCCAGCGAGCAATAGTCTGCTTAGACGCAGGAGCGCCCAACTTGTTGGGAGCATATAGTATAAACAGTGAGTCAGATTTCCTGACTCCAGCTGTCCTTGAAATGTATATTTTTAAAGCTCTGACAACGTCCAACAACTTGGAGTCCTCCAAGTCGCTTGTAGCCGCAGGCACTACAATAGGCTGGTTCAGATGAAATGCTGACACCACCTTAGGGAGAAAATGTGGACGAGTCCGCAGTTCTGCCCTGTCCGAATGGAAAATCAGATATGGGCTTTTGTAAGATAAAGCTGCCAGTTCTGACACTCTCCTGGCCGAAGCCAGGGCTAGTAGCATGGTCACTTTCCATGTGAGATATTTCAAATCCACATTTTTTAGTGGTTCAAACCAATGAGATTTGAGAAAGTCCAAAACAACATTGAGATCCCACGGTGCCACTGGAGGCACCACAGGGGGCTGTATATGCAGTACTCCCTTAACAAAGGTCTGGACTTCAGGAACTGAAGCCAATTCTTTCTGGAAGAAAATCGACAGGGCCGAAATTTGAACCTTAATAGATCCCAATTTGAGACCCATAGACAATCCTGATTGCAGGAAATGTAGGAATCGACCCAGTTGAAATTCCTCCGTCGGAGCACTCCGATCCTCGCACCACGCAACATATTTTCGCCAAATGCGGTGATAATGTTGCGCGGTTACTTCCTTCCTTGCTTTAATCAAGGTAGGAATGACTTCTTCCGGCATGCCTTTTTCCTTTAGGATCCGGCGTTCAACCGCCATGCCGTCAAACGCAGCCGCGGTAAGTCTTGAAACAGACAGGGACCCTGCTGAAGCAAGTCCCTTCTCAGAGGTAGAGGCCACGGATCCTCCGTGATCATCTCTTGAAGTTCCGGGTACCAAGTCCTTCTTGGCCAATCCGGAACCACTAGTATCGTTCTTACGCCTCTTTGCCGTATAATTCTCAATACTTTTGGTATGAGAGGCAGAGGAGGAAACACATACACCGACTGGTACACCCAAGGCGTTACCAGCGCGTCCACAGCTATTGCCTGCGGGTCTCTTGACCTGGCGCAATACCTGTCCAGTTTTTTGTTGAGGCGAGACGCCATCATGTCCACCATTGGTCTTTCCCAACGGGTTACAAGCATGTGGAAAACTTCTGGATGAAGTCCCCACTCTCCCGGGTGAAGGTCGTGTCTGCTGAGGAAGTCTGCTTCCCAGTTGTCCACTCCCGGGATGAACACTGCTGACAGTGCTATCACATGATTCTCTGCCCAGCGAAGAATCCTTGCAGCTTCTGCCATTGCACTCCTGCTTCTTGTGCCGCCCTGTCTGTTTACATGGGCGACTGCCGTGATGTTGTCCGACTGGATCAACACCGGTTTTCCTTGAAGCAGAGGTTCTGCCTGGCTTAGAGCATTGTAGATTGCTCTTAGTTCCAGAATGTTTATGTGAAGAGACGTTTCCAGGCTCGACCACACGCCCTGGAAGTTTCTTCCTTGTGTGACTGCTCCCCAGCCTCTCAGGCTGGCATCCGTGGTCACCAGGATCCAATCCTGTATGCCGAATCTGCGGCCCTCCAATAGATGAGCACTCTGCAACCACCACAGAAGAGATACCCTTGTCCTTGGAGACAGGGTTATCCGCTGGTGCATCTGAAGATGCGACCCTGACCATTTGTCCAGCAGATCCCTCTGGAAAATTCTTGCGTGGAATCTGCCGAATGGAATTGCTTCGTAAGAAGCCACCATTTTTCCCAGGACTCTTGTGCATTGATGTACAGACACCTTTCCTGGTTTTAGGAGGTTCCTGACAAGTTCGGATAACTCCTTGGCTTTTTCCTCCGGGAGAAAAACCTTTTTCTGAACCGTGTCCAGAATCATCCCTAGGAACAGCAGACGTGTTGTCGGAATTAACTGGGATTTTGGAATATTCAGAATCCACCCGTGCTGCTTTAGCACTTCTTGAGACAGTGCTAATCCCATCTCTAGCTGTTCTCTGGACCTTGCCCTTATTAGGAGATCGTCCAAGTATGGGATAATTAATACGCCTTTTCTTCGAAGAAGAATCATCATCTCGGCCATTACCTTGGTAAAGACCCGAGGTGCCGTGGACAATCCAAACGGCAGCGTCTGAAACTGATAGTGACAGTTCTGTACGACGAACCTGAGGTACCCCTGGTGTGAGGGGTAAATTGGAACGTGGAGATACGCATCCTTGATGTCCAAGGATACCATAAAGTCCCCTTCTTCCAGGTTCGCTATCACTGCTCTGAGTGACTCCATCTTGAACTTGAACTTTTTTATGTACAGGTTCAAGGATTTCAGATTTAGAATAGGTCTTACCGAGCCATCCGGCTTCGGTACCACAAATAGAGTGGAATAATACCCCTTTCCTTGTTGTAAAAGAGGTACCTTGACAATCACCTGCTGAGAGTACAGCTTGTGAATGGCTTCCAAGACCGTCACCCTGTCGGAGGGGGACGTTGGTAAAGCAGACTTCAGGAAACGGCGAGGTGGATCCGTCTCTAGTTCCAACCTGTACCCCTGAGATATTATCTGCAGGATCCAGGGATCTACCTGCGAGTGAGCCCACTGCGCGCTGAAATTCTTGAGACGACCGCCCACCGCCCCCGAGTCTGCTTGAGAAGCCCCAGCGTCATGCTGAGGCTTTTGTAGAAGCGGGGGAGGGCTTCTGTTCCTGGGAAGGAGCTGCCTGTTGCAGTCTCTTCCCCCTTCCTCTGCCTCGTGGCAGATATGAATATCCCTTTGCTCTCTTGTTTTTAAAGGAACGAAAGGGCTGCGGTTGAAAAGTCGGTGTCTTTTTCTGTTGGGGAGTGACTTGAGGTGACAAAACAAAACAAAATTTATCCTGCACCAGACTAAATATAATTAATTAATTCAATAACAGAAACCAACTAAACAAAAAAAACCATTAAACCCGCATCAGCGGCTATTTTAACGTTGGAGGTGCTCCTAGGAATATGTACCAGATACATGTTAATTCAGTGGGAGTGGAAGAACCCACATCTCACCAAAAGAAAAGAAATTCCTTTGTTTGGAGCACTCTTTTAAACATTCAATGTGAATTGAAATGAGAAATTGAATAAATTAATACTTAACTTTTATTATTCCTTACTTAACTAAAATTTAAGAGGGATTGGTATATGTATCTCAAATTATTGTATCCCTATATAAACAGTGGTAGAATATAAAATAGGAGCAAAAACAATGGTAGAATATATATTGATGTGATTGCTCAAATAGTAAAATAACAGTGATAGTAATCTATCCGACCATTCAGACAGACAGCAGTGGTGATATTTGTATACTCTTGTAAAGTCAGAGGATTCATGACCATTGAGATATCACCAATAAGTTCAGACTAATAATATGCGTCTGAGTTTCATCAAGCGGTGTAGCTATTTCTATATGAATTCATTAGATCAGCTAATCCCCCGACCTCAATCAAAATTGTACACAAGGACTGATCCTTTATCATGTAGCAAAAAAATATATATTATCCATATCTAGTGTTTTAACATATGTTGTATCACAATTGTATGGAGCAGATATAAATGCATAGATAGCCACCTTGTATTGGGGCTAACTTCCAATCACTAAGTCACACAATCATATGAGTCAATAGACATACAGTAACATTCAAAATCGACAGAGTATGCATTGCAAATCCTGTAATTTGTTCAAAAATTAATCCAAGATCTGGAAGTACATTGCTACATAAACAGTAGATGTGTTGTGTACCAAATGTGGAGGGGAGGGGGGAGAGAGAGAGACAAAAGGATAGACACTCTAGTCAAATAATCCCATCTGCTGTCCAACCTCATCCAAGAGCTGAGGAAAGATGAGAGTAGGACCGTCAACTGTGCCGTAGAAATAAGAAAACAGGCACTCTGGCTAAAAGCCCCGTCGTGGTGTTAGGTAGGCCCTGATGCTAATAAGCCTTGCAGGGTCTAAATGCGCCACTTGAGCCCGAGCCAGGGGCCGAAATATACTCTCAACAAAGATTTATGACTAAAAAAATCAATACATCTGTTTTATATCAAAGTTTAGGATATAGAAATCCTATTTGGTATCTCTAATATAGATATAGGCACCTTGGTTGCACCTTGCCAATTGCCATATTTTTCAGAAACGATGTGTACCTATGAAGAAGAATTATTCTGGTAGAGATAACTTGAGGTAAAAAGGTGGATTTCCCGGCTGTAGCCGTGGCCACCAAATCCGATAGACCAACACCAAATAACTCCTCCCCTTTATACGGCAAAACTTCCATATGCCGTTTTGAGTCCGCATCACCTGACCACTGTCGCGTCCATAAACTTCTTCTGGCCGAAATGGACATAGCACTTACCCGTGATGCCAGTGTGCAAATATCCCTCTGTGCATCACGCATATAAAGAAATGCATCCTTTATTTGCTCTAAAGACAGTAAAACATTGTCCCTATCCAGGGTATCAATATTTTCAATCAGGGACTCTGACCAAGCTACCCCAGCACTGCACATCCAGGCTGTCGCTATAGCTGGTCGTAGTATAACACCTGTATGTGTGTATATACTTTTTTGGATATTTTCCATCCTCCTATCTGCTGGATCTTTAAGTGCGGCCGTCTCAGGAGAGGGTAACGCCACTTGTTTTGATAAGCGTGTGAGCGCCTTGTCCACCCTAGGAGGTGTTTCCCAGCGCGCCCTAACCTCTGGCGGGAAAGGGTATAAAGCCAATAACTTCTTTGAAATTAGCAGTTTTTTATCGGGGGCAACCCACGCTTCATCACACACCTCATTTAATTCATCTGATTCAGGAAAAACTATAGGTAGTTTTTTCACACCCCACATAATACCCTGTTTTGTGGTACCTGTAGTATCAGCAATATGTAACGCCTCCTTCATTGCCAAAATCATATAACGTGTGGCCCTACTGGAAAATACGGTTGATTCGTCACCGTCGCCACTGGAATCAGTGCCTGTGTCTGGGTCCGTGTCGACCGACTGAGGTAACGGGCGTTTTACAGCCCCTGACGGTGTTTGAGGCGCCTGGACAGGTGCTAATTGATTGTCCGGCCGTCTCATGTCGTCAAACGACTGCTTTAGCGTGTTGACACTATCCCGTAATTCCATAAATAAAGCCATCCATTCTGGTGTCGACTCCCTAGGGGGTGACATCCCCATATTTGGCAATTGCTCCGCCTCCACACCAATATCGTCCTCATACATGTCGACACATACGTGCAGACACACAGGGAATGCTCTTAAAGAAGACAGGACCCCACTAGCCCTTTGGGGAGACAGAGGGAGAGTTTGCCAGCACACACCAAAAGCGCTATATATGACAGGGATAGCCTTATAATAAGTGCTCCCTGTATAGCTGCTTTAATATATATATTTTTGCCACAATTTTGCCCTCCCTCTCTTGTTTTACCCTGTTTCTGTAGTGCAGTGCAGGGGAGAGCCTGGGAGCCTTCCTGACCAGCGGAGCTGTGTGAGGAAAATGGCGCTGTGTGCTGAGGAGATAGGCCCCGCCCCTTTTTCGGCGGGCTCTTCTCCCGCTCTTTAACGGATTCTGGCAGGGGTTAAATATCTCCATATAGCCCCCGGAGGCTATATGTGAGGTATTTTTTGCCAAAAAATAGGTTTACATTGCCTCCCAGGGCGCCCCCCTCCCAGCGCCCTGCACCCTCAGTGACTGCCGTGTGAAGTGTGCTGAGAGGAAATGGCGCACAGCTGCAGTGCTGTGCGCTACCTTAAGAAGACTGAGGAGTCTTCTGCCGCCGATTCTGGACCTTCTTCTCGTTTCAGCATCTGCAAGGGGGCCGGCGGCGAGGCTCCGGTGACCATCCAGGCTGTACCTGTGATCGTCCCTCTGGAGCTAATGTCCAGTAGCCAAAGAAGCCAATCCATCCTGCACGCAGGTGAGTTCACTTCTTCTCCCCTAAGTCCCTCGTTGCAGTGATCCTGTTGCCAGCAGGACTCACTGTAAAATAAAAAACCTAAGCTAAACTTTTCAAAGCAGCTCTTTAGGAGAGCCACCTAGATTGCACCCTTCTCGGCCGGGCACAAAAATCTAACTGAGGCTTGGAGGAGGGTCATAGGGGGAGGAGCCAGTACACACCACCTGATCTTAAAGCTTTACTTTTTGTGCCCTGTCTCCTGCGGAGCCGCTATTCCCCATGGTCCTTTCAGGAACCCCAGCATCCACTAGGACGATAGAGAAAGAGGAGATTAAGAGGGGACATGATCAACATTTACAAATATATAAGGGGACATTATACAGATCTTGCGCAGGACCTGTTTTTGGTTAGATCAACACAGAGAACTCGTGGACACTCGCTCAGATTAGAGGAGAGGAGATTCCGCACAATACGGCGTAAAGGCTTTTTTCGGTAAGGACGATACGTGTTTGGAATTCCCTGCCTGAGGGAGTTGTAATGGCCGACTCAGTAAACACCTTTAAGAATGGGTTAGATAAATTCCTAATGGATAAGGATATCCAGGGTTACGGGGCATAGTCACGCACTATGGTTATTATAAAAAAGAGAGGTAAAACGTAACGGCAGTCATCAACTTCAGTCAAAATTTTCTACAAAATAATCATGCATAGGAGACCACAAATAGGTTAAACTTGATGGACAATTGTCTTTTTTCAACCTTAGATACTATGTTACTATGTAAAGCATGTGCATTGCCCTGAAACATATTCAATCCAGTAAAGGTGATAAACTGACAAACTGTCATTTTACTAAACAACATTCTATATAAGCCACACAAGTGAGAACATTTTCATCTGCCAATGTATCCAAACATGATTTAGATTTAGTACATTAAAGTATTTGTTACATTGTTGTATGCTTTATAGCTGAGTGCAAGCAATCACATTCTGTAACCCTCTATGAAAGACAAAAATGGCTTTATGCCATTATACATATTCCAAGACCCTTTGCTACAGGTATACTGAGATAATCTTATTACAATACTTCAAGTCCATTCCCCTCTAGTAATGTTCATTTTCATTTTATCAACTCATTTCCCCATGTTATATCATTTCATCAGCCCATTTCTCCTAGATCAGCCTATTTCCCATAGTCTTACATTTTCATCAGTCTATTTCTACAAAAAATTCATGAACCCATTTCTTGTTCGTACTGTTTCATCAGCCAATTCTCACTAATCAAACTATATCATCAGCCCACTACCCTAGCCATACAATTTCATCAGCCCATTCCCCTAGCCATACCATTTAGTCAGCCCATTCCCCTAGCCATACCATTTCATCAGCCCATTTCCCTATTCATACTGCCCAACACATCAGACTGGGATTTTCCTTTTGTTTGCTTACTAACTCAATGTCTTCACTGAGGCGAAGTCAGCACTGGTGGTTGCCTATTTATTTAATACATAAATATTATGTACATGTGCACAGGGCCAGCAACATAAATCTTGGGGCCTGGTACACTGTTTTGGGGGCACCCCATCTCTTCCTGGTAGGTATAAGCTAGTCACAAGCCATCCCATCTCCATTCTCCAGACACATCCCCTGTCCATCCTCCAGACACATCCCCCTCTTCATCTCTCTGGTTTTAGCCTGATGCCCCCTCTCTGTCTACAGCCTAGTCCCCCTCTTCGGCTCCAGACTCATTCCCATATCTCTGACTCCTGCCTCATCCCCCACTCTGACTCCTGCCCTATCCCCCTTCCCAGCTTTTGCCCTATCCCCATCTCCAACTTTATCACTCTCTCTGGCTCCAGCCTCATTCCCATCTCCATCTCTATGACTGCAGTCTCATCCCTCTCTCCGGGTCCTGTCCTAACCCCCCTCTCCGGCTCCAGTCCTATCTCCCTCTGCGACTCCAGCTTTATCCCTCTTTGTGGCTACAGCGTCTTCCCCCTCTCTTGCTACAGCCTCATTTTCAACTCCACTTTTATCCCTCTCTCTGGCTTCAGCCTAATTCTCCTTTGTCTCTCCGGCTCCAGCAGTGCACCCATCATGTCTCTCACTTAGCTTCTCTGTCTTCAAGTTCTGCTGGCTCCAGTGCAATTCAATTAATCTGCCAATACTACCTCCCCCTCTAGCATACTTTCCTACTCCCCCTGAAGGTGTGGGAGACTACCGAATTTGTGGGCAGTACCCCAGATCCTTGGAAAGAGTAGGCAGTGTTCCAACATCCTGCCAACTTCCTAGTGAAGAGGGCACTATCGGGAGGATATTGCAGAGAATCATGGGTAAACAGGGAGAGAATGGATACAATATAAGTTTCTATAAACATTATGTCATAGTGACCCCACCCCCCCTCAATAAAACCACAAGTTGAGGCATTCCCCAGCAAGAGGCAGGGGCCTAGTGAGGCATAGTTCTGGGCCCCGCCCTCACCTCCTGTCAGCTGCATCTCTCCTCTGCTTGACAGTTTAAAAGTAGCTGAGTATGCCCAGCAGTGAATCCCTCACAATAAACAAAATCACTTGTAATCTTAGTAGTAAAAACATTCTCCGTCCAGTTGCATTGCTTATCACCTTGTCACCAGTGCAGCCATTGGTGTAAAAAGCTCAAAATTTGAATATATAGACATTTAGTATAACACCTCTATGGGATATTTTTTCCAAAGTACATGACCACAACTTATCTAACCTTTCATTCTATTTAAATCAGTTTAATGTATTGTTAAAGTAGCCCCATCTCTGAACAAGGAAGGGGGGGAGGGGCAAGCACTTTACATACAATACATTTAAAATAATAATAATAATAAATAATAATAATAATAATAAAATAATAGTAATAATAACTTGCTTGTGTTACGTTTTAGCAAAAATGTATATGTTAAAACGTACATATGTCCCATATGTGACAGCGGAATGTTCCTGGGCCCTCATTCAGGTTAATTCGCTACAGTATATTGCAAAAATCACAGCTGGCCACTTGCTGTGGACTTCGCACATGCACTGTCTGCGCATGTGCGAAGTCCACAGCATGTGTGAATTTGATTGACAGCAGTGACATTCCGTTAGCTGGGAAGGGTCCAGACAACACAGACGTGTCTAGAATGTTTTAGGGGTGGTCACGTGTGATGTCACGATGATGAAAATGGAACCTTTATTTCTGATTCTGCAATGTGACTGCAATTGAGGTCTCATTAAATTGAGGTCTCCTTAAATTTAACAAGATCAGTGAGAGCAGAGTGTAAATCACAGCCAGTGCCCTAGGGAGGAGAAGATAGGATCCTCAGGTGCCCTCAGTGGCACTAAGAGAGGGAGGAGCATGTATTTACCTGGGCCTGATGGAGGGTCCACTGATCCCCCCTAGTTGTGCAGGGGGGGTAGCGATTGCATTGATCATGCCCCCCCCCCCTTATCTGCTCCTGACTTAGGGGCACAACAGCACCCCCATTTTTCTTTTTTGTAAAGAGGCATTACCACGCCTCCTTACAGTAGGCTACATCCCCAAAGTACCCAGGCCCTGCCTCGTTCCCTACGGTCTTGGGTCTGCTGGCACCCCATATATGAAGATGGCAAAATCTCCCATGAAAAGGGAAATGAGCCTAGTTATGGAGAGGGGTATATTTACTAAAGTTAGTTTTTCATTGATTTACTGTATATCAATTTTAAATCAAGAAACATCTAAATTGATGTTGTGTTTGAGAGGCTGAAACACACATTTACTAATAGATGATTTTTGATGCTCAATTTTAAATGTAAATAAAAGTGTGTTTTAGCCCGAGAAACACAACATTGATTTAGATCATTTACATCTATTTTAAATCGATAAATATCAATGAAAAATCAGTCTAAGCACTAAAAAAGGTGAAAGTCCCCACATAGAAAAGCCCTCAGCAGCCAGTTAAGGGTGGGACTACTGCAGAGGTAGCGTGGATAATCTAGATAGGTAGTTGGAGCCCAACAATAGAGGTTGGAATGAAGCCCTAATGGTTACATTTACTAACATGGGAGTTCTAGTTAAGATGGGATGTTGCCCATTGCAACCAATCAGATTCTACTTCTCATTTATCTAGCACCTTCTAGAAGATAATACCCATCTTAGTAAATTTACCCCGTAGTGAGAGAGAGATGAGGCATCAGAGAAGCCCCAAAGTCTGAGGGGAAGTGCTACAGAATTTTGAAGGATGATTGAGAGTTGTAATAAAAAGATGCAGATCTGTAATAGCTGCAGATTTGTGATAAAAGTAAATGCGGAGCTGTGCATTATAAGAAGAAGCTGAATTGTGAGAAAATAAAATAAGAAAGGCAGACTATACAGTATAAATCCCTATGAGGAGAGCTGCAGAGCGAGAGCAATAAGCAGCTCTGAGTAACACTTGGTGAGTGTATTAACTGTATATGGGTAGAGTGCATGCCTATTGCCTGTCAATCAGTGAGAGCCTGATAAAACAAGGGGAACATGTATGGAATGACAGGCACTAGCAAGGAGAGTTCTAGATTTTAATTTGTATTGCCATAAGCCAAGTACTGTGCAGGAGTGGAGAAGAAGATTTTTTGTTTTCATTGTCATAAATCAAGTACTGTACAGGCGTGGAGGAAATGTAGATATTTTTCCATTATCATTTATCATTTTGCGACCAAGTAATATGCTGGAGAGTCATTTAATAGAGAGAATATATTTTTGAACAGTGATGATCTGACGTCCAACAAACCATGTAACCTCACCTGTGTCCACACACTGTAAAGACTGCATGAGCAAGGATGTCTTTGTCATTAATGGTTCACAACCTTAAGCTAGCCAGGGTATATACCTCATGCCAGCTACAACATAACAAGGGGTTAAATAAGTAGTAACTGACTGTAATATCAGCACATATTCAGTAACTCATCATTACCTTATGTCAAAGTAATGAGAAAAGGGAAATAAGCATGATTTTTATATTCTCAATATATATCCATCTTCTCAGTAATGTGACATTGAGATGAATCTGCTTTGAATCTAATGCATAGCAATATTTAATTGTGTTCTAGCATTGCTCTACAGTATATAACACAAAATACCAGGATATAATAGTAGGTAACTTTACTTAGTTAACGACACCTAGTGGAAGAAAATGGTGTCTCACATTAATTTGTTTTTAAACTGAATTGCAATTTTCAATCCATTGCTGCACTGAAAACATTAATACATTACATTGCAGGCCTATAACAAATACTCACTTTTGAAATAAAATCACAAGATTATTATTATTATTATTATTATTAATCAATGTATATAAAGCCAACATTGTACAGAACAGTACAATGCATGGGGAAAGAAATATCAACAAATGTGTTCAGTTTGTTGAAGTTTTAATTGTACTATTTTCTTTATTTTCAATAAAGACATTTTTGCTTGAACTACAGTACTTTTCCCATTGTATTATAGAAATTCTACACAAGAGGGTTTATTAATGTAATATATTCAGAATAAACTGCCTGCAGCATGTTAATTTAACAGCTTTATGATTTCCTAATTCATAACTCTTATGAACTGAGATGCACTAAATTATTCATTTCAAAACAGCTGCTGTCTCCTATTTTAACAGAAAAAGGAAAAATAATGGGCGCTCAAAATTTACAAAGGACAGCTGTAGAAATGTAATCATTTATTGGGAGTGGTGGGCTTATAGTAACAGTACTGATTCAATATAACTCCCAACTGTCCCACTTTAGGCAGGATTTTAGAGCTAAGTCCCTTCATTTCAAGCGGAGCAGCTGTGTCTCATTCCCATAAGACCACACCCTCTGAAGTGTGCTGTTTGGTTTGTTACACTGGGGGTAGCTCATACTTGGACAGCTGCTGGACTGCTCCCAGACTCCTTCAGCACTGAATGGAAGCAGCATCCATTCACTGCTGCTCTGTGTTGCCCAGTCTCCCGCCCCTGGGACATTTGATCCGTGGGTGCGTAAGTGCCCAAAAAACATTCTGCTGAAATTGTGACATTTGGTACACGGGAGTTATGCATAGGTCCAGATTACCCAACAGCAAATATATGAGGAAAATGTGTGCTTTCTCTTTCTACATGATGTGGTAATGGCATAAGATTGTAACAGTACTTGCAGGACCAACCTTGTGATAATCTGTTGCAAAAAGTTTGATTAGAAATAGTTATCTTCCACAAGAGTCCTGTGGTTTCTGACAATGAGTAAGCATACTTTTCACCTACACCACTTCCATCTTACCTTACTGTTATCTATGGTCACTGGTATAAAAAAAAGTAAAAAAAAAAAGTCATAACCCCAAATTCAGGTGGCACACAAGCAATGCTGTTTTTTAGACAGTTTGCCTCTCAGTGCGAACACTAAAAAAATTTAATGGGTGAGGCTTTGCTGCAATGGGTGTGGCCTTGCAGGAAAAGGCTACTTTTCACCAACATATTGTCCCTTCAACCATATTAAGCTATGGTAGCCACTACAGTAATGCTCCTGTCACCATATTATGCCCCACACAGTAATGTCCCTGACATAATATTAAGCACCCACAATTATGCCCCTGTCACCACATTTTGCCCCCACTGTAATGCCCCTGACACCATATTATGCCCCCACATGCCCCTGTCACCATATTATGCCCCTACTCTAGTACAGGCTGCCACAGTACCTGCTCATTGTCAAAGGGTTCTGCTCGTTGTCAGGGGATCCCCCAGGCCCCCGCAGGTCTCTAGGGAAGCATATTGCGCTGTTTGCGCCTCCTCCTTTTCAAAGTATAGAAAATGACCTTCTCAAAATGGTCACTGCCTCCTCTATTATCCTTAGTAACTATCTTCTATGAGGTAGCTGTCATTTTGGGAGGGACATTTTAAATAGTATTCCAGATGGAAAACTAACGTGCACTTGCCATGGCCGTGGTGCCCTGTGCAATCACATGGCTTGTCTGGCCCTAGAAACGGCACTGCACACACAATACCATAGAATCAAGCACCCACATAATGCAGTGAAGGCTAGAATTGGCAAGACATACACTGCAGTGAAGGCTAGAATTGGCAAGACATACACATAAGAGCTTACATCCCGTATACAGTATATGCAGTATGTCACGTCAATTATCTTTGTCATGTGACCAAGCACTGAAACTAGGTACTTTAACACATGAGATCAGTTAGCAACTCAACATCATTAAGGTTACTGATTTTTGTCTGTGAACTGAACCAAATGGGTCTAGGGCATACTACTGTAAAAGAAGATTTAGTGTCAGCTCAGATATGCTATCAACAGATATTCGAAGGAGAAAAGTGCCTTCTGAGTATATAGGGCATACTGTAGATCTATATTGCACAAAAGATCATTTTAGTTTCATTTAGTATGAATCTACTGAATCTTTTAAACTTAAATGCTATTATAAAAAAGGTAACATTATATAACATAATACTATAAAGCTTTTATTTTATGCAGGTTAAAAAATACATAGCTGATCCCTATTACTTTAATGATTTAACTGTTTCTTTTAATTACATTCCTGTCTTATCTCAGTTGCCTTCACCTTGACTTCTGAACCTCACTTGTCTTCTGCCTCATCTTCACTGTTTTCTAATTTGAAAACCTATTTTACTCACTTGACAAATGAAACGTATTTTCCCTTAGCATCAAGCACCTAGCTTTTTTTTGCAGATGAAAATCCATCTTGTTAATAAAGCATTTACAGTAATAACTTCAAAACCTGACAATGCTGTCTCTAAATATAACCCAGCTTTTTGACAAGACACTACAAATCATAGAGCTTGAGTTTGTTACTAGGCTCTGTGCTATACTTGTGTTTATCACAATAATTGTTTTTAGAAAAAAACAAAAAAAATGTATATTTAATCTCTCTACAGAAAAATATTTTATTTGCTTTGGGGCTGATTCTGACTGAAACGTACGACTGCTGCAGGGCATATCTTGTGTGTTTTTGCACTGTGCATACTCTGGAACTTTGAGCATGCACAGGGCTGCCAACAGCTGTGCCTGGCCCTGGTTCTTGGAGGAGACGTGGCCAATCCCGGGGAGGTGTGAGTAGCCCCCTCCTTACTACCAGATTGAAAAATATACTTGCTGAGTTGAAAGGCTCCTCTCTCTCCCTGCCCGAAGTGCTGGTGTAGGTTGGGGGAGGAGGAAGCAGGGCAGACAAGGGCCTATCCAACTATGTATTGTGGAATCCATCTCTCATCCTAAGCCTTCTGTGGCCCACACTCACTTTCTACCCCATCTGGGTCACCCCTGTTTGTGTACCCCTCCCCTTTAGAATGTAAGCTCTCACGAGCAGGGTCGTCTTCCCTAAAGTGCTTTTACATCTCTTACTTAATCTATCTTCTTTTCAAAACTCCCTTTGATGGCACCAAATCCTTTGGTTTTCTGCCACCCTGATACTTATTTCAGTGCTGTTTACTGACGCAGCTATGTTTATATACCCTGTACTTGTCGTATATTGTATTGAACTGTAAGTCACTGTCTTCGCGTTTTGCTTATTTGTTTACTCTGTAATTGGGCGCTGTGGATCCCATGTGGTGCCATATAAATAAATGATAATAATAATTATTATTATAATAATAATAAATAAGAGTACCCCCCCCCCCCCCCAGCGGCCCTGTGTATGCATATATAGACGATGGAGAATTGTATGCGTTCTGTTGCATCTGAACTACTGACTGTAATTTTTTTTTTAATTTAAATATTAATTCTGCTTAGACTAGTGGACGCTGTGGAAAAAGAGACCTACAGAGGTTTTGACAGGCCTCTAGCAGATCCGAGTACTCTTGGGACCTGCCGTACTCTCAGCAGAGATCTGAGATGCATATTACAGCCACCGTTGACTATCTTACTCTTTCTCATGTAGAGAACCATAGGAGGCATTACACATCCAGCAACAGTAGTTCTGTAACTGGAAATCCACCCACCCAATTACAACATGGTTTTGTCAAGTGCACAGTTACTTGCTCATTTTTGCTTTACTTACTCCTCAGAATCAGTCCCTACAGTGTGTACCTGATTAAGTTAAAAGCAAACATCTAATTCAGTTTAAAAATAAAAACAATATCAAATGTTACATTATCCTGATAGAACAGCTACACATTTTATGTAACTAAATATTCTTTAGTTTTCATCCAACTTCTCAGCGTGCCTTTTGGAATACTGTGACAGATGGTAAACCTAACAACAGAGGAGGACTATACACATATTTTATTTTATCAGCACAAAGCTACACACATATGTATTTAAATAAAGGTGACACAGCAACAAGGTTCAACAATCTGTATTTGAGAATATATAAATGAAGCTACAATTTATGTAAATTTTGATATCTTAATATTTTCTACGGCATTTTATTGAAGAATGCATTGTATTACTACATTCTAAATGAAATAAATGACAATAATTTAAATAAAGTGAAAATATTAAACTTTAAAGAGACAGGTGAGCAATACAGACATCAGTTCTTCTGCATATCTTATACAACCCTTCGTTGAAATTAAAGTTAACTCATTCTGCTTTCCACAGATTACCATGAAATAGTAAAATGGAAACCCTTCCCCATTCTCAGGATTTTCACCATTTGCATCCTAGTAGTAGCATAGAACAAATTATTTACAAAATTTCCCAGGCACAGAGGTTATGAGAAGATAGTAAGAAGGGAAGAACATAATAACCTACCACCATAAATTGTGTCATCAAGCCCTTGAACTTCCCACTTCAATGAGTAAGTGGGCGGCATATGTCAGGAAGTAAGGGTGAACTAAAATTCTGGCTAGTCCCAGACATTCAAGTAGAATATGGACAAACAAAACACAGAATACACTGTGTTTTGTTTGTCCGTGAATTGTTTTGTAGGTAGGAAGAGCCTCTTTACAGAAATACTGTACTTTTAGCAGCTTTGCACACTATTGGTAAATCTAATTTGTGTCATATATTCAAGTATAATATGTATGTAAGGAGAGATACAAGGTGATCAGATTGGGAATGGTAGGAATCGGATGCCACACAGCTGCGGTGATTTAACATAGAAAACCTCTCCTATATATTTTTATTTTTTCTATACTTTACCTAACTGAATTGTAGAGGATGCAGCCTTATTGCCCTCATTGTTTACTAACTATAAGCCGGATAAATTTAAATGGTCTTGTCTTACTATCATGCAGCAACTGGTGCCTTGGAGAACTGCCTAGAGTCCTAGACTGTTCTGGAGGAAGAAAAATATCTTATAAATCTTATAATAACATTAATTTGCAGAAAATCAATAATACTCCTTTCACAAAATACACAGTATATCTGTGATTTTCAGAGAAAATATGAACTCAGCCATTAAAGTGCAAAATACAACAAAAAAAGAGTAACAAAACACATTTAGTATTACAAGTTCCACTTTAGTTATCCTGTCAGAAGATAGTTGATATTTATCAAAATGATGAACTGAAAACTTAGCAAACGCAAGTCACTCAATAGGTCAGCAAATGGAAAGAATGAATACGAGATGGGCCTGTAAGAATAAGGTAAACTGTGACTTCCACTAATAACCAGACACAGCTGTTATTAGTAATACAACACTTTATGAAGCATTGTAGTTTCTCACATATAAAATATAGAGTGATATGAGAGTTAAATCAATAAAATATGCTCAATCCTGTCACAAAACAAATATGGCACATTTAATTGCTTACAAAAAATACAGTTATTAATTTGTTGCAAAATAATTAAATATTTTAAATATATTAAATATCTGTGTAATTTTATATTTATATTTTACCATATTACTGTTTAGAAATTGCTACATTGATCATACTGAAAACTTCACCACATCACCATAACAGTAACATTGTTAGTTTACAATGGGGCTGCTTTTTATTGACTTATGATAACTGCACTGGGAATATACCAGTTGCAGCATCTGTCTATAGAGGTGAAGAAAAACTGCAACACCAATGTCTTCATACTGACAAACACAACTGCCCTTTGCCACACCTGACAGCATTTGTGTGATGGGAATTACTTTGCTTATTTATTATTAATACTAGATCTAACTTTAACTGGCGTCAGGGGCATGTTGCTAGTTATTGCTGTCTTGTAAATTATATCGCTAGTGAATACAGTTTTCTTGTATATTGTTGATGCTGATACACACAATCCCGTTGTACTGGAAACTGGGATATATTCTGACCACTTGGGGAAATTGATATTTTTAAGCAAGACCTAAAAGCATTCTTTTTAAAAGATCCTATCTGTATAATGTACTCTTTTATCATTGTACATAGTTAGAATGTAAACAATTGCTATTCGGAGGCAGTTACATTTAACTTGATAAATGTCTAATTTTAAGTGATTATAATGTGCCAACATGCTGTATATTTATTCATTTTCTTTTTTGCAAGAGTTACAATACATAACATTAAAATATGTAATTTATTTTTGCATTGGATTGCGTGAACTTACTCTTATTGGCTTGTTTCAATATGCAATTTACACCCATTGCATATTGCAACAGTATTGATGTTCAAGATTAAATAGGGGTACTTTGCAACATACTTAAACTAATAAACTCAGATAAATTGAAGTTTATTTTATTTTATATTTTGCTTTTTTATTTGACTAATGATTGTGTATGGTGATAATTAGCTGAACTTACAGGAACAAGAAATAGATTTTGCAGTCCACCTTTCTATAGAAACACAATATTCTATACGAGAAGAATTTAATTCTTGAAAGATCTTTTTAAAGTTTTAAAGTTACTGTAGTTAATGTAGTAATTATTGTTTGCTACTTTGGTGCCTATATAAAAAAGTTCAAGAAAACTAACATTATGGTGATTTGAAAAGAGTTTTTGGGTAAATAAATAAGGGGCCATCACTGGGACATGACCTCCTATAAGAACCTGTCCTGGGGATGAGTAACAAGTAAAATGATAGCGCTATCACTTTATCTATGGGTTCAGAACTGGCAGCAGATGTGTAATATAAAGTAATTGTGATGTACATCAGGATCAGCTACAGCACACTTGGGAAAGTCCAGAACATTCCTCTCACCGGCCAGGGTGCCTCATAGAGGTAAGCAGGCTAATGCCATTTATGGCACCAATTGGTTTTTTGGAGCCTGTTAAATTGCACTAATGCAACGTTCCCATACAGACTCTCCATCTCTTTACAAAACTTCAAATGGGCTCTCAAGACCAATTACTTCATCAAATCCAGCCGTCTTTTATCCTATCCCTCTGTGCCACTCTTAGACTATCTTCTGCTCCATACTCCCTACAACAGCACCTAATCCTTGGTTTCTGCCACCCTGATGCTTTTTGTGTCAAGTCATACCATGTACTTGTACATGGTATATAAACATATGTAGTGTGGCTACATCTGTACTATAAGTACAGATGTAGCCACGCTCATAGCATGGCTACATCACAAACGTACACTGCTGGTGTGGCTAGGCGATCCAGCGCCTAGCCGTGCCAGTGCACAAAGCCGCTACAATTCCTGCAAATGGGGCATGTGTGCAAACGCCGGGGCACAAGCAGGCATGGATGTAGCCATGATGTACGTGGCTACACATCTGTAGCTTTTTTTCTTGTTTTTCCCATTTGTTTATGTACTTTGGGGGTCATTCCGAGTTGATCGCTAGCTGGCGTTGTTCGCAGCGTAGCGATCAGGCTAAAAATCGGCATTTCTGCGCATACGTATGGGCCGAGCGACGCTTTTTAGTCGCTCTGCTGATCGGTGAGTGATTGACAGGAAGTGGGTGTTTCTGGGTGGTAACTGACCGATTTCCATGAGTGTGCTAAAAAATGCAGGCGTGCCTGGGGAAACGGGGGAGTGGCTGGCCGAACGCAGGGCGTGTTTGTGACGTCAAAGCAGGAACTAAACAGACTGAAGTGATCGCAAGGAAGGAGTAGGCCAACAGCTACTCTGAAACTGCTTGAAAAAATGTCAGCACTGTTCTGCTAACCTTTCGGTCGCACTTCTGCTAAGCTAAGATACACTCCCAGAAGGCGGCGGCCTAGCATTTGCACTGCTGCTAAAAGCAGCTAGCGAGCGATCAACTCGGAATGAGGGCCATTGTAAGGTGCTGCGGAACCCTTGTGGCACCACATAAAGGCTAATAATAATAATCATAATAAAATTATTAATAATCTATTGTATGGGTTGGTGGTATGATGCGATGTGCGGCAATGGAACAAGATATCTCCATTAGATACTCGGTAAACAGCCATGTTACTTACAGTATATAATGTGGAAACTGGTGTTTCTGCATGATTTATTGGGATGAATGGCTTAACTTATAGGCCCCATTTATAGAAATGTAAAATAATATCTAACAATGCCCTCTGGTCATTGATGACTTAATACAGTGTTTCTCAAACTGTGTGCTGTGGCACCTTGAGGTGCCTTGGGACACTTCCAGGGGTGCCTTGGATTGGTGGTTCAGGACCAATTAAAATTATTTATGGTCAATGTAATAGGCAAAACCAGTGCTGGTGGCTGCCAATCATAAAATTTGTGGACAAACAGAAGTGAATCCTGTCCCTCACCACATAACTGAGCCCAAGGATGACACAACTTAATTGATATAGTATTGTTTTCTAAATTTGTTAATAAAACTTTTGGCCTAGGAGTGCCGTAAAAAAATTCTGATACTCTAGGCTGACATGATTCAAAAAAGTTTGGGAACCACTAATATATATAAAATATTATATATTACAATATATTATGAGAATTCAGTTTCCATTATGCTTCGTTAAAAAGTATCAATTTAATAGAAAAAATGGTCAATATTTTTTCAGTAAGCTTTTATGCTACTTGCATTTCATAAATTTGATAATGCACCTTCCTCCCATCAATCTATGTATGTGAAATTAATGAAAATTGCTTTCGATGATCCAAATTTTTTGTGGTATTAAATCTTTAAAGCTTTGAATCACATCAAAATTGCATGTTAAAATATATTCCACCTCATAGACTTTGCAAACTTAAGATAGAACTATCTGTAATCTGGAGGGTCATTACCCACTCAGCCAATGCAGCCAGAATGGGAAAAAAGGTTTAGTTTTATAGACTTTACAAGTACTGTAGTATACCCCTTCAGATTTAGCACTTGAGGAGCCAGGAAAAGTGCCAGTTCTATTCACACTGAAACTCAGGGACACACCACCAGTAGATGTTCAAATAGACATGATGCCCCTCCCTCACCTCGTTGGTGCAGTAGCACAGCTGAGAGGATAAAGGAGAGAATAATGTGCCCGGAATCTTGTCACTTCCCACCCTGTTCTCTTCAGTCTCATTCTCCCATGTTTCTGCAGCTCCAGCTCCCCAGTGTCTCTCCAGCCAGCACGCTTCTGTCTCTCCAACCACCCAGTATCCCTCTAGCCTGCTCCCTTCTGTCTCTCCAAACCCCCAGTATCCTCTAGTCAGCCACCTTCTGTATCTCCAGCCAGCTTCCTTCTGTCTCTCTAGCCAGCAATCCCCATCTGTCTAACCAGCCAGCACCCCCTTCTGTCTTTCCAGCCAGCCCCCCTTCTGTCTCTTCAGCCAGCTCCCCTCTTTCTCTCCACTGACACCCTTATTTCTCTCCACCAGTCCCCTTCTGTCTCTGCAGCCAGCCCCCTTCTGTCTCTTCAGCCAGCCCCTTCTGTCTTTCCAGCACCAGTCCCCGCATCCTGCCCCCCTGCGGCTCATAGATGCTTACCTTCCCCTTTCCTCTATGTCTCTTGGCTGTCTCTCTTTAGGTATGCTCCTCTGTCAGTGATGCGGCACACGTGACATCATGCGCTTGTCTCAATAAAAAAAACTTAATTGTACTAGGCAGCCACTGGCATGTTACACCACAGATAGATTCAACTATAACTGCTGCTTACACTACTGCAGGATTTATCTATGCCCCTTGACAGCTGGCAAATGGAGGCCAATGTATCCATGGCCTCTTGGAATTCTGCCACTAGTGGTTGGATTTTCTTGTGTGCCCAGTGACCAAAGGGCTTTCATTTTGTGCTAAAATTATAGAACTGATTGACATAAGGATGGGTGATTCAGTTTTTGGGACTCCCTGTTATAGCATGACTATACCATTCTGGAAATGCCTGGTTTTGATAATCACTTTTGAATCAAATGCCTGTAGCCAGCAAGTCAAAGCACTGATCCTGGTTATTTATTTGGGAGATTATGAGAGGAGTGCTGAATGGGAGAGCAAGACATACATCCTAAGTGAAAGAGTATATGAAATATTACTATGGGCATTTTTATAATAGCATTATTTACTTTACATGTGTCAATTGTCATAGAATAAAAAAGCTGCAATTCTTTGATTTTCCACTGTATTGAAGCCAATATATAACTATATGCAATGTCATTGCTTCACATCCAATTACGAAGGAGCAATAACTCCTTGATGTTCCTTAAACCTTTGTTAATTAAGTAGCGATGGCAGACAATGATGTTCATCTGCAGCTCTACACCAACATCCACAAGTGGACCCCAGTGGCAGAAGAACCTCCTCAGGTAAGTGGCAGACAGCAGGGGTCAGACAGGCCCAGCAGGCAGCAGCACAAGTGTGGTTGCAGCAGGCAATGATCAGGAGTCCAGAAATCCAGGCTGCAGCTTCACACCTATCCAGATGCCAGAGCTCGGATGCTGAAGCTTGATGGGCTCTATTCATCTTGTGGTCCCCTGGACAATTGCCAATTTAACCACCCTAGTCTACTATGCAACTATCTAGTCCCAGCCGGGCAAGATTTCCAGAGATTACTAAACACCTCCAGTAATGGTTTGATTTGGTCTTCTGCATTATAGGCTGGGTTAATAAGGGTGAAGATTAATTCTGCCTTAAACATTTGGACACATCCTTTCCACATGTTTAATGACAGAATTAGTTGGATAAATGGGCGCCTTAGCTTCATGTATCAAACTTCTATTGCTCAATAGATTCTAATCTTTAGGAGATTGCAATTTTGAGAGCAGAGCCCTTTTACCTAGCTGCAGGGGCGTATCTAGAGAGAAGGGGACCCGTGTGCAGTCTCCAGGTGTGGGCACCCTCCTCTCCCATCCCATAGCCGGCAGCACTGCTGTTAGCACTCTGTCTGAGTGCTAGAGACTCTGGCACAGTGCCAGAGTCTACAGCAAATGCGCAAGTCTCCAGAAAAATGGTTCAGCGGCCATTTATTTGGAGGCATGCGCTGTAGACTCTGGCACTGTGCCAGAGTCTCTAGTGCTCAGACAGAACACTAATAGAGCTGATGCGGATGCTGGCTACATGACTCGGGAGAGGAGGGGACCCACACCCGGACACCAGAAAGGTATTTAGAAAAAATGGGTGCAGTGTGTACGGCGTTGGCCCCCTCTGGAGCCAGGGGCCCATGGGCACCGCACACACTGCACCCATTATAGATACGCCAGTGCCGAGCTGCCTGTATGTTAATACCAATTCCTTGCTTAATAACTGTGCTTGTTTGCAATTATAAAATACTGCAGAGTATGAAAGTGTTATAGAAATCATTGCTATTTACTTGTACTACTGCTACTACATAATAATAATAATAATAATAATGACAACAACAATAATAATAATAATAATAATATGGAAAGATATTTTTAAGCAAAAAAATAGTTGCTAGTACTATAGGAAGATGTTAATTTTCGATATGTTTTTATTTATAAGAATAATAATATAAATGCATGTCTCCTGTTAGTGTACCTTATAATGCAATATTTTAAACAATGATTGACCTTATATTTGTATTGCTGCAAAACAAATAGAAATCCAATACATGCCTTGAAATATACCTATATATGTTTACCTATATTGATCATAATTGGAACAAAGATCATCAAGCCCACACATTGACATTTTGTCTCTGAGAAAAACTCCCCAGGTGTGTTGCACAAATGCAAAGTGATAAGGTCACATCAATGCATGATTATTTGATTATGTAATCAGACTTCTTTATACTAATCTCCTTGATGATGGCTGCTGTTCAATAACATCAGTAAGTCAGTAAGTCACCATTCTTAAAGTACACCTAACTGTCAGGCAGTTAGTGGTTCTTTAATGTCCTGGTTCCTAGTACATTTATAGGCTTTTATTGGACAAACTATTTTAATAAATGATGAGGTTGATGTATGAAGTAGTGAAAAGAGTGGAGCACTGTTCCAGTAGAGAAGTTGCCCATAGCATCCAATCAGCATCAGGGTAACATTAATCAAGTACATTCTATAAAATTATAGGTAGAGGCTGATTGATTGTTACGGGCAACTTTTTTGTCCACCTCTCCATTCTTTTCACTGCTCTACACATTAACCCCTAAATTTTGAAAATCAAGTCCAAAACCATAAGAAATTGCACAAACATAACCTCATGCCTGTAAAACATACTTAATTATATCAATATTAAACTATGGATCAATAACAGAAAATATGTAGAAATCCATCCATGTCTAACTATACCTATTCCATTTCTATAGCTTAGTACACTACACTAAAAACAAAATAAACTGTATTTATTGTTGTCTTTTTCTACAATATGATCAGAAAATATCTACATACATAGCATCATTATCCAGACAATATCGAAAATAGATGCAAATAGATGCAAATACAGTAGCTATTATTATTACAGCTGCGTTTGAGGGACAGTAAGCATTGAATACATTTCAAATGTTAAGATTCTAAGGGCGGTATCCTATTACCCATAGAAAAACATCGGGCGCAAAAAACGGATGTTTTTCACAATTTTTCCAGATGTTTCACCAATTTTGTTTTATAGGCTACGCCTGTGAAAAAATGCCCTTTTTCCCAAAAACACAAAAGTTCAGTGAAACCTGTGTGTTTTTGTGAGAAACAGCCCCCAGCCTGACTCTGGGCATTTGGTTTTGCCTGAAAAACTTGTGCCGGCTTATCAGAGCTAATAGGATAGCCCCCGGTGGGACAATTAGCCCAGGTAAATTACTGGGACTAATTGGATATCCCCCTAAAGATTAATAACTAATTTAGCTTCACTGAAGACTAAGCACCATTTATCTCTCCCCTTCTCATGATTATCACTTACACTAGGTCACAGAGTTTACACAAAGTTTACATTTAAAGGTGAACAATTTTACACACGTACAATTTCAGCATATTATTTTAGCACTTGGTATAACAATATTTATTTGTTTGTGTATTTGGATAGTTCCCCTACCACCGAAGGCTAGTGAATTTATACGTAGGAGGTCTCATTAATAAAGCGCAAAACAACTGAGGTTTAGAGCAAAATCATCTCTAGTGGTGTGTTTCAATAAGCAAATGTTTGCTTAGATTTTTGGCATGGGTTTGTGAAGAAAGATGGCTGGAGTAAAGATTCATACACACTGCGTGATATTTTAGTCAATATCGCACATTTCCCCCTTCTGAGCGATACTGATTAAAATATCACATGGTGTGTACTCCGTAAACGACGACCGATGCACATTCCCATGGCCGTTTATGACCCCCTCTGTCGGCCGTACATGCAGGTCAATTTTGGCTAAGTCGACCAAAACTGTATGTACTGACTAGCCGCGGCGTGATGTCACTGAGCGATATCATTTGAGGTATCACTCAGTGTGTACACACTATGGGCCTAATTCAGACCTGATTGCAGCAGCAAATTTGTTAGCTAATGGGCAAAACCATGTGCACTGCAGGAGGGGCAGATATAACATGTGCAGAGAGAGTTAGATTTGGCTGGGGTATGTTGAAATTGAAATATAAATTACAACGTAAAAATAAAGCAGCCAGTATTTACTCTGCACAGAAACAATATAACCCACCCAAATCTAACTCTCTCTGCACATGTTATATCTGCCCCCCCTGCAGTGCACATGGTTTTGCCCATTAGCTAACAAATTTGCTGCTGCGATCAGGTCTGAATTAGGCCCTATGTCGGGCAGCCCGGGAGGGAAGGGAAAACACTGTGCAATATCGCTTATGGAGCATATCTCACAGTGTGTACCTACCTTTAGAGGTTTGCCCTGAAGAAAGGGTATTTAGTTTTGTGCAAAAGGAATATTTGCATTTTTCACAGAGATTACTTTTAAATGAAAAAAAGTATTTTTGGGGGAAGTCATTTCAATTTCACAAATGTCTTGAAATGATCAGGTCTTGTGTTAACAGGATAAAATTTGTGTCCTCCTGTTCTACCAGAAGAGAAACATATTTCCAAGCACAAATGCCACATGTAAGTACTGATGTCCCCTCATTTACAGAATTATATTAGGTCCTAAATTCGGTTGAACCAAAAGGTGTTTTAGAAGAAAAACTAAAATGTTGTCTTTAACAAAGGCATGTGACTTTTGCAGGGTGTCCCCCCACTCATACTTGCCTAATCTTCCAGAAGTTGCAGGAGACTCCCAATTTTTCAGGTAGTCCGCCACACTCTTGTAAGAGTAGGCGGTTTCACCACATCCTAGTGAAGTGGGCAGGATGGGAAGATAATCTCAGGAATCGCAGCTCTGTATGGAGGGGGTAGGGCTAAATGACATGAATAGCATCACTTTAGCCCCATCCACCCCTGCAGACCCACAAATCATGGTATTTTGTTATGTGGGGGTGGGGCTTAATGATGTGATAGTCCCTCCACCAGCTCACCCCCACCCCAGCCACAAAGTGGCAAGCAATGTCTCCTCTCCAGGAGACACTGGCCAGAGAAAGTCGGTAAGTTTGCCATCACTGTTTTGACCTGGTATGTTACTGTTAATTTCAGATGTAAAGCAAGGTATCACACACATAAAGAGTAAAATAATTACACCACACTGACGCATACTTAACAATGGTGTCCGGTCACATGGTTGACAGATACATAGTCACTGTCAACATGGTATGCATGTCAACATTTCCACAATATCAACATTCTCATGCAGACCTAATACATTTCAACATAACAGGAGAAAGTCATTAATTGTTGTTATTGTAATACAAAATAAAAAAGAGGTTCTTCTTGCTGTCACTAATTTGGGGCATTGAGAGAGTGGGGGGACAGGTATCCCTCCAGAAGTGTGCTGCAGATTTGTGGTGTCGTAGCATGCCATAGCCTATTATGCATTAGGGGCTTGATTGTTTACACCCACATAAAGTACTGGGAACTGTAACTTTACTTGGCTGCCTTGGGTACTATTACAAACAATGATAACAATTTAGCAAGATGGACCAACTAAGGAAAACACATATGAAATAAACGGTAGTATACAGTATTTTTAAATATATGTGTGGACTCCAAAAACCTCCATTCTGTTCCGTAATCTCTAGAATTTATTCCCTCACCAAGTTAGAGTCTCAACAACTTCAAACATTAACTCAAAATTCACATTTTCGTCAATTTTCTACCACGTTTCAAATCTGAAAGACAGCATTAGACATCATGTGCTGGCTATTCCACCTGACAACTTACATTCTGCTATAGAGACTGTTGTGTTTTCAATGGAAACAGTTGTTGACCATAATGGAGGACAGCCTGAACAATTGTAATACTACTTAATTGATTTGCATTGCAACAGCACCACCTGGTCACATAACTTGTAACCCCAGAGTGCTCTAAGGAGGGAATCTATCATTTTAGCACCCCTGTATATGAAACATTTTTATATTACCTATAGTAATCTCCTCAATTGTACTTTGAAAAGACAGGCTTCATGATCATGTCTATAACTCCAGTTTTCTGAAAAGGATAATGGGTTTCCAGACTATAGGGTATATTCAATTGTTGTCAGAAACTGCCGTCTTGTCGGAAAGATGGCAGTTTCAAAACGGGTTTAGGTCAGAAGGCGTTCCAACCTATTCAATGCGGCCCCGTTTTTTCCGACAAGTCAGAAAATCCATCTTGTCGGAAAGCTGTCGGAATAGCCGCCGATCCACGTGCTTCTGTTGGAAAGGGAACCAAATCCGAAAGGTTTTGGTCCCGTTTCCGACAATGGGGGTCATTCCGAGTTGATCGCACGCTGCAACTTTTTGCAGCCCGTGCGATCAGATAGTCGCTGCTTGTGGGGGAGTGTATTTTAGCTGTGCAAGTGTGCGAACGCGTGTGCAGGGGAGCTGTACAACAATATTTTGTGCAGTTTCTGAGTAGCTATGAACTTAGTCAGCCACTGTGATGACTTCAGCCTGTCAGGTCCTGGAATTGACGTCAGACACACGTTATGCAAATGCCTGGACACGCCTGCATTTTCCTCTCCACTCGCAGAAAACGGTCAGTTGACACCCCGGAACATCTTCCTGCTGTCAGTCACCTTGTGATCGCCACTGCAATCGAAATCTTCATTAGAACAATCGCTGACTGACGTTCCCCGATGCCGGGTAGCGACGCGCTTGTGCATTGTGGCCGTAGCGCACGCGCATTCCGGACCCGAACGCACATCAGTGAAAAACTGCAGCGTGCAATCAGGTCGAAATGACCCCCAATGTCAATCCGACTTTGTAAAAAGTCAGACTGACATTGCCGCCACCTCCTTTATCCACCCTGCCGAGCTGATGATCTCTCCCTCTGGGGCGAGCAGCAGCGCCGGGTTGAGGAGCAGCGCCGGGGTGAGGAGCAGCTGCGAGGTGAGCAGCAGTGCCGTAGTGAGCATCAGCGCCGGGGTGAGGAGCAGCACCAGGGTGAGCAGTAGTGCCAGGGTGAGCAGCAGCGCCGGGGTGAGCAGCAGCGCCGGGGTGAGCAGCAGCACCAGGGTGAGCAGCAGCGCTGGTATGAGGAGCAGTGCCAGGGTGAGCATCAGCAGCAGCTTCCAAATCTGACAGTCGGCTTTGGCTCAAATTCGACAGTCGGATTTGGAAGCTTATTGAATAGTGCATTGTCGGATCCTTTCCGACAATGCTTGTTGGAAAGAATCCAACTTGAATTGAATATACCCCTATGGCTATTACTTTTTTTTTATCTTTGGGTCAATTTTATGTTGTAACAACTAATCAGAAACTCAGATTTTCATTTTTTGTGCACTACTTTAAGGGGCATATTCATTATCCTTAATTTGTCACAATTTGTACACTCACCGTACTATAGTATGGGGATGTAGAAATTGGGACATTCATCAAACACCGAAAATGTTTTAGATTCGGAGATTCCTAAGATGGCGATCTCAAATCTCTTCACAAGCTGTCGTTTACCTCTGCAGCTGTACAGACCCTGCAATAAGTGGTATGATCACAGAGGATTGGACTGAGCATGCACATTAGTGAAATAGAAGGCAAAACACCATGCAGCTCAGGAGAAAAATATAACTTTCCAAAAAATGGTGAATAAGAATGCTGAGAATTCAAAACTATTCTTAATTCACAATATTTTCATGATGAATAGGCCTCTAAATACTTACATTGTGGGGGCAAATAACATATTTTTAAATGTATTTTTTTCCTGTCATGACATAATTTCAAGAACATCTAAGGACTTGCAGTTGCAATTACGTTTAGTGCCAGCAATTTTATCTTTCTTTCTGAATATTGATTGTAAGCATGGTGTGTGTTTTTCTTTTTTGTCTTTTTTTAGTTCCCAAACCTCTCAAATATCTTTTATGGATTTAAAGAACATCAATTTATACATTGACAGATTCTTTTAAAGCATGTTTTTAAAATGTGCAGAACACCAGGGCTAGTGCTCTTGCTTCTCAACTATCTAAAATTGTCTACATGTGGCATTTATACATTTTTGTATGAAAAATAACTATGCTGTGAAAATGGATTAGTAAAACTGACATTTGACATCCGGTTGTTGACAGTGGAATGTTCCTTTTTTACCTGATATTTTATTTGTGTAAGGAATGTAACAATTACCGGTGTTCCTTTCTCCTTGTAAATGTCTTGGAACAGGAACTTTAATCTGTAAAACTGCTTGTGTTGCATGGGTTAGAAAATTATAATCCTTGAATGATCAGTGCTGTTAGATTTGCAGGTGTTTTTTTTTTTTAAAAAGCATTTTTCCATAAATATCAGATAAAAGTATGATAATTCCAATGTCAGCATACCATATTTCTTTATAAGCTTGACACTTGATAGATAGAGTGACTTTTCTACATGCCCACTGCCAGTGTCAGACTGGGGCACGTAGGGCCCACCGGGGAAATGCAGTGGTAGGGGTCCATGTTAGAGGTGTGGGCAGTCTGCAGAGGGGGTGTGGCCTGCCACCTCATTGGTTTTACTAACCATTAGAGTGCAACATCTTGGCCCCTTCACAAATATATACAGTAAATTAAGCTACTGCATGCATGATAATGTGCCAGATTAATAACAGCAATGCACTGTAGAAAATACACCATAGTCCAGTATAAGGTAACATATGTAGAATGTATAATTCATGTGCACAGTCTAGAACCAGATCCTTAGAGCAGGAGGTGGGGCCCCCTGTCAGTGGGGCCCACCGGTGGTTTCCCCTGTACCCCTGTGGGTCAGTCCAAGCCTGCCCAATGCACAAATATATCAGCAATAACACACAGGTTGGGTATGGCTTACCGGTGCTGGGGATCCCGGCAGTCAGCATACCAACCGCGGGATCCTGGCAGCAGAATGCCGGCGAGAGGGGTGAGCACAATGAATCCCCTTGCAGGCTCGTGGCGAGCTGCTCTCACCACAGGTTCTATTCCGCACTATAGGGGTGTGTGGACACCTATGAGTGGGTATAGTCCCTGCTAGATGGCATGCCGACTGTTGGGATTTAGAGGGGGGCAGGATGTAGCTGTCGGTATTGTGACCGCCAGTATCCTTACCGCCGGTAACATAATTACATTCCTGACACACAGACACTAATTGATTTTACATATTGTGTTAGACTTTCAAGACCCAAAGTAAAACACATAGATTTTAGATTAACCACAAGACCACCGCTGTGTCCTAATGTACTTGTACATTATTGCAGTTTGATAATCACAAAATTTTGAGTCATTTCTTCAACCCCCTAAATTAAAGGTGAGTAAAATTTTCAAAACTTTTCTGTGGAGTAAGTAGTGTGTACCACATTTAGCTGTAGAATTTCCCCTATGAATTGTGTTCTGTAGTCCTTAAGCATACCATGGGAGAAATTTAACAGCCTCCGAGTTGCAGGCTGTGCAGATTGATCTCGGCTAATACCAGCAAAAACATGACTCTTTGTAGATTTACCCTACTATATCTCACATCCTCTGTGCTCGGTTGGAGATCATGTGGTCACTGTGCAACCCTGCTGCATATCTGGTGGTCATACCCTCATGGCCACAATATTGAATTACTTCATAAATTAATTAAAACCATAGTTGATATATGGATTTCAAACTCTCCTTTCTATTCCCTGCTTTCTCACCCCATTCCAAATAAAAATGAATCAAACACATTCTGAACACAGATAAATGTCAAATTGCAGCAAAGTGGAAATTGATGACACCACCCTCATTAACAGCCACCATTAATGACATCAGGTTTCCCTATAGGATGGAATGGGACACAGTCAATTTAGCAGTTGTAGGGATCCTGGCTGTCAGGAGACCGACGCCGGAATGCTGACAGCCGATGAAATCCCCACTCGGGTGTTGGTCCACGCCACCAGCCAAAGGGGAATATAACCCTGTGGCGATCTAAAGTTTGGCGAGCGTTGCGTGCTCACGAGGGGACACGCTGTGCTCGTCGTCCTCCTGACCGCAGGGATCCTGACAGCCGGGATATCATACTGATCCCGATGGAACATATTACTTCAGTCACCGGACCACTTTGTCCATGTTTGGACCCCATGGACCAATCACTGTTAGGCTGAAACTCCCCTCCTCCTAAACAACTATTTAGCTTTGCCTACTACTTAGTTTTATTGAAAAATCCAGCCCACACTGATTGGTTTGTCCCACCAGTCCTTTCCTTTCTGTTCCATCCCTCTCAATATGCTCAAAAAAATAAAGGGAACACTAAAATAACACATCCTAGATCTGAATGAATGAAATATTCTTATTAAATACTTTGTTCTTTACATTGGGGGTAATTCTGAGTTGATCGCAGCAGGATTTTGGTTAGCAGTTGGGCAAAACCATGTGCACTGCAGGGGGGGCAGATATAATATGTGCAGAGAGAGTTAGATTTGGGTGTGGTGTGTTCAATCTGCAATCTAAATTGCAATGTAAAAATAAAGCAGCCATTATTTACCCTGCATAGAAACAAAATAACCCACCCAAATCTAACTCTCTCTGCACATGTTATATCGGCCACACCTGCAGTGCACATGGTTTTGCCCAACTGCTAAAAAATTTCCTGCTGCGATCAACTTGGAATTACCCCCATAGTTGCATATGCTAACAACAAAATCACACAAAAATTATCAATGGAAATCAAATGTATTAACCCATGGAGGTCTGGATTTGGAGTCACACTCAAAATTAAAGTGTAAAAACACACTACAGACTGATCCAACTTTGATGTAATGTCCTTAAAACAAGTCAAAATGAGACTCAGTAGTGTGTGTGGCTTCTGTAAGTCACTGTTTTCCTGTATTGATTATGTGCATATGCATACCTCCCAACATGACCCTCTCCAGGAGGGACAGATTGCTCTGCTTCTGGACTTACCTCTTAATTTATGATTGCCATCACCTGTGGTGAAACACCTTTTTTATCCATTAGCCTGTTCAACACAGGTGCCAGCAATCATACATTAAGAGAAAAGTCCAGAAGCAGAGCATTGTGTCCCTCCTGGAGAGCGTCATGTTGGGAGGTAAGCATATGTACTCTGTAATTGGGCGCTGTGGAACCCTTGGGCCGTCATATAAATAAAGGATAATAATAATAATAATAATAATAATAATAATAGTAGTAGTAATAATAATAATAATAATAATAATAATAATAGTAGTAATTATAATAATAATAATAATAATAATAATAATGCAAAAGCATAAGGTAGAAAACTACTCATAGTATGGTAAAACTGATCTCTGTCATAAGCACCTTTGTAAAACCATGGCCGCTATTTATAATGTAATGGGTGACCTTAACATTTTAGCAGAATTCCTACGCTAACAAATTTATGGAAACCAAGAACAAGACTTTTTACTTAAGAAATTATCCTGACAGATGCCAAACACATAACAGTAAACTGCAATGTCTTTTGTTCCCTTACCATGGCTCACTGCTTTTGGCAGGTTCCTTGGTCTAATGAGCAAGTTGCCGTGCTGAAAAAGATCTAAATTAAGCAACTGAAAGGCCAGCTGTCAGTTCTGAAAATACATGCGTACATTATCATTTTCAGATTTTACATTTATTATATATATCATTTGTTTATAAGGCGCCAACATATTATACAGCGCTGTACATTGGACATTTATTTAACAAATAAATATGTCTTAATTTTTTGGCAATAACTGACAGCAATATAGTAAGTATAACAAAACATTACATTTTTAAAACATGCCAGATCCAGAATAACATAAATGCATAAGACATAAGGCCTAATTCTGAGTTGGGAATCAAGTAAATGTTAGGATATGGTGCGCTCAGTACCTGTCTCCTTCTGTGCATCAGTCTATGGGTGCATCCCCTACTGTCAGACCTCTAGTGCCAAGAGTCACTCGGAGGCAGAGTTATATGATGTAGTGTTCCTTCATCTCAGAGAGAGTGAGGAGAGGGTAGATGCTAGATCAAAGTGACCTAAGGGACCTTTTACGTCAGGGGGAGGAGCCATGACATAATGGGTAGGAGCTAGGCCAGCGGAATAGTTCCTCTACTATCCACGCCACCAACTATTACCTGTAGTATTCAGGTGGCTCGCTCCGCTCGCCATCGAGCCCGAAGCGTGGCGAGCAAAGTGTGGCGAGCAAAGCGTGATGAGCGAAGCGAGCCCGCAAGGGTACTTTTCAGGTACCCTGTTCGCCCGTAGCTCCTCCCCCTGGTGACGTGTCTCCTCCCCTAGTGACATCAGAAGGTCCCTTCTCCCACTCCGATTTAAAGCCAACCGTGAGGAGAGTGTGACACACACAGAGACTGAGAGACAGAGTCTGGGTGTGCAAGCGTGCAGAGCTGAGACTGGGAGCAGATCTCAGCTACAGAGACTCACAGTGTTCCAGTGCATGCATCATCTTCTCTACAGAAGGAAGACAGACTGCACGGCTGTGCAGTCCTTCATGATGTACCACCACAGACATCTGATAAGTACCACTACCTAATGCTGTTACATTGTGTGATACATGGGCTCCTGATTACCGCTATCAGTGTTACATCTGAGTCACCTGTGTACACTAAATAAACCTGCATTACTGTTTAAGTCACCTAGTGTGTGGACTGACGTCACCGCATCAGATAGCCCTGAACACTCTGCCAACAATAAAGTGTGAGTAAATGTGTAACTGGACAAACCATATTGCAAAACAAGGGGTGCAAATAGATACATTGTTTGCATGTGGTGTAAATATTGGCTGCTTTTGAATGTCGCTCACAAACAGGCAACTTTATTTTTACGCTGCAATGTAGATGTCAGTTTAGGCACTCTCTCTCATCTAAATCTCTCTGTACATGTTACATCGCTGTAGTGCAACATGATTTTACCAAGGTGCACAGATACAGAACTTGCCCTTTCTTACTTTATTCCAAACTCAGAATGAGGCCCATGGACAGTATGTAGATAATAGACAAATATTTAAAGCTCAAAGTGCTTATAGCCAGCAGTAGCAGCAATGTTATCATTTTTGATAATCCTGCAAGCAGAAAGCTTCCCTGACTATCACTGCTAAATGCATAAATTGGGAATCTTGGCGGTGTAACTAGCCCTAGGGGGCATGATAGAATTTTTTTTCAGGGCTTCCCACTATCATGCCTGCTGCTCAACTCCTGTTGCTGCTGCAGGTACATCTGCTGTCCCAGCCAGCTCTTTCTCTCATCACTGAGTGATGCTGGGAGGAGGTGTACCCGTGGCCTGGGGTTGTCCAAGCAGCTCCGCATGTCCACGCCGCCTCCCAGCATCAGTAAGGAGAGACACTGCTTGACCCATTCTAGTCTGGCTTGTCCTCTCCACGCCACTGAAATTGCCCTGACGAAAGTCTGCAATGACCTCCTTGCTGCTACATCCAAGGGCCACTACTATTTGCTTATTCTCCTTTACCTCTCTGCTACTTTTGCCACTGTGGACCACCCTCTTCTTCTGCAAATCCTTCACTCCCTTGGGCTGCATGCTACTGCCCTCTCCTGACTGTCCTCCTAGCTCCTTGACCATTCTTTCTCTGTCGCATTTCATGACTCCACCTCCCCTCCCACTTCCACTAACATGTGTCCCCTAAGCTTCTGTTCTTGGTCCTCTACTTTTCTCTCTATATGTCCTCTTTAGCTGAGCTCATTAGCTCTTTTGACATACAATATCATTTCTATGCTAATGATACTCAAATCTACCTTTCCTCCCCTGACCCCCAATAGTCTCACTCATATCTCCAACTGTCTCTATGCTATCTCTTCTTGGATGTCCCAGCGCATTCATAAACTTAACATGTCTAAGACTGAGATAATCATCTTCCCACCCTCCCACACAACCTCACCTCCAACAATTTTTTTATCTATTGATGGCACTACTATCTCTTTTAGCCCCCAAGTTTGCTTTCTCGGAGTAATCCTTAACTATTTCTTCTCTTTTCAAACCACACATTTAGCACCTCTCACACTCTCACAAACCTGCCGTTTTCATCACAAAAATATTTCCAGGATCTGACCCTTTCTTACCCAAGATGTTAATAAGACACTTAACCACTCACTGGTCATCTCAAGACTGGACTACTGTAATCACCTCTTATGTGGCATCCCTGACATATGCCTTTCTCCACTCTCAATGCTGCAGCCCAGCTTATCTTTCTCACCAAACGTACTATGTCCACCTACACTCTCTTACAAGCCCTTCACTGGCAGAGCCGGCGCTACCTGCTCAGCAAGGGTATGCAAAGCAGGGAGGCACCAAGCTGAAGAGGTGCTCTCCCTGCTCTGTTACCCTGCTGCTGCCGGCGGCCTCTGTGCCTTTCAAACTGGATGACAGGTAGCGGCTCTGGTAGCTCGTATTGTGGCTCCCTCCCCCTCCTGCTCCCCAGAGAGACTGTGCATAGTGTGGGCCTCAGACCACACCCAGTGCCACTGCCAAGAACTCTGCAGTCTGGGAGTAAAAATATCTAGGGCGTGGCCTAATCATGGGAAGCATGGCCACACCCCCTTATGAAAAAAGTTGAAAAAATTACTTTGCCGTGCCCAGCAGGGTAGGAGGTCCTTAGCTCTAAGCGCTGAGTTCCTCAGCCAGATCAATTTGAGGGGGAGCGCAATCAGTGTGATCTCTCTCCCCCTACCCGTATAGGAACAGTAAGAGGCTCAGCAGTACCAGCAGCCTCTCTGCAGCACAGCACACTGCAGCATGTGCTATGCTGCCAAGATGAGAGCATATGCTGGTGCTGCTGCCCGGGAGGAAGGGTGGAGAATGCGGCAGACCAGGGTTCTCTCTGGGCCCCTCTATCAGTCCCGGGTCCGGGAAAATTAGTACTCACTTTACCCCCCTTACCCTCCCACCCCTCTTGGCGTCACTGCCGACATCCTTCTGAGCTGCTGCTGCTGGAGTAAAAGAGCCTGCAAGAAATCAGAGGAGAAGCAGCACCCGAGCCGGGACCTCCTGCAGGTACTGGGGCCATGCTATGGAGGGAATGAGGGCTGTACCTGGCATAATGTGTAAAACGGGCTGTATCTGGCATAATTTATATAATGGGCTGTACCTGGCAAATGTGTATAAGCAGCTCTACCTGGCATAACATGTATTAGGTGCTCTACTGTGGCATAATGTGTATAACAGGCTCTCCTGTGTGGCGTAACATGTATAAGGGTACTGCTTTGCTGTGTAATGTGACTAACGGATGCTACTGTACAGTATAATGTGACTAATGGCTGCTACTGTGCTGTATAATGTGACTAACGGATACTACTGTGTGGAGTAATGTGAATTGGTACTATTCTGTGGCCACCCCCTTCGGCGTGCACTGTCCCTGTTCTAAGCATGGTGGGTGCCAACTGATACTTTCGCCCTGAGCTCCTAAAGGTCTAGAACTGGCCCTGTCATTGATTTTAAAATATCATTTTATTATCAAATGTAACATACCCCCAATTCAATAGAGAGGAGGGGTGCTGAAACATACCCTTGCTCCAGGCACCATGGCACCTAGCTACACCTCTGATAAGGGACACTACTGTGGGTACTGTATATAAGGGGTAGCACTATATAGCATAACGTGTATAAGTGGACTACTGTGTGACGTAACGTGAATAAGGGGCACTGCTTTTTGGTGTAATATGAATAAGGGACACTATGTTTGGGGTAATGTGAATAAGATTGTACTACTGTGTGGCGTAATGTAAATTGTGGGTACCATTGTGACCATGCCCCTTCCTTGTGTGACCACACCCCTTTTTGCGGTGCGCTCTGTCCCCTTTTTACAATGGGTGGGCGCAAATGTATCATTTGCAGGGGGGCACCAAACACTCTAGAACCGGCCCTGTTCACTGGCTCCCCTTTCTGAATTCAATTCAAGCTTCTTACACTTACTTACAAAGCCCTCACCCACTCCTCTCCAATTTACTTCTCTGACCTTATCTCCCTTTACCTACTTTTTTCTTCACCCACTAATGCATGCTGCCTCTCATGCCCACTGATTACTTCCTCACACTCCTACTGTAACTCCAAGATTTTCTACTCCATATTCCCTTTGAAAGCACCAAATCCCGCGGTTTGCGGCCACCCTAAAACTTATTTCAGTGTCATCTGCTGATGCAGCTACTATATGTTTATAAACCCTGTACTTGTCCTATATTGTCTTGAACTGTAAGTCACTTTTTTCTTGTTTTGCTCATTTGTTTATGTACTCTGCAACTGGGCGCTGTGGACCCCTTTTGTTGCCATATAAGTAAAGGATAATAATAATCTAAAGGACTCATCTGATTGCCACTGAGATATTCTGAAAGCAATCACAGGTTGGATAACATAAATAGAACACCCATGTTGGAAGAAAACTTTTTTAAGACTATAGGCAATATTATTAGTAATATCGCTAATTTTCACCCTTCTGAGTGATATCGTTTGTAATATGGCCAGTGTGTATGCACTATGCGATGAACGATGTGCACTTTCATGGGTCGTCAACAACATCCCCTGTCGTCCATACATGCAGGTCAATCAGGGGATGTCACGCAGCATGGCCCCCGTTCCCACCCCCCGATTATTTGTCAATGGAGGTATAGACAGGTGTGTAGGCACTTGTTAAAAGCTGCCTCACCGCCGCGTCCTGTCATGCGCGATGTCACCGGGGTCACACATCATGTAGTGTGTACCCAGCATATTACCTCTTTTATGCCTTTTCTGATTTGCTCTGTTGCATGACTGTGTGCTCTTCCTTTGTACATACATTGTTCTCTACCTCTGTAAGCATAAATAGATATTTTTGTTGTATCTGCTTTAACCTTGACTGAAACTGTCAAATCAAAGCTTAAGTGATTTACATAAATGTGCTGGAAAACAAGACTGAAAGGAACGAAAGACTGCATAGGATAGAGTGAATATAAGCACCCTGTTTGTTTATGTAACTAAGCTAGATAGATCTGGTTTTTGTGTTGATATTGGTTGATAGGTCATTGAAGTTTGTCAATCAAATAAGTTATCCAATGAGAAGGGTTTAGGTAGACGGGTTATATTAGTTTATTTAAGTGAGGGCTGAGGTAATCTGATTCCTCTTGCCATTTTTGTGATCTCAGGACTGGTAATGTAACTGGTATCACTCTGCAGGGTTATCAATATTATTTAAGTTGTTATTATAGCTTAGGTTGTTATTATAGCTTAGGTTTTTGTTATTCATCTTTAAATTAGTTATTATTGTGGTTTAGCTGTTTTTTATTTAGTTAATTTCATAAGTGTTTAATTTAGTCAAGGCTGTTAATTTTCTTGTCCTGTACTGAGGTAACTTTGTTAGCTTCTATTTACTTAGTATACCTCGCCCCCGCTGCAGTGCGCCCCCTCCCGGCTGGCTGGTTGAGGCATCTAAGCCTCTCACTGCAGCCGCTGCCTCTCCCGTGCTGAGAGGAGCACGGCATTACGCTGTGAGGGGAGCCAGGCGGGCAGTCCCCAGCGCCCGCGCTGCTCGGCCAGAGGCAGCGGTGAGTGCTCACCCGCCTCTCTCTCCCTCTGTGCTGCGGGCCTGGCTGTCAGGCATGACGGCCAGCCCCACGAGCACACACCCCGGCCTCCATTAATAGCAAGCAGCGGGTTAGGTGCATCGGCCCCTGCTGCTAAAAGCCCCGCCCCCGTCGCCATGTCAAATAACATGGCGGCCATTAGCCCTCCTCCCACAGCTTCAGGAGCTGAGGGGGGGGGGAGCACGGCTGCAGGGGGCATCATTATTTATCCAGCAGGGCTCCAGGGGAGAGGCAGTATATTAGCCTCTCCCATATCAGGAGCCCAGAATGTTAGGCAGGAAAATATAATAAGGGAGAATTTCAATTCTCCAGGGCCTGCAGTGGCAGGCTCAGATTTGGCAAGGGGATTGCTTAGAATCCCCCCCCCTCCCCCTCCTTCCTCTCAATTACAAATGCAGGCGGGTGGGGGGGTTTCAGCCCCCGCAGGTTTCATGGTCCCCATATTTCAGCCAAGGGGCTCCACAGAATATAATGCATCTGCATGTGGCAGGGCAGCAGCATTTGTTTAATACTCAAATGCCTCATTTAAGACAGTTTTACCAACCCTGTGCCGTAATTCAAGTTGTGCAATCCCCCCCCGGCAGGCAGGCAGGCAGGCAATCAATATGCACATTGGTTGCAGCCTGCACCTAATCAATTCATGAGCGCTCATCAGATAGGTTTGCCGACCCTGCCCCAAGTTTCTCCACCGGCCGGACCCCCATCACCACGGCAGTTGGAGGTGAATATTGCACGTGCGCAATCTCAAGTACGAGCGGCGTCAGTAGTGACCGGCTGGTCAGAAGGGGCCGGTCAAGCAGGAAGTAATGCTGTTTTATTGAGTCCGCAGGTTTTAGCATCTCATACAGCTTCATTGGACACATCAGCAGCAGGCAAGATTCCACTGGACGCAGGAGACGCGGATGCGGGTCCTTCTACTTCTGGAACTGGTGAGAAAAATTCAGAAGTTCAGCTTAGCGCGAATTTTTCTCATTCCGACGAATCATCTGATACATCTAGTTCACTGGAGAATCCGCGCAAATTTATGCGGACATTCATTCAGCATCTTAGAGGGAAGCGTAAAAGTTCAAAGGGAGGGTGTAGCGTAGCGAGCAGCTCGGTTCCTGATGCAACAGGTGATAGCGTACATTGCGCGAATATGGCAATTCTAAGAGGAGTTAGGTCTAAGGTTAGGGAAAGAATAAAGAAAGGCCGATTTGTAGATATGTTTGCGATTACGCATGACGCTAAAAAAGCGTTGGGCACAGCAAAGGCTGGGGGGGCGGCTGCTGAAGAAGCTAGAAGAAATTATCCTAACTGGCTTGCAGGGATTTCTATATTTGGGCTTGCTATATGGAGTCTCGTCCATCAGAAATCATGAATACTCTGAAGTATTTTCACCTGGTACATAATATGTATCTTACGGCGAGGCAAAATGTTTGGAGGCAGTATGATGAGTTATTTAGGAAAAAGCAGGATGGCCAAAAGATTTTAAGTTTGGGGTTTAAGGATGTGGAGGTATGGTTAGAAGTGACTCAAAGCAATAGGCTTCCTATGGAACAGACAGGTAGAAGGCAGCCCTTCCAGGTCAGACCAGGTTTTAATACGGCAGGAGGAGGAAAATGTTACGCGTTTAATAATGCACAATGTAATAGGGGAACATTGTGTCGATATAGGCACGTCTGTATGCTGTGTGGAGGAAATCACCCAGCAAAGGACTGCAACAGACCCGCAGTTCAGTCAGCGGGTAGGGGTGAGCAGAGAACCGTTCCTAGATAAAGCGGAGTCACCAGCGAATTTAGAAGTTTTAGAATGATGGTTAGGCCGCTATCCTCTTAGGGAGGAGGCAGCATTTTTATTGCAAGGTTTTAAATTCAGTTTCAATCTACCTGTAGTTAGGCCGGTTATAGTTTTGGCCAGAGAAACCTAAAGTCAGCTAGAGATTTTCCAGGGATAGTAAGAATGAAGATTGCAGCTGAAGTTGTTGTAGAGCGTATGTGTGGCCCTTTTGAAAGTCCACCTCTAGCTGAATTTTGCGTTTCTCCATTGGGGGTAGTTCCAAAGAAAGAGTCAGGAAGATGTAGGATAATTGAGTACCTTTCCTACCCGGAAGGGGGCTCAATAAACGAGGCTCTTGACCCCTCTTTGTATAGCATAAAATATCAGTCTTTTTGAAGAAGCTGTGGCTACGGTTAAAGGTTTTAGTTCGGGAGCGTTGTTAGCAAAAGTGGGTATAGAATTAGCCTTTAGACTGTTACCGCTGCACCCTGATTCGTTTAAGTTTATGGGTCTCAAGATGGATGGTCAATTTTATGTAGATAGGTGTTGCCTATGGGCTGTTCAGTTTCGTGTTCTTATTTTGAAGGTTTTAGTTCATTTCTACAGTGGTGTGTGCGGGCAGGCACCGGTCAGTAGGGAGTAACCCATTATTTGGATGGCTTCTTGTTGGCAGGTCCTGCGGGTAGCTCAGTGCGCCAGGAATTATTTTTTTTAGTTCAAGCGCTTTTTACGGTTATGGGTGTACCGATAGCTAAAGATAAAACAGAGGGGCCTGTGACCCGTTTATCTTATCTGGGCATAGAAATTGATACTGAGGCAGGCCTTTGTAGATTGCCAGCGGAGAAAGTGAATAATTTAAGGATCTTGTTAGAAAATTTTATTGCAGTAACATTTTTGAGTGAGTTCAATGGTGTACGCATTTGGTTGCATGAAGAAATGAGTAATCGTGAGCTGCAGTTTTTCACAGATGCATCAGAGTCGTTAGGTTTCGGTGCTTATTTTGAAGGGGAATGGTGCGCCGAAGTTTGGCCTGAGGAATGGCGCACAAGGAAGTTTACTGATAGTATGCTTTTGCTTGAGCTTTTTCCAATAATTGTCGCAATTGAGATATGGGGTTTTAGGCTTAGGAATCAGAGGATTTTATTCTGGTGTGATAATTTAAGGGTGGTTCAAGCGATTAATATTCAAAAATCTTCGTGTTCACACGCTTTGAGGTTGCTACGGCATTTGACCTTTAGGTTTTTACAGTTGAATATAGATTTGAATGCTAGGCATGTCCCTAGGATTGAGAACGGGATAGCGGATGCTTTATCTCGTTTTCAATGGGATAGATTTAGAGCATTAGCCCCAGCAGCAAAAATGGAAGGTTTATCATGTCCCGAATTTGTATGGCAGATCATCAAACCGGCATGAAAGCTTTAGCATTGAAGGCATTGGCCCCAGGAACTTTGAGATCGTATTCTGCAGCTTGGGAGGATTGGCAGGCGTATTTGAATTCTGGAGGTAGGGGTAAGAGTATCCACGATGCTATATTAGAATTTGTATGGTTATGGCATGAGAGGGGTCGTTATAAAGCAGCGATGTTGGGTGCTTTAGCAGGAATTTCATATTTTTTGCGTTCGGAAGGGTTGTCAGACCCAACTAAATCTTTTATTTTATCAAAGGCTTTGAGGGGTTGGGCTAAGGAGCAAGCAGGTGTAAGTGGCGCACGTAGACCAATCGACATTGAGTTATTGAAAGAGTTAATTATCGCGGTTTCTGGTATTGCATTAGGGGAATTTGAGGTCGCCCTTTTTTAGTTTAGCATTTGCTATAGCTTTTTTCGGCGCTGTTAGATTAGGTGAGATAGCGGCAAAAAGCAAAAGTTCAGTGGATTCACGCATGTTGTTAAATAATGTAGTGTTGAAGGATAATAAGCTGCTTATTAAAATACACCATTCCAAAACGGATCAACTAGGGAGAGGTAAATGGATTTCTTTTCCTATGCATAAGGAGCCGAGCATTTGCCCAGTAAGATTAGCAGAGGCTTATGGTCAGTTTCGTCCAAAAGGGGGGGAGCAATGGTTGGGTCATAAGGATCTTAATCCTTTATCCAAATTTCAATGCACAAGTGTCTTCAATATATGTTTGATAGCGTTGGACCTTCCGCTGGAGAGTTATGGGACCCATTCTTTTAGGATAGGTGCAGCAACTTGCGCAGCATCGACAGGTTCTTCCAGCGAGGATATTAAAAGGTTAGGGCGCTGGAAGTCGGATGTTTATAAGGGATATATTAGGAGTGATAAGTTGCATTAGTGGTAGGCGTCCTGCGAGTTTGTTGTTTCGGAATCCCAGGGCCATAAGCCACCCGCCGTTAAAGGGGGATTGGAGTTCTTTTCACCTTTTTCCTCACAACATTTTTGAGGTTTGGTGTTGTTCACCTCCATCTGGGTCGCCTAAACAACTAAGTTTTTATCCTTCCCTGTTTCTCTTTAGCAGTTTCGTTAAAGATTACAGTAATATTGAATAAAATGTTCTTTGTTTTGTTGTTTTTTCTACAGGTTTTTTGTTTGACATTATCAAGCCGGGTGTGGATTGTGTGTTACTCATATATTTATTGGGCCAGTAGGCACAGGATGTCCAAGTTGTTCCCTTTTGAAGTGAGGTGGATAGGTTTAAGGGGAATGAGATGGAACAACCTATTCCAGTGTGCTCTGGAACTTCGAAGAAAAATGGGGTGCCCCTGATTGTTTGGTGATACATTTAGGTGGCAATGATCTGGGTACATTTAAAGGTATAGAACTTATTAACGCCATAAAAAAGGATTTTCAGATAATCACAGAGCATTGGCCTTTGGTTAAGGTGGTATGGTCAGAAGTGGTACCGTGTAGATTTTGGAGGGGCACCCAAGGGGGAGCAGCTTTAGATAAAGTAAGAAGGAAACTCAGTGCCCAACCTCCAGATATGTCATTAGTTTAGGTGGAAAAGTTGTTAAACACCCAGATTTGCGTTACGAGTAGGAATATTTATATAGGTTGGATGGAGTGCATTTATCTGAGAGTGGTTTGGAGTTATTTGTCACAGCCTTATTGAGGTGTTGAAAGGAGGTTTGAGGTTTTAGGTTGTGGTGGCGGTTTTCGTAGTCTAGAGCCTCCGAATTTGGCGGAAAGCAGTGCTATTCGGCGGCTTAATTTAGCGCAGCTGAGCTTGGCTAGCATTTCCCCTTTGAGAAAAGGTGAGTCGGTCACTACCTCAGGGGAGGACCAGGTCACCATCTTATGGAGGGACCAGCACTGTGCTAATTAAGGGGAGATGGTTCTACCCAGGACGGATTGCGCAAGGGGCGGAAACTCCGCCCCATTTGTTTAAAAATTAAAGTTTTAAGCCATGGCCGAGTTGACACTGCTTTTTCGCCACCAGTGAATAATATTTTCAATTCTGATTAGAATTTAATAAATCTGGCTGTGACCTCCATTTTTTCCAATTTATACAGTTGTCTGTGTCATTATTTCTAGGTTTATTGGTTCTAGTTTGTGTAATAAATAAAACATATGGGTGACTTATTGTTAGTCTGTAGATCAAAACATATGTTGTTTTTTTTCTCCATTTTCCTAACACATGATGCATTGTGGCTATTTTTCCCACGTAGTAAAAGTGGAAAACATCACTTAATCAAATGCAATCCCTATCCTTATAAAAATTGTAGATGGGTATGAATTGCCTTTACATTTTTCTAATGTAGAGCCAAGATCCTATAACAGATGTATTACAAGATTTTAGAATGCATCAATTTAACAGGTCTGAAATGATATCATATCATGCACATTTCTAAGTACTTTTTCTCAATGAGGCTAATGGAATGGATTCCTAGTGACCTGTTGAGTGGTAAGGACTGGCTAGCTTGCAAGGTTCTGAACTTTCAGCTTGGCCAGATAAATTAATGTGCTTGTTCAGGCAAAAAATAACCTGGCCAAAGCTTCAACTGAAACATTAAAATGTTGCTGCCTAGAGTAATTAAATTGTGAGTGTAAAAAAACGAAATAAGACATGAAAACAAAATGAGTTTTATGCTAATAAAGAGTAGAAGGATACATAAATAAGTTTTACTGCCACTAGCTCATCAAAGCTTTAATTAAAACGTACATTTTTAAAGCAACAAATTTTATGCTACTCATCATCCAAAGTGATATTAATACATTAATACATTGTCCCATACCATTTGGAATTCATCTTGTGAGTGGTTCTGGGAGAGTAATAATACACTGTTATCAGACAGCAGGAGTTTGATTTTCTGTGATAGGTGAAATTGGAAACCTGGTTTGTAAAATACAATATAGATAGGACATGCTGTGTCAGAAGACAGTCTCATAGTAATGAACACTGATTACAGTTATAGTCTTTTCTGTTGTACACAAATGAAGGACAAATATGAAGGTCAACAAAAGAACAAGCTATATACAGAATTTCCCAAAATTATATATACTTTTGAAACATTCCTAAGTGAAATTTTCCATCATGATTTCAGTGATGATACAAGGTGATTGCCTACAAAGATCATAGAAATTGAATTGGTTTCTGATGGGCAGCAACTTTAGGTATTTAGCAATAACCATATGATTACTCGGAGAACTCCCATTGCATCTTGTTTCAACAGAAGGGGAAAGCCACAGCATTGTTTTATTACGGTCATGGGGTTGATGTAGAGCTGAACACAAGTCAGCTACAATTGCTCCAACATGGCATACACAAATCTAAATGTGTATAGTTGCAGAATTGTCTCTGCAGCCAGATTGCCTCCTACCCATTTGCTTGGTTTCATAGCCATCATTATCAGCATGTACTTGTGCCAGAACTACCCTAGGTGCAAATGATATGTCTGAAAATAGTTGTAATTACACTGAACTATGCATAGCAATTCTATGACTGAGCACTCTCAAAACCTAGTCTACCTGCAAATGAGCAATTACCACTATTACACCCCTTCAGCTGCAAGTGGAGATATATTGCTGTTAACTACATGCTTTATATTAAGCACCCACTGGGCCTAACAGGTCATAAAACCATTAAAACCTTGCCCTCAAAAAACTCAATGTGAAAAAGGTATATTTCAGTTAGTACCAGCATGTACTTACACCATTTCATATATATAGATAACAGCAGACTTCCCAACACAACATCATATATCATGGCTGGCTGATCTACACTGGTACTGCCTAGTATACCCAAGCAGCTGTAATGGAGGGTGTCAGCCTCCTATAGGAAAAGTATTAAGAATAGAGATACAGGGTGGGAACATTAAGGATATTTACCAGGCAGTCCTTAAGCAAGATAATTAACAATCCTTTGGCCGTGGATCCGTGGCTGGAAAGATGGAGTTGGCTGATACCGGTGTCTCTGGGCAAAATGCAGCCTCTTTTTCAGGACATCAATGGAATGTGTTTAGAAGATAAGTGGTTGCATTTTGATTGTTTGCTCTGCCCCTCTCATATTCAGTCTCAACTGTGCAGTGTGAATTTGCATATATGCAAATTATTTTGCTGCTTATCCTTTATGAGTATAAATGATCTAATGTTTGCACTATCTGCCTGCTTAGTTAACATATGTGATTAAAAGTGTAGTGATTAGTATACACTGTAGTGTTATAAACAAAACAAAACAAAAATAAAGTCTCCCTAATCCTAATTGTGTAGAAGTGCTGGTATGTCATGCTATTTCATACCGACATATTTTAAGCACTGTGCAATACGAAGTTATTTTCTATCCTCTGTCTTAAATACATAATTTGTAGTAAGTGAATATCTAAGGTTCTAGTTGCTGTTCTCCATTGATTAGGACATATCCAGTCATGATGAACTACTCAGAGCAATTCTTAACTACAAGGTTTGTTTTAGCTGCCTCATGTATGGCTCTCGGCTTCTCAATGGTTACAAATGACTGCTCATTGTTAGTCATCTCATCCATGGAAGAATTGCTCTTTTTCATATAAGCAAAGAAAAAGTTGACTTTGCTTTTCCAAGCTATGTATTGTCAAGTTGATAGTAACATTCAGTAAATAGCTACATTATCACATATTAAACAAATAACCTACTGATACTGAAAGGTAACCATAAAATATACTACAGTTAACATGATCACTGCTGTTGTATAGATATGCCATGTATTAGATATACAAGGTCTAGTGTAATAACTGTGTTTACATGCTCTAATGTTCATTCAGATGTAAGTGCTATGACTGCATAGTATTTACTAATAAATGTTAACATGTGCTATAGCAAAACATTTAAAAAAAATAAAGAATGGGTAAAGTAAAGGAATAAAGATAAAGAGGGAAAAGCAGATGCATAAACAATTTTGATATACTTTGCATTATAGCCCCAAAACGAAATTCTAAAAAAATCAAACCAAAAAAACAAACATCAGAACAAAACAATAAAATGTAATTAAACACTGTGGGGTTATTTACTAAGATGGGCTTTTTATTTGAGAAGGAATGTACCTGATTCCAGGTATTATCTTCTAGAAGGTGCTAGATAAATGAGAAGTAGAATCTGATTGGATGCTATGGGCAACATCCCATCTTAAATAGAACTCCTATCTTAGTAAATTTACCCCTGAGACTGGAGGTTCTATGCAATTAAGTCCTGTGGCATGCTCCAGCAACCTGACTTTTTAAAATATTATTATGTGACTCATTTAGCCTCAATTGCTACCTGGTCAAACACTTCCTCTACCAAATAGGATTCTGATCCTCCCACACACCTCACATCCCACAGTGGCCCATATCTTGGCTTGCAGGAAGAAACTCTCATGTATATGTCCTAGGATTGCTGCCTTTTAGCGAGGGGTTTTCTTTATCTTCAGATGGTTTTGTGTTTCAGATTTCCCATAAACTATAAATTTTGGATTTTCACTTCTATCCCTAACTCTAAATACAAGAAATCACTGCTCAAACATCTGAACAATGCCACCAAGGTGGTGATCCCAATGCACTAGAAATCACCTCTTGAGCTCTCCATTCAGGAGCTGTTCTGCCATATTGACTTGTGTGTGGATATGGAGGATATTACTCTCTCAGCCATTGATGGATATTCCAAATGTATTTCCACATGGTTTTACTGGGTGGAAATTATGGATTCTCAGGAATATAGCTCACTGATGACCAACACATAGGCACCCCCCTCTTTCCTATCTTCTGATATGTTTGTTCAATTTGTGCATTCTCCTACTTCTTCTCCCCATTCCCCTTTATAGTGGACATAAATTAATGTACTGTACATGACAATTGCCCCCCCAAAAAAACTGTCTGGCATTTACAGTTTTATATGCCTGAATAAGTTATAATTGTTGTGTTATCCTGCAGTATGTGTCAATACAGTACTGTATATCTAATGAAAGCATTTACTTTGCTCTTGCTATGTACATAACTGGTTAAAAGTTTCCATTGTTTTCAGAGGGAACGTTGATGCAGCAGTGCACTATTTCTGCCTTCCGTTGAATCATTTCTCTGACATTACCTAGTTATTAGCTAGTATTCCTATATGGATTTGTGGAAATAGATTCCTAAAATAGAATTACACAAAAAAAAAATAAGCAGAGTGAGCAGTCTTCATGCCAGCAGGGTGTAAAACACAGAGGCCATTATTATAGGCAACTATTTACTAACATTACAGTATAAAACAAAATATTAACATAAATGTAAATATTGTAGATATTTGTTCAAATAGTATTGCAATTTTCTAATGTTCAACTACATTTGTATCTTTTATGTTCCATTTTTTATGTACTGTACATACAGTACAGTATCTTCTGCCACTATGAATACTGAATGTCTTATGCTGATTAAAACACTATTACAAGGGTGATCTAGAAAATAAAGACCATTTGCTCATTCCTACCACTCAGATCATTCACCCTAAAAATTCAGGAATGGGGGTCTCCCTAACCTGTTTGCTCTGTCAGTGGAGTACTGCTATGGATGTTTGTTGGGGGTATTATGCATTGTTAAAATGAATCCTATGATACAATTTCCCTCTGACTGTGCAGTCGTTGAATGATTCTTGAATTCTCAGAAAGTGAAACCTGCAAAATGTATCGCCAATTTAAGCAGGTGTATGGTGATGTGCGAAAGTGATGTGAACTGTTCGACAATGGATGAACAAGCATGCATGATGATCAATCAGCATGCCCATCACTTGTCATAGTTTTTTTGTGAGGTTTTTGTCATCTACACTATAGTTCAGACCTTGTTCCAAATGATTTTCACATTTTCACTAAGTTCAAAGAAGTTCTGGGTGGAAAATGTTTTGCAAGTGATGAGTTGAAGCTTCAGTCAGCAACTGGTTCAATGGAGGCAGCAGAGTACAACAAGGGGATTATAAAGGTAATGGACAGATATGATAAATGCTTAAATGAAGAAGGTGATTATGTGGAAAAACAGAAACAGGTAATTTTGTGGGGGGTTCTCTATTGTCTGGATTACTTCCGTGCATTATCTACAGTCAGGTCCATAAATATTGGGACATCGACTCAATTCTCATATTTTGGGCTCTGTACACCACCACAATGGATTTGAAATGAAACAAACAAAATGTGATTTAACTGCAGACTTTCCGCTTTGATTTGAGGGTATTTACATCCAAATCAGGTGAATGGTGTAGGAATTACAACGGTTTCTATATGTGCCTCCCACTTTTTAAGGGACCAAATGTAATGGTACAATCAACTCAAAAGCTATTTCATGGACAGGAGTAGGCTATTCCCTCGTTATTTCATCATCAATTAAGTAGGTAAAAGGACTGGAGTAGATTCCAGCTGTGACATTTGCATTTGGAATCTGTTGCTGTCGACTCTCAATATGAGATCCAAAGAGCTGCCACTATCAGTGAAGCAAGCCATCATTAGGCTGAAAAATCAAAACAAACCCATCAGAGAGATAGCAAAAACATGAGAATTGAGTCGATGTTCCAATATTTATGGACCTGACTGTATATATTAATTCTATAAGAGAGAATGGCTGAACGCAAAAATATAACTGAGGTATCAAAATAAAGGTCTTACCATGTAGATGTGCCAGTTGAAGAGAAAAATGAGATTGGAGCAACGGTTCGGGTATTGTGGAGCATAAAAGTTCCCATGAAAAGTCTATGGTAGCAGCGTGCACAAGCAAGTTTAAATTTGTTGCTTGATATGAGTTTATTCCTTAAAAAAAAAACTAACCGTCAATTTTGATGGTTCTCCACTAGTGCTCTTTAAGCTTCTACTAGCTGTTCTTCTAATTTTTTGCACAGGAGTTTCTGATTATCACAGTTGTAAATATAAATTAATGTTAAAAATGTGCTAAATCTATGTAAATTTGAGACATTTTAATGTAAGTAAATATTAATCCATGGTTCTTGGCATTACCCGAGGAGCACCCATAGAAGATACGGTAAAAATTGACAGGACCATTTTTGTAGTTTATTAAATTCTACGCACTGGAGGTGCAATCCAAATGTTGATCCGATTGTCCATTTAGGCATTATCGTTCACCCAACACAAGACACGCATCGGTAATGATGTCATTATGTCAACCCCCTTTTCATCCCCTTAGGGGAGGTTTATTAAAATTGTAATTAAGTGTTTTCCTATTTCTCACCTGCAGAATATCTATGTTAAATTTCTTCTTCCTAACATATCAGGAAGTAAGAGAATTAGGGGTCTATTTACTAAGCCTAATATATAGTAGTGACCGGCACTCAGTAAACCAAATAAAGTGCCCCAGTGCCCTCCAAGGTGTAGATACAATGGCAGAGTGGTAAATGCTGGCAGCACTCAGAGGGTCTTAGCAACTATAAGATCTACACTACAGACACAGTATATGTCCTAACATTTCAGAAATGTAATTCCTTTGTCAAAGAGATAGATATATGTATATATATATATATATATAGAATAGATAGGTAGATAGATAGATAGATAGATAGATAGATAGATAGATAGATAGATAGATAGATAGATATGTCTGATGTTATTTAGCAGATAGAAGAAAGGTACACATGAAGAAAAATATGACGCTGCATTCTGGTTTGAGTTCAACCCACTTGCAAGTTCAATACTAACATAACATTGCTCGATGCATACATTTTATTTGATTGCCTAGTGTTCTTGTTGAATCAACCACCAGGGATATTTCAGTGAATGTGCCACCTGTGTAATATAACTGTAGAGGAAGGTGGTCCTGTCTCTCATAACTTTCTGTCCTGAATGTAACTGGGCAGGATTGTTTCCTGTTTTCTCCATATGTGAATTCTGAGAGTGCTGTATATGTTACTCAACATTGTATTAACCAATTCAGTAGGTAGTAATATAGGCACTCAATAATCTGCAATCCAATGTCTGCCATTTTTATACCTTGACTAGATTAAATGAATGATAGAATATAAACTCTCATGAGTAGGACTCTCTTCCCTCATGTGCTTATCCTTTTCTTACTTTAATAATCTTCAACTGCACCATCAAGAATCTTCTCCAATATCCCACAAGCTGTTATTGTCTCAGCATTGTCCTCTCCTTGTATACTACTGTAACTTCTTATGAGCAGGGTTCACTGTGGGGGTGATTCAAAGCTGATCGCAGATATGCGAAAAAATGCACATCTACGATCACAATCTCTGACATGTGGGGGGACGCCCAGCACGGGGCTAGCCTGCCCCGCATTCTAGCCCCCCTCCCGCACACGTGCATACCATACCCCCCTGCACATGTGCAAAAGCACCGCACAGCAGCAATATTTTTGCACTTGGTTAATAGCTCCCTGCCTACGCGGCCTGTGAAGGCAGGCGGCTACCCGCCATGTTTTTGGTTTCAGCGACTGCGTGTGACGTCACGCAGTGGCTACAACCCACCCTACAAATGTTCTGGCACACGCGCAAATGTTCTGGACTGTGCCCCCCCAAACGCCACCAACACACCCCGCCAACACCACCAACATGCCCCACGACTACCTCTGCCTAACAATCAGGCAGAGGCGATCGCACCAGTGACCAGTGAGATACATGCGCATGTATTCGGTCTCAGATGTCCTACATTTTTAGACTGCAACAATGTCTGTCATTCCTCCATACAGATAAGAGTAAGTTAGACTAAATCCTGGGTACTTTCCATATCCCCCATTGTCTTCCCAATTGTTACAAGGAAAAATATTGTTCTTTTACTGAGTACCTCTGACTTTCCCCAATTCATGCACATTTCAAAGAATAAACATTAACTGAGTTACAGATATATTCTTATAGAGTGTGGCTTTCATCGCACCAACAAGCCCCTTATGGTGTGCCAGGTCACAGGCGACTCCGTCATGCTGAATCTTTTTTACACTGAAAATGTGCATCTTATTTGCACAAATAAAACAACTACAACCAACAAAACTTATTTTGCTAGACTGCACTGATCAATTTGATGTGCAACATTTGTACATCTTTGTGCAAATTACTCTAAATCTGTATCCAAAGGGCTACAATGTAGCGGCCACGGCATTTTCTCATCAAAATTTTCATTATGCTTCATCTGCAACTTTGCACGTGTTTTAAAAAGAATTTCTGTGCAGTCACAGTCACAGCCCAGCATCTTTAGTACACTCCCAAATGTATGAGGCTTAACAAGAGATAAAGTTGAGATAGATAAAGAAAGATAAATGACCCGCTAATCAGCTTCCTAACTGCCATCTCAGAGGCTGTGTTGTGAAACGACAGGAAGGAGCTGGTTGGCTGGTCATATATCACTCCTTATGCATCTCAACTTTATCTCTTGTTAAGGCTTACTACATTTGGGTTTCTGAGTGGTGTTTCACTGTGCCTACTAAACTAAAAAGATGCTAAATGTAAAGAAAAAGAAGGTACGCTACACCTCTCTAAGTGGCGCTCAGTTTTGCCATGGGCCTGATTCAGATATGGTTGGAGTGGCTTCCAAGGAAGCAGTAATGACAGCCCTGTATGTTAATGAAGCAGGAGGTGTCCATTACAAGTACGATAGAGATCCCTGACCTCTTCCCTCCCCTTAAACGGTGGCAACATGCCTCCATTTACACAAACGGAGGCCGTTGCCGCAGCCCTCCCACTAGCGTAATGGCATCAGACTGTCAATCACTGATGTTTGACTACGTGCTACATTGCAGGACCCATTCGCGCGCGCATAATGGGTCCTGCGCATATGCAAAGTACCAAACATTGGTACATTGCAGCATGTGCCGCAACAACGACTGAGCCTGAATGAGGTCCTATATGGATACATTGAGGCTAGGTGTATGAGAACACAACTGTATGTGTAATAAACTGGGCTGTTAGAGAGACCAAAACTAGTACAGGATTTTTACACAATGCATTAAAAGCTACCTTTGAGGTTTCAGTTATTATCCCAAGAAGGGTCTGAAAAAACATTAAATTGCAATGCAAAGCAGTCTTTCCAGTTAACTAGCCAATAACATGGATAATTGGAATTTAATTATTTATATACAGGTTGAGTATCCCATATCCAATTATTCCGAAATACGGAATATTCCGAAATACGGACTTTTTTGCGTGAGAGTGAGATAGTGAAACCTTTGTTTTCTGATGGCTCAATGTACACAAACTTTGTTTAATACACACAGTTATTAAAAATATTGTATTAAATGACCTTCAGGCTGTGTATATAAGGTGTATATGAAACATACATGAATTGTGCAAATGTACACACACGTTGGTCAATGCACAAACTTACAAAAAATATTGTCTAAATTACCTTCTGGCTGTGTGTATAAGGTGTATATGAAACATAAATGCATTCTGTGCTTAGATTTAGCTCCCATCACCATGATATCTCATTATGGTATGCAATTATTCCAAAGTACGGAAAAACCCGATATCCAAAATACCTCTGGTCCCAAGCATTTTGGATAAGGGATACTCAACCTGTATTACATTTATGCAGTGCTAGCTCTACAATACCATTTTTAATGTAATACATATTTTTAAGTCATGTTCTTTCTGCCTGCACAGCAAGCCCAGCATTCACAGAAAACAATGACTATCTGAAAGTTTTGGCAGTGTTTTCCACAGATTTGCATTGCAACTTAGAAGGAAGGATTATTGAATGTACTGCAATAGAAATGAGTGTAGGTACAGTGGATTTTCACAGGAACTGAATTTCACAAAAGTATAAAAATGTCCCAAGAAACAATGTTCAAGATTCTGCCTCTAAGCTGTGCATGTTATAAGAAACTGGGGGTTATTCAGATCTGATCGCAGCAGCAAATTTGTTAGCAGTTGGGCACAACCATGTGCACTGCAGGTGCAGATACTGTATAACATTTGCAGAGAGAGTTAGATTTGGGTCAGACTTGCCTACCCTCCCGCATTCAGCGGGAGGCTCCCGATTTTTCAATGAGCCTCCCGCTGCCCCACAAACCTTGCCTGCCCTCCCGGTTTTTAAATTAGCCCCCTGTAAATCCGGACTGCGCATGTGCGAGTCCGGAAATGCGGGGGGCGGGGCCTGCACGTAGGAGGTCACAGCCGCGGTGGCCGTCCTGCCTCCTGCTGTGCACAGAGAGCCGGCAGCCTGAGCGGAGGTAGGAGAATGATTAGCAGAGCAGCTGGCCTACTGACAGCCAGTGCTCTGCTTCCCTGCTGCTGGCCCCGCCCACCTCACTCACCCGTCTGAACTCCTCCTGTTCCTCCTCATGTCATGTGCCTGCACAGTGCTGCTGCCTCCCTCCACCACACTGTCCCGGCCCCGGCTCCTGCTCTTCACAGGAAGGAGAAGCCATAGCCAGGTGGGTGCTGTATGTGCTGGGGGTTGTATGAGAAAGGGGGGATGTGTATAATGTGGTCGGGGGAGGGGTGTGTGTACTGTGCAAGATGCTATATGGTACTTTTTGTAATAAGGGGTAGGTGGGGCTGTGTGATATGTAATGTGCTACCGCGTGTAATATTGGGGGGGATTGTGCTGTGTATAATAAAATGTAATATGGTGTTGTGTACTATCTGTAATAAGGGGGAGGGGGGGCTGTGTGATATTTAATGTGCTACCGGGTGTAATATTGGGGGGGAGAGGGGATTGTGCTGTGTATAATATAATGTAATATGGTGCTGGCTGTGTACTATCTGTGATATGGGGGAGGAGGACTGTGTGAAATGTAATGTGCTACTCGGTGTAATATTGGGGGGACTGTATAGGCTGCGTATAATTTAATATAATATGGGTCCAGGTGTACTGGCTGTAATATGGGGGACTGCGGCTATGTATAATGTAATGTAATATGGTACTGTGTATACTGGCTGTAATATGAGGGAGTGGGGCTTTATATAATGTAATATGGTACTGTGTATACTGGCTGTAATATGAGGGAGTGGGGCCAGGGCCGTAACGAGCTTCGTGCCACTGGAGGCGCAGGATCACCGGCAACATCCACCTGGCCGCTCCGTCGCACTGTGGGGTCCAGCCCTACCCCCCCCCCCCCGCCATCACCGCTACTCTCACCTAGGTAGCCAGGCAGCGCTGCAGCTCCCCCTCCGCTCCCTTCCTATGTGCTGGGAGAGATGACGTCTCTCCCAGCCTGCCCCCAGCCCACCCACATGCCCTGTGCTGCGAAGAGTGCAGCGTAGGGTGGGAAGAGGAGAGGGGACTGCCTGCCGCACTGTGTGAAAAAAGGCGACTCTGCTGCTGTAATGTGTAAAAATAAAAGGGGAACTCTGCCTGCCTAATGTGTAAAAAAGAAAAAGGGGGGCTCTAATGCTGTAATGTGTAAAAAAGGGGGACTCTGCTGCCGTAATGTGTAAAATGGAGTTCTGCCTGCCGTAATCTGCAAAAGGAAACTCTGTGGCCACACCACTTCCCCATGAAGCCACGCCCCTAACTTTTTGGCGCGCGCGTGCCTCCGGCACGCACTTGCCCAGTTTTTTTATAGGGGGGCACCGATGCTGTTTCTTGCCCACAGTGCTAATAAATAGTTAAACTAGTTAAGGCACTGACTGGGGCTACGTATAATGTAATGTTAAGTGGTACTGGGTACAATATGGGGAGGGGGGCTGTGTATAATATAATGTATTATGGTGCTGTGTGTACTGGGTGTAATGTGTAATATACTGTCCGTTTCTTCTCAGAAATGTGCAAGGTATCATAATTTAGTTCACCTGTATTATTACTCTAGTGTTCCTATAGTATTACCCTTTTTTTTGTGCTGCTTTTAGTACTAATTTTCACCTGCCATTGCAGGACACAGTGGCAATAAATACGCCTATAGGTAGTCCTCAACACGCACTTTGGGCGAAGCATGACACCCCCCCTTCAACGGCGCGCCGCACTTTGTGCGGCATATTCTGCTGCCGCCTGGAATCTCCCTGAAACTAGTTTTCAAAAGTAGGCAAGTATGATTTGGGTGGGTTATTTTGTTTCTGTGCAGAGTAAATACTGGCTACTTTATTTTTATACTGCAATTTAGATTTCAGTTTGAACACACCCCGCCCAAATCTAACTCTCTATGCACATGTTATATCTGCCCCCCCAGCAGTGCACATGGTTTTGCCCAACTGCTAACAAATTTGATGCTGCAATCAGATCTGAATTAGGCCCACTATCATTTACTTAAATGCCTATTTAGTAGGGCTGGGACAAACAAAGCGACAGCTTTGAGAATTTTGCTGATATCTCCTTAGCAATATAACATTAACATGATGTCAGATACCTCTTCTAAAACTGCAGACATCATTGTTTAACAGGGTTGATTCTGTCTATGAAGCAGCTAGAGTAGGTCACAATTTGCACTTGTATAACTATAAATTAGTATAAAGAATACAATTAATCTGGATACATACTATACAATCTATTTCCAATATATCATTCCATAGCGAATCAGAACAATATATTGTACACGTCATAACCTGTGTACACCCAATCTGTCGTTTCCAGCTGTCAGGCATTGAATTGTCCCTCGGACATTCTGCACCTGCTTATCCAATGGGTCGATTCCATGGCCGATGCAATGTAGTTACATGCAGCATGTATTGATATATCACGCTGTTATACTAGAGATTCTATAATGTGTATGGCGGTGTGATGTATTGATGTACCGTTGAAAAGTGTGTACCCAGGTTTAGTCTGCTTCATTTAATGGGCTAAAAATTAAACTTATATATCAAAACCTATTACAATTGGAAATACTTTATTACAACAGCCTTGTTCACTTTGGAAAGTCATTTCAAAGTCAAACCCCAATTTGCACGAAATATTTATGGGAATAACTATGCCAAATTAACACACCAATGTGTTATCATAAACCGTTAGTAGCCCATGGCAACAGTTTTCTCATCGTTAAGTATTGTGAGTCAACCAATGAATGGCATACCATACCAAAATTACTGCAGCAAAATAAAGGCCCAATTTATCCTTTGAAACATTAGATGTTGTGATGTTTGATGTGCAGCACCTGGCCAGGAAGCACAAACTTATTAAAAAAATTCACCTTACATGTTGAAACATCTATGTCTTCTGTACAATGCTAGAAATTGGACCATCAGAAAACCCTGTACTACAGTAGCAGAGAAAAGATACTAGAGCTGGATCATTGAGGCAGATGTGTGTCATAAGTTTTATCTGCTATTATTAATCTTATATTTGAATATACTTCCTTACTCATTTAAAATGTCCTCTTTCATTAATTTTTTTATATGAGAGTCACCCATCAGCATCTTCAGCAATATGTCCAGTACTCATCAACAGAGAACTAGAGAAGATAGTTTTACAGTCATAATAAATCGGAAAGTTTCAATGTCCTTTAATATGTTAAATGTTAAAAGGATTTTGTTTTTCTTTTATTCCACTTTAATAAAATTGGCAGATATTAGTTGTACTGAACAATGAGAAATGAGGACCCAATTTCATTTTCAATTCAAACAGGTATTAGCTGGGAGGATGAAAAGAAAAATATTCTCCCATGATGGACACCGCTGGAATGAAATGTAGTAGCTGTAAAGAATAAAACCTTAAACAATCCCAGTAGAATCAGCCTAGCAGAAGTAAAAATGGCACATTACATTAGGAAAGACGAGTAAATGTCTATTGAAAAATCCTCAGATTGCAGCTACAGCAGTGATAAGCTGTCACCAAGGACAGGTGCCAAGTCTCTGGTTTATAGAGAGAAATCATCATGGTGTTGTGCACTATTTAATGCAAATATAATCTAGAATGTAGGATGCGTGGCCTCTGAAGAGACAGACTATCTATGGATATCAAATAAAGGCTGAAAAACTATCAACTGGTGTTATTGATGCTGTAAATATTTCTGTATTTATATTCCAATTAGGGATAAACAGAAAACATGTTTTATGGTTTGGCCGAATACCAACTCCTCTTACTGTATGAAAGATTTTGACAAATTTCAAACAGCAGAAGGACTGAAATGATAACACATTGTCTTTGTTTTAGCAAATTCTATGTCCCGTTCTAATAATCACAGGATAATCAAGATTTAGAGGCATATGTAATAGGGTCCAAGTTTGCCAGAGGTGCGGGATGCCAGCCGATCTCGGACTTGGTTTTGCCTGGTAAATGATTGCCACTTTAAAAAAAAAACTTGGACCCTATTACATATGCCCCTTAGATTTATTTGTACAAATCCTCATAATTGAGCCAATTTATATCTTACTCAAAATCAGTAGGCCCTACTCAAATCAATAGTCAATTCTGATATTTGCTGCATAATTACAATATCATAATTAGAGAGTGATTTGTAACAGAATACTTAGCGTTAAGTATATATGTTATAATGCTATTAGAAATTTATTATTATGCTATTGCTGGTTTATCCATACACTCTTGGATACTGATGATTACTATTAGTACAGGTGTTAAGCTGGTAATAGGAAGGCATGCTTGGTTTCTTAGTATTAAGGTGTAGGCCACTTGGCCTTATTTACCCCCAATTACCAATAAATCTATACTTCTGCTAACAAACAAGCCCATAAACACATACCAAAATACATACAGTATGTCCCAACTTGCCCCTCCTCACTTCACAAGATATTGCCCTCTTCATTCTTCACAAAGTCTCCTATCTACAGTCATTACCTACTCCCATTCTTGGCTTCAAGATTTTTTTTTCTAGACTGCACTCACTCTGTTGACTTCTCCACTGCACAAGACTTTCTTCTAGCCTCCAAACCTTCAAGTATTCCATAATAAATGAGCTCTTCAAACCCCACAAAAATCCCACAACCACCCACTTAACTTCCTCTACCCAATTACCTCCCCTCTAAACACTCTACACAAAATGTATTATTCGACACTCAAGCCTAGCCTAAATTGTATGACCTGATCACACAGTTTGTAGTTCTTTTTTTGTATAATCTGTTATTTAGGAAAATATGAAGATTACATCTCATTAGACAAAAGAGCTTCAAGACACATAATTAAAGTCAATTGCAGTATAGCCATAAGGAGTAGGATAGCTTACCACCCTAGACACTGGAGGTCGGTGCAAATGCAGACATTAGTAGGGTGTTCTATGGAATCATTGCAATACCTACTCGCTATTTATCTAAACAGAGAGTGTAATCATAGTAACATAAGTAACGCAATAGAAAAGCTATAGAAAAGAGTGAAATATGAAATGAAGGAAAGGATAGAAGAAAAACATAGTGTGACCAAGCCTGGGGGCCCTCGGACTGAGGGGGAAGGGTAATGCAATCTCTTTAATCGATCAACTGCGGAACTAAATAATTTAGTGGCGCAAATTAGAGATGAGCGCCTGAAATTTTTCGGGTTTTGTGTTTTGGTTTTGGGTTCGGTTCCGCGGCCGTGTTTTGGGTTCGAACGCGTTTTGGCAAAACCTCACCGAATTTTTTTTGTCGGATTCGGGTGTGTTTTGGATTCGGGTGTTTTTTTCAAAAAACACTAAAAAACAGCTTAAATCATAGAATTTGGGGGTCATTTTGATCCCAAAGTATTATTAACCTCAAAAACCATAATTTACACTCATTTTCAGTCTATTCTGAATACCTCACACCTCACAATATTATTTTTAGTCCTAAAATTTGCACCGAGGTCGCTGTGTGAGTAAGATAAGCGACCCTAGTGGCCGACACAAACACCGGGCCCATCTAGGAGTGGCACTGCAGTGTCACGCAGGATGTCCCTTCCAAAAAACCCTCCCCAAACAGCACATGACGCAAAGAAAAAAAGAGGCGCAATGAGGTAGCTGTGTGAGTAAGATTAGCGACCCTAGTGGCCGACACAAACACCGGGCCCATCTAGGAGTGGCACTGCAGTGTCACGCAGGATGGCCCTTCCAAAAAACCCTCCCCAAACAGCACATGACGCAAAGAAAAAAAGAGGCGCAATGAGGTAGCTGTGTGAGTAAGATTAGCGACCCTAGTGGCCGACACAAACACCGGGCCCATCTAGGAGTGGCACTGCAGTGTCACGCAGGATGTCCCTTCCAAAAAACCCTCCCCAAACAGCACATGACGCAAAGAAAAAAAGAGGCGCAATGAGGTAGCTGTGTGAGTAAGATTAGCGACCCTAGTGGCCGACACAAACACCGGGCCCATCTAGGAGTGGCACTGCAGTGTCACGCAGGATGTCCCTTCCAAAAAACCCTCCCCAAACAGCACATGACGCAAAGAAAAAAAGAGGCGCAATGAGGTAGCTGACTGTGTGAGTAAGATTAGCGACCCTAGTGGCCGACACAAACACCGGGCCCATCTAGGAGTGGCACTGCAGTGTCACGCAGGATGTCCCTTCCAAAAAACCCTCCCCAATCAGCACATGATGCAAAGAAAAAGAAAAGAAAAAAGAGGTGCAAGATGGAATTGTCCTTGGGCCCTCCCACCCACCCTTATGTTGTATAAACAAAACAGGACATGCACACTTTAAACAACCCATCATTTCAGTGACAGGGTCTGCCACACGACTGTGACTGATATGACGGGTTGGTTTGGACCCCCCCCAAAAAAGAAGCAATTAATCTCTCCTTGCACAAACTGGCTCTACAGAGGCAAGATGTCCACCTCATCTTCACCCTCCGATATATCACCGTGTACATCCCCCTCCTCACAGATTATCAATTCGTCCCCACTGGAATCCACCATCTCAGCTCCCTGTGTACTTTGTGGAGGCAATTGCTGCTGGTCAATGTCTCCGCGGAGGAATTGATTATAATTCATTTTAATGAACATCATCTTCTCCACATTTTCTGGATGTAACCTTGTACGCCGATTGCTGACAAGGTGAGCGGCGGCACTAAACACTCTTTCGGAGTACACACTTGTGGGAGGGCAACTTAGGTAGAATAAAGCCAGTTTGTGCAAGGGCCTCCAAATTGCCTCTTTTTCCTGCCAGTATAAGTACGGACTGTGTGACGTGCCTACTTGGATGCGGTCACTCATATAATCCTCCACCATTCTATCAATGTTGAGAGAATCATATGCAGTGACAGTAGACGACATGTCCGTAATCGTTGTCAGGTCCTACAGTCCGGACCAGATGTCAGCATCAGCAGTCGCTCCAGACTGCCCTGCATCACCGCCAGCGGGTGGGCTCGGAATTCTGAGCCTTTTCCTCGCACCCCCAGTTGCGGGAGAATGTGAAGGAGGAGATGTTGACAGGTCGCGTTCCGCTTGACTTGACAATTTTGTCACCAGCAGGTCTTTCAACCCCAGCAGACTTGTGTCTGCCGGAAAGAGAGATCCAAGGTAGGCTTTAAATCTAGGATCGAGCACGGTGGCCAAAATGTAGTGCTCTGATTTCAACAGATTGACCACCCGTGAATCCTTGTTAAGCGAATTAAGGGCTGCATCCACAAGTCCCACATGCCTAGCGGAATCGCTCCCTTTTAGCTCCTTCTTCAATGCCTCCAGCTTCTTCTGCAAAAGCCTGATGAGGGGAATGACCTGACTCAGGCTGGCAGTGTCTGAACTGACTTCACGTGTGGCAAGTTCAAAGGGCATCAGAACCTTGCACAACGTTGAAATCATTCTCCACTGCACTTGAGACAGGTGCATTCCACCTCCTATATCGTGCTCAATTGTATAGGCTTGAATGGCCTTTTGCTGCTCCTCCAACCTCTGAAGCATATAGAGGGTTGAATTCCACCTCGTTACCACTTCTTGCTTCAGATGATGGCAGGGCAGGTTCAGTAGTTTTTGGTGGTGCTCCAGTCTTCTGTACGTGGTGCCTGTACGCCGAAAGTGTCCCGCAATTCTTCTGGCCACCGACAGCATCTCTTGCACGCCCCTGTCGTTTTTTAAAAAATTCTGCACCACCAAATTCAAGGTATGTGCAAAACATGGGACGTGCTGGAATTTGCCCATATTTAATGCACACACAATATTGCTGGCGTTGTCCGATGCCACAAATCCACAGGAGAGTCCAATTGGGGTAAGCCATTCCGCGATGATCTTCCTCAGTTGCCGTAAGAGGTTTTCAGCTGTGTGCGTATTCTGGAAAGCGGTGATACAAAGCGTAGCCTGCCTAGGAAAGAGTTGGCGTTTGCGAGATGCTGCTACTGGTGCCGCCGCTGCTGTTCTTGCGGCGGGAGTCCATACATCTACCCAGTGGGCTGTCACAGTCATATAGTCCTGACCCTGCCCTGCTCCACTTGTCCACATGTCCGTGGTTAAGTGGACATTGGGTACAACTGCATTTTTTAGGACACTGGTGAGTCTTTTTCTGACGTCCGTGTACATTCTCGGTATCGCCTGCCTAGAGAAGTGGAACCTAGATGGTATTTGGTAACGGGGGCACACTGCCTCAATAAATTGTCTAGTTCCCTGTGAACTAACGGCGGATACCGGACGCACGTCTAACACCAACATAGTTGTCAAGGCCTCAGTTATCCGCTTTGCAGTAGGATGACTGCTGTGATATTTCATCTTCCTCGCAAAGGACTGTTGAACAGTCAATTGCTTACTGGAAGTAGTACAAGTGGGCTTACGACTTCCCCTCTGGGATGACCATCGACTCCCAGCGGCAACAACAGCAGCGCCAGCAGCAGTAGGCGTTACACGCAAGGATGCATCGGAGGAATCCCAGGCAGGAGAGGACTCGTCAGAATTGCCAGTGACATGGCCTGCAGGACTATTGGCATTCCTGGGGAAGGAGGAAATTGACACTGAGGGAGTTGGTGGGGTGGTTTGCGTGAGCTTGGTTACAAGAGGAAGGGATTTACTGGTCAGTGGACTGCTTCCGCTGTCACCCAAAGTTTTTGAACTTGTCACTGACTTATTATGAATGCGCTGCAGGTGACGTATAAGGGAGGATGTTCCGAGGTGGTTAACGTCCTTACCCCTACTTATTACAGCTTGACAAAGGGAACACACGGCTTGACACCTGTTGTCCGCATTTCTGGTGAAATACCTCCACACCGAAGAGCTGATTTTTTTGGTATTTTCACCTGGCATGTCAACGGCCATATTCCTCCCACGGACAACAGGTGTCTCCCCGGGTGCCTGACTTAAACAAACCACCTCACCATCAGAATCCTCCTGGTCAATTTCCTCCCCAGCGCCAGCAACACCCATATCCTCCTCATCCTGGTGTACTTCAACACTGACATCTTCAATCTGACTATCAGGAACTGGACTGCGGGTGCTCCTTCCAGCACTTGCAGGGGGCGTGCAAATGGTGGAAGGCGCATGCTCTTCACGTCCAGTGTTGGGAAGGTCAGGCATCGCAACCGACACAATTGGACTCTCCTTGTGGATTTGGGATTTCGAAGAATGCACAGTTCTTTGCTGTGCTGCTTTTGCCAGCTTGAGTCTTTTCATTTTTCTAGCGAGAGGCTGAGTGCTTCCATCCTCATGTGAAGCTGAACCACTAGCCATGAACATAGGCCAGGGCCTCAGCCGTTCCTTGCCACTCCGTGTGGTAAATGGCATATTGGCAAGTTTACGCTTCTCCTCCGACAATTTTATTTTAGGTTTTGGAGTCCTTTTTTTTCTGATATTTGGTGTTTTGGATTTGACATGCTCTGTACTATGACATTGGGCATCGGCCTTGGCAGACGACGTTGCTGGCATTTCATCGTCTCGGCCATGACTAGTGGCAGCAGCTTCAGCACGAGGTGGAAGTGGATCTTGATCTTTCCCTAATTTTGGAACCTCAACATTTTTGTTCTCCATATTTTAATAGGCACAACTAAAAGGCACCTCAGGTAAACAATGGAGATGGATACTAGTATACAATTATGGACTGCCTGCCGACTGCAGACACAGAGGTAGCCACAGCCGTGAACTACCGTACTGTACTGTGTCTGCAGCTAATATAGACTGGTTGATAAAGAGAAGATGTCTATGTAACTATGTATGTATAAAGAAGACTGAAAAAAATCCACGGTTAGGTGGTATACAATTATGGACGGACTGCCTGCCGAGTGCAGACACAGAGGTAGCCACAGCCGTGAACTACCGTACTGTACTGTGTCTGCAGCTAATATAGACTGGTTGATAAAGAGAAGATGTCTATGTAACTATGTATGTATAAAGAAGAATGAAAAAAAAACACGGTTAGGTGGTATACAATTATGGACGGACTGCCTGCCGAGTGCAGACACAGAGGTAGCCACAGCCGTGAACTACCGTACTGTACTGTGTCTGCAGCTAATATAGACTGGTTGATAAAGAGAAGATGTCTATGTAACTATGTATGTATAAAGAAGAATGAAAAAAATCCACGGTTAGGTGGTATTACAATTATGGACGGACTGCCTGCCGAGTGCAGAGACACAGAGGTAGCCACAGCCGTGAACTACCGTACTGTGTCTGCTGCGACTGGATGATAAATGATATAAAAAATATATATATATCACTACTGCAGACGGACAGGTATATATTATATATTATATAATGACGGACCTGCTGGACACTGTCTGTCAGCAGAATGAGTTTTATTTTTATAGAATAAAAAAAAAAAACACACAAGTGAAGTCACACGACGAGTGTTTAACTTTTTCAGGCAATCACAATATAAGTATACTACTAACTATACTGGTGGTCAGTGTGGTCAGGTCACTGGTCAGTCACACTGGCAGTGGCACTCCTGCAGCAAAAGTGTGCACTGTTTAATTTTAATATAATATGTACTCCTGGCTCCTGCTATAACCTATAACTGGCACTGCAGTAGTGCTCCCCAGTCTCCCCCACAATTATAAGCTGTGTGAGCTGAGCAGTCAGACAGATATATAATATATATAGATGATGCAGCACACTGGCCTGAGCCTGAGCAGTGCACACAGATATGGTATGTGACTGACTGAGTCACTGTGTGTATCGCTTTTTTCAGGCAGAGAACGGATATATTAAATAAACTGCACTGTGTGTCTGGTGGTCACTCACTATATAATATATTATGTACTCCTGGCTCCTGCTATAACCTATAACTGGCACTGCAGTAGTGCTCCCCAGTCTCCCCCACAATTATAAGCTGTGTGAGCTGAGCAGTCAGACAGATATATATAATATTATATATAGATAATAGATGATGCAGCACACTGGCCTGAGCCTGAGCAGTGCACACAGATATGGTATGTGACTGACTGAGTCACTGTGTGTATCGCTTTTTTCAGGCAGAGAACGGATATATTAAATAAACTGCACTGTGTGTCTGGTGGTCACTCACTATATAATATATTATGTACTCCTGGCTCCTGCTATAACCTATAACTGGCACTGCAGTAGTGCTCCCCAGTCTCCCCCACAATTATAAGCTGTGTGAGCTGAGCAGTCAGACAGATATATATAATATTATATATAGATAATAGATGATGCAGCACACTGGCCTGAGCCTGAGCAGTGCACACAGATATGGTATGTGACTGACTGAGTCACTGTGTGTATCGCTTTTTTCAGGCAGAGAACGGATATATTAAATAAACTGCACTGTGTGTCTGGTGGTCACTCACTATATAATATATTATGTACTCCTGGCTCCTGCTATAACCTATAACTGGCACTGCAGTAGTGCTCCCCAGTCTCCCCCACAATTATAAGCTGTGTGAGCTGAGCAGTCAGACAGATATATATAATATTATATATAGATAATAGATGATGCAGCACACTGGCCTGAGCCTGAGCAGTGCACACAGATATGGTATGTGACTGACTGAGTCACTGTGTGTATCGCTTTTTTCAGGCAGAGAACGGATATATTAAATAAACTGCACTGTGTGTCTGGTGGTCACTCACTATATAATATATTATGTACTCCTGGCTCCTGCTATAACCTATAACTGGCACTGCAGTAGTGCTCCCCAGTCTCCCCCACAATTATAAGCTGTGTGAGCTGAGCAGTCAGACAGATATATATAATATTATATATAGATAATAGATGATGCAGCACACTGGCCTGAGCCTGAGCAGTGCACACAGATATGGTATGTGACTGACTGAGTCACTGTGTGTATCGCTTTTTTCAGGCAGAGAACGGATATATTAAATAAACTGCACTGTGTGTCTGGTGGTCACTCACTATATAATATATTATGTACTCCTGGCTCCTGCTATAACCTATAACTGGCACTGCAGTAGTGCTCCCCAGTCTCCCCCACAATTATAAGCTGTGTGAGCTGAGCAGTCAGACAGATATATATAATATTATATATAGATAATAGATGATGCAGCACACTGGCCTGAGCCTGAGCAGTGCACACAGATATGGTATGTGACTGACTGAGTCACTGTGTGTATCGCTTTTTTCAGGCAGAGAACGGATATATTAAATAAACTGCACTGTGTGTCTGGTGGTCACTCACTATATAATATATTATGTACTCCTGGCTCCTGCTATAACCTATAACTGGCACTGCAGTAGTGCTCCCCAGTCTCCCCCACAATTATAAGCTGTGTGAGCTGAGCAGTCAGGCAGATATATATAATATTATATATAGATAATAGATGATGCAGCACACTGGCCTGAGCCTGAGCAGTGCACACAGATATGGTATGTGACTGAGTCACTGTGTGCTGTGTATCGCTTTTTTCAGGCAGAGAACGGATTATAAAGTAAACTGCACTGTCCTCACTAGTAAACTCTCTCCACTCAGTCTCTACACTTCTACAGTAACAGTACTCCTCCTAGTCAGCTCCAGTAAATCTCTCTCAGTCTCTTATAATCTAAATGGAGAGGACGCCAGCCACGTCCTCTCCCTATCAATCTCAATGCACGTGTGAAAATGGCGGCGACGCGCGGCTCCTTATATAGAATCCGAGTCTCGCGATAGAATCCGAGCCTCGCGAGAATCCGACAGCGTCATGATGACGTTCGGGCGCGCTCGGGTTAACCGAGCAAGGCGGGAAGATCCGAGTCGCTCGGACCCGTGAAAAAAAACATGAAGTTCTGGCGGGTTCGGATTCAGAGAAACCGAACCCGCTCATCTCTAGCGCAAATGTAGTCTTTGTATTTTTGGAGGACGTATATTCTATCCAAGGTAACCAAGTGGTCATGAACTCTGGGAGTTTATCTCTGGAAACCAGGAGGATGTTCTCCATATTCATGTAATAATTGATTCTAGTGAACCATATTTTCCTTGTGGGTGGAGATGGAGACCTCCATAGAGTGGGAATAACTGCCCGTGCTGCATTAGACAGGTGGTGGAGTAATGATGTTTTATGCTGAGCCAGTGATATAGAAGAGTGGGAAAGCAGCCAAAAGGCCGGGTCAGTAAGGACAGGGGTATGAAGTATGTCTTGGGAAATGGAGATGACATCAACCCAGTATGGCCGGAGTAGGGGGCAATTCCACCAGATGTGCAGTAGGGAACCAGTGGCATGAAGACATCTCCAGCACCTATCTGTCACTCCAGGATACATGAAGTGGAGGAGGGAGGGGTGTCTGTACCATCTCATTAAAAGTTTATATTGGGTTTCCCTAACTTGTATACAGACTGAACTATTATGGGATTTGAGGAATATCATCCGCCAGTCTTTGTCTGATAGTTGAATCCCGAGATCTTTCTCCCAAGCTAACTGGTAGGGTGGGGGCGTCTGAGCACCGGGGCTCTGTAATAATTTGTAAAGTGTGGAAACTGTGTGCTGGGGGTTGCACGTAGAGACGCACAATCTCTCAAACTGTGATAGTTCCCTAGAGGCTAGAAGATATCTGTGTTTGGAATGCAGAAAATGTCTAAGCTGTAAATATTTCCAGAAATCGTGTTGTGGAATTTCCCATTTAGATTGCACTTCCGAAAACTGTCTAACTCCTGAGGAGATCGCCAGCTGGCCTACCCTGAAGAGCCCCTCAAGGGCCCATTCACGAAAGTGAGAGAGTGTTAAGCCGGGTAGGAAGTCGGGGTTATCTAGAAAAGAGGTCAACGGGCCGAAATTGGAAGAGAGGAAGGGCCAGCGGCAAGCTTTTTTCCAAAAGGAGAGGGTCGCGGTGACAGTTGGGTGAGGGGAGGGAGGCTTTGGGAGGGAAGGGAGCCAAGGGAAGATCTCTGGGAATTGTTGCATATAAAGCCCCTCCAGAACCACCCACTGCTTTGTGTCCCGACTCCTCGTCCAATCCAAGACCCTATTAAGCAAGATTGCCCAATAATAACCTCTGATATCAGGTAGCTGGAAACCACCGCATCGGGTGGAGCCAATCATAGTGGACCGGCTAATTCTAGGCCGTTTCCGGGACCAGATAAATTGTTGTATCAAGAGTTGGATGGACTTGAACCAGGAGTCTGGGCTCCGTATGGGAAGAGCCTGAAGTATGTAGAGTAGCTTAGGGAGAGTATTCATCTTCACAACATTCACCCTCCCCAGTCAGGAAAGTGGTTTGAGGTACCATCTACTGTAATCAGCACTGAGGGTTCGGAGAAGGGGCATAAAATTCAATGAAACCAAACGGGAAAGATCACTCGATAATTGTATTCCCAAGTAGGAAAGATGGGAGGTATTCCAAGTAAAGGGGAAGGATTGTTTAAGTTTAGCCACTGTGTCGGGAGGGGTGGAGATGTTCAAGGCGCAGGATTTGGACATGTTGATCTTGAAGTTGGAAAGTGACCCGAAATTGGACAGCTCCTCCATAAGATGAGGGAGGGAGGAAACCGGGTGCATTATTGTAGCTAATAAATCATCTGCAAACAGGGAAAGTTTGTGCTCTGTATCACCGACTCTCAGACCAGTAATGCAATCATTGGCCCTGATAGCTCTAGCGAGAGCTTCGATACAAAGGACAAAGAGTAAGGGGGATAGTGGGCAGCCCTGTCGTGTCCCGTTACCTATGGAAAAGGGGTCGGATAAGGAACCATTAACTCGAACCCGGGCTGTGGGCGATCTATAAAGTCCCATAATCCTGCCAAGTGCTAGGGTGCCCAGTCCGATGTGCCCCAGTACAGACCTCATAAAACCCCAACTGACTCTATCAAAGGCCTTTTCGGCATCAGTGGATAGCAGCACAGTGGGGGAGCTACCCTGGGATGCTATGTGGATTAGGCTCAATACCTTGGTGGTATTATCCTTAGCCTCGCGGTTCGGGACAAAGCCCACCTGGTCGTTATGAATTAGAGAAGGCAGGAATACATTCAGTCTGTTCGCCATCAGTTTTGCGAAAAGTTTGACATCGACATTTAGAAGAGATATGGGCCTATAGCTGGGGCACACCGAGGGGGTCTTTACCGGGTTTAGGAAGAACGGAAATGTGGGCTTCTAAGGACTGGCCTGAGAAATGGGTATCTGTGGAGATAGAATTAAAGGCCTGGAGGAGATAAGAGGAAAGGAGACCTTTAAATTGTTTATAGTAAGTAAGCGTGAATCCATCCGGCCCTGGACTCTTACCAGAGGGTGTCGAGGTCATAGCGCTTTCCAGCTCTTGCTGGGTAAAAGGTAGTTCCAAAGCTTCCCTATCTGAAGGAAATAGGACGGGATAAGACACCTTTTCTAAATATGCCTTCGCCTTTAGAAAGTCATAAAGGGGGGTAGCACCATCGGATCGGTTCTCTAGGTTATATAAAAGGGAATAATACTGTTTGAAGCATGCAGCTATTTCAGGGGTTTTGAAACGGAGAGCGCCCCCAGGGTCCTTCATGCTATTTATAAACAAAGAGGAGCGTTGGGCTTTAAGTGCCTGGGCCAGGAGGCGACCAGATTTATTACTCCACTGGTAGTACTTGGAGTTGCATTTACGGACTGAAAGCTGGATACTATCAGTAAGGGTTTTCTTTAGTTGAGCCCGCGTGTCAAGTAATTCTAGGTAGTCAGTCTCTGATAAAGACGTTTTGTGCGAGGAATCAAGAAGGTGGTGTCGTTGCAATAGTTTGGCGATTAGTGCTGACCTCTGTTTCTTCATAAATGTACCCAGCTGTATAAGTTTACCCCTTATGGTGCATTTATGCGCTTCCCACATTATAATCTTAGAGACATCGTCGGTATCATTCATGGAGAAAAATTCAGCCAAGGCCTTCTCTATTTCTCCCCTGCAATATTGGTCCTGTAGTAATGATTCATTAAGACGCCAGGTCCATTGACCCGGGGTAGCTTGGGGGGTTGAAAGAGTCATAGACACCGGGGCGTGGTCAGACCAGGTTATCAAGCCAATGGAGGAGTCTATCAGTAAAGGGAGATGTCTGTGACTAAGGAATAGGTAATCGAGATGGGAGTAAGCTTTGTGTGGGGGTGAATAGAAGGAGTAATCTCTATCGGAGGGGTGAAGGACCCTCCAGGAGTCGGCCAGCTGGAGATCATGGAACAGTCTTCTAACCTGTCGGTATTGACGTTGGGAGGTCCGGGGGGCATTAGAGGATGAGTCGAAGGATGGGTCCATTATCCAATTCAAGTCACCCCCCAAAACAACAACGCCTGAAAGGAGAGGTTCCATTTGGGAAAGGGCGGAGTGAAAAAATGGGACCTGGTCCCTATTTGGGGCATAAAAGGCAACAAATGTGTATGGGCACATGCATATTTTACAACGCACTATCAGGAGACGACCCGGGATCAGCTTATGAACTGATATGTCTGACAGCTGAAGGGTCCTAGAGAATAATATCGCTACACCTTTTGATTTAGAGTCTGGGTTGTTATTATAAAAGGCCTGAGGGAAACGATAGTTAGTCAAGGAGGGGATATTAGCTGAGATTTTAAAATGCGTCTCTTGGACCAGTGCAACATCTACTCTATCGGCCCAAAGAGACCATAAAAGGGAGGCTCTTTTCTCCGGTACATTAAGGCCCTTCGCGTTGATCGATGTTATTTTGACTCTACCAGGGGGTGTCATGAAAGACATAAGTCATAGTAGAAGGTGGTGGGCCCGGAGTGGTCAACAAGAGGAAAGAGGAAGGAACTGGGGGGAAAGAGAAAGGAACAGAGCAATTAGAAAAAACAACAACAGTCAAAAAACCCGCAATGGGGTAGCTGATCCATCTAAGGATCAGAGACCCAAGAGGCAAAACAGCCAGGAGCGGGTAAGGGGCGAGTGAGGGAGCCACCGCCAGAGGCATATTGAAAAATTGGAAAAACATAATGCAGTAATCATTACACATACTTAGTTTAACTAATTGTAAACTGTAAACTGTAAACCTCGTTAACATGAAGAAATCTTCGAATGGTAGGATGGAAGAAATCTCATAGTCAGGAAACAGGAGCTGACAATCAACGGCCCAAGGTATAATGGGAAGGGCATTGCCCCAGCGACAGCAAAATATTGGATGAAGGCTCATCAGTGGTGAGAAATAGTATCACGCTGTAACCTAGAGAGATAGTTTAAGGAGAACAAGAACAAACAAAAGATCTCAGGTTATTAATCAGGTAGCATTTGAGTCATTGTCAGAGGGGGATTCATTGGAGCTTTTCCTCCCGGTCTTCAGCACCACCTGCCAGGGGATTCCTGTACTCGGGGGTTGGAGAGATGGCAACGCTGGAGTAGGGAAGTCCCAGTCACGTAAGTCAAGTTTCGGTAGGCCAAGACCTTTACAGAACACAGGGAGATCTGAGTAGGAGTTGAGGATGTGGGTTTTCCCCGAGGAGGAGACTTGGAGATTAAAGGGAAAGCCCCAACGGTATTTCAATTGGCGTTTACGGAGCTCGTCTGTTAGGGGCTTGAGGGCTTTCCGTTGTTGGAGGGTGTGCCAGGACAAGTCTTGGTAGATATGAATCATTGAACCGTTGAAATTAACTCCATCGAGTTGGCGTACCTTGCGCATGATGTCGTCCTTCTGAGAAAAATAATGCAGTCTGCAGATGACATCACGTGGTCTGTCTGCGGAGAGACTTCTTGGTTTCAGAGCACGATGGGCCCTATCGAAGGTGATAGTATCGTTGGGGTCATTACCTAATATCTCGTTGAAGATTTTCGTAAGAGCGTCAATCAGGCCTGTTTGAGGGACGTCTTCCGGCAAACCCCGCACACGGATGTTGTTTCTCCTCCCTCTGTTATCCAAATCTGTTAACCGTGTTTGGAGAGAGCGAATCTCTGTCGACTGAGCTTCAATGACATTCGTCAATAACTTCAGGAATGTGCAGGAAGAGACCTGGTGGTCCTCTAAGCTCGTTACCAGGTCAGAGATGTGGGAAATGTCTCATGGTGGCCAGTTCACGTCTCACTGTATCTTGCAGATCCTGTTTAGTGGGTAGATTTTTCATATAGGCTAAGATATCTTGTAGATCCCTACCTCCTGGAGGGCAGGCATGTGGTACGTCCGCACCTGGAGGGGATGGGTGAGGGGCAGGCGGGGAGAGGGGGGAGTTTGAAGCAGAAGGGTTTTCTGTTAAAGCGGGCGAGGTGGATTGTAAGAATGATCTCATAGCGGACTGTGACTTGTTCCCCCGCGGAGTTGATGTGCCGGTCTTTTGAGAAGATTTCTTGTTCCTGGGCATCACTCAATCAGCATCGAGAAGCTTAGATTCCTTAAGGTCAAGGTAACGAGGTGAAATAAGGTTGCATAACTCACATAAGAATGCCTTCAGCGGTGTAGCTCCCTGTGGGTTGGCATCAGCAGTTCATTACGGTGTCAGTGGCAACGGCAGCCTAGCACGCATCTATGGCACTAGACCGCTGGGGCGTCTCAGCGGGGTAGAAAGGCATTCAATCGGTTTCTCATATTTGAACAGAGATGCACATCTCAGGTGAATTTTCCTAAGGTAGCCTCCAGGGGGAGTTTTCTATAGGAACTACAGCTCAGGGTCTGTAATAGGGTCTGTCTTGGCACCAGCTGGGTATAGCGGTAAATTGAGCCCCCGGCTTCAGGAGAGGAGATAGGCCGTAACCTGCAGAGGGGTAGGAGACCACCCCGGCTCCGCGAGCTCGACTCCCGTGGCAGAGATAGTATCCTGGCACCCAAGGGGTGTATGTGGATGCGGGAAGGAGGGGAGTGAGCCTCAATAGAGGGGTTAATATGCCTATTGAGGCAGGAGTCACAGGCAGCACCGGGGGATCCCGTAGCAGCGCGCCAGAGGACAGGAGGAGCACCGGAGCCTGCAGGGCAGGGGAGCGGGAGGCGAGCGGGCCGCTATAGAGTAGGCCAGGAAGTCCGGGCGGCAGATCGCACAGCGCCGTGGGACTCCGGCCGCCGGTAGGAGGGAGGCGGCAGACACGTAGGCGGCCCGGCGGCTCCGGAGGGCAGCAGACGTGGCAGCCGCAGACGGAGCTCCGTACGTGGAGCGAACTCACCCCCGCAGACAGGTCCGGCTCACCGCTCCACAGGTAGGATACGAGGGTCCGGGCAGGGCAGCAGGGTCCGCCAGCAGCCGACGCACGGCAGGAGTTCACCTCCGGAAGGACGGTCCGGGCCTTCACCACACTCCAGGTCCCGGCTTCCGTCTGGGGGAAAGGCCGCAATCCACAGGAGCGCTTAGAAGCGCTCCCCGACTCCGCGGGTCCCCCAAACACCAACAGCTAGGCAGGAGAGGCCACAGAGGGGTTTCTGGAGTACTTAGGGAGCAGATAAGGGGGGTAAAAAGCCAGTAATAGTGCTATGCCTGCAGGAGCAGAGGAGATGCACAGCCACCTTCCATGACAGCCAGGCCACGCCCCACAGTTTGTAGTTCTATATGTAGCGCTTAACCACATTATTTTCCTATAGATTGAAAGCTTGCAAGCAGAGACCTCTAACCTCACTGTCTGTCTGTTGACACTCAGTAGTGTTTTATTACTGTGTTACAAATTGTAAAGCACAACAGAACATGCTAGAACTAATGAAACAAGTGTTATTAGACTTAAATTCATCATCATCATCATCTTGCCTTCCAAGGCCTGCAATTAACTATAGTAGTTACCACATTTATGAAAAGGGAGTCACAAAGCATGGAGAGTGACATATTTCAGAATTGGCAATAGTCTCTATTTATCCCTTATCTGGTTCACTCCAGACCTTCTTCACCAAGGTAATCACATTTTTGCAATATTCTGTGACCTGTAATTTCTTTAATAATAAGTGCAAATAGTTTATAGCAGCTTTTCTGGAGTCACAAAAACAGACACCCATCAGACAGCAACAAACAGACCTTAAGACATGAGAAGGATAAAATGTTTTTGTTCCAGAGGGTCAAATGTTTATCTTTTGCTGATAAAACTACAAGTATAGCAACAAAATGGAGCACTTATGGAGGGATCCCAGGAAAAAAGTCTCAAATGTTCATAAGCATGATCAGGCACAAATAGTGTAAAAGTCAAGAGTCTTTGGGGCATGTCCATTTAGCCGCGGGGTTAACCATGAGCGGGTAGCTCTAATGCTCGGACTATTCAATTTTAAGCACATTTCCAATTTTCAAATCGATATGGACCCTAATAAAAAAATGCCTAGATATTTTCCAGGACCTAGTGCAAAAGTCCAAGCCATGATGGAATGACTTCTCTCTCTTGGTTTAGGAGATACAACACACTAAACGTGGATGCCCTCCCCAGTAATATGTATCTTATGCAGGGTAAAAGAATGAAACTGTCATGTTTGCTTTTTTTAATTATTTCAGTTACATTTATTAGATTCATATGGAAAGGAAAATCACCAAGCCTTTCACAGCTGACATCTCCTGCCGACTGGAAGAATAGATGATGCTGGCATTGTGCAATATACTCAAGCCTTACTACACAATGGGATCACAACACAGATGACCAAACATGTGGGTTTATGCAAAAAAAAATTCACACAGCATAAACTGGTTTTAACTCTACCATCCTAACCTTCATTAACACAATAGCAAAATGCAGTATCTCTATCTGCTTCACTGTAGCAGTAGGGGGCCCAATCCCGGGCCATTTTTTCAATTCCCGGGATACCTGGAATTATCTTTTTCCTATGTGTCCGCCCCTCTCACCCCGCACACATAACTCACCATACGGTGGATGTTGGAGGATGATACACGTTCTTCCGGCTCGGCGGCGGGTGACGGTGGATGGCTGACTGTGCAGCGTGACCTGTGACTGCACATCACGCTGCACAGGGGGAGCTGGGCAGTGCCTGAGCATCCTAAGGACGCTTCCCGGCTTTAAAAACACAAAGAGCCGCATGATCCCTCAATCCCCAGAATTGAAGCCCAGTCGATTTTTGAACTAAATCCTGGGATCCCACTGATCCCGGGATTGGCCACCCTATGTAGCAATTAATGGATTTCCTGTATGCCCTCATTACAAACCCTCCTTTGAGGAAAATCATGACTTTACACCTGGAATACAAACTTGTTCCTAAAATGATAAATGGAAAATGATATCATGTGAGTGATTATCTTTGCATCGCAGAAGCCTCTGACACCAAAGAATACTGGAGACGTTCTAAATATTATACATATATATATATATATACATATAAAAATAAATCAAAGAAATATCCTTGAGGAGCATTCTTATTAAATGGACATTCCAATATTTATGTATATGAACTGAGGATGCTCTGTTAGTACCTTATAAACACATACACCCAAATGTTAAAAACATTTTTTATTAAAATGCAAAATAACATATTCAAAAATAAATTTTTATAATCATTTCTGACAAAAAAATGTCTGCTGCTTTGAAAACTTGTTTGTTTGTTCAGTTTTTGTAAATACAGTGAGACTAAAATAAATTAAAATATTTTATTTCACCCCTACACTATATATATATATATATATATATATATATATAGAGAGAGAGAGAGAGAGAGAGAGAGAGGGAGAGGGAGAGAGCAAAGGGTACCCTATGGCGCTGTGAGGAAATATACTAAGCTGCACCTCAGAGGGAACCTTCTGTTAGACAAGGTTCAAATATAGAAATATAGAAATATAATCTGAGTGCGCTATGAACAGTTGTACTGCTAATCACATCAATTCAATATAACAACATTTGAGACTCAATTTTTAGAATTTATTACATAAAACAGGCTTGACAGAATATAAAAAAAAATCACAAATAGTAATAAAATTCACAGCATGATGAAGTTCATAGCATGGCAAACATCCAAAATGGACTCAATGATGATAATAGACTTTTGTTCATAACATAAGGCGAAAGATGGATGTAGTCCACAAATGACCCAATGCATTTCGTCCCTATACTGGGACTTCTTCAGGGGTATATATCTAGACAATAGAGTGAATATTAACTAAATGACATTACTTGCCATCTGGCTATACTTTAAGTCTAATAAACATATACATACCAAATGCCAAGTGTTTTAGAAAAGTCCTGAAGGAACATTGACTTCACTGTGTTTATCAATAAAAAGGTATAAAACCTATTGAATAAAATAATATAAATCCAAAATTAAGATATTTCATAACAGGTCTCTTAAATAGAAGATGTAAACAGAAAGAAGATAGGGGATGGGAGCAGAGGAATAATACATACCAAGTGTTTATATCGTGGGGCTTACTAACATGGTTCCACACTTAGAAGGAATCCATATTTTAGGGAACAGGGTCTATTGACCTATTTGTATATAAAGGGAAAATTGTTCAAACTTAATTAGTCAGTAGACTATGACCACATGATGTATTATACAGCAGTACATTAGTTGCTATAAACCACGGTGTATTCAGATACATACCGGAACATAAGCCTGGGAACAATCTCACTCTGACTCTGTGTAAATAGCTGATATATAGCAACTGCTCTGCAGTTGGAAAACCTATAATAGTTGGTGAACGGTACTTAGTGGGATTGCCTTAATAATATCCTAATCCCTAATATTAATACATCTTTTTAAATAGAACGTATAGATCTATAGTAAGTATTATTAGGATTATCGTTAAATTAATAATGAAGATACCAAATATTTAGTTTCTATAGATCAAAATACATAACGGAATAATGGATAATACAATATGAAAACGTTAACTGCAAGAAGAGACAGAAGGATTTGACCAAGCCTACATCTACAGAAGATCTGTAGTTAGTTCTCCAAGGTGTTTGGAACAACCTCCCTGCCAAGTTCCTTCAAAAACACTGCAAGTGTACCTATAAGAATTGATGCTGTTTTAAAGGCAAAGGGTTGTCATACCAAATATTGATTTGATTTAGATTTCTCTTCTGTTCATAATTTGCATTTTGTTAATTGATAAAAATAAACTACTGTATTCACACTTTGTCTTTTGAAAGCATATTCTCAGTTTGCAGCATTCTTTCAACACCTAAAACTTTTGCACAGTATTGTGCATATATATATATATATATATATATATATATAAAACAACTTCATCTGTTTCAAAAAGAAAACATGTGCAGTCAGTAACACATCATTGTATTATATATTTGATTCAGATATTATATATACTAACAATGTTGTGTTAATAACACATTTTTAAGACATTCTTTTTATTTTATCTGGAAAACACGAGGTTAATGTCTGTATTTGCAGTGTTGAAAAGTAAAGTGAACTGTAATATACTTCTCAAAAGATTGGCCTCATAATCTTTTTGTAAAGAAGATAATGCCATTTCATCTTGTCTTGATCTTCTTTCTGTGAGCAATAATCTTTGTTTTACTAGCCGAAAGGTTACTTAGCACATATGGAAATCTACCATTCATCTTGTCTTACCTCCTAAATCTTATTGGGATTGACTGTAGCCATCTGTGCTGATTACTGCACAGAGTAAATAGCTCCATAATATTAAAGGACCTTTCAAAATGAAATAAATTGTGTCATAAACCATCATTCTGCATAAAATAAACACCATTGTGGGAAATGTTTTATTATAGTGTTTCACAATGTTTATTTGTAAACTCTATAATCATATACAGATCTGCACAGTGAATAGTTTAGGTATAGTTATACTGTCCAATTAAGCTTGAAATTTAATTTATAAAGATACAAATAGCAAGGTCCAAGGACTACATTTCTATAGAGATAATGTATTTATTACCAGTTATTTATATAGCGCACACATATTCCGCAGCGCTTTACAGAGAATATTTGGCCATCTACATCAGTCCCTGCCCCAATGGAGCTTACAATCTATATTCCGTACCACATGAACACGAGCACACATTCACGCTAGTGTTAATTTTGATGGGATTCAATGAACCTTCCAGTATATTTTTGGATTGTGAGGAAACTAGAGTACTCGGAGGGGTGGTCTTCAGTTTGCCGGCTATCGGGATCCCGGCGCACAGTATACTGGCGCCAGAATCCCGACAGCCGGCATACCGACACCTTTTCTCCCTCTTGCGGGTCTACGACCCCCTTGGAGGGAGAATAGATAGTGTGGCGCGTGGCACGTGTAGCGCGCCACCGTGCCCACAGCGTGGTGAGAGCAGTTAGCCTGCAGGGGGCTCATTTGCGCTAGCCCAGCTGTCAGTATGCCGGCAGTCGGGATTCCGGTGCTGGTATGCTGGCCGTCGGGAGCCCGGCTGCCGGCATACCGCACTACACCCTACTCGGAGGAACCCCACGCAAGTACGGGAATAATATACAAACTCCACATAGTTAGGGCCATGGTCGGAATCAAACCCATGACCTCAGTGCTGTGAGGCAGTAATGCTAACCATTACACCATCCGTAATATACAAAGCAACATCATAAATGGGAGCATTTGGTGAGCTGGAGGCAAGATGTACCATACAAAATGCATTTTTACTACCCGTGCACAAGGGGTGTCCAGGTCAGCATACCTAGTAAAACGTTACACCTTACTCCAACAGTCAACAGGATCAGAGGCTCAGATATGATGGCTTCACTGTGATAGCAGAAAAGGCTTTTAAAAAAATCAATATGCAATTAATACACTTTACAGCACATGGCTGTAGAGTGCAACTCATAGGTAACAAAGTCAAAGGAATATGTAGAAAAAAAATTGAACGAAGCACAAACTGTATTTCTTTGTGTAAGTACACAATAATAAATATATGAGTAGTTTCCTCTTTAAGTGGTCTATTTATCATTAATTTCATATTCAATGCAATATGGGTGTGATATCAGTGTCCAGAATCTTTTTAGAATATGTAATATAAGAGCTCGTCCCTGCGATGTGCTGAGTGTGGAAACGGGACTACTGCACACACACAGCAGCCAAGGGTTCCCCTGCTGGCCACATTTGCGATGTGTAGCCCATAGGGTAGCTGTGAGGGCCAATCTGGCAGCATTGCATACCCTATAGAAACTTAGTAAAAACATTAATTCAATCACTAAGGAGAAATGTCTTATGGTCTGAACTTTTAGGACAGAATTCTAAAAGTTATTTGGTGAAAATGCAACAGTGCTTATCACCCAAAGAACACTATACCTAATGGGAAGCATGGTTGCACCTAGTTATTTTTCAATGGCATAATACATAGCTCCAAATATTAAGATATTTTGGCATATGGTACATGTAAGTCATCAAAAAAATGGCTTCAGAAAAGGAAGACCAAAGTCTTGAAATGGCCCAGCCAGAGCCCAAAGTATTCAGACAACGAGAGACAAATTACAGTGCCAACAGCAAGATACAGTGCCAAATGGCAGAATGTAAGTATAGGGGAGAGAACTAATGCAAGCGTGGCTGAAATTATTATTTTCATTTAAGTACAGGAAGAGGTGGGTGTCACTTAATATAATATTGCTGGAGAAGAAAGCTATTAGTTTCATGGTAAATTGAGGAGATAACATTTAATGGTGTGTGGGATATTTGAAGAACGTTCTTAAGTGGGGGGAGGGGGGCAAAATGTAATTTCACTTATATATAGCAAAATGGCTGGCACTCCAGAGTCACATCGAAGATACTTGACCTGGTGTCCTCCTAGATAAATAAATGCCCATATATCATGTATGCATGGCAGCACTCACGGGTCTTCCCATAAAGAATTCAGGTGACAAACTGTATCTGTTTGTCCAACGTTTCAGTATCCATGACTTTTATCAAGAATATGTGAATGCCGCTTATGGTAAGCCTAAATAGCGGCGTGTACTGCGCCCCGTGACCCAGTACTTTGGCGCATGTCAAATGTTTGTGTGGGGTGGGTTCGAGTGAGACACCACTCACGCCCTCTGTACTGACAGCTACACTCCCTGCCCAGTGGAGTTTACAATCTACATCCCATACCACATGCACACAACACTTACTAGGGTACATTTTTATAAGTAGCAAATAAACCTAGAAGTATATTTTTAGATTGTGGGAGGAAACCAGAGTGCCCAGAAGAAACCCACGCAAGCACGGGGAGAAAACACCATTAAGGCTGTGGTGAGGATCAAACAAAAGACCTCATCGCTTTGATGCACCATCTGTTCTCACCATAGAGAAGCGAATTTTAAAGTGGAAGTTTTTAACAACTTCTATAAAAACAGAATCCATTACAAAATGAACACATTTAGAAATCTTAAAGCGAACAGATATTCGCTTAGATTTGCTGAGAATTATTGGATTAATATTGGAAATACTGTAGTTCTGTGAACCAAACTGTGCAAGATGTACTCATCATTTTAGTTTTCTTAATAACTCTCTAAATATGTAATTAAAATAAGATGTCAGTGCTGCTCTCAGAATCTACATATTCTGTCTGTCTGTCTGTTATTATGTGAATGTCACCAAACTAAACTTGAATGCTAATATTTAATGACTGTTACAGTCCCCACAAGCCATTATCTTCATCTTACATGCAAGAAATCAGGTAAGAGAGAACAATTATTTATCAGAGCACTTCCTTAAGTACGAGTTTAATGGTTCCAGTGCAATATTTGCAGCCGCAATCGTACTAGAGAACTGTTAACATTTAGTAAAGGATGCCCAAATATGTGGTGTGTGGTTATGTACAGAATGGTTGGCATATAAGGGCACATGAGAGGCAATGCTACCATAAAAAGATATACAATAAATAGAATTTTAATACCTACCGGCAGAGCCGGATTAAGGGCAGGCTCTGGGGATAAGTACCCCTGGGCCCCACGCTGAAAGAGGGCCCCCCGCCACCCACCGCAGATCGGATCTCTATTACCGAACCGATCTGCGACGTGCACTCCCTGCTCACCCCATCAAGCCATCAAGCAGCCGCCGCCAGTACTGCAGACTTTTAGTGGGCAGCCGAGCCGAATGACGGCACTGCTGTCCAATGATAAGTGAATCTGCAGCCTGCGGTTCCATGACTGGTTGGAGCGCAGGCTGCAGGGAAGGAACGAGGCGGGATCCCGGCCATGCAGAGCCTCGCGCGAGTGGACCCACTACCGTGGACTGGAGGTTGTTGTAATAACTGGCGGAGGAGACAGGAACATGCTCTCCTCCTGTTCTCTGTGTGTCTGTCACTCATCACAGCCTGTCTCCCATCAGAACAGCAGTGTAAAGGTAAGACAGGCTGCATTACCTTTTTTTTAAATTAAAATTTAAGTTAATGTTATGGGTATATATATATATATATATATATATATTATATATTTATTATATATATATATTATATATATGTTTATATATGTATATGTGTTTGTATATATATTATATATATATATATATATATATATATATATATATAGTGTGTCCGTGTATTTATATATATATAAATATGCTAACTCATTTATGCATGTACAGGTTGAGTATCCCATATCCAAATATTCCGAAATACGGAATATTCCGAAATACGGACTTTTTTGAGTGAGAGTGAGATAGTGAAACCTTTGTTTTTTGAGGACTCAATGTACACAAACTTTGTTTAATACACAAAGTTGTTACAAATATTGTATTAAATGACCTTCAGGCTGTGTGTATGAGGTGTATATGAAACATAAATGAATTGTGTGAATGTAGACACACTTTGTTTAATGCATAAAGTTATAAAAAATATTGGCTAAAATGACCTTCAGGCTGTGTGTATAAGGTGTATATGAAACATAAATGCATTCTGTGCTTAGACTTAGGTCCCATCACCATGATATCTCATTATGGTATGCAATTATTCCAAAAACACGGAAAAATCCGATATCCAAAATATCTCTGGTCCCAAGCATTTTGGATAAGGGATACTCAACCTGTAGTAGAAAAAGAATTGTTCTTTGCAGATTCCGATATCAGTCGGCATGTGTTTAAATATTATCGGTATATTGACGATATCTTGCTTTTATGGACAGGTGATATTTCTACATTAGAAGAAACAATCTCTCGACATAATCTGTCTCTGAGCCCGGTTAAACTTACAGCTAGTATTAGTCAGCACCGTGTTCACTTCTTAGATGTAGATATCAGCATTGTCAACCAGTCACTGCGGACAAGTCTGTATGTAAAACCTACTGACCGCAACACCCTTCTCAAGTACAATAGTTTTCACCCCCGGGCGACCATTGACAGTCTGCCCTTCTCCCAATTCATTAGGGCCTGTCGTATTGTAAGTAATCCCCAGGACAGAGAAGTACAAGTAGACATCATGTCAAAAAAATTTCTGACACGAGGTTATCCACAAAAGTTGTTGATTCAGGCCAAGACCAAGGCTCTGGCGCTTGATCGCCAGTACCTCATGTCACAAAAAGCACCTTGAAATTCCAGCTTGTACCCTTGGGACACTATTTCTAATACCCATGGGTCTAGGGTCGAACGAACCCAGAAATGACTGAAGAGTCGGAGACGTGCCCCCACTGGTGCAGACTCCCGCAGAGGAGTCCCAGCGTCATGTGGTGGATTTGGTAGAAGCCGGAGAGGACTTCTGCTCTTGGGAACCTGCCACAGCCGGTGACCTTTTTTCCTTTCCTCTTCCTCTAGAAGCAAGTAAGGAAGGTCCTTTTTTGTATTTATTGGGCCGAAAGGACTGCATCTGATAGTGGTGCGTTTTCTTTTGTTGTGCAGGAACATAAGGTAAAAAGGATGACTTACCCGTGGTAGCCGTAGATACAAGGTCAGCGAGGCAGTCACCAAACAAGACATCACCTTTATACGGCAGAGACTCAATAGCCTTATTAGAGTCAGCATCAGCATTCCATTGATGTATCCACAATGCTCTCCTAGCTGAGACTGCCATAGCATTGGCTCTTGATCCCAAAAGGCCAATGTCCCTCGCAGCTTCCTTAAGGTAGGCTGCAGCATCCCTGATATGACCCAGAGTCAAAAGAATGTTATCCCTATCCAGGGTATCACACTCAGATGACAACTTATCTGCCCACTTTTCAATAGCGCTACTCACCCACGCTGAAGCAACGGCAGGTCTGAGTAGCGTACCCGTAGTGACATAAATGGATTTCAATGTATTTTCCTGCTTACGATCCGAAGGTTCTTTTAGGGCTGCCATGTCAGGAGACGGAAGCGCTACCTTTTTGGACAGCCGTGACAGAGCTTTGTCCACAGTGGGGGGTGACTCCCACTTTTCCCTATCCCCAGAGGGGAACGGATATGCCACCTGAATTCTCTTGGGAATCTGAAACTTCTTGTCAGGATTTTCCCAACCTTTTCAAAAAGAGTGTTCAGTTCATGAGAGGGAGGAAACATTATCTCAGGTTTCTTTCCTTTAAACATACAGACCCTTGTATCAGGAACAGCAGGGTCCTCTGTGATATGTAACACATCTTTTATCGCCACAATCATGTACTGAATGCTTTTAGCCAGTTTTGGATTTAATCTGGCATCACTATAGTCGACACTGGAGTCAGAGTCCGTGTCGGTATCTGTATCTGCTATCTGGGTAAAAGAACGCTTTTGTGACCCCGAGGGGGTCTGAACTTGTGACAACACATCCTCCACGGATTTCTTCCCTGCCTGGGTCTGAGACTCAGACTTATCCAATCTCTTATTTAATAGAGCCACATTCGCATTCAAAGCACTCAAAACATTTACCCAATCAGGCGTCGGTGATGCCGACAGGGTCACGCCCACAGTCGTTTCTTTTTCTAAACCAGTCTCCTCCTGGGAAGAGCACTCAGCCTCAGACACGCCAACACACATGTACCGACACCACAAACACACTGGGCATATATGGGACAGACCCACAGTAAAGCCTGTCAGAGAAACACAGAGGGAGTTTGCCAGCTCACAACCCAGCGCCTATCCCGGTACTGAAAACGTTTTATACAATGCCTCAGACCTGTTAGCGCTTTTATTATTATTAAAACAGCACCAAATTAACTGTGCCCCACGTTTTGCACCCTGTTACTTGTACAGCAGTGTAAGAGGACAGGACCAGCGTCTCTGCAGCTCTGTGAGAGAAAATGGCGCTGATGAGAGCTGTGAGGGCTAAGCCAGGCCCCCTTAATGGCGCGCTTCAGCCCCGGTATTTTTCAAATATTTATACTGGCGGGGGTTCAGATTCAGTGCCCAGGCACTATATACCACTTTTGCCAGTTACTTAAATGAGGATTTATGCTGCCCAGGGCGCCCCGTGCCCTGCACCCTGTAGTGCCGCTGTGTGTGTGGGAGCATGGCGCACAGCGCGGCCGCTGTGTGGTACCTCAAAGCTGTCACTGAAGTCTTCTGATCTTCTTCTACTCACCTGTCTTCTGACTTCTGGCTCTGTAAGTGGGGTGACGGCGGGCTCTGGGAACGAGCATTTAGGCGTACCTAGCGATCAGAACCCCAGGAGCTAATGGTGTCCTGTAGCCTAAGAAGCAGAGCCTTGAAACTCACAGAAGTAGGTCTGCTTCTCTCCCCTCAGTCCCCTCAGTCCCACGATGCAGGGAGCCTGTTGCCAGCAGGTCTCCCTGAAAATAATAAACCTAACAAAAGTCTTTTTTCAGAGAAACTCAGGAGAGCTCCACAGTGTGCATCCAGTCTCACTGGGCACAGAATCTAACTGGAGTCTGGAGGAGGGGCATAGAGGGAGGAGCCAGTTCACACCCCTTTTAAAGTCTTAAAGTGCCCATGTCTCCTGCGGATCCCGCCTATACCCCATGGTTCTTGAAGTGTCCCCAGCAGACGTCTAATACATTATTTGGCAACTATGTGCATGAGATTGGCAAAGAATTGTATAAAGAAGTCATAGGGCCCTATGCAAGATACCAGTTTTGACCACCCCTCCCCAGTCAGCTCCGTCCATACCCCTTTTAATTCAACAATAATGTTGCACAGAGCTAGGTATTCCCAATACACTCCAATATTCTTCCAATAAATACCCCCTAATAATTATTAATTTCCACCAGAGGCATCAAGGATGGGGGAGCGGGTATTATTTACCCTGTCCTGGGCCTGCTGGAGGGACCCAGGCCTATGATAGCCCCCACTGTTCTGCCCACCATGCATTCAGCACATGGGCAGCTACATGGTGGTAGTAGGTGGTGGTGGTGGTGGTGGGGTGCCGGATCAGGGGGGACACTTCTTTGCTCACTTCAGCTGACTGTGCCTACTGTATATAGCAGTACAACTAAGCGGAACATTGGGCAGTAAGAGAGAGGAGACTGTTTCGGCAGTCCCCTCTCACTGCTTGATGTGCCACTGTTTTATTTGACTGCTTACAAGTAACAGTCATTCTCCTTTTCATTTAGAGACCCAGTGACATCACAAGTAAAATGCCAACCAGATTCCTACATAGAAAGAAAAATTAATTGTTTCTATTATGTAGGACACTGTAATGGCAGAATAGCGAACGAAAGATTAGCAGAATTGCTACTAAATAATTCTTTGCAGTTTCTGAGTAGCTCCAGACCTACTCCTAGATTGCGATCAGCTCAGTCCGTTTAGTTCCTGGTTTGACGTCGCAAACACGCCCTGCGTTCGGCCAGCCACTCCCCTGTTTCTCCAGACACTCCCGCATTTTTAGCCAACGCCGTGAAAATGCTGAGTTGCCTCCCAGAAACGCCCCTTTCCTGTCAATCATTTACCGAACACCAGTGCGACTGAAAAGCGTCGTACGAACACCAGCAAATCTACTAAGTTTTGTGTTAAATAACTTAGCGCATGTGCGCTGCGTACCATGCGCATTTAGCAACAAATCGCAGCATAGCGAAAATCGGCAATGAGCGAACAACTCGGAATGAACACCAATATGCTACTGAATAACTTGCTAAATCAAGTGGTCTGTGTCACTGGCGGGTGTTGTACGTATGGTGTTGTAAGGTTAGAAGGTGCTACATCACCTTGTCTGAAGACTATACCAACGGTATTATTATTATTATTATCCCTAAACGCTAAAACTTTCCCTACCGCCTAACCCTAACTGCCCCCACCGTGGCCTAATCCTAAAACCTCCACTGCCGCAGCCTAAGCGCACACTGTAAACATCTGCACATGCCGACACGTACAGTGCAAACATTTCAGCAATGTCAACACTTTCTGGCTGGGAGACCTACTGTATATTTATTTGGCAGTGTGGAGATTATCAATTTAGATAAGCAAGCATTCATAGTTGGAACAATCTTTAAAGTTGAATATAATGGGTTTATACAAAATGATATTTATATTTTCTTTTAATATTTGTCTCTTTGACAGTTACATGAGGGCAAAAGCTATCATAATATATAATTAATATGACAATATTCATCTCCAAATTAAAGATTTCAAAAAACGAAAATGCAAAAGCAAGACATACAGGGGAAAAACCTCCTTCAGAGAATTCTATTCAGATGGATTTGTTATGTAACTATTTTGTTTAATGTCATATTGTCTATTGATAATAATGTGATTTGCTAATATTAATATTTAAGTTATCATTGCTTGTGCAGCGTTAATGGTGTGTACACACGGTGAGATATTTTCTTACGATTTTGACTATATAGTCAAAATCGTAAGAAAAGTTAGTGCAGATCGCAAGGTGAAAGTCACCTTGCGATCCCGATTCGATGCAAATGCGCGGTCCCGCGCGGTCGGCATCGCAAGCCTAGATAGACTGTGCAGGCAAGTCAATTCTGACTATCTCTATAGAAGAGATAGTCAAAATTGACACTTAGCCAAAATCGCACATGGGGGTAATTCCAAGTTGATCGCAGCAGGAATTTTGTTAGCAGTTGGGCAAAACCATGTGCACTGCAGGGGAGGCAGATTTAACATGTGCAGAGAGAGTTAGATTTGAGTGTGGTGTGTTCAATCTGAAATCTAATTTGCAGTGTAAAAATAAAGCAGCCAGTATTTACCCTGCACAGAAATAAAATAACCCACCCAAATTTAACTCTTTCTGCACGTTATATCTGCCTCCCCTGCAGTGCACATGGTTTTGCCCAACTGCTAACAAAATTCCTGCCACGATCAACTTGGAATTACCCCCATAGTCAGTATCGCACGCACACTCATTATGTGCTTGCGATGCCGACCTAGCCCCTGTCGCACAGTGAGAATCGGGAATAGCCAGAATCTTACCGTGTGTATGGGCCTTAAGAGTGAACTGATTGTGGAAAACTCATGAATATATTAATATTTTTGTAAGAAAAGACACTAAAATACATAAACGCTTTATCGGTATGATTGAATGATATCAATTTATTTTAAAAGATAACAATTGGGCCTTATTTAAACTTTGAAGCTCATCTGCACCATATAAAAATGTGAATTTTATAAAAAGTATCACAATGTACATACACGCAACTCACAGTTGTATTTGGGAAGACCTCAGGCTTGTCGCCCTCATGCTTGGGAGGATGGCCAGGAGGATTCACAAGTACATTTGTTAAAGTAAGGGTGCAGAGGAGAAAGTCATCCGCACCTCTTAGAGATGCATCTGATTTTCATGTACATTATATGTATCTTTAAGATCCTTTTGCGATACATATCTCTTTCATCCAATAGAGATGGTGTTATTTTCTGTTTTCAAGGTGATAATGATTGCACCTTTGTGATCGACATAGAAATACATTAGAATCTTTGCACAAATCAAAATGCAGCCAATGAAACAGAAGTATTTAGTATATTTTTATGTGACTGTAACATAATCATTTGTGTGGCCAACTCTAAAATGGGTTAGTTGATTTTAAACATGTATTTATGCCAATCCTGGGCCATTTTTTTCAGTCCCAGGACTCAGGATTGAAAACGGTCTAGGAAAAGAAAAATAGGAAGAAATACTCCGGCTGTCGGCGGGTCCAGACAGCAGGCGGCAGGATGTCTAGCAGTGAGTCTGGGTGACAGGCGGTGGGCATTCCGGCCAGCTGCATGACTTGCGCTGTGCTGCAGAGCATGACCTCTAACACCACATTACGCTGTGCAATGCGCACAGGCGGGGGCAGATGGAGCCAGGCAGCATCTAAGTCGTATGCTGCACTGGCTCAGATGCTGTCCAGCATTTAAAAAAAAAAAAAAAAGAATTGGCCTGAAACCCAATCCCAGGATTAAATCTCGGCCAATTTTAGGACCAAATCCCAGGATTTTGCCAATCCTGATACTGGGATTAGCCACCCTAATTCACCATTAATTTACAAATACAAATAAAACTCTGTATATGTATTGTGTTAGTAACACTGGTATGTAGCTAGAATTGCAATTACAATCACAAAGGACAGCTCTCCCATTAAGAGCTGTCCTTTGCAACACAAGAACTTCCAGGTTTATGACCCAGGAGTTTTTCTGTCCATAATAACACATGCCATAGGGGACATTGGGAGGGATCTGGTTGGATCCTTCTCAGGAAGAATGCTATAAGAAGTCCATAGGAAGATTGCTTTAAGAAGCCCATAGGCTTCTATTAGGTAATGCCATCTGCAGATGGCATTGCCTACCAGGTCCAAGCTTTGAAAAATATTGCTTTGTGGAGCTTGGTACATATGGGAAATTGGCTATGCTTTCACTTTAGTACCTCCTGCACTATATCCATGAAACATGGATTATGAAGAATAATATTTTATTTCAGTATTTTTACATTAGCCAGCTTTATAAACTCACCCTTGTTGATACAATCTTTGCTGATTTTAGGCTTGTGCCTCATGTCTATTATTTTGTACCTTTACTGGATTGTAACCTCTAGCAAACTTGGCCTCCAGTTTTAATGTATGTTCCAGTAATGTCTTCAATTTAATCTAAATATAAAAAAATTGGTAATGGATATTTTTTTTATTTGTTTTTACTTTATAAACTTCACTAACATAGTAATAATCACAACAGAAAGAATAGAACAATTTCTACGCAGATAATGCCTGAATATACATATAATATAATATAAACATATAAATGTATAACTTTGATTTCATGTCACAAAGATAATAAAGCGGCAAGCAAGTTTATTGTGACATATCCACTACAGCAATTCACAAAAGTAGGACACTTTACTCATATAACAGAAACAAGTAATATTTTAAACAGTTATATTATTGAGAAGCACAACTAAACACTTAGCAACAATGGTCTCTTATTACTACCTGCCAGACTTCCCACATAGTTATGTTTCAAAACCACACAGTGAATTTTAAAAAAAAGTTATTATAGTTTCCTTTTATACTCACATTCTTAAAATGGTATTTCCTTATATATAAAGCATTAGTTATGCCCTCTACAAATATTAGGAGTGGCGTATTTCCAAATCAAGATTAATGGCAATTGTACAGTATAAGTATAAACCATAATCAGTGCTTAAACCTTTATAACTGACAATATACTCATCACTTTGAAACTCTTTTACACAATTTTGCAATTTTTTTATTACGTCTTCAGCCCAATCAGACACAGCTTGAATTATATTATATTTTTACATTAAAGAACGAGAATATTTTAAACTAAAATATTTGTAACCTAAATTAACACAACCACCAACACAACAACCTAACATACGGGTCTATTAATCAAAATTTTTGGTACTCTGATATTATTTGCATATTCATTTTGAAGAGAATAATAGCAGAATTTACTTACAGTTCATCACTATCTATAATCCACCTGAAGCAGAGACAGCACTTGTGAGAACATGATGTCTGTGCAGAGTTGTATTGCATACAGTCTTAAACTTCCTATTCAATGTGCGCATGTGCTGACTAATACTTTACACAGCTGGGTGCCAGAGGGGGGAAGAGTTTTCCAAATGGATCCCTCGTTGAAATATGTTCCATCTCTGAATAGAAAGATGGCATTAGTTTCTGCAAGATCCGAAATCTTTTAGGTTTCAGAGCTTGATAAATAGCACAACCCCAATGCCCTCATACATTGAATGGGAACTGAAGTGGGATTTGTTAGCTACCAGAAGCCAGGAAATATCACAGAAATTTGAAGCTTCATAAATAACAACTTTACTTAAATCAGTGGTAATCATGTTGAAACTGCTGTTTATACATGATTTCCAGGGTAAATAGGCCCCTTTAATCTTACCTCTTATCAATGTTCTTACAGAAAGGTCAGGGTCCATCTACAGTCCTGGCCCCCAAGCAGCTTCCTTAAGTGTTCCAATGATACTCTGCCCCATATTTATAGTGTACCAGTTGCAGGCTTAGTCATCTGTAAGATCCCTCAGTGCTTGATATTGTAGCTTGGAAAGCAATACAAGTGATAAAATAAATGTAGATATAAGAAGGATAGGAAGAAAGGGTATGGAGGTCCCTGTTCATAACAGAGCTTACAAACTACAGGGAAAATTGTAAATTGGTACAAGAGGAGTAGAGGCTGGGACAGTGTTGAGGTTTTTAGGTAAAAGTTTGGTATAAAACAGATGGGTATTTAGTGAGCATTTACAGTAAATAACTGAAATCTTGACCACAGTTTGATCAGGCATATTATGTAATAGCATACAGTAGATCATTAGAGATCCATTAAAAGTGTTGTAGGAAATAGAACTGTCTTAACAGCTTTACTAACCCTGCACAAAGCAATGCAGTGGGGCTATTAACACCCATTCACAGGATTCAAAAAATTCTAACTTTCCCCTCCTACAGTATCGCAGGTCTCCACATGATTCCATATAGTGAATTGCTCTCACAACTCTGATTGGTGGATAGCTCCAGCCATCCACGAATCAGCACACTGACAGCCATTCACTGTCTGGCTGCGGACTGGTACCCAGGTAGATAATGCTATCTGGTCGTTCTAATTGTGTGCTCAAAGGCCCCTAGAATTGTGTCCATACGTTAAGATGGCCCTGGTAGGAAAGAGTGAGAGGTGGTGAACTGAGAAAAGTAGATGCACAATTCAGAGACAGAATTAGAGGATGGGGGAGATGTTTTTCCAGAGAATAAAGTGGTGCAGTTGTTGTTGAAGTCTTTGTAGGAAAGGGAAAGTAATTTGAATTTCATTTCATCATGAGGAACCAGTGTAGAATTTTTCCGAGATGTATGGCAGGTAACATTAGGACTAAAGCTTGGACAAATAAGTGAGGGGAATGCTAAATGTGAGGAAGTTTTAGTGTGGATGAGGGAATTGAGAGAATAGACATGAGAATGGATAAGAGTGTTTGAGTAGGAAGAGAAAATTCTATCTGTATTTTAAAAGTGTAGGTATTGTGAACAGAAAAGCAAAGGGTTGCCTCCAGTATGAAAAAAGGCTTGTTTGTGGAGATACAGCAGGTGCAAAAGTAGCAGGATTGGTAGAGGGACTGATTTCTTGGCCTTCCAGCTCAGAAATACAGCTCTATCTATCTATCTATCTATCTATCTATCTATCTATCTATCTATCTATCTACAGTATCTATCTATACATTGCTATTTGTAAGCACAATATTTATACATATATTTATTTATATATTTTGAGTATAGGTTTAATTGGATGGACCACATACACATGTTTAATCACTTGTAGTGGATGAACGGGCGTTCTCCCCTATAGTTATACTGTGATGTTGGGACCTCATTTATTATTGATACCTTAGCAGAGAAATGGTAGTATATCTGAAGGAATGATAGCTTTATAGCAAATCCTGCTTATTGGAACATTTCTATTTAATTCAATGGGTGAACAACTTCCTTCAAAAATTAAAATATATGACTGCCTTCTAGTTTAAACTGATTTACTCTGGTATCCTACATTATTTTAAAGTTTTTTATTACTGTAGCAGTATAACCTCTTTAAAATAACTGAAAGTACTGTGAACTCACACCCCAGGAGATGTAAAGCTATAAAAGTTTTACTGTATGGCAAGAATTCTTGGCACTGGCACTAACCTGAAGCAATTTAACAAAACGTACCCTATATGCTGTCTTTTACTCATAGTCCTCTCTCTCTCAGCAGGTATGTCAGGTATCAATGAGAGAAATTCTCCATGTTGGCAGAGTGCACATTAGAATCAACTAATTCTATACTGCTTGGATTATCTGGCAATAAGAAAGGTTTATATTTGCTTATCACATCGGATTGGAGCTGAGTATGTACCATCTGGACAATATAATGAAGATAAATGCTCATTTGAATACAAGGTAATGATATGCATGATAAGCATGCTGAAACTTAATATACAAATGTTCATTAACAATCATTTACATAATCCCTAATGACAGCTACAAAAACTTTATACCACAGCTGTGAAATGGGCCTTCATTGATTTGCTATTCATATTATTACAGTATAGAAAATAGAAATTGTGCTATAACTGTGTTGTCTTAGAAACCCAAAGTGCCCAAATAAATCAGTCATCCTGTGCAAAACTAGTAAGTTAAAAAGGAATCTAACCCTGGATTTGGGCATTTATACAACGTATTTGTTTATATTAAGAGATGCTTAAGTATAGTTCTCTTATAAGATTTAATTTTTTTTTAATAATAATAAAGATTACAGTATGTTTGCAAAGTTCACTCTTCAGTGAAGTTACATTGTTTGCTTTCTCTTCCTCCATAGTCTTCAATATTTCCCAGAGCTTTGCTATCAATCTTATTGAAATAAGATTAGGTAGACAGGTGCTAATTACCTGGGCCTGATGGAGGGGCCTGGGTATGCCACTCACCTTGCCCCATCCATTACCTTGTGGTGCAGTAGCTTCTTACTGTCAGCCCAGCACGCTACCGTGTGCTGGGCTGCTGTGGGTGCAGGGGGGCAGCAGCAGTAGTCTCCTCTGGCAGTGCGGTGGGCTGAGAGAGATCGCACTGATCTCACCCCACCCTTAATCATCGCCTGTCTGAGGGGCACAATGGCGCACCCTTGTGAAGTGCATGATGTCATTTCTTTATGTCACAAATGCTATTTTTCCAGTTTTTAGAGCACTCTTTCTCAAAGTACCAGTGCCTGGCCATCCTCCTTACGGCACTGAATATGATAACTACTGTATTTATTTATAGTACAATAGCTTGGGAAGTGACCTGTAGTAGCAAGAGGTAGGTGTGACGCCTTTGCGGTTCTGGCCATGCTATCTCAGGTTAGTTCTAAATGTGTGATGGAAAATGGGCAAAGAAATAGCAGGCGCATCCCCTGAGACTGCTCATATCCTGAAGGGATAAGATAAAACTATACATATATATATATATAAATGTGAAAGCCCTCACCCGCTCACTGACTCACTTACATCCCGATACGTTCCGAAGATTAAATTTACCATAGGTATTCTGCAGGTGGGAAATATGAAAACTACATAATCAGAATTTTAATAAACCTCCCCCAAGGGGATGAATAGGAGGTTGACATAATTCCGTCATTACTGATGCGTGGCTTCCTTTGTGTGAACGCCCAAACAATCAGATCAAAATTTGGATTGCACCTCCAGTGTGTACAATTTAATAAACTACAAAAATCCGAAAGCCCTCACTCACTCACTCACTCACTCACTGACTCATCACCAATTATTCATGGCCTACATCTCAAAACTTACCCAGAAAGGCTAAAAGATCTTAACATGAATAGTTTGGAGCAGAGGGCGGACATGATAGAAACTTTCAAAGGAAGAGAAATATTAGAACTCGAGGACAAACACTGAAACTGGAGGGAGACAGGCTCAGGGGAAATTTGAAGAAAAATTACTTCACAGAAAGGGTAGTGGATAAAAAGAATAGCCTCCCATCAACTGTAGAGCAATTTAAACATGCTTGGGATAGGCATATGAATATCCGTACAAAGAACCAAGGTTCTAAAAGGGTTGAGATTACCTAAAGGACAAAAAGGGGCAGACCTGATGAGCCAAGTGCTTCTTATCTGCCATCAAATTCTATGTTTCTATGTTAATTCTCTTACTTCCCGATATGTTAGGAAGATTAAATTTAACATAGGTATTCTGCAGGTGAGAAATAGGAAAACAACGTAATTAGAATTTTAACAAAGCTCCCCTAAGGGGATGAAAAGGGTGTTGACAAAATGACAACCATTACCGATACATGGCTTGCGTTGCAGGAACGATAACGCCCAAACGGACAATGGAATCAAAATTTTGATTGCACCTCTAGTGTGTAGAATTTAATAAACTACAAAAATGGTCCTGTCACTTTTTACCATATCTGCTACAGGTGCGCCTCGGGTAATGCCAAGAACCATGGATTAAAATTTACTTACATTAAGACATCTCAAATTTACAGCTCTATAGATTTACTATATTTGGAACACTTATATTTTACAACTGTGAAAATCAGAAACTCCCGTGCGAAGAACTTATAGAACAGCTAATGTTAGCATAAACATTAGTCTGTGTAGAGACAGTTATACTGTAAACTAGTTCCTTTAAAATATTGCAATATATATTTTTTTAAGTTTTGTGTTTGTTAAAATGCAGTAATGTATATGAAGGGGGGGTGGGGGCAATAAGTTTCCGGATGTACAAAAAGTATATTTACTATACAAACAAAGTGAACATTACATTTTTTCAAAGTATTCACCGGAGGAGTCTATGCAAAGTTGAATGCACACAACCATTTAGTGCAGCAGCTGGACCAGTCCGAAGCAAGTATGTCTTCTACATGCTGGATGAAGGTCTCCACTGCAGCTTCCGGTGACTGAAAACGAACCCTACACATTATGAAGTCACAGAGGGCCAGCTCTGGACTGTACGGAGTATGACTAAGCTCCTGGATGCATTCCTGGGCCAGAAAATCCACCACTTTTCTGGCATTGTCGTGATGGAGAAGGGCCCGACGAGCACAGTTTTTTGGACAGCGCATGTAAATGGCTTTCAGCATCTGCACCAGCCATTGGTTGACGTACCAGTCCCCAGTGATTGTGCACTGCTGCATGAGTGGTACAGTAGTTGCATGACCAGCCATGGCCATAAAAACCAGCAACCATTTGTTTGGCCACGCTGCACTCCTATCGGAATTTCTGTGGAGATGCACCTCCACTGGGCTGACTGTTCTTTGATCTCGGGTCCGAACTGTAGACCACTGATGATCTCCCAGTTTGAGCAACTAAAATCAAACCTGACCAGCGTGTTGTTGTACAAAGTCACCAGAGTTTCATTCTGCTCTCAAGTCAACTGATTTTTGTGGAATATCAACTGGATGTATCCCAATGAGATGCCTACCTTCTCTAACTGGGCCACGGTAATGCTGGCATGCACTTTAACTATGGCCCGCACCGTAGCAATGTTGTCCTCTGTGATGGCTGATACAGGTCGTCCACAGAGCTCCTCGATTACAGGGACCATCTTCAGGACCAAAAAGCTGCAAACCGCTCAAATGCAGTGGTTCGGGATGGTATTTCATCCCCAAAAGCAACTCACAGGCAGTCAAAACTTGTCCGTTGACTCTTCAGTGGCCTCTGTTGAGCTCTATAACAAATTTGTGAAGGAAGTGATCAAGCTGACTTCTTTGGTGTGCGGTGCTGCTTATATACAGTTAATAACTAAACATTCAGATTGTATCTACTCTACCTATACAGATGTGTCCACTTACATCTAACTTGCACATTAAACATCCCTTCTAGTAATGTCATGCTGTGGCATGACTCGGTAGCACAGAGCGCCTTTACATGCAACTTTTTCCATTAAATTGCATCTTATGTCGCAAAATTATGCGAATAGGACGCACAAGCAGCTTATGCTGATTAAAATGATATGCGGCAAGGCCTAGATTGTAAGCTTGTGAGCAGGGCCTTTCTACCTATATGTCTGTCTGTTATTACCCAGTTTGTCTTATCAATGTTGTTTCCAGTTGTAAAGCGCAACGGAATATGCTGCGCTTTATAAGAAATTGTAAATAAATAAATGAATAAATAAATATTCTGTTTGCGACCCCCGCTGTATCTGCATACAAAATGGTACGTTACAGTGTTTCCCTAGAAAACACTGTAACTTAGCATTTTGTATGCAGTTACAGCACAGATAATATAGGCATGCTGCAGATCATTTTAACCAGCAGAGTATACTTGTGCATCCTATTTGTATAGCGAAGCAAATAAGATGCATTTTCGTCAAAAAAAGATGCCGGTGCTACCTGGGTTGCACTGGACCTGTCAACTGACTCACACCAAGAATTGCCCGCTACTGCACATGGCATATTGAGGCAAGATGTATGTGGACACATCTATACACTGCACACCCGGAAACTTATTCCAGTATTATTTTAATGAAACTTCACTACTCCAATAGTATGACTACAATGCTACTACACCTGTGTGGTGCATCCAGGTCAGATTAAGGAGACAAATTCACATTGAAGTAAAAAAAAAATGTGAACAAAAAAAATGCGTTATTCGAAGAAATTGGTTGATATTTACAGTAGGACATTTTCATTGTAGCAATTGCTGTTTTAAGTGAATGAAAAACGTAGGAAATATTTAGAACATTTAAAAAAAGTGTCTTTGACTTCTTTTACAAAAATGGTCCTCAGTAGAGTACTATGTTTATAATGCAGTGATGGATTGTTAACCATCACACTATAATGGGCTAGAAAATGGTAAGGCCTATTACTAGGACTGCAGATGTCAGAAAAAGCTAAAGTCTCATATACAGTACAACATATACAACATGAAAACTGGAACTTATCCTGTGCTATTTGGGAGAAATGTATAATCTTCATAAAATGTTGGGTATTTTTACCCATTAGTTTTAGCAGGTCTTGTTCTGCACAGTTTTCCTAAGTACACATTTTAAGAAATGTAACTCTTTGTTCATGAAAATCTTGATTACCAGAATTTCCTGCGGGAGTAAACTCATTATGAGATCTAGTTTGAATGAAGGTTGCAGTGACTAAGAAAATTGAGTAACCATTTATTTTTGTAACGTCTCCATCGTTCTTACTCAGTGATACATTTTGTTCAGAAGTGTCCATGATACCTAAAAATTGTTCTTTAAGACTAGAGGGAGAAAAAAACTGAAATTCATACCGTTGTCGCTGGATCTATTTTCTTACACCCTGCAAGATATATAGGGGCATATTCATCATTTATAATTAACATTCTAACTCACCACAAGTGAGCAGTGTTCCGGCGCAGAGACAGCTGTCCTGAAAATCATCTGTCTCCACAAATCTTTTCACTGCTACTTTCGTGGGAGCGAAAGTTAGCACTGCCGAATCTGATCCTAGGGACCCTGAACTAGGATTCATGCAGGCGCACAAAGCCCTGACATTCAACAGAAGGTTTGGACAATGGCGGAGGGTTCCAGAAGGATCGCCTTAACAAGCTTGGACTGCTTTCCAAAGGTAAGCAGTGGGCCAAGGAGGGGGGGGGGGGGGGGTTGCAAACGCCATCTGGCCAATGCGCCTGCTGTACATACTAGTGTATGGGGATGCTGGGTCAGATCGGTAGTGAATGGAGAGCACACGATATCTGTGATATCTCCTGCGTTACCTTCATGACGAATGGCCCAAAACTTAATTTCAACAAAAGTAGCTGAAGGTGTTCTTTTCCACTTACTTTTGTAAAAAATTAGGTCTGATGCTGTAATTTGAAATTAAGTATACATAGAATATGGAAGTATGAGTTTTACAAGAGGCTTAACGATGAAGATAACACAATTATCTTGTCAATTAAACTGTAGAGAACAAGCCATTGATCTCTACAGTGCTTAATGTATTTTGCTATTCATAAAAACATTCCTTAAAGACTTACCTTATACCAGCGGTTCCCAAACGCAGTCCTCAAGGCACACTAACAGTCCTGGTTTTAAATGTATCCATGCTTGGTCACAGGTGACTTAATTAGCACCTTAGTCAATCTGATTTAACCATCTGTGCTGAGCAATGGATATACCTAAAACCTGGACTGTTGGCGTGCCTTGAGGACCGCGTTTGGGAACCTCTGCCCTATACAGTATAACGCCATCTGAGTAATTACACTGTCCAGAGCTTCCAGAGCTTGTCTGCTTTGAATTCATATTGCTCCCTCCTCCACATACTCCTCTATTAAAACTGCCCCTGGGTGATGGAGGAGCATGTGGGAGAGGGAGCCATAATAATTTAAGGCTGACAAGGGGTGGAAAGAGATGTATATAGCTAGACAGACATAGCAGGAAAAACTAAGTAAATAATGCTAATAATTGCAACTATATTAGACAAAAATGTTCAAGCTAATACCGCATTTATTGCTAAATAGACCCTTTAAGATCATAATCTTACCAACTGAAAAAGAGCATTAAACTACCCAGTTAAGAAAAACCCTGGTGTGCAGCTATTTATACTCTTTCTACTATTCTGTAACAAAGAAACACATTAAGCCTGGATCACCAGTCTGGATCTGCATTTGCTGGCTTCAGCACGCCCCTAAAACACTGGCGACACACCTGTATTTTAAATATTCCTCCCAGTCGCCTCCCCCAAATGACTGCAGTCTGTCAATCAGGCTGCGGCTTTTCCCAGACTGAGACTGAAGCCGCAGAAGCATTATGGCATGGACGCACTGCGGCTCTAGCACATGTGCATTACACAAACCATTAGACAGCTGTGACCAAATTGGTCCAGCATCCGAGTATGAATCAGGCCTGATATAAAGTAAATTATTTCCACTGATATGCTTGACTGTGACGACTCATTTAGTCACTTCCGAAACTGTTTTTATTGGTACATCCCTTGGAAGACAGTACATCAAGTTAGTATATCTGTATTGTGACTTTTATTTTTATTGTAAACCTCCTGGAAAATGTTCTTGGATATATTTGGAAAAAAATGTAGTAAGCTTTTAAGAAAATTTCGAAGGATATCGCAACATATTGTTAAAATGTATATGAAATAGCAAGAACTTGCGCTAAAGGTCTTTCTCGGCGGATATTCGCCCAATGTGAGAAGATGCGCAATGCATATGCACCATTTCAGCACATATTCAGTTCTGCAGTCTGTTGCTTCTCTCGTGGTCTGGTGGTAGCCCCCTTACATCCTATGGGGGCAGCATGTTATGCAGTGACTGCAGAAAAGTCATAGAAAATAAGATTTTAAACCTACCGGTAAATCTTTTTCTCGTAGTCCGTAGAGGATGCTGGGGACTCCGTAAGGACCATGGGGATAGACGGGCTCCGCAGGAGACATGGGCACTTTAAGAAAGTCTTTAGACCTGGGTGTGCACTGGGCCCTCCCTCTATGCCCCTCCTCCAGACCTCCGTTAGAGAAACTGTGCCCAGAGGAGACGGACAGTACGAGGAAAGGATTTTGTTAATCCAAGGGCAAGATTCATACCAGCCACACCAATCACACCGTATAACTTGTGATAAACTACCCAGTTAACAGTATGAAATAACATAGCATCAGTTCTGGACCGATGCAACTATAACATAACCCTTATTGAAGCAATAACTATATACAAGTATTGCAGAAGTAGTCCGCACTTGGGACGGGCGCCCAGCATCCTCTACGGACTACGAGAAAAAGATTTACCGGTAGGTTTAAAATCTTATTTTCTCTAACGTCCTAGAGGATGCTGGGGACTCCGTAAGGACCATGGGGATTATACCAAAGCTCCCAAACGGGCGGGAGAGTGCGGATGACTCTGCAGCACCGATTGAGCAAACATGAGGTCCTCCTCAGCCAGGGTATCAAACTTATAGAATTTTGCAAAGGTGTTTGAACCTGACCAAGTAGCAGCTCAGCACAACTGTAATGCCGAGACCCCTCGGGCAGCCGCCCAAAAAGAGCCCACCTTCCTAGTGGAATGGGTCCTAACCGATTTAGGCAACGGCAATCCAGCCGTAGAATGAGCATGCTGAATGGTGTTACAAATCCAGCAGGCAATAGTCTGCTTTGAAGTAGGAGCGCCAAGCTTGTTGGCAGCATACAGGTCAAACAGTGATTCTGTTTTTCTGACTCTAGCCGTTCTGCCTACGTAAATTTTCAAAGCCCTGACCACATCCAGGGACTTGGGAGTCCTCCAAGTCACGCGTAGCCACAGGCACCACAATAGGCTGGTTCATATGAAAGGATGATACCACCTTAGGCAGGAATTGAGGACGTGTCCGCAACTCCGCTCTATCGACATGGAAAACCAGATAGGGGCTTTTATGAGACAAAGCCGCCAATTCCGACACTTGCCTAGCCGAAGCCAAGGCTAATAACATGACCACCTTCCAAGTGAGATATTTTAACTCTACCGGATTAGGTGGTTCAAACCAGTGTGACTTAAGGAAACTTAACACCACGTTAAGGTCCCAGGGCTCCACCAGAGGTACAAAAGGAGGCTGAAAATGCAGCACTCCCCTCACAAAAGTCTGAACTTCTGGGAGAGAAGCCAATCCTTTTTGAAAGAAAATGGATAGGGCCGAAATCTGAACCTTAATGGAGCCTAAGTTTTAGGCCCAAATTCACTCCAGTTTGTAGGAAGTTAAGGAAACGGCCCAGATGGAATTCTTTCGTAGGAGCATTCCTGGCCTCACACCAAGAAACATATTTTCGCCATATACGGTGATAATGTTTAGATGTCACGTCCTTCCTAGCCTTTATCAGCGTAGGAATTACCTCATCCGGAATGACCTTTTCCCTTAATATCCGGCGTTCAACCGCCATGCCGTCAAACGCAGCCGCGGTAAGTCTTGAAACAGACATGGGCCCTGTTGCAACAGGTCCTGCCTTAGAGGAAGAGGCCACGGATCTTCTGTAAGCATTTCCTGCAGATCCGGAAACCAGATCCTTCGTGGCCAATCTGGAACAATGAGGATTGTTCTCACTCCTCCTTTTTCTTATTATTCTCAACCCTTGGGTATGAGAAGAAGAGGAGGAAATACATAGACTGACTGGAACACCCACGGTGTCACTACGGCGTCTACCGCTACTGCCTGAGGGTCTCTTGACCAGGTGCAATAACTCTGCAGCTTTTTGTTGAGGCGGGACGCCATCATGTCTATCTGTGGCAGTCCCCACCGAACTGCAATCTGTGCGAAGACTTCCTGATGAAGTCTCCACTCTCCAGGACGAATGTCTGGTGAGGAAGTCTGCTTCCCAGTTGTTCACTTCCGGAATGAACACTGTTGACAGTGCTCTTACATGATTCTCCGCACAGCAAAGAATTCTGGTGGCTTCCGCCATCGCCACTCTGCTCCTTGTGCCGCCTCGGCGGTTTACATGAGCTACTGCGGTGACGTTGTCTGACTGGATCAGAACTGGTTGGTCGCGAAGAAAGGTCTCCGCTTGACGTAGGGCGTTGTATATGGCCCTTAGTTCCAATATGTTGATGTGAAGACAAGTCTCTTGACTTGACCAAAGACCTTGGAAATTTCTTCCCTGTGTGACTGCTCCCCAGCCTCGGAGGCTCGCGTCCGTGGTCCCCAGGATCCAGTCCTGAATGCCGAATCTGCGGCTCTCTAGAAGGTGAGCACTCTGCAGCCACCACAGGAGAGATACCCTGGCCCTGGGGGATAGGGTGATCAACTGATGAATCTGTAGATGTGACCCGGACCACTTGTCCAGTAGGTCCCATTTGAAGTCCTCGCATGGAACCTGCCTAAGGGAATGTTTTTCCCAGGACTCGAGTGCAGTAAAGCACTGACACCTGTCTTGGTTTCAATAGGTCCCTGACTAGAGTCATGCGTTCCTGGGCCTTCTCTATCTGAAGGTAAACCCATTTCTGGTCTGTATCCAGAATCATACCCAAGAAGGGCAGACGAGTTATAGGAACCAACTGTGACCTCGGAAAATTGAGAATCCAGCCGTGTTGCTGTGACACCTTCAGCGAAAGTGACACGCTGTTGAACAACTGCTCTTTTGATCTCGCCCTTATTAGGAGATCGTCCAAGTATGGGATAACTGTGACTCCTTGCTTGCGTAGGAGCACCATTATTTCCGCCAATTACCCTGAAATTGGTAATGACAATCCTGTACCACAATTGTCAGGTACGCCTGATGGGGTGGATAAATGGGAACATGAAGGTATGCAGCCTTTATGTCTAGATACACCATCAAATCCCCCCCTTCCAGGCTGGCGATGATCGCTCTGGGCGATTCCACTTTAAAATTTGAACCTTTTCCCGTATAGGTTCAGAGATTTTAATTTTAAAATAGGTCTGACCGAACCGTACGGTTTCGGGACTACAGCCAAGGTTGAGTCATATCGCCTTCCTTGTTGCAGGAGGGGAACCTTGAGCACCACCTGTTGGAGATACAATGTGTGAATTGTATTTAATATTATCTCCCTTTCTGGGGGAGAAGCCGGTAGTTCCGATAAGTAAAAACCGGCGAGGAGGCACCTTTCGAATTCCAGCTTGTAACCCTGAGAAACAATTTTTATTGCCCCGGGATCCACCTGTGAGTGAACTCAGATGTGGCTGAAGAGTCGAAGACGTGCTCCCACTGGGGCGGACTCCCTTAGCGGAGCTCCAGCGTCATGCGGTGGATGTAGTAGAGGCCGGGGAGGACTTCTGTTCCTGGGAACTAGCTGTGCCCTGTACCCTTACCTCTGGTAAGAAAGGACGCTCCTCGTACTTTCTTGTTATTCTGCGACCGAAAGGACTGCATTTGATAATGTCGTGCTTTCTTAGGCTGTGAGGGAATATAAGGCAAAAGATCAGAATTACCAGCTATAGCTGTGGAGACCAGGTCCGAGAGCCCTTCTCCACCCAATTCCTCAGCCTTGTAAGGTAAACCTTCCATATGCCTCTTTTAGTCGGCATCACCTGTCCATTGCATGTTCCCCAGGACACGTCTAGCAGAAATCGACATAGCGTTGACGCTAGAACCCAGTAGACTAATGTCTCTTTGGGCATGTTTTATATATATATATATATATATATATATATATATATATATATATATATGACAGCATCTTTTATATATATATATATATATATATATATATACTAGGGTCAATAACATGGTATCCTTATCTAGGGTTTCAATCTCCGCTGATAAGGTATCTGTCCACGCTGCTACAGCGCTATAAACCCATGCCGACACAATCGCCGGTCTGAGTAGTGTACCAGAATGTGTGTAAATGGACTTCAAAGTACTTTTACTGCATGCTATCTGCAGGATCCCTGAGGATAGCTGTTAAGTCAGCGCTACCTTTTGGGTAAACGTGACAAAGCTTTGTCCACCCTAGGGGAAGATTCCCATCGTATCCTGGCCCTAGTAGGGAAAGGATACTCCCTGAGAATTCTTTGTGGGAATCTGCAGTCTCTTGTCTGGAGATTCCCGCTCTTATTCTTCATGAGAGGAGGGAAATTTACCTCAGCTTTCTTCCCCTTAAACATGTGTACCCTCGTGTCAGGGACAGATGAGTCATCAGTGATATGCATCTTTTATTACAATAATCATATATTGAATACTTTTCTGCCAGTTTTGGCTGTAACTTTGCATTATCGTAGTCGACACTGGAGTCAGACTCCGTGTCAATATCAGTGTCTATTATTTTGGATAGTGAGCGTTGTGAGACTCTGAAGGTCTCTGCGACATAGGGACAGACATGTGTAGATTCACTGTCTGTTCTCTAATCTTTTGTGCAATAAATTTACCTTAGCACTTAATTTCACATATCCAATCAGGTGTCGGCGTTGTCGACGGAGACACCACTCACACACACATTTGCTCCATCTCCTCCTTAGGAGAGCCTTTTACCTCAGACATGTCGACACACACGTACCGACACACCACACACTCAGGGAATGCTCATCTGAAGATAATTCCCCCACAAGGCCCTTTGGAGAGACAGAGAGAGAGTATGCCAGCACACACCCCAGCGCTATATGACCCAGGAAAAAACACAGCAATTTAATGTTTACCCAGTAGCGCTGTTATTATTTTCTGCGCCGAATTATGTGCCCCCCCTCTTCTTTAAAACCCTCTCTTCTACCGTGGTATAAGCAGGGGAGAGTCCGGGGAGCTTCCTCTCAGCAGTGCTGTGGAGAAAAACATGGCGCTGGTGAGTGCTGAGGGAGAAGCCGCGCCCCCTCGACGGCGGGCTTCTGTCCCGCTAAAGTGTAAAATTGGCGGGGGCTCCTGCATATATACAGTGTCCAGCTGTATATATGCTCCTTTTGCCAAATAAGAGGTTTATATTGCTGCCCAGGGTGCCCCCCCCCCCCCCCCCCCCCTGCGCCCTGCACCCTTACAGTGACCGGAGTATGTGAGGTGTGTGGGAGCAATGACGCACAGCTGCAGTGCTGTGCGTTACCTCAGTGAAGATCATGAAGTCTTCTGCCGCCTTTGAAGTCTTCTTTTCTTCTCATACTCACCCGGCTTCTATCTTCCGGCTCTGCGAGGGGGACGGCGGCGCGGCTCTGGGACGGACGGCTAGGGTGAGATCCTGCGTACCAATCGCTCTGGAGCTAATGGTGTCCAGTAGCCTAAGAAGCAGGACCTAGCTTCAGAGAGTAGGGCTGCTTCTCTCCCCTCAGTCCCTCGATGCAGGGAGTCTGTTGCCAGCAGAGCTCCCTGAAAATTAAAAACCTAACAAAGTACTTTCTATCAGCAAACTCAGGAGAGCTCACTGAAAAGCACCCAGCTCCTCTGGGCACAGTATCAAACTGAGGTCTGGAGGAGGGGCATAGAGGGAGAGGCCAGTGCAAACCCAGGTCTAAAGACTTTCTTAAAGTGCCCATGTCTCCTGCGGAGCCCGTCTATCCCCATGGTCCTTACGGAGTCACCAGCATCCTCTAGGACGTTAGAGAAATCAGTAATATCTCCAGACTTTTCAGTGCAATTAAATGTTGAGATAACTTCTATCCCATTCAGAATTTTCCGGGCCTAAAAGCTATCAAATTCCCCAATCTCAGCCCTGACCATGGTAAAGAGCAGGGTTGAGGAGAGACCTAAAAAAATCCAGGGTTGATGGCGTTCACACCAAAAACCCTGGATTTAGGTGCTAGTGTGAAAGGGGTATCAGATATTGCCCTTTCCAGCTAATTTGCTGGACAAATGTAATTATTAGGTTAACTAAAAAGTAGAGATGTGCGGTGGGCACTTTTCGTGTTTTGTGTTTTAGTTTTGGATCTGGATCCCCGCTCGTGTTTTGGATCTGGATTGGTTTTGCCAAAACCACCCTTTTGGGTTTTGGTTTTGGATCTGGATGATTTTTGAAAAAAACATAAAAATAGCTAAAATCACAGAATTTGGGGGTAATTTTGATCATACGGTATTATTAACTTCAATAACATTCATTTCCACTTATTTCCAGTCTACTCTGAACACCTCACACCTCACAGTATTGTTTTTAGGCTTAAACGTTGCACCAAGGTATCTGCATAACTAAGCTAAACGACATAAGTGTGCAGCACAAACACCTGGCCCATCTTGGAGTGGCACTGCAGTCCCACTATACTAATGGTGGATACCGGACGCACGTCTAACACCAACATAGCTGTCAAGGCCTCAGTTATCCGCTTTGCAACTGGATGACTGCTGCCATATTTCATCTTCCTCGCAAAGGACTGTTGGACAGTCATTTGCTTAGTTGAAGTAGTACAAGTGGTTCTCCGACTTCCCCTCTGGGATGACGATCGACTCCCAGCAGCAACAACAGCAGGGGCAGCAGCAGCAGTAGGAGGAAGTGGTTCTTGATCTTTCCCTATTTTATCCTCCAAATTTTTGTTCTCCATTATTTTTCTGGAGTTATATAACAAAATGCAGCATAGGAGAGCGTACCTCTACACCACACATGGCAAACCCTGTAAAAATTCTTTGGATTAAATATTAATAATTCCTTTATTTGGAGTAAATAATATACAGCACAGGACAGCACCACTGAACTTATATAGCAGCACCACTGGACTAGACGTATACGGCAGCACCACTGGACTGGAGTTATACAGCAGTACCAATGGACTGGATTTATACGACAGTACCACTGGACTTATACGGCAGTACCACTGGACATATATGGCAGTATCACTGGACATATACGGCACTATCACTGGACATATACGGCAGTATCAATGGACTTATATGGCAGTATCACTGGACTTATACGGCAGTACCACTGGACATATACGGCAGTATCACTGGACTTATACGGCAGCACCACTGGACTGGATTTATACAGCAGTAACACTGGACATATACAGCAGTACCACTGGACTGGATTTATATGGCAGTACCACTGGACTGGAATTATATGGCAGTACCACTGGACAAATATGGCAGTATCACTGGACTTATGCGGCAGTACCACTGGACTGGATTTATACGGCAGTACCACTGGACTGGATTTATATGACAGTACCACTGGACTGGATTTATACGGCAGTACCACTGGACATATACGGCAGTATCACTGGATTGGATTTATACGGCAGTATCACTGGATTTATACGGCAATATCACTGGACATATACAGCAGTATCACTGGTCTTATACGGCAGTACCACTGGACTGAATTTATATGGCAGTATCACTGGACTTATACGACAGTACCACTGGACATATACGGCAGTATCACTGGACTTATACAGCAGTATCACTGGACTTATACGGCAGTACCACTAGAATGGATTTATATGATTTCTATAGATTGTAAGCTTGCGAGCAGGGCCTTCCTACCTCTATGACTGTTTGTTATCACCCAGTTTGTTATATCATTGTTATTTCCAATTGTAAAGTGCAACGGAATGTGCTGCGCTATATAAGAAACTGTTAATAAATAAATAAATATGGCAGTACCACTGGACATATATGGCAGTACCACTGGACTGGATTTGTATGGCAGTACCACTGGACATATACATCAGTATCACTGGACTTATACGGCAGTACCACTGGACTGGATTTATACAGCAGTATCACTGGACTTATACGGCAGTACCACTGGACTTATACGGCAGTACCACTGTACTGGATTTACACGGCAGTACCACTGGACTGGATTTATATGGCAGTACCACTGGACATATACAGCAGTATCACTGGACTTATATGGCAGTACCACTGGACTGGATTTACATGGCAGTATCACTGGACTTATACGGCAGTATCACTGGACATATACGGCAGTATCACTGGACTTATACGGCAGTACCACTAGACTGGATTTATACGACAGTAACACTGGACGTATACAGCAGTACCACTGGACATATACGGCAGTACCACTGGACTTATACAGCAGCACAGAGACACCACCACTGGACTGATGCAGCACAACACAGCACCACTGGACTGGACATATACAGCAGCACTGGACATATGGCAGCAGAGGACACCACCACTGTGACTGGACTGATGCAGCACAAGTCGCCACCACTTGACTTTTGCAGCACAACACAGCACCACTGGACTGGACTTATACAGCAGCACTGGACATATGGCAGCAGAGGACACCACCACTGTGACTGGACTGGTGCAGCACAACACAGCACTGGAATGACACACATAAGACAGAGCAGGTCGCCACACCACTTTCCCGCACAGACAGACGCTGAGGGGAGAGACTTGTCCTCTCGCTACACTCTCCAGGACTGGAGTGAAAATGGCGGCGACGCGCAGCTCCTTATATGGAATCCAAAACCCGTGAGAATCCGACACCGGGATGATGATGTTTTGCTTTCTTCTGGTTTCCGAGTCTGGCGGGAAGTCCCGAGCCGGGCTCGGATCCGAGCTTGGGACATGAAGTTTGGGGGGGTTCGGTTCTCAGAAAACCGAACCTGCTCATCCCTACTAAAAAGACTTGTTAATGTGTATACTGATTACTTCTTCTACTCCGGTCATAACTATTAGGCCTATCATACACTACAGTGACAGCTAATTATTTGCAGGAGTTCAAATAAATTGTTTTAGATGATTCTAGTTAACAGATGGAATACCAAACATAGGATTCGCTAATAAAACTTTGTGTTGAGCTGTCTAAGTTTCTTAGTTTATTAACACTTATTTACATAACACAAGCATATTCCATTACTCTTTACAATTGGGATTTCATTTACTATCTCATATTCCTATCTTGGCATAGAGGCCTGAATTTGCAGGACTGGAATATGATTACTGCATTGGATTGGATATATATAAGCTTATGCTGGCTATTCTGTCTAATGACTTGCCAACTACATTTACACTGGTGTTACTAACATCTTCTTATGTTATTTAGCTATCCTTGGGTACAGCCCAGCTGGTGTCATTGACGTTTCCAGTTTCAGATGTAAAACCGGGCAGTAATAATTATGCAAATTATCTGTAATGGCTTTGTCTCCCTCAAGACAGCTTTGTTTTCAGAGCAATTCACAAATCAAGTATTTCTAAATAGACTTTATTATTAATAGTCCTGGACTTTAGACACAGTGAATTGGTGCCAGTTTCATTTGTGACTTATTCTTTATACATAAATGTGCCAAAATTAAAAACAGTGAAACTATATAATATTAAGAATTTGACTAAGAAGAGGTGTACATTGCTTTTCTGGCATATGCCAATAGTTTCATAGGGATTTTGCTGTCTATTTGGCGAAGATTGGACAATTTTTTATTACATTTATGTAAAGCTAACCAAAGCTGTGAACACTATTTGTCTTACTGATTGAAGGGATAGGAATAAATGTATTGTTAACCATATTTACCCAATCTCATGGTAAGAGACCCGCTAGCAGCTATATAGGGACACATTAAATATTTTACTACTAAATTTTCCTTATTTATATATATATGGCTTTACAGGTTTCCTCTACAGGTCAGCATTCTTTAGTGTAGTAAGCATTATCTACCATTTTCGAGAAGCTATTACAAAATCTCAGGAATTTAACAGATTTGGTTCTGATAACTAGGATTGGCACTACCCAGGACAATGGTGAGTCCATAGCACCATTTAGTTTCCAGGGACCCCTGCAAAGAGGTTTGGGCTTCACTGGACCTGGAATGCAGGTTGTAGCACTCTGTCTAATGGGCCCTACACACTGGCTGATCCGCCGCCGAGCTGCCCGATGGCGGATACGGCCAACGAGCAACCCGGCGGCGGGGGGGCAGTGACGGGGGGAGTGAAGTTTCTTCACTCCCCCCGTCACACGGCTCCATTGAAGTGCAGGCAAATATGGACGAGATCGTCCATATTGGCCTGCATGCACAGCCGATGGGGGACCAGCAATGAAAGAGCGCGGGGCCGCGCATCGTTCATCGCTGGAGCCTCCACACTGAAAGATATGAACGAGTTCTCGTTCATTTATGAACGAGATCGTTCATATCTTTCAAACAAATCTGCATGTGTGTAGGGCCTATACCTCTTTACTGAGATAACCAGCAAACTCAAGTTGGTGCATGTAATGAAGAATAGTCAAGTAGACCACCATGAATGAAAACCAGAAATCACAGTAAAAGGAGCAAACAGGGGAATCATCAGAACTACCCAGGAGTCAGAAACAATATTCAAGGGATCAAAGAGAGAGTAGTCAGGTACAAGATGGGTCAACATCAAGGTACAACTAACAGGCAGAAGGCAAGGTACAAGTGAGTAGATCTACAGGCTGATACTGTAGCTTAATACTCTGACAGTGATACTGACTGTCAGAGTGGCTTAAATAGACTGGGAAGTTTTGATTTCGTGCCATCCTGATTTCAGCAATTACACAGCCATCACTACAAACTTCCAGTGAATCCATGCACCCACTATATAGAGCAAAACAGAACTACAGCAAGGGGAGAAGATTAAAGCAAAGTGCCCGCCTGCGAGATGTGACAAGAGGCGACGGCTTCACAGATGCAGACTGCAGCAGCGAGTACGCTGTACTCCGCATGTTATAATAATAATAATAATAATAATAATAATAAAACATATTTTATTTATATAGCTTTTTTCTTTATTCAGTAGACTCAAGGGGCTTATTTCAGTACTTATGGGGGGGGGATTCAATTGTAATTCGTGCCGGTGGCCACTAGATGGTACCCGTTGGAAAAATTTAATTCAATCAGCTGCCGGTGCTGACTTTTCTGCTTGCATTCCCCTGTGCTCAAGAGCAGAAATGACTGGAAAATTACTCCTTTGGACACGCCTCTTGATTTCCCATCACTTACATGGAAAATCGGACATGCAAAACAATTGAATTCCCCCCAATGTGTCAATTGTTCCATCCACCACTTAGATTGTAGTCTCATTTGTGCAGTCATCTTTACAATCTATTTCATTTTAATATATGTTATTTATTTATTTATAACTTAGCTCTAAAATGCTTTCACGTGACATGACCATGAAGAAAGTTCCATGGATGATTATATGTAACATTCATTTTCCATTTGAGAAGTTTAAGTAACTTGGCTTTAAAATGCTTTCACATGACATGAACATGAAGAAAGTTCCATAGATGATTATATGTAACATTAATTTTCCATTTCAGAAGTTTAAGTATATGATCTGTGCGTAAGAACCTTGATGCTGTCGTGAGTGAGCGGACACTTTATGTCAACGCAGACTGTAATAAATAAAATCTCACAGACTATGTAACAAATAACATTTCAGTGTAGACTATTACATACCAACACAGACTATTTAACAATAAATATTTTAACACACATTATATAACAAATTAAATTCCAACACTGACTATGACTTTCCCTTATTCCCAGGTGGAGTTATCATTTGTTTTAAAAATTGTAAAAGTTTTTTCTGTTCAAAGTTATACTTCCTAGGAAAAGAAAGTTTTATTTGTTGTTTTAGATGTCATATGGATGCCTCAAAATATTGAAGGGCCCCAAAGTCCCCTTAGCATCACCACATAAACTCTTAATTTATGGTCTAATTTATTACAACACACTACCCAATCCCCTGCCTTCCATGATCCCTGTATCACTCTGCTAGCCTCTTATAGTTATATTAAGGGGCATCACTAATGCCTAACTGGCAAAATGCTTAATGTCGACATTTACAATATTTTGTTTGCTTAATTTCAGAATATAAAGGTCATGCTAAAACATTAACTTAAATGACCAATTTTTGTGAAAGTTTACATTTTATAACAGTTATAATAAACTTGTATAAGCAAAGTATTTGCTGTTCATCTATATAGTCTATCCTTAAACACATATATGATCAAGAAAACACTTTTTGGATAATGTGTATGTATATACTGTATGGTACAGTATATGTATACAGTTTGTGATAACATATTTTGGAGTTTCCCAGTGCAAGCGGGATCCACTAAACGAAGCAAACCCCAGCTGATGTGAGTAAGCTTTGTTGTACCTACCCAGTAGTTTTGACTTTGACCAGTAAATAAAAATTTGCATAAGATATTGGCCACCTCAGCATAACTATTTCTGTTTGGAAAGAGGTGGAATACATATAAAGATGTATCAGAGTACATAATAATGCATAAGGCTTCTCTTACACTCTGTAGTAAGATTACAACACACATAGATGAGAAATTGCCTAGCTGTCATATCCCATTTGCATGCTATTTTCATAAATTAATATGGAAACCTTTTCTGCAGTCATCCTGAATTGACTCCATTTTTACTTTCTAATAAATTATCTGGGGGGGTGATACCAATTCAGATTCTTAATTACAACCATGAATCTAGTTTCAGAGAACAAAATCCAGTTGTTCAGCAACTTTTTTTTGCTACGTTTCAATCAAACTCCAAATGCACATCGACCTTGAGTGCAGACTACTGGCTCATGTAACCATTTATCCCATAGCCTGTAATCAATTACTGTGTACCACGATTGGCAATTCTACTATCAGTGCACCATTCATTGCAATCACTGGCGTATTACATTCAGTGTTCACAAATGTGACTATTAATGATGTGAGCAGAATATCAGATAGTGTTTCCTTAAAATCCCAAATTTCACGTAACATTCTCATATAAATATTTCATAAGTGTTACATTGTTTTCCTACATACATACTGTATTGTTTGCAATCCTTTAAAAATACAGATACACTGTATGCTGTTTAACATGTAGCAGAGTGTTTAAGTAACAAGAAACAGATAGGTGGGTGCCTGTGGAAGTTCAGCCAGACTCCTCATTCGCAATCATGCATCACAAAGACTGTGATGAGCTTACAGAATAAGGCACAGACCTGACAATACTGGCAAATGTGTTTCTTTGTCATGTACTTTTTGATAACAGCTGCCATCACTTGGAGCATGTATTCACAATTTTGGGGTTTATGGTACAAACATCTGTTTTTCCCATCCCCTATACATCACAAATGGTACCTCAGACCCCACTTACAGCTCCGTGAAAGTCACACTGATTAATGTCAGGGTAATTCAGCCCTCAGGAAGGGAATATGTGTAACATGCGGAGTGCTGGACTGTCTGATAACACCTATGTGCTGCATTCTACAGCTCAGAGACAGCCTGCTGTTGGGGATTTTGAATTATACGCATGTAGCATTGCTGTGCTGTACAGCCATCTCAAACACATATCTAATGGAGCAGGCAAGCAATAACAAGATAGGAAACAAGAAAAACATTGCAACTATAGCCTTAGGCCTAACAGCACTGCAAGAAAGGTTAGTAATAGTAAGTACCAACCAGGGCCAGATTAAGGTTTATGGGGGCACCAGGGCGACTAACTTGTAGGGGGGGCTACCAATAAAATTATCAATAGGATGTGCTAGCAGTAATATTAAAAAGTATTATTTGTAAATGCTCCCAGCACCACAAATGTGTTAAACACACTGTAGTGCCCCCAGTTCACATTATGGCACACATAACCCCTGCTTCACATATGTGGGGGCCCCTGGGCAACCACCCCAGCCACCCTGTTGTTAATCAGGCACTGGTACCAACCTTAGTCATGAACTATGACTAATACATCTCTGGTAGCACTGATGTATATTACGCACTGATAACCCCCAGTATGATAAATACAGCATTGTCCCTAATTAAAACATCGATCAAATGCATCAATACATTGAACCAATTAGCTTCATTTTCCCACATGACATAAAACCAGGAGACATATGAGATGGGGATGGAGGAGTTGGTCATGGTCCTCTCTGGTACTGAAGTTTTAGCAGTGGTAATGCCCCGTTAGGAGGACCTGATTTTGGGCCATCAGGTATAGGGATAGCACCAGTGTTACTGCAGGTAACAGAAAAAGTTACCGAGGGAAAAGCAATTCTCATTACCAGGGTGGTCGCGGCTCACAGCCTGGGGGCAGCCGCATTATTCTCTCCTCCAAGTTACAAGAGCAGAATAAGGGGAGACAAAGGTGAACTTACATCGCGGAATCGATTCCAGTGTCCGGCATCCTTGTCATACTGGGATATAGTGGTTAGCCATTGTTTATCATCCAGGAAATTGCCTCTGTCTGACCTGCCAGTCGCTGCTGCAGCCGCTGCCAGAGCCCCACTGCAGGCTGCTGCGTACACCAGTACCAAGGCTACCTTTCCCATCATCATCATCATCTGCTGGAGACACAAGTGGGGAGAAACCATGGTCAGAGCGGAACCTGGCAGCTCTCTCACCTTCACATGCAGCGCTAGATGTGATAAGAGACGGCAGCGCCAGGAGACTAGTCACCTTGCTTGTACAGCCTGCGCAGCGTTCTTCCACTACACATGCAGCTCAACGCTGCCAACTACCAGGAGCTGCTGCTGCTGCTGCCTGTGCTTGTCTGGAGCAGAGCTCAGTGTGCTCAGTGCGCCGGCCGAGTGCCTGCCTCCTCTTCCCCCTGCCTCCTCCCCCCTCTCCTGCCAGAGCTGGCGCCAGGGGGGCAACCACAAAATGGAATTTGGGGAGGGGGTGATTAAAGTTTTCTAATGGTGCAGAGAGCCTGGTGCAACGTTCTGCATCGTTTTTGGTGCAAAGGAATGTGAGATGCAAAATAAATGGCACTTAACATCATGGTGGTGTAATACATACAGTAATTATGTTACAATTGCACGAAACTGTCCTATACATTTCCATTCAGCTACTTTAGTAATTATTTTATTTTCTCTCTCTCTCTCTCTCTCTCTCTCTCTCTCTCCAGTGTGCAATAAATTGCAGTAAGGTGCATTGCATTGTGCTTCATTCCTTATCTCTGGCTTCTGTCTCTGTCCAGAGCATGTAGTCTTCAGACTTCAGTGACTGTACTTTACAGCATAATTCATTGTCTTTCCTTTGAGGATAATCCAGGTCACTGGGCAGTGGTAAGTATCATGAGCTAGGCATCGGTAACATCCAAATTCTGCCACAGGCTGACTTCTTTTTTTTTTCTTTTTGTGCTCACATTGGATGATGAATTGGAGCTATAAAACATGCAGTAGCTTCTCTGATGTCAGTGTAAATAAAATATGAAATTTGGCAGGGCATTACTTAATTTTCTATATTTTAACATTCTGCACAAATAAGACAAATACAAATTATGTCTAATGAGTTAAGGTATGGCAAAATGGCTATTAAATACAGTTATTGCATGCACAAGCAGTCTTTCTGCTACTGTATATTGTATATAAATTAAATAATACAACTAAAAATGTAAATAATAGTATCTTTCAACTAAGGGAGCTAATTAACAGTAATATAACTGTTTAATAAATAAAAGTCACAAATAACCTTTATTCATCTTGCACAGATAAAATCAGACAAAGCTTTTTTTTTTAATTGTGTTTCAGTGAATTTGCCATCATCACTGCATTTAGGGCCTAATTCAAGGTTGATTGCAAAACAACATTTTTCTCTAATGGGCAATACAATGTGCACTGCAAGTGGGGCAGATAGAACATGTGCAGAGAGAGTAAAGCTGGGCATACACTATACAATTATCTGGCAGATAATCTGTGGTTGGAATGAAAACCTGGTAATGGATGAGAGCAACTGACAATCGTCCATTTGTTTCCAAACACTGGAAAATGGACAAAACCTGTCCGTGATTTAACCAATTTGTATAAATGACAGTTTTTTTCCAATTTTTATGTTTGGTAGCTAATGGTCAGTTGCTACAGTAAGATCCATAACCAGGTTTTCATACCAGTCACAGATTATTTGACAGATAATTGTATAGTGTTAAGGTGTGTACAAACGGTGAGATAAATCTGTAAGATTTTTACTATATAGTCAAAATCTTAAGGAAAGTTAGTGCATATCCAGAGCCGGCCTTAACCAATATGATGCCCTAGGCAAGGTTTTGGCTGGTGCCCCCTAGCACCGCCGCTAGTTCTGCAGGAGATGCCTGGCATGAGTCAGCTGGCAGCTCTGCTAACGTTGGGCGCCTTTTGTTTATGAAAATACATCTTATTTGCATTACTATGTGGCTAGGATGCACAAGCAGCTTCTGTTGATTAAAATGATATGCAGCATGCCTATATTCTGTGTGCGACTGTGACTATCTGCAGCATACGAAATGCTACATTACAGTGATTTCCAGGAATACACTGCAATATAGCATTTCGTATGCAGATACAGCCACAGTCACACACACAATATAGGCATGCCGCATATCATTTTAATCAGCAGAAGCTGCTGGTGCCCCTAAGCATACCAAATGCCCTAGGCATTTGCCTAGTTTGCCTATGCCTAAGGCCGACTCTGTGCATATCTCATGGTGTTAGGCAGCTTGCGATACTGATTCGATCCTGATGCGCACTCTCGTGGGGTCGGTATCGCAAGGCTAGATAGACTGTGCAGGCAAGTCAATCTTAACTATCTAGTGTACTATCTAGTACAAAGTATAGTCAAAATTGGCACTTAGTCAAAATCGTACATAGACAAAATCTCAAACACAGATAGCCAAAATCTGTACAATCTGTGCTAACTGGGTTCTGGGGGAGATCAAGGGAAATCGCATAGTCAAAATCGGGCATAGCAAGGATCTCACCGTGTGTACACACCTTTAGATTTGGATGGGCTATATTGTTTCTGTGTAGGGTAAATACTGTCTGTTTTATTTTTACACTGCAATTAAGATTTTAGTTTGAACACCCCCCACCCAAATCTAACTCTCTCTACACATGTTATATATGCCCCACCTGCAGTGCACATGGTTTTGCCCATTAGAGGAAAATGTTTTGCAATCAACCTTGAATTAGGCCTTTAGTGTAGAATTCCACTGCTTTAACACACATACAGGCTTTATACCCAAAACGTAAACCCTTATGTCTGTTCTGACTTGCATTACTCCATAAATGACTATGGTGGAGATGGAAAGAGATAAAGTGGAAAGAGATAAAGGGGATATTTACCAAGAAGGCCGTGGAGAGATTGTCCAGGCACTGGTAATGAAGAGGAATGAGGATTATTCACAGAGGTGTGACCATGCCTCCTTTATGAAAAAATAACTTAACAAATGACTGGTTATGGCACCCTCCTTTATGATATCACTACGATCACTCCTCCCGCTGCATGCAGAGGAGACTACTGTACTCAGCAACAGCAGCCTCACTGGACTCAGTGCAGCCCAGCACCCAGCAGCATGTCCTGGGCTGGGGAAAGCGGCTACTGCTGCTAGATGACATGTAAAAGGGAGGTGGCGCTGACCACATACCCTTCAAAAGTACCTTTTTGGTAGGTACAGTACCTTTTTTATGGTCTGTACCTGCTAAAAAGGGCTTTGTACCAAATTTTTCAATTCTCCAAATTGACATTGAAAGTATAGGAAAGGGGGCGTGACCACGACCCTTTTACCTGTGACCATGACCCCTTTCCTAATTTGTACCTGTTTTAATGTGTAAAATGTTGGAGGGTATGCGACCATGGCCTTCCTCTGGCTCTTTCAAGAAGCCTGGGCATGAGTAGTTATTATTTGCTCTCCTCACCTCTCAGTGCTACTGTTTATCAAAGCTTGGAGAGAGAAAAAGTAGAGAGATATAGGGGTTTATACAGGGCTGATGCAAGGGCTCTTAGTACCCTAGGCAAAACTTCAACCTACCACCCCCTAACCCACACATTAATACCCACTTTCAAGCCCCTCAGGTGAAAGAGTGGAGGTGGCATTTTAGAAGTACAATAGCCATTGCCTGCATTAACTTAAATAAGGCTGCCTCCCTCAGAGACATCCTTAATGTTTTGATAGCTGCCTAAAGGTGCGTACACAAGGTGAGATTTTGTCTATCTTCGATTTTGCCTATGCGATATAGACTATGCGATATTTACTCTGTGCGATTTTGACTAAGTGACAATTTTGACTATACTTTAGTACTAGATAGTCAAAATTGACTTGCCTCAGGAGTGCGCATCGAGATCGAATCGGTATCGCAAGGTGGCAAACACCTTGCGATTTGCACTAACTTTCTTTGCGATTTTGACTGAATAGTCAAAATTGCAAGGATATACTGTATCTCACCGTGTGTACACACCTTACAGCTGTTTGATGGTAGACATGGCCATGGGTTTATGTACTAAGCTGAGATAAAATCGCTAAAGGCAGAGAAAATCCCTGTAGATACCGCTTCTCAGTATGTACTAAAAGAATTTTCTCTGCAGCCTTCCAGCGCTAAGAGCAGGCTACAATGTCACGCTGCACCTGGGTCACTTAGTGCTGCCATAGGCACCTATTTCAGTGCTAAGTGTCCCAGGTGTTACTAAGAGAATTCCATTACCGTCGGGTATCTTTTCCAGCACTGATGTCGCCTCCTCTTGCTGGCATTATCTGCTTCTCCTTACTGGAGAAGCAGGAACTGAGCTCTATCACTTTGGACAGCTGTCAATAAAGTTTTTACAAAAAAAAGGGTCACTACAGCTATGGCCGGGAGAGTGGTGAGTCACACACAGTGCTGTGTGGGCACAAGGGGTCTCTCAGCTGTTACCACAAAGGGGGTGACTTATCGTTCACTCTCCTCAGTGGGGATAGCTGTAAAAACTATTGCGGTAGCTTGCTCCTGTTTCTCCGTGGTAGCAGGTCAAGTAGGAATGTTTTTTTCTCCTTTATAAGTGGTGTTTTAGTACACAGACTAAGGAAGAGATGTACTAAGCCTTAGGAAGTGATAAAGTGGAGAGAGATAAAGTACCAGCCAATCAGATCCTAACTGCAATGTTACAGGCTGTGCTTAAAAAATGTCAGAAGCTGGTTGGTTGGTTGGTTGGTTGGTTGGTTGGTTGGTTCTTTATCTCTCTCCTACATGTCCTCGCTCTCCACTTTATCTTTATCTCTCTTCAAAGCTTAGTAGATCTGCCCATAAGTAATACCAACCAATCAGCTCCTAAAGCTGTTTACACACCTGGCTGACATGTTGGCAGACCCGCCGTTGCACCGACTGGGCGGCCGATCAAGGTAACTGTAAACACTTACCAATTGTGTCATTCACGATTCCCAGCGGGCATTTGTACACACAGTACACACAAACAGATGAGCCAGTATATCTGCAGATATATTGGCTGTGCTGCACAGCCTACACAATATATCTGTGAACAGCGTCATTAACAGACATATCGGGGGTACACACCCGCCGATGAAGTCATGATATATCAGCGGTTCACTTGAAAGGCTGATACATCGGCCAGCGTGTATCCACCTAACTGTCATTTTTCAAACACACATGGTAGTTAAGAGCTGATTGACTGGTACTTTATGTCTCTCCAAGGTTTGATACACAGCGCACTGCAAGGTGCTGGTCTAACCACCATTATTGTTAGATGCTTTTGCCAGCTAGAAGTATCCCAAGGATAGCAGTAAAGAAAACATCCTAAGAGGTTCACTGTACTATGTATAAAAGTGAGATCACTTCAAGGTCCAAACACCAATTTAGTACTACACATTGCGATTGTTTTAAAGGGTTCTGTTCTTCCATTTAGCCTCATTTATGGCTTCAATTAACCATTTCCCTGTGTAATTTTATTTTTCAAAAACTTCTCAGAAATTGTGGATTTTATTGAACTTGATTAAGTTTAAAACATAGTTTCTCTAACGTCCTAAGTGGATGCTGGGGACTCCGTAAGGACCATGGGGGAATAGCGGCTCCGCAGGAGACTGGGCACATCTAAAGAAAGCTTTAGGACTAACTGGTGTGCACTGGCTCCTCCCCCTATGACCCTCCTCCAAGCCTCAGTTAGATTTCTGTGCCCAACGAGAAGGGTGCACACTAGGGGCTCTCCTGAGCTCTTTGTGAAAGTTTTAGTTTAGGTTTATTATTTTCAGTGAGACCTGCTGGCAACAGGCTCACTGCATCGAGGGACTAAGGGGAGAAGAAACGAACTCAGCTGCGTGCAGAGTGGATTGGGTTTCTTAGGCTACTGGACATTAGCTCCAGAGGGATGATCACAGGTTCAGCCTGGATGGGTCCCGGAGCCGCGCCGCCGGCCCCCTTACAGAGCCAGAAGAGCGAAGAGGTCCGGAAAATCGGCGGCAGAAGACGATCCTGTCTTCAGATAAGGTAGCGCACAGCACCGCAGCTGTGCGCCATTGCTCTCAGCACACTTCACACTCCGGTCACTGAGGGTGCAGGGCGCTGGGGGGGCAGCGCCCTGAGACGCAATAAATCGATAAAAACCTTATATGGCTAAAATAAATGCATCACATATAACTCCTGGGCTATATGGATGCATTTAACCCCTGCCAAAACATACAGAAAAACGGATGATAAGGACGCCGAGAAAGGGGCGGAGCCTATCTCCTCAGCACACTGGCGCCATTTTCCCTCACAGCTCAGTTGGAGGGAAGCTCCCTGGCTCTCCCCTGCAGTCACTACAGAAAGGGGTTAAAAAAGAGAGGGGGGCACAAATTAGGCGCAGTATAAACAATACAGCAGCTATAAAGGGAAAAACACTTATATAAGGTTATCCCTGTATATATATAGCGCTCTGGTGTGTGCTGGCAAACTCTCCCTCTGTCTCCCCAAAGGGCTAGTGGGGTCCTGTCCTCTATCAGAGCATTCCCTGTGTGTGTGCTGTGTGTCGGTACGTTGTGTCGACATGTATGAGGAGAAAAATGATGTGGAGACGGAGTAGAGTGTCTGTAATAGTGTTGTCACCCCCTAGGGGGTCGACACCTGAGTGGATGTACTGTTGAAATTGCGTGACAGTGTCAACTTTGTATTAAAGACAGTGGTTGACATGAGACAGCCGGCTACTCAGCTTGTGCATGTCCAGACGTCTCATACAGGGGCTCTAAAGCGCCCGTTACCTCAGATACAGACGCCGACACGGATACTGACTCCTGTGTCGACGGTGAAGAGACAACCGTGATTTACAATAGGGCCACACATTGCATGATTGAGGCAATGGAAAATGTTTACACTTTCTGATAATATGAATACCACCAAAAAAAAAAGGGGTATTATGTTTGGTGAGGAAAAACTTCCTGTAGTTTTCCTGAATCTGAGAAATAAAATGAGGTGTGTGATGATGCGTGGGTTTCCCCCCGATAACAATTGATAATTTCTAAAAAGTTATTGGCAGTATACCTTTTCCCGCCAGAGGTTAGGGTGCGTTGGGAAACACCCCCTAGGGGGGATAAGGCGCTCACACGCTTGTAAGAACAAGGGCTCTATCCTCTCCTGAGATGGCCGCCCTTAAGGATCCTGCTGATAGAAAGCAGGAGGGTATCCTAAAATGTATTTACACACATACTGGTGTTATACTGCGACCAGCAATCGCCTCAGCCTGGATGTGCAGTGCTGGGTTGGCGTGGTCGGATTCCCTGACTGGAAATATTGATATCCTAGATAAGGACAGTATATTATTGCCTATAGAGTAATTAAAAGATGCATTTCTATATATGCATGATGCACAGCGGAATGTTTGCCGACTGGCATCAAGTATAAGTGCGTTGTCCAATTCTACCAGTAAAATGGTCAGGTGATGCGGATTCCAAACGGCATTTGGAAGTATTGCCTTACAAAAAAAAGGGGATGTACCCCTGGTCGCCGCTCAAAATAAGACGCCGTATTATCAGGCGCAGTCCTGGTTGGCAAGCGGACAAAAGGGTTCCTCTTTTCTGCACGTGACAGAGGGAGAGGAAAATGGCTGCAGAGATTAGCCAGTTCCCAGGAACAGAAACCCTTTTCTGCCTCTGCAAAGCCCTCAGTATGTCGCTAGGGCTTTACAAGTTCAGGCACGGTGGGGGCCCGTTCTCAATGAATTTCAGTGCGCAGTGGGCTCACTCGCAAGTAGACCCCTGGATCCTTCAGGTAATATTTTCAGGGGTACAAATTGGAATTCGAGACATATTCCCCTCGCCGTTTCCAAAAGTCTGTTTTACCGACGTCTCCCGCTGACAGGGAGGCAGTTTTGGAAGCCATTCACAAGCTGTATTCCCAGCAGGTGATAATTAAGGTACCCCTCCTGCAACAGGGAACGGGGTATTATTCCACACTATTGTGGTACCGAAGCCAGACGGCTCGGTGAGACCGATTTTAAAATCTAAAATCTAAAATCTTTGAACACTTACATACAGAGGTTCAAATTCAAAATTGAGTCACTCAGAGCAGTGATTGCAAACCTGGAAGAAGGGGACTACATGAGGTCTCGGGACATCAAGGATGCTTACCTTCATGTCAAAATTTACCCTTCTCACCAAGGGTATCTCAGGTTATGGTACAGAACTGTCACTATCAGTTCAGATGCTGCCGTAGGGATGGGCCACGGCACCCCGGGTCTTTACTGAAGTAATGACCGAAATGATGATATTCCTTCGAAGGAAGGGAATTTTAGTTATCCTTTACTTGGACGATTCCCTGATAAGGGTAAGATCCAGGGAACAGCTGGAGATCGGTGTAGCACTATCTCAGGTAGTGTTGCGGCAGCACGATTGGATTCTCAATATTCCAAAATCGCAGCTGGTTCCGACGACTTGTCTTCTGTTCCTAGGGATGATCCTGGACACAGTCCAGAAAGAAGGTGTTTCTCCCGGAGGAGAAAGCCAGGGAGTTATCCGAGCTAGTCAGGAACCTCCTAAAACCGAACCAAGAGTGCATCAATGCACAAGGGTTCTGGGTAAAAATGGTGGCTTCCTACGAAGCAATCCCATTCGGCAGATTCCACGCAAGACTTATCAGTGGAACCTACTGGACAAATGGTCCGGGTCGCATCTTCAGATGCATCAGCGGATAACCCTGTCACCAGGGACAAGGGTATCCCTCCTGTGGTGGTTGCAGAGTGCTCATCTTCTAGAGGGCCGCAGATTCGGCATCAGGACTGGGTCCTGGTGACCACGGATGCCAGCCTGCGAGGCTGGGGAGCAGTCACACAGGGAAGGAATATCCAGGGCTTATGGTCAAGCCGGGAGACATCACTTCACATAAATATCCTGAAGCTAAGGGCCATTTACAATGCTCTAAGCTTAACAAGACCCCTGCTTCAAGGTCAGCCGGTGTTGATCCAGTCGGACAACATTACGGCAGTCACCCACGTAAACAGGCAGGGTGCCACAAGAAGCAGGAGGGCAATGGCAGAAGCTGCAAGGATTCTCCGCTGGGCGGAAAATCATGTAATAGCACTGTCAACAGTATTCATTCCGGGAGTGGACAACTGGGAAGCAGACTTCCTCAGCACGACCTCCACCCGGGAGAGTGGGGACTTCACCCAGAAGTCGTCCACATGATTAAAAAACTCGACAGGTATTGCGCCAGGTCAAGAGACCCTCAGGCAATAGTTGTAGACGCTCTGGTAACACCGTGGGTGTACCAGTCAGTATATGTGTTCCCTCATCTGCCTCTCATACCCAGGGTACTGAGATTGATAAGATGGAGAGGAGTAAGCACTATATTCGTGGCTCCGGATGGGCCAAAAAGGACTTGGTAACCGGAACTTCAAGAGAGGCTCACGGAGGATCCGTGGCCTCTACCTCTAAGAAGGGACCTGCTCCAGCAAGGACCCTGTCTGTTCCAAGACTTACCGCGGCTGCGTTTGATGGCATGGCGTTTGAACACCAGATCCTGAAGAAAAAAAGGCATTCCGGATGAAGTCATCCCTATCCTGATCAAAAGCCAGGAAGGATGTAACCGCAAAAACATTATCACCGCAATTGGCGAAAATATGTTGAGTAGTGCGAGGCCAGTAAGGCCCGACGGAGGAAATTCAACTGGGTCGATTCCTGCATTTCCTGCAAACAGGAGTGTCTATGGGCCTGAAATTGGGGTCCATTAAGGTTCAGATTTCGGCCCTGTCAATTTTCTTCCAAAAAAGAACTGGCTTCAGTCTCTGAAGTTTAGACGTTTGTAAAAGGGGTACTGCATATACAGCCTCCTTCTGTGCCTCCAGTGGAAATTTGGGATCTCAATGTAGTTTGGGTTCCAAAAGTCACATTGGTTTGACCACTTAAATCTGTAGAGTTAAAATATCTTGCATGGAAAGTGGTCATGCTGTTGGCCTTGGCCTAGGCCAGGCGCGTGTCAGGGTGGGCGGCTTTATCCTGTGAAAGCCCTTATCTGATTTTCCATTCGGACAGGGCGGAATTGAGGACTCGTCCTCAGTTTCTCCCTAAGGTGGTTCCAGCGTTTCACCTGAACCAACCTATTGTGGTGCCTGCGGCTACTAGGGACTTGGAGGAATCCAAGTTGCTGGATGTTGTCAGGGCCCTGAAAATATGTTCCAGGACGGCTGGAGTCAGGAAATCTGACTCGCTGTTTATCCTGTATGCACCCAACATGCTGGGTGCTCCTGCTTCTAAGCAGACTATTGCTCGTTGGATTTGTAGTACAATTCAGCTTGCACATTCTGTGGCAGGCCTGCCACAGCTAAAATCTGTAAAAGCCCGTTCCACAAGGAAAGTAGGCTCATCTTGGGCGGCTGCCCGAGGGATCTCGGCTTTACAACTTTGCCGAGCAGCTACTTGGTCAGGGGCAAACACGTTTGCTAAATTCTACAAATTTGATACCCTGGCTGAGGAGGACCTGGAGTTCTCTCATTCGGTGCTGCAGAGTCATCCGCACTCTCCCGCCCGTTTGGGAGCTTTGGTATAATCCCCATGGTCCTTACGGAGTCCCCAGCATCCACTTAGGACGTTAGAGAAAATAAGAATTCACTTACCGATAATTCTATTTCTCGTAGTCCGTAGTGGATGCTGGGCGCCCATCCCAAGTGCGGATTGTCTGCAATACTTGTACATAGTTATTGTTACAAAAATCGGGTTATTATTGTTGGGAGCCATCTTTTCAGAGGCTCCTCTGTTGTCATACTGTTAACTGGGTTCAGATCACAAGTTATACGGTGTGATTGGTGTGGCTGGTATGAGTCTTACCCGGGATTCAAAATCCTTCCTTATTGTGTACGCTCGTCCGGGCACAGTTTCCTAACTGAGGCTTGGAGGAGGGTCATAGGGGGAGGAGCCAGTGCACACCAGGTAGTCCTAAAGCTTTCTTTAGATGTGCCCAGTCTCCTGCGGAGCCGCTATTCCCCCATGGTCCTTACGGAGTCCCCAGGATCCACTACGGACTACGAGAAATAGAATTATCGGTAAGTAAATTCTTATTTTTAAAATATATTAAAATATTTCATTGCAAAACAATATGTCTAGGAGGTCTCTCACTCCCCACTCCTCCGTGCCCATAGGTCCACAGTGTAAAAAATCCCCCCCCCCCCCCTCCAGTGTCAGTAAATCCCCCAGCAGCAATAGATCCCCAGTGGCATTACCCCCCCCCCCACCCAGCCCATAGTAAAAAAAGAAATCTCCCCTTACCCCCTCACCTCCCTCCCCCATTGGCACTTAAACCTCCTCCATCCCATTCATTGAGAGCACAGTGAAGTGAGGGTCAGTGGGGCCAGATCATCAGTCCCCTACTGCTGCAGCTGCTCTCTGCACTCTCAGAGATCAGCATATTAGTGCTTTTAAGTTCCCCTCCTTGCATCTTTAGTACTGGTATGTGCTCCCTAGAGTGCCATGTGCACGGTATTCTGAGGTGTAATTTTGGCAGTGATGACGGCAATCACAGATTGCTACATCAATACCGGGGGACACAGCAGGAAGAGAAAATCCATTCTGCAGATGTGCAGAACAGTTTTCCTAATTGAAAGCTGGGCGACAGACGCAGACAGCGCTGTTGCATGTGATGCAAGCAGTGTCAGCGGAAGACCAGCTGACTGCGATCACCCATGTGTCTGTTGCACGTAAGTGTAAAGATGTAGCAATTTTCCACAAAAATTAAACTGAAACATTGAAAATGCTTTCCATTAAAAGCACAATGTGGGGCTGTATCTCCATAGGCAAATGCAGGTGGGTTCCGGTTGCCTGGAAACCCCACTCCTCTTGGCAAATTGCTCAAATTATGACAATAGTAATCGTATATAATATGATAACTAGAGCTGCCTCCACATCATGCAGTGTAAGGGACAGAGCAGAGCTGCTGCACATGCCCAGTGGTAGCAGCTTCTTCTACTAAGTGTGCTGTGCGTATGGATCTGAGTCCTCAATCTGTGCACTGGAACAGAGAGTAGCTGCCAGAAAAAAGAGACAGGAGCCTTACCATGATGCAGGAAAATGTGTGCTTAGAAAGTGCAGTTCTGGTTCTATTACGTTTACGTATTTATTTATTATAATATGTTTAACCCTTTTCTGACCACTTATTTATATTATTTAAATATGTTTGATACAGCCTATACAATAGACCATCTATTGTGTTATACATTAATACTGTATTCCATGTTCTGCAGAGTGGGAGTTTGTGGATTGCATTTGGAAACTCCCCTCTAGAAATCCTGCGTTTGTCTCTGATCTCTCCAACTTGTTGGTAAGTTGCTAGAAATCTATGTGTAAAATTTCAAACTGAGGAAAGTGACATCATACTTTGCGCGATCATTCAGATTGAAACTTCTGTCACCTACAAAGCCTACATCCACTCTTTTCCTCCCTACATTTCCAGCCTCATTTCCACTCACATCCCCTTCTACACTCTGTTTCTCTTACCCTCTTTGCATACCTCCCAACTTTTAATGAGCAGGATTCGGGACTCCTGCTGCGTGGCGAAGCTGCGCCTGCCTGAAAATAGAGGGGGGGGGGACCTCTGCAAATGAGGCATGGCCCCAACAAAGGGGGCATGGCTACGCGGCTCTTCTGCGATCTCTAGCCATGCCCCCTGTTTTTCATCAACAGTGGTGGCACGGCCAGCGCTTTGTGAGCTGCTGGCATGCCCCCAGTCTCTCTTGTCTCTGTGAATAGACGCTGTGCGCATGCGCACAGCGTCTATTCACCTATGCTCTGCTAGGCAGAGCAGTGACTCACAGAAGTCTCCCAACTGCCCCCCCCCCCCCCCACACACACACACACCATGCCCGCAGGTGGGACTTCGGGCCAGTCCCAAAAAAACAGGACTGTCCCGCGAAAATCGGGACAGTTGGGAGGTATGTCTTTGTATCCACCCAAAGCCTCTCTATTTTGAAAAATCTTACAAGTAGGGACCTCTCTCCTCTAATTTTCTATGTAATTATTTCATCTGAGTACTGCAATAATGTTATTACATATGTATTTACTTTTTGTTCTTGCCAGTACCATTTTCTACCTTTGCAGTTTGTTGTATATTTTGCTATATGTGGAGCCTGTGTGGTGTCATAAAAATAAAACATAATAATAATAATAATAATAATAATAATAGTAATTATCATCAAATATATGTTTGCACTATACATTAGCTTTTTTGTACTTTGAAAATTAGGTCTTATGTCTGAGGTCATCAGAGATCAATCAGGTTTCAGTGCTGAGAGTAGTGGCCAAGTATGTATTTAGTATGTACAGTATGTATATCATAGTGCCATGCTGTGTTGTGAATACTGGGGCCCTCTTGACATGTTGTGCTATCTGCTTAGAGCAGGCCTGGCCAACCTGTGGCTCTCCAGCTGTTGTAAAACTACAATTCCCATAATGCGTTGCCACAGTTTTGCTACTAGGGAATGCTGAAACTGTGGCAGGGCATGCTGGGATTTGTAGTTTCACAACATCTGGAGAGCCACAGGTTGGCCAGGCCTGGCTTAGAGTCTCTGCCTATGGGGGTCATTCCGAGTTGTTCGCTCGTTGCCAATTTTCGCAACGGAACGATTAAGGCAAAAATGCGCGATACGCAGTGCGCATGCGCTAAGTAAATTAGCACAAAACTTAGTAGATTTACTCACGTCCGAACGAAGAATTTTAATCGTTGAAGTGATCGGAGTGTGATTGACAGGAAGTGGGTGTTTCTGGGCGGAAACTGACCGTTTTCTGGGAGTGTGCGGAAAAACGCAGGCGTGGCAGGATAAAACGCAGGAGTGTCTGGTGAAACGGGGGAGTGGCTGGCCGAACGCAGGGCGTGTTTGTGACGTCAAACCAGGAACGAAACGGGCTGAGCTGATCGCAGTGTAGGAGTAAGTCTCGAGCTACTCAGAAACTGCTAAGATTTTTCTATTCGCAATAATCTTTTGTTCGCAATTCTGCTATGCTAAGATACACTCCCAGAGGGTGGCGGCCTAGCGTGTGCAATGCTGCTAAAAGCAGCAAGCGAGCGAACAACTCGGAATGACCCCCTATACCTTCTAATCAACTTGTCCTTTCCTTGGACATGGTTAAACTGTTTTACACTGTTGAGGGTGCACAGATCTACATCTAAACAAGCAAATCATGTTTACGGTGGCACATTATTATTATTAGTATTATTATTATTATTAATAATAATAATAATAATTTTATTTCTATAGCGCTTTTCTTCTGTAGGACTCAAAGTCATTTTACAGACATCAGAAACATGATACTTTGTACAAGTAATACAGAAAACAGAGAACAACACAGAAATAATTAAAAACAGATACCAGGAAAGCACAAGTAGCATATTGCAGGGTTAGTGCAGTCATTTTGGGAAATATATTCCTCCTATGAAAGGGACCAGATAAGGCAGTCATGTTGGGTGCACTACGTAGGATTACCCTGGATGGAATAGGTTACTCCTAGAAGAGATGACACAAATGGGTGGTGCTCAGAGTGGGGTCCCACCATAGCCATCAGGTCTATGTATCTTTTCATTCCATCCACAAGTGCACCAGGTGAGGCAGCCATGTTGCTTGCACTATGAAGGATACACTGTGTGAGAAGTTATACATGGAAAAACTGACACTTGTTTAGCAGTATGATATACCCTGTATGAATGTGGTTGCCTGGAAAATGGTGTGTGTGTGTGTTCCTTTAAAGTTTCACTTACAGGTCCACATCAGCAAAGGAGAAGCGCTGACACAGCAGAAGCCAAGTGTGGATCCTGGTCCGATCACATGGTCTGGATGCTGATAACTGATTGGACAAGGCAGGCTGGGAGCAGAAGAGGGTTTTGGGAAGAATATGAAGGAGTCGGCTGGAGTGATTAGAGGTGCTGGACTCATGCTGAGCGAGGAGCAGAGTGGGAGCTGATAACTGGTGCCAACCACAGAGCTACGCTGAGCGGTGAGAGCAGCACTGCAGAGTGGAAGCAGTCGGTTTCTGCTGGGAAACCAAGTGCTGGGTGAGCAAGTGTGAGACGTCACAGCTGGAGACTGCACACCACCAAGGCTAGTGAAAGATACGGATGCCGTGGCCATCTGGCTACAGTGAGGAATCTCTGAAGCTGGTCCAGCAAGTGAATACCACGGCTCTAAGGGTCTGAGTGAGTACATTGTGAGTACATTGAAACAGATTAACCTAAGTCATGGGCAGACCTGACACACAGCCCAAGTATCCATTGTCACCCTTGTGCAGTGTTAAAAAGGCACGGACAGCATAGCACCATTTTCACAAGCCACTCCCTGATAAGGGGCCAGTAAAGACAACCATCTCCCCTGTGTTAATACTGTTGAAACATTAAGAACTGAGTTACTGGGCATGAGCAAATCAGATATTTAACCTGGAAAGGACTGAGTAATATGAATAAGTGAAAGTAAATTCCTTTAATTGAAAGAGACTGAGTTTAACCATCAGACCCTCATGGTCAAGTGAGTTATATCTTTCAACATACACTACCATCCCTTCGCTAGCTAACCCCTCTTTGAATAGAACTGAGATACATTGCCATTATTCACAGCCCAAGATTCTTTATATAACGGTGCGCCACTTCCCCCATTGCAACACCGTGGCATTACAGAATTGTACAGACCTCCAACATTATTTGTATGTGAAGATCATTATACCTTGGCTAGGGAAAGCTAGGAATTTAGTAATTGTTATGAAAAGTGTGTTCTTCATTACTCTTCTCATCACTACATTACAGACTGTGATTTTGATTAGAATATTCTAATATTTATGATTCAGTTGATTGTCTTTTGCATTCTTGAATGATCCATTGTGATGTGAACTGTTGCCAATTGTCTTCTCTTTATTCTTCTTTGATCCCCAATTCTTCTTGGGATTATCTAACTTTAATGCCAATTAACCAATTATCATCTTGAATCCAGACTTCATTGCAGCTTAATAAAAAGACAACCTGTTGGAATTGCTGACTCTCTCTTGTTTTGTAATAATCTATCCAACCTCTCTGAAAACAGTACCACAGAACAAGGTACGAGTAGCAACATTTCAGGGGAAATGTCTGTCACATAGCCACCCAATACCTGTGGTAGCGCTCTCAAACACTTAGACATACCCGCCAACCCCAGGGTGTTACACAAATAGATCCACATAATATACATCCTGCCCACAGAGGATGCACTTCAGTAGAGGTATAGCATACAGGCATAACATACAGTGGGGCAGAGATCCATGGTACAAAGCAGGGACGAGTAAATACAATGAACAGAGATGCAGTTCGGGCACAATCCGTGGAGGAACCACATTATGACTGATGGAGAGTTAGTAGAGGTATAGCATACAGTGTGGGTTACCGGAAGCAAAGCTAAGAGCAGAGCCAAACACAGTGGCATAAAAGGCAGTGATTGAAGCCAATGGTGGGGACAGTATAAGAAATGAGTCCAGCAATATAAAAGATTGTAACAATGTGATCTGATGTGGCGAAGGAGAGGTGGGTCTGCGAGAAGCAGGTTCCTTTGATGTAGTATTCTGAGAAACACAGTCCCAGTGGCGGTATGAAGGAAGTCCCAAAGGAAAGGGAAGGCTGTACTCACAGTCTCAATGCAGGCATGTCTGTCCACAAGATGGTGGTGTCAGCCCTGAGTAGAGGGAGCAGCGTCATTTTGCATGGAAGTTACATACTGTAGTTACATAGTTAGTGAGGTTGAAAAGTGGCAAAATGCCCATTGGGTTCAACCTGTATTCTGTGTTAAGCTGTGCATATTATAATGCACCTGTTGAAGTAATGGTTTAGTACCAATTGACAACTATGATTCTTACCACTCCCAGATATCTAATGTCAATATGTTAAATGCTATAGCCCTGGATACCTTTTCCAGTTAGACACTTGTCCAATCCATTTTTAAATGCATTTACAGAGTCCGCCATTATTACCTTCTCCGACAGGGAGTTCCAAATCTTTATTGCACTTACCGTGAGGAACCTTTTCCTACGTTGTATATGGAATTTTCTCTCCTCTAGCCTCAGCGAGTGCCCACGTGTCCTGTACAGAGTTCTTTTAATAAACAAATCCCCCGCTAACTCCTTGTAATGACCCTTTACATATTTGAAGATATTAATAATGTATCTTCTTAGACGCCTCTTTCTAGTGTATACATGTTTAACCTAGTAAGCCTTTCCACGTACTTCAGTGTCTCTAACCCTTTAATCAATTTAGTAGCTCGCCTTTGAACTCTTTCGAGTTCCCCGATTTCTTTTTTATAATATAGTGCCCAAAATTGAACACAATATTCTAGGTGCAGGTGTACCAATGATTTGTACAGCGGCAGGATTACATCCTCATCCCTTGTCTCAATGCCCCGTTTTATGCACACAAGCACTTTACATGCCTCCTTTTGTTATAGAGGAGTACCTGGAACTCAGGAGAATATGTGACAACTGGGAAGTTCCAGTACTCACAGGTAAAGCTGCAGCTAGAATTGATGCTTGCAGCAACTCGTGCTCTACCACTGACTCCATAACACCTCCTAGTGGTCGGAATGGTGCCTGTGGTGCTAGTGTTCTTCTGCCCACAGCAGCCGTGTTTGAATGGGTGAATTAGGTCCGCCCAAACTCTGATGCCCCCCGGTCTTATTAAGTGACAAGGCACCACCCGAGACTGCGAGTGAGTAAGGGGGAACCTAACTAACCCTGCAACACAAATGCACGAGTGATAATGAGAACAATAACGGTCTTAGATGTTATAAGAAAATAAACAGTGAGAGCAACAATGCTCAGGGATGTTAAATATATAAATATAAACAAAGAACTGTTAACGTGGATACTCCACAAAAACCTGAACACTGGCTGGCAAGATCTGGTCAAGAATCGATCAGTCAAAGTCTCCAGGTCACAGCACAACACAGGCAGGATCTCCAATGAGCTGACAGGTTCACACAGAAGCAAGAACTATCACCAGCATCTTTGGAGTGACCAGGAAGAGAATATAAATGGTGCTGCACCAATCACAGAAGAAACTCCTTAATTGCAAATATCGTGCAGGTGTCCTGCTGCATGCCCTTGTACACAGCTGGATGCTTAGTTGCCTAGCAACGGGGAACGCCATCTGCCTCCAGCGTCCCCGTTGCTAGGGATCCGGCGGCTCACAGCACCTGGCGTCTGCCTGTTGCTAGGCGCCGGGCGGGGACCAGGAAACCTTGCGCCCGGCATCCGCCTGTTGCTAGGCGCCGGGCATGGGTCAGCGGGAGGTGTGGCATTCCGGCTCTACGGCAACGGCCGGGACATGTGCATCCTGGCACTAACAGTACTCCCCTCCTTGAAGAGGGGTTAAGAAACCCCTAGATCCAGGCTTCTGGGGATATTTCTTGAAAAATCCTTTCTTTAATTCAGGAGTATGAAGGAACTTCACAGGCACCCAAGTTCTCTCTTCAGGGCCATAGCCTTTCCAATGAACTAAAAAATGTACTTTACCCTGTACAAACTTGGAGTCCAAAATTTTCTCAACCACAAATTCCTGATATCCTTGAATCAAGACTGGAGAAGGTCTCCTGAAACCTTTTACTTTAAATTTCTTAGAAACAAATGCCAATTTAAATAGCGAACAATGGAATAATAATAATAATAATAATTTTATTTATATAGCGCTCTTTCTTCAATAGGACTCAAGGTGCTTAACAGATACATAGCATAATATAGTACAGAAAATATTGAAGTACATTTTCATAAAATGCAAAAGCATGAAGATACTAAAAGGGACACTATGGAAATGCTTGAGTAAACAGGAAAGTCTTGAGTCTACTTTTGAAGGATTCTATAGTTGGGGCCTCTCGCACTGTGCGGGGAAGTGAGTTCCATAGAGTCGGAGCAGCATGACTAAAAGCTCGACCCCCAGATGCTTTACGGTAGATTCTAGGTACTGCTAAAAGTCCTTCATCTACAGATTGCAGTAATCGAGTGGGGCAATATGGGGTCAGAAGCTGTTTCAGGTACCTTGGGCCCTGGTCATGTAATGCTTTGAAACTCAGTAAGCCAATCTTGAAGATGATTCGCCATCTTACAGGCAGCCAGTGAAGGGAGTAGAGGATGGGTGTTATGTGGCTAGAACGGGGCTGGTTGGTTAACAGCCTGGCAGCTGTGTTTTGCACCAGCTGTAAGTGTTGCAATTCTTTTGCTGGGAGACCAAGGTAGAGGGCATTACAGTAGTCTAATCGAGATGATACAAATGCATGTATGACTTTTGGCATATCATCTGAGGGAATTAAGTACTTGATTCTGGCTATGTTCCTCAGGTGAAAGAATGAGGATTTGATTGTGGCTGATATCTGATGTTTAAGTGTCATCCAGGACAACGCCAAGATTCCGCACACGATCACTGGTCTGTAATTCTGAATCCCCGAGTGTAAGTCCAGTTGGTTGGCTATGCTGCAGTCTTGTCCTTTGATGTTGCGATCGTATCATAAGGACCTCTGTTTTATCCGGGTTCAGTCGCAGCCAACTGGCGCTCATCCACTCCCGTAGCTCAGCTAGACATCCATTTAGGGTTGCTATTGGGTTATCAGTGCCCGGAGCAAAGGACAAGTACAGTTGTGTATCATCTGCATAGCAGTGGTAGACCAGGCCATGGCGCCTGATTATTTTGCCCAATGGGAGCATGTATACTGCAAAAAGCATGGGGCATAGTATAGAACCTTGTGGGACACCACATGGCAATGGCACTGGTGGTGATGAGTATAATCCAGACAATACTCTCTGTGACCTGCCTGTGAAAAATGATTTGAACCAGCTTAGGACTGTGCCATCCAGACCACAGAAATGTATCAGTCGCTCAATCAGAAGCCCATGGTCCACGGTATCAAATGCTGCCGAGAGATCCAGAAGGATTAATATTGAACAGTCACCTCTGTCTCTTGCCATCAGAAGATCATTTAACACACACACCAGTGCTGTTTCAGTGCTATGTCTTCTCCTGAATCCTGATTGAAATGGATCATAAATATCATGGGCTGTCAGGCGGGTTTCCAGTTGATTTGCAACCACTTTCTCAATAACCTTTCCTAGGAAAGGAAGGTTTGATACCGGTCTGTAGTTGGTCATGCAGTCGGGATCTAAATTAGGTTTTTTAAGAAGCGGTCTAATAATTGCTTCCTTTAGGGGTCCAGGAAAAATTCCTGTCTGCAAAGAGCATTGTCAATGGATTTTGACAAGGTATTATTAATTTTGGAAGGTATTATTAATTTTCAAAGACCTGGCTAATTGCAGATGAAAAGCAACAGGATTTATATTCTGGATGATTTGAAATGGTCCAATATAACGGGGACCCAATTTTGGAGATTTCTGGAAGAGCTTGATGTTTCGGGCAGATAATAATACTATGTCTCCTACTTTAACAAAGTTTCTGAAATCTGTCAGCAAATCTCTTAGACCGGACTGCCGCATCCTCCAAGGCTTGATGTACTTTCCTCCAAATCCTCCTAAGGCGAGACACGGGAGAAAAAGAAGAAGAACTAGACAGTCGTGATGGAGTGAAAGTATTGAATTTAGGATGAATACCGGAAACACAGAAGAAAGGAGACATGGAAGTTGAAGAATGTTCAGAATTATTATACGCAAACTCTGCAAAGGGTAGATAGTCAACCCAATCATCCTGGCATTTAGAGATATAACATCGTAGATATTGCTCCAAAGATTGTTTAACCCACTCTGTCTGGCTATTGGACTGTAGGTGATACCCTGACGAGAGACTGATATTGATTCCTAGTTCCGCACGGAAAGATCTCCAGAAACGGGCTATGAATTGAGAGCCCCTATCCGAGACAATGTCTCGTGGTAGGCCATGAATATGGAATATGTGCTGAACGAATAAAGAAGCAAGATCCTTAGCATTAGGCAATTTAGACAGAGGATTGAAATGAGCCATTTTACTGAAACGGTCATCCACCACCCAGATGACCGAACATTTGGAAGAGCTTGGTAAATCTACAATAAAATCCATTGACAAATCGGGTCTATGGCTTGGAGGGTACAGACAGAGGAAGTAATTGTCCAGAAGGAAGAACATGAAGAGACTTGTTTTTGGCATAGACATGACAGGCCCTAACAAACTCTTGAATGTCTGCCTTAATAGGTAGCCACCATACAGAACGTGAGAGAAGATGTAAAGTCTTATTAACCCCTGGATGTCCTGAAGTCTTGTTGTCATGGAACTCATATAACACAGCTGATCTGACATTCTCTGGAACAAACAGGAGTCCTGAAGGAGTCTCAGATGGGTCCTGCATCTGTGCTGACTGGACTTGAGAGACAAGATTCATGGTTTGGCCACCAAGGATACACCCTGGGGAAAGAATCGGCTCCGGACGCTTAGAGACTTCATGACAAGACAGAAAACTTCGGGATAAAGCGTCAGCTTTGATGTTTTTAGAGCAGGGCCTATATGTAATAATGAAATTGAACCTGGCAAAAAACAGTGCCCATCTGGCTTGTCTAGAATTTAATCTTTTAGAGGATTCAAAGTAGATTAAATTTTTGTGGTCTGTGAAAATGATTATTGTATGCCTTGCTCCCTCCAGCCAGCATCTCCATTCTTCCAAAGCATATTTGACTGCTAGAAGCTCTCGATTCCTTACGTCATAGTTGACTTCAACAGGAGAAAATTTTCGAGAGAAAAAGGCACAGGGATGGAGCTTATGACTTGAGTGGATCCTCTTGCAAAAGGATAGCTCCAACGCCTACGTTGGAGGCATCCACTTCTACAATGAAAGGTAGATTTGTATCAGGATGCCGAAAAACAGGAGCAGAGATAAACGCTTTTTTGAGGTCCTCAAAAGCCTTTACCGCCTGTGGTGGCCAATGAGCAGGATCTGCACCTTTCTTGGTCAGTCTCACAATTGGAGCAACAATTGAGAAAAAAGAATGAATGAATCTTTTGTAATAGTTTGCAAAACCAAGGAAACGTTGAGTAGCTTTTAGATTGGAAGGACGGACCCAATCCACAAGTGCCTGAAGTTTCTTAGGATCCATAGAACACCCCTTGGAGGTGATGATGTATCCTAGGAAGGCCACCTTCTCATCCTCAAATTCACATTTTTCCAATTTTGCATACAGATGATTCTCTCTTAGTTTGGTAAGGACCACTTTTACATGAGCTTGATGTTCTTTAAGTGAGGCAGAGTAGATCAGAATATCATCGAGATAGACGACCACAAATATTCCAAGGAAATCCTGAAGAACATAATTTATGAGATCCTGGAAGATGGCAGGAGTGTTGGAGAGTCCAAAAGGCATAACAAAGTACTCATAGTGACCCGAATGAGTATTGATTGTGGTCTTCCATTCATCTCCCTGCCTGATCCGAATGAGATTATATGCCCCATGTAAATCGATCTTGGAAAATATTGTAGCACTTCTGAGCTGATCAAATAAGACAGTGATCAAGAATAATGTGTATGAATTTTTGATTGTAATCTTATTCAGTCCCCTGTAGTCAATACATGACTGTAAAGAGCAGTCCTTTTTACTGACAAAAAAAATGGCTCCTACCGGTGATTTAGAAAGCCTGAGGAAGCCTTTTTCTAAACTCTCTCGGATACAAATGGGTCCACGGTTATCTTGACTAGTTTGCTGCGCCTAGGCACAACATGGTTTATTAACATAAACCCTTCATCTATTGTTCTCAGCTGCAATACAATACAGAGAACAATACAGCAGGGGATTAAGTCATTACAGCAGGGGATTAAGTTTGACTGCCCAGTCTCAGTTAATCCTATTAAAGGTCAAGATAAACATGGACCCATCTGTATATTCCTCCATAGCTGTCATCTCGGGCAAAGACAGAGCGTAAAGGCAGCCCTTAGGGAGTATAGCTTCAGGTATGAGATTGATTGCACAATCATAAGGACGGTAAGGAGGCAGAGATTCAGCTTGTTTGGAGAAACATCCGTAAAAGATATGTACTGGGTTGGCAACCCTTTAGGGACACCAAGTGCTGAGTGAACCGGCATGGTCAGGCATTTGATTGCACATTCGGTGCCCCAAGAAACCAGATCTCCAGTACTCCAGTTGAATACTGGATTATGAATCTTAAGCCAAGGCAGGCCCAGAACAATTGGAGTTAGGGGACAATGTACCAGAGAAAAAGATAACTCTTCACAATGGAACATTCCGACAAAAAACTGGAGGACTGGAGTTCGGGTAATGACCCGACCATTTTGGAGAGGACTACCATCCAATCCACAAACGGAAATTGGTGAGCAAAGAGTTTCTGTAGGAATTCCTCTGGCAACAGCAAATTCCAAGTCCATAAAATTTCGGCAGCCCCGGAATCAACAAAAGCAGTAACCTCACTAGGACCAGAAGGGGCTGTTATTCTAACAGGTAACAACAACAAATTATTTGGGGAGATTGAACAGAGACCCAAAAGACTCTCCCAAAATGTCTTGGGTCTACTAGTTTTCCGCCTTCTGTGGACAAATGTTCGCCAGATGTCCCTTGGTCCAACAATAAAGACACAGTCCAAGAGTGTGACGTCTCACCTTCTCTTGAGGCGTTAAACTGAAAGCCCCTATTTGCATGGGTTCCTCCATATCCCCTACAACCTCTGGCACCGTCCAAAGAGACGTAGGTGAGGGGACCTCCTTCTCCATTCTTTGTTCCCGAATCCGCCTATCTACTTTGATGGCTAACTCCATGAGTGCATCCAGGGTGGCCGGAGAAGGATATTGGATGCGAAAATCCTTGATTTGTTCTGTTAATCCTAACCGGAACTGACTCCGAAGTGCTGGGTCATTCCAGCCACAATCATTGGCCTATCGGCGAAATTCGGTACAATACATATTGGCAGAGTTTCTCCCTTGTTTAAGAGAGCAAAGATGGGCCTCTGTAGTTGCTGCCTGATCTGGATCATCATAGAGAACACCTAAGGCTTTAAAGAAGGAATCCACGGAAAGCAGACTAGGGTGATCTGCTGAAAGGACAAAGGCCCAAGACTGTGGGTTATCTTGTAACAGGGAAATTATGATCCCTACTCGTTGGGTCTCAGTGCCTGAAGAGAAAGGCCTGAGCTTGAAATATAGCTTGCAACTTTCCCGGAAGTTCACAAACTGTTTACGGTCTCCAGAAAACCTATCTGGGAGGTTTAGCTTAGGCTCCCTGGGAGTGGATAATGAGACAGTCTGGGTCCTACAAGTTTCGTCCTGAGTGTCCACTCGAAAAGTAAGCTCTTGTAGCTGCTGGGTCAATCCCTGGATCTGGCCTGCCAGAATCTGAGCCGGATTTTGTGTTGGTTCCATCCTGAGACAAACGACCCACGGAGCTACGTTTTTTTTGACTGGTGATACTGTTATGGATGGGTACCTGGAACTCAGGGGAGTATGCGACAACTGGGAAGTTCCAGTACTCACAGGTAAAGCTTCAGCTAGAATTGATGCCTGCAGCCACTCGTGCTCTACTCTTAACTCTGTTACTCCTCTTAGTGGTCGGATGGTGCCTGCGGAGCTAGTGTTCTTCTGCCCATGGCAGCCGCATTTGAATGGTCGAATTACGTCCACCCAAACTCCGATGCCCCCCCGGTCTTATTAAGTGACAAGGCACCACCTGAGACTGCGAGTAAGGGGGAACTTAACTAACCCTGCAACACAAATGCACGAGTGATAATGAGAACAACAATGGTCTTAGATGTTATAAGCAAATTAACAGTGAGAGCAACAATGCTCAGGTATGTTAAAGATTTAAATATAAACATAGAACTGTTAGCGTCGATACTCCACGAAAACCTGAACACTGGTCAAGAATCGATCAGTCATAGTCTCCAGGTCACAGCACAACACAGGCAGGATCTCCACCGAGCTGACAGGTTCACACATAAGTAAGAACTATCACCAGTGTCTTTGGAGTGACAAGAAAGAGAATATAAATGGTGCTGCACCCATCACAGAAGAAACTCCTTAATTGCAAATATCATGCAAGTGTCCTGCTGCATGCCCTTGTACACAGCTGGGTACTTAGTTACCCAGCAACAGGGAACGCCGCCTGCCTCCGGCATCCCCGTTGCTTGCAATGCAGTGGCTCACAGCGCCCGGCGTCTGCCTGTTGCTAGGCGCCGCGTGGGGACCAGGAGACTTTGCGCCTGGCTTATGCCTGTTGCTAGGTGCCGGGCGGGGAACAGAAAACCTTGCGCGGAAGGTGCGGCGTCCCGGCTCCATGGCAATGGCCAGGACACGGGCCTCCCAGCGCTAACATCTTTGCTGCATTATGACATTGGTGGTCATTCCGAGTTGATCGCTCGCTGCCGTTTTTCGCAGCGCAGCGATCAGGTGAAAATCGGCATTTATGCGCATGCGCATGGTACGCAGCGTGCATGCACTAAGTACTTTCACACAAAACTTTGTAGTTTAACAGAGGCTCAAGCGACGTTTTTCAGTCGCACGAGTGTTCGTTGCATGATTGACAGAAAGTGGGTGTTTCTGGGCGCCAACTCAGCGTTTTCAGGGAGTAGGCTAAAAAACGCAGGCGTGCCAGGTAAAAATGCAGGAGTGGCTGGAGAAATGGGGGAGTGGCTGGCTGAACGCAGGGCGTGTTTGTGATGTCAAACCAGGAACTAAACAGACTGCAGTCATCGCAAGCTAGGAGTAAGTCTTGAGCCACTCTGAAACTGCATGAAATTTTCTAGTAGCAGAACTTTTAATCTGTTGTTCGCACTTCTTCTAAGATAAGATACACTCCAAGAGGGCAGCGGCCTAGCGTGTGCAATGCTGCTAAAAGCAGTTAGTGAGTGATCAACTCGGAATGAGGGCCACTGTGTACTGTTAATGAGCCTATTATCTATGAGCACCCCCAAGTCTATTTCCACTACTGTTACCCCTATATTTTCCCCATTTAGAGTGTAGGATGTAAGTTTGTTTTTTATCCCAAAATGCATAACTTTGCATTTTTGTATATTGAATCTCAATCTCCATTTAGACACCCAGATTTCAAGTATAAATAAGTAATTCTGTAGAGACTCCTCATTGCTTTCTGAATTAATTATCTTACTCAGTTTAGTATCATCTGCAAAGATTGGCAATGTGCTTTCCAGGCCTATTCCTAGATCATTGATAAATATATTGAATAGTAGCGGGCCAAGTACGGACCCTTGTGGTGTTCCGCTGACTACTGGTGCCCAGCTGGGGAATATCCCATTGATCACTACTCGTTGTACTCTGTTATTCATCCTATTACCTATCCATGTACAAATAGTATATCTTAGGCCAAGTTCCCTTAATTTGATGATCAGTCTCCTGTGAGGCACTGTATCGAAGGCTTTTGCAAAATCTAAATAGACCACATCCACTGCTTTTCCCTGGTCAAGATTATCGCTAACTTCCTCGTAGAAGCTAATTAAGTTAGTTTGACATGATCTGTCCCTTACAAACCCATGCTGACTTTTGCTAATAATCTTAGTAGCCTGCAGATAATCCTCTATGCTATCCCTCAAAATTCCTTCCAATATTTTACCCACTATGGAGGTTAAACTAACTGGTCTATAGTTACCAGGATTATTTTTAGTTCCCTTTTTAAATAAAGGCACTACCTCAGCTATGCACCAATCCTTTGGTACAATGCCTGATCTAATTGAACTATAGAAAATCAATTATAGGGATTTTGCTAGCTGTGACCTAGGCTCCACAATAACCCTCGTATGAAAACCATCTGGGCCGGGTGATTTATTAATCTTTATGTTGCTTAGTCTCTCCAGGCCTACTTCCTCACTTAAACAAGCATCAAGCCAAGAGTCATTACCTTCACTATCGTTATGCACTACTCTCACCGTCTGATCCTCCCTGGTGAATACTGAGGAAATTTTGTTTTGTATTTCCACTTTTATTTTGTCATCATTAATCAAGGCTCCCAGGTCATCTTTTAATGGGCCTACGTTCTCCTTCTTTACCCTTTTACTGTTTATGTATTTATAAAACTTTTTAGGATTGGTTTTACTCTCTATATACCGATTTGCTTTTTGTTTACAATCTTAGCTGCTCCTATTACTTTTTTGCTTATTTTATTGCATTCCTTATAATACTGGAATATATCCTCCCCTCCATTAGATTTAAATGCTTTGAAAGCATGCCTCTTTTAGCCATTGCTTCTTTTACCTCCTTATTAAGCCACATTGGTTTGTGTTTAGTACTCCTGCGTTTACTGCCCATCGGAATGAATTTGTGAATATTGCTATCAAGCAACCCTTTTAAAGCATCCCACATTTCCATTGTGTCTTTACCATGAAGCAAAACTTCCCAGTCAATGTTGTTTAGTGCCCATCTTAGCATATTGAAGTCAGCTTTTCTAATGTTTTGGTTGATCCTTTATAGCTGTTTCTTGAAACTGATGTCGAATACTATTGTGATCATATTGTGATCATATTGTGATCACTGTTTCCCAAGGTCTCCCGAACTTTAGAGTTTGATATAATGTCCACATTATTGGTAATAACTAGGGGGCTAATTCAGACCTGGTGACTGCTGTGCATTTCTGCACAGCAGCAATCAGGTCTGAACTGCACATGCACCGCCGCAGTGCACCGGTGCATGCCAGAGAGCCGACGGTTGTGTTAGCCCTGCAATCGACTCTGCCTGATTGACAGGCAGAGGCGGTCGCTGGGAGAGGGATGGGCCGGCAGCGTTTGGCCACTGTTTAGGGGGCGCGGTCTGGGCAACGCAGGCGTGCCTGGACCATTGGGGGGCGGGTGGTGGTGGCTGCATGATGTCACACGCAGCTGCTGCAACCCTGGCAGCGACGAGTAGCTCCCTGCCAGCATGCAGGAGCTGTGCTGGCTGGGAGCACTCTTCAAGTACAAAAGCATCACTGCTGTGCGATGCTTTTGTACTTTTGCGGCGGGGTAGGGCCTAACATGCGGGGCGGACTTGCCCTGTGCTGGGCGTCCCCCTGCATGTTGTGGAAGCTGATCGTAGATGTGCTAAATTTAGCACATCTACGATCAGGTCTGAATCACCCCCTAGGTCCTGAATAGTTTTACCTTTAGTTGGGTCCTCGACAGGTATTGATCCTTTAATGTATTTAAGAACCTGCTGCTCCTAGTTTTTACACATGAATCATTACTCTAATTTATATCTGGATAGTTAAAATCACCTAACACTTGGATGTCCCCCAATCCCACAACTTTTTCAGTTTGCTGCAAGAGTTGTACCTCCGCATGTATGCTAATATCCGGTTGCTTGTAGCATGTGCCAATGACTAGTTTCTTTGCTTCAGTGACCCCATTTGTGATCTCAACTCACAGCGACTCCACGTTATCTCCAGTCCCCTCATAAATAACATATATTAAGTTTGGTTTTAGAGATGGTTTGACAAAGATGCAAACCCCTCCTCCTCTTTTGGTAGCCCTATCCCTCCTGAAAAGAGAATATCTCTCCAAATTCGCAACCCAGTCATGAGAGTCATCCCATCATGTTTCCATAATACCTATAATATCATACTGAGACTTTGATACAAGCCATTAAAATTCCCCCATTTTACCTGATAGGCTTCTTGCATTCGCAAGCATACATTTTAGCTTAGTATTTCCCTTACCCGTTTGTTTTAATGGTATCTTATCTATATTTACAAGTGCCTTTCTAGAATTACCATTACTGACTGTTATTCTCCTCCCTCCCTTTCCACACCCATCATACTTAATACAGACTTCCTCACTACTATTTCTATATACCGTACTGTTAAGCCATAATCGTCATTAGGTAGTAAATTGGGAATACCTCGGGCAATACCTGTGTCAGTAATTCCTGTGTCAATATCCATGCTGGCTGATCTTTCGCTCCCCCCTTCTCCACCCCCAAATTGTTCACTACCAACATCCTTACTGTTCTCACTGTTTCACCTGTAGCTTCTAGCTAATCCCTCCCCCCAGGCTCCTAGTTTAAAGCTCCTCCAACCTTCTAACCATCCTGCCCCCCAGCACCGCAGCCCCCTCCTCATTCAGGTGCAAACCATTGCGACAAAAAAATATGGTGCCTGACTAAGAAGTCCGCCCAGTGTACCAAGAACACAAACCCCTCCTTCCTACACCAGTCTCTAAGCCACACATTTACCTCTCTAATCTCCCTCTGTCTCCCTGGGCTAGCACGTGGCACTGATAATATTTCAGAGAATATTACCCTAGATGTCCTTGCCTTAAGTTTCTTGCCTAATTCCCTATATTCTTTCTTAAGGACATCCCACCTACCACTAACTTTGTCATTGCTGCCAACATGCACCAAGACCGCCGGGTCTTTACCAGCCCCTCCCAGCAATCTATCTACCTTGTCCGCAATGTGCCGTACCCGAGCACCCTGAAGACAACAGACTGTACGGCGATCAAGGTCCCTGTAGCAGATTGCCCTGTCTGTCCTCCTGATAATAGATTCCCCAACCACTACAATCTGACTAGGTACCTCACTATCTTTTTTCACCACCTGTACCTGGGGGACCGCTCCTCTGGTTGCTAGAGGGAACAGTCTCCTCTGGTTCTGTCATCTCATCACTGTCATCCCCAGAATCCTCGTCCAGTCGGGCAAATTTATTGGGGTTTGGCAGATTGGAGATGTCCTGTCTCCCCCTCTTTTTCTTCCTTCTAACCGTGACCCAGCTGTCTATCCGATTCTCCTCATCTACCAGTGTTCCCCCTGCAACTCCTCCACCATTCTATCTAAACTTTGCTCGACTGTTGGTCCAGGTGCGCATACATCATGCATGATACACACTGAGTGAGATTATCAATCACGGCCCCACCCATTTTTAATAAGTGCTAACTCCCTGGTACCTTCAGAAAATCAAAAAGAGAGGGACAATATATATACAGTATCTACTATATAAAAGTGAACATTTGTCTCCCTGTCTTGCTATACAAATCCACAGCTTACAAGCGAAGATCATAAAATTTGACATACAAGCATATTAAAACATAGCGGGGGCAACTTAAAAAATTAGAAATCCCTAGCACCCCTAGCGGGGGAGACAGTAGCACAGAGTGTATCAGGAGACAGCATAACTCCGGAATTGCTGGAGCCATGTACTCACAAATTGGTACACATATGCCTCACAGTCTGGGAACAAACACTGTGGGAATAAAACACCCCTAGTACCCCTATGGGTGAGACAGCAATACTGAGTATTTCAGCAGACAGCATAATCTAGAAATCCTTCAGCAATTTACAACAAACTTGGTACACATATGACTTACACTCTGGGAACAAACACTGTGGGGGTCAGATACCCTAGCACCCCTACAGCAGCACAGAGTATGTCAGCAGACAGCTTAACTGTGGAAGGCCTGTAACACTTTATACCAAACTTGGGGCACATCTGACTTACATGTACAACCTGGGAACAAATTCTGTGGCGGTTAGACACCCCTAGCACTCCTAAGGGTGGGACAGCAGCACAGATTATTTCAGGAGACAGCATAACTCCCGAATGCCTTGACCAATGTAAAACAAACTTGGTACACATATGAATTACAATCTGGAAACAAACACTGTCGGGGTAAGACACCCCAAGCATCCCTAGGGGTGAGACATCAGCACAGAGTTTTTCAGCTGACAGCATAACTCTGGAATGCCTGGAGCAATTTCCACCAAAAGCAGCAATTTACAACAAACTTGGTACACATATTATCTTACACTCTGGGAACAAACACTGTGGGGGTCAGACACCCCCAGCACCCCTGGGGATGGGAAAGCAGCACAGAGTATGTCAGCAGACAGCATAACTGTGGAAGGCCTTGAGCACTTTACATGAAACTTGGGACACATCTGACTTACAATCTATCAACAAAAGTTGTCAGGGTTAGACACCCCTAGCACCCCTAGGGGTGTGCCTGCAGCACATAGTATTTCAGGATACAGCACAACTCACGAAAGCCTAGACCAATTTTAAACAAACTTGCTACATATATGAATTACAATCTGGGAACAAACACTGAGAGGGTAACACACCCCTAGCACCCCTAGAGGTGGGGCAGCAGCACAGAGTTTTTCAGCAGACAGCATAACTCTGCAATGCCTGGAGCAATTTTCACCAAACTTGGTACACATATGACTTACACTCTGTGAACAAACACTGTGGGGGTAACACACCACTAGCACCCCTAGGGATGGCCCAGCAGCACAAACAACTTCAGGACATGCATAATATGTCAGTGATGATTTACAAAATGTTCTATTGTTTTGAAGTTAAAAAAAATAAAATGCCACCAAAGAAAAGAGCTACAAATGGTGGAAATAAAAACAATTCCACAAGGAATAAAATGTTAGTGGCAACCTGTGTGTTTACTCTTTACATTGATTTTTGTAACCAAACATTATTAAAATCCCGGGCAACGACGGGTACTCCAGCTGTATATATATATATATATATAAAAAGCAAACCCAGAGGGCGCTAATACCGCAAAGGCAATTGTCCATAATAAAGTCCAATTAAAAATTGCAGGTATCCAAATGCTTCCAACCGTATTTCTACCGGACTTGATTAAAATCCCAGCCTGTGGCAGATATTCTGATATCTTAGGAACAGATGCTTGATTGTGCTCAGCCGGGTATTTTTCCTAAAAGATACCCTCTCGCAAAATTTTTTACACCCAAAGACCTTCGATTAATAAAATTTCTTTGATTTTTTTTTATAACATCCAACATAAAATGTATAATGTGTTGATTTATACATTATCAACAAGGTGTTTTTAGGAACAACCAAGTTACATCAAGACATATGGAAACATGAATGCCACCAACCACCCCAGGATGTGAACTTAGTGGTGGGGACTCCCCAATGCATACAAGGTACCCTAATCACCTTTTCTAAAAACCTACATATTTCGTCCTTTTGACAGGACTTCTTCAGGGGTACATAAAGCTAAAATGTATAGTATGGTGGATACTTATAATTTCCACCTGCCTAAAAAAGTACCAGTAGGCAAAGGATAACGTGGACAATGATGGTGTAGAAGATAACTTCACTGGTTGATTGGGTTTATATGATAAATAGTCCCAATGATGTAGTTATTTTTACAAAGGGAGGAATAATAGTCTCTGTTTAAAAACCACTGGTCAGACACGTCTCAAGGGATCAGGAGGCACTCTCCTGGCTCCCCTGGCTCCCCCGGCTCATGGCACTTGCACCTTGCAGCTGGTACGTCCGCTCCATACCGCTCTGTCCCACGTGTGTGCACGTTCCCGAATCGTCACTTACGGTTCCTGTCTCAAGCAGCCAGCGTCTCAATTTGTTCATTTACATCTCGTAAAAAGTTGTGATTGCACAAGTGTCATCTGCAACTTCCACCCGCCGCAAATGCAACCCATGGCTCCTTGGGGAAGGCCCAAGCCCTAGGACTCTAGTTAGCATTGCAGCCTCAGGACTATCATTATGAGTTTTATTCCAACCTAATCTGTGTGGCACGATCTCACACCTCCCAACATGACCCTCTCCAGGAGGGACAGAATGCTCTGCTTCTGGACTTTTCTCTTAATGTGTGATTGCCGGCACCTGTTTTAAACAGGTGAATGGATAAGAAAGGTGTTACAGCACAGGTGATGGCAATCATACAGTAAGAGGGAAGTCCAGGAGCAGAGCATTCTGTCCCTCCTGGAGAGGGTCATGTTGGGAGGTATGCTATCTGTGTAAAGTTTGTATGCTGAATGAGTTTCTTCCAGGTGCTCCAATCTCCTCCTAATAGGTTAATTGACTTAGGCTGAATGACTAATAGGTTTCGGGGCATGATGTCCCTTCATCAGGATACATGATCCAATAAATCACTGCTTGATTGAGCTTTAAGGAAACTATGAGTGACGCCTTATATATACTGTATACAGTATATATAAATAACATATTTATCTTTGGGGTTTATAGAAACATGTGTGACCTAAGTCAAATAGTAAAGATACTGCTTTGTAGCTATTATGACTGCAATTGCTCCTATATATCACATGAGAAAGGATTTTGAATGTATAACAAATGTTTGCATTTTCTGCAGTATCGATAGCATTCTATTTTAATTGCATTTTATCATTCAAACTTCAGTACATAGAATGTCTCTATGACAAAATGGCAGTTGAGGGTTATACTGCAAAGTAATTGAGGCCTGGAGGCATTGCAGTGTGTTGTATGCCATTCTGTAGCATAATGGTGCCATAATGTCATATAAAACACAAAGATGGTAAATTAACTTTGTCAATAAAATACTGTTGATCATTAAGTTTTCTGTGACACAACTGCTATTTCGGCTACAGAATTCATCTGCAGAATTTTATTTTTATTTTCAATATATGGAATACGTTTCTGAGTAGTTAGTCCATTTAATATTATTAGCTTGGCAAGTAGAAAGGGGTTTCATATTACAGAAGCCTAGAGAAGTAATCAGAGTGATTCAGAAAGCCTGTAATTTAACCACTAGTTTATTAGCCTATAACATATAGTTTTAAAATAACTTTGGGGCTTTGGCAAACTGTTAGTGCTCTGTAGCCCAAGCTGAAACAAAAGCGTATAGAACAGCGAGGGATTCTGAATACAATCGCATCATTATCAGCGGGAATGGATATTTAAACATAAAGCAGGAAACAAGCTTTTCAATCTGTATGTTAGTAAAACTTTCCTGTAAAAATATTTTATAAGTTGTTTAACAAGACAAAGGTCATTTGTACCAGATATAATTAGAAACAGAAATAGAATGTGCTGCTTGTGAAGCCCTTTAAAGTTGAAATATTCTTACAATATTTTTTTGTCTCCTTCATCCTATTAGTAGCACAACTAGATCAGTGCTCCATGTGTCTGCAGGATAGACATAGCCTCTCCATCTATGGTGCCATCAGTGATTTACATCGATGACAGGAAACCATTATCAGGAAACCATGTATGGTTTATACCATCAGTGCAGCTGCTCTCACTTACTGAGAGGCAGTACTTGGTTAGCCAGTCTGAGAAGGGTGCTGGTTTGTGTGGTGTTGGGTTTAATGTCGGGCATAAGCAAGTGCCACTGGACGATAAAAAACAAAAACAAAACAATGACTTGTCAGTAATTGGTGGTGGAGAACCATCATATCTCTGCCATTGATGGCAAAACCATCAACCATCAATGTATAACCATCAATGGCCATTCCTCCTTTCGTAACCATCATAGAGACTAGTATTTCTAAACTGTGCAATGTTCTGACACCACTTTACTGATATTTTATACTGGTTTGCCCTATTGGAAGAGAGTAGAGTAAGACATTTGCCATACTTTCTGCAACTTTTTTCATGAAACACAGTCTGAGAATACTTTAACTCCAGTCCTCAAGCACTCCCATGTTTTCTGTTTTTCCTTAATCGTGCACAGGCGAGATAAACTATTTTTCTGGGCTAGGAATTAGCCCACCTGCTTCCACACATAGAAATTCTGAAGACATGATATGTTGGTTCTTGAAGACTGGAGTAATGAAAGTATAAATTCTTAATAACGAAAATTGCAACAAATTCTGTATTCATGATGCCCTGGTGAATAACGAGACTGAATACCTGGATCTGTTGTGGTCGGATGCCAGCCCCAACTCTGTCCTTTCTTAAGACCCTTCTCAAGTCTCCCTCAGCTTCCCCTTGTCCGGTGATTTGAGCGCTCTCGGGATCTCGCAAGACCACAGAATGTGTAGTATCTGGGTAATGGGTATACCCCGGTAGCACTGCGAGACCCTTCATCGGCACAGAGTGAGCAGGGAAGCAAGATAAGGGTCGTGGTGTCTTTGGACTTGTGGAGAGTCAGTGGAGACAAGACTGGAGAACTGGATCTGATCAACAACTGAGCACAGTGCTCCACTGACACTGCCAGAGCTCTGGGCTGGAGGAGGGTACCAGTGGGAGCCAGTGAAGGGACACTCTTTTACCACCATTTCCGAGGGTAAGGAGGAGATGCTGTCCCACTGTTTGTTGTATTTTTGACCAGGAGACAATTACTCTCACAAACAGCATTATTAATGCACACTGTGCATGTGGCATATAATGTGAACTGGGGTCATGCACAATGTGGCACATAATGTGAACTGGGGACATGCACAAAGTGACATATAATGTGAACTGGGGGCATGCACATTGTGGCATATAATGTGAACTGGGGACATGCACAAAGTGGCATATAATGTGAATTAGCAGCATGCATAGACAGTGGGGGTCATTCCGAGTTGATCGCTCGCTAGCTAGTTTTAGCAGCCGTGCAAACGCTATGCTGCTGCCCACTGGGGAGTGTATTTTACCTTAGCAGAAGTACGAACGCATGTGCAGCCGAGCTCTGCAAAAACAGTTTGTGCAGTTTCAGAGTAGCTCTGAAGCTACTCAGCGCTTGCGATCACTTCAGCCTATTCATGTCCAGATTTGACGTCATACACCTGCCCATCAAATGCCCAGCCACGCCTGTGTTTTTTCAGACATGCCTGCATTTTTGCAAACACTCCCTGAAAACGGTCAGTTGACACCCAGAAACGCCACCTTCCTGTCAATCTTCTTGCGGCCGTCAGTGCTACTGAAAATTTCGCTAGAACCTGTGCAAAATAACAACGGGCTTTGTACCCATACGACATGCGCTCGCATTGCGGTGCATACGCATGCGCAGAAAAGCCATTTTTTAGCCTGATCGCTGTGTTGTGAACAACGGAATGATCCCCAGTGTGCAAGAGGGCCTCTATTTGGGATCCTCACACCCACTCTCACTGGCTTTTTCCACAGAAGACTTCTGACAAGTGCCAGGAGTCTACTGTGCATGTGCCAATCTCTGAGAAAATGGTGTGGGTGCAATTTTCACCATGATTCCTGCAATGCACATTTGTGTTGAATTTAAGCTGTTTAATGGAGATTTCAGTAGCATGCAGAAGGTAAATCGGTCATCTTGGGTACACTCAGAGATATCAAGTTTCCAAGCAATAGAAGGTTTAAAGGAAACATTTTTATTATTATGGAGAACTATGTAAGGAAAATGTTTGGGAATGGAGTGATTAGAATGGGGTCCCAATTAACAAGAAATATAGAATATGAAATTAATGGTACAGAATTTCCATTGAAGGTAGAGTTTTTTCATTTACATTACCACTCCCTATTTTACATAGAAAACTAGAAACAAATCATTTTTTGGCAGATAAGAACCACTTGGCCCGTCTTTGGGCCTAATTCAGACCTGGTCGCAAGCAATCTATTTTTTGCACTGCTGCGACCAGGTAATCGCCGCCTACAGGGGGAGGGGGTAAGGACTTTGCAGGGGTGCGATAGGCTGTTCAGTGAGCTGCACAAACAAACAAAAGTTTGTGCAGTTTCTGCACGGCACAGGACTTACTCAGATGCTGCAATGATCCAGGCCAGCTGTGATGTCAGGAATCCTCCTCCAAAATGGCTAGACACGCCTGCGTTTCTCCGGACACTCCCAGAAAATGGTGGGTTGCCGCCCTGGAACACCTTCTGCTTGTCAATCTACTTGCGATTGCCGGTGCGATTGCTTTCTTCGTTAGCTTTGTTGCTGCCCAGTGACCCCCGTCACTGGCTAGCAATGCATCTGCGCATTGTGACCCGTGCGCATGCGCAGTACAGACCCGATCGCATGGCTGCAAAAAAATGCAGCGTGCGATCAGATCTGAATAACCCCCTATATTGTGAACTTCTGTAGAATTTTTTCAATTTTATTATATTTTGAGTTCAGATACGAAAAAAGTAGCATAAAGAAAGAACAAATGATAGCTAAAACAAAGGTATCATGAAAAAAATAATTATTTGCTTATATCAAGATTAGGATAAAAACAATCATTTTCTCAATCAGCATAAATATGCCAGTTCTAGTCACTGATTTTGAAATGAGTGTCTCTTTGAAGGCATAGGGCACAATGCGGCTGATCCTGACTGAGTTGTGCGCTGCTGCAAACACTTTAGTGTTGTTTGCCATGTTCATGCCTGTGACGTTATGATAATAAAGAAAAAGAAATAGTGGGACGGATGTAATGAAGTCCAAGTGGACCGGAGGTACGTGTCCCTGGCCAAACAAGGATGTTTTTTTAAAGCGCCAAAATGGATTTGCCTTGTACATGATTGCCATTTTAAAAAAATGTTTAAAAAAGGTTTGGCTGGGAACCTGCACCCCTGGCTAATTCGGACTACATTACATCATGGCCAAAGGTTTTACCCCAAGCACACCAAAAGGTATCAGCAATAATAAGCAAGGCTGTTTCTAGGCAAATTGTTTCCCAGTGCAAACATGAAATGAATGCCCCCCCGTCATTATAATAAGGACACATTTGTGCACACGAAAAAATAAGGAGACATGGACTCGCTACAAGGAGTGTGACCTTGCGGGAAACAAAAGTACTGCCGTACTGCCCCTGGCACCATATTATGACCCACACAGTAATGCCCCTGGCACCATATTATGAACCACACAGTAATGCCCCTGGCACTATATTATGCCCCTGACACCATATTAGCTTATGCCCACACACAGTAACACAGTAACATTCTGAGTTAAAAGGGAGTGGGAGAATGACCTTGGTATGTCCCAAAATGGTTTTGCAAGTTTCACATCTATCGCACAGATAGTTTGCTGTCACACAGCGTTCAAAGAAGTTGTGTTTTTCCCATGCATTGTAAAAATGTTTAGTTCCAAAGCAAATCAAAGTGTTATTTCAGGTGCAAAAAAATGACAACTAAGTAAATAGCCTGAAAAAAAAATGCTGTGAAAAAATGAAACACCCCCCCCGCCCCCCCCCCCACAAAACATTTAATTTTGGAAAACTCCAGTTTTTCGCTCCCAAAGAAATATTGGGACTAATAATAGCTTTAATTGTGAAGACAACTATGCACTGGTGTCTGCTATTGTTACTTTATATGAGAAAATATTGGGTTCCTTATCTGTGAGAAACTTCCTACCCAGGAAGAAGCAGTTGTTCCAAGTGGTCTGGAGTTCCCAGATGTGTAGGCAATTGTCAAAAATTAGTTTTTTTTTTGTGGACAATGATGCATAAAAGATACAATAGTTATGGACAGGAGATCGGTTGCACATATAGGATATTGAAGGCCTCAACATTAGCGATCATCATCTCAATCTATAAATACACACCATATTTATTTTTGAAACCTCAAAAAAATGTATTTATTGTTATTATATAACATCAACATTCATAGGCTTACCATACTGTCAAAGTCGAAAAATATCCTGATACATATGCCTTGTACTAACTCCTCATGCCTCTGCCGTGCGTGCACATATCCGCAATTTGCGTAAGATCGCTCTGGCGATCACGCGCGGTGTATGCGCATTTACGGTAGAGTTTGTAAGCGACTAGCGTGCGACTCGATCATAACATATTTAACCCATATAGTGTGTTTTATAGTGAATATTCCCCTTAACAATGTCAACAAGTATGTTTAGTTTAAACGGTTCTTGGACAGAGAAATTCCTCTTTGCATGATAGGAAGGGTCAGATAAAGGTTGAACGGTGGTGTCTAGTATCCAGCGGTAGAGTATTTTAATAGTAACATTTCGGTGTTGATTAGGAAGAGAATGCTCGCTCCTGTGCATAGTTATGTACAAAAGTAGTTTATAGATATTTACTGTATTTGCTGTTCATTACCCATGCGGCGGGAATCCTGAGTATACCTCCCACCTGAGCAGTTGGAGAAAGGCACAGCCCACCTGTTCGAACCCACCTATGACCTTTTGTTATAATGCGGAGACACATTCCTGTGTCCAATGAACCATGAGATTATAGGGACCATTGTATTGTTACTGTATGTTGTGTAAAGACCACCATTGCCTGTCCAGTCACTCACTCTCTCTGCAAGGTTTTCACATTGACGGCTGAGGGCTGGATTCAGGACGCGCTTGCGAAACATCCCCACGTGTGTAAGTTCTCTGTAGCCATTTTGTTATCCTCTGTGTTTGCCATTTGTTCTCATTGTGTACTCATTCTGTTTGTTTGTGTTTGCGATCGTTCGCTATTGTTCATATTATTCCTTGTTATTCTGTTTCGATTTTGATGTTAGTTCTGTAGTGTATAAGCTGTACTGTTTTTCCCCTTTTTACTCTAAAAGAATTATCCACGAGGGTGTTAGAGCCTAAGTGGTTTTTAAATCCAAACCAGGTCTTGTGTTTTCACTAGTTACTGTAAAGGGTTTTCTGAGCGTCTCAATCGCTCAAACAGCTTTTCATATTATCAAGGTTAATAAGCATTACATCGTTATAGTATTTCATTGCCAAGGTTTAAAGTGTAAGCATACCCTTACGGTGTGTTGTTACTAAGGGTTACTGTGTAACATTCCGTGAGCGTGCGTGTCGCTCGTGCGTCGTGCCCACGGCCTAGCGTCTGCTACGCTAAGTGCGTACCCTTACGGTACTCAGTGCGCCAATAGCGTACTTAGTCCGTAATAGAATATAGCTTAATGTAAATAGGTAATAACTGACTTCATCAATTGGGGGCATCGTCCGGGCCTCCTCATATCTGCAGCCAAGCGGAACCAGGCAGACTTTATCCATCAGCAAAGGGCGGGAAGGTAGTATCCCCTGTTAGCCGTTTGGTGGTTGGGGATACGGTAAGTGCTGATTAGATAAGCGTCTGCTCCGTTTGGTTTGTAGGGATGCTGGTGGGATCCGGAACCAAAGGTAAGAACGTTAAGCTATTGTCTTTTAAATCTGTTTAAATTTCTGTATTGGTGAAAATTGTGCACACAACACACGCACACACCTGTATTTCCATTTGCGTATTTTAACATATCTACCTTTCTGTTTGCCATTAGCATTGATCACGTGCTGAGAAAATTTGTTGCTATGTAGTTAAAAGTAAAAATAATACTTAAGGGAGTAATTGTAAAACACGCACGCAGCCTGACCCAGTTATAAAGGTTATACAGGAGATACTGTGTGGTGCTTGGTAAACGATTATAGTTAAATATCGTTTGCATTTATAGAAGCGTGTTATTTGTGTTACTGCGGACGTATCCGGCCTGTGTACACGTGTCTCTGACCAAGTGCGAGACAGCGTATGCAACGCAAAGGTCTATACATGTGGCGTATATCACGCAACGTGCGTACGGATACGCCCACTAAATACAAATCACACGATAGCATTGTTTTAGTAGGTGATACGGAAGCCACGTGATAATAGCACAAATTTGTTCAGTTTCCAAAATTTAGTTTAAAAAAAAAAAGATCCTCCTCTCGTTGCATTACCTCTGGGATTAGCCTGTGTTACCTGAATGAAAGAAATTTTCTGTACAGAAAAATCAAAGCATAAATGAAGTGAAAGAGCATGTGTTTGCAAGTAAAGTTTTCTTTGGTGTGAACCCTGGAATTCGAGATCTCGTAGAAGGATACCCGTGAAGTGAACACGTGGTGGCGTGGGAGAAGGCCATCTCACGTTAAAAGTGAATAAGGTAAAAGGAGCAATTAGTGTTACAGCAGACCAGAAGGTCCGCGAAAGTCAGAAAGCCGTTAAAAGTACCTATACGAAGTTTCTGAAGACCCTGACTTAAGAAAGGTCAGAGGTAGTGAGCGCAACCCTGGGGGTTGGCGCAGTACCCATATAGGCCCGTTTTGAGAATACGCACCGGCTGAAGGTTTCGCAGCCTAAACAACCGATTCCGCTGGTCATCCTGCGGATAAGTAATAGTTACTTATACGCAATGCGACTGTACCGCATGTAATTGTGTGCATTAGTTGGTTACCTTGATACCCATTACGCAATTTGCTTACGCTTTGCGGGATCATAAACACTATTTGTACACTTTAACTTGATTTGTGTAGGTTTTTTTTATTTTAAGGGAGGTTCGCTGATCACTCAGGAATTCTTCAACAACTGATACTTACTGGGGAGGGTAGCATACTCCCACACGCCCCAGTAAATAGAGGTTACATAGGGGCCCTGGGTTGAGTACGCCAGCGCTGAAGCAGTGTGTGGGCATATTGGTCGACGTGGGTGAAGGCACTCGTTGGACTTTCACCGTCGCCTTACCTCTGGGAACGTGGTTTTTGTAGGAATTCGCTGAGAAGGCAATACCTGCAAAGAATGGGGGCCATTTGCTCAAGTAAGGGACGATCAACCAAGGTTCAGGTTGATATTATTCCGCGGCCAGCAGGGTCGGCGAGGTACATAATGTGTGAAAAATATGGATCACACGCAGAGGTTTTATGCAATGAGTGGGAACGTATGACTGTGAACGATGGGGAGAAGTTTCCCAGGGTAGGCAGTTTTAATCCTGAGGTTTTGCAAAATTTAAGGAGAAGGATATGTCTAATAAAATCCGGCAAGCAACAGATTAGACATTATGATTATTTACAGTTATGGCAACAGGAAGGCGAGATACAAAGAGGATTAGCTCAAGCAGCTTGTTCCAATCCTATCAGGAAACTGATAGCTACCGCACCACCACCACCATACATAACAGGAGAGAAAGTGGCTACAGAGAATGGCATACTGGTATATGATAAAAGTGCACTTAATAAATGTATAAATGATAAGAGTAAAGTAGATAAGTGTATTGATGCTAATTCTAACCCGTGCAAGTTGTATCCTGTCTTAAACTTCCCTCAGGATGGCGACCAGGAAGATGAGCCTACTACAATATCGGCACTCTCTCTAGCAGCCACCATAAGAGAGACTACAGTGGGCACGGCCCAACCAGTAAGAGAAGTAGCAAAGGCCCCTAGTGGAGGGACAGGTGAGGTCGTGTCCACAGGTAAGTACGGTACTGTACATTATGCAGAAACAATTACACCACACATTGTAGAATCAACCCAGAGTGATGTGATTGAACTTAATCCTGTCAGGGTAATTGCAGTCCCAAATGGAAAAACTGACGCTACAGGAGTCACTCCCGTCAGGAACATTGCAATGCATTGTCCCTTTTCCCGGACAGAATTAAGAACAATGATGTCTGAATTCCCTGATCCTAGGAAAGATCTAGTTGCAAGCCAAAGGTTCATTAGAGAATTAGGTAACTCCGCAGAACCCAATAACAAAGATTGGCGGACATTGCTGAGGGCATGTTTGCCCCCCAATATCGACTCTGCGAAATTTATCACTGATTGTAGGTTAGATGAAGAGGTACATCTCACTGATGAGTACAATCAGGACAATGTAAAACGTATCAACCTGCAGTTAGGAGTATATTTCCCAACTGTTGTCAAGTGGAACAAAATCTTCTCCATAAGACAAAAAGAAGGTGAAACTGCTTCTGATTATTTCCATCGGGCACTGCAGGAAATGGCTAGGTACACTGGAATAGAAGACATTAAGACAAATGTGCACCATAGGGAAGTAGCAGTTTCTGTATTAATGGATGGTTTAAACGAAGTGTTGAGGACAAGGGTACAGACCACTCAACCCAACTGGAGAGGTATGTCGGTGGCTGCTTTGAGAGAGACCGCTATTGAACATGATCGCAACATCATGAGACACAGGGAGTCACAGGGCGATAAGCTGATGGCAGTAAGTATACAAGCCCTTACAACAAAGCCACCTCAGCCTAAGCCCCAGACCCCTGTGGGTAAGTCAAATGTGATAACATGTTACAACTGCCAGAGAGAGGGACATATTTCACGGAATTGTATGTTTAACGACCCATGTAAGGTATACCAACCCCCTAGACAACGACATGACACACGTAATTGGGATCAGGGACCGCAGAGACGGAGTTATGATCCACATGCAGGGGAAACAAGAAGGTACCCACCAAAAAGAGACTGGCAAGCCTCTGAAAATTCCCTGTTACCCCCTTCACTTGTTGTAGCTGCCAGCGCGCTGCGGGGAGGTCACCACATACAATAGGGGTGGGGCCACACCTGTAGTCTGCAGCCAGTGAAATTAATTGCGAGCCTTGGAAGTGAACCCGAGGTCACAATTGATGTAGCTGGTAGATCTCTACCTTTCCTTGTAGACACGGGGGCGGCCAAGTCAGTGTTAAATTCAACAGTGGGTATGAAGACCACTGGTAATACAATTCCAGCCATGGGAGTAACAGGAGTAGTACAACAATACCCTTTAAGCAAACCAGCAGAGATTACGATAGGGCCTTTGCAGACCAAGCACTCCTTTCTGCTAGCTGCATCGGCTCCGATTAATCTACTTGGGAGAGATTTACTGTGCAAGATGGGGTGTGTCATATATTGTACTCCTGGAGGTGTGTTCTTAGATATACCCGAGAATCACGCTCAGGAAGTGCAGGATATGCTAGACTCCCCACAAAGGCTAATGTCACACACTGCTGTTACAGATAGGTGTCCGTCCAAGGTAGAGAAAATGATTTCCCAGATACCGGAGTCACTTTGGACCAAGGATGGACAAGACACTGGATTAATGGCAAATGTAGCTCCTGTAGTAGTTCAAGTAAAAGATGGTAGGATAGCTCCAAAAATCCCACAGTATCCTCTGAAGCCAGAGGTGGAGTTAGGAGTTTACCCAGTAATAGAGCGCTTGCTACAACAGGGCATTCTGGTTAGGACGTCCAGCACTGCCAATAGTCCCATCTTCCCTGTGAAAAAGAGCGGGGGGAGGGGTTACAGGCTAGTGCAGGATCTAAGGGGGATCAACAAAATAGTTGAGAGCCAATTCCCCGTAGTGCCAAATCCAGCCGTCATCCTTATGCAAATCCCTCCCACTGCAAAATTTTTCACTGTGATTGACCTCTGTTCCGCTTTCTTTTCGGTACCTCTGCACCCTGACAGCCAATATATGTTTGCATTCACATACAGAGGAGTACAGTACACCTGGACTCGTTTACCACAAGGTTTCATTGACAGCCCAAGTATTTTCTCACAGGCTTTGCATGATTGTCTACAATCCTTTCAACCTGAGAGCGGATCAGTATTAATACAGTATGTAGATGACTTACTGCTGTGTTCTGATTCACTCGAATCGTCCTTGAGAGACACGAAACAGCTTCTGTTTCATCTTTCTGATACGGGACACAAGGTTTCAAAGGATAAGTTGCAATTATGCCAGACCAAGGTAAAATATTTGGGACATTGCTTGACGCAAGGACTTAGACACCTCACCGCTGATAGAGTACAGGCGATTCGCGACATGACTCTGCCACAAACCCAGCAACAGATTCGCACTTTCCTAGGAATGTGTGGGTACTGCCGTAACTGGATCCCAGGGTTTTCCATACTAGCCTTACCTTTACAAGAGATGGTCTCATCAAACAAACCAGATCGGATTTCGCACACAGATGAGTCCGAACTGGCATTTGAGAGACTTAAACAGTGCCTAATGCAGGCACCAGCATTAGGTATGCCAGATTATGGGAAACCCTTTGAACTGTACGGTACAGAAAGTGCTGGGTGTGCGGCAGGTGTTTTAACCCAGAAGCATGGTGATGCCAGCAGGCCGGTAGCCTACTACAGCGCTCAGCTAGACACGGTAGCACGATCCCTCCCCACATGCTTGCGAAGTGTTGCAGCGATAGCATTGCTAGTGAGTAAAAGCGAAGATGTAGTGCTAGGACACAACCTGACCATCCATACACCTCATGCAGTGTCAGCCTTACTGAATTCTGCCCAAACCAGACACGTCTCATCCGCACGGTTTACAAGGTGGGAATTAGCACTAATGGCCCCTGTAAACATCACCATAAGGAGATGCAGCGCACTAAATCCTGCAACGTATCTCCCAGGTGTGCCTGGACAGGCACAAAGGGTGGGGGATGAGAGTAATGGTGAAGCAGGATTTAGTACAGACACTGACACACATGATTGTATGGAATATTTGACCCAAAATTTCACTGCAAGGCCTGACATCAGTGACAGCCCACTGGAAAGTGTAGATTTTACTTTCTACACTGACGGTAGTAGCCACAGACAGACGGACTCGGGAGACTTGTGTACTGGATACGCAGTCGTAGATGACAAAGGTACCATAGAAGCGGAACCCCTGGGCCCACCTCACTCAGCACAAGTTGCTGAGCTGGTCGCCCTAACCACAGCGTGTGAATTGGCTAAAGGTAAGTCATCCAATATCTACACGGATTCTAGGTATGCCTTTGGAGTAGTGCATGATTTCGGGGCCCTATGGCACCTCAGAAATTTCATGACGGCAGCTGGCACACCCGTGGCGCATGCGACCCACATCAAAAGACTTTTAGCAGCAATACAGGAACCTGACAGAGTGGCTGTTATCAAGTGTAAAGCCCACACATACAGCCAAGACCCAGTATCACTTGGAAACAGCCGAGCAGACGAAGCTGCTAAATCAGCAGCCAGTACCCCCATACAGACAGACATCACACAACTGATGGTATTCAATACCATCAGCACACAGAAATTGAGTGAAATGCAAGATTTGTGTTCTCCACAGGAAAAGGCAGTCTGGAGGTCAAAAGGATATGGCCAGGAGTTCTCAGGACTCTGGACAGATGGACAGGGTAAGCCAGTGGCACCCAGAGCATACCTTCCGAGCTTAGCGGAGGCGGCACATGGGCTGACTCATCTAGGTAAAGAAGGTATGTGCAAGTTGGTAAGAGCTTACTGGGGTGCACCAGGATTTTCTTCCCATGCGGGTAAGAGGGCAATGACATGCCTCACCTGCTTGAGGAAGAACATTGGAAAGGCGATACCAACAGAACCATCCCATATTCCGCCAACGGACGGCCCTTTTCAGGTAATACAAATTGATTTCATACAATTACCACCCTGTAGAAATTTAAAGTATGTATTGGTTTGTATTGATGTGTTTTCAAATTGGGTTGAAGCGTTCCCCGCTGCCACAAATACCGCTACGTTTACTGCAAAGAAAATTGTGCAGGAATTTGTGTGCAGGTATGGTATCCCTAGGATAATTGAAAGTGATAGGGGTACCCATTTTACAGGTGAAGTCTTTCAGGTAATGTGCAAATTAATGGGAATTAATAGTAAGCTGCATACTCCGTACCGACCACAGGCGAGTGCGAAAGTGGAAAGAGTAAACAGCACTATTAAGAACAAGTTGAGCAAAGTGATGGCTGAAACTGGATTGTTGTGGCCAGAAGCTTTGCCACTTGTACTGTACAGCATCAGAACCACTCCCAGGTCCCCTCTTAATCTGTCCCCTTTTGAAATTCTTTTTGGTCGACAACCCCATGTAATGATTGACCCCCAGGATGATTTGAAATGTAACAATGAAGTCACTGTAAAGTATTTGGTTAAGATGAGCAAGCAGTTGAGGAATCAGAATAGCAATCTAAAGCTGGTGATTCCTGATCTGCCAGACAGTAATTGTCATGACATTAAACCTGGGGATTATGTAATGATTCAGAATTTTCTACGCTCAGGTTGCCTGATTGACCGTTGGGAAGGACCGTACCAAGTCTTACTGACCAGCACGACAGCATTGAAGGTTGCCGAAAGAGAGACTTGGGTCCACTCGTCCCACTGTAAGAAGGTCGCTGACCCAGAGAGAGCCCGTGACAAAGAGCAGAGTGTGGAGGAAACCATATCACTGGAGTGTCTGTTCCGGGAAGGCTGAGAGGCAGGACTGTTGTCACGGCACCTGAGCACAGAGAACTACAAGATCAGAGGCGGTTGTCGCGCCAAGTTTTCTTTCCCTTCTAGTTGTTTTCTTTCCCCCATTACAACTCTTTCTTTCTCCTCCTAAGATGGACTCGCCCCAAGAGACTGCAGTCCGTGTTTTCCTGTTGACCCTGTTGTTGACCAGAGCAGTCTGTTTCGGTGATAGTACCAGTGAGGTCGAGAAAGGATCTGGAATGGGTTCTGATGACCAGGATGGATTCGTAGAATTCCAAGAGCAACACAATCACCGAGCAAAGGCGAGTATCAGAAAACGATCTGGTAGCCATGACACTAACAGACATTGTGAAGGATTGTTAGCTGAAGAGAATTGTATATGTAGGAATTGTGACAACATAGTTGAGGACGGGTGCATCCAGAGATGTCAGTCCAGCATTAATATCAATATGGACCGTCATCCATTGAGTGACTATCACTCATTAGTGGGTAAGGTTTTAAACCAAACGGAATGCTGGGTGTGCTCACAAGTACCTCAAGGTCATAGAAAGTCAGGACTAGTGCCATACTTTTTAACGATAGATGAGGTACTTGAATTAAGGGGTGGGAGACCGGTGGACAAGAAATTTAATATTTCTAGGCCTCCTAGTTTGAAGCTCCACCAATATCATGTGGATAGATCCTTAATATGTTTTAACATTTCCAATCCCCGAAAGCCGGGAAATTGGGAAGTGACATGGAACAACCGAACCATGACATTCTCACACAGAGCCGATAGAATGCCCATAGACTCAGAGCTTATACGCCAAATAGCCAACAGTGGAAGACATTTCCAATATAGGTACACTCTAGGAAGTAGGCCCATGCGAGTTGGAGAAGTATCACCAGGATACTGTGCGCATATCATACAACATGATATGTGTACTAGTTAGATGAGAGAGTTAGGGATAGGATTTTTCACCTGGAAGGTTTGTAATATGGTGATGTCATATTCTGTCCCATATGTCCTCCCCGATGATGCATATTTCATATGTGGGAGGAAGGCGTATAAGTGGCTTGCCCCAAACTCAGAGGGATTGTGTTACATTGGAAGAGTGTTACCGGAAGTAATGACCATTACCCATGATAGAATGAAAGACGTTCACCGCAATGCTCAAGCTCCTTACACTCACACCCATTACGAACACATTGTAAAGAGACACCTTATAGATAGGACAGAGCATGCAGCCTCTGATTTGATCCATGAATCCACCGGGATTCAACTCCTGCTCACGCTAGATATCACCCGTACCGCCAGAGGAGTTATAAATTTTAGGTATATTACCGCGCTAGCGAACCTGATAGACAATATCACCGAGATGTATGATGACACCTTTAGATATACTGGGAGAGAATTGCAAGCTTACAAAACGGAACTGATCCAGCACAGGATGGTTCTTAATTACATCACAGCAGTGACAGGAGGGTATTGTGTCACCCTAGCAACTCAGTATGGTGTGAAGTGTTGTACGTATATCACAAACAGCACTGAGGACCCAACCGAGGTCATAGATCAAAAGATGGACGATATCTTGCAATTGAAGTGGGAGTTCCGAAGGAGACACAACCTTACCCTTGCTTCTGTGGGTAATGAACTGACCGGCTGGGTATCATGGTTGAACCCACGCAATTGGTTCTCAGGTTTAGGAGAATGGGCTCAAAATGTTATCGTTACTGTAGGGAAATTCCTCTTATGTATCCTAGGAGTTGTCATAATGATTAGTTTGATATTCAGATGTGTTCGAATTTTAATGAATTGCAAGCGAAGGACCAAATTGATGAGTTTGAGGAGCGAGGGCATTGTAACAACAACTAGTTTAATTTATGACCCATCAATCGAGACAATGTTGTGATAATACGTGATTCCACGGTCCGTTTCTTTCACCCATTTCTCCTTTGTTTTTCTCCAAGGTAAAAAGACACCCACTCGGAAGAAGAATTTGATGACCCATTATACAGACCATTGATGAACTGTTTCACCGACAATTGATGAACCCTTAGAGACTTTAATTTTTATGGACACTTGAAGAGCTTTGCTTGCCACACAGCAAAGATACAGCAATCCGGACAAGACTTCAACAAGACATCAACAAGACTCCAACAGACGCCCAAGGAAGACCACATATATATATATATATATATATATATATAAATATCGGTTAGGTTCGGCACTCAAAAGAGGGGAAGGAACGTTTACTTGCTGCGGTGCCCACTGTGATCAAGTGCAAGATCCAATGTAAAGAGGTTAGGAAACAGCGGCACTCAGCAGTCTGGATGTTAGTTTAGGTGATCTTTAATTCGGTCCTACGCCGTTTCGGGGACGACACCCCGTCTTCAGGGACAATCATACATAAACACAAAGACAAAAAGCAATACATATATACCCTCCCTAATAGACACTCATTACTGAGATTCAACTCACCTGTCCGGGCGCCGACGGAACCGCCACGTGCTGTCGCGAGTTGTCACAGTCGCTGGGTACTGACGTCACTGCAGTGCATCGGTCAACAAGCCAATCACGGGCATATGCGTCCCGTTGCTAGATAACTCACGACCGGCTTTCCCATACATGACGTTTCCCTTCACTATGTGCTGTACTCACAGTGCACTGACGTCCGGCGGAAGCACCAGCAGGGAGCCAATCACTGTCGTTCATGTCACAGATACTAAGCAACCCCTGTAAAAAAAATAACCATAACAATGACAATGTCAATACAGATAAACAACAATCATTAAAAAATGCCCAGTTGATTAGACATGATTACAATAACAAAAACACATACAAATTAAAAACTAATAATACAGATAACGATAACCAGCAATAATTTCCTACCCGTGTAGTAAACATATATTAACTAAATACCACTATATTGTGTTTCAATAAGAGTGCCTACTGTAATAAACAAACAGTTAAAGCACAATGCCAATATAATATATAATAGAGCAAATTATACTTAGACCTTTGTCAACTTAGACATACCTAACTACAGAAAACATTGGAGGCCTAAGGTTTCATTTAAGCCCCGTGGCGACAATGTGTTAAGCGTAAAGATCCATCTACTTTCTCGTTGTAGAAGTATCTTATTACGGTCTCCTCCACGATGTGATAAAGGGACATGATCTATAATGATGGCACGCATACTAGCTACCGTATGTCTTGCCTGTATGCAATGTCGGGCCACTGGTTGTTCACTGGAGCCCTTCTCCAATGCTTGTTTGATGGCACTGCGATGCAGTGCCATCCTCTCTCTGAATATGCATATGCAAGTCCACAGGGGCATTTCAACATATAAATCACATGAGTGGTGGTGCATGTCACCCAATGTTGTATTTTAAACTTCTTCCCTGTCTGTGGGTGACTAAACGTGGTGCCCATCATGAGTGTGTTACAAGTGGAGCATCCTAAACAACGGTAGCAGCCAACCTTAGGGCGTAGAAAATGAGATTGCACTGATTTAGTTAAAGGGAAAACATCTAACTTCACAACCTGGTCTGCAATGCTTTTCCCCCTTGTATAACTCGGAACTGTTTGTTTATTACAGTAGGCCTCGTACCCGTTAGAGCTGGTAATGAACGATCTGAATTAACTATCGGCCACAATTTTTTAGCATGTTTGGTTATGGTTGCAGTGGCCATAGTGTATTGATTGACCCTTGGAATCTTTGGGACCTGTTGTCACGTTTCTAGTGTGGTTTTGTTCAATAAGGATTCCCTTGACTGACTTAAGGCCTTGGCTTTATTTAGTAGAAGGTTTGTCCGTGGATAACCACGTGCTTCAAACTTGGTGACCATCTGATCCATAGTCTCAATAGTCTGTTGTGGGTCAGAGATAATTCTCCTGGCCCGCAGTAACTGAGAATATGGTAAACCCTTGCGAGTAGGGAGTGGGTGAAAGCTATCATGATGCAATACCGAATTCCTATCTGTGGGTTTAACATATAGATTGGTCCGTATAGAGCCATCAACAATAGAGATGGCCACATCAAGAAAATGCACCTCTTGTTCAGAGATCTGATATGTGAGTTTAACTGGACTTCCAGTAGCATTATGTTCCTCCAATAAATCAATCAAATTCTGTACTGGACCTGACCAAAAAATCAACAGGTCATCTATGTATCTCTTATAGAGACACATAGATGTCCCTGTGTTAGCACCAAATAATTGTGTTTCTATATGGTACATATAGGCATTTGCGTACGACGGGGCCACAGGGGACCCCATCGCACATCCAGCTAATTGCAGATATATTCGGCCATTAAAGGAAAAATAATTACGTGTAAGTACAAGAGTTAAAAGTTGCAAAAATACCTCTATTGGAGGGCCTAAGTACAAAGGATTATCTGTGATCAAGGCTCATACCGCCTCCACACCTGCCACATGTGGTATGCAGGTGTAAAGACTGGCAACATCAGCACTACACATAGACAATCTACCAGATGGGACAATAACTTCCTGTAAAAGTAATAGCAGTGCTGTGGTGTCCTTCAGATATGAAGGGACTGACTGAATGCAAGGATTTAGGTAAGCATCTAAGAAAATAGAAACTGGGTGGTATAAGGAATTTCTTGCCGACACAATGGGTCGGCCCGGGGGTTGTGTTAACGACTTGTGGACTTTTGGCACAGTATAAAATAAGGGTACAGTCGGATAATCAACTGTCATGGCATGCACCTGTTCGGCGGCCAACGTGCCCGCTGTGACACACTGTGACAATAGAGTATCCAGCTCCCTCTTGTATTGTCCAGTGGGATCAAATGTCAATACTTTATACGTGGATGTATCAGCAAGTTGGCGATTACTTTCCATCACATAGTCCGATAAGTCTTGTATCACCACAGCTCCTCCCTTGTCAGCCTTTCTTATTACCAAGTCTGTTCGTAAGGATAAATCTTTCAAAGCTAACTTTTCCTGTGTCGAAAGGTTGGGATAACTTGTAATGTGCGAAGCCCTAAGGTTGGCTGCTACCGTTGTTTAGGATGCTCCACTTGTAACACACTCATGATGGGCACCACGTTTAGTCACTCACAGACAGGGAAGAAGTTTAAAATACAACATCGGGTGACATGCACCACCACTCATGTGATTTATATGTTGAAATGCCCCTGTGGACTTGCATATGTGGGCAAGACTCAGAGGCAATTCAGAGAGAGGATGGCACTGCATCGCAGTGCCATCAAACAAGCATTGGAGAAGGGCTCCAGTGAACAACCAGTGGCCCGACATTGCATACAGACAAGACATACGGTAGCTAGTATGCGTGCCATCATTATAGATCATGTCCCTTTATCACATCGTGGAGGAGACCGTAATAAGATACTTCTACAACGAGAAAGTAGATGGATCTTTACGCTTAACACATTGTCGCCACGGGGCTTAAATGAAACCTTAGGCCTCCAATGTTTTCTGTAGTTAGGTATGTCTAAGTTGACAAAGGTCTAAGTATAATTTGCTCTATTATATATTATATTGGCATTGTGCTTTAACTGTTTGTTTATTACAGTAGGCACTCTTATTGAAACACAATATAGTGGTATTTAGTTAATATATGTTTACTACACGGGTAGGAAATTATTGCTGGTTATCGTTATCTGTATTATTAGTTTTTAATTTGTATGTGTTTTTGTTATTGTAATCATGTCTAATCAACTGGGCATTTTTTAATGATTGTTGTTTATCTGTATTGACATTGTCATTGTTATGGTTATTTTTTTTTACAGGGGTTGCTTAGTAACTGTGACATGAACGACAGTGATTGGCTCCCTGCTGGTGCTTCCGCCGGACGTCAGTGCACTGTGAGTACAGCACATAGTGAAGGGAAACGTCATGTATGGAAAAGCCGGTCGTGAGTTATCTAGCAACGGGACGCATATGCCCGTGATTGGCTTGTTGACCGATGCACTGCAGTGACGTCAGTACCCAGCGACTGTGACAACTCGCGACAGCACGTGGCGGTTCCGTCGGCGCCCGGACAGGTGAGTTGAATCTCAGTAATGAGTGTCTATTAGGGAGGGTATATATGTATTGCTTTTTGTCTTTATGTGTTTATGTATGATTGTCCCTGAAGACGGGGTGTCGTCCCCGAAACGGCGTAGGACCGAATTAAAGATCACCTAAACTAACATCCAGACTGCTGAGTGCCGCTGTTTCCTAACCTCTTTATATATATATATATATATATATATATATATTCATACGAATGCATTTATAACGCATGTTTCTTATCTTCATCTCTTCTATCTTCAGGTAGTGGCACACATAGTCGACAGGTGATATAGACACATATATTAGCACTCACATATTTTCCCCCTTCATGTATCATCAACTAATGTGCACCCCATTTGTTGGAACTAAAAGCCGAAAAGAGCTCGGTAGAGTTTGTTAGTCCACTTACAGACCCTTAATACGGGATAAGAAGGATTCAATGTATACTTCGCAATACCTCGAAGCTTATTTTTAGAACATGTACGGCACGATGATACATGACCCCTCAGACATGGATTTCATACATACATGCTTTTTACTATCTCACTAGGTCATACATTTCCCACCTTCTCCTCTCCTCCCTACTCCCAATCATAATAAGGTATTTCATGGTAATATATATTTTTCTGCTTAATTGTTTAGATAGTGGCAGTTATTGTTGACTGCCAAAGGGTGGACTGTCAAAGTCGAAAAATATCCTGATACATATGCCTTGTACTAACCCCTCATGCACATGCCTGCTGCACGTGCACACGCTCTGCCGTGCGTGCACATATCCGCAATTTGCGTAAGATCGCTCCGGCGATCACGCGCGGTGTATGCGCATTTACGGTAGAGTTTGTAAGCGACTAGCGTGCGACTCGATCATAACATATTTAACCCATATAGTGTGTTTTATAGTGAATATTCCCCTTAACAATGTCAGCAAGTATGTTTAGTTTAAACGGTTCTTGGACACAGAAATTTCTCTTTGCATGATAGGAAGGGTCAGATAAAGGTTGAACGGTGGTGTCTAGTATCCAGCTGTAGAGTATTTTAATAGTAACATTTCGGTGTTGGTTAGGAAGAGAATGCTCGCTCCTGCACATAGTTATGTACAAAAGTAGTTTATAGATATTTACTGTATTTGCTGTTCATTACCCATGCGGCGGGAATCCTGAGGATACCTCCCACCTGAGCAGTTGGAGAAAGGCACAGCCCACCTGTTCGAACCCACCTATGACCTTTTGTTATAATGCAGAGACACATTCCTGTGTCCAATGAACCATGAGATTATAGGGACCATTGTATTGTTACTGTATGTTGTGTATATAAAGACCACCATTGCCTGTCCAGTCACTCACTCTCTCTGCAAGGTTTTCACATTGACGGCTGAGGGCTGGATTCAGGACGCGCTTGCGAATCATCCCCACGTGTGTAAGTTCTCTGTAGCCATTTTGTTATCCTCTGTGTTTGCCATTTGTTCTCATTGTGTACTCATTCTGTTTGTTTGTGTTTGCGATCGTTCGCTATTGTTCATATTATTCCTTGTTATTCTGTTTCGATTTTGATGTTAGTTCTGTAGTGTATAAGCTGTACTGTTTTTCCCCTTTTTACTCTAAAATAATTATCCACGAGGGTGTTAGAGCCTAAGTGGTTTTTAAATCCAAACCAGGTCTTGTGTTTTCACTAGTTACTGTAAAGGGTTTTCTGAGCGTCTCAATCGCTCAAACAGCTTTTCATATTATCAAGGTTAATAAGCATTACATCGTTATAGTATTTCATTGCCAAGGTTTAAAGTGTAAGCATACCCTTACGGTGTGTTGTTACTAAGGGTTACTGTGTAACATTCCGTGAGCGTGCGTGTCGCTCGTGCGTCGCGCCCACGGCCTAGCGTCTGCTACACTAAGTGCGTACCCTTACGGTACTCAGTGCGCCAATAGCGTACTTAGTCCGTAATAGAATATAGCTTAATGTTTATAGGTAATAACTGACTTCATCAATACTGTACTGTCCCTTTAAACCCAGACACTCATGACTTACACAGGTTCTGTGGCTGATTAAAACCCGAAACATATTTCAATAAATATATCACACATGTAGTGACTACCTTTCGGTAGAGTGTATGTTCTCAAAAATTACTTGACTAAGCCAAGGGGTTATTGCAAGCACTGTATCAGTGAACAAGCTCCCTACAAGTGAAATGGCTGTCTGAAAAGGGTACAGTACACAGCCCAAGCCCACTTCCAGAGTTTTCATGCTATTTATGTTCTAAATATACTTCTGCCTTCTATGTCGAATGTGTCTTCCATGCAAACACTGTATATAATTAGACATGAGTGGCGAACACTTTTTGGGTTTTGGGTTTTGGTTTTGGAGCTGGATCCCCGCTCGTGTTTTGGATCTGGATTGGTTTTGGCAAAACTACCTTTTTTGTTTTGGTTTTGGATCTGGATGATTTTTGAAAAAAACATAAAAATAGCTAAAATCACAGAATGTGGGGTAATTTTGATTCTACGGTATTAGGAACCTCAATAATTAACCTCACATTCATTTCCAGTCTATTCTGAACACCTCACACCTCACAATATTGTTTTTATGCCAAAAGGTTGCACCGAGGTCGCTGGATGACTAAGCTAAGCAACACAAGTGGGCGGCACAAATACCTGGCACCGCTAGAAGTGGCACTGCAGTGTCAGACAGGATGGCACTTTTAAAAACTAGGCCCCAAAGAGCACATAATGCAAAGAAAAAAAGAGGTGCAATGAGGTAGCTGGATGACTAAGCTAAGCGACCCAAGTGGGCGGCACAAACTCCTGGCCCATCTAGGAGTGGCACTGCAGTGTCAGACAGGATGGTAGTTTTAAAAACTAGGCCCCAAAGAGCACATAATGCAAAGAAGAAAAAGAGGTGCAAGATGGAATTGTCCTTGGGCCCTCCCACCCACCCTTATGTTGTATAAACAGGACATGCACACTTTAACAAACCAATTATTTCAGCGACAGGGTCTGCCACATGACTGTGGCTGAAAGGATTGGTTTGTTTGAGCCCCCACCAAAAAAAGAAGCAATTAATCTCTCCTTGCACAAACTGGCTCTGCAGTGACAAGATGTCATCCTCAGATCCCCCACTTCAGTGTTTACATCCTCATCCTCACAGAGAAATAATATTCAAACAAACCATATCATTTAGGTGTCAGTGGACTGCTTACGCTATTACCCAAATTTCTGAACTTGACAATGACTTATGATGAATGCGCTGAAGGTGATGTACTGTATAAGGGAGGATGTTCCAAGATGGTTAATGTCCTTATCCCTACTTATTATGGATTGACAAAGGCAACAGATGGCTTGACACCTGTTGTCCGGATTTGCAGAGAAATTATTCCACACCAGAAAGGTGTATTTTTTGGTATTTTGTCCAGGCATGACAATGGGCTTTTCCATCCCATAGCCAACAACTGTCTCCACTGGTGCCTCATTCAAACAAACCACATCACCATCATAATCCTCATCGTCAACTTCCTCCGCAGCACCAGCTATCCTCCTCATCCAGGTGTACTTCTACAGTGACATCTTCAATCTCAATATCAGCAACTGGACTGGCAGTTCTCCTCCCAGCACTTGCAGGGGGCATGCAAATGATGGTAGGAGCCTCCTCTTTCCATACAGTGTTGTGAAGGTCAGGCCTAGACATCGCAACCGCAGACAGTGCCAGCACCCCTGTATTTTCACAACACCCCTGTAATTTTACAGCATGCAAGACAGGGCCTGTGTACTCTGATTTTCACTGCACCCTAGAATAATTAGAGCATAGAAGACAGGGCCAGTGTACATTGATTTTCACTGCACTCTTGAATAATTATCACATACAAGACAGGGCCAGTGTACATTGATTTTCACTGCACCCTAGAATTATTACAGCATACAAGTCAGGGCCAGTGTACATTGATTTTCACTGCACCATAGAATAATTACCGCATACAATACAGCCAGTGTACATTGCTTTTCACTGCATCCTAGAATAATAACAGCATACAAGACAAGGCCAGTGTACATTGATTTTCACTGCACCCTAGAATTATTACAGCATACAAGACAGGGCCAGTGTACATTGATTTTCACCAATTTTAATTTTTAACAACTGCACCCCTGAATTTGTATAGCATACAGGGCTAGCACCCCCCCTTTATTTTTCAGCATACAGGAGCAGTGTTCTTTCAATTTAAAACAACTGCACCTCTGAATTTTTACAACATACAGGGCCAGCAGCACTCCTATATTTTAAAGCATACAGGAGCTGTGTGCTTTTAATTTTTAACAACTGCACCCCTGAATTTTTATAGCATACAGGACCAGTGTACTGTTATTTGAACAGCAACACCCCTATATTTTACAGCATACAGCAGTGTGCTTTTAATTATTAACAACTGCACCCCTGCATTTTTACAACATACAAGGCCAGTGTAATGTTATTTGAATAGCAACACCCCTATAGTTTACAGCATACAGGAGCAGTGTGCTTTTAATTTTTAACTATTGCGCCCCTGAATTTTTACAACATACAGGGCCAGTGTAATGTTATTTGAACAGCAACACCCCTATATTTTACAGCATACAGCAGTGTGCTTTTAATTTTTAACAACTGCACCCCTGAAGTTTTATAGCATACAGGGCCAGCAGCACCCAATATTTTACAGCATACAGGAGCAGTGTGCTTTTAATTTTTAACAACGGTACCTCTGAATTTTTACATCATACAGAGCCAACAGCACACCTATATTTTAATACATACAGGAGCAGTGTGCTTTTAATTTTTAACAACTGCACCCCTGAATGTTTACACCATACAGGGCCAGCAGCATCCCTATATTTTCAAGCATACAGAAGGACAGTGCCCCTGCACTCTGTACAACACAGTGACAGCCAGGACAGCAACACCCATGTACAGATGCAGCTCATGAAACATTAGTGACAGCTAGTGACAGCCAGGAAAGCACCCCTAACACAGCACAGGTACACCACATTGACTGCAGTAGTACCCCTGCACACACTAACCTCATCCGACACCACCACCGACAGAGTCAGAGGTCTGTCTCCCTCACTCTCCAAATCTGGAGTGGAAATGGCGGTGATGCGTGGCTGTTTATATGGGATTTATTTATTTATTAGCAGTTTCTTATATAGCGCAGCATATTCCGTTGCACTTTACAATTAGAACAACAGTTATAGCACAAAACTTGGCAAAGACAGACTGACATAGAGGTAGAAAGGCCCTGCTCACAAGCTTACAATCTACAGGGATATAGGCATTGATACACAAGGATAGATGCTACCTGTTGCATTATAGTCCACCAGATTGCAAGGTTCTTAATGGGTCGTATGATATGATCACCCAGCAATGTTGGAAGACAAAATGTGAGGCTATGTGGTCTGTACAGAGAGGATGTAACTGGATAGGGAAGAATTGAAGGTTATGTGGGTGGGTCTGAAATTTGGTAGGCTTATCTGAAGAGATGAGTTTTCAGGGATCTTTTAAAGGTTTGGAGACTAGAGGAGAGTCTTATTGTGCGTGGGAGGGCATTCATAGAAACATAGAAACATAGAATTTGACGGCAGATAAGAACCACTTGGCCCATCTAGTCTGCCCCATTTTTATTTTATCCTTTAGGCAATCTCAACCCTTTTTTAACCTTAATTCTTTGTAAGGATATTCATATGCCTGTCCCAAGCATGTTTAAATTGCCCTACAGTCTTAGCCTCTACCACCTCTGATGGGAGGCTATTCCACTTATCCACTACCCTTTCTGTGAAGTAATTTTTCCTTAAATTTCCCCTGAACCTCCCCCCCTCCAGTCTCAATGTATGCCCTCGAGTTCTAATACTTCTTTTCCTTTGAAGAATGTTTCCCTCCTGAACTTTGTTAAGACCCTTGATATATTTGAAAGTTTCTATCATGTCCCCCCTTTCCCTTCTCTCCTCCAAACTATACATGTTAAGATCTTTTAGCCTTTCCGGGTAAGTTTTGTGATGTAGGCCATGCACCATTTTAGTTGCCTTCTTTGTACACTCTCTAATGTATTTATATCCTTCTGGAGATAGGGTCTCCATAAATGGACACAGTATTCCAGATGGGGCCGTACCAATGACCTATACAGTGTCAAAGTCAAAAAATATTGTAATGCATACACCATGTACTAACCCCATACACATGCCCACTGCGCGTGCACTTATTCCGCCGTGCGTGCACATATCCGCAATTTGCGTAGGATCGCTCCTGCGATCATGCGCGTGGTATGGGTATTTACGGCGGGGTTTGTGAGCGCACAGAGGGTTATCAGAACATTACATATTTAACCCAAATAGTGCACTTTGTACACATAGTTCCCCTACACCACATCAGCAAGTATCAACAGTTTAAATGATTCCAGGACTAAGGGATTCGCCTTTGCATGATAGGAGGGGACAGACGAAGGTTATAAGGTGAGGTCTAGTATCCAGCTGTAGGGTATTTTAAGGGTATCATTCCGGTGTTGGTTAGAGAAAGATCGCATGTTCCTGCGTATAGTTATGTGCAAAAGTAGAATATAGTTATAAACTGTATTTACTGTATATTATGTATGCGGCGGGAATCCAGAGGATACCACCCACAAGAGCAGTTGAGAAAGACATCACCCACCTTTTCAAATCAACCTATGACCTCTCCTGTAATGTAGAGATGGACCTCAGTGTCCAATAGACAAAGGGATTACAGTGACCATTGTATTGTATATGGAAGTTGTGTATAAAAAGCCTGTTGTTACCTGGCCGGTCAGAAGACTCTGAATGCTTTCTACCTGACAAGCGGAGGACTGGCCGGGTTGCGCAAGCGAACATTCTCACGTATGTACATTGACTGTAGCCATTATTCTGTTTTAGATTTATCTTGTTAGCTCTGTAGTGTATAACTTGTACTGTTACCCCCTTTCAAATAATCCACTGTGGCCTTAGAACCCTGTGGTTCACTACATATCGGTGTTGTGTCCTCATTTCCCTGCTAGGGTTTAAAGCGTATTTAACTGTATAAGGTTTAAAGTGTATTGATAAGGTGTGTGCGCATAGCGGGTACTTTATACCTTCAGCGCTGCGTAAAGGTTTAAGGTGTATCATCATTACAGTGCTTTTCGGCACAAGGTTTAGAGTGTAAGAATAACATTGCATCACGAATAAGGTTTAAAGTTTATCAAGAGTGTGCGTACGCCCAGCGCGGCGTGTGTACGCTAAGTACGTACAACATACGGGACTCTGTACGCAAATAGCGTACGAAGTGCGTAGCGTGTGTATTAAGTCTAGCGGCCATAGCGGCTAAATGGTAAGAGAGTGTTTAGAGGTATAGCTTTGTGGTTTAAGATAATATCGACATTATCAATTGGGGGCATCGTCCTGTTTTTCCTCATAACCACAGCCTAGCAGGGTACAGCAGACTTTATCTATCAGCAAAGGGCGGACAGGTATCCACGTAAGCCTTCTCCTGGTTGGTGGATACTCTGGTAAACTCTTTCTCAAGTGCTGATAAGATAAGCGTCTGCTCTGCATGGTTTGTAGGGATGCTGATCCCAGAAAGGATCTAGCCGCATGCCAGAGGTTTGTTAGAGAATTAGGTAACGCCACCGAACCCACAAACAAAGATTGGCGAACAGTGCTATGGGCATGTTTACCCTCCAATATTGACCCCGTGAAATTCATTACTGATTGTAAATTAGACGTAGAAGTACCTCTCACTGATGAATACACTCAGGAGAATGTACGACAGATCAATCTACAATTAGGAGTTTATTTCCCTACTGTAGTCAAATGGAATAAAATCTTTTCCATAAGACAAAAAGAAGGTGAAACGGCGTCTGAATATTTCCATCGAGCACTGCAGGAAATGGCTAGATACACTGGGGTCGAGGACATTAAGAAGAATGTACACCACAGGGAGGTAGCTGTGTCAGTATTAATGGACGGCTTAAAAGAAACATTGAGAACAAGGGTACAAACCACTCAACTTAACTGGAGAGGTATCTCGGTGGCTGCATTAAGAGAGTCTGCTATCGAGCATGATCGGAACATCATTAAGCACAGGGAGTCACAGGGGGATAAGCTGATGACAGTAAGTATAAAAGCCCTGACAACGAAGCCACATCAGCCGAAACCCCAGACCCCTGATGGTAAGTCGTATGTAGTAAAATGTTATACCTGCCAGAAGGAAGGACACTATGCACGGAATTGTAGGTATAAGGACACACATAAGGTATATCGACCCCCTAGACCAGAACACGAACCACATTATGATACACGCAATTGGGACCAGGGATCGCATAGGAGGAGTTATGAGCCACATGCAGGGGAAACAAGGAGGTACCCACCTAGGAGGGACTGGCAGACCTCTGAAAATTCTCAGCTACCCCTCTCACATATTGTAGCTGCCAGCGCGCTGCGGGAGGGTCACAACATACAATAGGAGTTAGGCCACACCTGTAGTCTGCAGCCAGTGAAGTTGATTGCTAGCCTAGGTAGTGAACCTGAGGTCACAGTTGATGTAGCTGGTAGATCACTACCTTTCCTTGTAGATACAGGGGCGGCCAGGTCAGTGTTAAATTCAACGGTAGGTATGAAAACCACGGGTAAAACAATTTCAGCAACGGGAGTAATAGGAATAGTGCAACACTACCCTTTAAGTAGACCAGCAGAGATTACGATAGGGCCTTTGCAGACCAAGCATTCCTTTTTGCTAGCTGCATCGGCTCCGACTAATCTACTTGGGAAAGATTTATTGTGTAAGATGAGGTGTGTCATATATTGTACTCCTGAGGGTGTCTTCTTAGATATACCCGAGAATCACGTTCCGGAAGTGCAGAATATGTTAGACACCCCACAAAGGTTAATGTCACACTCTGCTGTTATAGACAAGTGTCCATCCAAGGTAGTGGAAATGATCTCCCAGATACCGGAATCCCTCTTGACCAAGGATGGACAAGACACTGGATTGATGGCAAATGTAGCTCCTGTAGTAGTGCAAGTAAAAGATTGTAGGATAGCTCCAAATATCCAACAGTATCCTCTGAAGCCAGAGGTGGAATTAGGAGTGTACCCAGTCATAGAGCGCTTGCTACAACAGGGCATCCTAGTTAGGACATCCAGCACTGCTAATAGTCCCATCTTCCCTGTGAAAAAGAGTGGGGGGAGGGGTTACAGGCTAGTGCAGGATCTAAGGGGGATGAACAAGATAGTTGAGAGCCAATTCCCCGTAGTGCCAAATCCAGCTGTCATTCTCATGCAAATCCCCCCTACTGCAACATTTTTCACTGTAATTGACCTCTGTTCTGCTTTCTTTTCGGTCCCTCTGCACACTGACAGCCAATATTTGTTTGCATTCACATACAGGGGAGTACAGTACACCTGGACTCGCCTACCCCAAGGTTTCATTGACAGTCCAAGTATTTTCTCCCAGGCCTTGCATGACTGTTTACAATCCTTTCAACCTGAGAGCGGGTCAGTATTAATACAGTATGTAGATGACTTACTGCTGTGTTCTGATTCACTCGAATCGTCCTTGAAAGACATGAAACAGCTTCTATTTCACCTTTCTAATACGGGACACAAGGTATCAAAGGACAAGTTGCAGTTGTGCCAGACCAAGGTAAAATATTTGGGACATTGCTTGACACAAGGACTTAGACATCTCACCGCTGATAGAATACTGATCACCTAAACTAACATCCAGACTGCTGAGTGCCGCTGTTTCCTAACCTCTTTATATATATATATATATTCATACGAATGCATTTATAACGCATGTTTCTTATCTTCATCTCTTCTATCTTCAGGTAGTGGCACACATAGTCGACAGGTGATATAGACACATATATTAGCACTCACATATTTTCCCCCTTCATGTATCATCAACTAATGTGCACCCCATTTGTTGGAACTAAAAGCCGAAAAGAGCTCGGTAGAGTTTGTTAGTCCACTTACAGACCCTTAATACGGGATAAGAAGGATTCAATGTATACTTCGCAATACCTCGAAGCTTATTTTTAGAACATGTACGGCACGATGATACATGACCCCTCAGACATGGATTTCATACATACATGCTTTTTACTATCTCACTAGGTCATACATTTCCCACCTTCTCCTCTCCTCCCTACTCCCAATCATAATAAGGTATTTCATGGTAATATATATTTTTCTGCTTAATTGTTTAGATAGTGGCAGTTATTGTTGACTGCCAAAGGGTGGACTGTCAAAGTCGAAAAATATCCTGATACATATGCCTTGTACTAACCCCTCATGCACATGCCTGCTGCACGTGCACACGCTCTGCCGTGCGTGCACATATCCGCAATTTGCGTAAGATCGCTCCGGCGATCACGCGCGGTGTATGCGCATTTACGGTAGAGTTTGTAAGCGACTAGCGTGCGACTCGATCATAACATATTTAACCCATATAGTGTGTTTTATAGTGAATATTCCCCTTAACAATGTCAGCAAGTATGTTTAGTTTAAACGGTTCTTGGACACAGAAATTTCTCTTTGCATGATAGGAAGGGTCAGATAAAGGTTGAACGGTGGTGTCTAGTATCCAGCTGTAGAGTATTTTAATAGTAACATTTCGGTGTTGGTTAGGAAGAGAATGCTCGCTCCTGCACATAGTTATGTACAAAAGTAGTTTATAGATATTTACTGTATTTGCTGTTCATTACCCATGCGGCGGGAATCCTGAGGATACCTCCCACCTGAGCAGTTGGAGAAAGGCACAGCCCACCTGTTCGAACCCACCTATGACCTTTTGTTATAATGCAGAGACACATTCCTGTGTCCAATGAACCATGAGATTATAGGGACCATTGTATTGTTACTGTATGTTGTGTATATAAAGACCACCATTGCCTGTCCAGTCACTCACTCTCTCTGCAAGGTTTTCACATTGACGGCTGAGGGCTGGATTCAGGACGCGCTTGCGAATCATCCCCACGTGTGTAAGTTCTCTGTAGCCATTTTGTTATCCTCTGTGTTTGCCATTTGTTCTCATTGTGTACTCATTCTGTTTGTTTGTGTTTGCGATCGTTCGCTATTGTTCATATTATTCCTTGTTATTCTGTTTCGATTTTGATGTTAGTTCTGTAGTGTATAAGCTGTACTGTTTTTCCCCTTTTTACTCTAAAATAATTATCCACGAGGGTGTTAGAGCCTAAGTGGTTTTTAAATCCAAACCAGGTCTTGTGTTTTCACTAGTTACTGTAAAGGGTTTTCTGAGCGTCTCAATCGCTCAAACAGCTTTTCATATTATCAAGGTTAATAAGCATTACATCGTTATAGTATTTCATTGCCAAGGTTTAAAGTGTAAGCATACCCTTACGGTGTGTTGTTACTAAGGGTTACTGTGTAACATTCCGTGAGCGTGCGTGTCGCTCGTGCGTCGCGCCCACGGCCTAGCGTCTGCTACACTAAGTGCGTACCCTTACGGTACTCAGTGCGCCAATAGCGTACTTAGTCCGTAATAGAATATAGCTTAATGTTTATAGGTAATAACTGACTTCATCAATACTGTACTGTCCCTTTAAACCCAGACACTCATGACTTACACAGGTTCTGTGGCTGATTAAAACCCGAAACATATTTCAATAAATATATCACACATGTAGTGACTACCTTTCGGTAGAGTGTATGTTCTCAAAAATTACTTGACTAAGCCAAGGGGTTATTGCAAGCACTGTATCAGTGAACAAGCTCCCTACAAGTGAAATGGCTGTCTGAAAAGGGTACAGTACACAGCCCAAGCCCACTTCCAGAGTTTTCATGCTATTTATGTTCTAAATATACTTCTGCCTTCTATGTCGAATGTGTCTTCCATGCAAACACTGTATATAATTAGACATGAGTGGCGAACACTTTTTGGGTTTTGGGTTTTGGTTTTGGAGCTGGATCCCCGCTCGTGTTTTGGATCTGGATTGGTTTTGGCAAAACTACCTTTTTTGTTTTGGTTTTGGATCTGGATGATTTTTGAAAAAAACATAAAAATAGCTAAAATCACAGAATGTGGGGTAATTTTGATTCTACGGTATTAGGAACCTCAATAATTAACCTCACATTCATTTCCAGTCTATTCTGAACACCTCACACCTCACAATATTGTTTTTATGCCAAAAGGTTGCACCGAGGTCGCTGGATGACTAAGCTAAGCAACACAAGTGGGCGGCACAAATACCTGGCACCGCTAGAAGTGGCACTGCAGTGTCAGACAGGATGGCACTTTTAAAAACTAGGCCCCAAAGAGCACATAATGCAAAGAAAAAAAGAGGTGCAATGAGGTAGCTGGATGACTAAGCTAAGCGACCCAATTGGGCGGCACAAACTCCTGGCCCATCTAGGAGTGGCACTGCAGTGTCAGACAGGATGGTAGTTTTAAAAACTAGGCCCCAAAGAGCACATAATGCAAAGAAGAAAAAGAGGTGCAAGATGGAATTGTCCTTGGGCCCTCCCACCCACCCTTATGTTGTATAAACAGGACATGCACACTTTAACAAACCAATTATTTCAGCGACAGGGTCTGCCACATGACTGTGGCTGAAAGGATTGGTTTGTTTGAGCCCCCACCAAAAAAAGAAGCAATTAATCTCTCCTTGCACAAACTGGCTCTGCAGTGACAAGATGTCATCCTCAGATCCCCCACTTCAGTGTTTACATCCTCATCCTCACAGAGAAATAATATTCAAACAAACCATATCATTTAGGTGTCAGTGGACTGCTTACGCTATTACCCAAATTTCTGAACTTGACAATGACTTATGATGAATGCGCTGAAGGTGATGTACTGTATAAGGGAGGATGTTCCAAGATGGTTAATGTCCTTATCCCTACTTATTATGGATTGACAAAGGCAACAGATGGCTTGACACCTGTTGTCCGGATTTGCGGAGAAATTATTCCACACCAGAAAGGTGTATTTTTTGGTATTTTGTCCAGGCATGACAATGGGCTTTTCCATCCCATAGCCAACAACTGTCTCCACTGGTGCCTCATTCAAACAAACCACATCACCATCATAATCCTCATCGTCAACTTCCTCCGCAGCACCAGCTATCCTCCTCATCCAGGTGTACTTCTACAGTGACATCTTCAATCTCAATATCAGCAACTGGACTGGCAGTTCTCCTCCCAGCACTTGCAGGGGGCATGTAAATGATGGTAGGAGCCTCCTCTTTCCATACAGTGTTGTGAAGGTCAGGCCTAGACATCGCAACCGCAGACAGTGCCAGCACCCCTGTATTTTCACAACACCCCTGTAATTTTACAGCATGCAAGACAGGGCCTGTGTACTCTGATTTTCACTGCACCCTAGAATAATTAGAGCATAGAAGACAGGGCCAGTGTACATTGATTTTCACTGCACTCTTGAATAATTATCACATACAAGACAGGGCCAGTGTACATTGATTTTCACTGCACCCTAGAATTATTACAGCATACAAGTCAGGGCCAGTGTACATTGATTTTCACTGCACCATAGAATAATTACAGCATACAATACAGCCAGTGTACATTGCTTTTCACTGCATCCTAGAATAATAACAGCATACAAGACAAGGCCAGTGTACATTGATTTTCACTGCACCCTAGAATTATTACAGCATACAAGACAGGGCCAGTGTACATTGATTTTCACCAATTTTAATTTTTAACAACTGCACCCCTGAATTTGTATAGCATACAGGGCTAGCACCCCCCCTTTATTTTTCAGCATACAGGAGCAGTGTTCTTTCAATTTAAAACAACTGCACCTCTGAATTTTTACAACATACAGGGCCAGCAGCACTCCTATATTTTAAAGCATACAGGAGCTGTGTGCTTTTAATTTTTAACAACTGCACCCCTGAATTTTTATAGCATACAGGACCAGTGTACTGTTATTTGAACAGCAACACCCCTATATTTTACAGCATACAGCAGTGTGCTTTTAATTATTAACAACTGCACCCCTGCATTTTTACAACATACAAGGCCAGTGTAATGTTATTTGAATAGCAACACCCCTATAGTTTACAGCATACAGGAGCAGTGTGCTTTTAATTTTTAACTATTGCGCCCCTGAATTTTTACAACATACAGGGCCAGTGTAATGTTATTTGAACAGCAACACCCCTATATTTTACAGCATACAGCAGTGTGCTTTTAATTTTTAACAACTGCACCCCTGAAGTTTTATAGCATACAGGGCCAGCAGCACCCAATATTTTACAGCATACAGGAGCAGTGTGCTTTTAATTTTTAACAACGGTACCTCTGAATTTTTACATCATACAGAGCCAACAGCACACCTATATTTTAATACATACAGGAGCAGTGTGCTTTTAATTTTTAACAACTGCACCCCTGAATGTTTACACCATACAGGGCCAGCAGCATCCCTATATTTTCAAGCATACAGAAGGACAGTGCCCCTGCACTCTGTACAACACAGTGACAGCCAGGACAGCAACACCCATGTACAGATGCAGCTCATGAAACATTAGTGACAGCTAGTGACAGCCAGGAAAGCACCCCTAACACAGCACAGGTACACCACATTGACTGCAGTAGTACCCCTGCACACACTAACCTCATCCGACACCACCACCGACAGAGTCAGAGGTCTGTCTCCCTCACTCTCCAAATCTGGAGTGGAAATGGCGGTGATGCGTGGCTGTTTATATGGGATTTATTTATTTATTAGCAGTTTCTTATATAGCGCAGCATATTCCGTTGCACTTTACAATTAGAACAACAGTTATAGCACAAAACTTGGCAAAGACAGACTGACATAGAGGTAGAAAGGCCCTGCTCACAAGCTTACAATCTACAGGGATATAGGCATTGATACACAAGGATAGATGCTACCTGTTGCATTATAGTCCACCAGATTGCAAGGTTCTTAATGGGTCGTATGATATGATCACCCAGCAATGTTGGAAGACAAAATGTGAGGCTATGTGGTCTGTACAGAGAGGATGTAACTGGATAGGGAAGAATTGAAGGTTATGTGGGTGGGTCTGAAATTTGGTAGGCTTATCTGAAGAGATGAGTTTTCAGGGATCTTTTAAAGGTTTGGAGACTAGAGGAGAGTCTTATTGTGCGTGGGAGGGCATTCATAGAAACATAGAAACATAGAATTTGACGGCAGATAAGAACCACTTGGCCCATCTAGTCTGCCCCATTTTTATTTTATCCTTTAGGCAATCTCAACCCTTTTTTAACCTTAATTCTTTGTAAGGATATTCATATGCCTGTCCCAAGCATGTTTAAATTGCCCTACAGTCTTAGCCTCTACCACCTCTGATGGGAGGCTATTCCACTTATCCACTACCCTTTCTGTGAAGTAATTTTTCCTTAAATTTCCCCTGAACCTCCCCCCCTCCAGTCTCAATGTATGCCCTCGAGTTCTAATACTTCTTTTCCTTTGAAGAATGTTTCCCTCCTGAACTTTGTTAAGACCCTTGATATATTTGAAAGTTTCTATCATGTCCCCCCTTTCCCTTCTCTCCTCCAAACTATACATGTTAAGATCTTTTAGCCTTTCCGGGTAAGTTTTGTGATGTAGGCCATGCACCATTTTAGTTGCCCTTCTTTGTACACTCTCTAATGTATTTATATCCTTCTGGAGATAGGGTCTCCATAAATGGACACAGTATTCCAGATGGGGCCGTACCAATGACCTATACAGTGTCAAAGTCAAAAAATATTGTAATGCATACACCATGTACTAACCCCATACACATGCCCACTGCGCGTGCACTTATTCCGCCGTGCGTGCACATATCCGCAATTTGCGTAGGATCGCTCCTGCGATCATGCGCGTGGTATGGGTATTTACGGCGGGGTTTGTGAGCGCACAGAGGGTTATCAGAACATTACATATTTAACCCAAATAGTGCACTTTGTACACATAGTTCCCCTACACCACATCAGCAAGTATCAACAGTTTAAATGATTCCAGGACTAAGGGATTCGCCTTTGCATGATAGGAGGGGACAGACGAAGGTTATAAGGTGAGGTCTAGTATCCAGCTGTAGGGTATTTTAAGGGTATCATTCCGGTGTTGGTTAGAGAAAGATCGCATGTTCCTGCGTATAGTTATGTGCAAAAGTAGAATATAGTTATAAACTGTATTTACTGTATATTATGTATGCGGCGGGAATCCAGAGGATACCACCCACAAGCGCAGTTGAGAAAGACATCACCCACCTTTTCAAATCAACCTATGACCTCTCCTGTAATGTAGAGATGGACCTCAGTGTCCAATAGACAAAGGGATTACAGTGACCATTGTATTGTATATGGAAGTTGTGTATAAAAAGCCTGTTGTTACCTGGCCGGTCAGAAGACTCTGAATGCTTTCTACCTGACAAGCGGAGGACTGGCCGGGTTGCGCAAGCGAACATTCTCACGTATGTACATTGACTGTAGCCATTATTCTGTTTTAGATTTATCTTGTTAGCTCTGTAGTGTATAACTTGTACTGTTACCCCCTTTCAAATAATCCACTGTGGCCTTAGAACCCTGTGGTTCACTACATATCGGTGTTGTGTCCTCATTTCCCTGCTAGGGTTTAAAGCGTATTTAACTGTATAAGGTTTAAAGTGTATTGATAAGGTGTGTGCGCATAGCGGGTACTTTATACCTTCAGCGCTGCGTAAAGGTTTAAGGTGTATCATCATTACAGTGCTTTTCGGCACAAGGTTTAGAGTGTAAGAATAACATTGCATCACGAATAAGGTTTAAAGTTTATCAAGAGTGTGCGTACGCCCAGCGCGGCGTGTGTACGCTAAGTACGTACAACATACGGGACTCTGTACGCAAATAGCGTACGAAGTGCGTAGTGTGTGTATTAAGTCTAGCGGCCATAGCGGCTAAATGGTAAGAGAGTGTTTAGAGGTATAGCTTTGTGGTTTAAGATAATATCGACATTATCAATTGGGGGCATCGTCCTGTTTTTCCTCATAACCACAGCCTAGCAGGGTACAGCAGACTTTATCTATCAGCAAAGGGCGGACAGGTATCCACGTAAGCCTTCTCCTGGTTGGTGGATACTCTGGTAAACTCTTTCTCAAGTGCTGATAAGATAAGCGTCTGCTCTGCATGGTTTGTAGGGATGCTGGTGGGATCCGTAAGGTAAGAAGGCAAAGCTATTTTTAAAGTCTGTGAATTTCTGTTTGGCGCCAAATGCGCACACATCACACGCATACACCTGTATTTTGTACTTTGCATATCTGCTCGCATTATTGCCATAAGTATTGATTATTAGATTCATTTTGACCTGTACTGAAAAATTTGTTGCTATTTAGTTAAAATATAGAGTTAATATTTAAGGAAGTAAGTGTAAGACGCACACGCAGCCTGGCCTAGTTGTAAAGGTTTATACAGAAGAAACTGTGTGTGGTGTTAAGTGAGCGATTATAGGTAATATCGCTTACATTTATAGAAGTGTGGGATTTGTACTATTGCGGACGTACAGTCTTTGTATACATGTCTCAGACAAAGTACGGGACTGTGTACGCAACGTAAAGACGTACGCACGATCGCGTGCTTACGCAACGTGCGTAAGGATACGGCCGCTAAGTACAAATTACACAATAGCACTGTTTAGTTTAGGCGCAAAACGGTAGCCACGCGGTAATAGCACAAATTGTTCAGTGTCCAAGATTTAGTTTAAATGAAACCTTTTTTACTGCATTACCTCTGGTACTAAGGCTGTTCACCTGAATGAAAGTTAATTTTCTGTACAGAAAAAAAACAAAAAGTGTTTTTGAGTGAACGAACGTGAGTGTGCAAACAATAAAGGTTCTGTGTACCCAGGGAATTCGGGATCCCGTAGGAGACCACACCAGGTGAGTGGACACTTGGTGGCGTGAGACTGGCTTGCTCACGTTAACATTGATTAAGGTACAAAGGAGCAAGGTAGCAGATACCGCAGACCAGAAGGTCAGCGAAGGTTTAGAGTACCGCAGACCAAAAGGTCAGCGAGGTTTTGTTTAGGTGCCGCAACCACAAGGGGTTAGCGAAGAAACCCATATAGGCCATTTGATTGACACGCTCCGGCTGAGGTTTCGCAGCCTGAAAAATTATTCCATTGGTCGTGCGGCGGATAAGTAACAGTTACCTATACGCTGTACGATTGTACCGCACGTTCGTGAGTGCAATACTTAGCGCAACGTGATACCCTTTTTACGAGCTTTGCGTAAAATCGCGGGATCATTAGCTCTGGGTGTAGCATACGCAAGCGTGATTTGTGTAAAAAATGTTTTTGTTTTAAGGGAGTTTCGCTGGTCACTCAGGAAATCTCCAACAACCAATATTTACTGGGAAGGGTAAGTCACTCCCATATACTTCCAGTAAATAGAGGTTACATAGGGGCCCTAGGTTGGATACTTACCGGCGCTGACAACAGTGTTTGGGGGTATTGGCCAATGTGGGCGTGAGTGGGTGAGAGCACTCGTTGAACTTTCACCGTTGCCTTATATTGAGTATTTTGGTTTTTTGTAGGAATTAGCTGAGAAGGCAATACCTGCAAAATATGGGGGCCAGTTGCTCAAGTAAGGGACGTGCAACCAGGGTTCAGGTTGATGTTCCGCGGCCCAGAGGGTCAGCGAGGTACATAATGTGTGAGAAGTACGGATCACACACAGAGGTTTTATGCAATGAATGGGAACGTATGACTGCGGAAGATAGGGAACCATTCCCTAGGGTAGGCAGTTTTGAACCAGAGGTGTTGCAGAATTTAAGGTTTAGGATATGTCTGATAAAGTCCAGAAAACAAAGGGTCAGACACACAAACTGTTTACATTTATGGCAGCAAGAGGGTGATATGCAGAGGGATCTAGCTCACGCAGCCGGTTCTAAACCTAGCAGGAAACTGATGGCAACCGCACCACCACCACCGTATATTACAGGGGAGAAAGTGGCTACAGACAATGGCATACTGATATATGATAAGAGTGAAGTTGATAAATGTATTAATGCTAACCCGTGCAAGTTGTATCCCATCTAAAACTTCCCTCAGGACTGCAAGCAAGAAGATGAGCCCAGCACGATATCGGCACTCTCTATAGCAGCCACCATACAAGACACCCAGGTGGGCACGGACCAACCAATAAGAGTAGTGAAGGACCCTAGCGGAGGAGTAGGTGTGGTCGTGTCCACAGGTAAGTACGGTACAGTACATTATGGAGAGACAATTGCACCTCACATTGTAGAAGCAACTCAGAATGATGTAATTGAACTAAATCCTGTCAGGGTGATCGCAGTCCCCAATGGGAGGACTGACGCTCAGGGAGTCACTCCCGTCAGGAACATTGCTATGCATTGTTCTTGGTCCCGGACAGAATTGAGGACAATTATGTCTGAATTTCCCGATCCCAGAAAGGATCTAGCCGCATGCCAGAGGTTTGTTAGAGAATTAGGTAACGCCACCGAACCCACAAACAAAGATTGGCGAACAGTGCTATGGGCATGTTTACCCTCCAATATTGACCCCGTGAAATTCATTACTGATTGTAAATTAGACGTAGAAGTACCTCTCACTGATGAATACACTCAGGAGAATGTACGACAGATCAATCTACAATTAGGAGTTTATTTCCCTACTGTAGTCAAATGGAATAAAATCTTTTCCATAAGACAAAAAGAAGGTGAAACGGCGTCTGAATATTTCCATCGAGCACTGCAGGAAATGGCTAGATACACTGGGGTCGAGGACATTAAGAAGAATGTACACCACAGGGAGGTAGCTGTGTCAGTATTAATGGACGGCTTAAAAGAAACATTGAGAACAAGGGTACAAACCACTCAACTTAACTGGAGAGGTATCTCGGTGGCTGCATTAAGAGAGTCTGCTATCGAGCACGATCGGAACATCATTAAGCACAGGGAGTCACAGGGGGATAAGCTGATGACAGTAAGTATAAAAGCCCTGACAACGAAGCCACATCAGCCGAAACCCCAGACCCCTGATGGTAAGTCGTATGTAGTAAAATGTTATACCTGCCAGAAGGAAGGACACTATGCACGGAATTGTAGGTATAAGGACACACATAAGGTATATCGACCCCCTAGACCAGAACACGAACCACATTATGATACACGCAATTGGGACCAGGGATCGCATAGGAGGAGTTATGAGCCACATGCAGGGGAAACAAGGAGGTACCCACCTAGGAGGGACTGGCAGACCTCTGAAAATTCTCAGCTACCCCTCTCACATATTGTAGCTGCCAGCGCGCTGCGGGAGGGTCACAACATACAATAGGAGTTAGGCCACACCTGTAGTCTGCAGCCAGTGAAGTTGATTGCTAGCCTAGGTAGTGAACCTGAGGTCACAGTTGATGTAGCTGGTAGATCACTACCTTTCCTTGTAGATACAGGGGCGGCCAGGTCAGTGTTAAATTCAACGGTAGGTATGAAAACCACGGGTAAAACAATTTCAGCAACGGGAGTAATAGGAATAGTGCAACACTACCCTTTAAGTAGACCAGCAGAGATTACGATAGGGCCTTTGCAGACCAAGCATTCCTTTTTGCTAGCTGCATCGGCTCCGACTAATCTACTTGGGAGAGATTTATTGTGTAAGATGAGGTGTGTCATATATTGTACTCCTGAGGGTGTCTTCTTAGATATACCCGAGAATCACGTTCCGGAAGTGCAGAATATGTTAGACACCCCACAAAGGTTAATGTCACACTCTGCTGTTATAGACAAGTGTCCATCCAAGGTAGTGGAAATGATCTCCCAGATACCGGAATCCCTCTTGACCAAGGATGGACAAGACACTGGATTGATGGCAAATGTAGCTCCTGTAGTAGTGCAAGTAAAAGATTGTAGGATAGCTCCAAATATCCATAAGTATCCTCTGAAGCCAGAGGTGGAATTAGGAGTGTACCCAGTCATAGAGCGCTTGCTACAACAGGGCATCCTAGTTAGGACATCCAGCACTGCTAATAGTCCCATCTTCCCTGTGAAAAAGAGTGGGGGGAGGGGTTACAGGCTAGTGCAGGATCTAAGGGGGATGAACAAGATAGTTGAGAGCCAATTCCCCGTAGTGCCAAATCCAGCTGTCATTCTCATGCAAATCCCCCCTACTGCAACATTTTTCACTGTAATTGACCTCTGTTCTGCTTTCTTTTCGGTCCCTCTGCACACTGACAGCCAATATTTGTTTGCATTCACATACAGGGGAGTACAGTACACCTGGACTCGCCTACCCCAAGGTTTCATTGACAGTCCAAGTATTTTCTCCCAGGCTTTGCATGACTGTTTACAATCCTTTCAACCTGAGAGCGGGTCAGTATTAATACAGTATGTAGATGACTTACTGCTGTGTTCTGATTCACTCGAATCGTCCTTGAAAGACATGAAACAGCTTCTATTTCACCTTTCTAATACGGGACACAAGGTATCAAAGGACAAGTTGCAGTTGTGCCAGACCAAGGTAAAATATTTGGGACATTGCTTGACACAAGGACTTAGACATCTCACCGCTGATAGAATACAGGCGATTCGCGACATGACTCTGCCACAAACCCAGCAACAGATCCGCACTTTCCTTGGAATGTGTGGGTACTGCCGAAACTGGATCCCAGGGTTCTCCATATTGGCTTTACCTTTGCAGGAAATGGTCTCCTCAAACAAACCAGATCGGATCTCTCACACAGATGAGTCCGAACTGGCATTTGAGAGACTTAAACAGTGCCTATCACAGGCACCTGCATTAGGCATGCCAGATTATGGGAAACCCTTTGAATTGTATGGTACGGAAAGCGCTGGGTGCGCGGCAGGTGTCCTAACCTAGAGACATGGTGAGGCCAGCAGGCCGGTAGCTTACTACAGTGCACAGTTGGACACCGTAGCGCGGTCTCTCCCCACATGCTTGCGAAGTGTTGCAGCGATAGCTTTGCTAGTGAGTAAAAGCAAAGACGTAGTGTTAGGACACAACCTGACCATCCATAAACCTCATGCAGTGTCAGCCTTACTGAACTCTGCCCAAACCAGACATGTCTCATCTGCACGGTTTACAAGGTGGGAATTAGCACTAATGGCCCCTGTAAACATAACCATAAAAAGATGCAGCGCACTAAATCCTGCAACTTATTTACCAGGTGTGCCTGGACAGGCACAAAGGGTGGAGGATGAGAATGATGGTGAAGGAGGATTTAGTACAGACACTGACACACATGATTGTATGGAATATCTGAACCAAACTTTCACTGCAAGACCCGACATTAGTGACAACCCACTGGAAGGCGTAGATTTTACTTTTTACACTGACGGTAGTTGCCACAGACAGACGGACTCGGGAGACCTGTGTACTGGATACGCAGTCGTAGATGACAGAGGTATCATAGAAGCTGAGCCCCTGGGCCAACCGCACTCAGCACAAGTTGCTGAGCTGGTCGCCCTAACCAGAGCGTGTGAACTGGCCCAGGGTAAGTCAGTCAATATATACACAGATTCTAGGTATGCCTTTGGAGTAGTGCATGATTTCGGGGCCCTATGGCGCCTCAGAAATTTCATGACGGCAGCTGGCACACCTGTAGCGCATGCATCCCATATAAAAAGGCTTCTAATAGCGATACAAGAACCAGACAGAGTGGCTGTTATCAAGTGCAAAGCCCACACTTACAGTCAAGACCCAGTGTCACTTGGTAACAGCCGGGCAGACGAAGCTGCTAAATCAGCAGCCAGCACCCCCATACAAACAGATATCACACCACTGATGGTATTCAACACCGTCAACACACAAAAATTAAGTGAAATGCAAAATTTGTGTTCTCCACAGGAAAAGGCAGTCTGGAAGTCAAAAGGATATGGCCAGGAGTCCTCAGGACTCTGGACAGATGGACAGGGTAAGCCAGTAGCCCCTAGAGCATATCTTCCAAGCTTAGCTGAGGCGGCACACGGTCTGACTCATCTGGGTAAAGAGGGTATGTGTAAGCTGGTGAGAGCCTACTGGTGTGCGCCAGGATTCTCTTCTCATGCGGGTAAGAGAGCAATGACATGTCTTATCTGCTTGAGGAAGAATATTGGAAAGTCAATACCAACAAAACCATCCCATACCCCGCTGACAGATGGCCCTTTTCAGGTAATACAAATTGATTTCATACAGTTACCACCCTGCAGAAATTTAAAATATGTGTTAGTCTGTATTGACATGTTTTCTAATTGGGTAGAATCGTTCCCTGCTGCCACAAATACTTCTACATTTACTGCAAAGAAAATTGTGCAGGAATTTGTGTGCAGATATGGTATCCCTAGAATAATTGAAAGCGATAGGGGTACACATTTTACAGGTGAAGTCTTTCAGGTTATGTGCAAACTGATGGGAATTAATAGCAAGCTGCATACTCCGTACCGACTCCACAGGCGAGTGCGAAGGTGGAAAGAGTAAACAGCACTATTAAGAACAAGTTGAGCAAAGTGATGGCTGAAACTGGATTGTTATGGCCAGAAGCTTTGCCACTTGTATTGTACAGCATCAGAACCACTCCCAGGTCCCCACTTTACCTATCACCCTTTGAGATTCTTTTTGGTCGACAACCCCATGTAATGATTGACCCCAGGATGATTTGAAATGCAATAACGAGGTGACTGTAAAATATTTGGTTAAGATGAGCAAGCAGTTGAGGAATCAAAACATAAATCTAAAACTGGTGATTCCTGACCTACCAAACAGTAATTGTCATGACATTGAACCTGGGGATTATGTATTGATTCGAAATTTTCTACGCTCAGGTTGCCTCATTGACAGGTGGGAAGGACCGTACCAAGTCTTACTAACCAGCACGACAGCATTAAAGGTTGCTGAGAGAGAGACTTGGGTCCACTCGTCCCACTGTAAGAAGGTCGCTGACCCAGAGAGAGCCCGTGACAAAGAGCAGAGAGAACATCGTATCATTGGAGTGTCTGTTCCAGGAAGGCTGAGAGGCAGGACTGTTGTCACGGCACCTGAGCGCGGAGAACAACAAGACCAGAGGCGGTTGTGGCACCAGTTTTCTTTATCCTTTTTATTATTTTCTCCATCTCCCATTACCTTCCTTTCCCCCCCTTCTTGTTCCCTTTCTCTCCCCTTAACAAGATGGACTTACCCCAAGAGACTGTGTTCCGGGTTTTCCTGTTAATCCTGTTGTTGACGAGAACAGTCTGTTTCGGTGAGAGTACCAGAGAGGTCGAGAAAGGATCTGGAATGGGTTCAGATGGCCAGGACGGATTTGTAGAATTCCAAGAGCAACAATTCCATAGAGCAAAGGCGAGTATCAGAAAATGATCTGGTAGTCTAGAAACTAGGAGGCACTGTGAAGGGTTACTGGCTGAGGAAGATTGCATCTGTAGGAATTGTGAAAACATAGTTGAGGATGGGTGCATCCAGAGATATCAGTCCAGCCTTAATATCAACATGGACCGTCATCCATTGAGTGATTACCACTCACTAGTGGGTAAGGTCTTAAACCAGACAGAATGCTGGGTGTGCTCACAAGTACCTCAAGGTCAGAAAAAGTCAGGATTAGTACCATACCCGTTAGCAATAGATGAGGTACTCGAATTACGGGGTGGGAGACTGGTGGACAAGAAATTTAATATTTCTAGGCCCCCTAGTTTGAAGCTCCACCAGTACCATGTAGATAGATCCTTAGTATGTTTCAACATTTCCAATTCCCGAAAGCCGGGAAATTGGGAGGTGACATGGAATAACCAAACCATGGCATTCTCGCACAGAGCTGATAGGACACCCGTAGACTCTGAACTTATACGCCAAATAGCCAACAGTGGAAGGTATTTTCGGTACAGGTATACTCAAGGAAGTAAGACCATGCGGGTTGGAGAAGTATCACCAGGGTACTGTGCACATATCATACAGCCTGATACGTGTACTGAACAGATGAGAGAGTTAGGGATAGGATTTTTCACTTGGAAAGTTTGCTATATGGTAATGTCATATTCTGTCCCATATGTTCTCCCTGATGATGCTTATTTCATATGTGGGAGGAAGGCGTATAAGTGGCTTGCCCCAAACTCAGAGGGATTGTGTTACATTGGAAGAGTGTTGCCAGAGGTTATGACCATAACCCATGATAAGATGAAAGACGTTCACCGCAGTGCTCAAGCTCCTTATACTCATACTCATTATGAACACATCGTTAAGAGACACCTCATAGATAGGACAGAGCACGTAGCCTCTGATTTGATCCACGAATCCACCGGGATTCAATTCCTTCTCGCATTAGATATCACCCGTACTGCCAGAGGAATTATAAATTATAGGTACATCCATGCGCTAGCAGACCTGATAGATAATATCACTGAGATGTATGACGACACCTTCAGGTATACGGGAAGGGAGTTGCAAGCTTACAAAACGGAACTGATCCAGCACAGGATGGTCCTCAATTATATCACAGCCGTGACGGGAGGGTACTGTGTCACACTGGCAACTCAATATGGTGTGAAGTGCTGCACGTATATTACAAACAGCACTGATGACCCAACTGAGATCATTGATCAAAAGATGGACGATATCTTGCAGTTGAAGTGGGAGTTCCGAAGGAGACACAACCTTACCCTGACTGCTGTGAGTAATGAACTGACCGGCTGGGTCTCATGGTTGAACCCAAGCAATTGGTTCTCAGGTTTAGGAGAATGGGCTCAAAATGTTATTATGAGTGTTGGAAAGTTTCTCCTTTGTATCCTGGGTGTCGTCATAATTATTGGCTTGATATTTAGGTGTGTTCGAATTTTAACGCGGCGCAAGCGCAGTACAAAAGTGATGAGTTTAAGGAGCGGGGGCATTGCTACAGCAGCAGATTTAATTTATGATCCATCTATAGAAACGATGTTGTGATAAGGATTGCAAATTAATTTCACGGCCCGTTTCTTTCACCCGTTTTTCCTGTGTTTCAGCAAAAATACACCCTTCCGGAAGAGACTTCGATCAACACCCAAGAATGATTACGCAAATGTTATGTGAATGTATTGTACATATGTGTCTTATCTTCATCTCTACAACTTTCAGGTAGTGACACACATAGTCGACAGGTGATATCCACATATATTAGCACTCACATATGTTCCCCCTCCATGTATCATCATCTAAATGTGCACCCCATTTGTTGGAACAAGAAGCCGAAAAGAGCTCGGTAGTGTTTGTTGGCCCACTTACAGACCCTTAATATGGGATGAGAAGGATTTAATGTATACTTCGCAATACCTCGAAGCTTATCTAGAACATATACGGCACGATGATACATGCCCCTCAGACATGGATTCATACATACATGCTTTTACTATCTCACTAGGTCATACATTTCTCACCTACATCTCTCCTCATACCATCCAATTATCTGTAGATATGTATTGTATATTTTTCTGTTTAATGTTTAGAAAGTGGCAGTTATTTTTGACTGCCAAAGGGTGGACTGTCAAAGTCGAAAAATATTGTAATGCATACACCATGTACTAACCCCATACACATGCCCGCTGCGCGTGCACTTATTCCGCCGTGCGTGCACATATCCGCAATTTGCGTAGGATCGCTCCTGCGATCATGCGCGTGGTATGGGTATTTACGGAGGGGTTTGTGAGCGCACAGAGGGTTATCAGAACATTACATATTTAACCCAAATAGTGCACTTTGTACACATAGTTCCACTACACCACATCAGCAAGTATCAACAGTTTAAATGATTCCAGGACTAAGGGATTTGCCTTTGCATGATAGGAGGGGACAGACGAAGGTTATAAGGTGATGTCTAGTATCCAGCTGTAGGGTATTTTAAGGGTAACATTCCGGTGTTGGTTAGAGAAAGATCGCATGTTCCTGTGTATAGTTATGTGCAAAAGTAGAATATAGTTATAAACTGTATGTACTGTATATTATGTATGCAGCGGGAATCCAGAAGATACCACCCACAAGAGCAGTTGAGAAAGACATCGCCCACCTTTTCAAATCAACCTATGACCTCTCCTGTAATGTAGAGATGGATCTCAGTGTCCAATAGACAAAGGGATTACAGTGACCATTGTATTGTATATGGAAGTTGTGTATAAAAAGCCTGTTGTTACCTGGCCGGTCAGAAGACTCTGAAGGCTTTCTACCTGACAAGCGGAGGACCGGCCGGGTTGCGCAAGCGAACATTCTCACGTATGTACATTGACTGTAGCCATTATTCTGTTTTAGATTTATCTTGTTAGCTCTGTAGTGTATAACTTGTACTGTTACCCCCTTTCAAATAATCCACTGTGGCCTTAGAACCCTGTGGTTCACTACATATCGGTGTTGTGTCCTCATTTCCCTGCTAGGGTTTAAAGTGTATTTAACTGTATAAGGTTTAAAGTGTATTGATAAGGTGTGTGTGCATAGCGGGTACTTTATACCTTCAGCGCTGCGTAAAGGTTTAAGGTGTATCATCATTACAGTGCTTTTCGGCATAAGGTTTAGAGTGTAAGAATAACATTGCATTGCATCACGAATAAGGTTTAAAGTTTATCAAGAGTGTGCGTACGCCCAGCGCGGCGTGTGTACGCTAAGTACGTACGACGTACGGGACTCTGTACGCAAATAGCGTACGAAGTGCGTAGCGTGTGTATTAAGTCTAGCGGCCGTAGCGGCTAAATGGTAAGAGAGTGTTTAGAGGTATAGCTTTGTGGTTTAAGATAATATCGACATTATCAACAGTGGCATTATCACTTCTTTTTTCCTGCTACTGATTCCTCTCCCTATGCAACCAAGCATCTGACTTGCCTTTCTCATTGCTTTGTTGCATTGCTTTCCTGCCTTCAAGTCACTTGAAATAGTGACTCCTAAATCTGTTTCCTCCTCAGTAGTTTCCATTATAGTACCCTTGATACTATATTTAGCCTTTTGGTTTTTGAGACCCAAGTGCATGATTTTGCATTTTTAGCATTAAACTGTAGTTGCCACGTTCTTGACCATTTCTCAAGCCTACCTAGGTCATTTATCATTTGTTTTACCCCTCCCGGTGTGTCTACCCTGTTGCATATCTTTGTATCATCTGCAAAAAGGCATATCTTCCCTTCAATATTATCTGCAATGTCACCAACAAAGATATTAAAGAGAACTGGACCAAGTACAGATCCCTGGGGTACTCCACTGGTAACATTTCCCTCCATAGATTGCACTCCATTAACTACGACTGTCTGTTTCCTATCCTTTAACCAGGTTCTTATCCATTTAACTGATTTATAATCCACCCCCAGGCTTTCAAGTTTATTTAGCAGTCTGCGATGTGGGACAGTGTCATATGCCTTACTAAAGTCTAGATATGCTACATCTACAGCTCCCCCTTGATCTATTATTTTCATCACAGAGTCAAAAAAGTCAATAAGATTTGTTTGGCATGAACTCCCACCAGTAAATCCATGCTGTTTTGGATCCTGTAAGTTGTTTGATTTAAGATATTCCACTACTCTTTCTTTTAATAGTTTTTCCATTACTTTCCCTACTACTGATGTAAGGCTTACTGGTCTGTAGTTACTTGCTTCTTCCTTGCTTCCACTTTTGTGCAGTGGAACTACATTTGCTCTTTTCCAGTCCTCTGGAATAGCACCTGTATTTAGTGACTGGTTAAATAATTCTGTTAAAGGTGTAACCAGCACATCTTTTAGCTCTTTGCGTATCCTTGGGTGTATCCCATCTGGTCCCTTTGATTTATCCACTTTTAGTTTTGAAAGTTCTGTTAGGACCTTCTCCTCTGTAAATGTATTTTCATCTACCTTATTTTTATGAATGTCCTTGCAAGTTAACTGTGGCCCCATCCCTTCTTCTGTAGTAAATACTGAGCAAAAATAATTATTTAGGTGATCTGCTATTGCCTTGTCTCCCTCCACCAAATGCTCACTCTCTGTCTTAAGTCTTATTATTCCTCCATTTGATTTTCTCCTTTCACTTATATACTTAAAAAAAGTTTTGCCCCCTTTATCTACTGACTGGGCCATTTTCTCCTCAGCTTCTGCCTTTGCACATCTGATCACTTTCTTAGCATCCTTCCGTCTGTCCAGATACACCTCTTTGTCGTTATTATTTTGAGTCTGTTTGCATTTCCTAAAATCCATCTTTTTTGCTTCCACACTAGTTGATACTTCTTTTGTGAACCACACTGGCTTCCTTTTCCTGGTGCTTTTCCTAACCATTTTGATACAAAGGTCTGTTGCACTTAGTATTGCACTTTTCAGTTTTTTCCACCTCTCCTGCACTCCTTCCAAGTTCCTCCAGTCTGCCAATGAATCACTTAAACATCTCCCCATTTTTGCAAAGTCAGCATTTCTAAAATCCAACACCTTTGTTTTTGTGTGACAGGAGTTGGATCCTGTCTTTATACTAAACCATACTGCTTGATGATCACTGGATCCCAGGTGCTCACCCACATATATATCAGATATCCTATCGCCATTTGTAAGAATTAGATCTAATATTGAGTCTTTGCGAGTGGGCTCCCTCACCAATTGCTTGAGAGATGCTCCCTGTAAGGAATGAAGAAATTTGCCACTTGTAGCTGAACTTGCAAAAGACCCCTCCCAATTTACATCAGGTAAATTAAAGTCTCCCATGATTATGACTTCTCCCTTTAAAGCCATTTTAGAGATGGGCGAAGCCCAGGTAAAGTCCTGTAATTTTGAGTGGAAACAATAATACATGTGGATGAGAGACGCAGATCTTGTGCAGAGCGGAGAGGTCTGGTAGGGAGATATTTTGAGATGAGTGAGGAGATGTATGATGGTGCATTTAGGTTAATAGCCTTGTATGTAAGTAAAAGTTTTTTATACTTAACACAGTAGAATACCGGTAACCAATGGAGGGACTGACAGAGTGGATCAGCAGACAAAGAACGTCTAACGAGGAAGATTAGCCTCGCAGCTGCATTTAAAATGGATTGTAGTGGTGAGAGCCTATGTTTAGGAAGACCAGTAAGGAGACTATTAAAATAATCCATGCGGGAGATGATGAGTGCATGGATTAGAGTTTTTGCAGTGTCTTGTGTAAGATAAAGGCGTATTTTGGATATGTTTTTAAGGTGCATTTAACATGATTTAGAGACAGATTGAATGTGTGGAACAAAGGACAGTTCAGAGCTTGTGGGGTAGGGTGGATAGTTGCATTGTCAACAGTTATGGAGATATCAAGTTGGTAACTACTCTTGACTGGTGGGAAAATAATTAATTCTGTTTTGGAAATGTTGAGTTTGAGGTGGCGAGATGACATCCAAGATGAAATGGCAGACAGGCATCCAGTGACATTAGCCAATACAGATGGTGATAAATCTGGGGAGGATAGGTAGATTTTAGTATCATCAATGTATAAATGATACTGAAATCCGAAGGATCTGATTAGTTTACCAAGAGAGGAGGTATAGATTAAGAACAGCAGAGGACCTAAGACTGAGCCTTGCGGTACTCCAAATGATAGAGGTAGAGAAGAGGAGGTAGAATCAGAGAAGTGAACACTGAAAGAGCGATTAGATAGGTAGGATGAAAACCAAGTAAGGGCTGTGTCCTGAAGATCTAGGGATTGTAGTGTTTGTATGAGAAGAGAGTGGTCAACAGTGTCAAAAGCTGCAGAGAGATCTAGAAGAATAAGTAGTGTGTAATGGCCTTTTGATCTAGCAGTGACTAGATCGTTCACTACTTTGGTCAGTGCCATCTCTGTGTAGTGTTGGGCATGAAAGCCTGACTGAAGTGGGTCCAATAAGTTGTGGGAGTTAAGAAAGTGTGTAAAGCGAGTGTAGGCAAGTCTCTCAAGTAGCTTGGAGGGACCTGGTAGCTGAGAAATGGGACGGTAGTTAGAGAGTGTGTTTGTGTCGAGTTGTGTTTTTTTTAGAATGGGAGTAATCACTGCATGTTTAAACAGAGAGGGAAAGATACCAGTAGAGAGAGAGAGAGATTACAGATTTTAGTTAAGGTTGGGATAAGCACAGGAGACAAGGTTTTACTGATCTGTGAGGGTATAGGATCAAGAGGAGAGGTAGTGGAGTAGGAGGATGAAAAGAGTGTTGATACTTCATCTTCACTTGTGGGATCAAATGAAGAGAAAGTGCCAGAGGGTTCAGTTAGGGAATTGAGCAGGTCACTGGCTGAGTTAGAGCATACTATTTCATCTCAGATTTTATCAATCTTATCCTTGAAGTAGGAAGCAAGTTCTTGTGCACTGATAGTAGCTAGTTTAAATGTGTTAAAAAGTCGCTTGGGGTTGGTGTCATGATAAGAGATGAGAGATTGGAAATATGTTTGTTTGGCAGTCTCCAGGGCCTGACGATAGGAGTGGTAGGAAGTCTTATATGTGAGAAAGTCACCAGGATTCTGAGATTTCCGCCACTGATGTTCTACTTTACGTGACAGTTTTTGTAGGTGTTTTATTGATTTAGAGTGCCATGGTTGGCATCTAAGCCTACGTGGAGTGTGATGGGTAGCTGGAACCACTTCATCAAGGGCACTCTCTAGGGTCTGATGCAGGTGGGATACAGCAGTATCAAGTGTGGTAAATGTAGAGATTGGTGATAGAAGTTGTTGCAGAGAAGTGAAAAGTTGTTGAAAATATATATTGTTAGTATTTCTGCGGGTTAGAGGAGGCTTGCTTGGTTTTAGTGTCATAGAATTTAGAGTAATAGAAGAGATTGTGAAGGTGATCAGGTTGTGATCAGCGAGAGAGAAAGGAGTGTTAATGAATTCAGAAACTAAGCAGAGCCTGATGAACACAAGATCAAGGCAGTGGCACCCCTGGTGAGTAGAGGAGTCGGACCATTGGGTGAGGCCAAGAGAGGAGGTTAGAGAGAGGAGTTTGGAGGCATGAACAGATTGTGGACTGTCAAGAGCTATATTGAAATTGCACATAATGATGGGGATCCAAAACCCGCGAGATTCCGACAGCGGTATGATGACGTTTTGCCTCGTTCTGGTTTCCATGTCTGGTGGGAAGTCACGAGCCGGACTTGGATCCGGGCTCGGAGCGTGATGTTGCGGGGGGTGAACCGAACCAGCTCATCTCTATATATAATATTTACATTTGTATAATTGTACAAGGCTGGAGATTTCCTCTACTGCATTACCCCCATAGTGTTAATTTAGATAGTAGATGGCAGTATAAGCATAAAATGGAAACAGTACAGTATGTGGAATTAACATTACTTCAATGTAACTTACAGATGTGTCCACATACACCTTTACTATTTTCCTCAATTTGACATGCCATGCTATGCTTTTTTCTATGAGTAGCGAGTGAATAAATGTTAACATTAAAAAATTTTGTTTGCCATAAAATAAAGTAGCATATTAAAGGAGTAAATTAAGAAAAATCACAAGGCATAGCTAAATCTCTGAGTCTATGGTGTTCCAAGCTGTGCCATACATGGCAGGATAAGAAAAGGTGTACATCTGTAGTAAAGACATTCCAACAAAACAAAAGACAGTTGTAGTGCATTTCTAAATGGTTTTATATATCATTCTTAGATGATCTGTGCATAGTGCACTATTGTCTAAGGATGTCCTCAATGGCAACTTATTTTTTCCCTGTAATATGAGGACCATAAACTGTAAATTGCACATATTTAATTTATACATGAAGTTGCAATGCAATTCCTCTGCATTCACTGATAATATGAAAATGTATATGAGGTGGTTTGAGGGGTGTTGCCTGCTGCCTTGCAGGTTTAGTCTTATAGCCTACCTTTCATCACACCCTTTCACATTCAGGCCACATATGTAGCAGATGGCCCTGGTGTACAGGCTGGATATGGATATGAAGGAGGAGATCTAGGAGGAAGGTTAACACAACAGTAGTGGCCTATCACAAAAATTATCACAGCGCCCCATGGGTCTGAGACTTTTCAAAATAGGGATTTCGGGCCTAAGTAAAAATCATCTCTTGCACTTTTGGTCTCAGATCACCATGCAGCAGATGAAGACTCAACCTTGCAACGGGTTAAAAAGCGCACTGTCCACCCAGAAAGAAGAAAGACAGAAAGAGACAGACAGAGTTTCTCACTGTTGGCAAGCTTTTCATTTCTTCCACTCTAGTGTCCCACAGATACTTGTAACGAGATAACAACAAAGCCATGCAGTGCCTGATCTTAACTAAAAGTGTGTCACAAGCTATGTTCACTACTTCAACAATAACAAACAAGGAATCAAATTACCGACCTAACATATGGTAACAATAAATTTACCCTGCACCGATACAATATAGAAATAATAATTACAGATGTGTCCTGCTACAGCTTTGCTGCTTATATCAGCAAGTTGTAGTGGAATCGCAATGCAAATGCATCGTGGCAGGTCGTGAGCATTAACATCGCAGCTGAATCAAGTTGAAGTGAATAGGAGGCAGGCGAATATGCACGCCAGTACCCATTCAAGTCTATGGCATAGTGGGAGCATGTGATTGCACAATCCCCGCTATGCTGTGCTGCAAGGATATACAGTTAGAGGACACATCCATATACAAGACAAGAATAACACATGACACTGTCTCCTTATATCTTATAGGGATGTAGTTATGTGACCGGCGGACAGGAGACTCCCAACCCATCTTACTGTATATACCTGCCTGCAGAACTGGCAAGCACCTTCCTTTTACTAGTTTTTTTTTTGTACTTTTAGCTGGACATGGGCTTCTTTTTAAGTGGAGGCCAGACAGTCCTCCACATCCTATTGGATTCTTTAGTGGCTACTGGTTTACTACTGGAAATAAGGGGCACAATCATTTGGGGTGTCTACATAACCTGGCACTAATGTCTAGCTCCACAATTGACACTGTTCAATGGACCTTATGCATATGGTCATTTTCAATTGGCCCAGGCCATGGGCTGCCTAAATACAATCACAGAGTAACATGGGCCTAATGACCAGATCACTATCCCAGGGCTCAGGCTATTGCCTGCCCTATTCAAAGGCAATGAAGTTATGGCCTAATGCCCAAGGTCATCTTATCAGTAGGCTCAGAATGGTAGCCTACCTATTTTGGACACTTTTAAGTGACCTAGGTCTAATGCCCAGAGTCACTACAAGGGAGCTTAGGAATAAGGCCTGCCTAACTATTGCACAAGTCTGAGGCCTGACTGCTGAACACAGGCCTAATGTCTGACAGTTGGTAGCCTAGGGAGGGGGTTAATTAATACCGGTGATCCCAGTGCTGGCTATTACCGTCACCTCTACATATATACAATATTTAATAAGGTGATAAAATCTATACTGTATATATATATATAAATATATATATATATTGATAGTATATAGAGACAGACACAGGACGGCACTCACAGGACTGATGTATGTAAGGAGATCAAGAACCGGAGCCAATGCTGCAATTCACGTTTCCGTTTGTAGCAAACTTTTGAAAGAATCAGCTGCTGCATCCCTTGTTGCCTAGCAAACCAGCATGCATGTCTACCAGGCTTCTTTGCTCCGTGCAGCGCTGCAGCTGCTCTTAGTTATGTAATTTGGAGTCCCTTTCTTCCTGGTGGTGGCACCTTGTGCCTATGCTGAGGATACTTTGCCTGTCTGCTGGATTTTCTGCCTGTCAGGAGTCTAACTTATGCTTTGTCTGAACTCTTGTCCTGTTCTAGTGTTTATTAACCTTTCATTTGTTTACCCAAGTGGTTGTTATCTAGTGCTTAGCCAGCAAGATATTACCAACTGCACGGTACTTTTATTCCACCTCACTGTGCCTTCTCTGGCTTCCCTGAGGTCCCCACCCAGTCCTAACTTTAACATCCTTTGTTTCTGTCTATCTGTTACTAACTCCTATTGCGTAGTCTACAGTCAATTTTGTAAGCCTCTACTGCCAGAGGTAAAAGACCTGGCGACGTCCTAAGTACCAGTGTGTGTATAGCACACTAAGGGAACAACAGGCAGCTGTTGTAGGTGGAAAACCCATACAGGACTCTAGAAATCTTATGCAATTGTGCTGGAGTTCCATAACAGCGTTAACATTTTAACCATGTCAACGTTATTGTGTCGACCTTTTGACTGCTGATATTATGATTGATGACAATATCACTGCATACCTATCTGTACATATACTTGCTTTCATTATACTGTAGTTATACCTTTGCTTGTAAATTTAATCTATTTAGTTGAAAGTTCATATTGATACCGTAGCATTGCTTCTATCACAGCAGTTCACAATATCTTTAAATTAAACATTCTTCCTCCTATTTACAATTGTTCTGCTTTCAGCCAAGCTTTGAGGTAGCAATCCTGAACCATCAGAGCATTGGCCTTTTTGGCAATTACCAGAAGGGCCAGATGGACAGTCCGCCATTCAATCGCCATACTGCAATGCAATTACCCCATGGCATAAACTTTACCCTGGCCCTACCATCTGCCACTACTATTTTGGTTTTCCTCAGTGCTGGATTACCAAATATTCAGAGTAGGTGCCGGGCTATGGGCCCCACTCCTTTTAGGGGCCCTGTAATAACAGATCAAAATAATATTGATTTGATCTTGAAAGAAAATCACAATCAAACTTTAAAAATGAATCAACTCAAAGTAACGAAAACTTTACATTAAAGACTCTATAGAGAAAATACTGTATTCATGTAATGTACCCATGAATAACTTGTACATAAACCACAGACATCATGGCCTGGATGTAAGGAAGTCTGAGATAGCGACTGTGCGGGATGCTGCCCGAACTTGGATGTTCTCTTAAAGGGTCAATCATTTACAAGGCATGGTTTAGCCTTAAAAAAGTCAGAGTTCAGCCGACATTCTTCATGGCCGCTGAACTCGGACTTCATTACATCCCGCTCAGTATTCACATTACAGCCTCCAGATTGTAGACTGTTGGTTGGTAAAATTAAAAACATATAAGTAGATAATTTGAAAGTGAGGCCAGAGATTACGACTGGCCATGGGCTTCCACAGGGTTTAATCTGGCACTGGTCCCCTTGTTTCCATTGTCGAACCTTTGTCTGCTCCTCCTTCTACCAAATACTCCTCCATGCCCACCACCCACATCTCAACCCCACTCCCAATTTTTATTCTTCCACACTACCTGCTCTTACTGCTGTAATGCCCTTCAGTGAGTAGTTGTATGTTTCAGCATCATTGACAGCTTCATCAGGTCCAGTTCACATTTCATCTGCAGCTGTGTCTTCTGCCACTCAGGCACCAGTAGCCACAACTTTTTTTTCATGGGGAATCATCCTTTGCTTTATCCACCAGACAATGCAAAGGCTTTCACTTCTGGAGCAAGTGAGAATTAGTATGAAGCGTGCCATGTTTGTTTTCTAGTACCAGCAATTCTAGGGCAATAGAAAGGAATATAAGATTGCTCCTTCATTTACTAGTGATGTAGGGATCAAAGAGTGTAGATTATTAAGTATATTTATGAAAATGTACTTCATTATTTTCTGTACTGTATTATGCTATGTATCTGTTAAGCGCCTTGAGTCCTATTGGAGAAAGAGCGCTATATAAATAAAATTATTATTATTATTATTATTATTATATGCCCTTGATTCTTGTAATTTTCATTTCAGCCAAAGGTACAGCCTGAAGGGTCTATGATGAGGAGTTTAGAAGGAAACATGTAGGGCAAAAGGTCATTCACCTTTGGCCTCAAACATGTTGAAGTCCGGTTTGAAGTAATGCAGACTCAAAGGCCCCCACCTCACAGTGTTCAATCAAAAAGAAGACATTTGTACCCAGACAAGGTTCTTCCTTATCAGTAAAAGGGAAATGCTATAAACACAACAATGCCCAGTTAAGCAGAAATGTGATGTGTAGATATAAACACTCATGTGTGCTGCACAGAGACATGGATGTTGCCAAGGACTGTGTTTAGTCTGGAAGTCAGGCTAGCGATGGCAGAGGCGCAACCAGAGAATGTGTTAAATAAGGCTCTGTGATCTGTTCACATTGAGCTTAGGTTGAATGGTTATCATCTGAAGGAAAAAGTCAAATTTTTGTTACAGGCTGTATTTACTGTACACGATTTTAGATTGCATATAGTTCATCTGGTGGTGGTGATGGTCATAGGAACTGAAGTAAACTAGGGACTTTTTGTCAATTGTGTGAGACAAGGTAAATGTGGAGCAGTGGCTAGGAGGCATGTGTGGCCCTTTTGCTGCTCCTCCGTTACCAGAACTGTACATTTCCTCATTAGGCATATAAGGTTGAAGGTGAATTGTGATTTACAGTATCCAACATCTTTCGTTTCCGGTGGTGGATCAGAGAATTATGCGTTTGGTACTGAGTCTGGTAATTGTTGTATCACTTATAAATTTGGTAAAGAGTTTTGAGGAAAGAGCTGTGAATGCCAAATTTGAAACTGAATCAGCTCTCTGTCTCTTGCCACTTTGCTCTAGTTGATTTTAGTTTATGTGTTTTACGGTTGATGGCCTTTTCTACATAGATAAATATTTACTGAAGGATTGCATTGTGTCTTGTTTTTTTAGTGTATCAGTACAATTTCACAATGGTGCATCCAGGCCTCTAGGGGTCACCAAGGCATGGCCTGCTACTACTAGGATGATTACCTGTTAGTTTGTCCGAGAGATTGTTTCATTTTATTTTTAGTTTAGTCATTGTTCAAGATAATGGGCAGTCTGGTAGTACAGGACAAGATGGAAAAACCATTATTTTGTCTTTCCTACCCTATGTAGGTATCGACATCAATACTATTAGGGGATACTTTAGATTTTAATACGTAAAGGTAAAAATTTTTTGCTCAATTTAAAGATTGTAAGTATAATTAAAATCTAAGAAGAAGATTTGACACAAGCAGTTACAAACAAAATTTAGCATGCTATGTCATCCCCATTAACTTAGTTTTTGCCATTGTCTGGAGAGGGCATCAGTGGGTGCTAAGAAACTCTATCATTCAAATCTTTCTCCCCTCCTGTTTCAAATTTGTTGTTGCAGATGGTTCCGTCAGTTTTTTGCATTTTTGGAATTTGAAACCTGCACATAACCCTGGCCTGATGGATGGATGGATGGATGGAGAAGGTTTTGACCACAATTACAGTATGCTGCTGATGGAATTGATTCTAATTTTGGTTGTGGTTGCATACCATTCTGGTTTGATTGGCTTCATGATAGAGCATCATGTTTTTGTGTCAGAAATTACTGTAGGTATCTGAAAAGCCATTATAATCAAAGTACAAAATCTCCTTTGGTACTTCAGTTGGTGAATTGATTGGTTTTGTGCTGCCTTAAAAATAATATTGAATTTAAAGCTTGTCATGTTCCTGGCATTGAAAATTGGATTGCTGATGCTTTATCAAGTTTTAAATGGGACAGATTTAGGGTGCATGCACCACATGCCAGTTTGTTCAGGTTATCATGTCTTGATTAAATCTGGAAGATCATCAGGCCTGCATAGAGGTCATACTATGGAAATTGTTTGCTCTGAGTACGCTGAAGACCAATTCAGCAACTTGGAATGACTGCACACGTTACATTCCCAAGATGGTCATGGACGTAAGGAAGCTTGTTGACATTTGAGTGGTCTTATGTGAGTCCACTCTAAAGCCACAGCTCTACCAGAGATTTATTTTCCTTATATCAGAGGTTTGGCTGATCTGACCAAATCTTTTATGCTCTCAAAGACAATGAGGAGTTGGGTTTGTGAGCAGGCTGGTACAGGTTATTCCCACAGACCTATTGATTATTATTATTATCCTTTATTTATATGGCGCCACAAGGGATCCGCAGCACCCAATTACAGAGTACATAAACAAATAAGCAGGAAAACAGCAACTTACAGTTGACGACAATATAGGACAAGTACAGGGTAAATAAACATAGCTACATCAGCAGATGCCACTGGAATAAGTATCAGGTGGCAGAAGACTGCTGGATTTGGTGCAGTTGAATATTAATTAAAGTAAGAAAAGAATAAGCACATGAGGGAAGAGAGCCCTGCTCGTGAGAGCTTACATTCTTACATTCTATTGATGTGGGGCTCTTGCAAGCTTTTATTTGATTGGTTACCATAGTAACATTAGATGAAGCAGTGCTCTTTAGTTTAGCCTTCTCCATGGCTTTCTTTGGAGCGTTTTGGATTAGTGAACTAGTTGTATCCATAAGCATTCAGCCTGATTGCCTCTAATTATAGTCACTTCAAAATATTACTTCTGTTTGGTACTAGCAATCCATTCATATGCCCTTAGGTGATTTTAATCAACACTGGCTCCTGCAATTGCAGTCTATGTATTAGAATATGCACTATTATTATAAGTCCTTTATAAATTGACAGTGTTTTAGTATTAAGGATGTTAGGGATCCATCTAATGGGGTTCACCTTAATTTGATAAATAGGCAAGGATTGTTGGCCACACATATGCCAAGACATCATTGGGGCAGATGTACTAAGCCTTGAAGAGTGATAAAGTGGAGAGAGATAAACTACCAGTCAGCTCTTAACTGCCATTTTTTACACACAGCCTGTAACATTGCAGTTAGGAGCTTATTGGCCGGCTCTTTATGTCTCTCAACTTTATCAGTCTCCAAGGCTTCGTACATCTCCCACTTATACTCCATGTTAATTGTAGATTTTATCATAATTGTTTTGACTAACAATATTCTTATTGCTTAGAATGTGCACCTACATTTTCTTTAATCTGCACTGTAATATCCAGCATTCTCGAAGTGGTATTGTGGTGAGTGTTATGTTGTTACAGGTGATATGTGGTGATTGGCTTTCCTTTGAGCTAAAGCTACAGTAGGTATGCACTATGCAATAATCGGACCTAGTAGCAAATTTTTGGTTGCTCATTCTGATAATCGCAGGGTATTTACTAATAATCGGGGGGTGATTATCATTCGAAAAACATTCGGGTCAGGTGATTGGATCTGCCTTTCTACAAGACATTTATCCGAAACTATGGGGTATATGCAATTGCGGTCGAATTCCCGAAATTGTCGAATTTCGGGATTTTTTTGCCACCAAAAAAAATCGTCAATGCAATTCAGTGCTTTCCGTCCAAAAAACGGACTTTCAAAATCCGACTTTTTGAAATTCGACTTTTGTCAAATTCGACTTTTCTGCAATGATACAAGTGCTGCAATTCGACCAAAGTGTATTCAATTGAAGTTTGGAAATTCGACAACAGTGCTTTTAGACAGTAAATTCGACATTTTCAATCCGCCATACTTTGGTGGGTGAAACTAATAAAAAAAATTTAAAACATGTTTTTTTTTGTGTGTTTTTTTATTGATAATAGCATATCTATTTATATTAGAAGGGATTAGGTACTTGGTTTGTCTTTTTTGGAGGCACAAGTATTATTTATATATTTTTTAAAATAATTTTTTTTTTTTAGATGGAATGGTAAAATTCAGAAAAAAAATGGCGTGGGGTCCCCCCTCCAAAGCATAACCAGCCTCGGGCTCTTCGAGCTGGTCCTGGTTCTAAAAATGCGGGGAAAAAATTGACAGGGGATCCCCCATATTTTTAAAACCAGCACCGGGCTCTGCGCCTGGTGCTGGTGCAAAAAATACGGGGGACAAAAAGAGTAGGGGTCCCCCGTATTTTTTACACCAGCATCGGGCTCCACTAGCTGGACAGATAATGCCACAGCCGGGGGTCACTTTTATACAGTGCCTTGCGGCCATGGCATTAAATATCCAACTAGTCACCCCTGGCCGGGGTACCCTGGGGGAGTGGGGACCCCTTCAATCAAGGGGTCCCCCCCAGCCACCCAAGGGCCAGGGGTGAAGCCCGAGGCTGTCCCCCCCATCCAAGGGCTGCGGATGGGAGGCTGATAGCCTTGAGTAAAATTACAGAATATTGTTTTTTCCAATAGTACTACAAGTCCCAGCAAGCCTCCCCCGCAAGCTGGTATTTGGAGAACCACAAGTACCAGCATGCGGAGGAAAACCGGGTCCGCTGGTATCTGTAGTACTACTGGAAAAAAAATACCCAAATAAAAACAGGAGACACACACCGTGACAAGCAGGGCCGGATTAACAATGGGGCGGGTGGAGCTGCAGCTCCAGGCCTCCCATGAAAATAGGCCCAGAAAGATCCCCTGCAGTGCAGTGTTGACAGGAAAAAATGTTTTTCCTGTAAACACTGTGACCACTAGCCCAGCACATTATCCTCCTGGCTGCCCCAAGCATTGTACACTTATACCCCCAGTTCCTGGCCGCTGATCACCGGAGCTGACCAAAGCTCCGCCCCTGGCTGTGCTAAGCTCCGCCCCCGGCCAACCAAGGATTTGCCACCAGTGTGTGATCCGAGTCCTGACTGCGCTAGGCCCCGCCCCATGTCCGCAATAAGCCACGCCCCCAGCCATCCGATGCTTTGCCACTAGAGTGTGACAATCCTGGCTGCGTAAGGCCCCGCCCCCTGTCTGCGATATGTCCCGCCCTCAGCAATCCAATGCTTTTCCAACAGTGTGAGACAGTCCTGGCAATGCAAGACCCCGCCCCCTGTCTGCAATAAGTCCCGCCCCCAGCAATCCAATGCTTTTCCAACAGTGTGAGACAGTCCTAGCCACGTTAGGCCCCGCCCCTGTGCGCGATAAGCCCCGCCCCTGGCATGAGATGCTGTGCCATCAGTGTATGAGCCTACTGGTCGCGCTAGGATCCGCCCCCCTGTGCGCGATAAGCCCCACCCCCGGCCATGCAATTCTTTGCCAAACTTGGTATGGGAGGCTCGGAGCCTCCTGGCTGCACTTTATCTCCGCTCCCAGTCATTTGAAGCTGTGTTATTTGTGTGGGAGCCCCCTGGTTGCACTTAGCTTCACCCACAGCCATCAGAAGCTGTGTCACCAGAGTGGACCACCCTGGTCTCACTTAGCTCCGCCCCCAGTCGTGAAAAACCCCCACTCCTGGTCACCTGAAAATGTCACACCAGTGTGGGTGCCCCCTGGTTGCTCTAAGCTTCCCCCCTCCTCCAGCCATCCGAAGAACCTATGGTTCCCTACTTGGTTGTACTCCCTGAAGTTGACTGTTTCTCTTTTTGACCTTGCTGTAATGTGTATGCGTTGCAGCAAGCACAGCGTGGCATAGCTGGGCGCGTGCAATCACACACTTCCGCTATTCCATAGACATGATTGAGAGCTGGCGTGTGCATGCACCCGCCTCCCATTCACTTCTGTGGGACCCAGCAGCGATGCGAACAAGCGTGACATGACGCACTGCGTTCGCATTGTGGTCCCGCTACAGCACGCTGCTAAAAGCAGCAAGGCTGTAGCAGGACACATCTTTATGGTGATTTAAGAACATCAGGGCCTGATTCAGAGATGTACATAATACCTGATTATTTGCGATTGTGGGTCTGCGCTCACAGGCCCGGTTAAGCCTTGGAGGTGGCTAGGGCACTTAAGACTGGGGTGCCCCAGTGGAAGGTGTGGGGGGGGGGGTGTATACTAGATTGTGCATGCCTCCCAATATGTCCCATTCCAAGAGGGACAAAATGCTGTCTACCTGGACTTCTCACCTAATATGTGATTGGTGTCAATTGAACAAAGGTATTTCAACACAGGTGACTGAAATCATAAATTAAGATGGAAGTCCAGGTAGAGAGCATGTTGTCCTTCCTGGAATGGGCCATGATGGGAGGTATACATTGTGTATATTACATTTAAACCAATGGTGTATATTAGTTTTAAATTAAAAGTTTAGTAATGGCTATTAGTTGTTAATGGCTGTTCATAGCTCCACCTAATTGAAAGTCAACTATTTTGTAAAATTTTCTTGTAGTGTAACAAAAACAACTTAACCTTAAAATACACATAGAAAAATAAAATAATTTATCTTGTCACATGCAAGAATAGCAGCAGCCTCTGTACTACTTACACACTGGGACAGGACTCAGGGGGACTCTATGTGTGTGTCTGTATCTCTAGACCCAAATGGTTTAGTTGCATAACAGGTTACACTGGACTCAGACACCAAGGCAGGGAGGAAGAGAAGCTGGGATCCCTGTGTCACTTACAGCTCTCTCCACCCTCCTATCTCTCCTAAAGCTCCGTCGGTAGCTCATGAAACATGATACTCCTGTGTCTCTGCCTGCACTGTATACTGTCCTGCTCACATTCTGGGTGCTGGTTCTGCTGCTGCCTAAGCGGGAAAGCTAGTGATGATAGTGTGCTCTGGCCGGGGTGCCCCCTGACACAGGGGGGCCCGGGGTACAGTATGCCCTGCTTTCCCCCCTTAATCTGGCTATGTGCGCACATGCTGTGTGTGTTGCCACTGTACAGATTGACCCTGTGTGTGCTGGTGCAGTGCGGTGTAACCCAGTGTGTGCTGGTGCAGTGCGTAGTAACCCAGTGTGTGCTTCTACTCAATGGATTTGCCCTATGTGTGCTGTCACTATATGTTGTAACCCTTTGTGTGCTGGATCACTGCGGTGTAACCCTTTGTACTGCCACTGTATTGTGTGTTCAGTGCAGTGTAACTCTGTGTGTGCTGCCCATATGGTGTAACCCTGTGTGCTGGTGTAGTTTGGTGTAAAACTGTGTGTGCTGGAGCAGTGCAGTGTATCCCTGTGTGTGCTAGTGCAGCCTTGTGTGTGCTGGTGCAGTGGCCAAAGTATATTGCATTTATGTGTATACACAGGAAAGTGTGTGTATGTGTGTGTGTATATATATATATATATATATATATATATATACAGTGCTCGATGTGGGCCAGTATACACCGCTATGGCATACTGACACTTCGCGCACTGACTGCTGAAGACTCCCGCCGCTGCCATCATTTCAAATTTGGCGCTATTCAAGCACCAATTGGAGCTCTCAAGACAGCAGCTAATGAGGAGCAGCCGCTTGGCCGCTCCTGATTGGCTGCTGGTCCGTGGCAGATTTGAAATGATAGGCGGACTGGACGTGGGGGGAGGGCATCACAACCAGAGCCACACTGAAGGCCACAGAAGCCGCTGCTTCCTCCGCACCGCCAACCACAGCCTCCTCCTTCGCACCACTGCCGCCAACCACAGCCTCCACCTCCTCTGCACTGCCGCCGACTGCAGCCTCCTCCGCACCACCACTGACCACAGCCTCCTTACTGCTGTCCATTAGGTAATCTTACCTTGCTGCTTTTCTCTCTACCTACTGTATGTCCTTGCTGTCCCTCTCTCTGTCCCTGCTGTCACTATCCCTGTCCCTATGTCCCTCTGTCACTCTCCCTGTCCTTATGTTCCTCTGTCACTCTTCCTGTCCCTCTGTCACTCTCTAGGTCCCTGCTGTTACTCTCTCTGTCCCTATGTACCTCTATCACTCTCTCTGTCCCTCTGTCACTCTCCCTGTCACTCTCCCTGTCCCTCTGTCACTCTCCCTGTCCATATATCCCTGCTGTCACTCTCCCTTGTCACTCTCCCTGTCGCTCTCTATGTCCCTGCTGTCACTCCCCCAGGGAGTATTTTGGCTCATTCCGTGTGGCATAATGTGAATTTTGGCTCATCCTGTGTGGCATAATGTGAATTTTGGTTCATTTTGTGTGGCATAATATGAATTTTGGCTCATTCCGTGTAGCATATAATGTGAATTTTGGCTCTTCCCGTGTGGCATAATGTGAATTTTGGCTCATTCTGCATGGCATAATGTGAATTTTGGCTTATTCCGCATGGCATAATGTGAATTTTGGCTCATTCCGCATGGCATAATGTGAATTTTGGCTCATTCCGCATGGCATAATGTGAATTTTGGCTCATTCTGTGTGGCATAAGGTGAATTTTGGTTCATTCCATATGGCATAATGTGAATTTTGGCTCATTCTGTGGGAATTTTGGCTCATTCCATGTGGCATAATGTGTAAGGGGCACCAGTACTAGATATTATAGCTCCAGCACTTAAAGTGGGAGCTACATGCATGCAATGTTAATTGAATTAACTCCAATGTGTATCCAATTCCTGGGCAGTGACTGGGAGGTGGCTATTAATGCGCACAAAAATGGTCCGTCTCATGGGCGTGTTGCGTACATGATGCTAAAGTGTTTGCGTACACAGACGATTCATTGTTAACATTGGAGGCCACACTCAAATTGGAAAATCTGCACTTACCCAAGGGCTGGTGCAAGTTTCAACGGTGCGACCAATAATAGTGTCTAAAGAAGCACCAAGCGATGTTAGAGCATCTACAGACACTGACAGTGGGCGTTTCAGTCCTTGCACATTCAGATGCTTTGTAGTAGCATTTGCATAAAGTGCAGGTCACATATTAGTTTATTTAATATTTATTCAGTACTATTTCATGTTCTGCAGTTTGTTTACAGACACTACTCAGTGTTCGCAAATACGCGCTATAGCGCGTATTTTACCCGATAATTGACAGCGGTGACTAAAAAAAAAAAAAGCAGGGTCCCACAGGACGCGCTCTGACCAATTAGCAGAGCTGTCCTGTGCTGTCAGTCACTTTAACTCTCCAATGGCAGAGGAAGTAGAGGAGACCATGGAGAGCTTGATCTCCCGCCTTCCCCTCTCTGCTCTGTACGGGACCCGGAACATCCAGCCCGCTGTGTGTGGCTGGGGGCTGTCATCTCCGGCCGGGCATGAAGCTCTGCCACATCGGTCATCCACAGGAGCCAGCGGAGGAAGCCGTTCGCGGGGATCAAGACCGGGGAAGATGCAGCGGTAGATGATGCGGCGGGACAGCAGGTGACTGGGGGCACTGGCGCACGTAGGGGAAATGGGGGTGTGTGCTCTGGCTCTGAGTACCTACCCCCTGCAAGGCCAATCCATGCTGCTGCTGCACCGATAGTTTATTTCTTCAGATGCAGCCGCAGTGCTGCACTCGGGGCTTTAGTCAGGGATCGCGGCAGGGGGGTAGCCATGGAGGTTTCGGAAAGCTGCTGCAGCGCAAACTGTAGCTTTTTACAGCGCAGCAGCTGTCTGCACTCCTCTCCTCAGCTCCGTGCTGTACCCGGCGCAATGTATATAACGTGCTGTACCCGGCGCAATGTATATAACGTGCTTTACCCGGCACAATGTATATAACGTGCTTTACCCGGCACAATGTATTTAACGTGCTATACCCGGCGCAATGTATATAACGTGCTGTACCCGGCGCAATGTATATAACGTACTCTCCCCGGCGCCAAGTGTATAACGTGCTGTACCTGGCGCAATGTATATAACGTACTCTACCCGGCGCAAAGTGTATAACGTGCTCTACCCGGTGCAAAGTGTGTAACGTGCTCTACCCGGTGCAAAGTGTGTAACGTGCTCTACCCGGTGCAAAGTGTGTAACGTGCTCTATCCAGTGCAAAGTGTGTAACGTGCTCTACCCGGTGCAAAGTGTGTAACGTGCTCAACGCGGTGCAAAGTGTGTAACGTACTCTACCCGGTGCAATGTGTGTATCGTGCTCTACCTGGTGCAATGTGTATAAGGTGCTCTACCTGTGTGGTGTAATGTGAATTGGTACGGTTATGTGGCCATGCTCTTTACCCATGAAGCCACGGCCCTAAATTTTTGGGCCGCTCCTTCGGCACGCACTGTCCTTGATTTAAAGTGTGGCAGGGGGAGCACCAATTTACTTTCTGCCAAAGGGCACTGAAATGTCTAGTTACAGTTCTGGTGCAGGGTGTTCTGCATGCTACACAGCCCACCAGCACTGTCACCCCATCCTCCCCCTCGCAATAGTGTCCAAATCAAGTCTGTTTTTATATTTGAATAAATAATAAGATTAATATGAACCTTCATTCCGATGGGACCCAGAAAAGGACAGATAAGACCCCAATTTTTAAAAGTGAGGGGTCCATGGGACCCACTTTTTTTGGAGCTCAGCGCGATCACTGCTACTCATACCCCCACCATGCTGATCAAACCTGCTGCTGCACAAACAATAGGCCCTTAATAAATCTCAGCTCCAGGCCCATGTGGACCTTAATCTGGCACTGGTGACAAGTACAACTTTATTACACACTGCCGACACACACATACTTACCTATGTTGACACGAAGCAGTCGGTCCTCTTCTCCAAGTAGAATCCACGGGTACCTGAAAATAAAAGATAATTATACTCACCTGATCCATGGTCCAGAGATAAATCCATGTACTTGTCAAAAAAAGAAAACGAACACCCGACCAGCGAACTGAAAGGGGTCCCATGTTGACACATGGGACCCCTTTCCCCGAATGCAGAGAGACCCCCCCGTGACTGCTGTCACTGAAAGGTCTCGTAAGCCAATCAGCGAGCGCAACGTCCTTGCACTCTGCTGATTGGCTCTGTGCGCGTCTGAGCTGTCAGCGCATCGCACAGCTCCCTCCATTATATTCAATGGTGGGAACTTTGGGGTAGCGGTGGGGTCACCCGCCGGTCAGCGGCTGACCGCGGGTAACCCCACCGCTGACGGCAAAGTTCCCACCATTGAAAGTAATGGAGGCAGCTGTGCAATGCGCTGTCTGAGCTTAGACGCGCACAGCCAATCAGGTGAGCGCCACGGAGTAGCGCTTCCTGATTGGCTGAAGGGACCTCAGTGACAGGAGTCACGTGATGTCCCGGCATTCGGGGAAAGGGGTCTCATGTGTCAAAATGGGACCCCTTTCAGTCCGGTGGTTCGGGTGTTCGTGTTTTTTTTTTTGCCAAGTACGAGGATTATCTCTGGACGTGGAGTTATCTCTGGACACTGGCAGGTGAGTATAATTTTTTTCACAGGTACCCTCGGATCGTCAGAGACTGTGGCAGTCGGCGTGTCAAGATAGGTAAGTATGTATGTGTGTCGGCAGTGTGTAATAAAGTTGTACTTGTCACGGTGTGTGTCTCCTGTTTTTATTTGGGTATTTTTTTCCAGTAGTACTACAGGTACCAGCGGGCCCGTTTTTCTCCCGCATGCTGGTACTTGTGGTTCTCCAAGTACCAGCTTGCGGGGGAGGCTTGCTGGGACTTGTAGTACTATTGGAAAAAACAATATTCTGTCATTTTACTCAAGGCTATCAGCCTCCCATCCGCAGCCCTTGGATGGGGGGGACAGCCTCGGGCTTCACCCCTGGCCCTTGGGTGGCTGGGGGGGGACCCCTTGATTGAAGGGGTCCCCACTCCCCCAGGGTACCACGGCCAGGGGTGACTAGTTGGATATTTAATGCCACGGCCGCAAGGCACTGTATAAAAGTGACCCCCGGCTGTGGCATTATCTGTCCAGCTAGTGGAGCCCGATGCTGGTGTAAAAAATACGGGGGACCCCTACTCTTTTTGTCCCCCGTATTTTTTGCACCAGCACCAGGCGCAGAGCCCGGTGCTGGTTTTAAAAATACGGGGGATCCCCTGTCAATTTTCCCCCCGCATTTTTAGAACCAGGACCAGCTCGAAGAGCCCGAGGCTGGTTATGCTTTGGAGGGGGGACCCCACGCCATTTTTTTCCGGGTTTTTCCAGTTTTTCACCGTTTTTTTAAATCGCGGCAAAATCCGGTAAATCGGCCGTTTTTCGCCCGCGGGACTGTCGAATCCATTTTTTATTGAATATGGTGAATTCCGGAAGCCACCTGCCGGAATTCACCTGTCGAATTGTGTCGAATTAAAAAACGGCGATAATTTGCCACGATTCGCCGCTAATTGCATATACCCCTATGAGTTAATATCATGCACATTTTGTAGTGTGTATACATTTCCGATCATGTGTCCAACATTTCTGCTGAGAGTTAAATTAAAAATGTTAACTTTGTGATGAGTTTTAGGACAGATACTATAATTGTTTAGATCCAATAAAAAAATCAATAGTGTGCACATTCGAAATCCGATGTTCTTAAAATTATTTAATCTCTCTGAAAATCATGTTTGCCTTATTGTGATTCAAATTGTTCAAATGTATATTCTTAGCTGTGGGATAATACTGGATCAACTGTGATGGGTGCTGCTCTTGTAGTCCTGTGCAGTTGTTGCTGATTTACATTCCCTAGTCTTTCTTTTACACTTAGTGTAAAAATTGTTGCAACCAATTACAATGGTAATACTCTGCTTGTACTCTTCTGAATATCTTCTCTATCTTACAACTATTTATTAAACAATTGACTCTCTAATACAGTAACTGACTAATTACAGTAACTAAACGATTGCTGATAAATTGACTAACTAACTGACTTAAATGCTGTCTTACCTAACCCAACAAGCATTAAAAGGCATAACAAGTTGGAGGTTTACCAGATTTCTTTTACAAAAAGCCCTGTAGATATTATTGAGGTAGAGGCTCTGGAATCTCTCTCTGTTTGCTTAGAACCCATGATAATTGAAGATTCCTAGCATATACTAGCAGTAGCAGTCATACTCAGTTCTTCTCTCAATTAATATTATTATTATTATTATTATTATCAGTTATTGATATAGCGCACACATATTCCGCATCGCTTTACAGAATCTATTTGGCCATTCACATCAGTCCGTGCCCCAGTGGAGCTACATTCTATTTTCCCTACCACATGTACACGCACAAACATTCATGCTATTGTTAATTTTGTCCAAAGCCAATTAACCTACTAGTACATTTTTGGATTGTGGGAGGAAAAGGGAGCACCCGGAGGAAACCCACACAAGTACGGGGAGAATATACAAACTCTGCACAGTTAGGGGCATGGTGGGAATAGAACCAATGACCTCATTTATGCCCTCTTTCTGGGTTAATCACCATGTAAATAAACAATAAAGCTTAATCATTTTTCCTAAGGTGGTCCGTTCCCCTAGCTGGCACCTTTACATATTAATAATGTAACTGTTTTAAATGGCTGTAGAGGAGGTAAAGTATCAGACAGAACATTGCAAAACAACACCTTTTGATTGAGGATTATGGAGAGGCCACCTTCAGAAAAATGTTTCCTGTGTATTGCCCAGTAAGTACACCGTACACAATTTTCTTTTTCTACTTTTTAGTGTACTCATTCTTTGTCCTACAATGTTACCACCTTTACTTCTGTACTAATTTTTAATAATTACATACTAACTGTATCTTTATTTATTACCTATGTGGGTTGTAGGCTGCTATACTTTTCTAGGGAAATACTTTTTCAGTAACATATTAAATAATCATCATATAGTTAGACAATTTGACTGTGAGTTAATGAAAATGTAATTTAATGAAATACAAACATAGAGATTTATTATAAGTAGTTCATAGGCTGAATTCAATACTGATTTATAAACAATGTGATTTAAAATATTCATCTGCTAAGGTGAATGTACTTTACACTGAACTGTGACATGTGAAGTTATTTAATTAAAAGCAAACACGGGGATTTAATGTTGCCCTTCTAAAATACATTTATTTCACAATTTAATTATTTCTGTATGAGTTTTATAAAGTAATAGAAATGTTATTGTGAACTTCTATTCTAGAACTTTACTATCCACTTTCTCAGGTGTAAATGACCTTATTTGTGGAGCCGCATATTGGAAGACTTAATATAGCCCAAGTGGTAATGTTATGTCTGTAAAGACTGATATCATTACATTACACATGCCTTATTAATAATAGGAAAATATAGTACATTCATAAATAGTTTATATTAAGCACTTATGAGAAAACATATATAAAGTATGCAGCAGAATATTTGCCTCATTCTGCATTTGTGTGCAGTTTTTTTATGTTTCTTCAACAGATTGTCTACTTAAGTGAATAGATTATGAATCCATTGTTATACTGTACTCCAATCACCCCAGGAAGCAGATTAAAAGGAGACTAGTACTGTAGAACAAGGCCCCAGGTTTGCATCTCAATAGAGGCCCATCGGCGGTGACAGGGATTAATAATGAAGTGGGCAGAGTTAGCTACAGTTCGGCTGCCCAGCAGATTTAGGCACCTGAAGAGCAGTATTTTCTTTTTAATAGTATTAAAAGGGACCAAGAACAATCCCTTATCACAATGACAGGACTCCATCACATCTGTAGTGCAGTGTACTGCAGCTCTGCCTTAGAGTCCTCCATGTGATGTATAATGTCACATGTCGCCGCCTTCTCTGTACAACCAGACACAAGCCACATGCCATATAATCAAATAAATATAATATAATCTTTGTACGCATGATTGATCATGATTCATGCGATGAGCGTGGCTACATCTGTACTATAAATATGGGGGGCAGCGCAGATGCTCTTTCTCGCACAGACACCAAAATGTCTACAAATCTGGAGCTACAAGTTTCAGCATGGGTTCTTTGATGTATATAGTTCAACATATTTATCTCAGATCCCTCAACATGCACCTTTTATACCATCAGACACATTTTATGTCATCAGACACCTTCAAATGCCCGTTGAAGGCCAACAGACGCTTCCACTTGCCCTCTGTTATTGTTTTATATACAAGGTATCATGAAAACATAGTAAAGCATGTTTTATGGTAAGCAATTTCAACTTAATTTATTCTGTCATAGTATCTTTAGTATGTTATATGTTCTCTCACCAACTTAAATTGAGTTTTTAAAAAATAAAAAATAAAATAATATTCCTATCTGATATCTATACATCTGCGGATAACACTATAATAAACCCTACCTATCAAGCTGATGGCTGTGTAGGTAGAATTGCATGCTATCCTAAGTTGAATGCATGCAGGAATCCATCTGAATTCAAATGGATCCCATGCACCAAGTATAGCACTGGTAAAAAAAAAAACATACTTATAATGATGATGGACACTTTTAAAAGAGGATGGATAGTGGTGGTTCAGATGCAACTATGACAACAGGAAAACATCTGCATTTATTTATTTATTTAAGTCTGAACACATTTTATTATCTTCTGCATTGACTACTACAATTCCCTCTTTACTGGTTTTGTGATGATACTGTGAATTCATCTAATTTAGTTTTAGGGGTATACTTACTAAGCGTCAGTTTTGCTTTTTAGGCATTTTTCCATCAGTTTTGCAATCCACTCATTTATTAAAGGCCAAACCTTAAAAAATCTGTCCAAATGACCAACTTTAGAACACAATAGATCATCGGACCAACTGTTTTTTTCAGTTACAAAAATATAAACTAGAGATGTACAGTATGCCGACCCCTGTGTTTTTGTTTTGGATTTGTATTAACTTCATGTTTTGGTTTTGCGAAAACCACCCTCCTGTGTTTTGGTTTTGGTTTGGGATCTGTATTTTCTTTAAAAAATTTATTAAAACAGCTAAAATCACCTTTTTTTTTTTTATTCCTACAGTGTTACTAATCTCATCAATATTAATTTTCAATTATTTCCACTCCATTTTGATCACCTCACAGCTCACAATATTGTCCAAGAAACAGAGCAGCGGCATAAACACACGGCGGTTATTTCTGTTTAAAAATGCAGTGCAAATTAGTAATGTATTAGCAATATCCAATCAAACCAACTCACAAGTATTTTTGATAAAACAACACAGAAATTTACTAAGTATCGTGTGAGGAATATCATTGCTCAAAAGTAATAGTAGTTAACAAACAGTGAAGAAAAAACTCTAAACCGTTTGTAAAATAACAACAGCAGACATGGTGCACATGCGCCCAGCCCATGCCTGTTCTCAATGTCCAATCTGTAGCTTCCCCCTGGGGGTCTAGGCCACTGATGACTGGCAGCCTGTGATTATGTAAAGCCCCAATCAATCAGCCTTTTTGATGAGCAGCTCCCCATATTTTCCCCAATCATAAAAACCTCATTCTGCACCTGCGGGGTGCAGTGTGAAGTGCAGTGCAGAATACTTTATGACACATAGTTAAATATTGAGTGGGTTACAGTGCGGCACACACAGTGCGGGTTGGATACAGTGTGGGTTGGATACAGTACAAGTCAGATGCAATGCGGGTTATAGTGCAGGTTGGATACAGTGTGGTTTACAGTCTGGTATGGATAGAGTGCAGATTGGAAACAATGCAGGTAGGATAGATTGTGGTTGGATGTAGTGCAAGTTGGCAACAGTGTGGGTTACAGTGATGGTTGGATACAGTGCAGATTGTATACAGTGCAAGTTGCAGTACGGGTTGTATATAGCAGGGACGTGCAGTTAGGGGAGGCAGTGCCTCCCCTGTCATGAATGATTAAAATAATACAAAGAAGATACTCTGTGTCATATGTATCTTCGTTAGCCTTTATATTATTTCAATCATTTAATCATTTGTGAAAAAACGTTTTAAAAGTGATTCGGAGGCACCACTATTGGTGCATCCCGCTGTCAATGATGAAGGACCGGAAGCGGGAGGAGGGGCCAAGACTCGGGCAGTAAAAGCCTATTAAAAAATTACTGAAAGCGGCACAAGTGCCTCAGTGACAGGGGCGTGCTTTCAGCCCATATGAAAGCACGCCCCTGTCACTGAGGAATATGTGATTGGGCAGTTGCGCCTTTCTCAGTCACCTGAGGCCGGGTACCTGAAGAATGCTCCGCCCGCCGCTACCCAGGGAATTGCTGCCGTAGTCACTCTGACTGCAGCCGCTCCCCCGGCCTGGCCTTACTGATCGCCTTTGGTGGGAGGGTGATCTACCTCTGCCTCCTCTGTCACCTCCGACTCCGGGTGGGTGTACGCTGCTGTCCGATGCTTCCCTGCTCTGTTCTCCGCAGCTGCTGAGGTCTGGTCAGAAACAGATAAAGGAGAAGTGCTCACTGTCCTATCCACTTCACAACGCTTACAGAGCCTGCCCGCGCTGCCATGCTCCACAGCACAGCTCCCTCACCTCAGCACTCTCCCCCACAGTTTAGCGGGCACCCAATTTTATCACTTGTTACATTGCGCACGCAGGGGGGGGGGGGTTCTGAGTACCCAGAAACCCCCCCCCCCCCCTGATCAGCCAAAATCTTTTTTTTAGAGACGGAGACAGCTTCCTCTCTATACAAACTGCGATCGCAACCGCTACCGCGACCGCGATCACAGAGGCTGCTACTGCTGCTGCAGGGAAATCTCATCGGAATAGCTCAGCCTCTGCCCACAGGAGTGTGGAAATTGTGTATTTCCGGGTATGTGTGTACTTACTGTATGTTTGTATGTGCGAGTGTCTTACATTAATACAGGTTGAGTATCCCATATCCAAATATTCCAAAATACGGAATATTCCGAAATACGGACTTTTTTGAGTGAGAGTGAGATAGTGAAACCTTTGTTTTTTGATGGCTCAATGTACACAAACTTTGTTTAATACACAAAGTTACTAAAAATATTGTATTAAATGACCTTCAGGCTTTGTGTATAAGGTGTATATGAAACATAAATGAATTGTGTGAATGTACACACACTTTGTTTAATGCACAAAGTTATAAAAAATATTGGCTAAAATTACCATCAGGCTGTGTGTATAAGGTGTATATGTAACATAAATGCATCGTGTTCTTAGCTTTAGGTCCCATCACCATGATATCTCATTGTGGTATGCAATTATTCCAAAATACGGAAAAATCCGATATCCAAAATACCTCTGGTCTCAAGCATTTTGGATAAGGGAGACTCAACCTGTATATATTTTTATACACATATATACACCGCTGTGTTTGGAGTGGCAGAAATATGGAGAGCCTTCTTGCTGGAGATATGTTATACATATATATATTACATACGGAGGGATCAGTATGATTTCAGGACTGACGGGATCCTGGCGGTTGAAATACCGATGCCGGAATTCCGACCTCGAGCGCAGCATGTCCCCTCGCAGGCTTGCTGCATTCGCCACACTTAAGGCCTGGTGGCGACCTTTGGTCGCCACAAGGTTCTATTCCCCCTCGGGTGGCGGCGTGGACCTCCACCCAAGTGTGATTCCGACCATCGGCATTTCAATGGCTGTCGGGATTTCGGCGTTGAGATTTCGCCTGCTGGGATCCCAACAGTCTGGGATATGATTGCATACCCATACGGAAACCCCCCTCAGTAAATCCTGCGTTTGCCCCTGATCAGGGGTCCCTGGACGTGTCCCGCCAGTGGCACATGCAACATCAACCCTGACCTCAACCCTAATGTTTCTCCCTCCGGCTACCGCCACAGCCGGGGGGGAAAGCAAGGAGGGGGGGGGGATCCAACCCACATTCAAAATCTTGCAGGAGTACCACATTCAGGCTGCTTTTTTGACCGGCGATCCCCGAAGTTAACACCAAAGGAGGAGCCATGCTGCAGTTCTAGACCCAGGATCAGGTAAGTAAATAACAATACAATTGTCATTCACTGCCTGTCCCCATCACCCTTTCCTTCTTTCTGTCACACTCACCCACTGCTGCTGCTGTCACCCTCTCCCTGGCATCACGCACTGCTGTCACCATCTACCTGGTGTTATCCTCTCCCTGTCACTCACTGCTGTCACCCTCTACCTGACGTCACCCTCTCACTGGCGTCACACTCTCCGTGTCACTCTCTACCTGGTGTCATCCTCTTCGTCACTCACTGCTGTCACCATCTACCTGACGTCACCCTCTCCCTTTCACCCATTGCTGTCACCCTCTTTCTAGCATCACCCTCTCCCTGTCACCAACTGCTGTCACCCTCTACCTGGTGTCACCCTCTCCATGTCACACACTGCTGTCACCCTCTCTCTGACATCACCCTCTCCCTGTCACCCACTGCTGTCACGCTCTCTCTGGCCTCACCCTCTCCCTTTCACTGCTGTCACCCTCTCCCTGTCACCCACTGCTGTCACCCTCTACCTGGCGTCACCCTCTCCCCATCACCCACTGCTGTCACCCTCTCCATGGCATTACCCTCTCCCACCCACTGCTGGCTATTTTGCTGTCCAGGACTTTCATTACCTTAATAGCGCCCTGCACCCACACCGATTTTAAGTTAATGGAAGCCATGTACAACAAAATTGCATTCATGTCCTCCTCCTACTCCCTCCCCAGTCCCAAAGACTAGTTTTTATTTTTTATTTTATAAAAATGTACAATATATACAGTATGCTGAAAGACAGAAAATACACTAAGCGCTTAGGTGAGTGAGACTGCAATATGATCGTCAGCCGCCTCTTGTATAAAGGGATTGCCAATCCCTTAATCCACAAAAGTACCAAAAAAAAACCAAGTGGCGCTTAACAATCATATAGTATAAAATATTTAATAAAAATACACATTAAATACAATGCAACAACCTCCCGGGGGTGTAAGACAATTATTAAAACATCACAATAATATTGTACAGCAGTATGATAAATCAAAGCACCTGATATTTGGTTAGAATACAGGTTGAAAACATGAAAAATAGCCACTGTTGACACAAGAGTCTCGGGATTACACAAAAAACAATATGTACACACTTGAAGGTGCAGCTGCAGAATAATTTCCAACTGTGTGGCTCACAGTGGCATGCCCACAGGGTGGTACCCGTGACCCGGGTTGGAGTAGATTTGTTCAACAGATATTAGCAATGCAGACAGATAGTTGAAAAAAATAAATAGAAATATAAATATGGTAAGTGAACCTGTTACCGCTGGGCAGGAGCTTTCAATTCCTGCTCCCTGGTATTATCCCGTTAGCCAGGGAGATGATGTACACCAGAGCCTCAGCGGGATGAAGCAGTGTTGTAATACGTGGGAGACTTGATTCTCACCGAGACGCTACTGCATGCGGGAGCTCCGTGTCCCCTTTCACATTGGTCGTTTGCCGATGGAGCCGGAGTGGCAGGGGCCCGGCCAGAAGCACCGATCAACAGCCCGTCTGACGCTCGTATCACCCATCAGTGTGGTAGCGGCTGCGGCTGAGAGCCGCGCGGGGTTGAAGCTGCGGGCTGGGGCGCTTATGCTGCAGCCGTCGGTCTGGTTTCCCGTGCACGGCTCAGATGGAGATGGAAGTACACAGCGGTACCGGTCCTCATGAAAAATCAAGGAATACAGGCTCTGGTGTACATCATCTCCCTGGCTAACGGAACAACACCAGGGAGCAGGAATCGAAAGCTCCTGCCCAGCGGTAACAGGTTCACTTACCATATTTCTATTTCTATTTATTTTTTTCAACTATCTGTCTGCATTGCTAATATCTGTTGAACAAATCTACTCCAACCCGGGTCACGGGTACCACCCTGTGGGCATGCCACTGTGAGCCACACAGTTGGAAATTATTCTGCAGCTGCACCTTCAAGTGTGTACATATTGTTTTTTGTGTAATCCCGAGACTCTTGTGTCAACAGTGGCTATTTTTCATGTTTTTAACCTGTATTCTAACCAAATATCAGGTGCTTTGATTTATCATACTGCTGTACAACATTATTGTGATGTTTTAATAATTGTCTTACACCCCCGGGAGGTTGTTGCATTGTATTTAATGTGTATTTTTATTAAATATTTTATACTATATGATTGTTAAGCGCCACTTGGTTTTATATACAGTATGCTACCTGCTCATCACAAGTTTAATGAGCAGGCAGGCTACGGGCATTGGCATCGCGGCATCGGACTGAGATGCGAGTTAGTGGTGGGGGGGCGAGGCAGTTGATGGTGGTCGATTTTGTAAGCCATTGGCGGGGGTGGTGACCATTAGTGGCGGGGGTAGTGGGCATCAGGTACAGTGGCAGTAGCAGTCATCGGCTCAGGGGCAGTAGCACGCATTGGCTCGGCGGCGGTAGGGATCATCTCCAGGACTCGGCGGAAATTATGGCTGCAGTGTCTCACCAGCCACTGACCTCACCGCACGCCACTGGTATATAGTACAGGTCAGATACAGTGCAGGTCGGATACAGAGTGGATTGGATACAGTGCGGGTTACAGTGCAGGTCATATACAGTGCGGGTTACATTGAAGGTCGGATACAGTGTGGGTTGGACACAGTGCAGATTGAATACATTGCGGGTAGTCAAGTAATAGTTTACTTACTGTCAGCGGTAAATGGTGGTGTGTGAGGAGGATGATGGTCCAGGCACTGCAGTCAGTGTATACAGCGCACTCCCAGTGCCAGACATGTATGGGCCATGGACTGTTGCTACACAGCCTCTGGGTGGATAAGAATGCAGGGAGCCATCAATTTAAAGTCCCATTGAAATCAAGGGGCTGACTGCTGATTGGCTGAGAACAGTTCTCTCAGCCAATCAGCAGTCAGCCCATTGATTTTAATGGGAATTTAAAATTGCTACCCGAATCCAAAACCTGCAAAATATGACAGCAGAAAGATGATGTTTTGCCTCATTGCAGGATCAGAACAAGGTAGGGAGATCCGAATTCTGGGCCGCATCCACTCGGATTTGGCAAGTTTGGGTGGGCTCAGTTCTCTGAGTCCATTCATCTCTAATATAAACCCTGGATTTACTATGTATCAGGTTTAGAACCCACCACAAAGCCGATGGCAAGTGCACACTAATAGACTTGCCTTTGCAGAGGAGTTTATGTCGCACACTGCTCAGGATGCTGTTACTATATCACCTGTCGGGATCTTGGTATTCAGTATACCAATGCCATAATCCCAACAGTGGGGGAAATACTGGCAGTTGGAATCCAAACCATCCACCAGTATTCCCACTCTGGCGGTGGGTTCACGCCCAAGGCGTGGTGAGTGCACTTGCTGTCTCACTGCCGGGATTCTGGCTGATTGAATGCCACTGTCGGTATAGTGACAGCTGGCATCCCGTCTGCCGCTCTCCCAAATGTATCCCCACTGCACAGATCAATTTGTGCAGGCTTTGTTTTATTAATACACATAAAAGCTGTAATATAAAAAATAAAAAAAACAATAATGTAGATTTCCTCCAAATCATTAACCAATCCTGGGCAACTGAGCCTGTACTAGTATTGAAAAAGAAGGTGGTAGTGAGGTTCCTCTGTTTTCACATAACCAGCACTAGACTGAACTATAGCAGGGGGGTCTCACAGCGTGGGTGCTATAACGGCAACAAGCCACCAAACTGGTTAGCAAAGTGCTACAATCCCTAGAGACGAAGGGATCCCCCAAGATGGGGTCCCCCTTCCCCAAAACAACCAGGGCTCTACCTTCCCCCCACCGTGCTTTGGTTACAGAGGTTTAATAATATTTTTTTTACAAGTGGACTACAGGCAGGGGTATTTTTGGGTACGGAATGCCCCAAAACGCTGTTCCTGAAGGTCTTTTCTAAAATGACGTAATCAGGAATGACATTGCGGAATGTCTGCTGCCTGCCCACAGAGGTGGTGTTTGGGCAAAAGAGGTGCATGGCCATTTAAAATGTGGCTCCAGCCATCAGCTGATCAGAGCTCTTGGACTGTCAGTGGTGGCTCCTGATTGGTTTCCGGCCCACAAACTTTGATTGGCTCACAAGTCGGTGCCATATTGTACGGGACACAGTGTATGGCAGGAGAGACATACACTGTACTCTCTTTCCCTCAGACATGGATGTCAGTGGTGGCAGCAGCCCTGCAGCAACCATGAGGTGAGCACTATGTGTAATTGGCATTACTGGGAGCATTGTGTAACTGGCACTTTTTGGGGGCCTTGCGTAACTGCCACTACTGTGGGCATTGTGTAATTGTCACTAATGGGAGCATTGCTGGAGAAATTATGTGTATCTGGCACTACTGGGGACATTATGTGTATCTGTGACTACTGGGGCCATTGTGTAACAGGCACTACTGGAAGCATTGTAACAGGCACTACTGAGGGCATTGTGTAACTGGCACTACTGGGGCATTGTATAACTGACACGACAGGGGATATTACTGTATGTGTATCTGGCACTACTGGGGGCATTATGTGTATATATTGCACTACTGGGGGCAGTTTTATTTATTTATTACCAGTTATTTATATAGCACACACATTCTGCAGGGCTTTAGGAGAATATATGGAACTACTGGGGCATAGTGTGTTTTAAAAAAAGTTAATGCCTTATCCCTTTGTTAGCTACACCCACATCACCACCCACCTCTACCCTGCCCACAGTTCCTGAACCTATTTTCCTACAAAAATAGCACTGACTACAGGTAGAAACTGCCAAAAACTGACTTATCAGAATGTCCCCATTCATTTCTATGGAGAGTGTCCCTGAGTGACTTCTCATTTGCAATGGGGCTTCAGGAGGTGCAGTAGCATCATTTTTGTATTTGTCAAGATTCAGGATGCTACATGATCCCCTTCATCATAGGTAATTAATGGGTCAATGAGGGCTGTGTTGGGCTGTATTTATTAATTAAAATAATACAATCTTCTGTGTGTGTCTCCTATATTTTTTATAAGATTTTTTTACTGGTAGAGCACAGGTGCCAGCAGGCTCCTGATGTCTGGGCATGCTGGCACTTGTGGTTTGAGAAATGCCATCTTGCCCAGAAATCCTTGCTGGGACCTTAACTTCACTTATAAAGTACAATATTATTTAACCACTTTATTACAATATTACCTTTGTACCCGAAGCCACGGGGTGCAGAGAAGTTCCCTGAGCTTTCAGCCCCAGGGCTGGCTGCCCTACAGAAGGTGAGTCCCCATTTACCAATGGGTTCCAGCCCAGGGATGACCCGTTTAGGACTTTTTGTCATATTGGTGGGCAACCCAACGCTGTGTATACCCCTGTTATAGTGTCAGCTGCCCTGGCTGGTTCTGCCTTGTTCTAGTTATTGGAAAATAATGGGGGCCCACACCATATTTCCCCATGTTTTTAAAATCACCCTGCCTGAGGCTGGTTAATACATTTTGGGTGGGAGGGGGGGTCTCCACTCCATTTGTTTATTTTTTTTACAACTTTTGAAACTTATTAATGAAACAAAACCTGCACATATCATATTTATAATGCTCATAGTGATCTGTGCAGCACTTTAAATCTGTTGCAGACTGTGGCTTGCCATCAGATTTGCTTTGACAAATGACATGACAATCAGAAACAATGTTGATGCCCATAGGTTTCAATTAGACCAACAAATTTGAAGCTGGACAAATGCCAGAGGGTTGACTGCTGGGTAGTAACAATCTCAATAGCCCAGTAATGCAAACACACAAACCACTATGTTACTTTTTTCCTAAGTTTTAAACTATTTTATCTATGTCTTTCAGGTGTTGCTAGGTATGACTGTTTCTCCTGACTTCTGACTCCATTGTAATTCCTCTGCTGAACATAAATATAATCATGCACATGATGGGGGTCATTCTGACCCTATCGCTCACTGCAGTTTGTCGAAGCGCAGAGATCGGGTCGGAACTGCGCATGTGCTGGCGCCACAGTGCTCCAGCGCATGGCAGCTTTCGTTGCCTAGCGATCACCTCTGAGACAGAGGCGGTCACTTGGCAGGAGGGGGCTGAATGGCAGCATTAAGCCGCCGTTTAGGGGGAGCGGTCTGGCCAACGCAGGTGTGGCGGGATCGTTGGGGAGGCGGGCCGCAGCTGCTGTGTGATGTCTCACGCAGCCGCTGCAGCCAGTGGCAGCGACAATTAACTCCCGGCCAGCTGCAGGAGCTGCACTGGCCCGGGAGTTACTCCTCAAATACAAAGGCATCGCCGCTGTGCGATGCTTTTGTATTTGTGCGGGGGGGCTGGACTGACATGCGGGGCGGACTAGCCCTGTGCTGGGTGTCCCCCCGCATGTCAGGGAAGATGATCGTAGCGGTGCTAAATTTAGCACAGCTACAATCAACTCAGAATGATTCCCAAGGTCACTTGGTCAGTGATAGAAAGATGTTTTGGGGTGCTGAAATCTCATTTTTGCTGTTTTGGCCTTTTATCATATAGTCACTGTTGAGCAGCTGTTTTCTTCATAAAATGTTTGCAACATTGGTCACATGATGATGAAGAAGAAAGTCAGCAGGTAGTGGAGTTAGTTCTATCTGGCGATAGTTTTACAGAATTAGGCATGCAGGTAAGACAGCAAGTCATTGCTGAACACTTCAGCGGTAAGTATACATCAATTATTGTTCCCTGTTTTAATAGAAATAAAAAATATAGCTATAGTAATATGGTCATACTAACAACCAAAAAATTATTAGAGATATGCTATGTGCTATAAACTATCCTCTAACATATATGGTAAGTACTGTATGTGTGCTACAAACATTAAAGTATCCCATTACTAATGTTGTGCATACACTTATTTTATGTGATAAATATCAATACATAAAGTTTTTGTATTTTGTGCTTATATCAATCTGTTCGTTTTGGACCACTTCTCAATAGGCAAACACTGCAGTATGTGTAGGTAACTTGTATGTACCTTTGTAATTAATCTTGTTGTGGTTTTGAGTTCTTTACTCACTGTTTGAGGCTAAACATAATAGGTTCAGTCAAACTGTGTGACTGTTAATTTACATAAATGTATTTCAACATTACAAACATTTGGAAATAATATATTAAGACCTTTTCAAAATAACAACAAAATCAACAACCTAAAGTCCTTTTTTCACACCTTTTTCAACAGATCAGTGTTAGTTGTGCAGTCCTACTACCTTCCCTACCACTTCCTGGAGCTGCTGTGCCCTCTGGCTGGTGTTGCACTTGATGTGTAGATGGGGGATGAATGCCATTGAGAAGAGATAATGGGCATGCTTTAGGGGTTTGTTCCTCCTGAACTGCTTGTTTGCTGATCCAGGTGTCAGGCCACCAGTTGTTGGGTTAAACTATCAATTATTGCATTGAGGTCTCTGGTGGCAGTGTTCTGGGACTCCGTGAGCCTTATCATGGTTTGCTGGATTGACAGATTTGACTCAAGCAGATGGAGGTAAATCTGATGAATTTTTTGGTTGTCCCCCATAAGGCATACAAATAAATCATGGAACCTGTTGCTGTCAATCTGGATGAGTTCCAGTGTATTACAAACTCGACTCAGCTCAGTAGTAAGGCGGCTTACATTCTTGTTTATTTGTGGGTGTTTTTGGCCTGGCTTACTATGTGGGTCACCTGTTTCTTTATCCATTCAAAGTGAGTTGATTGCTGATTGTGGCATTGGTGATGCAGGACTCATCTGGGCTATTGGGGTTCCCAAAACTGGTGATGTGTCTTTCATCTGATGCACTAAGTTTCCTTGGCCAAACACTGTATCTACGGTCCTCAATGTTGCCCGTTTCTTTGTGCGTCAATGGTGAGAAATACAGGCAGGTACTTATCCATCATGAAATCCCATCAGGGAGGTGTCCAATTGGCTCCAAATGTATTCTGCAGCATTAAAACAACCCCAAACATATAGCTAATGTCTTTAAGAACTATATTCAGCATAAAGAAGACCAAATAGTTCTGGAAGTAATGATTTGGCCTCCACAGAGCTCTGATCTCAACATCATCGAGTCTGTATGGGATTGCATGAAGAGACCGAAAGATTTGAGCACAAAGGATCTGTGGTTAGTTCTCCAAGATGTTTGGAACAACCTTCCTGTCCTTGCCAAGTTCCTTCAAAACTGTGTTCAAGTGTACTTAGAAGAATTGATGCTGTTTTGAAGGGAAAGGGCAGTCAAACCAAGTATTGATTTGATTTAGATTTATCTTCTGTTCATTCACTTTGCATTTTGTTAATCGCTAAAAATAAACAATTAACATTTCTATTTTTTAAAGCATTCTTGGCTTCATGTTGTTTATACCTGCCTAAACTTTAGCACAGTACTGTATATGTATGTACTGTGTGAAAATCCATTAATGACACTGCAATGTGAACACATCCAGATGTTGCATAAGTGCACTGTACCCAAAAAAACAGCCTGCACACACAATATTACCAAATATATGGTTGCACATCTTACAAAGGCCACACCAAGAAAAACAGTAAACCACTACAACACTAACAATACAAACCCCCAAAACTTGGTTACAATGACATGCACATTACCACAATAATCTTTAACTACAGGTTTCCTTAGAATGCACCAGGGCTATATTTTCTGCAAATACAAACTTCAAGTTGCAGCCTGTCCTGGCGAATTGCAGGGGCATGTCATCACTGCCCTCATCAGATGAGTGTGGCGCCTCAACTGCCACTTCATCCATCTCCTCACTGACTTCAGCCACTGACATCATACTTAACAAATAAAATTAAAGGACAAATATACTCCTCCACTCCAACCATACAAACAGCACACACCACACACACACACACACACACACACACACACACACACACACACACACACACACAATGACAATAGACTTTAAAAAAAGACACTGACAGAAAAATATGGCAACCTATTAATGAACATGACAAGAATAAAGACGAGACAAAAACAATACAGTACTCAGGAAATCGTAAAAATACAGACCAACTCACCAACTTCACAAACCACAGCCTCTCCACACGCCTCTAACTAAACCTACAAGGTTTGGACAGTTTGGAGTGTATCTTTATCCCTGTGGCATTAAACTCCCACATGAGACACTTTCAACCAATCACACACGGTCTGAAGGAACTTCCATGATCGACCGTATTTCTCGGATTGCAGCTGCACTTGGAAAATGCGAACCAGACACAAATACAGCCATTTGCAGGAGTGTTGGTCAAAAGTGCCACTAATACACGGTGTATGCGGCTGCATACACCATTGGAAAACATGAATCCAAGAAACACAGGAGCATGTAATTTTCTGAGTGTGAGTCCAAAAAAATACACCCGAAAATGGCTGATTCCAACTGTGATTGATCTCAGCCAATCACAGCAGAAACACGAATCTTAGTAAATTTACCCCCTACTGTTGGATAATCCTAAGGGGTCATGCTAGTAAAGCTTCTAACATTAAATCTGTCACTTCAATGTTTCACAGTGCTCCTGCCTTCTCCATTAGGATGAATGTAGCCAGTCCAATTGCATCCACTAGAGCTACTCGTGTTTCAGCTGATTCAAGTTCAGTACACGCACTGCAGTCAGTCACATTCCAGCTTGTACAAGTGAATTCATAGCAGGTAGACCGGGTATAGAGATACTGTAGTCCAAGTATATTCGCTGCAACCAGTCCTGAGAGGTCAGTCCAATAACATACATTGCAGCCATTTCCAGTTCATCTAGTGACCATACAAACAAGTTTAATTAATAGAATGTAATCAGTAAATATGTTGAAAGTGACACATAAAATGTAGTTGATCAACCAGAAGTACCAATCTTTTTAAATCACATAGGAGAATAAGACATTTCTAAAGCATTGTGTGAGAATATTTCTCAGAGGCGGATTGCAGATTGTCACTTACTTAGCAGTTATATACATATTACGGACACAAAAATAGTCCCTTAATAACATTTAAATGACATTTTACAATTACTACAGATTCAGGCAGGAAATCTGCAACTACAGATTTAATCGACCATGAAATATTCTCCTGCAAATACTATTGAAAAACTAAATAGACAAACAAAATGTACTGGAAATTGTTTAGACTGATGCTTTATATGCTTTTTGAAAGGGGTTGCAATGGAGATTTTGTATTCTGTAAGTAAGACATTTATTCCAGGATGTGTACATACCGGTAAACACCTGGCAATTACTCCTCTAAAGATGTGTACACACGGAACGATGTGGCTCAGCGATGTTGACTATATAGAAAGTTAGTGCATATCACTCTGTGTGTATACAGCGAGCGATAGCGATGCGCGACCCCGCCAGGTCACTATCGCTATGAAAAATAGACTGTGCAGGCAAGTCAATTTCGACTATGTCACTGGAAAAGTGAAAACATCCCCCTAGTTAAATGAGTTAGTCCACAGGTTCTCAAACTCGGTCCTCAGGACCCCACACAGTGCATGTTTTGCAGGTCTCCTCACAGAATCACAAGTGACATAATTAGCTCCACCTGCAGACCTTTTAAAATGTGTCAGTGAGTAATTAATACACCTGTGCACTTACTGGGTTACCTACAAAACATGCACTGTGTGGGGTCCTGAGGACCGAGTTTGAGAACCACTGAGTTAGTCAAAATCGCCCATAGCCAAAATCGCTTGCACTCTTAGTCAAAATCACTGGTAAAGTTAGTCAAAATCTCCTACTGCCAGTTCAAGGGAAATCGCTCAAAATCGCTCATTGTCATAATCGCTCCATGTGTTTTTTAAGAATTTGATTTCCTATTGAAGCTGGTGCCAAGCATGGAATAAGGAGTGGAATAAATAAATATATACATGAATATGAGTTAAAAATATATTAATATGCAGCTTGACTCATAAGAAAAATATGGTTTCTGAATATATTACAAGCTATGGACATTTCATGTACCTTATTCACAAAATATTACCCATAGGCAGTTTACTTTGTTCAAAAGTCCCACGTGTTTATATGTTCTGCAGCAATGGAATCTTCTATTAAATGTTTTTAAACCTCATGGATTACCTGTACTGAAAGCCTCTTACATGTGAGTTTGTCTCCTCACCATAGTGACCTTAATGCCTTTGTAAAAAGGCTACCAAGCTATTAATGATGTGCTTGTCAATAAGGCCAATGATGAATCTGAAATGTGTTTGGTATCAAAGAAGCTTAGGGCCTCCGTCCGCATCAGTTGCAAATAATAATCAAACAATGAGCAAATTGTGCATGCGTACACAACCATACACAAGACAGGGCAAACACTCCTAGTCTGATTTTCGTGCTCATAAGCCGCTCATAACTTTATTGTGATTACCTAAACCTTTACTTTAAGCTAGCTTATCACTAAATAAACCACACAACACACTGAAATAAAGACACGGACACAGTAGCTGGAGTTAAAGGTCAGACGATGTTTATTAATCGCTGACCAACTCTTTAAACTAATAATTGAGGCCGAATTAGAATTGATTTGAATATATATTTAACTTTAGTTTGGAGGATGGCAAACAGAAAACCGCTGCCAAACACCAGCACCAGTCACCTAGATGAAAACCACCAAACCAAGGAGGGGAGTACACCTACCCCGCCTCCTTCCCGCATAAACCGCATTGTGCTGGCCTTACCCCTCTCTCTCTGGCAAACGTTCGGTTCCCGCAGGGGAACGTCTAAATGTCCAACCGCAAGAAAAGGACACACCTGCCGTCCTTCTAAAGAGGGAGCCCCACAATGACCACTTATGCCTGTGTGACAGCTGGTTGGCAGCGATTTCCCGCCAATCTGGCTTTCAATAGCCCACAGCAAGAACAAAAAACGTAGACGCATTCTGGGAGGGCGGGCGGGCATAAACTGAATGGCAAGAGGAAGTCTAGCAAAATGGCCACCACCTATATACTAACCTAAGACCCTCCTCTTCATCTTGATGCACAACCCTCTAATCCAATAGGAAAAAACCAACCGGGAAAACTGATCTGCCTAGCAACTGCTTAGTCATTTAAACAACCAATCACAAAAAGTTGATCGCTTATATGGCCTCAGGCTTATGCAGCCTTCAGCTTATCTACTTAGGTATCTACAAACACAGTAGCGATCACATTTAGCTATAATAAAAAGGAGTGGTGAAGGCGTGTCAGGAGGATGGGTACTCAATTTATGCAATGCGGGGTGTATGGTGGGTGTGTTGTGGGAGTTGCAGTCACAATATATGTGAAACAGACTGCAGGAATTGTAAACACATTAACAACAAAGGCTGAGTAGCTAGAGATAGCAGCAGCAAAAACACAGGCAGCTGATGGTGTTCATAATGATGTAAGGAATGCTGTTTAGGGGTCTATTTACTAAGCCTTGGATGGAGATAAAGTCAATGGAGATAAAGTACCAGCCAATCGGCTCCTAACTGCCATGTCACAGGGTGTGTTTGAAAAAGGACAGGAGCCGATTGGCTGTTACTTTATCTCCACTGACCTTATCTCCACCCAAGGCTTAGTAAACAGACCCCTTGTTGTGCTTGCCAAATTAAATTCGATTTTTACAATTGAAAGAATAGCACTTTACTTTAGGCATGTATGTTGTAATGTGTATGGTCATTTTAGCAGTGTTGTGCATAACATTACTATTGTAAATTGTTACTTAAACATTTTAGATGTATGTATTGTGTTTACACCAAGACCCTTAACGCCAGCCTAACATTATCTGACAAGGAGCAAACCATCCCAGCACAGAATTGCAATATGATTTTTGTACTCTATATTTTAACATAACTATACTGTTAATGTACAAATCAGTTAAAAATGAATACACATGTTTTTTTTTGCTGACATCGATGTATAAGAGATGTGTTTATTATTGTCATTTTGAGTGAATGTACGCAATGTTGTCTTTGAAGCTATGCATGCAATAGGAGTGGACTGTATTTGTGATGTGGTTGTAGTATACACAGATGAGATTGTGGGTTTGGCTAGAGGTCTTCACAGATTTGTGTTTGTGATCAAAATCAGTGTGAGTTCATTCACAATTGCAATCTGTGCTGAATCAGGCCCTTAATGCCTTAATGGGTCAATTAGAAATCATAATAATAATGCAACTTGGCCCACAATGCTGAATAATATATGTTAAACAAATAATTGTCTTCATAAACATGTTGGAAACATTGAAACAGGATTCGTCACCATGCGACAATGGGATCCCGAACGATCAAAAGCCCTACAGTCGGCATGCCAACTATCATGGATTATTCCTACTCGTGGGTGTCCACGACACCCATAGAATAGGAACAGAACCTGTGGCAAGCACAGTGAGCCACCGAGCACGCAAGGTGCTTTGTTGCACTTGCCCCCCTGCTGGCATTCTGCAACCGGGATCCCAGCTTCGGTATGCTGACCGACGGGTACCCCACTGCCGGTCACCAATCCCCAACCCCATTGAAACTATTTTTATGAATATTCTGTTCTCAAGTAACAAATTTGGGAACTTAATTAAAACTTTACCAATACTATGAATACAAACAAGCACAAAGAAGCCACAAATAAATAAGGTGTGAGAAAGCTCTATCCTTGAAAATTCACTTACTGCATTTCCCAGGGAATTTTTCATGAAACATTCCCTGATATTGCACTGTACATCCACCCCCTTTCTGTTTACACTTACCTGCAGCCAGCACTGGTGATCAGTGATCCAGAAGGGGAGTCAGTCATATAATCATGTGTTATGCTGTGACCTACGGTGCTGTAAAGTATGCTGCTAGCTTCACAGCATCACTTTTCTGCACCAGGAGGTCAAAGCAGGAGCACAGTGATCAGATGACCAACTGCCCACACCAGATAAGTGATCACAGGTTCCTGGGTGCAGGTATCACTTTTTTTTACACAGTGATCAGCCTGTTTCCATCAGACACACATGTCTAATCACAGAGACCAGGTCTGAGCACAGCCTTCACTGCCAGCAGTCAGAGTAGCTCATGCAGGAGTTGAGAAAACAGAGGGAATCCTGGATAACACAATCTCAAGAGAGCATTATTATCACAAGGCTCCCTCCATTTTTTTTTTTTATTACATTTTGGCAGATTGCATTTCCCATTATATTTATGGGAAATGTGATCTGGTTACTAAACAAATGCAAATTTTAGATCTTGGAGGAGAATTTTGAGAATTCCCCCTCCAATTGCCCCTTAATACATTCTGGCGATACTAAAATAATGTGAAAAATTGTGAAAACACCCTTTTAAACATTATTTTTAGCAACAATTATTTTGGTAACTATGCCCATGCTAAAGATACAGATGCTGGACTATCACCATTAAACAAATAAACTGCGAGCACTTCTCTACTTATAAATCATCAATTATTGGCAACTGGAATATAACTCTGTTTTGGTGGTGCTCCCAGGGATAAAATACAGTGTACTGAGAGAAAAAAAACTAAATTAGCAGTGGTTAATCAATAAAGTAATTTCTTTTTGGGGTACTTTTTAAAAAACTGACCAGTTAAATGTAATAATTGTAACATTAAAACTTACTGTATTTCATATTAATTAAAATAGCCACTTAATCCATTCTTGAGGAGTTACTCCTCATTTTTTATACCATCTAAATCTAAAAGAAATTCTTTATTATACATTACATTATAACTAGTGATGTGCACCGGAAATTTTTCGGGTTTTGTGTTTTGGTTTTGGATTCGGTTCACCGGACGTGTTTTGGATTCGGACGCGTTTTGGCAAAACCTCCCTGAAAATGTTTGTCGGATTCGGGTGTGTTTTGGATTCGGGTGTTTTTTTTTACAAAAAACCCTCAAAAACAGCTTAAATCATAGAATTTGGGGGTCATTTTGATCCCATAGTATTATTAACCTCAATAACCATAATTTCCACTCATTTTCAGTCTATTCTGAACACCTCACACCTCACAATATTATTTTTAGTCCTAAAATTTGCACTAAGGTCGCTAGATGACTAAGCTAAGCGACCCAAGTGGCCGACACAAACACCTGGACCATCTAGGAGTGGCACTGCAGTGTCAGACAGGATGGCACTTCAAAAAAATAGTCCCCAAACAGCACATGATGCAAAGAAAATAAGAGGTGCACCAAGGTCGCTGGATGGCTAAGCTAAGCAACACAAGTGGCCGACACAAACACCTGGCCCATCTAGGAGTGGCACTGCAGTGTCAGACAGGATGGCACTTCCAAAAATAGTCCCCAAACAGCACATGATGCAAAGAAAAATGAAAGAAAAAAGAGGTGCAAGATGGAATTGTCCTTGGGCCCTCCCACCCACCCTTATGTTGTATAAACAGGACATGCACACTTTAACAACCCCATCATTTCAGCGACAGGGTCTGCCACACGACTGTGACTGAAATGACTGGTTGGTTTGGGCCCCCACCAAAAAAAGAAGCAATCAATCTCTCCTTGCACAAACTGGCTCTACAGAGGCAAGATGTCCACTTCCTCCGATTCCTCACCCCTTTCACTGTGTACATCCCTCTCCTCACAGATTATTAATTTGTCCCCACTGGAATCCACCATCTCAGGTCCCTGTGTACTTTCAGGAGGCAATTGCTGTTGAATGTCTCCACAGAGGAATTGATTATAATTCATTTTGATGAACATCATCTTCTCCACATTTTCTGGATAGTATACTTGACGACACAGAGGTAGGTAGAGCAGTGGCCTTCTGTACCGTACTGCTATATAGTATATACTGGTGGTCAGCAAACTGTGCAAAACTGAAATGCACCACAGGTATGGATGGATAGTATACTTGACGACACAGAGGTAGGTAGAGCAGTGGCCTACTGTACCGTACTGCTATATATTATATACTGGTGGTCAGCAAACTGTGCAAAACTGAAATGCACCACAGGTATGGATGGATAGTTTACTTGACGACACAGAGGTAGGTAGAGCAGTGGCCTACTGTACCGTACTGCTATATATTATATACTGGTGGTCAGCAAACTGTGCAAAACTGAAATGCACCACAAGTATGGATGGATAGTATACTTGACGACACAGAAGTAGGTAGAGCAGTGGCCTACTGTACCGTACTGCTATATATTATATACTGGTGGTCAGCAAACTGTGCAAAACTGAAATGCACCACAGGTATGGATGGATAGTATACTTGACGACACAGAGGTAGGTAGAGCAGTGGCCTTCTGTACCGTACTGCTATATATTATATACTGGTGGTCAGCAAACTGTGCAAAACTGAAATGCACCACAGGTATGGATGTAGTATACTTGACGACACAGAGGTAGGTAGAGCAGTGGCCTACTGTACCGTACTGCTATAAATTATATACTGGTGGTCAGCAAACTGTGCAAAACTGAAATGCACCACAGGTATGGATGGATAGTATACTTGACGACACAGAGGTAGGTAGAGCAGTTGCCTACTGTACCGTACTGCTATATATTATATACTGGTGGTCAGCAAACTGTGCAAAACTGAAATGCACCACAGGTATGGATGGATAGTATACTTGACGACACAGAGGTAGGTAGAGCAGTGGCCTACTGTACCGTACTGCTATATATTATATACTGGTGGTCAGCAAACTGTGCAAAACTGAAATGCACCACAGGTATGGATGGATAGTTTACTTGACGACACAGAGGTAGGTAGAGCAGTGGCCTACTGTACCGTACTGCTATATATTATATACTGGTGGTCAGCAAACTGTGCAAAACTGAAATGCACCACAAGTATGGATGGATAGTATACTTGACGACACAGAAGTAGGTAGAGCAGTGGCCTACTGTACCGTACTGCTATATATTATATACTGGTGGTCAGCAAACTGTGCAAAACTGAAATGCACCACAGGTATGGATGGATAGTATACTTGACGACACAGAGGTAGGTAGAGCAGTGGCCTTCTGTACCGTACTGCTATATATTATATACTGGTGGTCAGCAAACTGTGCAAAACTGAAATGCACCACAGGTATGGATGTAGTATACTTGACGACACAGAGGTAGGTAGAGCAGTGGCCTACTGTACCGTACTGCTATAAATTATATACTGGTGGTCAGCAAACTGTGCAAAACTGAAATGCACCACAGGTATGGATGGATAGTATACTTGACGACACAGAGGTAGGTAGAGCAGTTGCCTACTGTACCGTACTGCTATATATTATATACTGGTGGTCAGCAAACTGTGCAAAACTGAAATGCACCACAGGTATGGATGGATAGTATACTTGATGACACAAAGGTAGGTAGAGCAGTGGCCTACTGTACCGTACTGCTATATATTATATACTGGTGGTCAGCAAACTGTGCAAAACTGAAATGCACCACAGGTATGGATGGATAGTATACTTGATGACACAGAGGTAGGTAGAGCAGTGGACTACTGTACCGTACTGCTTTATATATAGTTATACTGGTGGTCAGCAAAATTCTGCACTGTCCTCCTATATACTACAATGCAGCACAGATATGGAGCGTTTTTCAGGCAGAGAACGTATAATACTGGTGGTCACTGGTCAGCAAAACTCTGCACTGTCCTCCTACTATATAATACTGCTGGTCCTCAGTCCCCACAATAAAGCAATTAGCACACTGGGCACAGATATTTGCAGCACACTGAGCACAGATATGGAGCATTTTTCAGGCAGAGAACGTAGATATTTGCACTTGCAGCACACTGAGCACAGATATTTGCAGCACACTGAGCACAGATATTTGCAGCACACTGAGCACAGATATTTGCAGCCTGCTGAACATAGAAACTGAGAGGACGCCAGCCACGTCCTCTCACGATCATCTCCAATGCACGAGTGAAAAATGGCGGCGACGCGCGGCTCCTTATATAGAATACGAATCTCGCGAGAATCTGACCGCGGGATGATGACGTTCGGGCGTGCTCGGGTTAACCGAGCAAGGCGGGAGGATCCGAGTTGCTCAGACCCGTGCAAAAAAAGGTGAAGTTCGGGGGGGTTCGGATCACTAATTATAACCAAGATAGGTTTGTCCTTTTATTTTTAGAAATAAAATAAGAATCTTAACATCTGAAGGCCTTTTTTGCAAATGTTGGTGTATTAGTGGCTATATACAGCAGTCAAGAGATCTTGTGCGAAAGTTCATTGTTAATTGGTAGAGTTCGCTGCTGTAGTTAATGGGCCTTATTCAGACCTGATCGCTGTTCAATGCGCCCGCAAGCAGTGTTTGCAAGTCTACGAACACATCGCAAGAGTGCAAAATCACGCCCACCATGCATGAGTGCACAAAAATTTGCAGCAGTGCACAAAATAGGTGTTTACCATTTAGCTTTGCACGGGAGTGATGTGTTTGCAAGGCTGCTATTGGTATAGCTATCAAAATGAAGCTTGTCATACATGTGCATTGCACTCGCTAGCTTGCAAATGTTTGCACAATGTTTTTTTTAACAAAACTATTACCCAAATGATTTGTAATGTGATTGAACAATTACGTGTTCAAACACTGCAAAATTAAGAGTTTGACAACCTAATTGTCCAATAACATTAGCAATTAAGGCAACAAACATATCACTTTAATATCTTTGTTGTCCTATTTGAACAATACCCAGAAATGTATTACATTTAAAAATAAAATAGATAAGTGCAATTGTAGCATATGACATTTATTGAGTTTTTTTTAAACCTTCAATGTATGACATACATTATATACACATTAAGCACTTTTGTATGTATGCTTCATCTTTTTGAAAGTGTTTAAATGATCAGTGAAAAAAGTACCAAACAATCTGCTCCTAACTGCCATGTAACATGCTGTGTATTTCAATTGGCTGTTTGGAGGTTTTCAGTTGGTACTTTATCACTCTCCATTTAATCACTTTCAAAGTGATGCTACATCTTTACATATATGATATTGGCCTTTAAATAAACACAACACGCAAAGCTTTACTTTAAAATTGTTACTGAAAAAACAACAATTTTTAATGAAAAAAAAATTAACAAAAAATATTATTCAAAACAATAATATCCTCAAGGAGGCCACGGACATGCTGCTCCATCCGGTGCAGCACCAAACGTATTTGTGCATTGCGATCTCCAACATCAGCATCTGTAAAGAATGTTACAACAATTATTACAATTCATTCAGACATTATGCAATATAGGTGGAGATAGGGAGATAGGGCGAGGGAGAGAATTAAAATTTTATGGAGCAGCATGGAATATTAGAGTGCTTCTTGCATAACAAAACCCTACAATCATCAAGTGCCACGGATTTTGTGAAAAACAAAGTGAAATACGGCAATTCACCCTTCAGCAATCCAATGGTGTCCAACAACAATGAATGCAACTAGAAGGCAGATTTAAATGGATTCTCTCAATCCAATGAATGTGGAAAGGGGTACACATTATCCCTTTTTCTCCTTGCATGTTGCTGAAATGACATATGCCTCCTTTCCCCTGTGAATTAATAGTGTAGGTAGAGAGCACACATAAAACAAGCAGAGTAGTGTGGCGATCCGTTTACTTTTTTTGTCCACGTTTAATATTTCAATGCACATAAAAACATACAATAGATGGTTAAAAGCATGTACACTCTCCCAAATGTCAATACAAAAACAAAGGGTCATCTTTGTTGGTTCCAAAATATAGATGGTACTGGAACAGGTCAGAACCTCAGTCTCAGGCACCATTCCTGCCTCCCACAGAATCTCACTGTCACCCTATATCAGCAAAGGAGAGTCCCAGTCAGAGCCTTTGCTTAATGCATTTCTGACCGTTTAGGATACTTCATCAGAAGCATACATGGCTGTGTACATAATCCTTTAAATAGTAAATATAACAATTTTAAACTGGCTTCATTATAACTAATTTGCATTTTTAGCAGTCCACTGTACATGTCCGGTTCCAAAATGGCCTCCATGAATTCTAGCATGCTTTCCAAATAGCAGGAAGCAGCTGTAAAACCTCCATTGCACATTTGTGACTCCAAAATGGCCACCATGCATTCCAGCATGCGTTCCAAATAGTAGGAAGTAGTTGTAAAACCTCCATTGCAAAGTCAAAATCCCACCATGCGTTCCAGTCTGCATTCTAAATAGCAGGAAGTAACTGTAAATCCTCCAGGAATTAAGATGGCTGACAGTGATGTGTTCAAACATGTGTTCCACGCACTGAAAGGCAAACAAAGAAAAGAATAGCAGTGCTTAAATAAAAAATAATAAAATGAATTTGTATATAGAAATATCTTAAAAGGAGCATATAGAGATGAATGGATTGAAGGTTAATAACATCCAATTTAATAAAACAATTTAACAATACAGATAATGTACTGAATTTAATACTGATTAAAAAATTAAAAACAACCAGAACCACCACAAAGACTGCTGTAATAGTGATGTCCGTCCCTTAATTTTTTTTGACTATAGATTAAATCAGTGCAGATGAATAACTGGAGGGCTGATGGCACAGTCCTTTAATAACATTACCACTATGAAGGCCGCTGGAGGAAAAAGTCCCAAGGAAGATGTCCCTTTTGAGTGGATAGAGTCATTGGGGACCCAAATCCTCACCAGGTTTGCGGTGACCTCAATGCTGAGTGGATGGACAGTGGTGCCAGTTGGTGATGATGTTCATAAAATTGCGTCTGCACACGGCTATGGAAGTCCAATCAGGTCCTTTGAAAAAGCTGCAGGTTCTGCAGCGAAACGCGTCAGGTGTTATTCCAGATTGCCCACCAGTCAATTGGACGCTGCCTTTGCTATATCCGGACCTTTATTGGACTTCCATAGCCGTGTGCAGACGCAATTTGATGAACATCATCACCAACTGGCACCACTGTCCATCCACTCAGCATTGAGGTCACCGCAAACCTGGTGAGGATTTGGGTCCCCAGTGACTCTACCCACACAAAAGGGACATCTTCCTTGGGACTTTTTCCTCCAGCGGCCTTCACAGTGGTAATGTTATTAAAGGACTGTGCCATCAGCCCTCCAGTTATTCATCTGCACTGATTTAATCTATAGTCCAACAAAATTAAGGGACGGACATCACTATTACAGCAGCCTTTGTGGTGGTTCTGGTTGTTTTTAATTTTTTTAATCAGTATTAAATTCAGTACATTATCTGTATTGTTAAATTGTTTTATTAAATTGGATGTTATTAACCTTCAATCCATTCATCTCTTTATGCTCCTTTTAAGATATTTCTATATACAAATTCATTTTATTATTTTTTATTTAAGCGCTGCTATTCTTTTCTTTGTTTGTTGTTCTTAGTATTTTACAGGATTGACTAACCCTGTTTTCATAGCAGCAGCTAAATTAGAACATCACCCCATCCTTGCGCCTGAATTTAACCTAGGTTAAACATTTTTTTGCTCACGCACTGAAAGGATCTTATAATAGCACTGATACATCCTGAAGTCCTTTGAATGGTGCAGCAAATAAGTAATTGTCCACAAAGTTCATATTGAAATGCCAGTGAATGTACTTCATATGTAAAAAAATGGGGAAAATATGTATAAATATGGAATAAATGAAACTAATAAAAAAGTGCATTGCAAAATCACATTATTCATAAACATACTAATATATACATGAAAAACATTGATAGATAGCAAGGTGAATAAAAGTCCAAAGCAGTCAAAGCCAATTATAATATGAAGGATTTTGTGAATCATGTAAGCACACATTTGAGTTTGAACTCACCCTTGAGTCATTTAGTACAATGGTCCTCAATTTGTGAATCCACCTCATCTCTGTCTGTGAGAGACGTTTCTCAATGTCCCTTGTTCTCCATTTAGGGGTGATCTGTTGTATTCCCCAAAATCTTTTTATATAACATTCTTTTGAACAGTGACATTTCTTAAAATGGGGTGAGAATATATGTGTCTCAAGGCCCTTATGAATATTATAGACACACTCTACTAGGTGGACTTTTAAACATCTTGTTGTCTTGCCTACTGTGTATATAGCAAGCCACATTCACACTCTAAGGTGTAAACTACATTCTTAGAACTGCATGTTATAAACTCTCTAGTGGAGTAAGTCTTATTATTTATGGTAAAATCCTTCTCTTTACTTGCATTGTCTTTTCACTGTCTTACAATTAAGACACATTGGTGGAAACCTCTAGTACGGATACTTTGTCTGGTTTCCTCCTCTATACTACTCTTCATCTATTGATTTTTCAGAGCAGAAGCTCTTCTATAAATAAGAACTGGATTTTCAGGTAGGGAAGGACCCAGAATAGTATCCTGTTGTGGATTTTCAGGTAGGGAAGGACCCAGAATAGTATCCTGTTCCAACAGTCTCTTATTTCTTTTGAAAACATTTTCTAGGTCTTTAAAATAGGATCTATATTGTAAGGCAATCACTTTATAATAAATAAATACATATATTTATTGCACAATACAATATAATACACTCGGCCGGTGTTGATAGACAAAACAGAGCAATACAACAGTTAAAAAGATAAATACTCCTGCAGAGCCATATTTTTCTTGAATTAATTACTCTTTATAGCAAAAGAATGCGTATCTGTTACAATTGGTAACAATGAGTCCATGTATTTAATATCTCTATATTCAGCACAATCACTTAATTTAGAGTCATAGATGGTAATGCAATTTCAACTCTTAGATTAGAGGTTATCATACTTAAGGAAATGTGCCATTATTGACTCCTCTGACCTCAGCCTTATATAGGAAGAAGGCACCGCAAGCTGTGGTAAGTTCATGCTTAAACAGCGCTCATTTGATGTAATAATAGAGCCTCCTATCAGACTGCAGGTGATAGTTTGGGGGTGCTAGAGGTATTATGCTGGGTGACAGAACTCCTTCTCCCTAATAGGTAGCAAATGATCACCTCTCCTCGGTATGCTCAGCCTGCTCACACCAGACCACCATGCTTATAATTGTGCTTTGGAACAGCAGCGCTACTTATATAGATATTTCGTTGTTTGGTGTTTTAGTGGATTGAGTGATCCTCTTATTGTAGCAGCAGCTGGACCAAGGCAGTTAACTTGTCAAAACAGAATTGGTCTTATTTGAGCATCCAGCGCCCAGTGCTTAGTCACTTAGTGGCTGAGCATATATTTTTCAGGATCTATATTGGCTGATGAATGTCCGTTTGAATCTATCATAATTTCCTGTACTGGGTTCTTTTACTTTTAATAAATCCTCCTATTTGGTTAATTCTTTTTCTTGCCATATTTGAAGTATCTACATTCCTTTTCAATAAACCATCCCATTTCTCTGGTCCTCACACAAGTGGAATAGCCACCCAACAAAGGTGGTAGAGGCTAAGACAGTAGATGAAATTATACTTTAATGGGTTGGACATAAGAAAAATTTATCAAATAGGGTTTGAGGTTTGGTAAAAAAGGGGCAGACTAGATGGGCCAAGTGGTTCTTATCTGCGGTCAAATTATGTTTCTATGTAAATAAATTATAATAGTGTCATATGGATACAAAATAGTGTCACTTATGGGACATTTAGCATTAAATGTTTATATGGAAACAATGTGTCTTTTGACAGAAAAGTGCGTGACCAGATAGTCAAGTGTTTAAGTTGCAGATTGTTCAATATCTGATAACCTTGTTGCTAATCTAAGTACACAAAGTGTAATTATATTATTACTTATATTCATAATTGAGGCACTGCCTACTTCTGTCTAATAGTACTTATATATATTTTCTAACTGAAATTTGTACCTTATAAAATACATATTCAGGAGTTATTCCGGAAACCAGGATAAATATTGCAAGCTTCTATTTGCAAATTAACAGCAGCCTCATTTTTGGCCCTGAGATTGCATACAATGGCATCTATATCAACCTTTGATACTGAAGCAAGTAGCTGGGCTCACTTGGATAAACAAACTGGATATTACACTAAGTATAATTGAATAATTTTATCAATAAACTGTATAAAGTGGTTAATGATTTGGTCACTACGAAGTCTGAAGACCACAACTCACTACTTATTCTTCTAGATCTATCTGCTGCCTTTGACACTGTTGACCAGTCTCGTCTCATACAAACACTACAATCCCTAGGTCTTAAAGACACAGCCCTTTCTTGGTTCCTATACTACCTATCTAATCGCTCCTTCAGTGTTCGCTTCTCTGAATCTACCTCCTCTTTGCTATCTCTTTCAGTTGGAGTACCGCAAGGCTCAGTCTTGGGTCCTCTGCTTTTCTCTATCTATACCTCATCTCTTGGTCAACAAATCAGCGATTTTGTATTTCAGTATCATCTGTATGCAGATGATACTCAAATCTACCTATCCTCCCCTGATTTGTCACTATCTGTACTGGGCCGTGTCACTGAATGCCTTTCTGCCATTTCATCTTGGATGACATCTCGCCACCTCAAACTTAATATTTCAAAAACAGAGTTAATTATATTTACACCAGTCAATCGTAGGTACCAACCTGATATTTCTATCACTGTTGAAAACTCAACTATCTACCCTACCTCACAAGCTCGCTGCCTAGGTGTCATCCTTGACTCTGATCTCTCCTGTGTACCCCACATTCAATCTGTCTCAAAATCATGTTACATGCATCTAAAAACATATCCAAATTATGACCATACCTTACACAAGACACTGCTAAAACTTTAATCCATGCTCTCCTTATCTCCCACATTGATTATTGCAATAGTCTTCTAAGTGGTCTTCCCAAAACGAGACTCTCACCACTACAATTCATTCTGAATGCAGCGGCGAGGCTAATCTTCCTTGATAGACGTTCATCGTCTGCAGAGCCACTCTGTCAGTGCCTCAATTGGTTACCTGTATTCTACCGTATTCAATATAAAATACTTTTACTCACACACAAGGCCATTAACCAAACTACACCATTGTACATCACTTTGCTTAGCTCAAAATATCTCCCATCCCGACCTCTTTGCTCTTTACAAGACTTGCGTCTGTCATCCACACTAATTACTCGCTCACACTCACGATTGCAGGACTTTCATCTGGCTGCACCCACTCTGTGGAATGCCCTACCATGCACAATAAGACTCTCTTTTAGTCTCCAAACCTTCAAGCGTGCCCTGAAAACTCGCCTCTTCCGGCAAGCATATCAAATTCCAGAACCGCCCACATAACTTTCATAAACCTTCCTATCAAATTGCATCCACTCTGCACAGTCCACACATATCCTCACATGTCTTCTTATTCTTCACTTTCCCTTCCTTTCAACCCCATATGGTCATCATTGCTGTATGACCATATCATACAGCCCACCAAGAACCTTTGCAATCTGGTGGACAACTATGCAATACCCAGGGCTCTCTGTTGGCATTACGACAGGACCAGACCTCAGGCTGTCTGGGAGCATATCTGGGAGGAGGCAGAGGGCAGAGCAGCAGAAGGGGGACTCAAGGTGTTAATGTGGACTGTGATAGTCTGGAAGCTCCAGGGCGATGAGTCCATGCAATTGATCATTTATTCATTTTTTCAGTGGTGGACAAACGCCCCTATTTAGGGCATGCCCCCATCACATAACTGGGGCCCAGTGTGGCTCTCTACACCCCTGCTCATAACAGTGCATATGGGGAACTGCATTAATAGTCAAAGAAGAAGATTGAAGAATGAACTGTAAATATGTACAGACACAAATATACATAGAGTATATGAGATGTATAATGCACAAAGAACTAGAAGGCAAATAACACATTATGGAATCATTGTTCATGGACATCAGGAATGACAGCCCTGGAAAAGCAGAAACAGAACTGTAGACTCTTTGTTTGGGTTCCATTGATATTAATCTGGTAACAGCAATGCTACATATTGCTGTATATGGCCCCACTTTTTTTCCGCCAGCAGTTGAGTGGTTTGATTGTGGTTAGAGATGTGCACTGACCTCCAAGTTTTGGTTTTGGATATGTATTAATTTTAATGTTTTGGTTTTAGTTCTGGTTTTCAAAACCACCATCACGTATTTTTATTTTGGACCTGTTGGTTTTAAATAAATACTAAATACAGCTAAAATAAAGTAATTTTAGCTCATTTTTGTACCTACAGTATTATTAGCCTCAATATCATTAATTTTCAGTCAATTTTGACCACCTTATGCTCACAATATTGTTTTCACCAATATAAAACAAAGGCTGCAGAAAACTGGTTGGCTGCTAAGCAACAGAGCAGCGGAACAGCAGTTATTTCTGAATAAAAATATGTTGCTAATTAGTAATATATTAGCAATGACCAATAAAATAATGTTTGTCTGTGCAAAACAGACTATCACAAATGACCCCCAAAAATGCAGCCTATAATGAAAAGGGGTGCAAGATGGACTTCTCCTTGGGACCTCCCCCCACCCTTATGTTGCATATTAAAATGGACATGCACAGTTTAGCAAACCAAGCAATTCAGAGACAGGGAATTCCACTTTTGTGACTGAAGTGCTTGGTTTGTTTGGGCCCTCACAACACAAACTACCAAAGGGCTTAAGGCAGCTAACAGTGTTTTTAATACTCTCTACAGTTGAAAAATTTAATTCTCCTTATCCGATTCCTCACCATCATCAGTGTTAATATCATTATCACACTCTATTAGCTCATTCCCACTGGACCCACTGCTACAGAAGTTACTGTACTTTGATGTAAATGGTTGAAAAGGTCTTCCTCATGGAACGTGTAGATAATTTTTTATGAACATAAGCTTTTCCACATTATTAGGAAGTGGCCTTCTTTGCAGGACTTTCATCTGGCTGCACCCACTCTGTGGAATGCCTTACCACGCACAATAAGACTCTCTTTTAGTCTCCAAACCTTCAAGCGTTCCCTGAAAACTCACCTCTTCCGGCAAGCATATCAAATTCCAGAACCGCCCACATAACTTTCATAAACCTTCCTATCAAATTGCATCCACTCTGCACAGTCCACACATATCCTCAAATGTCTTCTCATTCTTCACTTTCCCTTCCTTTCAACCCCATATGGTCATCATTGCTGTATGACCATATCATACAGCCCACCAAGAACCTTTGCAATCTGGTGGACAACTATGCAATAGATAGCACCTATCCTTGTGTATCCATGCCTATTTCCCTATAGATTGTAAGCTTGCGAACAGGGCATTCCTACCTCTATGACTGTTTGTTATTACCCAGTTTTGTTATATAATTGTTATTTCCAATTGTAAAGCGCAACGGAACTTGCTGCGCTCTATATAAGAAACTGTTTATAAATAAATAAAATAAGTAGTAGGAAACTCAGAGTATTGTCAAAAAGCAATTCAAGTATATAAGCATAAGCAGGAGGCAGTCTAGTTGGCAGAGTGTGAGTCACAAGCAAGAAGTTGCTGCAGACAGCTGACATGACAGAGTCTAGGTCACAAGCTGAGATCATAAAATAGACTGGGCTGTAACACTGGAGTATGGACTCAATAGCATGTAAATACTATAACTGGCAAGGTACTAGTACTAAGGGCTGCTATTTAAAGCAGCTGGAACCAATGAATCCATCTACAGCAGCAATCAGATGACACATAAATCATTTGACAGCAAGACAAAAACACAGTGCTAGCAGAAATAAGGCAACTCTACCAAAATGTTGTTGCATGCTGTACATAATTTAAAATTTAAGCTGTAAGGTTGAATAGGAAATACTACTGCATTCACCATGTACATTATAAGCATCAAATAAATTGCCTGCCCAAATGACTGCATCTGAAAGGCATAAACCCACATACCACTAACAAAAAGCACAATACACTGTGCAGGAAAGTGTAATTTAACACAGGATGCTAGTTCTTCATCTCTTACAACCTTACAAACAAGTTGCAAGAAAGTTCCCTAATCTAGAAATAAAAACTTTACATTACAGTAAAGGTCAGCTGCCATTGCAAGCCAAAAGCAATTGGTTTTGAAATATTTTCAGAGTAATATTTATAACATGGAAATGATCAAGTACAGTACATAGTATGTGCACAAAGGGTCATTCAAGGTGGCCTTGCAACAATACTCGGAACACTGGCCTTGATCAAACATTTGGAAAAGCATTATAATTTTCACTGGAAAAAATGAGACCTAGCAAAGATGTGGCAAAAGATGTGGCAATTATATTATACATCAGCATGTTAAATTTACATTTAGTATTGTTTCCCTTGATGATGATGATGATGATGATGATGATGATGATGATAATAGTGTATATCTTGATCTAAATCAGCACAGTTATGGCCAACAACTATCAATGGTGAAAATAATAAATAAAGGAGACATGTACCATATGACACATCCTAAAGCACTCTAAATAAAAGAGCAATTAGTACAAGTAGTAACATAATTCTTATAATTGTTATCTATATAAAGGCAAAAGTATTTAATGTAGAAATAGAGTAGGTTTTAGCGCTAATTTTTACCTAGAACAGGCAGGCACAAGTCTGTCAGTTGATAAAAATGACTGCTGTAGATTTCATTTAAATATACAGTATATTCTTGTGTGTTTCCCCCTAAATTCTTTAATTAGCATCAACACTATAGAGGATTGTCTGGTTCCTTCTATAGCAGGGCAAGAATCAGCATGGGACTTGAGACAAAACTGATGGAATTCAAAAGAATGAAAACGTCACTTTCATATTAAAGATAAATAGCAAAACAGACAAACAAAAAGCATAAAAAATAGATAGCAATATCATTAATTCCTTATTGGAAACCAACAGCTGTCAAACTGAGCTAGTATTAATTTTTCCAACTTTCAGCATTATAATGGAAAATAATATATTGCAATAAGGTATATTAAAAATCAGACATTTGAGTGGCACATTGTCATTGAGTGCTCTACCTATGTAACTGGAAATAAGCAAGGCAGAAAAAAATGTGACTTAATCAGGTTAAAAATCATATATTTATCTTTCTGCAAGCTCATTGGCCCTTTATATTTGCATGACTAGGTTTTATTGTCAGATTCTGAAGCACATAGACTGATTGCAGATTGCAATGTACAGTAGGTCCTGATTACAAAAATAGACTACCTGTGGCTAAGCCTGTATGGATCACAATGATTCTATCACTTTCTGCTTGCAAAAGAAGTCATTCACTAATTCCTCATTCATCACAGCAGTGTAGATAAGCACTATAACATCGAACACACACACACACACACACACACACACACACACACACACACACACACACACACACACACACACACTCTAACTAGAAGATCCAAAATGCCAAGAAACCACATAACATATAACATAAGTAATGAATTTTACAACATCCATTTGTTAACCCTTTCATGACATTTTGTTACATTATTGTGCTGCATTGACTTCGCTATGAATAACATTTTTATTTCTAAGTACATAGGGCCTTATTCAGGTTTGTTAGAAAAGCAAAACAGTTAACAATTGGGCAAAACCACGATGCACTGCAGGTGGGGCAGATGTAACATATGCAGTGAGATTTAGAATTGGATGGGGTGTGTTCAAACTGAAATTTAAATTGCAGTGCAGAAAATTTACCATGCACAGAGAAAATATAACCCACCCAAAGCTAAATCTCTTGGCACGTTACATCTGCCCCACTTGCAGTGCATCGTGGCTTTGCCCAGTTGCTAACTTTTTTGCTTTGCTAACAAAACTGACTAACCCCCAGAAACATTATTTTCAAAATTGTTCCAATACTTTCCTTGTTCCACGTTTGCATGGAAAACGTTGCACAATTTACAGAAGAATGAAGTGACCAACCATTATTCATAGACTACAAATCTAGTGGAATACAAATTTAAAGTACAATATGGAATATATTTAAAGAACATGCTAAGTGAGGAAACTAGTGTGCTTCCAGTGAAAAGTGTGCTTCTTTTCACTGGAAGCACACTAGTTTCCTCACTTAGCAGCATCTGTTTAGTCCTGATGACGGGACCATAGCAGGTCTGGAAACGAGCCGTTGGCTACAAGCAGGCTGCACTCAGTACTTCTGTATTATGATGCTTATTAACATTGAATAAATATAATTTTTTTTCTATCATTCCTAGAGTGACGTGCATATTGCGACATACTGCAATGGAGGATTTTATATATATATATTAGAGATGAGTGGGTTCGGTTTTACTCGGTTTTACTCGGATTTACTCAGTTCTCAAAACGGCATTTTTATTGGCTCACGAATGTCTCGTGTTTTGGATAGCCAATAAGATGCCGTTTAGAGAACCTAGTAAATTCGAGTAAAACCCAAACCCGCTCATCTCGAATATATATATATATATATATATATATACGTTCAAAGTAGTTGATAACTGTAAGTTCTCAACCATGCATGGCACTCCAGGAAATTTTAAATTAGGTGATTTATATAAGCAGTGAAAACATGTATACATCACACTCGGTAGATCAATGTGGCATTTTGGGGCCACATAGGGCTCCTTCATCATGAAAAAAATTGTCATGTATGTTTACAGCAATATCTAAACCAGAAGGTGCGCAGCTAGAGGGCTAATCTGTCAGAGGAGAGTATAGTCAGGAACTAAAAACAAAGCAAGCAGCTTCTGGCAGTGTGGAAACAGTGTCTAATTGCAGCCTCAAGAGCAGGGAGGTTACCAATGGGGGGAAGGGGAGTGAGCAGCAAGATGTTGAGCTGCTGTGATTTTTTTCTCCCATGGAGCAAGATGGTGCCCTTAGCGTGTGACCCTGTTCCAATGCTTTTTCCCCCATTTGATACCCACTCATCTCACCCTGTGATCAGGGCTCTCTGTTGGCATTACGACAGGACCAGACCTCAGGCTGTCTGTGAGCATATCTGGGAGGAGGCAGAGGGCAGAGCAGCAGAAGGGGGACTCAAGGTGTTAATGTGGACAGTGATAGTCTGGAAGCTCCAGGGCGATGAGTCCATGCAATTGATCATTTATTCATTTTTTCAGTGGTGGACAAACGCCCCTATTTAGGGCATGCCCCCATCACATAACTGGGGCCCAGTGTGGCTCTCTACACCCCTGCTCATAACAGTGCATATGGGGAACTGCATTAATAGTCCAAGAAGAAGATTGAAGAATGAACTGTAAATACGTACAGACACAAATATACATAGAGTATATGAGAGGTATAATGCACAAAGAACTAGAAGGCAAAAAACACATTATGGAATCATTGTTCATGGACATCAGGAATGACAGCCCTGGAAAAGCAGAAACTGAACTGTAGACTCTTTGTTTGGGTTCCATTGATATTAATCTGGTAACAGCAATGCTACATATTGCTGTATATGGCCCCACTTTTTTTCCGCCAGCAGTTGAGTGGTTTGATTGTGGTTAGAGATGTGCACTGACCTCCAAGTTTTGGTTTTGGATATGTATTCATTTTAATGTTTTGGTTTTAGTTCTGGTTTTCAAAACCACCATCACGTATTTTTATTTTGGACCTGTTGGTTTTAAATAAATACTAAGGCCCTCATTCCGAGTTGTTCGCTCGCAAGGCGAATGTAGCAGAGTTACACACGCTAAGCCGCCGCCTACTGGGAGTGAATCTTAGCTTCTTAAAATTGCGACCGACGTACGCGCAATATTGCGATTACAAACGAGTTAGCAGTTTCTGAGTAGCTCCAGACTTACTCTGCCTGTGCGATCATTTCAGTGCTTGTCGTTCCTGGTTGACGTCACAAACACACCCAGCGTTCGCCCAGGCACTCCCACCGTTTCCCCGGCCACTCCTGCGTTTTTTCCGGAAACGGTAGCGTTTTCAGCCACACGCCCCTGAAACGCCGTGTATCCGCCCAGTAACACCCATTTCCTGTCAATCACATTACGATCGCCGGAGCGAAGAAAAAGCCGTGAGTAAAAATACTTTCTTCATAGTAAAGTTACTTGGCGCAGTCGCAGTGCGAACATTGCGCATGCGTACTAAGCGGATTTTCACTGCGATGCGATGAAAAATACCGAGCGAACAACTCGGAATGAGGGCCTAAATACAGCTAAAATAAAGTAATTTTAGCTCATTTTTGTACCTACAGTATTATTAGCCTCAATATCATTAATTTTCAGTCAATTTTGACCACCTTATGCTCACAATATTGTTTTCACCAATATAAAACAAAGGCTGCAGAAAACTGGTTGGCTGCTAAGCAACAGAGCAACGGAACAGCAGTTATTTCTGAATAAAAATATGTTGCTAATTAGTAATATATTAGCAATGACCAATAAAATAATGTTTGTCTGTGCAAAACAGACTATCACAAATGACCCCCAAAAATGCAGCCTATAATGAAAAGGGGTGCAAGATGGACTTCTCCTTGGGACCTCCCCCCACCCTTATGTTGCATATTAAAATGGACATGCACAGTTTAGCAAACCAAGCAATTCAGAGACAGGGAATTCCACTTCTGTGGCTGAAGTGCTTGGTTTGTTTGGGCCCTCACAACACAAACTACCAAAGGGCTTAAGGCAGCTAACAGTGTTTTTAATACTCTCTACAGTTGAAAAATTTAATTCTCCTTATCCGATTCCTTACCATCATCAGTGTTAATATCATTATCACACACTATTAGCTCATTCCCACTGGACCCACTGCTACAGAAGTTACTGTACTTTGATGAAAATGGTGGAAAAGGTCTTCCTCATGGAACGTGTAGATAATTTTTTATGAACATAAGCTTTTCCACAATATTAGGAAGTAGCCTACTATGCAGATCACTCACAAGGTTCCCTGGCTGTGCTAACCACTCTTTCTGAGTACACACTGGAGGGTGAGCAGATTAACTAAAGCAAAACTAATTTGTACAAGAAGCTTCAAATTGATTTTTTTCTCCTACCAGTATTGAAAGGTTCTGTCTGACATGCTAATTTGTACATTCTCATTAAAATATTCCTCCACCATTCTAATGCATTAACTGGAACAACACACACAAGTTTTATTTTTATGGGTTTTTTTATACACTATAACTCACAGCACTTCTAGAAATGGTGGCACACTGGCACCTAATGAACATTATTATTATAATAGAACATAATGCCTGACCCTGAACAACACACAAGTTTTATTTTTATGTTTTTTTATACACTGTAACTCACAGCGCTTCTAGTAATGGTGGCACACTGGCACCTAATGAACATTATTATTATAGAACATAATGCCTGAACCTGAACAAAACACACATTTTATGTTTTTACGCACTGCGACTCTAGTAATGGTGGCACACTGGCACCTAATGAACATTATTATTATAGAACATAATGCCTGAACCTGAACAAAAAACAAATTTTATGTTTTTACACACTGCGACTCTAGTAATGGTGGCACTCTGGCACCTAATGAGCATTATTATTATAGAACATAATGCCTGAACCTGAACAAAACACACATTTTATGTTTTTACACACTGCGACTCTAGTAATGGTGGCACACTGGCACCTAATGAGCATTATTATTATAGAACATAATGCCTGAACCTGAACAACACACATTTTATGTTTTTACACACTGCGACTCTAGTAATGGTGGCACACTGGCACCTAATGAACATTATTATTATAGAACATAATGCCTGAACCTGAACAAAACACACATTTTATGTTTTTACACACTGCGACTCTAGTAATGGTGGCACACTGGCACCTAATGAGCATTATTATTATAGAACATAATGCCTGAACCTGAACAACACACATTTTATGTTTTTACACACTGCGACTCTAGTAATGGTGGCACACTGGCACCTAATGAACATTATTATTATAGAACATAATGCCTGAACCTGAACAAAACACACATTTTATGTTTTTACACACTGCGACTCTAGTAATGGTGGCACACTGGCACCTTATGAGCATTATTATTTTACAACACAATGCCTGAACCTGAACAACACATGTATTTGAATTTATTTTTACACATTGTGGCTCACAGTGCTTCTAGTAATGGTGGCACACTGGCATCTAGTGAACATTATGTTTTGACAGTTTTATTTTTTTAACACAGTGCCTGCACTAAACCCGCAACACAGTGCAGCCCTTCACTGACACAGTCACAGAGGTGATGCAGCTCACAGCCCTTTACTGACACTCTGACACAGTCACAGTAGTGCTGCAGCCCACTAACCTTGCACTCCACAGCACTTCAAAAAGCAGCTAACACTAGTGAAAACTTTAGTGTCACCAACACTAAAGAAATTACAGAATAAAAGAAGATGAATTTGCTTATACAGGCACTTAAAATCCAAATATACACTATACTACTACTTTATAGACAAAACTTCTTCAAGTTTGACATCTCCCCTTTTTCCTTGTTTCCTCTTATAGCAGTATAGATTTAACCCAAAATAACATGAAGAATTGAACCACAGTAGTTAATTATCTTAAGACATACTTCAAAGGTGTAATATAAGGTGGAAATAATGTAATGGAAAACAATAGGATATAATGTTCACAAGACACCGCCACCAAAGCAGGTGAGATTAATTTGAAGACGACTGAGTTTTTACAAGCAGGCTGTGGAAAGATAACTGTGAAGCAAAGTACTGTATGAAAGGGCATCTATCACCGGTTATAATAACTACCAAACAGACATATAGAAAGCATTATGGAAACGTTGCACTATACGTAGAAAGGATCCTGTTATTGGGTCAAAAGTCCCTCCTAAACCTGTATACAGTATATCTAAAGAAAAGCCACTAACTTGAAAAGCAGTTTAGTTAGGAGGGCATTTCTGTCTGCATCCAAGTAACCTAGTATGATTAGGTTCTGTAGATGTGGTTTATGTCTGGGCTGCAAAGTGATTAAGGAAATTGAAAATATCAATATAAATGGAATGGAACTTAAATAAAAGGAATTTATCACATAACATGATTTATGCTATTGAATGTATATGTTCATTTTTTAAAATAAATGCAGGACCCATAGAACTTTAAAAATCAGAATTGGGGAACACCTAAAAAAGGAAAGGCCTGCTTTATGCATGCACTTTAATATAGAGCTTATGTGTTCTATTTCTAGAATCAAGGGTCTTGCAATTAAACAGATTAGGGACTACATTAGGACAGAGATAAAATAAATGTATTCAAATAAAACCCTTTTACCATTAGGTTTCAGTGGTGATTTCGAGCTTTAATGGTGTTTATTCCTCTTTTTACTCCTTAGAAGTGTATGTTGTTCTATTTATTTTGATGAATTATGTCTACTTTAGCTACTCATGCAGAACAGATTTCCTTGCTGCTCTTATCCCCTAGAAGTGATTATGTGATCTATGAGGACCAACATCCCTCCCGAAGTCGTGCACCAGAATGCCATGCCAACAGCAATCTGGGCACATGTGCTGGAATCAAAAGTGTGAGGAGGGGTACATAAATCACAGCCGAGCCTTATCTGACTGATCTCTGTCTGTGCAGAGATCACCTGCACTCTACAGGATGATATAGGGGAGAGGGTCAGTTGAGAAATGTCACAGGGGAGGAAGATATTGGCCCACTTTATAATTATTGACAATTAGTTTTATATATATATATATATATATATATATATATACCGAGTGTATTTCCAGACCACAGATCCAGAATAGAGGGCACTCACCAGTCCAACTTCAGTTAAAAGGATTTATTGGTACATCAAAGTCAATTCATAATGTCGACGTTTCGGCTTAAGCAAGCCTTTTTCAAGACAACCAAGGAGACATCTGCTCAGCATACCAGGAATAAGCATACTGACAACCTCTCACGGGCTCCCCTATATACTGCACACAATCAATTAATTATCTCAATTACCGGAAGTGCATTACCCCATTAGCACACCATAGGTTCTCTATATTGTTTTTCTCCATCATCAAACGTCTATACAGTGCACATCGTATAATCATGACATAGGATACATAGGCATTATATATGAATAACGAACACACATCAATATCTGGACTAATTACAGTACTAACCGGGGTTTCTAACTATCGTTCATACCGGAAGTATCCTCTTTGCGTTCCACCGGCATCACTGAGCCTATCTCCACCTAACGTCCGTCACGTCATATCCGTCGCGCCATAGCGCGTGACCGGAAGTGCAATCTATGCGTCTCATAGCGGAACTTTTTTTGCATTCCATCTATTAGCAACTAGAGGGGCTTCACATTATACATAATATCTCCAAAGGGAATACCATTAGTCAGTAATATGCATAGTTGTCACAGAACGTATTTAGCATTATATAGAGTGTGTCTAACATTATATAGAGGAGCCCATAAGCCATCACCACACCACATTAAAATACACATCACCCTCCCACATTGGATTGTCAGTCACATCATATTAGACCCACTGGGACCAAATGTGTATGTCGGGCAATCCACATGTGACATAAATTAAAACAACTAATTAATAGTATGTTAAATTAGCTCATAAGTGGTATAGGTACATCTCAAATAATATAATATAATACTCTAGTTTTCAATGTACTTCTCGCTAAAGACCAATCAGGATAGGACACATTCTGTTGTACCCAAATTTTTCAATGTATAAAGAATTTCAGTGGGTTATTCTCATTTAACCCACGTGGTACGACAGTATCCAATGTATAAATCCAACGTGCTTCAAGTTTCTTCAGTGCGAGTATTCGGTCGCCACCTCGCACCAATTCAGGAACCTGGTCAATGACCATACACCGTAAGGATGAGACCTGATGATTGTACTGGAGGAAGTGTTTCGCTACCGGTTTATCAGTTTCTTTTGTATCAATTGCTGTCCTAATCGAGTATCTGTGGTTTGCCATTCTGTCCCTGAATGACCTGCTTGTCATTCCAGTATAATATAAACCACAGGGGCAAATAACCACATAAATAACAAAGGCACTCGTACAAGTAAGATTATAGCGGATCTTAATTTATGAGCAACACTGGCCGATGCTGACATCAGACCCACAATTGAATCTCAAGGGGAGCAGCCCCCCAATGAGAGCCTACCGAAGGGGTCCAAAGCACGTTGGATTTATACATTGGATACTGTCGTGGGAGGGTGATGTGTATTTTAATGTGGTGTGGTGATGGCTTATGGGCTCCTCTATATAATGTTAGACACACTCTATATAATGCTAAATACGTTCTGTGACAACTATGCATATTACTGACTAATGGTATTCCCTTTGGAGATATTATGTATAATGTGAAGCCCCTCTAGTTGCTAATAGATGTAACGCAAAAAAAGTTCCGCTATGAGACGCATAGATCGCACTTCCGGTCACGCGCTATGGCGCGACGGATATGACGTGACGGACGTTAGGTGGAGATAGGCTCAGTGATGCCGGTGGAACGCAAAGAGGATACTTCCGGTATGAACGATAGTTAGAAACCCCGGTTAGTACTGTAATTAGTCCAGATATTGATGTGTGTTCGTTATTCATATATAATGCCTATGTATCCTATGTCATGATTATACGATGTGCACTGTATAGACGTTTGATGATGGAGAAAAACAATATAGAGAACCTATGGTGTGCTAATGGGGTAATGCACTTCCGGTAATTGAGATAATTAATTGATTGTGTGCAGTATATAGGGGAGCCCGTGAGAGGTTGTCAGTATGCTTATTCCTGGTATGCTGAGCAGATGTCTCCTTGGTTGTCTTGAAAAAGGCTTGCTTAAGCCGAAACGTCGACATTATGAATTGACTTTGATGTACCAATAAATCCTTTTAACTGAAGTTGGACTGGTGAGTGCCCTCTATTCTGGATCTGTGGTCTGGAAATACACTCGGTATATGTGGATGTCCCTACTTGGGCTTTCTTGAGGAGCACCCCTATGGTGACTATTGACTGCTGTGAGTGCGGACATTACAAATTGATATATATATATATATATATATATATATATATAAAAGTCCCTGAGGAATCTATTGACACATGGAAATAGGAGGTAAAATTACATTTGGGGCATATGGAGATGGGGATATTTTTTTTTTATTAACATTTTCGATTACATTTTAAAACATACATTCTGAATTTGTTTCAGAAACAATTAGCCAATTAAGACATTATGGGGTATATTCAATTGAAGTCGGATCAATTCCGACATTCATTTGTCGCAATGGATCTGACCTGGGCTATTCAAATGACATTTCAATTCGACTTTTAAAAAAGTCTAATTGAGATGCGTGGGGGGGGGGGAGATGGCGGAGAGCCGCGGGCAGATGGGGAGAGCAGCATTACAGCAGCGGCTGCTGCTGCTCTCCCCCATCTGCCCGTGGCTCTCCCCCCCCCCCCTCCCCGGCTCTCTGCCTCTCCTTGTCAGTGGCGGCCAGGGAGAGGTAACTGCAGCAGCCGGGGGACCTGTCAGGCAGCGGGACACTGTCAGCGGTGGCCGGGGGACCTGTCAACGGTAGCCGGGGGATCATTCAGCGGCAGCTGGGGGCGCCCATCAGAGGTAGTGCTCTGCAGCCCGCTGCCTCGCTCCCATCCCCGCATCACAGCCGCCACTCCCGGCAGCATCCACCCAGCTCCAGCAAGCGAGACCTCGCTTGCTGGAGCCGGGTGGACACTGCCGGGAGCGGCGCCTGTGATACATACTCCAGCACTGCTCTCCCCCAGGCAGCTCTCCCCCGTTTCCCCGAAGCTCTCCCCCCGTCTCCCCACGGCTCTCCCCCATGTCCTCCACTAAGGTCCCGCATCTCAGTTCAACATCTTTTGATGTAACACTGAAATGGTCGAAAAGGGGGCCAAAACCTGTTGGTTTTGGCCCTGTTTTCGACACAAGCACGTGGATCGGCAGCTATACCGCCGATCCACGTGCTTTTCAACAAGTCAAATTTCTCAACTTGTCGAAAATATTGAATTGGTTGGAACCCCTTCTGACCTAAAAAATGTCGAAAACTGCCGTCTTTTCGACAGATGGCAACTTTCGACGTCAATTGAATATACCCCTATATGTTTTATTTGAGCTTGAAATAGTTTGTAATTTCATATACGAGGTCCAATAATTAAGATCAAGAACTCACTACCCTGTGCTTGCTGCAGCAATACTGAACAGAGACCTCCATATGGTTTGATGATGTTGACATATCAGCGTTTAACAGCTGTGTTGTTGTTGATCTATGACAGCCTCTTCCTGAGTGGCATTTATTATTGACTGTGAGTGTTTTGTTGTGCCGTCATGAGAATGTCAGACTTGAATTAGAGCAATAAACAAACATTAAACTTCTTGTTAAACTTAGCAAGAGCGGAAGCAAAATCAGAGCTGAATGGAAGTTTTCGGTGATATAATGCTATGAGAAAACAACAGTTAACAAGTGGGTTTAACATTTTTCTAAGGTAAAAGAAAGTGTCATTAACAAAAACCATCACCTGACCCAGGAGCATAGAAGAGGAAGTGCACATCGACAAACAGAAAAATTTACATGGAAGTGACCCTAGCTTTTTGCCAACAACTCATGGATCTTGAATTGCGGCAATGCATTTGCAGTACTGTCTGTGAGGGAGTTTTTTGCTAGTAAACAAATACCTCTCTATTCAGCAGGTCTAGTCCCAATTACTTTTTTAAATAAAGGAAATATTAAAAGAAAGGCATTTTCATGACACTGATAACATCAGGAGTAATACGACGGCAGCTCTGAATGCCATTCCACAATTCCTGTTATAAAATAGTTTTGACGTGTGGACTAGGCACTGACATCGATGCATAGCTACTTAAGGGGAAGGCATCCACAATGGTATTCAGCAATGAGGTACAGGCTGTAGCACTTTTACCATGATGAGTTCCCAAACTTAGTTTTCAAATCTCTTAAAGATCGTAACGTATATCCACATAAATAATGGTTGCTATGATGCATGTAAACTTCTTATTTATGAGTTCTTAAGGTTGTAAAGGTAATATTGGGCCCATTCATTGTCACTAACATGAATAATAGCTACTTTTGGGTAGAACATTTGTTATAGAGAAATCCCTGTGATGGTTAGCCGGCTTTCCACCATGGAGGAATCATCAAAGGACACACACAAACAGCTTCTCCCTGCTTATTGAATTTGATGTAAACAAAGGTCAGTTCCATTTGTGGTACAGTACATGTGATGTGAGTTTACTTCTATGTATATACAGTATTCCAGATGATGCAGGACTACAACTCTATGTTGAGGGAAAGTTTGGATTAGGTAATATAAGTAATTATCTACCTGTCTTTATGATATTTTTTGTTAGTTTTACCAGTACATATACAGTAAATAAAATAAGTAGCAGTGCTATTGAATGACAATAAATATTCCAATAACATAAAATTTATATGAATTTAATAAAAATGATATTTATACAAAAAACATGTTTTCAGAAGTGTGTTAAAAAATGACGTGTCATAATATAAAAAGGAACCTAATAATGTCCCATACAACTGTGCAGACCTCAATAGATGTGCTGATTCGTGTAAAGTGGACTATCAGGTTGGACCTTGCCTCTAGGGATAGGTCCAGAAAGTTCATTCGTGAGGGGTGATAGTGGTAAGTAAACTGAAGGTTATAACAATTGGAATTCAAGTGAGTGACAAGAGTGAACAGAATCGTGATCCCCATTCCAAATAATAAATAGATAATCAATATACAGATGTATCCACCGTTATCTTGAGTAGTTTTCTGTGCCTAGTCACAACATGATTTATTAGCATAAACCCTATCTATTGTTCTCAACTGCAATACAATACAGAGAACAATACAGCAGGGGATTAAGTCATTACAGCAGGGGATTAAGTCTGACTGGCCAGTCACAGTTAATCCTATTAACCATCAAGATAAATGTGGATACATCTGTAACAGCCATATAGAACAGCCATATAGCACCGAACCCCCACCCCCCACATGAGTCGGTCCTCGACCTGACCCATGTAGAGGTTGGCATAGGTCAGCGCAAACCTGGTCCCCATGGCCGTTCCCATCACCTGTAAATAGAAAGTGTCCTGGAAAAGAAAATAGTTGTTCTTAAGAATAAAGGAAATAGAATCCAATAAAAAGTCCCCATGTTTCGTGGTGAGGTCACCATCACCAAGTAACTTGTTTGAAATTACTTTTAAACCTAGGTCATGTGGAATATTGGTATATAAGCTCTGGACATCCAGAGTTAAAAAGGCATATGTGTCCTTCCATTGGAAGTTTTTAATAAGGTTCAGAAATTGAGTGGTATCCTTGATGTGGGACCTCAACCTAGAAACACAGGACTGGAGAAAGGAATCAACATAATGGGAAAGATTGAAAGTTAAAGAATTAATGCTGGAAATAATAGGTCGCCCTGGTGGTGAAGTGAGGGATTTGTGTATTTTTGGAAGGTGATAATAAATGGGTACAGTGGGGTAGGGGTTAAATAAAAAACAAAATTCGTCCCTGGAGATAACCCCATCGGCAAGGGACTATGCAAGGAGGCCTTTGAGTTCTTGAATATATAATTGTGTGGGGTCCTTAGAAGGAATATGATAGAATTTAGTCTCATTCAGCTATCTATTAGCTTCCAAGTTGTAATCAGCCACATTCTGAATGACAAGACCACCCCCCCCCCCCTTTATTGGCCTCCTTGATTATAATTGTAGAATCATTTGTTAGATTACGAAGTGCCTTCCTCTCCCATTTATTTAGATTATTTTTACTTTTGCTTTGATGTTCGTGTGTTACACATGATTTTAAAATCATTTAATGTAGTTTTGTAGAAACTTTCGATACTTGTTCCTTTAGACTTTATTGGGTAGAATTCAGACTTCAATTTGAAGTTCTTATGATCGCTATTCACATTGTAAATAGGTTGAATTTTATTAGGAAGAGTGATGATATTTTCTTCCCATAATTCAGTTATCATTGCTAAAGCAGGTACATCATTGACATCTGCTTGGTCAATGTGTTTCAATAAATTCTGATTGGCAAAATATTTTTTCCTACACAGTGACCTCACAAATCTATGGAGTTCTACGTAAAAACTAAAAATATTTGGTGTTGTTGTAGGGGAGAATTTGAGACCCTTTTTAAGATGGTGCAGTTCAGTTTCACTTCATTGTTTAGATGATAAATTAAAGATGTTTTTAGTTTCTGACTTCCTTCTAAGAATTTTCAATCTCTTATATTGTTCCCTTTTTCCCCCTTTTCTACCTTGAAACTTGACTTTCTTCTTCGTTTTGATGTTTCTAAGTGCCATTTCCTGTCCTGAGGGATTTCTCTCTGGAATCTCCTCTTCCGTTGGTCTAAAAAAAACCCCTGGAGAGGGTTCCGTGTTTCCAGAATTATCAATGCATTTGGGTCTTGCTCCTAGATCTTTTTTATGAGGGCCTGTAGTCTCGGGTTCTCTTTTCCTTCTGTCTCTATTGGCGGGGGTGGGGCGGTGATCAGAGTGGATCCTCTGTCTCTCCGTATCCACCCATCCGCCTCTGGAATGGGAGGGAATTCGGTTTGTCTCAGGCATTCTTCTGTCTCTCATGGGAGGTGGTGTATGGGGGTACATTTCTTTTTGGGGGGGCCTTATTTCTGTTAATCTGTTACTCTGTTAATAAGTTCTAACTTTATCCTGTTCGTAATCTTGTATGTCCCTTTGAAATTTCTTGCTTTGCCATCTATCAGCTGTTGTTCATGCCTAATCAATTTCTCTGTCATGATTCTGTCCCTCTCTATGTATTCCTAAGTATGATTAAGGGGTTCTAATTTATTTTTTAGTGTCTCTATTTCTATTTCTAGTGTTTTAGTTTTGTTTATTCTGTATACTATTTCCATTAAATTTAAAGAGCATTTATCTAATGTTGTTTCTCATCTCCTTCGAAACTCAGTGTTGTCCTGAAAAATGGATGGTTTGGATAGTCTTAATCCTCTAGATATTATTTTCTTATCAATATATTTCTGAAGATGTACCCCATCCAACCAATGTTTGGTCTCATCTCTTAACAAATCCTCCAATCTATGAAAGTCTTCTCTGAGTTGGTCCTCTAATTTATCTGGGGTTTTCTCTAGTGGTTTATTCCATTTTGAAAAGTAGGTCTGCCTCCTGTTTTGTCTTTCGTAAAAATTGGAGAAGAATCCCATAGTAGCTGCCAAAGAAGACTATGTGAAAATGCAAAAAGATAATTAGCCAACTAGGTAATTACTTTGGCGCTAACTGAGGGACTGGTCTCCACAAGCTGCTGCTATATAAGAATAGTCAATTCAAAATCACATATACAGTAAATAAAATAAGTAGCAGCGCTATTGAATGACAATAAATATTCCAATAACATAAAATTTATATGTATTTAATGAAAACGATATTTATACAACAAACATGTATTCAGAAGTGTGTTAAAAAATGACGTGTCATAATATAAAAAGGAACCTAATAATGTCCTGTACAATTGTGCAGACCTCAATAGATGTGCTGATTCATGGAAAGTGGACTGCTGTAAATAGGCAATAAGCAAATGATCATGTACACAGTTCGCGATGGTAACGTTACCAATTTGAAACCGCTGGAGGAAGGTCCGTGCCTCATCCAATTTTGCTAGTTGGAAGAGCTGTCCTCTCTAGGTGGCCGTGTCCAACATGAGTGGTGGCATCCACAAGCAATGGCATGTCCGGTTAGGTATCCGTTGGATTTAAATCCAGGAATAAGATAGAGGTTTCTGCTGACGGATGGATAGGGGTTCCGCTTCGAACGCGTTTCGCTGCTCCCTAGCAGCTTTATCAAAGGTGGTTGCTGGAGTCCCCGATAGGAGTTTTTATACCTTGCTTAATCAGTAAATTACACACACCTGGTTCTGTTCACAAAGTGTATCTTTAAATAATAGAATAATTTATTGTTCATACATTTCATAAGACAAAGGAGGCAGACCAAACTATAGTATACTCAATTGTTGATAAAAACGTTCATGATTAGGGGTATTTAAAAGACTTTTAATGAATAATTATTAATCACATATCCTGTTTCCTGTATTTGGTACGCAGGTGCGGTCACGTGATGTCCTGTTTATTCCCCGCACCTATGTGAGCTCAACATATAAAGCTTCCTAGATCCTTACAAATGTAGGTTATCAGTGCTCATGATATGAATACTAAAGGAATGTTTTCTTAACTTGGGATAGATACCATACTACTTCTAATATTTAGTATTGCGGTCACGTGATGCCACGTGAGCGCATAGTGGTCCTACCGGATGTGGTTTAAACTACCTTCCGGTTCCGGTATTTGGAACGCAAGCTGTTGCGGTCACATGGTGGCTGTGAACCATATATGCTTCCTGATAGAGGCAATGTTTATATGGGTTCCGATGTTTGGAATGCAGGGAGACACGTGACTAGGAAGTTGTGGAACGCAAATGTGTTTTATTTCCTAATTTTAAATGTACGCCATGAAAAAACTTTTTCCCCTATATATATATATATATATATATATATATATAAATAATAATAATACGAAGATGTAATATAAATGAGTTACTAATGCACAACTCATATGGAAATGGGAGAGAGGGAACAGTAGCTGAAGGGCTAATCTTAGGAATTTTGCATATAAACCTGTATTTGAAAAAGGGAGAGAGGAGGTGGGAGGGAAGGGGATAGGGAGGGGGAAGGAAAGGGGGAAATTCATACAGATATTATGAATAAAATGGATGTTAGTGGTCACTTAATAATAATTGTCATTATAAAACCACATTCAATTCAACAGATTCGTTTAACCCTTCTGGAAAAATAAAATTCATTCGGAACATCCAATAAACCTCCTGTCAAAAAAGTTTATTGTAACGGTTGCCACCCCATTTGTTATGTGGTATATGTTTGATTCCTAATATTTTAAGACACCTAGGATCTCCATTATGTATCTCACAGTAGTGTCTGAAGACACTATGGGTGAGAACCTTATTTCAAATATTTCTATTTTGTTGTATAAATATAATTTTTTTTAAATACTGTACATATCAATTTTATGTTATTGGAATATTTATTGTCATTCAATAGCGCTGCTACTTATTTTATTTACTGTATAAGTGATTTTTGAATTGACTATTCTTATATAGCAGCAGCTTGTGTAGACCAATCCCTCAGTTAGCGCCAAAGTAATTACCCAATTGGCTATTTATCTTTTTACCAGTACATGTCCATAGTCACAATAGGCATGACTCCGATATATTCAAATGCTGCAGGAGGCATCTGTTGTAAAAATATACCTCCTGCCAGCATCTGCGATCTGGGTGCTGTGTCCAAAGACATAGCATTGGATCATCATCAGTCACAATGGTCACAGCCCTCTGCCATCAGCGTAAGACAAAACTTACTCAAACTTGCCGGCGGAACTCCCGTCAGGTCCAGGAAGTCTGGGTCATCAGCTCAGAATGCCTGCAGACCCTGGGGTGATGCCCCCATGTTTTAGAAGAGTTTCAGTTGCTGCCCCTTCTCCCCTCCCCCTCCCCCCCAAATGTTGCAACATGTCAATAATGCTACGGCTAAGGGGTACTGGGAGCGATCACACAGGACCCATTTTGCACATGCACAGAACGGGTCTTGCGCCTGCACATTTCCACCATAAATAGATTCATACTTAAAGCATTAGGTTTACGTTAGAGATGAGCGGTCTAGATTTTAGAAGATCCAAGACCTCCGAACTTTGGCGATCCAAGTAAACCCGAGCTGCAGTTTAGGTTTTCCAGCCAGACTCAGATTTAAAATTGAGACAAAAGTCCTCAGCCTGGCATTGAATTCTCGCAGGTTTTGGATTCTATATAAGTACTCTGCGGTGGTGACTCTGCGCCACTTGACTCCAAGCATGCTGCTGTATGCTGTGCTGTACTCTGCTGTGTCCATCCACATGCTGTCATTGTCACAGTGTCCCTGTATCCCTGTGTCAATCCATGCACAAGCTGTGCTGTCACTGTGTCCATCCATCCACAAGCTGTCACAGTGTCCCTGTGTCCATTCATCTAGAAGCTGTTCTGTCACATTTTCCATCCATCAACAAGCTGTCACAGCGTCCTAGTAAGCTGGAAATTGAAATAAATAAATAAATAAATAAATAAATTGTTCTATTGTGCTGTTCTGTGCGCTATACCCTAGGCAGTGAATTTTTGTTCATGTACATATAAAATTTGATTCCCTGCAGTGAGATGCAAATTAAAAAATAAAAATACAGGTTGAGTATCCCTTATCCAAAACGCTTGGGACCAGAAGTATTTTGGATATCGGATTTTTCCGTATTTTGGAATAATTGTATACCATAATGAGATATCATGGCGATAGGACCCAAGTCTAAGCACAGAATGCATTTATGTTTCATATGCACCTTATACACACAGCCTGAAGGTAATTTTAGCCAATATTTTTAATAACTTTGGGTATTAAACAAAGTTTGTGTACATTGAGCCATAAGAAAACAAAGGTTTCATTATCTCACTTTTACTCAAAAAATTCTGTATTTCGGAATATTCAGTATTTCGGAATATTTGGATATGGGATACTCAACCTGTATATTGGGGGTCATTCCGAGTTGTTCGCTCGCAAGCCGTTTTTAGCAGCTTTGCACACGCTAAGCCTACGCCTACTGGGAGTGAATCTTAGCTTCTTAAAATTGCGAACGATGTATTCGCAATATTGCGATTACACACCTCGTAGCAGTTTCTGAGTAACTTCAACCTTACTCTGCATCTGCGATCAGTTCAGTGCTTGTCGTTCCTGGTTTGACGTTACAAACACACCCAGCGTTCGCCCAGACACTCCCCCGTTTCTCCGGCCACTCCTGCGTTTTTTCCGGAAACGGTAGCGTTTCTTCCCACACGCCCATAAAACGGCCTGTTTCCGCCCAGTAACACCCATTTCCTGTCAATCACACTACGATCGCCAGAACGATGAAAAAGCCGTGAGTAAAAATCCTAACAGCATAGCAAATTTACTTGGCGCAGTCGCAGTGCGGACATTGCGCATGCGCATTAAGCGGAAAATCGCTGCGATGCGATAAAACTTACCGAGCGAACAACTCGGAATGACCCCCATTGTTCTAATGTATTGTTCTCAAGGACAATTCCATCTTGCACCACTTTTCATTTCTGCCACTGCTGTGTGGCAATGTTAGATACAGTAGATGTGCTATAAACTAACGTGTGTTTGTGCCACTACTCTGTCGCTTAGTTACCAGCCAGCACGTTGCAGCCTTTGGCCTTAACTGGATGAAAACAATATAGTGAGCTGTGATGGGGTCAAAATTGACTGGAAATTACTGAAAATTATTGGGGTTAAGAAATACTGTAGGAACAAAAGAAAGTCCAAATTATTTACATTTATGTTTTTTTGTAAATGTTTGAAAAAAAATACACAAATTATAATAAAAAAACAAAACCACAAACAGCAACAAATGGTCAGGCAGACATCCAAATCAGGCAGTAAAATTTAGTGCTAGGTTTATGTTTAGGATACAATTTAGTGCTACATTTATGTTTAGGGTAAGATTTAGGGCTATTGTTAGAGTTAGGGTAACCTACTGTAGTGAAAAATGCTACTGTATGTTGGCATTCTGTTAACATTCTAAATGTCACTACAACATACCACACCCCTTATAATCAATAATGAATGCCCTCCGATAATACCAATATTTTTGCTATCATAAAAAATGCTGCCACAATATATACTTACCTTACTGCACATCTTCATTTTATCTTGGTCTGATTCAATTTAATTGGAAATGGTAAAAAAGAGTGCATGTTGGCACTGATAGTTTCACAAGTGCTTGCACTATTATATTCACAGTATGGCCCCAGTATCCATCAGCCAGTGACGGTATCCGGACTCTAGGTCGACACTGTCACAGTAGGTCAACACCTATTGGTCGACACACATTAGGTTGAAAAAGGAAATAGGTCGAGATGACCATTAGGTCAACATGAACATGGTCGACATGGAAAAAGGTTGACATGAGTGTTTCACATTTTTTTCATTTTATGAACTTTTTCATACTTTATGATCCACGTGGACTACAATTGGGAATGGTAACCTGCGCCAAGCACAGTAGTAGTGAAGCGAGGCACCATGCCCGAAGCATGGCATGCAAAGTGAGCCATGCGGGGGGGCACGGTGCACTAATTGTGGTTCCCCGTCACTTTATGAAGAAAACTACACCAATAACAGCATAAAAAAACTCATGTCGACCTTTTTCCATGTCAACCTTGTTCATGTCGACCTAATGGCTATGTCGACCCATTTCCCGTGTCGATCTAGTCACTGTCGACCAATAGGTGTCGGCATAATGTGTGTCGACATAGACACGGTCGACCCTGAGTTCCATACCCCCAGGAATATCAGGAGGTGAAAGTGATGCCCAAGAATGGGCTTGTTCTATCTAGGTGAAGGGGAATTTGTTTTTTAATTGTTAATTCATTTTTCTCATTCTGACAAACGTGATAGATCAAAAAGCAGATGTCTTACTTATAAGAATAATGTATAAAAACATGCTTTGTTTCCTGGTAGCTTTCCATATGGTTTTGTAAACAGCGCTTACACAAATGTCACAGTTTATATACAAGACTTGCCATTTGAAAAAACATATGTCAGTTTGAATTGTGGGCTAATAACATTCGATTTCAGGTGCATATCGCGTTTAGTAAATCTCAAGTATTCTAAACCACACAGAGGGGCATATTCAATTAGTCACTGGGCTTACCATGGGCTTCTACTTTTGCGCAGGGCTTACCATGGGCTTCTACTTTTGTGCAGGGCTTACCATGGGCTTCTACGTTTCCGCATGGCTTACCATGGGCTTCTACTTTTGTGCAGGGCTTACCATGGGCTTTTACTTATACAGGGCAATCCAATTTCAGTAACTCAGCAGACTCCATTTACAGAAATTTGCATCTGTTTATCCTTACCATGGCCACCGCAAGCACATTAACCTACAGTTATGGGCACTTAACCTGGAATATATGGGTTAATGCATGCAAGCCATGGCAGAAAACAGCTTTAAAATTGAATAGCTCTATGCGTTTAAGCTTGAGGCTATACTCCCATGGTAAGCCCAGAGGCTTATTAAATATGCCCCATAAAATCTTCAAAAACATGTGCCTTTGGAATATTTTACTTTAGTAAATATACTCACAACTCTTTGTTTAGAAAAATATTAAATTGTTAAGCGCATTAAAAAGCAGATTGCATACTGAAAAAATGACCTTGACTATTCACTACACCAACTTGAACATCTGAGCTTTAAGTAAGAAAGTCTTTCTTTGAAACACTCTGAAATGTGGATTTCTTGATATTATAATGCTTCTTTGTTTTAAATTGACTTAAACATTTCCCGATTTTGTAAGTCTTCCAACATAACAGTATAGTTTGATTTCTTCTCTGACCTTACCAGTTCTCCTGTTTTTGTTTATTTCTTGGAAAAAGACCTGAAAGACTTTAAAACATAGTGTTTATATCAAGTATCTATATCTTTATGAACATAATGCACATACAATAGATTAAATCCATATGAATTTTTTGAAATATATAATATGTGGGGCATGACATCTGCTATGTACCATTCCTAACGTCATCATCAGAACAGAATTTCTTACACATGTACTGAAAATCAATCTAAGAACAAATTTGAAGGAAGGGCCCCTTGTAAATGTATTTAACTTGAAAGTAACTTATAAGTAAGTACAGCGACGTACGATGGAAAAAAAGAAAACACATTTACATTTGTTATGACAGATAACAATATTTTGTAAAACATAACACAGTCCTAGCATGAAGCATTAGATATGTAACAGTCAGGAGTTATATAGGCAGCATATCAGTTCAAGAGAGACCATTCAAAACCTATGTAAATAAAAGTGCAATGTTAGTCAATTAGAAACTTTTTAGAGATATTAGCTAAAATGTACATAATTGTTATTCATGTTTAAGCAAAACATCTTGACACATATAGAACATGAATTTGGGTTGCAGATACAAAATATATGTAACACCAGCACCAACAGCCCTAAGCTTGTTAGTGCCGCCATATCACTATTTATTTATTTATTTATTTATTTATTTATTAACAGTTTCTTATATAGCGCAGCATATTCCGTTGCGCTTTACAATTAGAACAACAGTAATACGTGCTCACAAGCCAATAACCCGTATTCGTAGGTGGCCATCTGAAAGGGGTATAACATTGATTTCCACTCATTTCCAGTAAAATTGTTCATTTTGGATTCCATATAGGGAAGCCGCAGCTGTGACTTGGCACAATTTCACTCCCTTTCTGCCAGGATGTCTGCATTAAAGTTCAAATATGTTTAATTAATACAAAAATTAATGGTCAAAAACATACATAGTTATTTACATGGTACATATCTTGCGTAAAGCTGGCTGAGGCAACTTGAGGTACTCCAACCGATTACAGCATTTAAAAATATACCGTATATTGTACAATGTATATTTTTCATTGCTTGTACTGTGTAATGTTATTGGGGTTAATAATGCTCTAGGAACAAAAAAAAGGCCAAATCATGTGATTTTAGTTTTTTTTATTTAAAACAAATTATTGGGAGCATTGGTGAAGGTATTTAACGCATAGACAACAATTTGCACTAATTTGACTTTTACTAATCTGGCTTTTACTTTTTCATTGATTTTACATGCCCTCCCTTAAGCAGCCTTTGCCCTTGGGCATTGGACTTAGTAAATGATGTTGATGGACTTGTATCATTATGACTGGTGACAGCACCTACAGCACTAGTATATGCTTCCTGCTCTCCACTCAATTGTTTGTCCTCTATAGCTATCAACAAACATGAACCAAGTGGGGTACAGCACACAACCACAATTTGTACAAAAAATATACCATCTACAGCAGTGATTTTCAACCTTTTTTACTTGTGGCACACCGAACAATATTTTAAAATTGCCTAGGCACACCATCAGTTCCCCACAGAATGAAACAAAACACACACATTGGCCCTCACAGTAAAAAAAAATCCACACATACATTGGCCTACACAGAAAAAACAATCACATTGCTCCCCACATAAATCATGTTGCTCACACATAAATCAATCACATTTCTCCCCACATAAATCCTTATTCTCCCCACATAAATCCTATTGTTCCCCACAGGAGAAATATAATAATAACAATTATTAGCCCCTACCGGTCAGCTGTCCTCCTCCCTGTCTCTCAGTGGCGGGTGTTGTTCATAGTGGAGTGCTGCGAATACTGAGCAGCGGGCAGGTGTGGATGTGGGTGGGCAAGGAAAGCTGTGTATGCAGGCGGGTGGGCTGGCTGGGTGCTGAGATGCGGCACCCGTGACCTATGATATCACACCGCCGCATCTTCAAGGCATAGGTCACGGCCGGAGCACGACTAATCCTCTAAGAAGAGCCCGGGCCAACAGCTCACTCTGAAGGTGCAGGAAGCTGCTCTGGCTCCGCGGCACACCTTGCAAATGGTCACGGCACACTAGTGTGCCACGGCACATTGGTTGAAAAAGCCTGATCTACAGTGTCACAATATGTGTATGAGTCAGAAATAATCTAACACTATGGTTTGCTTTTACCTAGAGTGTCACACAATATGTGTTTTAGTATGAAAATATATTACTGTGGTACCACCTTCACACACAGTGTCACACTATATGTCTATATGTATGAAAATATATTACTGTGGTACCACCTTCACCCATAGTGTTACACAATGCATGTATGAGTATGAAAATATATTACTGTGGTACCACCTTTAACCACAGTGTTGCACAATATGTGTATGAGTATGAAAATGTATTACTGTGGTACCACCTTTACCCACAGTGTCGCACAATACGTGTATAATAATATACTATGGTCTGACCGGCAGTGTCACAGAACTTCTGGGAAAAAAATTATAGTACACTTGGGTACAGCAAAAAAAAAATCTTTTATTTCTAATTATATTTTAGGCTTTTTAGCTTTTATTATTCTAATTTTACACTGGAGCGGAGCCCCTGGATGGATGCACAGAGCACCCCTAGGTGGACAGAGCACCCTTGTCAGATACAGCAGACGAGAGACAGAGCACCCCTGTACTGATAGGACACACCAGCCCCTGGATGTACACAGTATAATGAATTTTTAATTAACACTGGGACAGAGCCCCTGGATGTATGGGCAGATCACCCCTAGGTGGACAGAGCACCCCTTGTCAGATACAGCAGATATTAAACAGAGCACCCCTATACTGATACACTAGCCCCACAGCAGCCGCCAGCCCATGCCCCATAACCTAGCACGGAGATGGACACGTCCAATCAGTACACTCTCCGCAGCTGGAGTGAAAATGGCGCAGATCACAGGACCTTTATAGAATCCAAAACCACGCAAGAATCCGACAGCGGGATGATTGATGACATTTTGCCTCATTTTGGGTGCGAGTTAAGCGGGAAAACCCATTCTGGACTCCGATCCCGGCCCAGATTGTGAACTTTGGGTTGGGCCCGCTCATCTCTAGTTATCATACTGCCACATGGTGCTTGGAAGAGGATCTGCTCATGTAACTGACCAAGATCCAACCATTTTGTGCTATAATTGATCAGCCAGATCTCTTATGACATCACAATTGCTTGTTATTGAAGTTGCAAGATGATGACTGTACAAGTAAACCAAGAGAGGTTATTTGCATTAACTGCTGATATTAGACGCTCACAGCCACATTTTTATTATTATTATTATTATTATTTTTTTTTTAAGGCACAATATAGTTTGCACAGCACTGTACAGAGAAAATATAAGTAATAGAAAAACTGACATATGAATAATGGTACATTAAATATAGGGTTACAACTCTTCAGAACAACACAAAATATAATATACCACCAAACTAGGGATTACTGTACATGGACAAAGTGCAAGTGTTGTGCTAACTCACTTTATCTTGTCAGGCAAGTGGATGGAGATCATGATGAGAAAAAGGCAGTTCATTCAGATTGAACGCAGTGAAAGGACTGCGAAACCAGGAGACAATGAGCATTGGAGGCAAGCACAGTTGTGGTGATGAATATGAGGAAGGCGGACCCTGCCTGTGCGAGCATACTGACTGACATGGGAAATGAAGAGTTGGATGGTGATCCAGGGAGAAGCTTAGGAGGAGGGAAGGGATGTACAGTAGGAATATTTAGGAGGAAAAATGGAAGACTTCGATGAAAAGGTGTGCATGATCAGTGTTCACATGTACACCTGTAATTGCTCAGATGTGAAATAGACAAACTACAGTATTGCAGTTTGGCTGTAAAGAGCTGTTTCAAATGAGAGAATGCATAATCCCATGAAAAATAAAGGAGGAGGAGATTCGAATTTGACATCAAACGTGATCTTGCTTGTTTTATATTCCATGCTGATCGGCGTACGCACCGTTATGGGAGCCACTTGTGCCCGCAAATACACAGCATCCAACAGCAAGCCAGAAGAGAGCAGCCACTGCTGCAGCCAGAGAAACGTATATATTGCATCAAAGGATTTGCTATAGAGATTTAGAACTAAACATGTTTTGTGACTATTTTGTCTAGGGAACTCTTGATGACATAAATAAATTGAGAGACTAAAACACACACTAGTTACTTAATTGAAACATGCAATAAAAGTAGATATGTGCATGTGTTTTGGTTTTGGATTGGTTTTGGCAAAACTGCCCTCGCATGTTTTGGTTCTGTTTTGGTTTTGGATTCCTTTAAAATTGCTAAAAACCAAAATCATGTAATCTGGATCTGTATTTGTTTACTACAGTTTTATTAACATCAGTAACGTTCATTTCCAGTCATTTCCATTTTGATCAACCAACTCACAGCTCCCAATATTGTTTTCTCCAATACTGGCCAAAGGCCACAGAAAGCTGGCTGGCTAAACTATGCGACAGGGCTGCAGCACAAACACACGGCAGTTTAAGAGATTATAGCACATATATGAAACATTGCGGCACAGTAGTTGCAGACAGGGTGGCAGTTTAATAAACTATATGACCTCATGGAATGTTTTTAATAATGAAGAAGTAGATTAGAGGCCAGAGGGCAGTATAGGGAAATGGAGGGGGAGTATGTGCAGTGGAAGCTATATAAAGCATGGATTGATTAATTGATTATCAAATAAACTAATTAAATAAAGCAATATCTTAAAAACTAATAATTCAAATGTTCATTTTCTTCTAATGCAATTACAAACTGAACCATACAGCAAAACACAGGTCTTTAAAGTCAGGGATTCAAATGGCCTTGCAAGAAACATAAAACTGTCAACAATGCCGCCCCAAAAATACAGTATTATATGATTATTATTATTATTATCATTATTATTATCATTTATTTTCATACACTGCCAGTCAAGCACTCACAAGAAAGGATAATAAGAATCATGAGTTGATAAATGATGGCCTTGCGAGAGACAGAAGACCATCAACACTGCTCTTAAAAAACTGCAATACTATACGATTATTATTATTATTATTAGAGATGTGTACTGACCTCTGTGGTTTGGTTTTGGTTTTGGATATGTATTAGCTTTGTGTTTTGGTTTTCATTTTGGTTTTACCAAAACCACCCTCACTGGTTTTAGATCTGTATTTTTTCAAATAAGTATAAAAACTGCTAAAATCACAAAATGTGGGCTTTTTTTTTTGTTCCTACAATGACTTCAATAATATTAATTTACAGTCATTTCCACTTAATTTTAAACAGTTCACAGCTCGCAATAATTTTTTCATCTAGTTTAGGCCAAAAGGTTGCACCAAGCTAGCTTACTAAGCTTGGTGAAAGCAAAGGATGGCACAAAAACATGGCAGTTCAAGTTTAAACATGGCACATCTAGGAAACAGAGTGGCACTACAGTGGCAGACAGGATAGTAGTTTAATAAACTGTGCAGCCCCATAGAAAGTAGCCAAGAATGTTTTCATTCATTACGAACTACTGCAGATCAGAAGTGTGGAAGGATTGAGTCGTACATTAATTTAATTCTTTAATTCCTGATAATGTTAATCAACATGTAACAGTGTCAGAGTATTACAACTGAGTGAATCTGAGTACTGTATGTCCCATGTTTTGCCCACATGACAAACTTGGTGATTCAGAATTTTTTTTAAATGATATAGGTGTGCTAGACATTTTCGGCATACATTCAACAACCACATGTAGAAGATTGTAGTGGCTGCAAGAACAGTTCCTTTTTCTACAACACTAACTGAAGCAAGAGTTAGTGACCATGTGGAATTGCACCCTTTATATGCTTCAGCGAAAGGAGGAACAGCAACAACCCATCAAAACCTACAGTACACAAGAATAAGCTATAACAAAGTGAGAGGAGGGGGAATGTACCTTACTCCAACACACTGGAGAATACTTTGCTTCATTCAAGCTACTGAAAAAAACATTTGAAGTAGCAACTAATGAAATGTGGAAAAGACTCATGTTCATAAGAACGCAATACAAATTTTATGAGGAAGACCTTTGCCGTCCAATGCAACAAAGTACAGAGACTTCTGTAATGGTGGATTTGAGCGTTGGCAATATAATAGTTTTCAGCAGTAAACTTTCCCTTTATTAGAGGTATGGTTGCCTATGCATAATAGATCATCCATAATGCACCACAAGAATGTAGCCCTTTATGAAAAGAAAAGTGGTGCAAAATGGAAATGTCCTTGGGCCCTCCTACCCACTTTTATGTTGGATATTAAAAACTAGGCCATGCACAGTCTAATCAAGCACTTCAGTGATAGGAACTTCCACATTTGTGACTGAAGTGCTTGGTTTGTTTGGGCCCCCACAAACCAATTTTTTGAAGGACTACCGCTGATCACTAATGAGGAGGTTGATGTGGAGGGTGTTAATGACATTACAATCTTGTAAAATAAATTTCATGAATTCGCCACAAAAGACGTAACATGGAAGAGGTTCTTAGATGATTAGTGTCCCTACCTCTACTAACTTTGGCCTTCACAAACATTGTCAGGATTTGGGTAAAAATAATTCCACATCAAAGAGGTGTCTTATTTGGTCTAATGTCCAGGCATCATATCACTTTCTTTTTACCACAGGCAAGAACTGCTGCCACTGATGGCTGATTACCCAAACAACATCAACATCATAATCCTCAGAGTCAGATAGTAGTAGTACAAACATATCCCCTCATCCTGTTCAACTTCCACACAAGCATCCTCAATTTATATTATGTCCTTATCACAAGCTTTATTTGAACTGGTGCAGAAATGGTGGAAGGAGGCAAAAGAGGCTTCTCTATGAGGACAGTGTTAGAAATGTCAGAATTACACATAGCTAACATGGACTCTCCTCAGGAATTTGTGATGGTTCTACTGCCTTAGTGGTTTTTTTTTATATACCTCTTCTAGACTCTAAGTAAGAAGTGCTTACATTGTCATGAGAGGCAGATGAAAATATGTAACTGACAATTGCAGAACCACCACTCATAAATAAAGGCCAAGGCTTCAGCCTTTCCTTGCCACTTCATGTGGCGAACGGCATGTTGCCAATTTTATGTTTTTCTACACAAAACTTTCCATTTATTAGAAGTGTTTTTTTCTTTACCCCTGTAAAATATTGTATTTTTTAATTTTAGTTGCCCTGACTACAATCTGCTATGCCATTGGGCATCAGCTTTAATAGAGGACATTGAAGGGCTAGTATCATCATGACTTGTAGCTTTGGCAGCAGCTGCAGTGCTGGTGTTTGGTTGCTGCTCCCGCTCTTCTCTCAACTGATCATTATCCATACCGACAAAAACACAGAAGTAGTACAAACAATAGAAATATATATGTGTTGTGTGTTTGTATATATATATATATATATATATATATATATACATACATGTAACACAGTGGGGTACAAAACATAGAAGAAATAGAGAAAACAATATATATATATGTATGCAAACAAATGCAGTGGGGTACAGCACACACACAATTTCTACAAAATGATATATTTTTTTAAACTTTTAATTAACTTTTTTAAACTTTTTTTGCAAATTACACTGCATAGTCACACCACTTCTATTTTGAGTGGATGAGCACAGCACAGCCAAGAAGCCACTGACTGGAGTGGATGGACAGTGGACACAGCACTATGGAGACAGTACAGCACAGCAGCCACTGACTTGAGTGCTTGGAAAGTGGAGACAGCACAGCACAGCAGCCAGCACAGTAGCATGGACAGAGAGAAATTGCACCATGTCACAGCCGTGGAGTACTTATATAGAATCCAAAACCTTTGAAAATCCGATGCTAGGATGATTATGTTTTGTCTCATTTTGGAATCCGAGCATGGTGGGAAAACCTGAGCCACCAATCAGATTACCTCAGATCGGGGAAGTTTGGATGGTCTCAGATCTCTGAGATCTGAGCTCTCACATCTCTAATTATTATACTTTATTATTATACATTGTCAGTCAAACACATGCAAGAAAGGATAATAAGAGACACAGTCTGGGAAAGAAAGGCCTTTCTAGAGACAAAAGACCAACAACAATGCCTCAAAAAATGCTGTGTATTATATGATTATTACAGGTTGAGTATCCCATATCCAAATATTCCGAAATACAGAATTTTTTGAGTGAGAATGAGATAGTAAAACCTTTGTTTTCTGATGGCTCAATGTACACAAACTTTGTTTAATACACAAAGTTATTAAAAATATTGTATTATAAGACCTTCAGGCTGTGCGTATAAGGTATATATAAAACATAAATGAATTGTGTGTATGTACACAAACTATGTTTAATACACAAAGTTATTAAAAATATTGACTAAAATTACCTGCAGGCTGTGTGTATAAGGTGTATATAAAACATAAATACATTCTGTGCTTAGACTTAGGTCCCATCACCATGATATCTCATTATGGTATGCAATTATTCCAAAGTATGGAAAAATCCGATATCCAAAATACTTCTGGTCCCAAGCATTTTGGATAAGGGATACTCAACCTGTATTACAAATTATTATTATACCCTGCCAGTCTAGCACACACAAGAGAGGATAATAAGAAACATTAGCCGGTTAAGGGTAGACATGCAAGAGATATAAGGCTATCAACAATGACTCAAAAAAATACAGTATTATACAGTTATTGTTAGAATTTATAATTATATGCTGCCAGTGAAGCACAGACAAGAAAGGATAATAAGAAAGATGAGCTTGTAAAGTATGGCCCTTCGAGAGAAAGAAGATAATCATCAATGCCCCAGTAAAGCACATCCCATAATGAAAAGAAAAGTGATGCACACTGGAATTGTCCTTGGGTGCTCCCATCCACCCTTATATTGTATATTAAAAAGTACATGCACAGTTTAACAAACCAAGCATAGGAATTTCCACTTTTATGGCTGACATGATTTGTTTGTGTGGGACCACACAAACCATGCTACCAATGGGCTTTAAGGCATCTATCAGTGTTATTGTAATCATCATCACACTTGATAGATGTCATTATCATACTCATCATCACCCTTATCAGTGCTTTTATCATCACACAATATTAGCTCATCCCCATAGGAATCCACCGCTAAAGAAGTCTACGTACTTTATTGTTGTATTTAGCGTCAAAGGTCTTACTCATAGAATTTGTAGTTTGTTTTTTTTAACATCAATTTATCCACATTTTTTCGGTAGGAGCCTCCTACTGTATGCTGATCACTCACAAGGTTCCTGGCTGTAAAAAACACTCTTTCTGAGTACACACGTTTTACAAGATCCTCAAAATTGCCATCTTTTCCTCCAGTATTCAAAGGGACTGTGTGAGATGCTAATTTGTACATTATCATTAAAGTAATCCTCCACCACTCTATTGATTTTTATTGTATCAGATTGAGCCATGGTAGAGGTATCAATAATTGTGGGCAATTCTCTTAAGTGTGATCAGGCCTCGCAGGGGATCCTGATCACTACTTAAATGCTGGGCTGCCCCTGGTGACAGTCTGCCTGTGCTGACAGCTCTTCCTCTATGGGGGTCATTCTGAGTTGATCGCTAGCTGCATTTGTTCGCAGCACAGCGATCAGGTTAAAAAATTGCATTTCTGCACATGCGTATGCGGCGCAATGCGGACGTGGGCATTTCTGGGTGGCAACTGACCGTTTTCAAAGAGTGTGTGGAAAAACGCAGGCGTGCGAGGAAAAACGCAGGCGTGGCTGGGCGAATGCTGGGCGGGTTTGTGATGTCAAATCCGTAACTGAATTGTCTGAAGTGATTGCAAGCGCTGAGTAGGTTTTGAGCTACTCTGAAACTACACAAAAATTTTTTGTAGCTGCTCTAATATACAACCGTTCGCACTTCTGCTACGCTAAAATACACTCCCAGTGGGCGGCGATATAGCGTTTGCATGGCTGCTAAAAACTGCTAGCGAGCGATCAACTTGGAATGACCCCCTATGTCTGTAGCTGGGTACTGCAGGAGACACTGGAGCAACTGGATCCTGTCACTGCGGAGGCAACGCTATTTTGGTGTCACTCCCTCCGAGGGTGTTTCCAAATGTAAAGTGCAACGGAATATGCTGCGCTATATAAGAAACTGTTAATAATAAAATAATAATAAATAAGGGTGACACCCAGGAGTGGCCTGCATCCCCCACACCTCTCTTGTGATGACATTGGTCTGAGCCATTCCTTGCCTGTGTCTGGTGTGTGGCATGTTGACAATTTTATGTTTTTTTGCAGTAAGTTTTTCTTGCATAGTTAGATGTAATGTTTTTGTTTTTTTACCATTGTGAAATACTATATAGATTTGAGGTGACCTTTACATCATCTTTCCCTTTGACCACATTTAGTAGATGTTGAAGAAGTACTCTTACTGGCAGCAGTCAGTTGTTCCTGCTCTTCTATCGACTGATCCATGATTGGTTTTATTTTTTTTAAAGTTAAACCAGGACAGGAGTAAAGCTATTATAGTTGAACTTAATTGCCACCACACCAAGTGAATGTACAATGAAATAGGGAAAGGAGGGACAACTGTTACCTTTACTATGCAGTTTTATTAAAGGACTGGATTTTTTTTATACCAGCAAAAAAAGATGTTTTTCCCACTTCTGATTTTTGTGGTGCAGATGATGGAGAGATACCACTGCACACAGAAGATGGCACTAACAAAAACACACTATGCATATTTTTAATTTGATTATAAAAAAGACAGGTTTTTTTTATTTTTTACACATCAGGAACAGAAAAGATCTCCTTTGCAGTAACTGTTTGGGGTATAGATGATGGAGGGATGCCACCGTACACAGCTGCTGACGCTAAAAAACAAACTATGCAAATTTTTAAGTTTGCATATAAAAGATTTTTTTAACACACCAGGAAAAGAAAAGGTCTCCTTTGCAGTAACTGAGAAAAAAAGTGTAGGTTCACTTTAACAAACAAATAAGAGCCGATTTTATTTTTTGCAGCACCAAACACATAAGTCCAGTAGCCTGTTTGTTTGCAGTATGTGCAGTGTGTGTGACATACAAACACACATACACTGACAATGATTCCTGCAATGATGCTAGCAGTCACCGTTCCCAGGCACCTACTAAATCTACCTATTACTCAGTGTCCTGACCTAAACCTTAACTAACTTAACTAACTCCTAATGGCACACTAATGACACCCTGATGGCATGCTAATGGAGTATTTTTTTTTTAACAGTACTCCAGATGAATCCCACACCCTCTCCCTCCACTCTCCTGTGGGTAATGGCACCTGATCACAAAGGAGGAAATTTCCTATGCAATCCAAAACTTTGCGAGATCCGCAGAGCCGGCCCTAACCAATATAATGCCCTAGGCAAGATTTTGGCTGGTGCCCCTTAGCACCACCGCTGGTTCTGCCTCTGACCTTGCACCTCTTTCCCAGCACCATCACCGCTCACCCATAGCAGTCCTTGTACCCCCTATATTTTAAATAGGAACAGTTCGCACATTTGACGCACAGCCCAAAAAGGGGCATCTTCTTGCTGGGAAGGGGCATGGCCACACAATAGTGACCCCAATTCCAATTACACCACACAGTACTGCAACTTTATTCACACTTTATCTTGCGATAGTGTCCATAATTCATATTACATCCCACAGTAGTATCACTTTACCTTATAAACATTACTCCTCACAGTAGAGCCCCATATTCACATTACATCACACTGAATTGCTCCTTATTCACATTACACCTCACCTTATTGCTCTTTATTCACATTAGACGACACAGTAGTGCCCTTTCTATATGCAACGCCACATAGTAGAGCACCTTATACACATAATGCCACACATTAGTAATGCATTTATACACAATTCCACACAGTAATGCCCCTTACAAATATGAGACACATTTATGTCCTTATAAACATAATTCGCCTTACACATTATGACAACCTTTATTAATGCCCTTTTACACATAATGTACATTACACATATGGCGCACATTATTAATGCCCTTATACACATAATGACAACATAGTGCCCCTACACATTTGTTAGTGCCCCTATACACATAATGACACATACAGTAGTACCCTGTTACACATATGCCACACATTATTAATGCCCTTATACACATGACACACATAGTGGCCCTTTACACATATGTTGCACATTATTAATGCATTTTTACATGACACACATAATGCTCCTTACACATATTCCGAACACTACTGCACAACCAACCCACTCACGTGCACACAGCACTAACACTTCCACTAACACTGTGACCTCTGCCTCTGCTTGGTTACAGATGTATCCTCACAAATCTTGCATCAATGCTAACGTCGGACACCTGTTTTTTATGAAAATGCATCTTATTTTGATTACTATGTGGCTAGGATGCACACGCAGCTTCTGCTGATTAAACTGATATGCAGCATGCCTATATACTGTGTGAGACTGTGGCTGTATCTGCATATGAAATGCTGCATACAGAATATAGGCATGCCGCATATCATTTTAATCAGCAGAAGGTGCTGATGCCCCTAGGCATATCAAATGCCCTAGGCAATTGCCTAGTTTGCCTATGCCTATGGCCGGCTCTGGAGATCCGACTCAGGGATAATTAATTGCCTCGTTCTGAGATCCATGCTTGGAGGGAAGACATGACGCTGGACTCAGATGTACTCAGATCCCCTAAGTTCAGGTGTGTTCGGTTTTTATAAATACCAAACTGCTTATCTGTGAATAAAAGTTAATATTATTTTTTATTATTGAGTACTAAGACTGCCTAATTCATATGGATTTAATTTTGACTAGAGATGAGTGGGTTTGGTTCTCAGAGAACTGAACTCCCCCTGAAACTAGAGGATCCGGGGCGATCCGAGCCACAGCTCAGATCTCCCTGCCTGTCCCGGATCCCCAATCGAGGCAAAACCTCAGGATCCCGCTGTCGGATCCTGAGGTTTTGCCTCGAGCATCAATACCATTGTATTCAATGGGTTGACCGCTGATTGGCTGAGAGAGCCATCTGTCACAGCTCTCAGCCAATCAGCGTGTTTCCATTGAGTATAATGGGGAAGATGAATGCCCCCACCACGTGCGCCGCGGCCTGCATGCCAACATCTCCGCCTACACCCCCGCACTGCGGACACCGCTGCCCGCACCACCGCACTGCTGGTACCCCTACATTGAGGACACTGCCAGCATTCCTGCACTGAGGACACCTCCGGCACTTCTGCATTGCTGACACTGGCAGTACCGGTGCACTGCCGACACTGGCGGCACCACCACACTGAGGATACCGCTGGCACCCCTGCACTGCTGACACTGCCGGCACCCCTACACTGAGAACACTGCTGGCATTCCTGCACTGAGGACACCTCCGGCACTCCCACATTGCCGACACTGCCAGTACCGCTGCACTGCCGACACTGTCGACACCACCACACTGAGCACACCTCTGGCACCCCTGCACTGCTGACACTGCCGGCACCATCACATTGAGGACACAGCCGACACCCCTGCACTGCTGATACTGCCGGCACCACCACACTGAGGACACCGCTGACACACCTGCACTGCCAAAACTACCACACTGAGGACACAGCTGGCACCCCTGCACTGCTGACACTGCCGGCACCCCTACACTGAGAACACTGCCGGCATTCCTGCACTGAGGACACCTCCGGCACTCCCACATTGCTGACACTGCCAGTACCACTGCACTGCTGACACTGTCGGCACCACCACACTGAGGACACCGCTGGCACCCCTGCACTGCTGACACTGCCGGCACCATCACATTGAGGACACAGCCGACACCCCTGCACTGCCGATACTGTCGGCACCACCGCACTGAGGACACCGCTGACATCCCTGCACTGCCAAAACTACCACACTGAGGACACAGCTGGCACCCCTGCACTGCTGACACTGCCGGCACCCCTACACTGAGAACACTGCCGACATTCCTGCACTGAGGACACCTCCGGCACTCCCACATTGCTGACACTGCCAGTACCACTGCACTGCTGACACTGTCGGCACCACCACACGGAGAACACCGCTGGCACCCCTGCACTGCTGACACTGCTGACACCATCACATTGAGGACACAGCCGACACCCCTGCACTGCCGATACTGCCGGCACCACCGCACTGAGGACACCGCTGACACCCCTGCACTGCCAAAACTACCACACTGAGGACACAGCTGGCACCCCTGGACTGCCGACACTGCCGGCACTTGAGGACACAGCTGGCACCCCTGCACTGCCAACACTGCCAGCACCACCACACTGAGGACATCGCTGAATCCCCTGCACTGCCGACACTGCTGGCACCACTACACTGAGTACACTGCTGACACCCTGCACTGCCAGAACCACTGCACTGCCGACACTGCCGGCACTTGAGGACACCACTGACACCCCTGCCTTGCTGACACTGCCGTCACCACTGCACTGAGGACACCGCTGGCACTCCTGCACTGCCGACACTGCTGGCACCACCACACTGAGGACACCGCTGGCATCCCTACACTGCCAGCACCACTGCACTGAGGACATCGCTGGCACCCCTACACTGCCGACACTACTGCACTGAGGACACCGCTGACACCTCTGCACTGCCGACACTACCTCTCTAAGGACACCGCTGACACCTCTACACTGCCAATACAGCTGGCCCCACCACACTGAAGACACCGCTGATAATCCCACACTGTGAACCCTCTGTCACAGTAAGTGCACTATTGGTGTAGTAAACCTGCACTGTAACCCATGCTGTATCTAACCCATGCTGTATCTGACCCATATTGTATTTATCCTGCACTAAAACCCACGCTTTATCCAACCCACACTGTATCCAATCTGCATTGTATTTGACCCACACTGTATCCAACCCACACTGTATTTGATCTGTGCTGTCTTCAACCCACACTGTATCCAACCCACACTGTATCTGACCTGCGCTGAATTCAACCCACACTGTATTTGACCCACACTGTAACATGCACTTTATCTGGCCCATGCTGTATTCAACCCACAATATATGCAACTCACAGTGTATGCAACCCAAACGGTATCTGATCTGCACTGTATCTTGCACTGTATCCGATGTGCACTGTATCTGACCTTGCACTGCAGCCAACCCTCACTGTATGTAACACGCACTGTACCCAACCTGCACTGTAGTCTACACTGTATTCAACCCACACTGTATCCAACGCACACTCTGACCTGCAAATGGTCTTCACAAGAAATTTGTCTTGCACATAAATTATATAAAATGTGTCCAGATGATAGTACATGCAAGAAAACAAAAAGATGACCTAGTGCAATATGTTGTAATTGCACTAGATCATCTTTTTGTTTTCTTGCATGTACTATCATCTGGACACATTTTATATAATTTATGTGCAAGACAAATTTATTGTGAAGACCATTTGCAGTGATTGGGAGCGTCTGTTTTAAAGCTAAGTGGAGTTCTTCTCCTTATTCTTTATTATTAAAATTGATAAAAGGAGCGCAGAAGGAAGGGTGTTCTATAAGTAACAGTTTTTTGGAAATTGCAGGGTGAGGATAACACCCATTGAATACCTATCTTTCTGCTGATCCTGTGCGCAAGTACGGCAGGTGCAGAAACTGTTCTGTTAAAGCACACTCTGACCTGCACCGTATCCGACCCGAACTGTATCCGGCACTGTATCCAACCTGCATTGTATTCAACCTTGCACTGTAGCCAACGCACACTATATCCAACCCGCACTCCTACCTGCACTGTATCCGACCTTGCACTGTAGCCAACGCACACTATATCCAACCTGCACTCTGACCTGTACTGTATAAAACCCACACTGTATCCAACCTGCACTGTAACCTGCACTGTATCTGACCCACACTGTATCGGACCCACACTGTATCTGACCCGCACTGTATCCAACCTGCACATGTGATCTGCACTATATACAACCCGCAATGAATTCCACCTACACTGTATCCGACCTGGCCTGTATCCACCTGCATTGTATCTGACCCACACTATAACTTGCATTGTATCCGACCCGCTTTGTATCCAACCTGCATTGTGACCTACACTGTGTCTGACCCACACTGTATCTGACAAGCACTGTAACCTGGTCAATATTTAACTGTGTGTCCCACAAAGTATTCTGCACTGTACTATGCAGGTACAGAATGCTGTTTTTTGTGAATGGGGAGATTTTGGGGAGCTGCTCGACAAAAAGGCTGATTGATCAGGGCTTTACATGGGCACAGAGTGCCAGTCATCAGTGACACAGGGCCCCCAGGAGAGAGGTACAGACTGGTCACTGAGAATAGGAATGTGCTGGGAGCATGTGCACTTGTGTAGGGGGCATTAATGTCTGCTGTTGCAGGTTTTTTTCTTTGCTGTTTGGTAACTACTTTAGAGCAATGATATGGTACACACAATTCTCAGGAAATTTCTGTGTTGGATTGTTTTCTATTGCTATTACTTGTGAGTTGGTTTGATTGGTTATTGCTAATACAGTACTAATTTTTAAAGTACTGCCGTGTGTTTGTGCCGCTGCTCTGTTGCTTAGTTTAGCCAGCCAGGCTTTGGCCTATGTTGGTAAACAATATTATGAGCAGCGAGTTTGCCAAAATTTACTGGAAATTAGTGGAAATGAATGTTATTGAGGTTAATAATATCGGAGGAACAACAACAACAAAAAAAATATCTGTAATTTTAACTTTCAGAAAAAATACAGATCCCAAACCAAAACCAAAACCCGAAAGGGTAGTTTTGGCAAAACCAATCCAGGTCCAAAACACAAAAAGAGATCCAGATCCAAAACCAAAACCCAAAACCCAAAAAGTGTCCGGTGCACATCTTTAATTTTGACTAACATTGGCTAACTAGCTTTATTTTTTAATTGAGGGTGAGTTATGAGTCTAATTTTTTTATGTTCCTAAAATAAATTTATCATTGGAAATAAAGTCTCATTGAGTAAATCTAATTATATGGAAGGATTAAATTTAAGCAGTTTTTCCATCTATACATTGGGCAAGATATTTATTTTTATATTTGGCCCATTGATATTATCACAAAAATATTATACTGTACATTATAAAAAGAAACCAACTAAAAACATAGGTGATTATACTTGAATTTTATGTTATTTCACAAGTTTTTCCAACATATACACATTCTCTAATTAAACTAGATTTTAACCTAATATTTTGCTAGTCATTTCTTAAAATATTTGTAAAAGTTAAAATGTATTCATATTTAGTGCACCATATACAGGTCTCTTTTCTCTTCTGTAAGTCACTTCCGAAAGTGCCATGAAGCAAGTAATGCATCCTTGTTCCTATTTTTCTAATAATCTGTTGCCCACTGAACGCAAAGTACTCAATTGGTGATCAAGAATTATTAGCAATCATTTTGGCCCATAAGAGTAGAGACATTTACTTCAAGAATTTTTTCTTCCTGTGACTGTTTATACAGATCAACATAGCCTAGAAGATATTAACTTTTGCAAGAGGTTGAATTCTAGATAAGCTAGGTGGTCTCTGTTTCTATCAATGGCCCTCATTCCGAGTTGAACGCTCGCAAGGCGAATTTAGCAGAGTTGCTCAGGCTAAGCCTACGCCTACTGGAGTGTATCTTAGCTTCTTAAAATTGCGACCGATGTATACGCAATATTGCGATTACAAACTACTTAGCAGTTTCAGAGTAGCTTCAGACTTACTCGGCATCTGCGATCAGTTCAGTGCTTGTCGTTCCTGGTTTGACGTCATAAACACACCCAGCGTTCGCCCAGACACTCCCCCGTTTCTCCGGCCACTCCTGCGTTTTTTCCGGAAACGGTAGCGTTTTTATCCACACGCCCCGAAAACGCTGTGTTTCCGCCCAGTAACACCCATTTCCTGTCAATCACACTACGATCGCCGGAGCGATGAAAAAGCCATGAGTAAAAATACTATCTCCATTGTAAAATTACTTGGCGCAGTCGCAGTGCGAATATTGCGCATGCGTACTAAGCGGAATTTCAATGCGATGCGATGAAAAATACCGAGCGAACGACTCGGAATGAGGGCCAATGTTAATAAATTGGATATTGACAGCAACCTATCGAATGTTCCTTTACATTTGTGAAAAGCAGCCTTAGAGTAATTACATAATATATACACTAAAGTCACTTGCCAATTTTGATGTCTATGGGTAGGAGCATGCTGTCTACCACAGTCCGCAAGGTTAATTGAGATCACTCTTGTAGGCATTACATCCCGCCAATGGTGGGAATTTACTGAAGGGTTTGTTGTAAAAATGCCACTTTTAGTCTTCTTTACTGCGGGTTTTCATCTGCCATATTGACTAAAGGATAAACAACAGACAAACCCCCAGCGTATGAAGTGAGAATATAACCTTAGGCGCAATTGGATTTAAATAAATGAGTATTAAAAATCTGGTAAATCTATAGAGCTGTCAATTTGAGGCGTCTTTATGTGAGCAAATATTAATCCATGGTTCTTGGTGTTACCCGAGGAGCACCCATAGCAGATACAGTAAAAAGTGATAATTTTTGTAGTTTATTAAATTCTACTCATGGCAGGTGCAATTCAAATTTTAATCTGATTGACTATTTGGGAGTTATCATTCACGCAACGCAAGCCACGCATCGGTAGTTACGTGATTGTGTCAATACCCTTTTCATCCCCTTAGGGGAGGTTTATTAAAATTCTAATAACGTTGTTTTCCTATTTCCCACCTGAAGAATACCTATGTTAACTTTCAGCTTCCTAACTTATAGGGAAGTAAGATAATTAGTAATGTGTCAGTGAGTGAATGAGTGAGTGAGTGAGTAAGTGAGTTAGTGAGTGAGGGCTTTCATATTTATATATATAGAAACTAGGTACATGAAAATTTGTCAGTATTAAATATACATAGGTAGCACAAATAATATTTGATACCGCTAAATATCATAAAGAAAGCTATGTCATAAAACTACACATAAAACCGCCAGTTTAGAAGATGATATTAGACACATCAAGTGATGTTGTGACAGTTTTGAAAACTGCCCAAAAATAGATAGGTTGAGTTGAGCTATCTGGCTTTAATAAAATTGATTTAAAAAAACAACCTTTCCCTCCCCGTAATGTCATCACATAAAATGACTTTGTAGACGGAAAAAATTAAATACTGTACATACTGTAATAGAGTACTTATGGTAAATAAATAAATAAATATATAAGTACATAAATAAATAAATAACTATATTGACCCCATTAAATAATATATTTAGTGCCCTCCATTGTGTTTATAATTCCTTTTGCCCCAAGATAGTCAGTAAAATAGAACTCCATTCTAAACTTTTAACATAATAATGTGCTCTTTCACAATGATATATTAATATTGTCCACCTTATTTTTTGTAGTTTATTATTTATTGCTCCATTGGTTGAGTCCCAAAATTCATATATTGTAGTGGTGGATTGCTTTTATTTTTTCTTTTGTCTTAATCCAATGTAATCCATTGATACAATTTAAAAAAACGCATTCACTGGCATGGACTGAGCCTCTTGGCTCCCCAGAGCATAATGAATTAATGTCAAGTGTCTGTCGATGTCACACGTAACAAGCCAATAAGCAGTGGTCTCTGATTTGTGAATGTGCAGTGGTTTCAAACCATTGCACCATATGATGCATAATAAATGTAGCACATGATCTTCTGCATAAGATCCATCTGATGCTTCAAGCTCTGACAGAGAAGATGTTACTAGAAAATAAGCAAATCTATTATTATGTTAAGAAAACCAAATAAGTAGAAATAAAATCGGACAAGAAACACTTTTGCTATTATCTGTCATAATAAATGTACTTTGTATCTATACTTGCCATGATTAAAGATCTGAATGGCAGTAGGTAAACATGGCAAGTATAATACAATGACACTTTTAAATACATAGATCTCATACTGCCTTACAGTTACTTATGACAAACATCCAGACCATTCAGCAGTATATTAGAGATTTTCCAATCTGTGACCAAAATAAAATGTCCCATATTCTGTCCAGTGATCAATTACAGCCATTAGCTGTTCCTTTTGGTCCTTGTAAAGATATTTAAGTACATTTTGTATTGACCTTCAACCATCTTATGGAATTACAACTGCATTGAGATTTGAGGACTGATTGTCCAAGATGGGTAATTTTGTTCTTTTGGACAAGATGTCTACGGCTCCTCAGGCAATTCAAGTACAGTACATAGCTGTCCAAACTCTAGAAAATCAGATAGTCAATATTTAAATCCCAATTTTAGAAAGCATTCTCTAAAATTATTTTTTAAAAAGTTAGAAATTATGTCTCAAAAGTGCAAGATACATATATGCCTCCAGTGCCAAATACGCATATGCCCCCACAGTGCTAGATACACATAATCCCAGTGCAAGATACACATATGGGGGGTCATTCCGAGTTGTTCGATCGGTATTTTTTTTTTGCAACGGAGCGATTAGTCGCTAATGCGCATGCGCAATGTCCGCAGTGCGACTGCGCCAAGTAAATTTGCTATGCAGTTAGGAATTTTACTCACGGCATTATGAGGTTTTTTCTTCGTTCTGGTGATCGGAGTGTGATTGACAGGAAGTGGGTGTTTCTGGGCGGAAACAGGCCGTTTTATGGGTGTGTGCGAAAAAACGCTACAGTTTCTGGGAAAAACGCGGGTGTGGCTGGAGAAACGGAGGAGTGTCTGGGCGAACGCTGGGTGTGTTTGTGACGTCAAACCAGGAACGACAAGCACTGAACTGATCGCAGATGCCGAGTAAGTCTGGAGCTACTCAGAAACTGCTAAGAGGTGTGTGGTCGCAATTTAGAGAATCTTTCATTCGCAATTTTAAGAAGCTAAGATTCACTCCCAGTAGGCGGCGGCTTAGCGTGTGTAAAGCTGCTAAAAGCAGCTTGCGTGCGAACAACTCGGAATGACCCCTGTAATCCCAGTGGCAGATACACATATGATCCCAGTGCCAGATACACATATGCCCCCACAGTGCTAAATACACACATGTCCCCAGTGTCAGATACGCATATGCCCCCACAGTGCTAGATAAACATATGCCCCCAATGCCAGATACACATATGCCCCCCAGTGCCAGATACATATATGCTCCCTGTGCCAGATACACATATGCCCCTGTGTGCAACATAAACATATGCTCCCAGTGCCAGATACACATATTCTCCCAGTGCCAGATACACATATGATCCTAGTGCCAGAAACGCATATGCTCCCTGTGCTAAATACGCATATGCCCCCACTGTGCTAGATAAACATATGCTTCCAGTGCCAGATACACATATGCTCCTAGTTAGGCTGACCATATTACCCCTTTATCCTGGGACACTCATGAATTACACAGGTTCTGTGGCTGCTTAAAACTAGGTGAAAAGCAGGCTTGTAGTCAGTCATCCACAGAACCTGTGTAATTCATGTGTGTCCCAGGTTAAAGGGATAATATGGTCAGCCTATCCTAGTGCCAGATACACATATGATCCCAGTGCCAGATACACACATGCCCCCATAGTGCCAGATACACATATGCCTCCACAGTGCCAGATACACATATGCCCACAGTGCCAGCTATACATATGTCCCCACAGTGCTAGATACACATATGCTCCCAGTGCCAGATAAACATATGCCCCCAGTGCCAGATATACATATGTACCAACAGTGCCAGATACACATACCCCCACAGGATGTCTGGCGGGCGGATGGGTGAGTGGGCAGCCCCCCACATTTTGAAAAAAGCCTCCATCTCTAAGTCCCCCCACTGCGACGTCCAGCCCCAGCACAGTTTGCGCCTATGTAATGAGTGACGTGATGTCATGATGCTCCACCACTCACTACATACGCATGATCGATGCGGCATTACACGGGAGGGGAGGGGGGTGTATGGACACATCTGCAACAGCAGCACTTACTGTCAATGACAGTGAAGTCAGTGAATCGCAGTACACGGCCGTGTACTGTGATTATGTGTAGCGCCGACACTCTGTGTAGTGCTGCCAATAGTGTCGGCGGTGGCAGGCACAGGTGGGCAATCGCGGGTCTTGGTGGATGGCACCTATCTCATGTTTGGGGGGAGCAAGCTGCCCCCTTGTCCCCCCCATTCCGACACCTCTGATGATACAGTACTAAATAGATGATTCATACCTCACCCCCTCAGGTGTGTCCGGCAAAAGGTTCTGTAGATCCTGAGCGACACATTCCCTCTCCAGGCAACAATGAGCTAGGTGCGGGACAAAAGCTCCCGGGGAAGTCTGGAACAAGACCAACCGAGGAAGCAGGCATTGCGCCCAGAGTGGAGTCAGTCCGGAGCTCCTGTGTTCATTCTGAACGCTGCCCGAGTCCCACCATCTGAGATGATTGGCCACAACAGTAGTGCTCAGGACCACACAGACATTTAGCCATTGTAGAGACACGGGACGCCGGTCTCTACCATTGATAGTGATAACTGGATATCCCATATCATCTCCGCATTTTATGCTGAGTACACAGATTTTTTTATTGAACTGAAACATTTTTTTGCACCAGAGTACTTTACATTTTTGATTGATGCAATATTGATTCATGCATTAATGCACTGTATATGTTTATGCATACTCCATTTTTATTCATTATAAGTAAAGGTTATAGAACCAATTCAGGTAGTTGCATTTCATTGTTAGATACCAAACACTACACAACATAGGCATGAACAGGCCAGACTACAGGCATCAGACACCGAGGGACAATAGCGTAGTTAGGTTAGCAATTATTTGAAAAGGGGAGTGGACATCCCCCATAACTGCAGCACACCCCGTCCATATTAGCAACATAACGCAGTGCACAGACCTTTCCATCCCTTTACAATTAGAAGAAAACTTCAAAGAGTGGAAACACTGGATACTTTGAGACATTCTAGGGGGTTGGGGTTAGTCAGACCTCACAGTGGAATGTGATGGGCTTAACTGGGACCCAGGGAGAATGTTCTGGGCTTTCCATTGGATGGAATTGGAAGAAAACTTAATAAATTGGTAACATTGGATCATAGAAGACATACTAGGGGTTTGGTGTTCCAGTTGGACCTCCCATCTGTGTATAGTAGCCAAAACTTTGCCCCAGGGGCCTGTTATGGGCCTGCAACAGGATGGATTTGGAAGAAAATGCCACAAGGGAGTTAGACCTCCCTTGTGGTTCAGTTATTGTTAATGCGGGAGTGGTCCATTCATGATGCTATAACAGGGAGAGACTTTCCCCATTTTGGAAAATTATGGGAATTCCATATGGTCACAGGTGTGAATGGTACAGAGCCAGTAATCCATCTCAGTGATATGCTGGCCATAGGTGTGAACTCAAAACCATCAGACCCATGTCCTTTTGCTAGTATGGCTGGGTAAATAGCAGACAATGAGGAATAAAAAAAGATACCTCCTCCAGGGAAGGAAAAGCTTTAAATTGTGACAAAAGTATGCTTCATCTTGAAGTTAGAAGAATCATTTTGCATCAGAACAGTTAAGGGACCCCACCCTGATAAGAGCAAAAAAAAAAAATTGAAAGTTATCAATGAGGAACCAGTAGATCCTGACAACAGGCTTGCCTTTTAGATCAGTGAGAAAGTGAATGAGGTTAACTATAAAGTATACCAACCGGACAAAAGAAAGCCTGAACACATTTATAATGTTAAACTAATTAAACCCTGGAAGGATAGGGTAGCCCTGTCAGCTGAACCTTGCCCACCAGTAACTTTAATTCCCACTGTTCCCAAAGTAAAGGTGTCAGGGACACTGTCAGCTACTCAAAAGAGTGAGGCTAAAGAATTCCTCATTAGGAACAGGTATGTGTTCTCAGCGCTGCCCAGCCAAATTTCCATATAAAGCATGACATAGTCACAGAACCAAGGGTCAAGGTCAACATAGAGCAATATCGAATTCCTGAAGCACAGCAAGAGGCTGTTTCTAAAGGGATTAAGAATATGCTAGAATTTGGGGGTATATTTACTAAAGGTTGATTTTTAATTTCAGTCCATGATTAACGTGATTTTGAGGTGATTTGTTGGTGCATTTGACAACCAGGTATTTACTAAAGGCAAAGCTGACTTAAAATCACCACAAATTCAATTTCACTCAGAAATAGAACTGCAAAAATCATGACATTGAACGTCATAGCAATGATTTTAAAAATCGGTGATATGAAAATTAGCAAAGGAATGAACGGTATTGTGGGTAATACAGTGCATGTGACCTGTTTTAGCCAATAGGAATGCTTTTGTATAATTTTGTGCTGACTTTAGGTTAATATTTGATTGGTTTTTATTGATTTTTAGTGAATATAACTTCAAATAGAACTCACTTCACCCAGTGATTTTAAAATGGAATTCAAAATCGGCTTTTAGTAACTGAGCTAATAAAAATACTGTACTCCAATTTGTGGGGATGCTGGTTTTATTCTGGTTGATTTTAAATAGACCCAAAATCGACTTTTAATAAATATATCCCTTGATGTCATTGAAGAGTCTAACATTGAATGATCCAGCCCCATAGTCCTAATTCCAAAACCAGATGGCAGCCTATGCCTCTACAATGATTTTTGTGAGTTAAATGCAGTGTCCAAGTTGATGTATATCCCTACCCCATGTGGATGAGTTGATAGAAAGCCTAGGAAAAGCCAGATAGCTCACTACACTGGACCTAACAAAAGTTTACTGGCAGATCCCATTTACTGACAGCGGATGAAAGAAAAATCAGCTTTTTCTGTTCCAGAAGGGCTGTTTAAATATAGAATGTTGTGTTTTGGTTTCCATGGGGCAATAGATAGAATGTTGAAGCCTCACAGGCAGTATGCAGCTGCCTATTTTGATGCTGTGGTAATCCACAGTCCAGACTGGGAGTCTCATTTAGTGAGAGTACAAGCAACTCAATAAGGAAGATTGGGCTAACAGCAAACCCAAAGAAATACTGCTTAGAGATGGAAGAGGTTCAATACTTGGGGTTTACCATAGTCTGATTATTCCCCAACTGAAAAATTTTTAGGCTATCCCAAACTGACCCCATCTAGTAAATAAAAAACAGGTGAGACCCTTCTTGGTATTACCAATGGTTTATTCCTAATTCTGCCACAACTGCAGGTCCTTTATCAGACCTTATCAAAGGTAAACAATCAAATATGTTGACATAGATCAATGAGGCAGAAAAAGTGTTTCATGCATTAAAAGTGGTGTTATGTACACAATCATTGTTGATAAAACCCAACTTTTCTAAAGAATTTGTGGTTCAGATGGATGCATCAGTGGTAGGGGTAGGTGCTGTGTTGTCCCAAAACTGAGATGGGGAAGAGCACCCCATTATTTATTTGAGTAAACAAGGAGATGATATCTGTTCCCCTGACCCTCTAACATAATATATATGTATATTTTGTATTTCCTCTGAACCTACTTCCCTCCAGCTTCAGTGCACGTCTGCATGTTCTTGCACTTCTCTTCCTTTAAAGAATGTCGCCCTCATGTACCTTGTTAATACTCTTAATATATTTGAAGGTTTCTATCATGATCCCCCTTTACCTTCTCTGCTCCAAATACGATAACATATTATGATCTTTTCATCTTTCCTGGTAAGTTTTGTGCTGTAGGCCATGCATTATTTTAGTTGCCCTTCTTTGTACACTCTCCAATGTATTTATATCCTTCTGGAGATATGTCCTGTAGAACTGAACACACTATTCTAGATGAGGGTTTACCAATGACCTATACAGTGGCATTATTACTTCTTGTTTCCTGCTACCAATTCCTCTCCCTATGCAACCAAGCATCTTACTTGCCATCCGCATTGGTTTGTTACATTGCGTGCCTGCCTTCAAGTCATCTGAAAAAAAACCTTTTCTCCCTCCTCAGTATTTTCCATTATAGTGGGTTTTTGAGATCCAAGTGAAATATTTAGCATTTTTTGGCATTAAACTGTAGTTGCCACATTCTGTCCCATTGCTCTAGTCTACCTAGATACCAAATCATTGTTTTACCCCTCCTGGTGTGTCTGCCATGTTGCATACCATTGTGTCAACTACAAAAAGGCATACTTTCCCCTCGATACCATTTGTAATGTCTGGTAACCTTTCCTTCCTTTGAATACACTCCACTTACTGCAACCAAGGATCTTATCCATCTAACCATCATAGAATCTAATCCCAAACTTTCCAGTTTACTTAGCACTCTGTGATGTGGGACTGTGTCAAAAGATTTACTAAAGTCTGGATAAGCTACATCTAACCCCCACTCCTCCCAATCTATTAATTTAGCCACCCAGTCAAAAAAGTCAATATGCTTTGTTTGGCATGATCTCCCCCAATAAATCCACACTGTTTGGGATCCTGAAAATTGCTGGATTTTAAATATTCCAACTCTTTCTTTTAAAAGTGTTTCCATTATTTTCACTAATACTGATGTAAAGCTCGCTGGTCAGTAGTTGTTTGTCTATTCTTTGCTTCCATTTTGTGCAGTGGGATTAATTTTGCTCTTTTCCAGTCCTCTGGAATTACTTCTGTAACTAGCAACTGGTTGAATAATTCTGTTAATGGTGTTACCAGAACCCATCTAAGCTCTTCTAGTGTCCTTCCTTGTAGGTTTCCCATCTGGCCCCATTGATTTCTCCCACTTTTAGTCATAACAGTTCTGTTAGGACCTTCTCCTCTGTAAATGTTCTTTTATCTTCCTTAGTTTTATAAATGCCCTTGAAACTTAACTGTGCCCTTTACCCTCATCTTCTGTAGTGATTACTGAGCAAAATAAATATTTTGATGGCTTGGTATTGCTTTGTCACCCTCGATCAGACACTCTCTGTCTTAAACCTTTTTATTTCTCTGTTCGATTTTCTCCTTTCACTTATATGCTGAAAAAGTTTTAACCCCTTTGTCTAGTGATTGGGCCAATATCTCTTCAGCTTGTGCCTTTGCATGTCCGATTACCTTCTTAGCCTACTTCCTTTTAGCAAAATATGCCTATTTGGTCTTATTGTTTTGAGTCTGCTTATACTGTACTTCCTAAAGGCCATCTTTTTGGTCTTATAGTTTTCAGTCTGCTTATACTGTACTTCCTAAAAGCCATCTTTTTTGGTTTGACAATAATTGCTACATCTTTCGCAAACTACACTGGCTTCCTTTTCCTATTGCTTTTCCTTACCCTTTTCATACAAAGATCTGTTGCCTTTAGTATTGCATTTTCTATTTTCCCACCTCTCCTGCACTCCTTCCAAGTACCTCCAATCTGCCAATGAATCACTAACACATCTCCCCATGCAAAGTAAGACTTTCTAAAATATAACAACTTTGTTTTTGTATGGCATGAGTTGGATCCTGTCTTTATACTAAACCATACTGCTTGATGATCACTGGACCTAGGTTCTCACCTACATTTGCATTCTGTCTCAATTTGTGAGTATCAAGTCTAAAATAGAATTCTTGAGAGTGGGCTCTCTCAACTTCCAGTTTACCTCATGTAAATTAAAGTCTCCCATGATTATGACCTCTCCTTTTAAAGTCATTCTAGAAATGTCCTGCAATAGGTACCTGTCCAGTTCCTCTCCCTGTCCTGGTGGTCAATAGATCACCCCAGTGTCCTTGTCCCCAGTTTCTATGGTCACCCAAAGGACCTCAGTTTTTTTATTCAATATTTTAAATAAAAGTAGTATTTATGCTGTTTTTCACATACATTGCTACATCTCCTCCAATTTTTCCCATTCTGTCCTTTCTAAATAGAGTATGGACTAGTATAGCTATGTGCCAAAGTTTTAATTGCACAATATCTAGATCATCCCCTGTCATTATTGCAATTAGTTCAATTGTCCAATTACTTTTGGTCCCCTGAAAAATTGGAGACTACAGTACTTATTGTATTAAACAGCTGTAATTCTAAAACCCTTCCTCTAATTTGGATTTTAATACCCTCAAATTAAAGCTGATAGTATGCACTTTGTAACCATATTCATTTCATTGAATATGTTTTGGTAAACAGCTAAAATGACAAAAACTGCATCAGTGTCCAAATATATATGGACATAGTGTCTCCAGTGGTGGGGTTGCAACGCAGTCCAAAATTCAAATAGGGGACCCACACCAACTGCCACTGATTCCCAGATATTGTTCTCTTTATAAACCTTGCAAAAGCAGGACATTATTGACAATGGTCACAGCCAACAAATAGAGTAGTGAAGACATGTGACTTGGTGGCAAGTCAGAGGTCCAGAGTATTCAATGACAATAGTCTCTTCTGGTTAGGGTTGTACAGTATGTTCCACGTGTGGCTTTTGTTAATTGTGTGATATTCTTGTGTGCTTTATAAATACAGATATATCTACAGTACTTTGGTATAAAAGTAATGTCTTATAATATAGTATCTTCACAATTGTTTGCCTAGATGATTCCAAACTCATGGAGGTACAATGTCTATGAGGCTCATACAGTACACACAATATCCTCACACCCTTCCTCAGGACCACTTGTTTGCTTTTGACACCAACAATTGCTTTCTATTTCTGAAAACACTGCAATGTTTTGCCATGAATCAGTTTGAGATACCAGTGCACAGGATCTTGGCAGTCATAATACCAACACCAGGATCTTGCTGCAGGAACAACCAACAGGGGTAAGTAAGAGATGTTCTCCCCTCTCCCCAAACCCCTAACAATAACACTCCCTTCCTTCAGCCTAACCCTAAGCCCTGTCCCTGCAGCCTAACCCTACCCCCTCCTCCCCTGTACCTGATGCCCAAACCTAAACCCCCTACCTCGGGCCTAAACCCAAGACTACAGGTATACCTATGTCCAGGATTATTTCGACTGCTGGGATCCCGACAGGAGGCATCTTGGCCGCATCCCTTTGGCACTCATAATGCTGCACTTTAGTGGTTTTCAGTAAAGACCACTCACTCATAGTTTCTTCCAACAGAAACTTAGCTTTCTGAACACTTTTGTCTAAAAGGGAAAATATGATATCAGATATGATATTCATATAAAATATTGATGCAATGTTTTCGCAATGTATCACTCCTGTGTGAAAGGGGAAAATAATGTGTCAGTATGAAAACAAGTTTATAGATAGAAAAGCAGTATCATACAATGCACCTGTTTGAAGCAATGTCAAGTCCTATTATACAATAGCCTATGAGATGCAGGTTGTTCAGGAATTTCTATGAGTTTGCACATTTAAAGAGGCTATGATTTCCAATTTACATTTACAAACCAGGTCGGTTTTGCCTTGTAAATGATAGCCCTTTTAAAAATACAGGCAGACTTGCAGAAATTCCCGAGCAGCCTGCATCCCACAGGCTATTACATATTGCCCCTAGTGTTCTCCATACCTTGCTGTGTATGTAAAGTAATAACTACAGATGCATGACATTTTGAAACAGTTTGTGATAGAATTTCTCCAGTTCTAATGTTTATAACATTTACATCGTGCTTCTAATTTAGCTAATTCCATTGTATGTTTCAAAAGTGCTGCTTCCATTTGAAGTTGCAGTTTATGCTTGAATTTTGAAGTTTGCATTCATTCTTCACATTCAAACTTTGATGACTGTGTTCAACATTTCCTGTTCACATTACATTAAATATATTAAAATAACTATAAAATGTTGCCTGTTTGAGGATAGTATTTTGGAATCTTTTACTGCATTTTAAGTTTTTACAGAGTTTAAAGATATTTGAACCAACTTAGATTGAAGGACTTCACAACTTCAAATAAAATATGAATGATTTAATATTAACTCGTAACCTTATTCTTTTTGCATTAGCCAACATCTGTAAAGGACTTTCTGCGACCTGCAAACAGATGTTACAAAAGGGACTCAAATTAAATGTATTTTCATCAGTCAGTGATACCCTCATCCTGCCCAAGGTTGCCATGTATACATTGCGTTTTGGGGGGTTATTCAGACTCAGTAATTTGTGAAATCGCAAACGGATGATTTTTGTTTCTCTGCGCAACACACACATGCAGACATTCACAATGTGATCACATTCTGTAAGGATGCAATAGCAATGTAATTGACAGGCGGTGGACGATCAGGGGCAGCAACACGGCATTGGTGGGGAGTGGTGCAGGAAACGCAGGCGGGTCATGGTCATTTTCCGGGTGGCAGGATGACATCGCTTGCGTTTCCTGTGATAGGAAACATGGCAGTGGTGCGCCTGCATATGCAGTCAGGCTGCACATGCAGGGGTCCACCTCTGTTTTATAATTTCTGCGATTACAATTGAATTACGATCACATCGCAGGGTTGCATTACATTGGGCATGTTAGCTCTGGGCTGGGCGGGCCTAGCCCTGTGCAATTTTTATATTTTAGCAAAACTGCTACTGAGTCCGAATAACTCCCTTTGTTCTATAATCTTCCTTATGCTACATGATTAGTATTTCTAAGTATTGCTTATTATCTTTTATAAATCTCCATTTAGAAAACTGATGCTTAAATGCTTATTTTCATATTATAACTGGAAATATTCCTTTCTCTCAATGAGGGAAAAAGGGCAGAAGCTATAAAAGCACCTTCATTTAAAACCATCCATGCACTGGTTTGGGGTATTCCTTTGTCTAAGTAAAAATAAGTGATTTAATACAAATTAATATATGTGTACAGATTGTACTTGATACTGTACAATATGTGCTATGTCTATTGAGATTTGAACTCTTGAAATTATGTGATATGTCTGATCAGAAAGGCATAATAAAATTTAGGAGCATGTCAGTTCTAATTGTGCTTGTCAAGAGAAACAGACAATGCAATATCTAATTTTGTCTGTAAAACATAAATCTTCCCCTAGATGAAGTAACTCATGGGGGATCACTGATTTTTTTGTATTCAATTTTTTATTTATTTAGTAGGCTGATTAGCCAGGCATAACTGAAAACAAATAGAAAGAAAAATGATACTATTTAGACAAGGCAAGAGAGCAGCATGGGAAGACAATTACTGCATGTGCACAGCTTTTAGCTTTCTGCTGATTGAAATGAACAGTATCTGCCACCTTGCCAGAAAAAAATATGATTTTAAAGACAGCACTTAAACAATGATGTAATAAATTGTAATAATTATACAGCTTATGTAGGTAAATATATTATTAGTTGTTAAATAAGCATCAAACGTACATGACTGAAATATCAAAAATAAGTGCGTTTATCTACTAGACTATGGCGGCAGATAAAGACATTCAGATCTACCATGGACAGAGTAAGGGTCACATGGGCTTATACTGAGAAGGGGATAAGCCATGTGATATGTGGGTGTGGCTAGTGCCATGTGTACCCCTTCTACACTGTCGTCCCCAATGTTTCCCTAAATAAATAAAAATAGAAATATTTCATAATTTGTGATAAAACTATTTAAAAACTTACAATTTATGGCCAAATAAATGACCAGCTAGGTGGCTGCCATCATCATGTTGCAACAATGATGGGCCTATTTTAATGAGGATGCCTAGAGCTGTAGCTCCATCCACCCCATTGTCCGTTTGGCCCTGTATCTACTGTATTATGCACAATTACTTACCTATGTAGTAATATCATCACTGAGTTCACAGCACTGAAAGAGTAAACAAATATTTCTAATCATTATAGTTACTGTTAGCGTTGGGTTATACTAACTCAAAGGCATCACTAGGCGGTATGGGGGATGTGACCCACACCCAGTTCTCACCTATTCAGGGGTGACACCATAATGCCGGATTCTCCACAGTGACTGGGAGACGGGTGCTGCGCTCTGATATTATCATGCAGTGCCAGGCTCTTGTCACTGAAAAATTACCAGCAGTCCAGAAACAGTCTTTGGGGACAGCCCAGCATCTCTGCTAAAGGTACACTCAGGGGAGCCATTAGCCTCCACTGCCCTAATTTACTCGAAAGCAGTAGTAATTGGGGTGTACTGACATTTATTATTATTTAAATGAATCACATTTCAGTAATTTTTGTAATAAATATTAGCTGCACCATAGAAACATAGAATTTGACAGCAGCTAAGAACCACTTGTGGCCCATATAGTCTGCCCATGTTCACTCACATGCGAGGGTTGATTTTCGATGGGAGCGAATTAACCTACCAGTATATTTTTGGATTGTGGGAAAAAACTGGAGCAATTGAAAGAAAGCAAACTACATACAGTTAAGGCTTTGGTGGAAATCTAACCCCAGAACTCAGTGCTGTGAGACAGTAATGCTAACCATTACACCATCCGTGCCATCCTAATTTTACACATTAAGACACTGGGAAAGAATTATTAAAAGGGATCATTATCAGAAGTGTGTTGAAAGTCCAGACTCTGCATTATTAACAGTAATATATGTTATTTTAAAGGAGAACAGAGTGTGGTGAAAAGTGGTGATCAGGCTGAAAACATTATCCTAAAAGGGTTACAAATAAAAAGTCCCCATCTTTACCACTGAAACTGAATCATTTAGCAATGAATTGGAGAGAATTTTAAAAATGCAAATTTTTCCTCATGGAATTAATTATAAATTAAATGAGAATGGAAAAAATTAAATTATAAAATGGAGATTCTAAACAAACTAATCCCAATTAGCCATGAAATGCCATTTTTGTGGTTAAAACTGAGATGTTATTGTTATCTGTGGTAAGCACCTATACTCTTTATGGTCAAATGTCAGGATTTGTTTCAGAACCCCTGGGACATGCCCCAGAATGACTTATTAGGCACTTATTTTTAATTGCCTAATAATCTCATTTCATTTTTGGGGTAAAAAAAATGCAAAATTATGGACATTGGGGTACAAGGTATGGGACAGGTATATTGGGGCACTTTATGGGTGGGACAAGTGTTTTTAGGCTTGCAGGTGGGAGTAATTTTTTTGGGAAGTTATTTGAAAGTGTCTTAAAATCACTCAAATATAACCTTATACTTATTTTATGTACCCCCAATTTCATTTGAGCACTTATTTTGCTGAAAAACACTTGTTTTTATTATTTTTTTAAATCTATTTAAAATAAATGCATATACAGTAACAGCCATGACCCAATTTAAGTACCCCAAATATTTTTATTATGACCACTAATAGACTTCTATACTGTTTTCCTATCTTAGATTTGCTTTTTTGGGGGTACAGCCAGAATTTTTCATTTTCTTATAAATTTTTCTCAGTTTTTTGGCAAATTTGCAATTGAATAGGGTGAATCACCATAAGTCTCATTTTGCTGTCATTTATTGGAAGATTTTAGAGAGAAAGAGAAAGATATCTCTAAAAAGGCACAGAAAAACAAACAGAGGAAATAACAGACAAAAAATAAAAAAAATACCTGTGAGCCAAAAATCCTGAAATGAAAATAACAAAAAAATTCACTTGTATGACACATTTATAGAATGTGGAGAATTATGTGACAAAGACAATAAAATAGATTTTGAAGAATATATTTATGAAAATAATATCTAAAAAAATTGGACACCAAAGATTCTGACAACCTTTAGATAAAAAAGGAACCGCTATATCATCCAAAAGATAATGGGAATTCTAAAAATGGAGGCAAAAATAGAAGTTTATTAGAGATAATGGTAATGGAAATAAATAGAGAAATTACCCATACAGAAGGTGGAACTCTCCAGCATATATGAAGGTTTACTGGATGAGAGTGAACCATTTTTGAGAAGAAACAGATGGCCCCCAAGAAGGGATTACGGGGGTCATTCCGAGTTGATCACTAGCTGCATTTGTTCGCAGCGCAGCAATCAGGCTAAAAACTGGCAGTCCTGCGCATGAGTATGTGGCGCAATGCTCACGCACGACGTACGGGCACAATGAACGATACAGTTTTGCACAGGCTCTAGCGATGCATTTCAGTCACACTGGTTGCCGCAGAGTGATTGACATGAAGTGGGCATTTCAGGGTGGCAACTGACCGTTTTCAGGGAGTGTGTGGAAAAATGCAGGTATGCCAGGAAAAACGCAGGCGGGTTTGTGACATCAAATCGAGAACTGAATAGTCTGAAGTGATCGCAAGCGCTGAGTAGGTTTTGAGTTACTCTGAAACTACACAAAAAATTTTTGTAGCCGCTCTGCGATACAACCGTTCGCACTTCTGCTAAGCTAAAATACACTCCCAGTGGGCGGTGACATAGCATTTGCACGGCTGCTAAAAACCGCTAGCGAGTGATCAACTCGGAATGACCCTCACAGTCCATGAAATAAGGAAAAAAGGAGTATAAACAGGAAATAAAATGAAAAATCTATCAAAAACATGATATAATCTTAATAATATGCATATTTTCATGCAGAAAAAAAAGATGATAAGGTGGAGGATAATAAAAAACTTATAGATGATAATGTAGAAGATAATATATATAATTTGAGCTTTATTAATCTTGCATTACTAATAAAAAATGAAGTATCATTATGAAAGAAGGCCTTGAAATTTCACCCCTGAACAAAAGTGGATCCTTTTCCTTCTTACCATACACTGTATATTGATTTTAAAAAATGTGTATGAAAACTAACCATAAAAAAATTGCTATTGAGAATAAGCAGTCATAAATCATTCTAAATACAGTAAGTTGAAATTAAACATACTATATCATGTGCTCAGTGGCGTAACTAGAAATTTTTCTCCCCCAAGCCAAAAAATCCTTCGGCGCCCCCCCCCCCCCCCCCCATAACCCCCGTAATTGGCACTAGCAAAGGTAGAAAAATGCGCGCGCCGGCAAAAAGGGTGTGTGGATTTGTCGAAATGGGCGTGGCTTTGCGTGGAGGGCGTGGCATTGCAGGGAAAGACTACTTTATACCCCAGTTTTGCAACCTGCACACCCAGACGTTGGCCACCACAGGAAAGAAAAATAATCCTGATTCATGCCCCTTACATTATTTGTCATTTTTCCTCCTTATAGTAATGCCCAGTATACATTATTCCACATACTGCAATGGCCCTTAGACATTATTCCACACACAATAATGCACATGACACAATATGCACACACTGTAATGCCCCAGACACATTATGCCACACACCGTAATGCCTGTGACACATTATGACAGGAATCCCAATGCCCGTTATACATTATGCTACACACTGCAATGCCCCTGATACATTATAGCACATACAATGTCTGTGACACAGTATGACACACACCACAATGATCCTGAGACATTATACCACATACCACAATTCCCGTGATATAGTATACAACACACCGTAATGCCTGATACATTATGACGCACACCGCAATGTCCGTGATACATTATGCCACACACCGTAATGCCCATTACACATTAAGTTCTACAGTAAGGCTTCTAATTACTTTTAAATTACCTGCTCGTTGCCAGGGGTTTCATGCTCTTGGTTCCATGCACGGTGCCAGGGGTTTTCATGCTCAGGGTGTCATGCTCGTTGCCAGGGGTTTCATGCACTGGGTGTCATGCTCATTGCTAGGGGGTAGTGCTTGTTGCTAGGGCCATGCTCCCAGTGCCACATATGCCCCCAGTGCCAGATATTCCCCCACAGTGCCAGGTATATGCCCCTAGTGCCAGATATTCCCCCACAGTGCCAGGTACATGCCCCCAGTGCCACATATACCCCCCCCCAGTGCCACATATGCCCCCTCAGTGCCTGCTCCCCCCAGTGCCAAATATTCCCCCACAGTGCCACATATGCCCCCTCAGTGCCTGCTCCCCCCAGTGCCAAATATTCCCCCACAGTGCCAGGTATATGCCCCCAGTGCCAGATATTCCCCCACAGTGCCAGGTATATGCCCCCAGTGCCAGATCTGCCCCCACAGTGCCAGGTATATGCCCCCAGTGCCAGATCTGCCCCCACAGTGCCAGGTATATGCCCCCAGTGCCAGATCTTCCCCCCACAGTGCCAGGTATATGCCCCCCGTGCCAGATCTGCCCCCACAGTGCCAGGTATATGCCCCCAGTGCCAGATCTTTCCCCCCCACAGTGCCAGGTATATGCCCCCAGTGCCAGATCTTCCCCCCACAGTGCCAGGTATATGCCCCCAGTGCCAGATCTGCCCCCACAGTGCCAGGTATATGCCCCCAGTGCCAGATCTTCCCCCCCCACAGTGCCAGGTATATGCCCCCAGTGCCAGATCTTCCCCCCACAGTGCCAGGTATATGCCCCCAGTGCCAGATCTGCCCCCACAGTGCCAGGTATATGCCCCCAGTGCCAGATCTGCCCCCACAGTGCCAGGTATATGCCCCCAGTGCCAGATCTGCCCCCCACAGTGCAAGGTATATGCCCCAAGTGCCTGCTCCCCCCCCCCCCTTCCATGTGTTGGAGGGACACGGAGCGCATCGCGCGTCTCTCCTGTGTCCCTCCTGGCTCTCCCCCGCTGGTCTAATAAAGGAAGTGCCGGTTCGTGAGCCAATCAGAGCTCACGAACGGCACTTCCTTAGACCGGCCGGGGGAGAGCCAGGGAGGGACACAGGAGAGACGCGCGATGTGCGTTCCGTGTCCCTCCAACACAGCAGGGAGGGAGAGGAGACCGCAGATTTACATGCGGACGCTCGTCCGCATGTCAATCTGTTCTAAGTCAGTGGCGCCCCCGCAGCCCCTCGCCCCCAAGCCACCGCGAGGACTGCGGTGGCAGTAGTTACGCCACTGCATGTGCTTATCCTTTTCTTACTTTAATAGTCTTCAACTGCACCAAATCCCGCGGTCTTCTACCACCCTGATACTTATTTCAGTGTTATCTGCTGATGTAGCTATGTTTATTTATACTGTACTTGTCCTATATTATCTTCAACTGTAAATTGACGTTTTCCCGTTTTGATTATCTGTTTATGTACTCTGTAATTGGGCGCTGCAGAACCCTTGTGGTGCCATATAAATAAAGGATAATATATATATATATATATATATATATATATGTGGGCAGAGGTGCAGCACTCCAATAACTGATACAGCAACTTACTGTATTAGAAATTTTGATTTCTAATAAGTTGCTGTATCAGTTACAGTTATTGGAGTGCCGCACTTCTGCACACCTGTCCATTTTCCTCTGTTAAGGCACCCACCAGTAAGCCTGTTTAAGTGGATGTGCTAGACCCTCCTGTTGTATATGTGTATATGTGTGTATATATACAGATGTATCCTCATATACCGTTGGTCATAGCGTGCTATTTAGGGTCCTGAATCGCGAGTTGTAATAACGTTATGGCGTGTGTTGTGTCCCACGCCATGTAATACACATTTTCACCGCTAGGTGGCGAATGCTCCATGTTAAGCATGGTGCCGCGCGTTCACTAAGAGTAGAACACATCATACTGTAACACATCATATATTTACCTGGAGTGCCTGCTCATATTGTGGTCAGAACTGGCATAATGGTTACAGTGACCGCTTGCAATGCGTGCATTCCGTGTTTTCGAATCCTGTTGAGACCAGAATTTATTTTTTTTGGTGAATTTATTTAATGTCATTTTTAATGGAATGGGAAAAGTCAGAAAAAAAAATGCGTGGGGTCCCCCCTCCTAAGCATAACCAACCTCGGGCTCTTCGAGCCGGTCCTGGTTCTAAAAATCCGGGGGAAAAACGGACAGGGGCTCCCCCGTATTTTAAAAACCAGCACCGGGCTCTGCGCCTGGTGCTGGTGCAAAAAATACGGGGGACAAAAAGAGTAGGCGTCCCCCGTATTTTTTACACCAGCATCGGGCTCCACTAGCTGGACAGATAATGCCACAGTATGCTGTATCCGAAGTGGTGCATTCATGAACAAACTCCATATGCAGTAAACTTTTTGGTTGCTTTAAGAAATGTCATTTACAATATGGCTATCCCTGCCACCCAGTCAAAACCTGTTTCTGCAGACACTACTGTTCAATTAGCAGCAGTTGAATGTGTATTCAGAGTAAAGTGGATTAACTCTTCGCTATTGTTTAGAAATGTAGTGTCTGCAGAAATGGTGTTTGACTGGGGGGAGGGACAGCCATACAATACTGTATGTTATAAATGATATGCCGTTTTTGCCTCGCCGGGAGGGTGGGGGGCAAGCAACGCGGGACCCCGTTGAATACGAGAAAGCAACTTCTCCTATAAAACGTGTGAAAAGTCCCATTTTCAGAACCTTCTGGCCCCCTTGTCCGGCATGGAATACCCCCCTTAGTGTACTAAGGTGGAAACTAACACAAATTATAACAACACAAAATAACTGTAAATTATATAAAAACTTTAATAAAAAAACTGGAAGGAAAAAAACAAAAAATATTTTTTTTAATAATAAAGTTTTACTCTCAAGGTGTGTGTCTCCTGTTTTTATTTGGGTATTTTTTTCCAGTAGAACTACAGGTACCAGCGGGCCCGTTTTTCTCCCGCATGCTGGTACTTGTGGTTCTCCAAGTACCAGCTTGCGGGGGAGGCTTGCTGGGACTTGTAGTACTACTGGAAAAAACAATATTCTTTCAATTTTCTCAAGGCTATCAGCCTCCCATCCGTAGCCCTTGGATGGGGAGGACAGCCTCGGGCTTCACCCCTGGCCCTTGGGTGGCTGGGGGGGGACCCCTTGATTGAAGGGGTCCCCACTCCCCCAGGGTACCCCGGCCAGGGGTGACTAGTTGGATATTTAATGCCACGGCCGCAGGGCACTGTATAAAAGTGACCCCCGGCTGTGGCATTATCTGTCCAGCTAGTGGAGCCCGATGCTGGTGTAAAAAATACGGGGGACCCCTACTCTTTTTGTCCCCCGTATTTTTTGCACCAGCACCAGGCGCAGAGCCCGGTGCTGTTTTTTAAAATACAGGGGATCCCCTGTCCGTTTCCCCCCCGGATTTTTAGAACCAGGACCAGCTCGAAGAGCCCGAGGCTGGTTATGCTTAGGAGGGGGGACCCAACGCATTTTTTTCTGACTTTTCCCATTCCATTAAAAATGACATTAAATAAATTCACCCTAAAAAAAAATTCTGGTCTCAACAGGATTCGAATACGGGATGCACGCATTGCAAACGGACACTGTAACCATTATGCCAGTGCTGACCACAATATGAGCAGGCACTCCAGGTAAATATATGATGTGTTTTGATGTGTTGTACTATTAACGGATTTTGTCCGGTGTCTGTGTACAAACCATATTTATATTAGAAGGGATTAGGTACTTGGTTTGTCTTTTTTGGAGGCACAAGTATTATTTATATATTTTTAAAAAGATTATTTTTTTTACATTTTTTATTTAGGCTCTGCGCCTGGTGCTGGTGCAAAAAATATGGGGGACAAAAAGAGTAGGGGTCCCCCGTATTTTTTACACCAGCATCGGGCTCCACTAGCTGGACAGATAATGCCACAGCCGCAGCCCCTTGGATGGGGGGGACAGCCTCGGGCTTCACCCCTGGCCCTTGGGTGGCTGGGGGGGACCCCTTAATTGAAGGGGTCCCCACTCCCCCAGGGTACCCCGGCCAGGGGTGACTAGTTGGATATTTAATGCCACGGCCGCAGGGCACTGTATAAAAGTGACCCCCGGCTGTGGCATTATCTGTCCAGCTAGTGGAGCCCGATGCTGGTGTAAAAAATACGGGGGACCCCTACTCTTTTTGTCCCCCGTATTTTTTGCACCAGGCGCAGAGCCCGGTGCTGGTTTTAAAAATACGGGGGAACCCCTGTCCATTTTCCCCCGGATTTTTAGAACCAGGACCGGCTCGAAGAGCCCGAGGCTGGTTATGCTTAGGAGGGGGGACCCCACACATTTTTTTTTCTGACTTTTCCCTTTCCAGTAAAAATGACATTAAGAATCCACAAAAAAAATAATTGTGGTCCCGCTAGGATTCGAAACCGTCAGCCAATCAGCAGGTAGCGCTACGAAGGGTCCGTTGGCTATTTGAGGCATTCGCTGTAGTGTTTAGGAAAAGCGACATCTGGTGGACAGAAAGTAGAATGCACGTTACAATTATAACGTGACGTCACATTTACAACGCAACTTATAACGGGAGTTATAGCGCAAGGAGCTGGCGTGAGTTGCATGGCGCCCGCTATGCGGTACGCAGCAACGATATATCAGGACACATCTGTATATATATATATATATTTATTAGAGTATATATATTTGAGATGCGCGGCGGGCACTTTTCAAGTTTTGTGTTTTGGTTTTGGATCTGGATCCCCACTTGTGTTTTGGATCTGGATCCCCACTTGTATTCTGGATTTGGATTGGTTTTGCCAAAACCATCCTTTCGGGTTTTGGTTTTGGATCTGGATGATTTTTTGAAAAAAACACAAAAACAGCTAAAATCACAGAAAGTGTGGGTAATTTTGATCTTACTGTATTATTAACCTCAATAACATTAATTTCCACTTATTTCCAGTCTATTCTGAACACCTCTCACATCACAATTTTGTTTTTAGGCCAAAAGGTTCCACCGAGGTCGCTGGATGGCTAAGCAACACAAGTGGGCGGCACAAACACCTGGCCCATCTAGGAATGGCACTGCAGTGGAAGACAGGATGGCAGTATTAAAAACTAGGCCCCAAAGAGCACATAAAGTAAAGAAAAAAAAGAGGTGCAAGATGGAATTGTCCTTGGGCCCTCCAACCCACCCTTATGTTGTATAAACAACACATGAGCACTTTAACAAACCAATCATTAGAGTGACAGGGTCTGCCACACAACTGTGGATAAAATGATTGGTATGTTTGGGCACCCACAAAAAAGATGCAATTAATACCCCCACCAAAAAAGAAACAAATCATCTCTCCTCACACAAACTGTTGTCCTCATCCTCTGATTCCTCACCCCTTTCAGTGTGTACATCCTCCTCCTCACAGAGTATTAATTTGTCCCCACTGGAATCCACCATCAAAGGTCCCTGGGTACTTTCTGGAGGCAATTGCTGGTAAGGGTCTTCCTGGAGGAATTTATAATTCATTTTGATGAAGACCATCTTCTCCACATTTTTGTGGAATTAACCTCCTACGTCGATCGCTGACAAGGTTACCAGCTGCACTAAACACTCTTTTGGAGTACACACTGGGGAGGGGGGTGGGCAACTTAGGTAAAATAAAGCCAGTTTGTGCAAGGGCCTCCAAATTGCCTCTTTATCCTGCCAGTATACATATGGACTGTCTGAAATGTCTACTTGGATGCTGTCACTGATATAATCCTCCACTATTCTTTCAGTGTTGACAGCATCATATGCAGTGACAGTAGACATGTCAGTAATCATTGGCAGGTCCTTCAGTCTGGACCAGATGTCAACACTTGCTCCTGACTGCCCTGCATCACTGCCAGTGATTGGGCTAGGAAATTTGATCCTTTTAATTGCAGCTCCACTTGCAGAAGAAAATGAAGGAGGAGCTGTTGATGGGTCACATTCTGCTTGAGTTGACAGTTTTTCCACAAGCAGGTCTTTGCACCTCTGCAGACTTGTGTCTGCTGGAAAGAGAGATACATCCTAGGCTTTAAACCTAGGATCGAGCACAGTGACCAAAATGTAGTGCTCTGATTTTTACAGATTGACCAACCTTGAATCCTGGAAAAACGAATGAAGGGCTCAATCCACAAATCCCACATACTTAGTGGAATCACTCTGTCTTAGCTCCTCCTTCAATTTCTCCAGCTGCTTCTGCAAAAGCCTGATGAGGGGAATGACATGACTCAAGCTGGCAGAGTCTGAACTGACTTCACATGTGGCAAGTTTGAAGGGTTGGAAAACCTTGCACAAGACGGAACTCATTCTCCACTGCACTTGAGTCAGGTGCATTCCCCCTCCTTTGCCTATATCGTAGGTGGATGTATAGGCTTGAATGGCCTTTTGCTGCTTCTCCATCCTCTGAAGCATATAGAATGTTGAATTCCACATCGTTACCACCTCTTGCTTCAGGTGATGGCAGGGCAGGTTCAGAAGTGTTTTCTGGTGCTCCAGTCTTCGGCAAGCAATGGCTGAATGTTGAAAGTGGCCCGCAATTTTTCGGGCCACCGACAGCATCACCTTCATGCACCTGTCATTTTAATAAAAATTCTGCACCACCAAATTAATTGTATGTGCAAAACATGGAACATGATGGAATTTGCCCAGATGTAATGCACGCACAATATTGGTGGCGTTGTCCGATATCACAAATCCCCAAGAGAGTCTAAGTGGGGTAAGCAATTGTGCCATGATGTCCCTCAGTTTCCGTAAGAGGTTGTCAGCGGTGTGCTTCTTACAGAAACTGTTGATACACAGTGTAGCCTGCCTAGGAACGAGTTGGCGTTTGTGAGATTTGGATACTGGTGCAGCTGCTGTTGTTGCTGCGGGAGGCAATACATCCACCCAGTGGGCTGTCACAGTCATGTAGTCCTTAGTTTGCCCTGCTCCACTTGCCTACATATCTGTGGTTAAGTGGACAGTGGGTACAACTGCATTTTTCAGGACACTGAGGACACTTTTCTTAATGTCCCTGTACAGTCCTGGAATTGCTTTCCTAGTTAATTGGAATCTAGATGGGATTTGGTACCGGGGACACAGTACGTTCATCAACTGTCTAAATCCCACTGCACTAATGGCGGATACCGGATGAACATCTAACACCAGCATAGTTGTTATGGTCTCAGTAATCCGCTTTGCAACAGGGTGACTGCTGTCATATTTCATCTTCCTCGCACAGGACTGTTGAACAGTAAATTGCTTAGTTGAAGTAGTACAAGTGGTTTTCAGACATCCCCTCTAGGATGGCGATTGACTCCCAGCAGCAACAACAGCTGTGGCAGCAGCAGCAGCAGTAGGCATACCGCTCAAGGATCCTCCGGAGGAATCCCGGTTAGGAGAGGACTCATCAGTCATGCCAGTGACATGGTCTGCAGGACTACTGACGTTCCTGACTGAGGAGGAAATTGACGTTTAGGGATTTGGTAGTGTGGCTTGCAGGAGCTTGGGTACAAGAGGAAGTAGGAATTTAGGTGTCAGTGGACTGCTTACGCTCTTACCCAAAGTTTCTGAACTTGACAATGACTTCTGATGAATGCGCTATAGGTAACATATAAGGGAAGATGTTCCTAGGTGGTTAACATCCTTACCCCTACTTATTATGGATTGACAAAGGCAACACAGATTGACACCTGTTGTCCGGATTTGTGGAGAAATAATTCCACACCGCAGCGGTGGCTTTTTTGGTATTTTGCACAGGCATGACAATGGGCTTTCTCATCCCATGGACATAAATTGTCTCCACTGGTGCCTTATTCAAACAAACCATATCACCATCAGAATCCTCATCGTCAACTTCCTCCTCAGTGCCAGCTACACCTATATCCCCCTCATCCTTGTCTATGTTTACAGTAACATCCTCAATCTCAATATCAGCAACTGGACTTGTGGTGTTTCTCCCAGCACTTGCTGGGGGCATGCAAATGGGGGTAGGAGCCTCCTCTTTCCAAACAGTCTTGGTAAGGTCAGGCCTAGACATCGCAACCGTGGACACACTTGGACTCTCTTTGGGGATTTGTGATATCTCTGAACGCACAGTTTCATTTTTAAAAATTTTCGAGATGGAGGAGGGCTTCCATCCTCATGAGAAGCTGAGCCACCAGTCATGGACATAGGCCAAGGCCTTAGCTTTTCCTTGCCACTTATTGTCGTGAATGGCATATTGCCAATTTTATGTTTCTCATCAGATAATTTCTTTTTTTTCTGATTTTTTAATTTTTGCTTCTTGGATTTTACATGCTCTCTATGACATTGGACATCGGCCTTAGCAGACGACGTTGATGGAATTGCATTGTCAATTTCATGACTGGTGGCAGCAGCAGCTGCTTCAGCACTAGTACTAGGAACTGGAACTGGTTTCTGATCTTCCACTATTTTTTCCTCCAAATAGTTTTTCTCCGTTTCATAGGACAGGACCCCTTTATTGTTACAGCACACATAACAGTGACCCTTTATCTTCACAGCACCCCTGTATACTTACAGCATACAGGGCCAGTGTAATGTTATTTGAACAGCAACACCCCTATTTTTTACAGCATACAGCAGTGTGTGTTTAACTTTTAACAACTGCACCTCTGAATTTTTACAACATACAAGGCCAGCAGCACCCCTATATTTTACAGCATACAGCAGTGTGCTTTTAATTTTTAACTGCACCCCTGAATTTTTACAACATACAGGGCCAGCAGCACCCCAATATTTTATAGCATACAAGAGCAGTGTGCTTTAAATTTTTAACAACTGCACCTCTGAAATTTTACAGCATACAGGGCCAGCAGCACCCCTATATTTTAAAGCATACAGGAGCAGTGTGCTTTTAATTTTTAACAACTGCACCCCTGAATTTTTATAGCATACAGGGCCAATGTAGTGTTGTTTGAACAGCAACACCACTATATTTTACAGCACAGAGCAGTATGCTTTTAATTTGTAACTGCACCCCTGAATTTTTACAACATACAGGGCATACTTGCCTACCTGACCCTCTCCATGAGGGAGAAAGTGCTCTTTTCCTGGACTTTCCTGGTAATGTATGATTGCCATCACCTGTGGTGAGCTAGTTGATTGATAAGAAAGGTGTTTCACCACAGGTGATGGCAATCATACATTACCAGGAAAGTCCAGGAACAGAGCATTTTCTCCCTCATGGAGAGGGTCAGGTAGGCAAGCATGATACAGGGACCTCTTAGACAGAAACAGGCAGTAAATATACTTCTGCTTTCCAATGTTATATGCTGGCTATCCCTGTTACTATAAGCATTGCAGGGATAATATCCAGCAAATTGTATGATAGAGTACATGAAACAATTACATTACATACAATAGTAAAGATATGAGAAGTAGGAGGTGAACTTCCACTTATGCTTTTTATCATACAAATTGTATCAAACAACAAATGAGAGAGTTCTAGTTTCATATCCCTGATGGAAGGAAGCAGCAGGTGTACTTCTTTCATCCAGTAATTACTGGATTACCCTGCTACAGTGCTTCATCTTTGCAGTGTTTAACCCAAATGATTGCTTATAAAGTACATCTGACTAGAACATGATTCAGGAAGGACACAAAGGCAAATTCAGAAATATTTAAACAGTTTGTAATATTCAAGCAAGGGTTAATAAGTTTTCTTAAATCCAGACACTTTAAGTCACCTGGCATACAATACAGGTTTGGTTAATTTACTGATTGTTTAAAACCAAGCACATTTAGTTATAGTCATTGTGCAAGTACATGTTACATGTGGAAATATTCCAAACAAGCTCTGACCATGAATACAACAAACAATCTACATCATGAGCTGAGTGACGCAGCCTCACAAAATGAGATGTATCAAATGAATAATCACCACAATAGCAGTTCCCCCCCCCCCCTCCCCATCCAGGTCACTAGTGTCAAGTATGTGTGGCTTACATGAGTATCTGGGGATATACAGGTATGTAACATTCAAATAACTGTGCAACACATTATTAGATCTTACATGCTTTCAGGAGAAACAAAAACATGCACTTTTATTTGGTACAAAAACATGCACAATCAATTAAATTTTGTTAAATGCTCCTCAGAGGTACACAAATATGCAACATTTGATAAATATCTGTCCAACAGATTGTTGTTCAGTCTCAATTGTTCTCAAGAGATACAGTATGAAAACATGCACTGTCAGTTGACATCAAGTGAGTTCATAACCCCCGATCTGTTCAGAAATACAGTAAGTAACCAAATCTGGTTAACTCCATAATATCCCTTTCACACCGCACGACTAAAGCAGTGTTATTCCCGTGTTGATGTGACCCAGGACCAGTTCACTACAACAGGGAGAGGCCTTGGGACCATGCTACTAGCCCTGCTCACCACTGCTATGGCAACCCGCCTGGCGTATTGCCGGGTCAGGGAAGCCAGCAGTAGCGTCCAATGCCGGTTCCCACCTGGGAAGGACCCGTTTACAATTCCCGTGTGAGATACAGCATTAGCGATGTGAAAGGGGTATAATAGGTAGTGGTTAATCTTCCTCTTGACTGATAGGGTTAATGAGTGAAATTTTGCCTTAGTACACAGTATACACAATTGCAAGGCTCTACAGTACTTATTTAGATGCACATGGGTATTTCAGTTGTGCAACTAGAAGTAGTGGCACAATACACAAATGATTGTTAAATGCTCCTTGGGGATTAACAGGTATGCACAGCAGTGGCTGCAGAACTGACTTTGTGCAGGGAGGGGATGTCAAGCACATACAAACATACTGTACATGTGTAGATGTATGTAATATATGTGCTGGCATGTGTCCAGGATCACCAGTGGCACTGTATACTGCGTCGGGTGAAGAGGAGCCGCGGAGCTAGGGACAGGAGGAGGCCGGCAGCAGCAGATAGCGTGGGAAAGACTGAGAGAGCAGAGAGGACAGATTTGTGGGTAAGTATGTATGTCTCTGTTGTCTGTGACTGTGTTTTGTGAGAAGGGGGCCCGGACATGTGAGGACATGTGTACCTGGCACTGGGGTCTGGGGGCATATCTGACACTGGGGAGTGGGATATATCTGGCACTGGGGGCATATCTGGCACTAGGGGCATATCTGGCACTGGGGGCATATCTGGCAGGCACAGTGGGGGCATTTCTGTATCTGGCACTGGGGGCATATCTGGCATGCACTGCGGGGGCATTTCTGTATCTGGCACTGTGAGCATATCTGGCACTGGAGGCATTTCTATATTTGGCACTGTGGGGTATTTCTGTATCTGGCACTGTGGGCATATCTGTCACTGGGGGCATATATGTATCTGGCACTGGGGGCATATATGTATCTGGCACTGGGGGCATATTTGGCAGGCACAGTGGGGGCATTTCCGTATCTGGCACTGGGGGCATATCTGGCATGCACTGTGGGGGCATTTCTGTATCTGGCACTGTGGGCATATCTGGCACTGGGGGCATTTCTGTATTTGGCACTGTGGGGTATTTCTGTATCTGGCACTGTGGGCATATCTGGCACTGGGGGCATATATGTATCTGGCACTGGGGGCATATCTGGCATTGGGGGCATATATGTATCTGGCACTGGGGGCATATCTGGCAGGCACAGTGGGGGCATTTCTGTATCTGGCACTGTGGGCATATCTGGCACTGGGGGCATTTCTGTATTTGGCACTGTGGGGTATTTCTGTATCTGGCACTGTGGGCATATCTGGCACTGGGGGCATATATGTATCTGGCACTGGGGGCATATCTGGCATTGGGGGCATATATGTATCTGGCACTGGGGGCATATCTGGCAGGCACAGTGGGGGCATTTCTGTATCTGGTACTGGGGGCATATCTGGCATGCACTGCGGGGGCATTTCTGTATCTGGCACTGTGAGCATTTCTGGCACTGGAGGCATTTCTATATTTGGCACTGTGGGGTATTTCTGTATCTGGCACTGTGGGCATATCTGTCACTGGGGGCATATATGTATCTGGCACTGGGGGCATATCTGGCAGGCACAGTGGGGGCATTTCTGTATCTGGCACTGGGGGCATATCTGGCATGCACTGTGGAGGCATTTCTGTATCTGGCACTGGGGGCATATCTGTCAGGCACTGTGGGGCATTTCTGGATATGGCACTGGGGGCATATATGTATCTGGCACTGGGGGCATATCTATGTATGTATATATATACCATGAGAAGAAACAGGTGGCACTCACAGTCTTGTAAACGGTGTAAAGCAAACCCCACGCTGTGGAGTATTTATTGAAAACAACAGGTGACGTTTCGGGGACACATCCCCTTCCTCAGACAATGGGGATGTGTCCCCGAAACGTCACCTGTTGTTTTCAATAAATACTCCACAGCGTGGGGTTTGCTTTACACCGTTTACAAGACTGTGAGTGCCACCTGTTTCTTCTCATGGTATGTGGGTGGACTAGCATGTCCACAAGGAAGTGCACCTCAGCAAGCTACAAGGAGGAGTGCCGGGGCAAATTCTGGATTTATATGTATATATATATATATATATATATATATAAGTCTAAGTGCGCTAATGGATAGTACTGTGTATCACATCAAAACAGATTTAAAAGATTCAACTTTCAGTGTTTAATACATAAAAGCCACGATAACATAAAACATCTGTGAGCATATTAACATATTTTTACAGAATGTATAAACAATGTATACAAACAATTTCTGTCAGATGAAAAAGTTCAGATGAAACTTAAGATACGTGACAAATCTTCCTTAGTAGCATAGGATACAGATGGAATACAGTACTTGAACACCCCCCAACGTGTTTCATCCTTAACTGGGACTTCCTCAGGGATAATATCTAAATGACAGAATACAGTCACTACGCAATCTTTATTAATGTGCAATTAGACAATGAATAGCTAACATAGCTATACATACCAAGTGCCAGATGTTTTTAAAGATAATCCAAAAGTATGTAAAAAGCTCACTGAATATATCAATAAAAGCAGGCAAAAAACCTGTTAAAAATAAAAAAAGAATAGTATATATAAGATTGAATGTTTGGGGTCTCAGATAAATATAGGAACAAGACAACAAGATGAGGGAGGATGGGAATGATACATACCGAAATGACTGGGGGAAGGATTCAATATTATGAAGCCCCCAGTATCCTATGCTACTAAGGAAGATTTGTCACGAATCTTAAGTTTCATCTGAACTTTCCATCTGACAGAAATTGTTTGTATACATTGTTTATACATTTTGTAAAAAGATGTTAATATGCTCACAGATGTTTTATGTTACCGTGGCTTTTATGTATTAAAAACTGAAAGTTGAATCTTTTAAATCTGTTTTGATGTGATACACAGTACTATACATTAGCGCACTTAGACTTGTATTGTTTGTTTTGATATCTTAGGGCCCCATCTAACAGGGGGTTCGTCTAGGTTGCAGCTTTGTTCCGTTCCACGTAGTGCCTAAGGGTACCCCTTTTCTGTTTTATATATATATATGTATATATATATAAAAAGAAAAATGAGGTGAGATCTTAAAGTGTCTGATGGCAAATTATTTTTTTTTAACTAAAATAAATAAATAAATATTCCTACCTTAAAAACACAGACTTGAGGGGATGGCTTCGTGTCTGCATAGAAATATTATTTTAAATTTTTTGGAATGTATATTTATTTTTATTTAACTTTTTTTTCGGGGGGGGGGGGGGGTCTTCCTATTTTGTCAGTCCCGGGCCCCACAATTTCTGGTGGCAGCCCTGGCAGTATGGCTCTTGTCCCGTGTAGCTCCGCCCCCTGAGGTCCCATGTAGCTCTGCACCCTGTCTGGCTGAACACTGGAGGACTATTGGGAGCAGTCAACTCTGATTCAGCAAAGGTTTATAGATAGGGGCTATAGTCTCGAGTCTATTGAAATAGCAAAACATAAAGCCTCTTTACAAAAAAGGGAGGTACTATTACAGCCTAAAATCAAGACCTCGAACTATCAGCCATGTTCCAGACCTTTTGTAACACAATTCAATCAGGAGAATCAATCTATCAGAAAAATCCTTGAACATCATTGGGGTATACTTTTAAGAGACCCTGTGTTGGGTCCATCTCTCCCCCCAAGACCCAATCTAATTTTTCAGAAGGCAAAAAACCTTAAAAGTATTGTAGCTCCTAGTAAAATTGTGAGAGCTAAAAATTCCAGCATGAGCTCAGGATCTATCATACCCACTAAAGGGTGTTATCCTTGATCCAGATGCATATGCTGCAAATATATGGATCGGAAATCCTTTAATATCAAATTGGAGACAGGAAGATGGTATAAATTAACTCACTTAGTTAATTGCAACACTGAATACGTAATATACAGGGTCACATGTGATTGTAACCTATCCTATGTGGGAAAGACAAAAAGACTTGCAAAAATTAGGATACAAGAGCACATGAGAAATGTGAAACATAAACTTCCATCGCACAGTCTCTCCAAACACTATGCCGATAAGCATAATTCAACTGTAACCAAGGAAAATTTTACATTTACAATCTTGGAACACATACCAGTAGATCCAAGAGGTAGCAGCAGAGATTTAACCTTGGCAAAACGAGAAACATTCTGGATATACACACTTAATACCTTGGCCCCTAAGGGCTTGAATGAGGACATCGACATTGTCTCATTTTTATAGTATTCCCTTTTTTTCTTTACCACCTTCAAATTAACCTTCCTTGGGTCAATATCTGATCCTTACTATTTAGGATTAGTTTCCTTACTACTTAGAACACTTCTCTCTCTTTCGGGATAAATATCTTAACTCATATCATTTTTCGGTTAGATTTATATAAGGTTTATTCATATATCCCGATGTTTGAAACCAAATCTTTGGTAGTTTGGGCAATTGAAGTAGGAAAAGGTTGTATGTATAATATCCATTCAATAAATTAGGAAATGAATCACTGGATTGAGAGCTTTGGGATTATATGTTTTGTGTATAAGTCTTGTAAAATGGGGGATCATGCTGATGTAGATTGTTACCTAGTTTTGATATTATAACCACTCATTAAGTTCATGGTAATTATACGATCCCATTGATGTATTTAGTAAATTATGGATTCTTTTTACGTATATTCTTTATTAGTAGTAGGATTTACTCACTAGCCTGCACAAATCACTGTTTTTTATTTATTTTTTGACACCCAATAGTGTGGGTAGATCCGTGTTTGGATTTACTACCTTTAGGGTGGAAATAATGTATAGATGGATAACTGAGAATAGGTTGATCGATGGATCTATACCCTAACACTGTCCATTCATGTTTAGCGAGTAGGAATTGATATAGTCACTAATTAGTACACTAATTAATAAATGAATCACTGACTTAGATGATTCTAATACCCATAGATGAGGTATGGGATATTGATTTTTTAAGTGTCAAATTGGTCACATTCACAATTAATGATTAATGATGTGATTAATGCACCACACTAATTAAACGTAATATATTATTAATAATAGGTCCCGATTATGGATAAAACATTTTTTAGGAAGTCGAGCACAGTTTATTATCACCATATTACTATATTATTATATAGCCCTTTGGGTATATGATAAATAGCTGACATAGTTAATATTTGTAAATTGATAGGGTTTGGTATAAGGTAATACCCATCAATATCAGTGGTTCGGTTGGAGTTATTTGAAGTTATGATGTTAGTAGAATATATTAGGAACAGTGATATATGTAGATCACGAGATTAATATCCGTGGAACGCAGAATTAGTGTCCATGGAATGCACAATGTTATCGTTCTATTAGAACATCGCTTTAGATACCATGAGACGCATCATCGGCGTCCGTGGAACGCATGACGCATTTCCGCCGGAACCGGAAGTTACGGCTGTGGAACGCATACCGCTCGACAGGAATGGAATGCAATGACACATTCCTTGGCTTGTCTGAAGCGGAATGCACAGGTGACACAGTGTGTAGGGCATCTTTAGAGATTATTCTGGATGATGCACGTCCCCAATGGATTGTTTTACAAGCTATGAGATCCATTGGAGTCTTCTCAGGCATTTTTACTAAATGATGCATTTCTGCCGGAACCGGAAGTCACGGCTGTGGAACGCATATCGCTCGATAGGAGTGGAACGCAATTATACATTTTTCAATTTATCTAGAGCGGCGTGTATAGTAAACACAATATATAAAGTATCATTTATGATTCTTCTAAATGATACACGTCCCTAACAGGTTGCTCTACAAGCTATGTGATCCATTAAAGTCTTTTTATGCTATCTCAATTAACTTAATTGAGGGACATAATTAGCTTGACAGGAAATTATGTCAATCACACAGGGGGTATATATAGGACTAAAGAGCTCACTCTCACTTATAGCTGTGAGGTGGACCTTGAGACAACAAGCCAGGTAAATACTTTATCCCATCCAGTCTTTTTATTGATTTAGACTTGTCACATTTCCAACTAAGACTTCCCATTTTTATAGGGTTTGATCGGATAATATCTCCTGATTCCATCCGAATTGCCATTTTGTGAAATCAAAATAGAAGTTTCTGGTAGGTGAGCTTGATATCTAATTAATTAATAGTGTTATTAGGATCTCTTTTTAATTAAATTTGATGGCCACACTTTTTTTAGTTTAAGTTGTTGCTGTATTGGAGGTGATCTATTGCTAGTATCCCTTTTTAATCAAGCACTCCACAACCCTATAGGAAATACACGGATGCACTATTGATGTACTTCGGCCAACACCCATAATTTGATGGTCTGTTGAGTTTCTACAGGTGAGCATATACTCTCACAAATGAGCACACACCCTAATTATGTTAGGTATGTAGAAAAGCCTATATTCTATCATGGCCACATATGAATTGTCTTAGTAGAATTTCTATCGGTAACAGTCTACCTATTTCAGCATGGTCCCTTATCAACCACCATATGTATATATGTAGATACAATATGGACATTGATGTTTGATTTTAATAAATTCATCATATATCATTTTAGTAATAGAGGCATATTTCAATAATAGTGGGAGAATCTATTGAAAACTGACCAGTGGTATGTCTAATAAATGTTTAATGACTATACCAAACTCCTGATGAGCACCATAATATTAGTCGAGTGATTGGTGCCACCTATTGTATTTAAGAATCATTACCAATAGAATGATGCCTCATTTTCAAGATGTTTTTGTATTCTAATGGGAGTAAAATTCTAATTTGTAGGAATACACTCTCAGTGAATTCATGTTCTGTCTGTATTTCCTTTGGTGAACCCATTCTTTGGTATGTACAATTACTTCATTTAATCAACTAAATATTACTATTACTTGAACTAGATGCCATCCTTGGTCATTATACAAACTGTTCATTTATCTATGTGTATTGAACTATATAGTTATAGGGATCTGATCCTTACTTTACACTCCATATGTTCCCTCCTCCTCCGATGTTTTCCTCACCTTCTTTCATTGTATCCCCCCTTCTTTGTATTTTTATGTGATATATTTGTTTTTATATAAAGCAGGTAAAATAATATTAAATAATGAAGTGGTTTCATGAATTTGAAATATATGTGAAGTAGGGATAAATAAATGTATGTATTTGATGGGATACTGTTTGATATATATATTTCTTTAAACCACCCAGATTTGCACCCCTGATGAAGTCCTAAGGGACGAAACGCGTTGGGTTTCAACGATTGTGCGTTTCCGTAAATACAGTGAACAGATCATACATACTTTCTCATGCTGAGGAATAAGTATTCCATCTAATGATTGAAAACATCATATATAACAGATAATCAGAAATGAATGTATTGCTCAAGTGACATGTGTGATCTTGTGATTCATGTTATAAAAGTATGTATGTAACATGTTTTTTAATAAATTATTTTATAATAATATAAGTATATCTGTGGTGGTTAAGCTCCCCAAGAGAACCTTTGTTTTTGTCCATTCTATGTGCAGTACTCCTTCTGACAGGGGGTATCTCTCAGTGGTTTGAGCTTTTAGACAATTGCGCAATTAAGGGGTCTTAATTTTTTCTCTTTTTTATATATATTTATTTTTATTTAACTTTTTTTTCGGGGGGGGGGGGGGGTCTTCCTATTTTGTCAGTCCCGGGCCCCACAATTTCTGGTGGCAGCCCTGGCAGTATGGCTCTTGTCCCGTGTAGCTCCGCCCCCTGAGGTCCCATGTAGCTCTGCACCCTGTCTGGCTGAACACTGCCGTTGTCACTGGGAACTCTGGAGGTGGGAGGAGTAGGCTACAATGCACGCTGAAAGTGTGGCAAGCGCCGCCACAGCACAGCAGTGCAGCAGCGGCAGGGGGGACAGTCGCCGGCAGCTTGGAGTTACTGCAGAGCAATGACAAGCAGCTCAGTTGGTCGGGCCGCTTGTCATTGCGCACTGGTGGGAGGCAGTGGGCTGGGCAGGATCGTTTTGCAGGCCTCTTCCAGCCACTGGGACAAATTTTGCCCACCCCTGGTATACACAGTAGCAGGGCTATACAACACTTATTTAGTCTTGATAAATCACTCTGGTAACTATGCAGGTGTGGAAAGAGGTAGGAGGTCAGGTCAGGCCTCCATCTCACTCTGGGGGGTGGACAGGAAATTACACTTTTCGCCTTCCAGACTTGATCACATGATTTCCCTAAAAATAATTTTTTATTCAGCTTCTATGGAATTTGAGTCATTATGTCAGAATCACTATGGGAATACGTTTTGCTCTTAGCTATGTTAAAATGTTTATGGTATACTAGAAGCCCCAGGTAGTGCACAGCGCAGGCCTGGTTTTCTGGTATAGGTATATAGATGAGAATATTTTATATATGGAGAAGGCATAAATCCAGTTTGACACTAATTGAATATTAATTACCATCATTTTAAGTTTATCATGGATTCTGAAAAAGTCACTATATAAAATCATATCAGATAAGCACTAAGTTCTTAAAAAAAAAAAAAAACATCTAGCAAACACCGTAGAAACTGGCAAACTGGCATTTCACTAGGCCAGTTTAAAAGAATAAGATTAAATTGTACAGAACAGGAAGTACTGTATGAAACACTTAGATAATGGAGATTGAAAAAAAAAAAAATCAGTTATGGGGTTTTAATAGAGAACTTTTGAAAACAGCAGGAAAAAATATTCAAGAAATAAAAAGAGATGACCTTTTCAGAAAGAAAGAAAAACACAATAGCATTACAGCTATTACTATCAATACTAGGGCTACTGTACTTCTACTAAATTATTTGAATATATATATATATATTGATTTTGTTACAATTCTCAAGTGAGCTAGCACTGAGAATATTTTAGTTATATATTAAGACTGTGAGAATATAGGGGTGAGGCAGGGTCGGATCTAGACTTTTCTTTTAGGGGGGGCGGTTTACGGTCTAATCTTGACCCCTCCCCTCTCCAGTCCCGACTCCTCCCCTCTCCAGTATTGACTCCTCCCCTCTCCCATCTTGACCTCTCCCATCTTGACTCCTCCCCTCTCCAGTCCAAATTCCTCCATCGCACAAATGGGTATAATTGCAGGCAAAGGATTTGTTAGTGGATGTTTGGTATAATAATCACTTCTACAACACATCAAAGCAAAGTTCCCCAATATGAAATCTATCCAAATCCCTCCTTATGTTCATCATAATGTATGACACAGTTGTGATACCTACAGTATAAAAAGATATAATCCCCTAATATTGGGGTATAGCAAAAGAAAATGATATAAAATAATTAAATAAAAACAAAATGTCTGGAGTAATTATTTGCATCTATTTCTCATCTTGGGTGGTCTTCAGTATGCCGGCTGTCGGGATCCCGGTGCCGGAATCCCGACAGCTGGCATACCGACACTTATTCTCCCTCGTGGGGGTCCACGACCCCCCTGGAGGGAGAATAAAATAGAGCGGTGCGCGTAGCCCGCCACCGTGCCCGCAGCGCGGCGAGCGTAGCGAGCCCGCAAGGGGCTCATTTGCACTCGTCACACTGTCGGTATGCCGGTGGTCGGGCTCCCTGCGCCGGTATGCTGGGAGCCCGACCGCCGGCATACCATACTACACCCCTCATCTTAATATGAGGTACTGATATACACAGTCAATCATCAAGGTTTACCGTATATGTCAACGTCGTTATGAAATACAGTATTATCATAAACCTTGATGATTGACTGACTCTATATAAGCACATTATATTAAAATGAGAAACAGTAACAATGTGATAATACCTATAATTCCTTTTTTTGGGATACTAGCAACTTTTATGGATACAAATGGTAACAACTGGCATACTATATGTGTTACTGAACCAGGAAGGGAAGACACATTATAATACCCTGTTATATTATTATAATAAGGGGAACTGCTGAATAGTACCAAGGGGATTTTAGGCACAGAGTCTTGAGGGGTTAGACCAATTATTTGATAATCCCACACAGTACTCAACACTTGCGAGTGTGACCAACGCTCCACTTATATGAATAATACGGGGGTGGCAGCAGTACGTGTGTGAGGCTAAACCCAAATACCTCCAATAAATAACGTATAGCAAGAATTTACACAACTGCGCCTGCGTGCATATAGGATGTCAGAAATAAGTGGTTTAAGTGAAAAAAGATCACAGGATGATATTTTTTGAGAATAAAACAGACATTTATTCTTATAAATGGTGTTTGGGCAAATTTGCCTCTTTACAAGTATATAGATTTAATACGTTTGAGGTGGGAAATGAAAAATGAAGAAATAGAAAAATAATAAAAATAAAAAATGAAAATACAAAAAACAGTATTGGGATACAAGCAAAAATATGAAAAAATATATATATCAGGTCAGACTGTTCGTACTGCACCTGTGTATTATGAAAAAAGATTTCAAAAAGGGTTTGAAAAAATGAGATTCCAAATATGTGGTGTGAACAGAGTGTGGCGTCCCACCTCTTTTCCACCTTATTGTGGTTTGATAATGTTTTATACTGCAGACTGTGCGGATACTTCTGGATTATCAGGAATGTTCAAATTTCAGTTATAACACAGTGGTTTTATGATTACAGTTTCTGGTGGAAGCAAGTTCTTATTTGAAACGGATGTGTCACTGCGGGGTACTCCAATGTGGGTAGTAGTGGGATAAGGTGATCAGGGGAAAGGTAATGGAAAAAGCCCCGGACTCCCCGCTGATCTGCTCCGTTTTTTACAGCCGGAGGCGCCCGCACACACAGGCGTCTGCCGACCGTCAGTACCGGAGGGATGCGGTCATGTCTCTGGGGGGAAGGTATCACCGACTTCGGGACCCACAGGGGGACTGTCCGTCGTGAACCTTCCCTCCTACGGGGTCGATTACCTTTTCTCCTGCGCTTGATCCCGACGTGTACTTCCACTCTTTTCTTCTGTCTTCCTTCAGCCTGTTTGATCGGTATTCCACTCGTAGGTCTGTCCCTTCTCTGAAATCTGGACGGAACAAACCACACATACAAGTGATCCTGTGAAGGAAAAACGGAGCCGCACGGCTGAGAAGGGACAGACCTACGAGTGGAATACCGATCAAACAGGCTGAAGGAAGACAGAAGAAAAGAGTGGAAGTACACGTCGGGATCAAGCGCAGGAGAAAAGGTAATCGACCCCGTAGGAGGGAAGGTTCACGACGGACAGTCCCCCTGTGGGTCCCGAAGTCGGTGATACCTTCCCCCCAGAGACATGACCGCGTCCCTCCGGTACTGACGGTCGGCAGACGCCTGTGTGTGCGGGCGCCTCCGGCTGTGAAAAACGGAGCAGATCAGCGGGGAGTCCGGGGCTTTTTCCATTACCTTTCCCCTGATCACCTTATCCCACTACTACCCACATTGGAGTACCCCGCAGTGACACATCCGTTTCAAATAAGAACTTGCTTCCACCAGAAACTGTAATCATAAAACCACTGTGTTATAACTGGAATTTGAACATTCCTGATAATCCAGAAGTATCCGCACAGTCTGCAGTATAAAACATTATCAAACCACAATAAGGTGGAAAAGAGGTGGGACGCCACACTCTGTTCACACCACATATTTGGAATCTCATTTTTTCAAACCCTTTTTGAAATCTTTTTTCATAATACACAGGTGCAGTACGAACAGTCTGACCTGATATATATATTTTTTCATATTTTTGCTTGTATCCCAATACTGTTTTTTGTATTTTCATTTTTTATTTTTATTATTTTTCTATTTCTTCATTTTTCATTTCCCACCTCAAACGTATTAAATCTATATACTTGTAAAGAGGCAAATTTACCCAAACACCATTTATAAGAATAAATGTCAGTTTTATTTTCAAAAAATATCATCCTGTGATCTTTTTTCACTTAAACCACTTATTTCTGACATCCTATATGCACGCAGGCGCAGTTGTGTAAATTCTTGCTATACAGTACTCAACACTTGCCAACCCTAACAGATGAATTCCACATTTGTAATTGTCCAATAATGGAGTTTGAGACTAACCAGGATTAAGTGAGAGTACGTAATACTCGCAGGAGTTCACCCATCGATAAAAATCCCTTTTGCATCTATGTGTCACATAGGTTTGGGAAATCCCCCCACCACCCTTTTTCCCCCCAGAAAATTGTACCTAGTATACCAAAGATCTCTGATTGATACAATTAATTTAAGGAATTATAGGTATTATCACATTGTTGAATAGAATTTAGCCAGTGCTACTGCATATGTATGTTGTTCATAAATATAGCACTTCAGATACAGCAGATGTCATACTTCTTATTAGGCTCATTCTGCTATGCCCAAAATTAAAGGGATAAGCAAATATAGTGAAGTACTGTTTAATAATTGTCAATTTCAGCCAAACCTGAGCCTGCACCAGTGGGACAACCCAGGACTTGCACTGTTTTAAGTGCATTCTGAACTGCTTAAAAACAGTTCATGTCTAGCTGGTAATTGTCAAGATTTGGCCACTTGGAAATACCTGTAATCGGTGTGGAGTTTATATGTTTTTGTTTTTCTCATATTAAATCTTACAACTATTAAACAGTATTTCACAATAATTGCTTATCTCTTACATTTTGGGTATATCTGAATGAGCCTGATAAGAAGTATACTGTGAGATATGACATCTGCTGTATCTGAAGTGGTATATTTATGAATGACCTACACACTGTATGCAGAGCGCTGGATAAGTTCTATTCAACCTTTTTTGGCACATATTTGGTTACTTTAAGTAAAATATTGAGCTCACCGAGCTGCTTTTTTTCTGCTTGTGCGCACTGCTAGGATGACTATTTTTTTATTTCTATTATCAGATTGTTACTGTTTCTCATTTTAATATGAGGTGCTGATATAGAAAGTCAATCATAATGAATCCAGGCATTCTGCTTTAATTTAATATTTTTTTGCTATACCCCAATATTAGGGAATTACAACTTTGTATACTGTAGGTATCACAACTGTACATGACGTGTCATAAATTATGATGAACATATGGATGGCATAATAGAGGGCCATCAAAATATGGCATTTGTGGCAACAACAGTGACAAGATATTGGGCATAATTCAAACTTGATCGTAGCCGACATGCGTGGGGGGAGGATCCAGCACAGGGCTAGTCCGCCCCGCATGTCTGGCTCTGCCCCACCGTACAAGTTCAAAAGCATTGCACAGCGGCAATGCTTTTGTACTTGATGAGTAGCTCCCTACCAGCACATGTCCTGCGCACAGGCAGGGAGATACTAGTCACTGACCGGGTCACAGTGGCTGCGTGTGACGTCACGCAGCAGCCTGCCCCCCGCACTCTCCGGGCACACCTGCGTTGCCCGGACCGCACACCTAAAAAGGCGGCCAAACGCCACCGGCCCGCACCCTCCTGCCCAGCGACAGCCTCTGCCTGTCAATCAGGCAGAGGCGATCGCAGGACTGAGATGGCCGTCGGCTGTCTGGCATGCGCCAGCATATGTTCAGTTCATACCTGATCGGCTGCTGTGTGAAAATGCACAGCAGTGATCAGGTGTGAATTAGGCCCCTTGTCTGTAATGACATCAGTTATAAGACAGTGAGGCTCCCGAGGACGCACCATATCAAGCAATTGAAATATTTTTAGGTATTTGGATAGATGTCATATTGGGGGACTTTGATTTGATGTGTTGTAGAAGTGATTATTATACCAAACACCCACTAACAAATCCTTTACTTGTTTATCTTGCAATATATCTCTACCAGCTATTAGGGTGCCATTTATAATCAAGGGATCTCTCCCACCGATATATAAACTGATGCACATTATAGGACCAATGCTATACAGGAACATGAAGACAGTTGTAACTAATACTCATTTGTGAGGCTACTGTGAGGCCACCTCGTAGGTGAATTATACGGTGAGGACAATTCCAAGTTGATACCTCATAGAAGGAGTATGATGTTATTTATGAGAAATTAACCAAATAGAGGACAAATTAGCATTCACCATATTTTTTGTTATATATATATATATTTGTTTATAGCATTTTTATGCACACTTTCTTTCTGTAGTTTTACACGCATCTCTCTATAATTTTAGTATTTCACTGACAGGACGTGATATGTAATGTTTAATATTATGAACTACAAGGAATGTTTTAAAACCTATACACTACTACAGACATCCTCTGTTCTACTGTGTTGCACATATGGGAGATTCAACCTGTAATACCCTGCCTAGGGAATATAGCAAGAAGATCTCTTACTGGCTGGTTCCTCTGCAACAGGCTGGTAAGATGTTCCCTTTTCCACAGGCTGGTCAATGGTACAGGTTGGCAGGAAAGTCCCTCTGGCAGCTGGCTGGTCTCTGGGTGCAGGAATCCAGCATGCTCTCAGTGTGCAGAAAAGTCAGCACACTATACTGTTCTGTTTCTATTAGCCCACTAGCCAGTAATGTAAGTGAAGCCACGCCCCCAACACACAGCCACTTCGTGGATCTGTTATCAGCGCAGAGACGCTAAGGAGATTAAAGCAGTCTCAATCAACAAACTATGTTGATTGATTAACTGCCGTGCAGGCCAAAAGGGTGAGTGGGGAGGAAGGGGCACCTGCTGTGAGCTGCTGCGACTCACACCATCGACTATAGAGGACAGCCAGCTGAGATAGGAAGGGGTTAAGGAGCAGAACTTCACAGACAGTTTGTCCGTAGGCAGGAGTGTGCTAGGGTGGGCGACCGCCCCCACCGCCCCCCTCTTTATCCGTGCCTGGGGTGAGGGCAATTCAAATAGTAGGAGCTGCTTCTAATAAACTCCTAGGGTCAATCCCGATGACCTGCCAAAAGGAACAAATAGTGTAGGTAGTATTATAGAGTGACACTACAGCGAATGTCATACCAGATTAAGTGTAATATATTTCAAAGTGGTAAATGTTAAAAAAATGCATTTTAAGGAAAAAGTTGCACAAAAAGATGATCGGCACTGCCAAGTCACGCCACAGCATGGCATGACTAGAAGGGCTGGCTAACATGCAGGGAAGCTAGATGTGAGTGGACACATCTGTATAAGTGTGCAGGCTTGTCACATCTAGCAGTTTTTTTGAGTGCAATTGGGCAGCGGAATGAGACTGCCCTTGAACTCTGTACCTGGTAACAACAGAATAATAACCAAGGTGACATAAGAAAACATGAATGAGATAAAGTGAAAAAAACACATACAGTAATGATCCTGAGCTGCAGTGTTTGAAACCTTTTCATTTGAGATTTGAGAGTGGGTTAAAGTCCAAATCCAGTTCAAACTCCAGTTCTAAAGTGGCATCCTTGGAATGACATCTTAGAACGCAATATTCACAAATGCAGGCCAAGGCCTGATTGCAGGTCTTGAAACTAATTCTCTTAAATACATGTTAATTAGTATGTTCAGCAGTCTAATTAACAGAGGGGGGGTTACATTGCAGACAGGATCACAGTTGCAGACAGGCATACTTTATCGGGGTGTGAAAGTATATATATATATATATATATATATATATATATATGTAGTGGATATTCGGCACTCACTTTATCAAGAAGAAACAGCTTGCTGGGTGCCATCCATGGTGAAACCACAGCATAAACAGACAAAGATTGGTGGCACTCACGGACTTTTCAGAAGCTAAAGGACCACAAAAGCCTTCTAGCGCTTAACGTTTCGGTTTATTTCAACCGTCATCAGAAGCAATACACATCTTACAAATAGACATACCTTTATACACAAACATATCACCACACGTGCATGATCCCTGGAGCCCCGGGGGCGGACATCCGGTTGCGTCATCTCACACTGACAAGCCTGCCCAGCCGATGACGCTTCCCGGTTTCTGTGTACCATCACCATGGAAACATCTACAGAATACATAAAGAGATCCGGCCTCAATGTTACAAAGTAACTTCATATGTAACAATATGACATAAAGGTTGTAACAACTTCATGATCCTTATATTCAACAATAGGATACTTCTTAATCCCTATTTATCAAGATATATGCAATGCATTAATGACAGTATCTTATCTGGTAAATAATAATAGTAACACCTGACATGGAGTGATGGAGCATATTTTGAAAAAAGTTTTTATAAATAAAATATAATAGTAGTTATAGAAAACAGGTGAGAGATAGAGTCTCATTTAGGCCAAAGGGAAACACCGTATTTAAATGGTGTATCCATCGCGCTTTTCTTTGGAGTAACTGCCTTGCTCTATCCCCCCCTCGTTTGGAAGGTGGAACATGGTCCAGCATTTTGTACCTCAGGGATGACAGATTAGAGGAGGAAAGAGTTCCAAAACAAAGAAGTAATTTATAACCTTTCATCCAGGACATTAACAGAGACTGAGATTAGTGTTTTGCCTAAAGGACTTAACTTTGTGCCGACAAATTCCCACAAGGTATTTGAGAGTAAGATTGATTTAAGCCGTTTTAATAGGCAACTACGTTTGAAAGAATTCTTTAATGATAGATGCAGTGATGAATCTGTGAGAACTACTGGTTGTCCTGTTGTGGCCATATCAGTGTTTGATCCCTATTCTAACAATCCAGCTATAAAAACGTTTACTAAAACTATGTCTTGTTGTATTGAGGATTGTGCTTCACAAGTTGACCAGTTTCCCTCAAACATAACTATGGCTGAACGTAAAGTCTTAAAGGATCTGTCGGCCTATACTGACATCACTGTGCGCCCCGCCGACAAAGGTGGGGGCATAGTGATCCAGGATATAGCCGACTATAAGGCTGAAGTATATCGTCAATTGAATGATGCTGATGTTTATGCTAAATTAACAATGGATCCTACGCAGGAATATTTGCAGGAATTACATGTGTTACTAGATCAGGCAATTGAAGGGGGAATTATTTCTAAACAAGTGTCATCAGCCTTAATTGTTACTTCGCCCCGTATACCTGTGCTGTACACAATCCCCAAGCTGCACAAGCACAACCACCAGGGCGTCCGATCATTTCAGCGAGGGAGTCGTTGTATTCACAGGTAGCTAAATATATTGATTATTTCTTGCAACCGGTAATTCAAAACCAGGCAACATATCTAAAAGATACTACCACATTTTTGAAGAAATTAAATAAAATTGTCATCTCTGCTGATCAATGTTGGCTTTGTACAGCCGATGTAGTAAGCCTATATACTAGTATCCCACATGAACGTGGTTTACAAGCAGTTCAAGCCTTAATCAGGGATAATATACACTTTACAGGCCCAGATGTTGATTTTTTTATGTCTCTGATTTCGTTAACCTTACATCGTAATTACTAGAGATGAGCGGGTTCGGTTCCTCGGAATCCGAACCCGCCCGAACTTCAGGTTTTTTTACACGGGGCCGAGCGACTCGGATCTTCCCGCCTTGCTCGGTTAACCCGAGCGCGCCCGAACGTCATCATCCCGCTGTCGGATTCTCGCGAGGCTCGGATTCTATCGCGAGACTCGGATTCTATATAAGGAGCCGCGCGTCGCCGCCATTTTCACACGTGCATTGAGATTGATAGGGAGAGGACGTGGCTGGCGTCCTCTCCGTTTATAGAGAAGAGAGTGAGACTAGAGTAGAGAGAGACACAGTATTTACTTTAGTAATTTTGGGGAGCATTAGGAGGAGTACTACTACTTGCTGAAGTGATAGTGTGACTGTATATCTGACTTGTGGGGGAGACAGTGGGGAGCAGTTAGAGTCTGAGAGCAGGAGTACATATTTTAACGTACAGTGCACACTTTTGCTGCCAGAGTGCCACACTGCCATTGTGACCACACTGACCACCAGTATATATTGTGATTGTCTGCTTAGGAGTACTACTTGCAAGTTGCTGATAGTGTGACCAGTGACCTGACCACCAGTTTAATTAATCATCACCAGTTTAATATATATATATATATATATATATATATATATAATTGTATATAATTGTATATAATATATATATAATTGTATACCACCTACCCGTGTTTTTTTTTTTTTTTCTTTCTTCTTGATACATACTACTATAGTAGCTTACTGTAGCAGTCTGCGGTGCTGCTGAGCTGACAGTGTCCAGCAGGTCCATCATCAGTCATTACATAATAAATATATATACCTGTCCGGCTGCAGTACTAGTGATATTATATATATATATATATATATATATTAATTTCATCTCATTATCATCCAGTCTATATTAGCAGCAGACACAGTACGGTAGTCCACGGCTGTAGCTACCTCTGTGTCGGCAGTCGCTCGTCCATCCATAATTGTATACCACCTACCCGTGTTTTTTTTTTTTTCTTTCTTCTTGATACATACTACTATAGTAGCTTACTGTAGCAGTCTGCGGTGCTGCTGAGCTGACAGTGCCCAGCAGGTCCGTCATCAGTCATTACATAATAAATATATATACCTGTCCGGCTGCAGTACTAGTGATATTATATATATATATATTAATTTCATCTCATTATCATCCAGTCTATATTAGTAGCAGACACAGTACGGTAGTCCACGGCTGTAGCTACCTCTGTGTCGGCAGTCGCTCGTCCATCCATAATTGTATACCACCTACCCGTGTTTTTTTTTTTCTTTCTTCTTGATACATACTACTATAGTAGCTTACTGTAGCAGTCTGCGGTGCTGCTGAGCTGACAGTGTCCAGCAGGTCCGTCATCAGTCATTACATAATAAATATATATACCTGTCCGGCTGCAGTACTAGTGATATTATATATATATATATATTAATTTCATCTCATTATCATCCAGTCTATATTAGCAGCAGACACAGTACGGTAGTCCACGGCTGTAGCTACCTCTGTGTCGGCAGTCGCTCGTCCATCCATAATTGTATACCACCTACCCGTGGTTTTTTTTTTCTTTCTTCTTGATACATACTACTATAGTAGCTTACTGTAGCAGTCTGCGGTGCTGCTGAGCTGACAGTGTCCAGCAGGTCCGTCATCAGTCATTACATAATAAATATATATACCTGTCCGGCTGCAGTACTAGTGATATTATATATATATCTATTAATTTCATCTCATTATCATCCAGTCTATATTAGCAGCAGACACAGTACGGTAGTCCACGGCTGTAGCTACCTCTGTGTCGGCAGTCGCTCGTCCATCCATAATTGTATACCACCTACCCGTGGTTTTTTTTTTCTTTCTTCTTGATACATACTACTATAGTAGCTTACTGTAGCAGTCTGCGGTGCTGCTGAGCTGACAGTGTCCAGCAGGTCCGTCATCAGTCATTACATAATAAATATATATACCTGTCCGGCTGCAGTACTAGTGATATTATATATATATATATTAATTTCATCTCATTATCATCCAGTCTATATTAGCAGCAGACACAGTACGGTAGTCCACGGCTGTAGCTACCTCTGTGTCGGCAGTCGCTCGTCCATCCATAATTGTATACCACTTACCCGTGTTTTTTTTTTCTTTCTTCTTGATACATACTACTATAGTAGCTTACTGTAGCAGTCTGCGGTGCTGCTGAGCTGACAGTGTCCAGCAGGTCCGTCATCAGTCATTACATAATAAATATATATACCTGTCCGGCTGCAGTACTAGTGATATTATATATATATTAATTTCATCTCATTATCATCCAGTCTATATTAGCAGCAGAAACAGTACGGTAGTCCACGGCTGTAGCTACCTCTGTGTCGGCAGTCGCTCGTCCATCCATAAGTATACTAGTATCCATCCATCTCCATTGTTTACCTGAGGTGCCTTTTAGTTGTGCCTATTAAAATATGGAGAACAAAAATGTTGAGGTTCTAAAATTAGGGAAAGATCAAGATCCACTTCCACCTCGTGCTGAATCTGCTGCCACTAGTCATGGCCGAGACGATGAAATGCCAGCAACGTCGTCTGCCAAGGCCGATGCCCAATGTCATAGTACAGAGCATGTAAAATCCAAAACACCAAATATCAGTAAAAAAAGGACTCCAAAATCTAAAATAAAATTGTCGGAGGAGAAGCGTAAACTTGCCAATATGCCATTTACCACACGGAGTGGCAAGGAACGGCTGAGGCCCTGGCCTATGTTCATGGCTAGTGGTTCAGCTTCACATGAGGATGGAAGCACTCAGCCTCTCGCTAGAAAAATGAAAAGACTCAAGCTGGCAAAAGCACCGCAAAGAACTGTGCGTTCTTCGAAATCCCAAATCCACAAGGAGAGTCCAATTGTGTCGGTTGCGATGCCTGACCTTCCCAACACTGGACGTGAAGAGCATGCGCCTTCCACCATTTGCACGCCCCCTGCAAGTGCTGGAAGGAGCACCCGCAGTCCAGTTCCTGATAGTCAGATTGAAGATGTCAGTGTTGAAGTACACCAGGATGAGGAGGATATGGGTGTTGCTGGCGCTGGGGAGGAAATTGACAAGGAGGATTCTGATGGTGAGGTGGTTTGTTTAAGTCAGGCACCCGGGGAGACACCTGTTGTCCGTGGGAGGAATATGGCCGTTGACATGCCTGGTGAAAATACCAAAAAAATCAGCTCTTCGGTGTGGAAGTATTTCAACAGAAATGCGGACAACATTTGTCAAGCCGTGTGTTGCCTTTGTCAAGCTGTAATAAGTAGGGGTAAGGACGTTAACCACCTCGGAACATCCTCCCTTATACGTCACCTGCAGCGCATTCATAATAAGTCAGTGACAAGTTCAAAAACTTTGGGCGACAGCGGAAGCAGTCCACTGACCAGTAAATCCCTTCCTCTTGTAACCAAGCTCACGCAAACCACCCCACCAACTCCCTCAGTGTCAATTTCCTCCTTCCCCAGGAATGCCAATAGTCCTGCAGGCCATGTCACTGGCAATTCTGACGATTCCTCTCCTGCCTGGGATTCCTCCGATGCATCCTTGCGTGTAACGCCTACTGCTGCTGGCGCTGCTGTTGTTGCTGCTGGGAGTCGATGGTCATCCCAGAGGGGAAATCGTAAGACCACTTTTACTACTTCCACCAAGCAATTGACTGTCCAACAGTCCTTTGCGAGGAAGATGAAATATCACAGCAGTCATCCTGCTGCAAAGCGGATAACTCAGGCCTTGACAACTATGTTGGTGTTAGACGTGCGTCCGGTATCCGCCGTTAGTTCACAGGGAACTAGACAATTTCTTGAGGTAGTGTGCCCCCGTTACCAAATACCATCTAGGTTCCACTTCTCTAGGCAGGCGATACCGAGAATGTACACGGACGTCAGAAAAAGACTCACCAGTGTCCTAAAAAATGCAGTTGTACCCAATGTCCACTTAACCACGGACATGTGGACAAGTGGAGCAGGGCAGGGTCAGGACTATATGACTGTGACAGCCCACTGGGTAGATGTATGGACTCCCGCCGCAAGAACAGCAGAGGCGGCACCAGTAGCAGCATCTCGCAAACGCCAACTCTTTCCTAGGCAGGCTACGCTTTGTATCACCGGTTTCCAGAATACGCACACAGCTGAAAACCTCTTACGGCAACTGAGGAAGATCATCGCGGAATGGCTTACCCCAATTGGACTCTCCTGTGGATTTGTGGCATCGGACAACGCCAGCAATATTGTGTGTGCATTAAATATGGGCAAATTCCAGCACGTCCCATGTTTTGCACATACCTTGAATTTGGTGGTGCAGAATTTTTAAAAAACGACAGGGGCGTGCAAGAGATGCTGTCGGTGGCCAGAAGAATTGCGGGACACTTTCGACGTACAGGCACCACGTACAGAAGACTGGAGCAACACCAAAAACGCCTGAACCTGCCCTGCCATCATCTGAAGCAAGAAGTGGTAACGAGGTGGAATTCAACCCTATATATGCTTCAGAGGTTGGAGGAGCAGCAAAAGGCCATTCAAGCCTATACAATTCAGCACGATATAGGAGGTGGAATGCACCTGTCTCAAGCGCAGTGGAGAATGATTTCAACGTTGTGCAAGGTTCTGCTGCCCTTTGAACTTGCCACACGTGAAGTCAGTTCAGACACTGCCAGCCTGAGTCAGGTCATTCCCCTCATCAGGCTTTTGCAGAAGAAGCTGGAGACATTGAAGGAGGAGCTAACACGGAGCGATTCCGCTAGGCATGTGGGACTTGTGGATGGAGCCCTTAATTCGCTTAACCAGGATTCACAGGTGGTCAATCTGTTGAAATCAAAGCACTACATTTTGGCCACCGTGCTCGATCCTAGATTTAAAACCTACATTGAATCTCTCTTTCCAGGAGACACAAGTCTGCTGGGGTTCAAAGACCTGCTGGTGAGAAAATTGTCAAGTCAAGCGGAACGCGACCTGTCAACATCTCCTCCTTCACATTCTCCCGCAACTGGGGGTGCGAGGAAAAGGCTCAGAATTCCGAGCCCAGCCGCTGGCGGTGATGCAGGGCAGTCTGGAGCGACTGCTGATGCTGACATCTGGTCCGGACTGAAGGACCTGACAACGATTACGGACATGTCGTCTACTGTCACTGCATATGGTTCTCTCCCCATTGAAAGAATGGTGGAGGATTATATGAGTGACCGCATCCAAGTAGGCACGTCACACAGTCCGTACTTATACTGGCAGGAAAAAGAGGCAATTTGGAGGCCCTTGCACAAACTGGCTTTATTCTACCTAAGTTGCCCTCCCACAAGTGTGTACTCCGAAAGAGTGTTTAGTGCCGCCGCTCACCTTGTCAGCAATCGGCGTACGAGGTTACTTCCAGAAAATGTGGAGAAGATGATGTTCATTAAAATGAATTATAATCAATTCCTCCGTGGAGACATTGACCAGCAGCAATTGCCTCCACAAAGTACACAGGGAGCTGAGATGGTGGATTCCAGTGGGGACGAATTGATAATCTGTGAGGAGGGGGATGTACACGGTGATATATCGGAGGATGATGATGAGGTGGACATCTTGCCTCTGTAGAGCCAGTTTGTGCAAGGAGAGATTAATTGCTTCTTTTTTGGTGGGGGTCCAAACCAACCCGTCATTTCAGTCACAGTCGTGTGGCAGACCCTGTCACTGAAATGATGGGTTGGTAAAGTGTGCATGTCCTGTTTATACAACATAAGGGTGGGTGGGAGGGCCCAAGGACAATTCCATCTTGCACCTCTTTTTTCTTTTTTTCTTCTTTGCGTCATGTGCTGTTTGGGGAGTGTTTTTTGGAAGGGCCATCCTGCGTGACACTGCAGTGCCACTCCTAGATGGGCCAGGTGTTTGTGTCGGCCACTAGGGTCGCTTATCTTACTCACACAGCTACCTCATTGCGCCTCTTTTTTTCTTTGCGTCATGTGCTGTTTGGGGAGTGTTTTTTGGAAGGGCCATCCTGCGTGACACTGCAGTGCCACTCCTAGATGGGCCAGGTGTTTGTGTCGGCCACTAGGGTCGCTTAGCTTACTCACACAGCTACCTCATTGCGCCTCTTTTTTTCTTTGCGTCATGTGCTGTTTGGGGAGTGTTTTTTGGAAGGGCCATCCTGCGTGACACTGCAGTGCCACTCCTAGATGGGCCAGGTGTTTGTGTCGGCCACTAGGGTCGCTTAGCTTAGTCATCCAGCGACCTCGGTGCAAATTTTAGGACTAAAAATAATATTGTGAGGTGTGAGGTATTCAGAATAGACTGAAAATGAGTGGAAATTATGTTTTTTGAGGTTAATAATACTTTGTGGTCAAAATGACCCCCAAATTCTATGATTTAAGCTGTTTTTTAGTGTTTTTTGAAAAAAACACCCGAATCCAAAACACACCCGAATCCGACAAAAAAAATTCGGTGAGGTTTTGCCAAAACGCGGTCGAACCCAAAACACGGCCGCGGAACCGAACCCAAAACCAAAACACAAAACCCGAAAAATTTCAAGTGCACATCTCTAGTAATTACTTCCTCTTTAATAATGAATTCTTTAGGCAATTGCAGGGCTGCGCAATGGGTTCTTGCGCAGCTCTGGCATATGCAAATGCCTTCATGTTTAACGTCGAACAAAATATGTTCTTCTCTAATACTCGCTTCAGTCCCCGTTAAAAAATGGTCTTCCATATTCACAATATCTCCGCATTCACCGCATTTGCAGTGATGCCGATGATAAGAGGGAGCAAATGCAGAAGCTAACTCATAGATTTTTACAGAGGGGGTATTCCAATAAATTACTGCAGCAGGCGATGACACGGGCATTGAAAGAACCGCCTGTTCCAGTTGCCACGAAATCGGAAAAAAGAACTGATCGAGCCATGATCTGTGTTACTGAATATACCAACTCGAGTCACAAAATCATGGGCACAGCAAAAAGAATCTGGCCTATCATTCAAACAGATCCAGACCTGTCCAGCTTGTCGGCACATAGATTGTTACCATGCTACAAGCGTGGTCGCAATATTCGAGATATGGTTGTTCACGCAGATATTTCACAGTTTACCTCTAAGACCAATACCACATTTCTAACGAAAAAACCTGGCAACTATAAATGCACAGGCTGTACCACTTGCCTTTACTTGGAAACAGGTGATTATATTTTACATCCGCAATCAGGTCAGCGTATTATGATCTCACATGTATTAACGTGCACAAGCCAATTTGTAGTTTACTGTCTGCGATGTCCCTGCGGGTTGTATTATATTGGCAAAACTACCTGCCAATTTAAAGAGAGAATGACCCAGCACAGGAGTGCCATCAAACAAATCTTAGAAGGCAAGCAGATTGATCAGCCTGTTGCCAAGCACTTTAAGGAATGCAGGCATAATCTGTCATCCCTGAGGTACAAAATGCTGGACCATGTTCCACCTTCCAAACGAGGGGGGGGATAGAGCAAGGCAGTTACTCCAAAGGGAAGCGCGATGGATACACCATTTAAATACGGTGTTTCCCTTTGGCCTAAATTAGACTCTATCTCTCACCTGTTTTCTATAACTGCTATTAGAATTTATTTATAAAAACTTTTTTCAAAATATGCTCCATCACCCCATGGATAACGGGGGGTGTCAGGTGTTACTATTATTATTTACCAGATAAGATACTGTCATTAATGCATCGCATATATCTTGATAAATCGGGATTAAGAAGTATCCTATTGTTGAATATAAGGATCATGAAGTTGTTACAACCTTTATGTCATATTGTTACATATGAAGTTACTTTGTAACATTGAAGCCGGATCTCTTTATGTATTCTGTAGATGTTTCCATGGTGATGGTGTACACAGAAACCGGGAAGCATCATCGGCTGGGCAAACTTGTCAGTGTGAGATGACGCAACCGGTTCTCTGCCCCCGGGGCTCCGGGGATCATGCACGTGTGGTGATATGCTTGTGTATAAAGGTATGTCTATTTGTAAGATGTGTATTGCTTCTGATGACGGTTGAAATACACCGAAACGTTAAGCGCTAGAAGGCTTTTGTGGTCCTTTAGCTTCTGAAAAGTCAGTGAGTGCCGCCAGTCTTTGTCTATATATATATATATACATAATATCTGCAACCATCCGGCACTGGTTAGGTAAAAACGAAAATACTTGCTCAGGTGCCCTCCAGGGGATGCTGGTCCCAATGTATTGCAGTGGAATGGCGGCACTCTGAGACTTGTAGTTCTGCAAAGGAGCTTTATTATCAACGTTTCGGCCAGCAGCCCTTCGTCAGGATGCCGGGGTCCGGAGTAGCCACGCCTGGACGGACTCAATCAGGTAATCACCACCTGTTATGTGTATATTTAAACCTGTAAATGCACACATTGTTGTTTGTCTCATCCTGACGACGGGCTGCTGCCCGAAACGTTGATAATAAAGCACCTTTGGAGAACTACAAGTCTCAGAGTACCGCCATTCCACTGCAATATATATATATATATATATATATATGAATCAAAGGTTGTTTGCACTCTCCATATCACATACACTTGCTGGGGTGTCACTCAAGGTTCATTGAGTCAAGGGTAAAAAGTCTCTCCTCCATGAATGTATAGAAATCTTGAAAGGAGTGCACTCACCAGACGAATCACATGACCAATCAGGGTTTAATGTGGCATAGACATGATAATCACACCGACGTTTCGGTCCTTACTGGACCTTTTTCAAGGTTGAAAAAGGTCCAGTAAGGACCGAAACGTCGGTGTGATTATCATGTCTATGCCACATTAAACCCTGATTGGTCATGTGATTCGTCTGGTGAGTGCACTCCTTTCAAGATTTCTATATATATATATATATATATATATATATACATACTGTATATATCTTCTTAACGGTTCTACCTGAGTTCACTCAAAACTTACATTACATTTATTCTTTGCAGACTCCCCAACTCCTCCGCTTTAAGTAGGGCCCTCATCCCCATTTGTTTATTTATTAATACCCAGGCAATGTCAGATCACACTTCATGCCCAGAAGAGCAGAGAGGATGTCTCTAGATTTTTGCAAAATACAAAGAGTTACATTTATAAAAATCTGGCGTTTTACACTGATGTTATGTGGATGAGACAATACCTCTGCAAATTACATTGCAATATCTATAATTTTGGCCAGAACATATCAATCTTATAGTGGCAGGTCAGAGATGTGAAAATGAGCTGTCTTTGTGAAGAAAAATCTACCTTTCGCGGTAAAGGTCACTGGTGTACTTCACCCCTGGATTTCAGTCAATCCAAAACTAAGTACCTTTTACATTTTGTTAGTCCCTGAAAATGGGCACATATTCCAAGTTTTAATACATATGTGCGATTATTTTCAGGTTAATAAAATACATTAACGATGCTCCAGTACAGTGTTTGTTTATGCAAGATATGATCCAGTACACCTGCCTACCACTGGTGCAGGGGGGTGAGGCAGGTCAAAGTCGAAGCAGCTGAGAGAGGGCATGGAACAGAAAAGATCTTTCTCTCTTATGGTGTGTACACATGGTGAGATCCTTGCTATGCCTGATTTTCACTTTGCGATTTCCCCTGAACTCCCCGGAGCCTAGCACCACCGATTTTGACTAACTTTTCTTGAGATATGGACTATGGGGGTAATTCTGAGTTGGTCGCAGCAGGAACTTTGTTAGCAGTTGGGCAAAACCATGTTCACTGCAGGGGGGGCAGATATAACATGTGCAGAGAGAGATAGATTTGGGTGTGGTGAGTTCAATCTGCAATCTAAATTGCAGTGTAAAAATAAAGCAACCAGTATTTACCCTGCACAGAAACAAATATCCCACCCAAATCTAACTCTCTATGCACGTTATATCTGCCTCCCCAGCAGTGCACATGGTTTTGCCCAACTGCTAAAAAAATTCCTGCTGCGTTCAACTTGGGAATTACCCCCCATATGTGCTTACGATTTTGGCTTATGTGAGATTTTGGCTTATGTGATATTTAATTGACATGTGAGATGAACTAGATAGTACACCGATCTAGCAAGGATTTACTTGCCTGCACAGTCTATCTTTTCTTGCGATACCGACCTGGCGGGACCGCGCATCGGGATCGAATCGGGATCGCAAGTGGCATAACACCTTGCGATTTGCACTAACTTTTCTTGCAATTTTGACTATATAGTCAAAATCGAAAGAAGAAATCTCACCGTGTGTACACACCATTACACTGATTTGGAAGAAAGAGTTTGCTAATGCTACTGTATCTGAAGATGGCATTATATATGTAATAATGTTTCCAATAAATTGTTAATTTGATCTCCATTTCTATTACATATACTGTATGGGAACTTCAATAACAACACAGTACAGTTGCAACTTATATGCGATGGAGGAGATTTTTGAGACATCTCCTCCAGAATGTCTTTAATAAATTCTAGAGATATATGTATTCTCTATGAAACCATTCCCAAAATGTTGATTTTCACTTAATTTTCATAAAGGAAAATTATAAATATGCCCCAAAGTCTTCAAAAAACAATAAAAAAAATATGTTGGGGTACTGTAGCAATGTGATCTATCTCAAAAATAGAGATGAGCGGGTTCGGTTTGTCGAGATCCGAACCCCCCCGAACTTCCCGTGTTTTACACGGGTCCGAGGCAGCCTCGGATCTTCCCGCCTTGCTCGGTTAACCTGAACGAGGCTGAACATCATCATCCCGCTGTCGGATTCTTGCGAGATTCGTATTCCATATAAAGAGCTGCACGTCGCTACCATTTTCACTCGTGCATTGTCGATTGAGCGGAGAGGACCTGGCTACGTTCTCTGCTTGAAAAGCTCAATATCTGTGCTGCAAATATCTGTGCTCAGTGTGCTGCATTGTGGTGACCACCAGTATATTATAGTAGTACAGTACAGTAGGCTATTGCTGTATCTTGCAGCTCCGTGTCAGACTCAGTTCTAGTATCCTTATCAGTGCTCAATATCTGCTGCATTGTTGTGTGACCAGTATACTATATAGTAGTACAGTGCAGCATTTTGGTGACCACCATTATATATAGTAGTACAGTACAGTAGGCCATTGCTGTATCTTGCAGCTCTGTGTCACTTCTAGTATCCATATCTGTGCTGCATTGTTGTGAGCAGTATATTAGTACAGTGCAGCATTTTGGTGACCACCAGTATATATAGTAGTACAGTACAGTAGGCCATTGCTGTATCTTGCAGCTCCGTGTCACTTCTAGTATCCATATCTGTGCTGCATTGTTGTGAGCAGTATATACTAGTAGTACAGTGCAGCATTTTGGTGACCACCAGTTTATATAGTAGTACAGTACAGTAGGCCATTGCTGTATCTTGCAGCTCCGTGTCACTTCTAGTATCCATATCTGTGCTGCATTGTTGTGAGCAGTATATACTAGTAGTACAGTGCAGCATTTTGGTGACCACCAGTATATATAGTAGTAAAGTACAGTAGGCCTTTGCTGTATCTTGCTGCTCTGTGTCACTTCTAGTATCCTGATCAGTGCTCAATATCTGTGCTCAGTGTCAGTTCTCCGTAGTATCATCAGTGCTCAGTATAATCAGTGATCAGTATAATCAGTTCTCAGTATAATCAGTGTGCTGTTAGATGTGCGCCCGTTGTCCGCGTTAGTGCTTTGGGATTTAGACAATTGATGAAGTTATTGTGTCCCCGGTAAAGAATCCCATCTAGATTCCACTTCACTAGGCAGGCGATAGCGAGATTTTACCAATTAATATCAGTGATTTATAATTATTAATTAATTACAGTGATCTTGCCAAATAATTCCAGTGATTTTGTCATTTTCTTCCAGTGATTTGGACCAATAATACCATTGATTAGAACGAATAATTCCAGTGATTTTGTAATTTTCTTCCAGTGATTTGGGCTAATAATACCATTAATTAGAATGAATAATTCCAGTGATATTGAGATGTTTGTGTTGCTTAGCTTAGCCATCCAGCGACCACAGTGCACCTCTTTTTCTCTTTTCTTTGCATCATGTGCTGTTTGGGGAATGTTTTTATAAGTGCCATCCTGTCTGACACTACTGTATATGTCCAGTGGTACTGCGATTTGATATAATTCCCGACATTACTGCCATCTAATTCCAGTGATTTTGTAATTTTCTTCCAGTGATTTGGACCAATAATACCATTGATTAGAGCGAATAATTCCTGTGATTTTTAGGTGTGTGTGTCGCCTAGCTTATCCATCCAGCGACCACAGTGCACCTCTTTTTCTCTTTTCTTTGCATCATGTGCTGTTTGGGGACTATTTTTTTAAGTGGCATCCTGTCTGACACTGCAGTGCCACTCCTAGATGGGCCAGGTGTTTGTGCCGGCCACTTGGGTCGCTTAGCTTAGTCATCCAGCGACCTTGGTGCAAATTTTAGGACTAAAAATAATATTGTGAGTTGTTCAGAATAGACTGGAAATGAGTGGAAATTGTGGTTATTGAGGTTAATAATACTATAGGATCAAAATTCTATGATTTAAGCTGTTTTTGAGGGTTTTTTGAAAAAAACACCCGAATCCAAAACACACCCGAATCCGACAAAAAATTTGAAGGGAGGTTTTGCCAAAACGAGTCCGAATCCAAAACACGGCCGCGGAACCGAATCCAAAACCAAAACACAAAACCCGGAAAATTTCCGGTGCACATCTCTACTCAAAAATGTGCCAAAACTTGCTCACCACATGGGTGAGGAAATTCCTCAGTAGTGGAGAGGGTAATGGGTCCTACACACTGCGTGATATTAGTGAAAGATATAAATGATCTCGTTCATTAATGAATGAGATACCGTTCATATCTTTCAGTGTGGAGGCACTAGCGATGAATGATGCGTGGACCCGCGCTTGTTCATCACTGGTGCCCCATCGCCTGTGCATGCAGGTCAATATGGATGATCTCATCCATATTTGCCTGCACTACTATGTAGCCGGGTGACGGGGGGAGTGAACAAAATTTTCTCTCCCCGTCACTGCCCCCCCACCACCGTTTTGCCTGCCGGCCGTATCTGCCGTCGGGCAGCTCAGCGGCGGATCGCTCAATGTGTAGGGCCCATAACGCTTTATGCATGTAGCAGAGACAGAATGGAGAAAGACAACTTTAAGACACTTAGGGCCAGATGTAATGATGCCTGAGATCACCGGAGGTGCGAGATGCTGGCCGATCACGGACATTTTTTAAAGGGGCAATTACTTACAAGGCATGATTTTGCCTTTTAAGTAATTGCCCCTTAAAAAAAAAATCTGAGATCAGCCATCATCTCGCACCTCCGGCAATCTCGGGCATCATTGTTCCAACAGATGAATCCATCATTTTCATGGTATTTATGGCCTAATTCAGATCTGATCGCAGCAGCAAATTTGTTAGCTAATGGACAAAACCATGTGCACTGCGGGGGGGGGGGGCAGATATAACATGTGCAGAGAGAGTCAGATTTGGTTGGGGTATGTTCAAACTGAATCTAAATTGCAGTGTCAAAATAAAGCAGCCAGTATTTACCCTGCACAGAAACAAAATAACCCACCCAAATCTAACTCTCTCTGCACGTTATATCTGCCCCCCCCCCCCCTGCAGTGCACATGGTTTTGCCCAACTACAAACAAATTTGCAGCTGCGATCAGGTCTGAATTAGGCCCTAAACCCACTAATGTGAAATGTGCAGGAGGGATGTTCACTTAGCTCAATCCTGGCCAACCTATATCTCTCCAGCTGTTGTAAAACTACAAGTCTCAGATTGCCCTACCACAGTTTTGCTATTAGGGAATGCTAGAACTGTGGAAGGGGATGCTGGGATGTGTAGTTTCACAACAGCTGCAGAGCGACAGGTTTTCCAGGCCTGACTTAGCTGATGATGGCTATTGATGAATTAATCGAGTAATATCATAAATGCTCAATTCATTGCACATCTGAGATACATGGATAACATTAGTGTCATTCTCATCACAGCATTGGGCAACCACATGTGCCCTCTGCATGACGACACTGTCCTACTCGAAGACACTCCTGTCAGGAAATATGGAAGTACCGTGGGGTGACAATGATCATTGAGTATGGGAACCAGGTATTGACCTTGTTTTCTAAGGGAAAGGCTGCTTCCATAGCATACAAGGATAAGTAATTCCACAACATTATAGAACCATCACATCCCTTCTCTGAAGAGACCTTTTGTTTTGTGACAAATGTGCACTGGTTGGTTTGTCACTAATATGGTGAAGGATGATTCTTATTTTATTTGCTAACATTTATTTATACAGTGCCAGCATACTCTGTTATACTTAAATACTGAGAAAAAATATAGTAATAAAATGAGACTGTGTATTAACAGAATGACAGAAAGGTAGGAGGACTCTGCTCTCAAGCATATACATTCTTCTATCAATGGGACAGATGTATGAAGCCTGGAATAGTGATAACGCAGTGATAAAGAAGTGATAAGTGGAAGGTGATAATGCACCAGCCAATCAGCTCCTAATTGTCATTTTTCAAACCCATAATGATTGGCTGGTGCGTTATCACCTTCCACTTGTCACTGCTTTATCACTTCTCCAGGCTTAATACATCTGACCCATTATTCCATGTGAGTTTAGAGTCCATTGTCTGTGCTCTTTGCACTACTGAACTCGTAACCATCCATTACCAACTATCAGTATGAATATGATATACTGCTTATACTGACCATTTTTTATTAAATTAAATTATTAACACTACATGTTGAAATTTACAATCAATTAATTTACCATTATTCATCAGTTTTGTACTTGAAAATAATGAATGGCTTTAAAAGTACAGGACTAGGCTTATAAGTGGCTGTATGAGTGTTTTGTTCAAAGTGTTTGTTACAAGTGTAGTAATATATTAACATAGCATAATTCTGAGTTGTACTGGAGTTCATATTAGTTTCCTCTACACCACGCAAAGAGTGATTGTGAAGTGACTGATCTTTTCATCCTTTCATCCATGAGTAATTATTCATACATTGCCAGCAGCTGAATCTGAATAGAATTAAGAACATGCTATACTGTATTCTTTTTTTAATACATGACAAATATCCATACATTGCCAGCAACAGAATTTTAAATGAATTAAAAATGGGCTATTCTATTTGGTATTAATTCATGGTTATTATCCATACATTGCCAGCACCAGACTCTAAACTGAATTTAGAACAGCTGCTTTGTATCCTGTTCTTTCACTGCTAAAGAGAGACTCATACACACGTATTTAAAGATTTACATAGTCTGGACCCCACAATATATGAACAACCCTCCCTACTTCCTTACCTTACAGGGCAGGAAGTTCTAGTTTTCACTCTGGGAAGTACTATAACAGTTCACCCCTCCTATCTCTCATGGTGCTTCTAAGAGTCAAGAGGATTGTAGATTGTGCCATCTAGCTCCTTTCCTCATTTGCCGAGGGCAGTTGAGCACTGCAATTGTAATGCTCAAATGGGGCTCTAGGTGAATGGAGCATAGGGAACATGCACCCTGTTACCCCCTTAATCTTGCTTTATTGGCCTTGTAGAATTCACATTAGCAAAATTAATCTAGCTTTTAAGTAATTTGAGTTTGTGCTTCAGTCTATGCATGTCTTCACCTTGTTTTGTAGGACCTAGGCTGTGATTTAAATATAATTTGATCATCCAAGGTGCTACTGTTTAACTGCTAAAATTTGTTGAGGAATTGAATAAGAATGTTCTTAATATAAAATTAATTTGCTTCATATATTCACATATAGCTGCTTTGGTTATTCATTAGTTGGGGAAAACCATAAAAACACAACTGTTAAAAATTCCACTGTGGGTGATACTATGAATTATGCTATAAGAAATGAATTACTTCTTCAAATGGGGGTTACCTTCTGTTAATGTTTAAGAGACCAGATTAAGGATTACCTTCTGGTCAGTTTTAATTAGAGATGAGCGAGTTTGGTTCCCTGAGAACTGAACCCCCCCCAGACTTCACGCTCTGAGCCGGTATCCGAGCCTGGCTTGGGACTTCCCACCAGACTCGGAAATCAGAACGAGGCAAAACGTCATCATCCCGCTGTCGGATTCTCATGGGTTTTGGATTCCATATAATCAGTCATGCATCACTGCCATTTTCACTCCAGTCTTGGAGAGTGAGGTAGACAGACCTCTGTTTCTCTCTGTGGGTGGTGGCATCAGGTGGAGTTAGTGTGTGCTCTGTAGGGGTACTGCTGCAGTCACTGTGGTGTACCTGTGCTGTGGTAGGGGTGCTGTCCTGGCTGTCACTGGTGTTTCATGTGCTGTTATGGCCGGGTGCTGCAGCTGTACATGGGTGTTACTGTCACTGTGTTGTACAGGGTGCAGGGGCACTGTCCTCCTACTGTATGCTAAAATATAGGGGTGCTTCTGGCCCTGTATGTTGTAAAAATTCAGGGGCACAGTTGCTCCTGTATGCTGTATAGGGGTGCTGCTGTTAAAATAACATTACACTGGCCCTGTATGCTGTAAATATTCAGGGGTGCAGTTGTTAAAAATTAAAAGCACACTGTTCCTATATGCTGTAAAATATAGAGGAGCTCCTGTTAAAATAATATTACACTGACCCTGTATGTTGTAAAAATTCAGGGGCGCAACTGTTAAAAATTAAAAGCACACTGTTTCTGTATGCTGTAAAATATAGGGGTACTGCTATTAAAATAACATTACACTGGCCCTATATGCTATAAAAATTCAGGGGTGCAGTTGTTAAAAATTAAAAGCACATCGCTCCTGTATGCTGTAAAATATATGGGTGCTGCTGTTAAAATAACATTACACTGGCCCTGTATGCTATAAAAAAATCAGGGGTGCAATTGTTAAAATTAAAAGCACACTGCTCATCTATGCTGTAAAATATAGGGGTGCTGCTGTTAAAATAACATTATACTGGCCCTGTAGGTTGTAAAAATTCAAAGGCACAATTGTTAAAAATTAAAAGCACACTGCTCCTGTATACTGTAAAATATAGGGGTGCTGCCGTTCAAATAACATTACACTGGCCAAGTATGCTGTAAAAATTCAGGGGTGCAGTTGTGAAAAATTAAAAGCACACTGCTCCTGTATGCTGTAAAATATAGGGGTGCTCCTACTACAATAACATTGGCTCTGTATGCTGTAATAATTCTAGAATGCAGTGAAAATCAATGTACACTGGACCTGTCTTGTATGCTGTAAAAATTCAGGGGTGCAGTGAAAATCAATGTACACTGGCCCTGTATACTGTAAAAATACAGGGGTGCAGTGAAAATTAATGTACACTGGCCTTGTCTTGTATACTGTAAAATTACAGGGGTGTTGTGAAAATACAGAGGTTCTGGCACTGTCCGCAGTTGCGATGTCTAGGCCTGACCTTCACAACACTGTATTGGTAGAGGAGGCTTCTACCACCATTTGCACTGCAAGTGCTGGGAGGAGCACCGCCAGTCCAGTTGCTGATTTTGAGATTGAGGATGTCACTGTAGAAGTGCACCAGGATGAGGATGATATGGGTGTAGCTGGCACTGCTGAGGAAGCTGATGATGAGGATTCTGATGGTGATGTGGTTTGTTTGAATAAGGCACCAGTGGAGACAGTTGTGGGCCATGGAATGAAAAAGCCCATTGTCATGCCTGGGCAAAATACCAAAAAAAGCCACCTTTTCGGTGTGGAATTATTTCTCCACAAATCTGGACAACAAGTGTAAAGCCATCTGTTGCCTTTTTTTAATCCATAAAAATAGGGGTAAGGATGTTAACCACCTAGGAACATCATCCCTTATACGTCACCTGCAGCGCATTTATCATAAGTCATAGTCAAGTTCAGAAAGTAGCGTAAGCAGTCCACTGATACCTAAATGATGTGGTTTTGTTTGAATATTATTTTTCTGTGAGAATGAGGATGTAAACATTGAAGGGGGATCTGAGAATGAGGATGACATCTTGCCACTGTTGAGCCAGTCTGTGCAAGGAGAGATTAATTGCTTTTTTTTTGGTGGGGGCCCAAACACACCAATCATGTGGTAGACCCTATTGCTGAAATGATTGGTTTGTTACTGTGTGTATGTCCTGTTTGTATAACATAAGGGTGGGTGGGAGGGCCCAAGGACAATTCCATCTTGCACGTCTTTTCTTTGCACATCATTCCAGGGGTGCTGCCCTATATGGTGTGCTGCCCCTCCGCCCTATCAGTCCAGGAGTGCTGCCTCACTGCTGTTTAAATCCAGGGGGGCAGTTGCCTGTCTGCTGTGCTGTGTAATTCTCCAGGGGTGCTGCCTATGCTGTACAAGTCCAAGGTTGCTGCTGTACTTGATCCTAGGCTTAAATGAAAGTCTAGAGCAGATATGAAACAAGCTTCAACATCACAAACAGTTTTGTGAAAACTAGCCGCAAAGGTGGAAATGGAAATTGCCGAAGTGTTTTTATATAAATTGGGGAGAGACCACATTTGTGGCCAAAGTCAGTGTGACTGCTGGAGAGATAAAAGTGAGATTTTCTGCCGGAGCATTAGATAGAGGTTTTTCCTCAGTTATTTCATGTGAACGGCTCCAATTAGTCAACCTTAATTTTGATTTATTATTGATGGTCCACATTTTGGGATTATTTAGAAGATGCGCATTTGTTGTACAGGGATTTTCTTTTCCTAAGGGCTGCGTAGGGTTATCGTAAGACCTCACGGTTTAGAAGCACAGAGTTTCAGTGATCTTGGATTGCATCAGCTTTCCATTGCACCACAGCACTAGATGGGCCAGGAGCTCCTGTGAGGCACAGTTACTGAATAAGGTCCAGTATGGGGTCTCATGGTGGCTTATAGCTTATAGCCAGGAAGATGTCTGGCTTGCCAGGCTGAGGCATGCTGTGGGCACAGAAGTTAGCATTGCTTCCTCCCACAGTCCTACTTATAGTATGAAATGAGTTTGGACTGTAGAGTGGTAAGCTCCACTAGGGAAGGGGCTCAATAACAATTTTTTTTACTGCATAGTCGTGTTTAGTACTTTACCGAATTTCACAAAATAAGTCTCCAGACTCTGTGGAGGGGAAAATATCCAATTTTGATCCTTTGGTATACACCAGTTTATTTGCCTCCCAACATTAAACCTGAGATTATCTTAATACCTGAAAATGGAGAAGGGGGTACAATTTTGGAAGCTTTGGCCCCTAGTTTTTCAGTTTGTCCAATAATGTGGTAATTATAGATTTGCTTGCTTGAAGTGCTTTCTGTTCCACACCAATATAGGAGTGGAGGTGAAATCCTGTGTGTTGTTCCTGATTGCATGTACCTCTCTAATTTTGAATCTCCTTCTTGACACTGTCCTCTTCACTTGCCTCTTCTCATAATGTGAAAAGTCATAAAATATTACGGTGGTATGTTTATAGCAAGCTATGATTTGGAGAACTTGGTGAGCTTTTTCCAGGGGGACCAACTGTCGCTGAAATGATGGGTTTATTAAACTGTGCATGTCCTGTTTAAACAACATAAGGGTGGATGGAGGGCCCAAAGATAATTCCATCTTGCACCTCTTTTTTTCTTTGCATTATGTGCTCTTTGGGGCCTATTTTTTAAAACTACCATCCTTTCTGCCACTGTAGTGCCACTCCTAGATGTGACAGGTCTTTGTGTCGCCCACTTTTGTCGCTGAACTAAGTCATCCAGCTACCTCGGTGCAACCTTTAGGACTAAAAACAATGGCCCTCATTCCGAGTTGATCGCTCGCTAGCTGCTTTTAGCAGCAGTACAAACGCTAAGCTGCTGCCCTCTGGGAGTGTATCTTAGCAGAAGTGCGAACGAAAGGTTAGCAGAACAGTGATGATTTTTTTCCAAGCAGTTTCAGAGTGGCTTCAGACCCACTCCTTCCTTGCGATCACTGCAGTCTGTTTAGTTCCTGCTTTGACGTCACAAACACGCCCTGCATTCGTCCAGCCACTCTCTTATGTCCCCAGGCATGCCTGCGTTTTCATCTGACACGCCTGCGTTTTTTAGCACACTCCCGGAAAATGGTCAGTTACCACCCAGAAATACCCACTTCCTGTCAATCACTCACCGATCAAAAGAGCGACGAAAAAGAGTCGCTAGACCTTGTGTAAAACTGCATAGTTTTGTGTGAAAGTACGTCGCGTGTGCGCCCTGCGGCCTGAACGCATGCGCAGTTTTGCCATTTTTTTACCTGATCACTGCGCTGCGAAAATTGGCAGCGAGCGATCAACTCGGAATGAGGGCCAATATTGTGAGGTGTTCACAGTAGACTGGAAGTGAGTGGAAATGAATGTTATCGAGGTTAATAATACCATAGGATCAAAATTACCCCCAAATTCTGTGATTTTAGCTGTTTTTATGGGGTTTTTTTTCAAGAATTATCCAGATCCAAAGCCAAAGCGAAAAGCCAAAAGGGTTGTTTTGTCAAAACCAATCCAGATCCAAAACATGAGCGGAGATCCAGATCCAAAACCAAAACCCAAAACCCCAAAAGTGTCCGCCGCACATCTCTAGTTTTAATGGTTGCAGCATAATTGTTCTACTGATCAAAACTTTGACATGAAGTGTTATAATCTCTTTATATGCCTCAAACAATGGGCCTATTCTAAGGGATAATTTAAATTAAGGTCGAATCCATTCCGACATGCATTTGTCGGAATGGATCCGACAAGGGCTATTCAATGTCCATCTCAATTTGACTTTAAAAAAGTCAGATTGAGATGAGGGACCGGAAAGGGGGAAGAGCCGTGGGCAGATGGGGGACAGCCGCGGGCAGATATGGGACAGCAGCACTGCAGGAGGATGTGACACAGCCACCAGACCTCACGGCAGCATCCACCCGGCTCCAGCAAGTGGGACCTCACCTGCTGGAGCCGGTTGGATGCTGCCGTGGGTGGCGGCTATGACACATCCTCCTGAAGCGCTGTGCTGTAGCGCAGCTGTCCCATGTCTGCCCGTGGCTCTACCCCGTCCGCCCGCGGCTCTCCCCCTCTCCTCCGCAAGTCCCTCATCTCAGTTCGACTTTTTTAAAAGTTGAACTGAGATGGTCGGAAACGGGGCCAAAACCTGTCAAATTTGGCCCCGTTTCTCTCAGAAGCATGTGAATCGGCAGCTATACCACCAATTCATGAACTATTCGACAAGTCAAGTTCCCCAACTTGTTGAATAAAAATGCTGGGGACTGAATAGGTCGGAACCCCTTCCGACCTGAAAAAGTCGAAAACTGCCATCTTTTCGCCAGTTTCGACCTTAATTGAGTATACCCCTAAAAGAATTTCAGGCAAGTTCATATGAGTCTGAGGAAAGAAATTCACAGTAACTAATGTCCTCAGAAAAAAGGATTCTAAAAAGTGGAAAAAAAGGGAATCTCAGCTGGCTTATCTTGTTTCAGACAATGTGTTACAGACAAAACAAGTGAGAAAAATAATAACTGTATACTGGAATTGCTTCTATGAAAACCCCTCATTATCTAAATGTCTTTCTTCAGGACATAACATGCTTGTTTAAAGTAAATGTAATGTAAGCAATCTTTTCTAAACAATGGCAGTGAAATTCCAGATAAGCTGTTGCTTAATATATAGAAACGTAGAACTCATTACTCAAACTTTTTTCAACTTTAATTTCAGCTTCACAGTGCAGAATTTAAAAAGGATACAGATATTGAAACCCTGAAACTCTTTGTATTTATCAATTACAAAGTGAAATGTATCACCTAATGGCAGGGCTGTTTCTAGCCAATTTGGCTCCCAGTGCGAGATTTCGAAATGTGCCCCCCATGACATAAAAAAAATGCACCCCCCCACCCAAGGGGGCTTGGCCTCATGTAAATGGGTGAGACCTCATTAAAATGGGCGTGGTCTCATCTGAAAAGACTACCTCACACCCCAGTTTTTGACCTTGCACCAGCAGATCACGCCCACCATAGGAAAAAAAATTCTACCATATTAAGCCCCACACAGTAATGCCCCCTGCACCATATTATGCCACACACCGCAATGCCCTTGATACATTAAATCCCCACATTACGGCAGGCAGAGTCCCCATTTTCCACATTACAGAAGGCAAGTGTCCCCATTTTACACATTTCGGCAGGCAACAGTCCCCATTTTACACATTATGGCAAGAAAGAGTCCCCATTTTACACTTTATGGCAGAAGAGAGTCCCCATTTTACACATTACGGCAGGCAAGCGTCCCCATTTTACACATTACGGCAGGCAAGAGTCCCCATTTTACACATTACAGCAGAAGAGAGTCCCCATTTTACATATTACGGCAGGCAAGCATCCCCATTTTACAAATTACGGCAGGCAAGAGTCCCCATTTTACATATTACGACTGGCAAGAGTCCCCATTTTACACATTACGGCAGGCAAGCATCCCCATTTTACAAATTACGGCAGGCAAGAGTCCCCATTTTACACTTTATGGCAGAAGAGAGTCCCCATTTTACACATTACGGCAGGCAAGCGTCCCCATTTTACACATTACGGCAGGCAAGAGTCCCCATTTTACACATTACGGCAGAAGAGAGTCCCCATTTTACATATTACGGCAGGCAAGCGTCCCCATTTTACAAATTATGGCAGGCAAGAGTCCCCATTTTACATATTACGACGGGCAAGAGTCCCCATTTTACACATTACGGCAGGCAAGCATCCCCATTTTACAAATTACGGCAGGCAAGAGTCCCCATTTTACATATTACGACGGGCAAGAGTCCCCATTTTACATATTACGACGGGCAAGAGTCCCCATTTTACACATTACGGCAGGCAAGAGTCCCCACTTTACACATTATGGCAGAAGAGAGTCCCCATTTTACATATTACGGCAGGCAAGAGTCCCCATTTTACACATTACAGCAGGCAAGAGTCCCCATTTTATACATTACGGCAGGCAAGAGTCCCCATTGTATACAATATGGCAGGGAAATGTCCCCATTTTACACATTACGGCAGGCAAGAGTTCCCATTTTTTACATTACAGCAGGCAAGAGTCCTCATTTCACACATTACGGCAGGCAGTGTCCCCTGTTTACACATTACGGCAGGTGTCCACATTTTATACATTATTGCAGGCAAGTGACTGTGTCCCCATTTTACACATAGTTAGAGTGAGAGAGAGAGAGAATACTTACAGAGGCGATTCCCTCTCTTCGGGCTGCCTCACCATTCGCTCCTCGCGCCGGCCGCCTCTCCCACTTCGTAGCTAGGCTCCATCCAATGTTTTTCACCAGCATATAGTAACAGCAGAACATTAATCTGTTACGAAAGTGACACATTGTGTGCATATTACTCTATGGAGCTGAGTGAACTCATTAGAAACTGTTTCCAAGTTAAGTGACTCACTGCCAGAAGGAAATTATATTACATTGTATATGTTTTTATATATGTGTCTGCTATGAAGCTCTGAAAAAACGGCCGGTATTTGAGATTCATTGATTTATTTGTGTTTTAATAAATTATCTGTATCCAGTCTTTTAGTAGGAAGAAGACCCATTGGGCTGCTGTAAACGGGGGTATGTATGGGGACGGGACAGCTTGGCGGTGCAGAGGGTGAGCTGGGCAGGAGAGTGCAGCTGAGTGGCAGTGAAGTGGGACATAGAAGTTTTTAGAGTGGTTGGTGAAGCAGTGAAAAATGAAACAGGCGGGGCTGGACAGAGTGGATATGGGACTTGGCAGATCGGGGAACAGACTGAGGTTACCCACCATATGCTGGATCCATTTACTAGTTTAATTACATTATGATATTATATTACAATATTATCAATAATATTTAAAAGTAGCAAAATACACTTTACCAGCCAGTTTAGCCTCACCTGTCTATTTTACAGTAGCCTGTTTTTCTTTACCTGGCATTATCAAATGAACACAACTATGATAAAAAAAACCCTCCCTTTTATCTTATAGATTTAGATTACAATGAGTGATGCTGCGCTTTAAAACTACAAGTTTATTTTCATCATGTGGAGTTGCCTGGAGGATTTCAGAAACATTGGTCTAATGTCTGTAGTATTATTATTATTATTATTATTATTATTATTATTATTAGAGATATGCAGTTTAGTTCTCCAGAAATCTGTGTCCACTCGAATTTTGTGGATCCTAAATGAACCAAAACCCAGTCAGGATCCCCTGAGGAGATCCAATCCGAACACTGGTTTGAATCTTCCTATGTTTTGCAGTTCCGATTTGAAATCAGAGTTTTGGGTTTTGGATTGAAAAAATTACATGATTTAGCTGTTTTTATAATTTTTTAAATCACTTTTTATCAATGATTTCTGTTTTTTTATTGATTTAAACTGATCCGAAATCTGAATTCGAACCAAAACACTTGAGGGTGGTTTTGCCCAAATCAAAATACGATGATATTTTAGAACCAAATCCAAAACTTGCAGGGTCACGCACATCTCTAATTATTATTATTATTATTATTATTATTTTATTGATTTATATGGCTCCACAAGGGTTCCACAGTGCCTTACAAAGTACATAAAGGGCGGTATTCAAATGATATATCATGCCCAATCTTCTTTCTGAAGTGATCCCAGTTATCGCACATATCGCACCCATTGTAATCAGGTTTAGCTGCGTAAAGGCTTGGGTGCCTTCACTACCCCACTGGTAGTGAGCTTAAATGATTATACCACGCCCGTCAGCAGAAACAGAACGAGTGTGGAAGGGGGTGAAAAGAATTGAATAACGCCCAAAGAAATGGGTGGAATAAGAAGACAGTGACTTGAAGTACAAAGACATGGCAAACACATGCTGTCTATACATTTTTGCATCAGCAGTCATAACACTCAAATAATAGACAATGGAAAAATTCTTCCTCGGCGCTGCAAACTGGAGCAGCAGTAGACTTTACAAAATAGGTCACCACCTACATAAACAATGTAAAACAGAAAAATACAGACTCACTTTCTGCGCTCCAAATGTCCCCTTGTTTAAAGCGATCCTCACAGCGATGTCATATTTGTACATAAAATGAAAAAGAAAAATTTATCATAGTATAGTCCTGTAAAGTAAAACAGTTCTTTCCACTGTGTTGGGGAGAACTAAGTGATGAAGAGGGTCCCACAAAAGAGATGAACCGTCCACCTTCTTATGGGGTCACCCAAAAGTGATGCCGTGAAGATACGGTAATGGATGCTTACACATGTGCTTACTTGGAAATGGCGGATGAAAAGCACATAAAGGTTTCTTTTCCGTGTGGGGTTTTTCTCTGCGACACCGTATATATAGTGTGAATGCCACTCATATGGTGAGTATGTAATTAAAAAAGAGGAAAGGTAGGAAGCCAATTAGGGCCGAAACAACCTCTTTTTATTAAAATATATATAAAACATAAATGAACAGCCAGCCGTACCAAATGGGGGGCAGAGATGGAAATCAATTTGACATGTAGTGATCCGGATATCATAAATGTCATATACCCCTTTCAATGGATGTGCTGGTTTAGGACATCAATATTACACTGTATCGTATCAACGCATTTCGACGCTCTGCGGCGTCTTTGTCAAGATTTAACAGTGTATTTCACTATAATAATATACAAAAATATATATATATGTGCAAACAATCCAATAAAACATTATCCATATTTGCAAAAAATAATTGCAAAAAAAACTTCATAATGACATTAAAAACAGATATAAACATAAGACATACCACCAATATGTAGCCTCTCCTGTGTGGTCAGCTGAATGAAAAAACTGCCGATCTGCCCTTCCTTAAATAGCAAGACCTTAATAGGTTTGGTCCTAATCAGCCAATAAGATAGCCAACCATATGATAGACATTGGCAATGGCCAATGGTTCACAATTCCCAAGGGACCTGGTTTAACAAATTTGGTGCCAGAACATTCAAATATCCCCTTCATGGTACTGCCCTGCTTCTCATTTCCATGGCAACACGTCCCGATCTCGATCACACAATCTAACTAGTTCCTATTTCCTCTGAACTCCGTTCCGTTACCTTGGAAACGCACCAAGCGTACAACCAGTCCGATGGCTAGCAGTACTGACGTAGCATCCTGCCAGCCATGCGTTCCATTCCTTTAGCAACACTTCCGGGGTGCCGATAAGCCACCCGTCCCTGACGCGCCATCACAGGCCAGAAGCAACACCCACTCCATTCCCCACTGCATTCGGACCAACCTGGTCCCAGAAACCGCCCTGTCACAATCTCTTCCCATCACACTGCATTGAACGGGACATAGGGAAAGTTCCAAACTTTGCCCTTTTCCAATATGGTGTCACCGGAACTTCCGCCACCACAATACGTCACACATGATTCTAATATACGGACCTATAGTCACGTATAAACCAAAAATGGTTTGCCGTGCTCCGCCTCCAATACGGACGTCCTGCAGAGCGTTACCCTGGAGACGCATGCGGTTCAAAAAGTCCGAGCCAATTATATATCACGGGGACATACTGCCCTCTGTACATACCGTTTCCTTGGTAACACTTCCGGATTTTTAACCAATTGTACGGCCTAAACATATTAGCCATATGGAAACATAATACTGCCTCCCTATGCTTACTACAAGCGTGTGCTCCAAATGGGATATGGGGAACGTTTTCAACTTCACCCGTTTGACTACACGGTATCGCCGTGGTCTCCACCCACTTAATATGTTCTCACAAACGGACCCAATTGTTTTTAATAATAACCAGCGTCTTATTTCTATAATATGTTTAGCTGATCCATATATTAAATGAAGGTCCTAAACCATTATATGTAATGAGAGAAACAATACACATTACCCATATCCTCCAATCTAAATGGACACCCGACATATATTTTGGTCCCCTATGTACAGGGAACATGATGGATATAGAGATACAATGGTTGCTAAAACATGCAGATTACAACATATACTGACATTTGCATATGAATTTATAAGAACACATAATTTCCGTAAGGCAGAAAACAACACATGGGTATACACCCTAGTAAAATAACCTAACCATCCCTTTACAGAAACCACCTGATTTCAAAATCATGGTTTAAACCATGCGTTTATCTTTAAAATGCAAGGAAAAGGGATGGTTGACATTACCATTAATGATGTTTCGAACATGTTCGGCCCAACGGATTTTCACCTGTCGTTTGGTTTTACCTATATACAGTAGGTTACATTTACACACTATGCCATAAATGACATAATCTGTGTGACAGGTTATGAACTCATCAATTTTGATAGTCTTCTTTTCCCAGCTGAAACTCGTAACTTTAGATTCACTGCTGGGACAAGCTTTGCAAAGTTTACAGTCTCCACACCTATAAAACCCCTTATTCCTTGGTAGGAACCTCTTTCCATCCATAGGTAATGCACTAGATATGAGACTGTTTTTAATATTCGGTGCCCTCCTATATGTAATTTTCGGCTTTTTAGGCAAAACTTTACACAAGATTTCATCCTTCATAAGAATATTCCAGTTCTTTTTGATTATTCCTTCTATCCTCTTAAGATGTTTATTGAACTGTGTATGGAAAGAAACCTTAAAATTTGTGGTGTGATTCTTACTCTGCTCTTTATTTTTTAGCAATGTTGACCTATCAGTATTGCCAACCTCCTCTGATATTTTCATTAATTTTGAAATCTTATATCCTTTTTTTTTAAAAATTAGTAACCATAGCCGATGCTTGTTCCTTATATTTTGTATTGTTGGACAGTTCCTACGTAACCTCAGTAACTGACCCTTAGGTACATTCTCCAACCAGATAGGCAAGTGATTGCTATCCAAGGGTATGTATGTATTAGAGTCCGTGGGTTTGACATAATTGCTGGTGATGAGGTTTCCATCAACTACTTCAATGTTTAAATCGAGAAAGTGAATGGAAGATCTGCTAATATCAAAGGACAGGTGAATGTTAAGAGTGTTAGCATTAAGATATTGACAAAACTCCTGTAGGGTGGACTCGTCCCCCTTCCAAATGAAAATAATGTCGTCTATGTACCGCCACCACCGCACCAGGCTCGCACCCCAGTCATGCCCAGCCCACACATGTGTGTCTTCCCATCTGGACATGAATAAATTTGCATAACTGGGTGCGAACCTGGTGCCCATAGCTGTACCGACTGCTTGTTTGTAAAAAGAACCATCAAAATTAAAATATTTATTGGTGAGAATAAACGTTATTCCATCCAAAATAAAATTAGAGAGTAAAGTATCAAACTTTTCCAAAGTCAATGTAGTCTTAATAGCATTTAAACCATCCATATGAGAAATTATAGTATAAAGGGAGGAAACGTCAGCGGTTATGAGGATGTAATCCTCCTCCCACTGTAAATCTAGAAGATGGTTTAGAATATCTTTAGTGTCCTTAAGATGGGACTTGCCTCGGATTACAAGTGGCTGTAAATGATGATCTATATATGCCGAAAGGTTGGACGTGATAGAATTCGTCCCTGCCACTATAGGCCTGCCGGGGGGGTTTAGGACATCTTTATGGACCTTCTGTAGGAGATATAATACCGGTATGGAGAAATTTTCATTTATTAAGTATAATGCAATGTTCTCATCAATTACTCCCAAATTAACATACTGACTAATTAAGTTATTATATGATTTAAAAATATTGGTGGATGGGTCTCCCTTGAGTTTTAAATAGGTGACCCCATCTTCCAATTGACGTTGGCCCTCTTTAATGTAATTTTCCTTGTCCATAATTACAATCCCCCCTCCCTTGTCTGCCGGTTTTAAAATAATATCCCAATTTTCTTGCAAATTCTTCAGACATTCCCGTTCTTTCTTATTTAGATTGTTGATTCTATTTGAACCTACTTCCTTCAGTTGATTAAATTCCTCCAATACACTCTTATAAAAGGTGTCCACACAACATCCTCTGCTATGTGTGGGATAGAAGGTGGACTTCCTTTTGAAACAGGAAGTAACATCCTCTCCTTCCACCTGTTGCGTATCGTTATTAAAAAACCTTTTCAAGGATAATGTTCTAACGAACTTTTGTAAATCGACATATAGATTAAAGTGGTTTATGTCATTAGTAGGGCAGAACTTTAACCCTTTTTTAAGAACATGAGATTCTATCTCGTTAAGTACATATGTAAGGAAGTAGGTTCAAATAGAATCAACAATCTAAATAAGAAAGAATGGGAATGTCTGAAGAATTTTCAAGAAAATTGGGATATTATTTTAAAACCGGCAGACAAGGGAGGGGGGATTGTAATTATGGACAAGGAAAATTACATTAAAGAGGGCCAACGTCAATTGGAAGATGGGGTCACCTATTTAAAACTCAAGGGAGACCCATCCACCAATATTTTTAAATCATATAATAACTTAATTAGTCAGTATGTTAATTTGGGAGTAATTGATGAGAACATTGCATTATATTTAATAAATGAAAATTTCTCCATACCGGTATTATATCTCCTACCGAAGGTCCATAAAGATGTCCTAAACCCCCCCGGCAGGCCTATAGTGGCAGGGACGAATTCTATCACGTCCAACCTTTCGGCATATATAGATCATCATTTACAGCCACTTGTAATCCGAGGCAAGTCCCATCTTAAGGACACTAGAGATATTCTAAACCATCTTCTAGATTTACAGTGGGAGGAGGATTACATCCTCATAACCGCTGACGTTTCCTCCCTTTATACTATAATTTCTCATATGGATGGTTTAAATGCTATTAAGACTACATTGACTTTGGAAAAGTTTGATACTTTACTCTCTAATTTTATTTTGGATGGAATAACGTTTATTCTCACCAATAATTATTTTAATTTTGATGGTTCTTTTTACAAACAAGCAGTCGGTACCGCCATGGGCACCAGGTTCGCACCCAGTTATGCAAATTTATTCATGTCCAGATGGGAAGACACCCATGTGTGGGCTGGGCATGACTGGGGTGCGAGCCTGGTGCGGTGGTGGCGGTACATAGACGACATTATTTTCATTTGGAAGGGGGACGAGTCCACCCTACAGGAGTTTTGTCAATATCTTAATGCTAACACTCTTAACATTCACCTGTCCTTTGATATTAGCAGATCTTCCATTCACTTTCTCGATTTAAACATTGAAGTAGTTGATGGAAACCTCATCACCAGCAATTATGTCAAACCCACGGACTCTAATACATACATACCCTTGGATAGCAATCACTTGCCTATCTGGTTGGAGAATGTACCTAAGGGTCAGTTACTGAGGTTACGTAGGAACTGTCCAACAATACAAAATATAAGGAACAAGCATCGGCTATGGTTACTAATTTTTAAAAAAAAAGGATATAAGATTTCAAAATTAATGAAAATATCAGAGGAGGTTGGCAATACTGATAGGTCAACATTGCTAAAAAATAAAGAGCAGAGTAAGAATCACACCACAAATTTTAAGGTTTCTTTCCATACACAGTTCAATAAACATCATAAGAGGATAGAAGGAATAATCAAAAAGAACTGGAATATTCTTATGAAGGATGAAATCTTGTGTAAAGTTTTGCCTAAAAAGCCGAAAATTACATATAGGAGGGCACCGAATATTAAAAACAGTCTCATATCTAGTGCATTACCTATGGATGGAAAGAGGTTCCTACCAAGGAATAAGGGGTTTTACAGGTGTGGAGACTGTAAACTTTGCAAAGCTTGTCCCAGCAGTGAATCTAAAGTTACGAGTTTCAGCTGGGAAAAGAAGACTATCAAAATTGACGAGTTCATAACCTGTCACACAGATTATGTCATTTATGGCATAGTGTGTAAATGTAACCTACTGTATATAGGTAAAACCAAACGACAGGTGAAAATCCGTTGGGCCGAACATGTTCGAAACATCATTAATGGTAATGTCAACCATCCCTTTTCCTTGCATTTTAAAGATAAACATGAAAAATCAGTCAAGGGTTTAAAGAGCTTTTGTGCAATTAAGTGGATACAGAATAACTGGAGGACTAGGGATAGGGACAATAGGTTAGCTAAGGCGGAAATGAGGAACATTTATGAATTCAACAGCCTCAGACCGCATGGTTTAAACCATGATTTTGAAATCAGGTGGTTTCTGTAAAGGGATGGTTAGGTTATTTTACTAGGGTGTATACCCATGTGTTGTTTTCTGCCTTACGGAAATTATGTGTTCTTATAAATTCATATGCAAATGTCAGTATATGTTGTAATCTGCATGTTTTAGCAACCATTGTGTCTCTATATCCATCATGTTCCCTGTACATAGGGGACCAAAATATATGTTGGGTGTCCATTTAGATTGGAGGATATGGGTAATGTGTATTGTTTCTCTCATTACATATAATGGTTTAGGACCTTCATTTAATATATGGATCAGCTAAACATATTATAGAAATAAGACGCTGGTTATTATTAAAAACAATTGGGTCCGTTTGTGAGAACATATTAAGTGGGTGGAGACCACGGCGATACCGTGTAGTCAAATGGGTGAAGTTGAAAACGTTCCCCATATCCCATTTGGAGCACACGCTTGTAGTAAGCATAGGGAGGCAGTATTATGTTTCCATATGGCTAATATGTTTAGGCCGTACAATTGGTTAAAAATCCGGAAGTGTTACCAAGGAAACGGTATGTACAGAGGGCAGTATGTCCCCGTGATATATAATTGGCTCGGACTTTTTGAACCGCATGCGTCTCCAGGGTAACGCTCTGCAGGACGTCCGTATTGGAGGCGGAGCACGGCAAACCATTTTTGGTTTATACGTGACTATAGGTCCATATATTAGAATCATGTGTGACGTATTGTGGTGGCGGAAGTTCCGGTGACACCATATTGGAAAAGGGCAAAGTTTGGAACTTTCCCTAAGTCCCGTTCAATGCAGTGTGATGGGAAGAGATTGTGACAGGGCAGTTTCCAGGACCAGGTTGTTCCGAATGCAGTGGGGAATGGAGTGGGTGTTGCTTCTGGCCTGTGATGGCGCGTCAGGGACGGGTGGCTTATCGGCACCCCGGAAGTGTTGCTAAAGGAATGGAACGCATGGCTGGCAGGATGCTACGTCAGTACTGCTAGCCATCGGACTGGTTGTACGCTTGGTGCGTTTCCAAGGTAACGGAACGGAGTTCAGAGGAAATAGGAACTAGTTAGATTGTGTGATCGAGATCGGGACGTGTTGCCATGGAAATGAGAAGCAGGGCAGTACCATGAAGGGGATATTTGAATGTTCTGGCGCCAAATTTGTTAAACCAGGTCCCTTGGGAATTGTGAACCATTGGCCATTGCCAATGTCTATCATATGGGTGGCTATCTTATTGGCTGATTAGGACCAAACCTATTAAGGTCTTGCTATTTAAGGAAGGGCAGATTGGGAGTTTTTTCATTCAGCTGACCACACAGGAGAGGCTACATATTGGTGGTATGTCTTATGTTTATATCTGTTTTTAATGTCATTATGAAGTTTTTTTTGCAATTATTTTTTGCAAATATGGATAATGTTTTATTGGATTGGTTGCACATATATATATATATATATATATATTTTTGTATATTATTATAGTGAAATACACTGTTAAATCTTGACAAAGACGCCGCAGAGCGTCGAAACGCGTTGATACGATACAGTGTAATATTGATGTCCTAAACCAGCACATCCATTGAAAGGGGTATATGACATTTATGATATCCGGATCACTACATGTCAAATTGATTTCCATCTCTGCCCCCCATTTGGTACGGCTGGCTGTTCATTTATGTTTTATATATATTTTAATAAAAAGAGGTTGTTTCGGCCCTAATTGGCTTCCTACCTTTCCTCTTTTTTAATTACATACTCACCATATGAGTGGCATTCACACTATATATACGGTGTCGCAGAGAAAAACCCCACACGGAAAAGAAACCTTTATGTGCTTTTCATCCGCCATTTCCAAGTAAGCACATGTGTAAGCATCCATTACCGTATCTTCACGGCATCACTTTTGGGTGACCCCATAAGAAGGTGGATGGTTCATCTCTTTTGTGGGACCCTCTTCATCACTTAGTTCTCCCCAACACAGTGGAAAGAACTTTTTTACTTTACAGGACTATACTATGATAAATTTTTCTTTTTCATTTTATGTACAAATATGACATCGCTGTGAGGATCGCTTAAAACAAGGGGACATTTGGAGCGCAGAAAGTGAGACTGTATTTTTCTGTTTTACATAACACTCAAATAAGCAACAAGGGGGCAGAAACCGAGGGTAAGGTGCCATTTCAGGGAGTATAGAGTATATGATAGCATAAATACGGAAAGAAGAAACACATGAGGGAAGAGGGCCCCACTAGTGAGAGTTTATATTCTTAAGGGGAGGGGTAGACAGACAGGGGTGACACAGATGGGGTTGTCAGTGAGCATGGGACGGAGGGTTAGTATGAGAGATGGATGGCTTTGATAAAGAGAAGTGGATTTTTAAAGCCCTTTGAAATTTTGCAGAGAGGTAGCGAGTCTGATAAGGAGATGTAAAGAATTCCAGAGGTATGGAGCAGCATGTGCAATATCTTGGAGGTGGGAGCAGGAGGAATTAATCAGTTGGTATGAGAGGCAGCATTCATTTCTGAAGCAAAGAGGACAGGTGGGAGTGTGAAGGGAGATAAGGTCAGAGATGCAAATGGGAAAGGAATGTGTTAAGTAAGTGTGAGAAGCTTAAATTGGTTTCTGAAGGGGAGGGAGAGCAAGTGTCGTGCTTTTAGGAGAGGAGAGGCAGGCATACTACATCTGGAGAGGAAGATAAGTCAGGCAGCAACATTGAGGACAGATTGGAGTGTAGAGAGGCAGTAGTCATGTAGGCCAGATAGAAAGAGTTTACAGTAGTCCAATCTAGGGATGAACAGTGAGTGGATGAGGGCCGTAGTAGCATCTAGGGTGAGAAAGGGTCTGATCCTGGAAATATTTTTGAGATGTCAACAGCAGGAATGCAAAAGGTACTGAATGTGTGGTTTGAAGTGGAGGGACCATTCATGGATAACTCCACGACAGCACTCTAGGGGACAGGGTTGAGGTGTAAATCTGTGAGAGCAGAAGTAAGGAAGGTATTGTGTGGGGACGTGGCTTGGAGAGAGAATATTGGAGAGAAATGAGTCAAGCAGAAAACTGTATTAATAGCCTCAATGTTACACTTAGTGAAGGTAGCCTAAGGAGGCAGAGGTGGAAAGGAGAGAGGGATAAGTTAAAAGAGAGAAGATGTCAGAGAGGGTAATGAGAAATTGGAGTAATCAGAAATATTACAATGGTGAGTGAAGACCAGATCATATGAGTGCTTAGTTACATGGGAGAGTGAGGAGGTCCATTGGTAGAGACCAATCAATGATGTGAGGGTGAAGAGTTTAGAGGCAGAGGACTCTGTGGGGATATAAATTGGGAGATTGAAGCCACCTATATTAATGGTGGGAGGATCTAAAGAAGAAGTGAGGGAGCCAGGAAGCAAAGTTGTCAAGGAATTTAGAGGTAGAGAGAGGGGGACAGTAAATGACAGCTACAGTACTCAAAGGTGAACAGGTTGGAAGAGGTGTATAGCATGAACCTCAAATGTAGGGAATGTAAGGGTTTGTTGTAAGTTGGTCGCAATAACTGTAGGAGGGAAGTACCAGAGTAACTGGAGGATAACCACCATGGCAACCTCAAGGAGTGTGAGAGAATGTGAGGCCCCAAGAGAAGAGAGCTGTGGGAGAAATGGGGTCAAAGAGGGAAATCAAGGTTTCAGTAATAGCTAGGAGATTAATTAATGGCTTGGGATATAAAGTTAAATGACAGTTTATTACAGACAATTCTGGCATTCCAGAGTGCACAAGAGAGAGGGATAGAGTTTGTGGTAGAGATATGAATGAGATTATCAAGGATGCTGTAGTGTTGAGGTGAGATTAATTTGGAGGGCAGGGGTGAAAAATGTAGTGATGGTGCAGGCTCCTGAGCTAGGATGGGAACCTGCAGGAGGAGGTCAGAGAGTTTAGTGGGATGTGAATGAAAGTGAGGTGACAGGGAGAGGGCTCAGTGGTGGGGTAGTAGGACCATGGTGGGTGTTAAGTGAATAAAATTGGTGTAACGAGAGTGGAGGGAGAGGGAAGCACAATATAGGATGGCATACATACAGTAGTACGGGAGAGAGGGGACAATAGAAATGGGAAAGGGTGCAGTAAAAGGATTAGGTACACACTGAGTGATGGGGGAGTTGTTGAAAACTTGGTCATGGTGTGGATGAGGTAAATGGGGGGGGGACTGGAAGTAGGAATGGAGGTTATATGAGAGACAGTGCAGTGCATTCCTTAGATATCATCACCATTTGCTCTGAGGAAATGCGATCTTGTTTGCGAATCATCAGCATTCTTTGGAGATCTGTTTTAGTTAGTATCTAGGCTCTTTACCTGTTTATGATTTTATGCGTAACTTATAATGATAAATTTATTTCTCTGAGAATTCACATCATTTTTAAATCAAAAATATAAAGATGCAGTCTTCAAAGCTGTACAGATAAATGCACTGCCGTTACATTTTGATATCAGTTATTGTGGTTAATATTCTTTAATACAATTAAAATTGCAGATTTTAAAGCATGTCAAAGCAATACATTTTCCACTTTGATTGCTGTTACACAGACCTTATTATGTATTACATACTTGTTGAAACAATTAATCTGAGCTACTTTTCATTTAATGTCACACCTACAGTACAGTAGATCTTTGTGCGCAAAGTTTTCTTACTCATTATAGTATTATAAGAAATGAGTCTTATTTTGCTTGCTGTACTTTGGTGAGGGGAATACTGTGTTCTTTTGGCTTAGCTCACAAAAAAGAGGCTATGAAACATACTGTAATCATACTTTGATGTATTTCCAAGTTAATTACACAGACAACATTCCTAGTGAAGTAAACACTACTGCTCTTTCATCTATCTTCCTTTTTCTTTCCCTCTTATTAGGATTTCTACAACACTTTGTAAATCTATTTACTACATTTAAAAGGATTTAAAACAATAAGTAGTAGACTTACTTCCTATTACCCCTGTACAAAATTACAGTATTTAAACAAGTTTTTGCTTTTGTGTTTATATTATTATTGCGATGACATAAAATTATGAAGTAGACTCTAGAACATTAAGCTAACTGAAAAATAATAGCTGTTGTAAATATAACAGGTCCTGTATTTGCTAACATTTAAAGAATTTGTGGATGTCCAAATCAAATAAATGTAAATAAATAAATAATTGCAGGGGAAGTAGTACTTTTCAAAATACACAATACCTGTCATACAGTACCTGTGTTTAGGGCACATAGTAATATATATATATATATATATATATAGAGAGAGAGAGAGAGAGAGAGAGAGAGAGAGAGAGAGAGAGAGGCACTCGGAGTCTTTTCAGTTTCAAAAAAGTGTAATAGAAATCACAGCATAGTCAAGGTGACAAAAGGGCGTGCCAGCCCCGAAAACGTTGGAGAACTATGCTGTGATTTCTATTACACTTTTCTGAAATTGAAAAGACTCAGAGTGCCGCTGGATGTTTGTTTTAAATACTCTGCTTATTTCTGACCAGAGGACACCGAAGCAGCGATTTCTATATGTGGGAGCGCCGGTCCATGTATGTATGTATGTATATATATATATATATATATATATATATATTAATATATACATATATATATATATATATATATATATACACAACAATATCCTTGTCTTGCGCAAAGATGAAAGCAGCACTGTGGGAGAGATCTCTGTTGTAAGACCTCAAATATACATAGAAAAAACAAAAACTCCAGGTACACTATATTTTTCAGGAATCTCCTTTAGACTGTTACACAAGCACGTTTGGATCTATTTGTGAATTCCACTGTGGTGGTTTCTATTGTCAACATATTTAAAAAAAACAGACGTCTATTGTACTATTATGATTAAACTTTATAGATGAAGTTTTCTCCACCTAATTGAGTTGGATATAAAAGTCCCCTAGTTTTTACAGGTTTTTAAGGATCTTTATATGGCCAACTTGGATACACTTCACCACAAGTTTTTGTGATCAAATCTCCTGGTTGTTCAGTAAAAGTGACACATGGAGGTAGCTGTATGACCATTGGTGTATACTAATTGTAATTCCATCGTTTGTCCTCAATATTTGTGGAGAACTGCCCCTGATGAAGTCATAATGATGAAATGCATAGGATTTGTCAGCTATGAGATAGTAATCCAAATCGTGAAGATTTTCCCTTTATGAGCTCACACCTTGTTAAGGTGAGGGAGGATCTAATTTGCCATCAACACATTCTGGATTCCTCTTACTGATATATAGCAATTTTATTTCTGTACAACATTTTTTAATGTGTACGTTACAAACTGTGTCAATAAACCAATAATTGATACTAATTGGCCCTTGTGTTTGGGTGATTTTTCTGGTGAGGGGATACCTGTTCTAGGATCCTAGGAGAATAAACTGTGCAAAGATTTCTTCAATCTACAGTCTGCACCAATTGGGTCCATTATTTTGGAAGATACGGGCAGTACGGATGGTGTAATGGTTAGCATTACTGCCTCATAGCACTGAGGCCATGGGTTCGATTCCCACCATGGCCCAACTGTGTGGAGTTTGTATATTCTCCCCGTTCTTGCGTGGTTTTCCGCCGGGTGCTCCGGTTTCCTCCCACAATCCAAAAATATACTGGTAGGTTAATTGGATCCCAACTAAGATTAACCCTAGCGTGAATGTGTGTGTGTGTACATGTAGTGATGTGCACCGGACATTTTTTGTGTTTTGGTTTTGGATTCGGTTCCACGGCCGTGTTTTGGATTCGGACGTGTTTTGGCTAAACCTCACCGAAATTTTTTTGTCGGATTCGGGTGTGTTTTGGATTCGGGTGTTTTTTACAAAAAAGCCTAAAAAACAGCTTAAATCATAGAATTTGGGGGTCATTTTGATCCCATAGTATTATTAACCTCAATAACCATAATTTCCACTCATTTCCAGTCTATTCTGAACACCTCACACCTCACAATATTATTTTTAGTCCTAAAATTTGCACCGAGGTCGCTGGATGGCTAAGCTAAGCGACACAAGTGGCCGACACAAACACCTGGCCCATCTAGGAGTGGCACTGCAGTGTCAGGCAGGATGGCACTTCAAAAAAATTGTCCCCAAACAGCACATGATGCAAAGAAAAAAAGAGACGCACCAAGGTCGCTGTGTGACTAAGCTAAGCGACACAAGTGGCCGACACAAACACCTGGCCCATCTAGGAGTGGCACTGCAGTGTCAGGCAGGATGGCACTTCAAAAAAATTGTCCCCAAACAGCACATGATGCAAAGAAAAAAGAGGCGCACCAAGGTCGCTGTGTGACTAAGCTAAGCGACACAAGTGGCCGACACAAACATCTGGCCCATCTAGGAGTGGCACTGCAGTGTAAGGCAGGATGGCACTTCAAAAAAATTGTCCCCAAACAGCACATGATGCAAAGATAAATTAAAGAAAAAAGAGGTGCAAGATGGAATTGTCCTTGGGCCCTCCCACCCACCCTTATGTTGTATAAACAGGACATGCACACTTTAACGAACCCATCATTTCAGCAACAGGGTCTGCCACACGACTGTGACTGAAATGACTGGTTGGTTTGGGCCCCCACCAAAAAAAGAAGCAATCAATCTCTCCTTGCACAAACTGGCTCTACAGAGGCAAGATGTCCACCTCATCATCATCCTCCGATTCCTCACCCCTTTCACTGTGTACATCCCCCTCCTCACAGATTATTAATTCGTCCCCACTGGAATCCACCATATCAGGTCCCTGTGTACTTTGTGGAGGCAATTGCTGCTGGTGAATATCTCCACGGAGGATTATAATTAATTTTGGTAAACATCATCTTCTCCACATTTTCTGGAAGTAACCTCGTACGCCGATTGCTGACAAGGTGAGCGGCTGCACTAAACACTCTTTCGGAGTACACACTGGAGGGAGGGCAACTTAGGTAGAATAAAGCCAGTTTGTGCAAGGGCCTCCAAATTGCCTTTTTTTCCTGCCAGTATACGTACGGACTGTCTGACGTGCCTACTTGGATGCGGTCACTCATATAATCCTCCACCATTCTTTCAATGGTGAGAGAGTCATATGAAGTGACAGTAGACGACATGTCAGTAATCGTTGGCAGGTCCTTCAGTCCGGACCAGATGTCAGCACTCGCTCCAGACTGCCCTGCATCACCGCCAGCGGGTGGGCTCGGAATTCTTAGCCTTTTCCTCGCACCCCCAGTTGCGGGAGAATGTGAAGGAGGAGATGTTGACGGGTCACGTTCCGCTTGACTTGACCATTTTCTCACCAGCAGGCCTTTGAACTTCTGCAGACTTGTGTCTGCCAGAAAGAGAGATACAACGTAGGTTTTAAATCTAGGATCGAGCACGGTGGCCAAAATGTAGTGCTCTGATTTCAACAGATTGACCACCCGTGAATCCTGGTTAAGCGAATTAAGGGCTCCATCCACAAGTCCCACATGCCTAGCGGAATCACTCTGTTTTAGCTCCTCATTCAATGTCTCCAGCTTCTTCTGCAAAAGCCTGATGAGGGGAATGACCTGACTCAGGCTGGCAGTGTCTGAACTGACTTCACGTGTGGCAAGTTGAAAGGGTTGCAGAACCTTGCACAACGTTGAAATCATTCTCCACTGCGCTTGAGTCAGGTGCATTCCCCCTCCTTTGCCTATATCGTGGCCAGATGTATAGGCTTGAATGGCCTTTTGCTGCTCCTCCATCCTCTGAAGCATATAGAGGGTTGAATTCCACCTCGTTACCACCTCTTGCTTCCGATGATGGCAGGGCAGTTTCAGGACTGTTTGGTGGTGCTCCAGTCTTCTGTATGCGGTGGCTGAATGCCGAAAGTGGCCCGCAATTCTTCGGGCCACCGACAGCATCTCTTGCACGCCCCTGTCGTTTTTTAAATAATTCTGCACCACCAAATTCAATGTATGTGCAAAACATGGGACGTGCTGGAATTTGCCCAGATGTAATGCACGCACAATATTGCTGGCATTGTCCGATGTCATAAATCCCCAGGAGAGTCCAATTGGGGTAAGCTATTCTGCGATGATCTTCCTCAGTTTCTATAAGAGGTTGTCAGCTGTGTGCCTCTTCTGGAAAGCGGTGATACAAAGCGTAGCCTGCCTAGGAACGAGTTGGCGTTTGCGAGATGCTGCTTCTGGTGCCGCCGCTGCTGTTCTTGCTGCGGGAGGCAATACATCTACCCAGTGGGCTGTCACAGTCATATAGTCCTGAGTCTGCCCAGCTCCACTTGTCCACATGTCCGTGGTTAAGTGGACATTGGGTACAACTGCATTTTTTAGGACACTGGTGACTCTTTTTCTGAGGTCTGTGTACATTTTCGGTATCGCCTGCCTAGAGAAATGGAACCTAGATGGTATTTGGTACCGGGGACACAGTACCTCAATCAAGTCTCTAGTTGCCTCTGAATTAACGGTGGATACCGGAACCACGTTTCTCACTGCCCAGGCTGCCAAGGCCTGAGTTATCTGCTTTGCAGCAGGATGACAGCTGTGATATTTCATCTTCCTCGCAAAGGACTGTTGGACAGTCAATTGGTTACTGGAGGTAGTACAAGTGGTCTTCCGACTTCCCCTCTGGGATGACGATCGACTCCCAGCAGCTACAACAGCAGCACCAGCAGCAGTAGGCGTTACACTCAAGGATGCATCGGAGGAATCCCAGGCAGGAGAGGACTCGTCAGACTTGCCAGTGACATGGCCTGCAGGACTATTGGCTTTCCTGGGTAAGGAGGAAATTGACACTGAGGGAGTTGGTGGTGTGGTTTGCAGGAGCTTGGTTACAAGAGGAAGGGATTTAGTGGTCAGTGGACTGCTTCCGCTGTCACCCAAAGTTTTTGAACTTGTCACTGACTTATGATGAATGCGCTGCAGGTGACGTATAAGGGAGGATGTTCCGAGGTGGTTAACGTCCTTACCCCTACTTATTACAGCTTGACAAAGGCAACACACGGCTTGACACCTGTTGTCCGCATTTGTGTTGAAATAATTCCACACCGAAGAGCTGATTTTTTTTGTATTTTGACCAGGCATGTCAATGGCCATATTCGTCCCACGGACAACAGATGTCTCCATGGGTGCCTGACTTAAACAAACCACCTCACCATCAGAATCCTCCTTGTCAATTTCCTCCCCAGCGCCAGCAACACCCATATCCTCATCCTGGTGTACTTCAACAGTGACATCTTCAATTTGACTATCAGGAACTGGACTGCGGGTGCTCCTTCCAGCACTTGCAGGGGGCGTGCAAATGGTGGAAGGCGCAAGCTCTTCCCGTCCAGTGTTGGGAAGGTCAGGCATCGCAACCGACACAATTGGACTCTCCTTGGGGATTTGTGATTTAGAAGAACGCACGGTTCTTTGCTGTGCTTTTGCCAGCTTAAGTCTTTTCATTTTTCTAGCGAGAGGATGAGTGCTTCCATCCTCATGTGAATCTGAACCACTAGCCATGAACATAGGCCAGGGCCTCAGCCGTTCCTTGCCACTCCGTGTCGTAAATGGCATATTGGTAAGTTTACGCTTCTCATCAGATGCTTTCAATTTTGATTTTTGGGTCATTTTACTGAACTTTTGTTTTTTGGATTTCACATGCTCTCTACTATGACATTGGGCATCGGCCTTGGCAGACGACGTTGATGGCATTTCATCGTCTCGGCCATGACTAGTGGCAGCAGCTTCAGCATGAGGTGGAAGTGGATCTTGATCTTTCCCTATTTTAACCTCCACATTTTTGTTCTTCATTTTTTAATGTGTGGAATTATATGCCAGTATCAATAGCAATGGCCTACTACTCTATATACTGCGCACAACTGAAATGCACCACAGGTATGGATGGATAGTATACTTGACGACACAGAGGTAGGTAGAGCAGTGGCCTTCCATACCGTACTGCTATATATACTGGTGGTCACTGTGTCAGCAAACTGCAAAACTAAAATGCACCACAGGTATAGAATCTAGATGGATAGTATACTTAATGATGACACAGAGGTAGGTACAGCAGTGGCCTTCCGTACCGTACTGCTATAAATAGTATACTGGTGGTCACTGTGTCAGCAAACTGCAAAACTAAAATGCACCACAGGTATAGAATGTAGATGGATAGTATACTTAATGACGACACAGAGGTAGGTACAGCAGTGGCCTTCCGTACCATACTGCTATATATAGTATACTGGTGGTCACTGTGTCAGCAAACTGCAAAACTAAAATGCACCACAGGTATAGAATGTAGATGGATAGTATACTTAATGACGACACAGAGGTAGGTACAGCAGTGGCCTTCCGTACCGTACTGCTATTATATATAGTATACTGGTGGTCACTGTGTCAGCAAACTGCAAAACTAAAATGCACCACAGGTATAGAATATAGATGGATAGTATACTTGCATACTTAATGACGACACAGAGGTAGGTACAGCAGTGGCCTTCCGTACCGTACTGCTATATATAGTATACTGGTGGTCACTGTGTCAGCAAACTGCAAAACTAAAATGCACCACAGGTATAGAATGTAGATGGATAGTATACTTAATGACGACACAGAGGTAGGTACAGCAGTGGCCTTCCGTACCGTACTGCTATATATAGTATACTGGTGGTCACTGTGTCAGCAAACTGCAAAACTAAAATGCACCACAGGTATAGAATGTAGATGGATAGTATACTTAATGATGACACAGAGGTAGGTACAGCAGTGGCCTTCCGTACCGTACTGCTAAATATACTGGTGGTCACTGTGTCAGCAAACTGCACAACTGAAATGCACCACAGGTATAGAATCTAGATGGATAGTATACTTAATGATGACACAGAGGTAGCTACAGCAGTGGCCTTCCGTACCGTACTGCTATTATATATAGTATACTGGTGGTCACTGTGTCAGAAAACTGCAAAACTAAAATGCACCACAGGTATAGAATATAGATGGATAGTATACTTAATGACGACACAGAGGTAGGTACAGCAGTGGCCTTCCGTACCGTACTGCTATATATAGTATACTGGTGGTCACTGTGTCAGCAAACTGCAAAACTAAAATGCACCACAGGTATAGAATGTAGATGGATAGTATACTTGTATACTTAATGACGACACAGAGGTAGGTACAGCAGTGGCCTTCCGTACCGTACTGCTATATATAGTATACTGGTGGTCACTGTGTCAGCAAACTGCAAAACTAAAATGCACCACAGGTATAGAATGTAGATGGATAGTATACTTAATGACGACACAGAGGTAGGTACAGCAGTGGCCTTCCGTACCGTACTGCTATATATAGTATACTGGTGGTCACTGTGTCAGCAAACTGCAAAACTAAAATGCACCACAGGCATAGAATGTAGATGGATAGTATACTTAATGATGACACAGAGGTAGGTACAGCAGTGGCCTTCCGTACCGTACTGCTATATATACTGGTGGTCACTGTGTCAGCAAACTGCACAACTGAAATGCACCACAGGTATAGAATCTAGATGGATAGTATACTTAATGATGACACAGAGGTAGCTACAGCAGTGGCCTTCCGTACCGTACTGCTATTATATATAGTATACTGGTGGTCACTGTGTCAGAAAACTGCAAAACTAAAATGCACCACAGGTATAGAATATAGATGGATAGTATACTTAATGACGACACAGAGGTAGGTACAGCAGTGGCCTTCCGTACCGTACTGCTATATATAGTATACTGGTGGTCACTGTGTCAGCAAACTGCAAAACTAAAATGCACCACAGGTATAGAATGTAGATGGATAGTATACTTAATGACGACACAGAGGTAGGTACAGCAGTGGCCTTCCGTACCGTAATGCTATATATTATATACTGGTAATCACTGGTCAGCAAAACTCTGCACTGTAGTCCTCCTATATAATATTATACTGGTGGTCCCCAGTCCCCACAATAAAGCAGCACACTGAGCACAGATATGGAGTGTTTTTCAGGCAGACAACGTGTACTGGTGGTCACTGTCAGCAAAACTCTGCACTGTACTCCTGCTATATAGTACAGCTGCTCCCCAGTCCCCACAATTAAGCAGTGTGAGCACAGATATATGCAGCACACTGAGCACAGATATGGAGCGTTTTTTTCAGGCAGAGAACGGATAACTGGTGGTCACTGATCAGCAAAACTCTGCACTGTACTCCTCCTATATTATACAGCTGCTCCCCAGCCCTCCCCACAATTAAGCAATAATGCACAATCAAGTTCAACAATAACGGAGAGGACGCCAGCCACGTCCTCTCCCTAACATTTCCAATGCACGAGTGAAAATGGCGGCGACGCGCGGCTGCTTATATAGAATCCGAATCTTGCGAGAATCCGACAGCGGGATGATGACGTTCGGGCGCGCTCGGGTTAACCGAGCCATACAGGAGAATCCGAGTATGGCTCGGACCCGTGTAAAAAGGGTGAAGTTCGGGGGGTTCGGTTTCCGAGAAACCGAACCCGCTCATCACTATGTACATGTGGTAGGGAATTTAGATTGTAAGCTCCACTGGTGCAGGGACTGATGTGAATGGCCAAATATTCTCTGGAAAGCGCTGCGGAATATGTGTGCGCTATATAAATAACTGGTAATAATAATAATAATAATAATAATATTTAAAGATTTAATATCCAATGAATATAGCGTACTTGGGAATTTGTTTTTTTTCTCTCTCTCTCTCTCTCTCTCTCTATATATATATATATATATATATATATATATATGTTTCCTTATATGCCAGCAGAAAAGAGGCATTGGAAATGTTAGCTTAAGCTCTGTTGTTACTTTCGTATTGTATTTTTTGTTTATTGATAGAGTAAAGCCTTTTCTCCCCCCTTCCATGCTCCCGCTTGTATTTATTCAGTTATGTCATATGTCATAATATTTTCTTGACATAAAGGAAATTGAGGAACTATGTATACAAACATAGAGCATGAGTAGGAAATTGCCTGACTAAATGCCTGCTTATGTAAATTATATTTAATAGACAGAAAAACATATATTCAATAAACATTTATTTCCAGTGATCGCTACCATGGAATGTAAATGTAATATTTTTTTAAAAGAAAAGACAAATGCATACTGTTTATTATTTCATTGTATTGTCTTCATGGTCCTTTATGACCCGATTCTTATTCATATTTTTGAAGTGTCACCTGGAATAACTTTAAAAAAAAAAAATTTCTAGCAAATTTGGTGGGTATTTTCAGTACATTAACTACTTTACTGACTTTTCTTAAAAAATGACCTCCATTTTTTATTTATTTTTTATTAGTCAACTACATATTTTTTTAAAACATGTTTCTATATTTTAGTGAATAAAATACCCTAGGTTACTATACTGCACATACCCCTTTTCCACCTACTAAGCATGGGTCGCAGCCAGGAGCCTGACACGGGTGCTACCCAGCGGAGGCCCATACTCAGCCCCCTTTCCCACTGCGCTCACCAACCCGGCATATTGCCGGGTTGGTGACACTGGTAGTGACGCGGCAGGGGCGGCGCTGGGAGATCACATGATCTCCCAGTGCCGCCCTTCCATACAGTGTAAATGGGAGCCGTGTCGCATGGACACGGCTTCCGTTTACACTACAACCCTACCCGGATCATTCCCGTGTCCTACCCAGGTAGTTACCCGGGTAGGATTCACGGGTCACTGGATCCGGGTTTTTGCGGGGGGACCCTTTTCCACTTGCAAAAAACATGGGTAAATGGACGCCCCCATGCATTTACCCATGTTTTTTGAGCTAGTGGTAAAGGGGTATAAGTGAACACTGTCACTATGCTTCACAGTCAGTTAGTGAGGTATACTGTAAATACATTTTGATAGTAAAATAAACAATGACATCCCAGAAACACTGATGAAAATTAACATATGATTGGAGTCTTTGTATAACTACAGTCACTGTTGTAAAACGAGATAACAAATGTAAGAAATAGGGGCACCAAGCCCTATAGAAGTACTTGGCCTTTATACAGATATATCTCAAAATGACCTATTTAACCTGCTGTAAGATTCTCTGCTCATGATCTCTCTCTCTCTCTCTCTCTCTCACACTCTCTCTCTCTCTCTCTCTCTATATATATATATATATCAAATAGAAACAGAAGGACTGCGGCACTCAGGGACGTCATGAAAAAGTAGCTGTATTAAATACGATACATCATGGCATCGACGTTTCGGGGATTTTAACCCCTTCCTCAAGATGCGGTAGAAACAAGAAGAAAAGAAAGAAACCCACTCACCTTTAAAGAAGAAAAGCCCGCCAAGACCCCCGTGCATTCCGTCCCGAGCTCCAATGTCCGGCGTGTGGGGAGCGCCTTGAGATGACCTGCCGTGATGTCATTACTGTGCGTGGACGCCCGTAACCTGGCAACACTGACGCTGTACCCGCCAGCCGGAGACTGGGGAATGGGAAGAGAAGAGGGACATGAAGCATAACGCCGTGCATTACAACATGATGGCTGGCTAAAACGCACAGTGATGGTACAAATAAAGTATGACAACAAAGCACCATTGGACCCCTTAACTCCAGAAAGCCATACATGCAGGAGATAGAACAAGCCTTATATACAGATAGCGGGAAAAGAAGAGTATATGGTTGAATACTAATACAGGTGAAACAGTGATCTGGCACCGTGGGGGGTGTGTCCTATATAGATGTCTCCTCTAGATCCCCTAGTCCCAAATGGTGAAGTCACTAAGGGGTTAGGGGTGATATAGGGAAAAGACTGTTCTAAAGACTGTTTCCAGTCAGGATAGTTCAAAGAGGCATGAAAAAGCAGGAACAGCATAAAATTTGGGAGAGAAACATATATTCCAGCAAGTCCATGTATTGCGGGTCCTGGCTGGGTGTATCGCCTTTCCTCCTGATCCTGCTCGGTCTGTTGGTCACCCTTGTGTGCTTCGTATAATAACGTATTGGGGGAATAGGTTGCTATTATCCAAATATACTCCACACTATCCGCTCGTTTAGACCTTTAGGATGGATCGTATTGAGTCCATAGATCCAAGATGCCTCCTTGCGGAGTAACAGTCCATCACGGTCGCCCCCCCGTATATGCTTAGGGACGTGGTCGATGATAATGTGTTTGAGATCTACCAGGGAGTGTCCGGCCTCAAAGAAGTGTCTAGCCACCGGTTGTTCGGAGGGAGTACCCTTGATGGCAGACTTAATCGCCGAGCGATGTAGGGCCATGCGTTCTCTTAAAGTTCTAATTGTCTTCCCTACATAACAAAGATTGCAGGGACATATAATGAGGTAGATGATATGCGTGGTAGTACACGTAACTACGTGTTTGATGGTAATTTGTTTACCCGTGAGTGGAACTGTAAAAGATGGCCCAACGATCATATGGCTGCAAGTGGTACATCCCAGGCAGCGGTAACAGCCTGGTTTTTTTGAAAGAAACGTCTCCTTGGAAGACTTGGAGAAATGAGAGATGTCTGTATGTACTACTAGGTCTTTGATATTTCGACCCCTCCTGTAGCACATCATTGGAGAGGTGTGTTTGAAGGGGAGGGACGCATCTGTGGAGACTATGGGCCAAAGGGCTCGGTTGGCTCTGTTCAGGATAGGACTAGAAGTGTCGAAAGACGTGGTCCATGGGATTCTGTCTGCCAATGAACGTGGAGTAGGCCTTAGAAGTTCGTCACGTGACAGCTGTAGCATCTCCCTCTTTGTTTGGACCAGAGCTGTTTTGTTATATCCCCTTTGTGTAAATTTAATGACCATCTTGTCCAGTTCCTGTTCCAACTGGTCTGGTTGGTTACAAATGCGCACAGTTCTTAGCATTTGAGATCTAGGCAACCCCCGTTTGAGGGAGCGTGGGTGATGGCTGTTGGCCCGTAAGAGGGTGTTCTTATCTGTAGGTTTGCTGTATATGTTGGTTAGGAGTTTTCCGCAGCTCAGAAACACCAGAACGTCCAGATAATTGATGGAGGTCGAGGACCACTGGTAGGTGATCCTGATGGGGGAGGGTCTGGTGTTTATGAATTCCAGTAGCCGTTTGAGTGCCGTCTCACCTCCGGTCCACAGGATGAAAATATCATCAATATATCTGGTGAACAACGCTATAGACTGAGCTACCAAGGGATCTTGAAAGAACATGGATACCTCCTCTTGTAACATATAAACATTGGCATAGGAAGGTGCCACGTTACTCCCCATGGCACATCCTGTCTTCTGTTGATAAAATTTGCCATCGAAGAGGAAGAAATTCCTTGTTAAGGTAAGCTCCAATAGGGTCATGAACAAATCGAGGTCCACTTCACTCATAGCCTCTTTGCGTAAAAAAGACCTCATTGCATTTAAACCCCCTTCGTGGGGTATACTGGTGTAGAGACTACAGATATCTATTGTGCACAACAGTGATCCCTCTGGAACTGTGCCGACGGCATCTAGAAGCAAAAGAAAAGACGTAGTGTCTTTCAAACATCTCGGTTGTTTCAAAATAAGTGGCTGAAGCACACAGTCCAGAAACTGAGAAATAGGTTGATACAAGGATTGACGTGCGGATATAATCGGACGACCAGGGGGTTGGGTAAGATCCTTATGAATTTTGGGGACTGTAAAAAAGATAGGGACCCTGGGAAAGTCCTGAATAAGGGCTTTAAGGATCCTGTCCGATAATAAGCCTCGAGAATGGGCTCTGGCTAAAAGTGTATCCAGTTCCTCTTTGTATTGACAAGATGGATCTGTGTCCAGTTGGTAGTAGGTATTGAGATCCGATAGTTGGGCCAGGATCTCTGTTTTGTAGTATATCATGTCCAATACTACGATTCCACCCCCCTTGTCCGCGGGGCGTATGATCACGTCAGAGTAGGATCCCAGGTCCTTAAGTGCCGACCACTGTTGTTTGGATAAGTTATGGTGTTGTTGCTGCGAGGCCTTAGTGTACTTGTCCATGGACTCATCTACTAGCCGAATGTAGGACTTGATAGAAGCATTGGTTGATGGAGGGTCAAACACAGATTTGCTCCTTTTGTTGAGGAAAGGTTGGAAGACGGCTGGTACTTGAGGGGTGGAGGTAGAGGGGGGATGTGCGGAAAAAAATTCTTGTCTCCTCAATTTTCTGGAAAACTGGTACAAATCGATCTTCCAGTCCAATTCTTTATGTTGATTGGTAGGGACAAAGGATAAGCCATTGCCCAAAACTTCCAGTTCAGTTGGAGTAAGTATACGTTTGGATAAATTATAAACTAAGTTTTGTTCTTTGCTGCCCGATCGAACGAGTCGCGTGTTCTGACCACCCCTGCGGGTGGTCGACCTCTTCCTCTGGAAGCCGAAGCGGCGGTTGCCCCTAAAGGGATCGATGGAATGTCTTGTGCTCCGTCTGAGTCACCTATCGCGAACTCGCTATCACTGTTGGACAATGCTCCTGGTCGTAGCTTATTCTCCCGACGTCTACGCCACCCCTGTTTAGGTTTAGACTGGGTCCCGTGTTGGCTTCCTGGGTTCCCCCCCATCAGCCAACGGTGTACCCTGTTGGAATCATAATCCTCCTGGACGATCCGAAGTTTGTTCTGCTTAAACTTGATCAGATCGCGGCGGTGTGTGTCACATTGGGTCTGGAGCTTTTGTAACCAATTATGAGACTCATCCTGCTGCAATGTAGCAATGTGAGACCCTTCAAACACTGATATCTTGTCCTTGACTAGCGACAATTCTCTACCAGCCTCCTCAATTACTAGTAGCATCAGGTCAAGGCTACACTTGTTAGTAATGCCAATCCATTTTTTACAAAATTCTGGATTGAAGCGACCTATTGTCGGGGTGTTTTTGACCCTAAATCCCCTGGGAATCATGCAATCCCGATGGTAATCTGAAAGGGATATCCCGTGCAACATGAAATCAATTTCCCTGCGTTTTAACTTATATAGTTGTTGGTATAGGTCCTCTGAACTAGATTGTTGATCTGTGACAGACAATCTTTCTTTGAAGCGCAATCTATCGGCATCTTCGTCGGTGAAACAAAAGAGCTCCCTTCTATTGATGTTTAAGTGAGCGTACCCTCTAGTGCCATCTGAGGCAGAAGTGGATAGTTGTGCCTCCATGTTAAGCCGGCGCTATGTTCAATGATCCACCAGGAAAAAGTGCAAAAAATAGTTTGTGCAAACTAGTAGAAAAGAAATAGTCCAGTGTTTGATAAAAACAACTCCTAAGTTGCTGTATATGCCACTGCAGTGGTGTCTGGCTGCTGCTCTACCCTCAATAAAGCAGGGTGTGTGGAGGAGGAAAAAGTTGTAGCAATAAATGATACTATAATGAAATGGGTGCCCTGGCTCATATGTTTCTCTCCCAAATTTTATGCTGTTCCTGCTTTTTCATGCCTCTTTGAACTATCCTGACTGGAAACAGTCTTTAGAACAGTCTTTTCCCTATATCACCCCTAACCCCTTAGTGACTTCACCATTTGGGACTAGGGGATCTAGAGGAGACATCTATATAGGACACACCCCCCACGGTGCCAGATCACTGTTTCACCTGTATTAGTATTCAACCATATACTCTTCTTTTCCCGCTATCTGTATATAAGGCTTGTTCTATCTCCTGCATGTATGGCTTTCTGGAGTTAAGGGGTCCAATGGTGCTTTGTTGTCATACTTTATTTGTACCATCACTGTGCGTTTTAGCCAGCCATCATGTTGTAATGCACGGCGTTATGCTTCATGTCCCTCTTCTCTTCCCGTTCCCCAGTCTCCGGCTGGCGGGTACAGCGTCAGTGTTGCCAGGTTACGGGCGTCCACGCACAGTAATGACATCACGGCAGGTCATCTCAAGGCGCTCCCCACACGCCGGACATTGGAGCTCGGGACGGAATGCACGGGGGTCTTGGCGGGCTTTTCTTCTTTAAAGGTGAGTGGGTTTCTTTCTTTTCTTCTTGTTTCTACCGCATCTTGAGGAAGGGGTTAAAATCCCCGAAACGTCGATGCCATGATGTATCGTATTTAATACAGCTACTTTTTCATGACGTCCCTGAGTGCCGCAGTCCTTCTGTTTCTATTTGATGTGCATACTTTCTGAGGGCACCGGGGCATTGTTCAACTCTCCATACCAAGGGAGTGCCGGGCTGTTGTTACCAATATATATATATATATATATATATATAGAGAGAGAGAGAGAGAGAGGTTATTCAGGTTTCTTAGCAAACCAATAAAGTAAGCAATTGGGCGAAACCATATTGCACTGCTGGTGGGGCAGAGGTAACATGTGCAGAGAGAGTTAGATTTCTGTGGGGTGTGTTCAAACTGGAATTTAAATTGAGGTAAAACTAAATCAGCCAGTATTTAATATGCACAGAAAAAATATAACTCACCCAAATCTAAGTATCTCTGAACATGCTACATCTGCCCCACCTGCAGTGCAGCATGGTTTTGCCCATTAGTGTGGTTTTTTAGCGTGCTAACAAACCTGAATAACCCATATATATATATATATATATATATATACACTGCTAAAAAAAATAAAGGGAACACTAAAATATCACAACCTAGATCTGAATGAATGAAATATTCTTATTAAATACTTTGTTCTTTACATAGTTGAATGTGCTGACAACAAAATCACACAAAAATTATCAATGGAAATCAAATTTATTAACCCATAGAAGTCTGGATTTGGAGTCACACTCAAAATTAAAGTTGAAAAACACACTACTGGCTGATCTAACTTTGATGTAATGTCCTTAAAACAAGTCAAAATGAGGCTCAGTAGTGTGTGTGGCCTCCACGTGCCTGTATGACCTCCCTACAACGCCTGGGCATGCTCCTGATGAGGTGGCGGATGGTCTCCTGAGGGATCTACTCCCAGACCTGGACTAAAGCATCCGCCAACTCCTGGACAGTCTGTGGTGCAACGTGGCGTTGGTGGATGGAGCGAGACATGATGTCCCAGATGTGCTCAATTGGATTCAGGTCTGGGGAACGGGCGGGCCAGTCCATAGCATCAATGCCTTCATCTTGCAGGAACTGCTGATACACTCCAGCCACATGAGGTCTAGCATTGTCTTGCATTAGGAGGAACCCAGGGCCAACCGCACCAGCATATGGTCTCACAAGGGGTCTGAGGATCTCATCTCGGTACCTAATGGCAGCCAGGCTACCTCTGGTGAGCACGCGGAGGGCTGTGCGCCCCCCCAAAGATTGCCACCCCACACCATTACTGACCCACTGCCAAACCGGTCATGCTGGAGGATGTTGCAGGCAGCAGAATGTTCTCCTTGGCGTCTCCAGACTCTGTCACGTCTGTCACATGTGCTCAGTGAGAACCTGCTTTCATCTGTGAAGAGCACAGGGCGCCAGTGGCGAATTTGCCAATCTTGGTGTTCTCTGGCAAATGCCAAATGTCCTGCACGGTGTTGGGCTGTAAGCACAACCCCCTCCTGTGGATGTCGGGCCCTCATACCACCCTCATGGAGTCTGTTTCTGATCATTTGAGTAGACACATGCACATTTGTGGCTTGCTGGAGGTCATTTTGCAGGGCTCTGGCAGTGCTCCTCCTGTTCCTCCTTGCACAAAGGCGGAGGTAGAGGTCCTGCTGCTGGGTTGTTGCCCTCCTACGGCCTCCTCCACATCTCCTGATGTACTGGCCTGTCTCCTGGTAGCGCCTCCATGCTCTGGACACTACGCTGACAGACACAGCAAACCTTCTTGCCACAGCTCGCATTGATGTGCCATCCTGGATGAGCTGCACTACCTGAGTCACTTGTGTGGGTTGTAGACTCAGTCTCATGCTACCACTAGAGTGAAAGCACCGCCAGCTTTCAAAAGTGACCAAAACATCAGCCAGAAAGCATAGGAGCTGAGAAGTGGTCTGTGGTCACCACCTGCAGAACAACTCCTTTATTGGGGGTGTCTTGCTAATTGCCTATAATTTCCACCTGTTTATTCCATTTGCACAACAGCATGTGAAATTGATTGTCAATCAGTGTTGATTCCTAAGTGGACAGTTTGATTTCACAGAAGTGTGATTGACTTGGAGTTACATTGTGTTGTTTAAGTGTTCCCTTTATTTTTTTGAGCAGTGTACATATATATATTTTTATATATATATATATATATATATATATATATATGTATATAAGTGGGAAAGTCCTCACTCACTCACTCACTCACTCACTCACTCACTCACTCACTCACTCACTCACATTCACTGACTGACTCATCCCTAATTCTTTTACTTCCCGATATGTTAGGGAGCTGAAATTAAAGATAGGTTTTCTTCAGGTGGGAAATAGGAAAACTATGTATTTAGAATTTTAATAAACCTCCCCTGAGGGGATGAAAAGGGGGTTGAAATAATGACCTAATTACTGATGCATGGCTTGCGTTGCATGAACGATAACACCCAAACAGACAATCGGATCAAAATTTGGATTGTACCTCCAGTGTGTAGAATTTAACAAACTACAAAAATAATCCATTCACTATTTACTGTACTGCTACGGGTGCTCCTCGGGTAACGCCAAGAACCATGGATTAATATTTACTTACATTAAGACGTCTCAAATTTACATCTCTATAGATTTATAGGTACAACAGCTAGTGTGTATAAATATATATATATATATATATATATATATATGCAAACAAGATTAAGGCGGCACTCAGAGACTTGGTAAGATAGTGAAGCAGGCATCCGAGCAGGGATGCTGTTTTTAATAGTGTTACGTTTCGGGGACGTATCCCCTTCCTCAGACAATGATACAGTGCATCAAACAGATATATATACAAGACATAATTGGTTCTACTTACCCCCCTTCCCCCGCTCACAGCAGCGTGCATCGCGGTGCTCCAGACTTCCCCCGTCCGGCACTTCCGGTTTCTGCGTCACCACAGTCCAGGAAGTGACGCACATGGGCCGGTCGGTTACCATGACGACGCGCCGTGAGCTGTCAACACATACTTGTATTCCGCATCAGGCGGGGTTGGCAGCAGTGGCACGTCTCATCACTGGTAACAAGCTATATAAGGGCCCTGACATTGGCTTCTTCATGGAATTATTAGCATTTATATTGGATCATAATTTCTTTTTGTTTAACGGGTGCTTCTTTAAACAACTGACCGGTTGCTCTATGGGCTCACCGGTGGCTCCATCTTTCGCTAATTGCTACATGTGGGAGGTAGAGAGGAGTCTGTTTTTTGAAAATATTGAAACATCAGGGGCCATGTCCTTATATTACAGGTATATAGATGACCTCCTAATTATTTGGAATAAAGATCTATCCATGTTGATTGAGATTATTGACAAACAAAATCAGTCTAGTAGCCCTATTAAACTTACTCTTACTGCCAGTAAAACGGAGGTTTGCTACCTTGATGTTTTGATCCAACTAAGGGATGGCAAGATATTTACCTCGCTATATAAAAAACCCACTGACAGGAATACAATTCTCCACGCAGACAGTTTCCACCCTAAGTCTATTATACGTAGCCTGCCATATTCACAGTTCGTTAGGGTTTGTAGAAACAACTCAGATTCAGCCATGAGGGACTTATAACTGGGAGAAATGATCAATAATTTTTGTGATAGAGGTTATGCTAAAGCTGAATTGCATAAAGCTTGTGAGAAGGCTAAATTTAACGTAGCCCATAAACTAAGGAAGAAAGTCAAGGATACTGCTAGAGCCGTGATACCTTGGGTTAATGAATACAATACCAGTAGCCCAGCGACCTCTAGACATGCGAAGGATCTGTGGCAAATGGTAACTTCAGACCCGGATCTGAAATGTTTCCAAAATCATAGACTGATGCCTAGTTATTCTCGCAGCAGAAACATTAAAGATATGGTGGTAAAAACTGATGTAACTGGTTTTAGCCAAGCAAGAGCACCAAGCAATTTTCTAAGTAGAAAAAATGGGTGTTTTAAATGCCTAGGATGTACAACTTGCTCATACATGCTCATTGGCGATACCATACCGCATCCACAGACTGGTAAGCGGTTCAAAATCAGGTGGCCACTAACATGTACCACAAGGTTTGTGATTTACGTCATAGTATGCCCCTGCGGGCTTTACTATGTCGGAAAAACCGAATGCCAGCTTAAAGTGAGACTGACACAACATAGGTCCTCTATACGGGCAGCGTTAACATCTGTTACGAGTGACCAGCCGGTTGCTCGCCATTTCACCCTTCAGCGACACAATCTGGCTAGTCTTAGATATAAGGCAATAGACCATGTCCCAGCCTCTTTACGGGGAGGTGATAGAGGTAAGAAACTGCTTCAACTAGAATCCAAATGGATTTTTAAACTAGATTGCTTGGCACCAAGAGATCTTAATGATTCATTAGGACTCATTAATTTTTTATAAATATGATCTGAGGGTGGCAATCAAAGATCTATGTAGTTTGAGACAGCATTAGACCATTAGGCTCAATAGCAGACACTGTTAGTGTTGCTATACTTGTGCGCTTGCACACAATGATTTCCCAGTGTAATATGGTGGTGCTCAGCAGGGCATGTTATAAGTGGCAATTGTGTGAAAGTCCATTTAACATTTAGTATACGATTAAAGTGACACACACAAATAAACTCTATGTAAAGCCTACTCACAGTGCAGGTTGAAGTCCCATATTGTCCAGTACATGCAATATAGTAGTATAATGTATGTTTTTTGTCACTTTTTTGTCATTTTTTTCACGTGTTTGGCATACTCGAGCTTATATCAGCGTTTTATATGTATGTCAGGTTTTGGCTTTATCACATTGTAGTTTTCAAAAAAGCATGCAGTATACGCATCTAGTTTTTAGATGTTTTAAATGTATTTATGTCTCATTGTTTTTTGTTTTGACAGCTCACGGCGCATCGTCATGGTAACCGACCGGCCCATGTGCGTCACTTCCTGGACTGTGGTGACGCAGAAACCGGAAGTGCCGGACGGGGGAAGTCTGGAGCACCGCGATGCACGCTGCTGTGAGCGGGGGAAGGGGGGTAAGTAGAACCAATTATGTCTTGTATATATATCTGTTTGATGCACTGTATCATTGTCTGAGGAAGGGGATACGTCCCCGAAACGTAACACTATTAAAAACAGCATCCCTGCTCGGATGCCTGCTTCACTATCTTACCAAGTCTCTGAGTGCCGCCTTAATCTTGTTTGCATGTCTATGTGGGCTGGACCCACAGGGAAGGCACCTTAGCAGGTTACTGATTACTGGAGTGCCGGAGCCGAGCGCTTGTATATATATATATATATATATATATATATGGGAGCGCTAATAGAGGGTATTGTAAAATATGTTTTTAATAAAACATTAAGCAAAGAATGAAACACAATTGATAAAATACTGATACATTGACCAATAACAGGTAATAAAGTATCTTACTGCTAACAGCAAAGTACCGAATTAATTGAAACACTGTAACTGTTTGTTGGTATAAAGTCTCAGACCAGTTAAGCAAATGTGAAATCACATAGAAAAAGGCATCCTGTATTTAGTGATAATGATTGGGTGTTAAAAGCAACTTACCCACACAGGGTAATAGTCCGCCCGCTAAACATTTCTTAAGTGAATGTGAAGTGATAATGGTAAAGGGCCCCATACACTAGAACGATAATGGCCATTTTCCTGCGATTTCGACCTTTTGGTCCAATATATCGGATGAAAAGTGTCAAATCGTATGTGTTTTCCATCCAATCTGATACGATGAGTGAGTGTCGGATCCCCTAGGTCGCAAGTGCTGCACTCATGATATATCGTAATCGCATGGAATCGTATGGAAAAAGGTGTGTTTTTTGTGCCTGCGATATATCACAAGCGATGTATCATACGAAGTTTGAATGCCATTCTCAGGACACTTCCATCAGTGGCAGTAGCAGCATCAGCACGCTACGACGCAGGAGAAGGAGAGTGCAAGATATCGATTTGATTGGATTGGATTTCACATTGCCCCAAGTATGTATATTTCCGCACTGACCACCAATGTAATCACACTGTCCACCAATGTAATCACACTGTGCACCAATATAATCACACTGACCACCAATGTAATTATACTGTCCACCAATGTAATTGCACTGACCACCAATGTAATCACACTGACCACCAATGTATTCTAAATCATTGTTCACATTTGATACATTTCTGTGGGCCCAAAGTCATTTTAAAACCCCCTAATAGCCATGTGTTTTCACCGCCACTGTACCCCAATGCTGCACCTTGTGTTTCTCTGGCCCCAAAGTCACTGTAACCCCTAAATGGTCATGTGTCTTCACCGCCACTGTACCCCAATGCTGCACCTTGTGTTTCTCTGCCCCAAAGTCATTTTAACCCCTAAATGGCCATGTGTTTTCAACGCCATTGTACCCCAATGCTGGACCTTGTGTTTCTGTGTCCCCAAAGTCATTTCAACCCCCTAATGGCCATGTGTTTTCACCGCCACTGTACCCCAATGCTGCACCTTGTGTTTCTCTGGCCCCAAAGTCACTGTAACCCCTAAATGGTCATGTGTCTTCACCGCCACTGTACCCCAATGCTGCACCTTGTGTTTCTCTGCCCCAAAGTCATTTTAACCCCTAAATGGCGATGTGTTATCAACGCCATTGTACCCCAATGCTGGACCTTGTGTTTCTGTGTCCCCAAAGTCATTTCAACCCCCTAATGGCCATGTGTTTTCACCGCCACTGTACCCCAATGCTACACCATTGATGTTTGTGTAATGAGGAAACTACAGTATTTCCAAAAAACAACTTAATTATAAAACCATATATTATCCAAATTTAACCATATACCATATAACCATAACCATATAACCATTTAACCATATAATCATATAACCATATATTTTAAGTAAAACCATTTTTAAACCTAAAATATATAACAGTTTGTGCACCACTTTTTTTCCATTATAGATATGTCTCAGGATCAAGATATAGACTTCATCACCAGCCTACTAGAAATGCACCATGGGCGTGAATGTTTATGGAAGATCAAAGTCAAGGGCTATTCTGACAAAGTGCGATGGAATGCGGCCTTGGAGAAGCTAGTGGAGTACTGCAGGCCCTTTGTGTTCAGTGCTGACAAAGACTGGGTAAAAAAAAAGATACAGAACCTGCGTACTGTGTTCCTCAAAGGACACAAAAAAATGCAACAGTCCAAAAGATCTGGAGCAAGTTCCTCCCAGGTTTACAAGACCTCGCTCTGGTACTACCCCATGCTGGAGTTTTTCCTGGACCAGGAGGCTACCCGGAAAGGTTTCACCTCCCTCCCTCGGACTGCCACACCAGAGCCTGAAGAGTGTGAACTATCTTTGTCTGTATTTGTAAGTATATTTTTTTGAATACATTTTTAAGTTCCATCATCAGTCCAACACAGTACACTTAAATGTGGTCCTCCAGCCAATCGACTGAACCCACCCCGTTAAAATAGGCCAGGTACTCATCCCTGACATGTTTTGCCCATAGACTCGCCCTAGAATGGAGTGGAGGTGGTTCAACAGAGGGAAATGGTGAAGTCTCCTCTGGGTGTTCTGGGTCTGGGTCTCCTGCCACTGTTCTGGGCAGAGTCCTATGCTGGGTGGTTTTTCTGCACAAATAGTTATGCAGGACACAGCACGCAGTCACCATCCAATCTATCTTCTCCGCCTGCAAATTTATAGCCAATAGGAGTATCCAGAAGCGGCTAGATAGGATGCCAAACATGTTCTCTACAATTTGTCGTGCCCGGGATAGCCTATAATTGTATATGCAGTTCTCATTTGTCAGGTGCCTTTGGGGGTACGGCTTCATAATGTTCTCGTGGAGTGCGAATGCCTCGTCAGCCACAAAAACAAAATTGAGGCCATGTTTAGTTTTCTCTCTAGATGGCAAGTTCAGGGTCTTTGTGGTGAGCCTCTCATAGAAGGTGGTATTCTTCAGCGAGCCACCGTCTGATGCACGTCTGTTTTTGCCAACGTCAATGAAGATCAATTCATAGTTGGCATTCACCACTGCCATCAGCACAATGCTGAAATTCCCTTTATAATTAAAATAAAGGGATCCACTGTTTGCATGAGTGTTGATGCGGACGTGTTTTCCATCTATCGCTCCCCCACAGTTAGGGAATTGACAGGTGGTGGCAAACACCTCTGCCACAGCTTGCCATTCAGGGAGCTATAAAAAAAATAGAAATAAAAAATTAAAACATGTATTTCAAAAGTGTATTTATTTTATTTAATCTACTACAGAGTGGAAGTGTGGAGACTACCACCACCCCAGACTTCAGTCTCCTGGATACAGAGGAATCACAGACCCAAGAATCGACCCCTGAAGCACCAACTACCCCTGATACCTCTGCAGAACCAGCTCCTCCACTGCGCCCCCGGAAGAGAAGAACAAAAAAGAAAGAAAACACTGGCCAGGAGGGCGAAGACCTAATCTTTGAAGAGATCAAGGCAAGACTTGCCCAGCCCCCCTACCACTACACAAAATTTGGGAAATTCTTGGCCTCTGCCATGTGCAACCTGCCCCTGGTTCAAGTGGAGCAGATTCAGCGTCTAAATTTAAAGATGCTCAACAAGGCCTGAAAATCGCAACTCCAAGATAATGTTGACCTGTTCGACCGCCGTCCCATGACTGCTCCTCCCACCAACTGCATCCTATCCCACCCACCCAACCCCATCTTATTCCGCCCACCCAACCCCATCTCATTCCGCCCACCCAACCCCACCCTATTCCGCCTACCCAACCACAGCCTACTCCCCCACCCACCTGCTCCTCAGCCATATACTCTGCTATGCTGAAGGCAGAGGAGGACATGCCCCAGTTTGAAATTTTGTAGGCATCTTATAATTCCAAATAAATATGGTGCGGTAAAGTCTATATGGTATTTTGGGGTCAGATTTTTTGGGAAGGATACACGCATGCTGTAAGTACATAATAATGTGGCCGGGCACATTAATTCTGCACTTTACAGCATGTGTGTATTCTCCTAATCAAATCTGTGACCAAAACACCATATAGCCCTCAATTTTAGGAGGGAAAGTACCGCACCATATTTATTGGTAATTAGAACATTTTTAAGGGTCTTGTTTAAAAGTTATTAATTCCCAATAAATATGGTGTGGTATAGGATATACGGTGTTTTGGGGGCAGATCTGTAGGTGCATAATAATGGGGCCAGGCTCATTCATTCTGCACTTTACAGCATGTGTGTATTCTCCCAATTATATCTGTGACCAAAACACCATATAGCCCTCCATCTTAGGAGTGAAAGTACCGCACCATATTTATTGGGAATTAAAAGTAAAATAAACTGTTATTTAATCATTTTAATTATTTTATTACATATATATCCAAATTGTGATGTCATGTTTTATATTTATATGTGCCATGTTGGCAAATTATTGCATAGTTTTTGTACTGTTGTTTAAAAGAAAAAGAAAAACTTTTTTTCTATAAACAGTTTCAAAGTAACTAAACAGGTGCGGTGCGTATTTTATTTACCTTTAAATACTGGTCCTGCAGCACCTTCACTATGGCCTTGCAGGTGTCAGGGATGATCTGACTCAAAGCCTGGGGGGAGATGAGGGTCCCGAACTTTAGGTCCTCCAGTGACCACCCAGTAGCCAGGTACCTCAGCGTAGCAGTCAGCCTCTCCTCAGCAGTGATGGCCCTCCACATCTTGGTGCCTTGCCTCTCGATGTAGGGAGTTACAAGGCCCAGCAACTCCTGGAAGGTAGCATCATCAATTCGCAGGTAGTTGCAATAATCTTCAGGGTTATTATCCCTAATCTCGGTCAGGAGCGACATGTGAGAGAGATGCCCCCTCTTCAGCAGCCACTCCTTGCTCCAAACAGACCTCACCCTCTTCTGTTTCAGATCCGTGTCACGTTTCAGCTTTATATAGCCATAAGCTAACAGAAGCTGATACCTGTAGGAATCCATCACAGAACAGGATAAAGAGCACTTTGTTCAGAAAGACCAAACAAAGCAAAGCACGGTACCAATGTGGAATGCTCAGAAGGTATAATCCAGCCTCACTATTCACAGAGCAGCAGTATGCACATGGCTAAAATGGCTGCTGCTATTTATATGCCTATTTAAACCAGCCCCCCTAGCACCCTAATCCAGACCATCAAATATATCTTACATGTGAATGCATTGCGATAAATCACATGCGATATGTCACAGCATGAAATATCAAATATCAAATGCGATATATCGCATGCAAAAAAGTCACACATGTACCAAATCATATGGAATCATATGGAACCACTCCCGGGAAGCTCCCGGGAGAGTTCAAGGGAAATCGCATCCGACTTCAGCCATCAGATATATTGCTGTAGTGTATTGGGCCCTTAAGAGTGAGAAAGCAGCTCCTGGTGAAGGGATCTTTATCCAGCCATACGTCTACAGATAGTAAAACTGGTTTGATCCGGCTGCACTAAACCAGGTGTGCAGTGGCTGTTTTGCGTTATGGGGTGCAGTCGGCAGCGTTCACTGTGAGAATGCCCTCGTTGGTGTAAGTGGGCAATTGTAGCGGGTGAAGGACGAAAAAAAGTCTCAAGGTGATGTTTAGCGGAGTGCTTTTACAGGATGAAAACTGGAGCCTCAGCAGTGGAGCTCTATGTAGTACAATAGCTGGCAGCTAGTAATGTCCGTGGTAAATAAAATCCTTGATGCATTTCTCGGCCTCTAACGCTGGCTGTTTCTTCAGAAGGAAGGAATGGTTCTTTGTGGTCATATAGGTGGTTTATAAACCCAGATAATTGGTCAATTAGATCAAGCTGTGGTGATTACAGTAGGTTCAAATGTCAGTCCTCAATCAATCATAGTCACACATTGTGCTCATACATAATAAATATAAAAAACAGTTCAATATAGATATATAAAAAACCCATTTAAAATAAAACATACATAGGTTAAAAGTAAAAATATATATTAAATATTAAATGATTGGCCAGATATTTCCAGTGGGCACTAGAAACAAGAAACAAGAGATGTTTAAGCACATTCAAAGAAGGGAAACAGCGATTTGAGGGGACAGGTATTTAAATTCAGCTCAGCATGTATATATATATATATATATATATATATATATATATATAGTGGTGCTCATAAGTTTACATACCCTAGCAGAATTTGTGATTTTCTGGCAATTTGTCAGAGAATATGAATAATAACTCACAAAACTTTACTTTCGCTCATGGTTATTGGTGGGGTGAAGCCATTTATTGTCAAACAACTGTGTTTACTCTTTTTAAATCATAATGACAACAGAAACTACCCAAATGACCCTGGTCAAAAGTTTACATACCCCAGTTCTTAATACTGTGTATTGCCCCCTTTACCAATCACAATCATATTATGCAGTGATGTACAAATAATGTTTAGTTATTCACACCAGTCCTTCGCCATTAGACTTTTACAGTAATTCCCTATCACACAAACAGATCAACACCCTAGGGTCTCTTTTGATAGCATCCAATTAATCTTCAATAATTTTTGTACTGTGGGAAGAAACCTCTGCAACCATTGGGAGAAAATAAAAACTCATGGCTCCAGTGCTGACCACTGTGCCACTGTGCTGCACAATATTGTATTGTAGTTTATGGGCAACCTCCACATCACAGCCATTTTAGCTGATGTGTTCAATTACCATTGTTTGCTTATCAGTATAATGTGATCTGCAGATCTTAAAACTTTGCAAAGTCTATGAATAATGCCAAAGTCAGCTGTTTATGTTCCATTCCATCCGGAACTTTCTAACAGATGTTTCACTCAGTTGTCACTGTTAAATGGTTCAGTTGAACGCCAGACAAAAACAATCTAATACATTTTTTTTTAAAAGCTGGTAATTGTTTAATGGACACATTTCCATGACCTTGAAACCTATTGCCAATAAAGAGAGGTCTGTCATTTAAAATAATGCATTTATGGCCCTTTATGTGGAAGTGGAATGTCTGTTTGTAGTTTTCCATGTCTTGGCAATTGGCCTGATGACACAATACAGTGTAGTGAAAGGAAAAAGGTTTAGCAGTGATCAGTGCATTTAGGAACTTTGATTGAAACTGGCCTGGCATACATTTTTCTTTTAGATTTATTGAGATCAGTTAATGTGCAACCTCATTATCACATTGTGTAGTAAATACAATTTTTTGACACCAAGAAAATATCCAAGATTACATTTCTTGAATATCCTTATATACGGGACTTTAAGATTTGAATTTAGAAAAAAACGGTTTTGTAGACAATGGAGTACAGGTTGAGTATCCCTTATCCAAAATCACACATTTTTGGTTCCTCTACTGAGATAATGACACATATGTACAGTATATATTATATTATACTGTATATCTATATAATATATCTGTATATAAATACACATAATATATAATATATACAGTATGTGATTATCTCAGTAGGGAACCCAAAAATGTGGGATTTAGAATTTTGGATAGCGGATACTCAACCCTGTATTGCATGATTACTTAAAATAATATATAGACTAACACAGTGGGTTCAGGTAGGGTAGGAGTAAATGATTGGATACAGATGTCGCAAGGAGAAATCAGCAGGGTTATATAACAAATCCTTGGGTTGGTGCTCCCGGCATTATATATAGCACACTAACACAACATTTGCCTTCTAAATATGGTGTTGCTAATGTAACAATGAAAATGTCAAAACTGAAGCATTTTGTGCTTGTCATTTATATTCCGGATTCAGGGAATTGTTTGGCAGCATTATGATGAATATATAATTAAACACAGTAAAAAGAAAGAAATCACACAAAACAAAAAAAAATACAATGTAAAAAAACTAACCATTATAAATTACAACAGTAAAATTAGCTGTAAAATATTCTATACAGATGAAGCCACGTTTACTGTATGTAGATACTATATCCATAAAGCAGCAAAGAGGCATATCTTGGAGTGCATGTGCTATTAGCATATTACAAATCTGAGGAGCAGTAGTCAGTCATGGTAGTATTTAACATGTGATAACAATGAAGACAAATGACTATTGCCCAGACCTGAGCAGAAAATCAATAGCTATCTGTGTACTGCCCGATCCCAATAAGTGGCGCCATTCCAATGTTAGTCTGATAGTGAGACGCTGAAGCTGCTCACATTTCTCAGCTTGTCATCCTATTAGCTTGCAAAAAATGTTTAAATGAAACATTCAATTGCTTTCATTTTCTTTTCAATTTTTGTAGCTAATAACGCCAGAATGACAAAGTACTGCAGCAGTTTCTGGCTTTTCTCAGGCACCATCTATTTGTGTGTCATTTACAGAAAGAAAGGATTTTTCATCCCCCAAACAACACTTGTAATTTATATAAGGAAATCAGCTACAATGTGATATCTGTATTTAAAATGATTTCCTTTCTGATTGTAAAAGAAAGAATTGGGTTTTAAACAGGTTGCACATACTGTATGTATTTATGACCTTATACCTGTTGAATTCTGTCTCTTGGTACTCGAGTGTAATTTAAACATACCAAATTGGCTGTAAACAAAGACAGCCATCTCAGAGAAAAATAGCTCAACATTGTGTTCTCTCATGACACATTAACTGTGATAGGCACTACTGGCAGGGTGCTAATTACCCCGGTGATGTGATCCATTTTCTAAATGATGAGCGCATCAATAATTCACCGGTAGTGGCTGCTAAAAGTGTACTGTCTCACAATTGAAATATTGCAAATCAAAAAATAATCTTTTGTTGACTGGTTGACATTCAGATGCTTTCTATTCATTATAAAAAATAAATGTATTGTTCCTACTTCAGGCCGTTTAGATTATAAGAGTTGCCAGATGTATAATGTGTCTGGATTTGATTGTTTGCAGTATTGAGGCAATGCCCAGCAGAGAGTAGCACAGATGCTGCATTTTTAATGAAAATGAGTTTTACTTGTGTTGTATTAATGGGGTCTGTTGGATATGGTGTGTTGTTCCCTACAGTTACAATGATATAGTCTTGTACATAAAATGAATTTAGAATGTACTATTTGTTTTTTACATAGCAGATCATAATGACATCTTTTGACCTATGATCTTTTAACTGGATAACACAAAAGTTACTGAAACTGAAAACTAGTCTATCTTTACTTTAGGCAATAGCTGTGCCAATTATACTAGGGCATGCTACAGTTATGGTTCAGCTTGCTTGACATAAATATAGCAACACACTCCAGGGATCACCATAGACCATTCTTAATTTACCATTCCATTTATCTTTCTTTTCATACCCAATGTAAGACTAACCTGTCAAAAATATGATAAAAGGAGGCATTAGGCAGATCAACATGAGCTCGAATTGTACACAGTGCTACATGATTATATAGATTACATTATGTGCATTTATGATGCTAACATTTTAGGAACCATGATGTTGAAATAATATAATAATTGAAATGTTGATTAATGTACTTGCATTTAAAATAAGAAACACACACACACATATATATATATATATATATATATATATATAATTAGATAAGCATTTATTTACACTACTTACTTCCTGAAAACATTTCTAAATATACATCACCAGAATATATATAAATGGGAAATAAATCCTAATGGTAATTAGCAATAATTTTTTTTACCTTTGTCTCTTATAATTGTAAGGGAACCTACAAGATCAAAAATAAGTGTATTATCACACAATGTACCTGATATGCATCCATGCATCCATACTTTCAGGGTCGAAGCTTCCACTGGGCAGCTTCAGGCAGCTGCCTAGACGCGCCAAAACCTGAGGGGGTGGCATGCTACAGCTGCCTGAAAAAGGTAGCGTGGTCCTACCTCACAGCCACCGCAATCCCCCTGGCACTCGTATCTTACAGTAGTCGCGAATGGCAAGCTCCCGTATTGCAGCCACCAGCTCCGCCTCCTCCCGGCACAGGCAGTAACTTTGAAAGCTCCTGGAGTCCTGGCTGGGGGGTGACATGCGGCGCTGCTCTTCATTCCAGACTCTTTCACAGACTACTCAGTCCCAACTCTGCATCGCAGCCTCCAGGTAAGGTGGCTGCACAGTGCGCTCTCTGCATTTGATAAAGAAAGACTGGGAGAGCAGCAGTCTGGGGAGGTGGGTGGGGTGGAGATTAGTGATGAGCGAGGTTCGGTTTTACTCGGTTTTACTCGGTTTTACTCGGTTCTCAAAACGGCATCTTATTGGCTATCCAAAACACGTGACATCCGTGAGCCAATAAGATGCCGTTTTGAGAACCGAGTAAAACCGAGTAAAACCGAGTAAAACCGAATCCGCTCATCACTAGTGGAGATGAGCAGTAGGCATTCACACAGTCTGGGGCGGATGAGCAGCAGCATGCTCACAGATGGTGGGGAAGATATAGAAGCAGACATTTACCAGAGTGCAGCGGTGGGCGGGTGAGAGCAGCAGGCACCCACACGGACTAGAAAGATGGGGAGAAGAGAGCAGCCATGGAACAGACTGAGGGTGGGGGAGAGCAGCAGCATGCCTTTCACATGAAGGGCGATAGGGGGAAGGGCAGTAGGCAGAAGTTTTGTCTAGGGTGCCGAGAAACCTTGCACCAGCCCTGCATACTTTGAGATGAGCAAAACCATTGGTTTCTCTCAGTTTTGTTGCAAATATATATATTTTTTATAACAGGAAACATCTAATACCTGTTTCATAGATGCTACTGTAAAACAATGCATATGTCAAAAATGAATATGTACTGGGAAGTCTAAGCATTCAAAACAATGCTTGAACTGTTTTTAACCCCTTCATTACTGTGTGTGTGTGTGTGTGTTTGTGTGTGTGTTTGTGTGTGTGTGTGTGTGTGTGTGTGTGTGTGTGTGTGTGTGTGTGTGTGGTGGGAGTGTTTCTAAAAGTCCTGTGCTGAGTCCATTTTTTTGGAAGGTTTGTGCCTATCACATTCCAATGTCAAGATCACTCATTTGTTTACGCAATACCCACACCTTGTTTTTTTCAGAAGATATTGCAGTCCCAGAAAATGCCATTAGTCTTTTTGCCCTGTCTGACATGCTACATATATTTTATTAAAATTGCAAGGCATTTAATGAAAACCAAATGTGTCTTTTACTCTGTGGTTCTTGCTTTTACGGTAATCCACCTTTGCAAAACAGAAAAAAGAAAACGAATTCCAGAATTTTCACCATCTTTATTAAAATACTTACAATATCTAGGAATAGTATGTGCGCCCATCAAGGCCTACTGTTTTTTAATCAAGAAATTCAACCAAAGTAAATGAGGGGACTCCTTTTTTTGTTTAACACAATATATGGGCTTTAGATCCCCCCTTCAGTAAAAGTTTTTGTTTTCTGTACTCTATTACTCATTGTCTTGTGATCAATAGACAATAACTACTAATGGGGCACAGCATTTGCTTGCATAGTGCCTACTCACCCATACATACAAATACAGATGTTTTTTTATAATACGGGCTAATATTGTCTGGTGATCACAGGTGATCACTCGACATTAGCTACTAGAAGACGGCATCATTTTAAAGATGGGACTCTTGTCTTTTAAATATGGGTATCCCTAAGCGTAGAGGTGTAATTAAGCAAGCCTAGTACCCTTCCACCCATATACAGAAAATGTTAGTTTTCTGTAGCATTGGGTAATATTCATCTGGTGATCACCAGACAATAAGTACTAATGGGCCTCATAATTTAAAGAGTGGACCCCCTCTCTTCCTAGTATAGGTGCACCTTAATTATTGTAAGCCAAGTTGGTGAAGATCTCACATCCATGGACTTCATGATTTTTATGTACTGTAGGGGTTATTGCCTGGTGATTACACTTATCACCTCTGCAGGGGTACAAAGCTTGGAAGAGGGTACTCCCCTGTTTCAAATGAAGATGGCCATCTTTCGATGAGGCGATAGAGAAACGTAAATTCACTCACCCCATTAGTCTCCATTTAAAAAATATAAATGTTATTATTATTTTTTCTACTTAATTTATCATTGTTTCACATGTGTGCAAAAGCATCACTGCTTACCCTCTTCAGCTGATACTTGCATTGTCTTTTATGTCACACCCATAACTTTGCATTCTTAAGGTTTATGTGGGGGAAAAGATAGCAGAAGACAGGCAGCTAGCGCCCAAGAGTGCATGCTATTTTTTTTACAAATAAAATCCCTTTGAAATGTTTGTGATTAAAATCATAACATGCTTTATGAATACATATGCATTTACTGTATGTGAATTGCTGAAGCTAGAGAACGCTACTGTGCATGCTCCATTATGGCTTCTACAGGGAAGCTTCAATCCATACTCAAGATGGCCACTGTCTGCAGTTCTGCACAAGCTTGGCAACATCTTGTTACTGTGTTAGAGCACCATAGTGGTAGATAGACTCAGTTAGTCCCTGATGTTTCTGCTATCCACAATGGGGGTCATTCCGACCCGTTCGCACGCAGTGGTTTATCGCTGCGGTGCGAACGGGTGCAGAATGCACATGTGCAGCAGCCGCAGTGCATGTGCGCGACGTTGCCCGGCGACAGGCATAAGAAGAAAACGGTCGTGTATTTGAGTCGACTGAATGGTACCTAATCCGACAACTCTCATTACAGTCTCCACCATCATAGTTGAATACCTGAACTATCAATATCCCTCTCCTCCCTTCACCCTCCTACCCCTTATGTGTGCCCCCCCCCCCACTCAGGTTTAGTTGCTATAACAGGTTTTTTTCTTTTTTTTTATATATTGGTATGTAATACAGGTTGAGTATCCCTTATCCAAAATGCTTGGGACCAGAGGTATTTTGGATATGGGATTTTTCCGTACTTTGGAATAATTGCATACCATAATGAGATATCATGGTGATGCGACCCAAGTCTAAGCACATAATGTATTTATGTTTCATACACACCTTATACACACAGCCTGAAGGTCATTTTAGCCAATATTTTTTATAACTTTGTGCATTAAACAAAGTGTGTGTACATTCACGCAATTCATTTATGTTTCTTATACACCTTATAGACACAGCCTGAAGGTCATTTAATACAATATTTTAATGACTTTGTGTATTAAACAAAGTTTGTGTACATTGAGACATCAAAAAACAAAAGTTTCACTATCCTACCCTCACTCAAAAAAGTCCGGATTTCGGAATATTCCGTATTTCGGATATTTGGATTTGGGATACTCAACCTGTATCTGTCTTTCAAGGCAACTACGAAAAGGCCTCACCTTCGGAGTCTTAAATTATGACCTTTCGTTTATCTCTGGTCCTTGACCTCGGGTCTGTTTTAGTCGCCTCCACATTGTATGCAGTTTTACCACTTGTTATTACTGTTACTGCTGCTCATTTCATTCGTATATCATCCGTAAGGACCATGGGGATTATACCATAGCTCCCAAACGGGCGGGAGAGTGCGGATGACTCTGCAGCACCGAATGAGCAAACACAAGGTCCTCCTCAGCCAGGGTATCAAACTTGTAAAACTTTGCAAAAGTGTTCGAACCTGACCAAGTAGCTGCTCGGCAAAGCTGTAATGCCGAGACCCCTCGGGCAGCCGCCCAAGAAGAGCCCACCTTCCTTGTGGAGTGGGCTTTTACTGATTTTGGAAGCGGCAATCCAGCAAAAGAATGAGCCTGCTGAATCGTGTTACAGATCCAGCGAGCAATAGTTTGCTTTGAAGCGGGAGCACCCAGCTTGTTGGGTGCATACAGGATAAACAGCGACTCAGTTTTCCTGACTCTAGCCGTTCTGGCTACATAAACCTTCAAAGCCCTGACCACATCTAGTAACTCGGAATCCTCCAAGTCACGAGTAGCCACAGGCACCACAATAGGTTGGTTCATATGAAAAGATGACACCACTTTCTGCCCTGTCCATATGGAAAAACTAGATAGGGGCTTTTATGTGACAAAGCCGCTAATTCTGACACACGCCTAGCTGAAGCCAAGGCTAATAGCATGACCACCTTCCACGTGAGAAATTTTAACTCCACGATTTTGAGTGGCTCAAACCAATGTGACTTCAGGAAACTCAACACCATGTTAAGATCCCAAGGTGCCACTGGAGGCACAAAAGGGGGCTGAACATGCAGCACTCCCTTTACAACGTCTGAACTTCAGGAAGAGAAGCCAGTTCTTTTTGAAAGAAAGTGGATAGGGCCAAAATCTGGACCTTAATGGAACCCAATTTCAGGCCCAAAGTCACTCCTGACTGTAGGAAGTGAAGGAAAACGGCCCAGCTGGAATTCCTCCGTAGGGGCATTCCTGGCCTCACACCAAGCAACATATTTTTGCCATATACGGTGATAATGTTGAGCCGTCACATCCTTCCTAGCCTCTATCAGCGTAGGAATGACCTCATCCGGAATGCCTTTTTCTGCTAGGATCCGGCGTTCAACCGCCATGCCGTCAAACGCAGCCGCGGTAAGTCTAGGAACAGACAGGGCCCCTGTTGCACAAGTCCTGTCTTAGAGGCAGAGGTCACAGGTCCTCTGTGAGCATTTCTTGCAGATCTGGATACCAAGTCCTTCTTGGCCAATCCGGAACAAAGAGTATTGTTCTCACTCCTCTTTTCCTTATGATTCTCAGCACCTTGGGTATGAGAGGAAGAGGAGGAAATACATAGACCGACAGGAACACCCACGGTGTCACCAGTGCGTCCACAGCTATCGCCTGAGGGTCTCTTGACCTGGCACAATATCTCTGCAGCTTTTTGTTGAGGCGGGATGCCATCATGTTCACCTGTGGCAGTTCCCACCGACTTGCAATCTGCATGAAGACTTCTTGATGAAGTCCCCACTCTCCCGGGTGGAGGTCGTGCCTACTGAGGAAGTCTGCTTCCCAGTTGTCCACTCCCGGAATGAACACTGCTGACAGTGCGCTTACGTGATTCTCCGCCCAGGGAAGAATTCTGGTGGCTTTTACCATCGCCACCCTGCTCCTTGTGCCGCCTTGGCGGTTTACATGAGCCACTGTGGTAATATTGTCTGACTGAATCAGAACCGGTTGGTCGCGAAGCAGGGTCTCCGCTTGACTTAGGGCGTTGTATATGGCCCTTAGTTCCAGGATATTGATGTGAAGGCAAGTCTCCTGCCTTGACCACAGCCCTTGGAAATTTCTTCCCTGTGTGACTGCCCCCCACCCTCGGTGGCTTGCATCCGTGGTCACCAGGACTCAGTCCTGAATGCCGAATCTGCGACCTTCGAGAAGGTGAGCACTCTGCAGCCACCACAGGAGAGACACCCTGGCCCTGGGGGAAAGGGGGATTAATCTGAAGATGTGATCCGGACCACTTGTCCAGTAAGTCCCATGGAACCTGCATGGAACCTGCCGAAGGGAATGGCCTCGTATGATGCCACCCTCCTTCCCAGGACTCGAGTGCAGTGATGCACTGACACCTGTTTTGGTTTTAATAGATTCCTGACCAGTGTCACAAGCTCCTGAGCTCTCTCTATCGGGAGATAAACCCTTTTCTGGTCTGTGTCTAGGATCATGCCTAGGAGAGGCAGATGAGCTGTAGGAACCAACTGCGACTTTGGAATATATAGAATCCAGCCGTGTTGCCGTTACACTTCCAGAGAAAGTGATACGCTGTTCAGCAACTGCTCTCTTGATCTCGCTTTTACTAGGAGATCGTCCAAGTACGTGATAATAGTGACACCTTGCTTCCGCAGGAGCACCATCATTCCCGCCATTACCTTGGCGAATATTCTCAAGGCCGTGGAGAGACCAAACGGCAACGTCTGAAATTGGTAATGACAATCCCGTACCGCAATTCTGAGGTACGCCTAATGAGCTGGATAAATGGGGACCTGAAGGTAAGCATCCTTTATGTCCCGAGTCACCATAAAATCTCCCCCTTTCAGGCTTGCAATGACCGCTTTAGCAATTTCATCTTGAACTTGAACCTTTTCAGGTATATGTTCAGGGATTTTAAATTCAATATGGGACTGACCGAACCATCTGGTTTCGGGACTACAACATGGTCGAATAATAACCCCCTCCTTGTTGAAGGAGGGGAACCTTGACCACCACCTGTTGAAGATACAATTTGTGAATTGCAGTTAACACTGTTTCCCTCTCGTGGGGGGAAGCCGGCAGGGCCGTCGGTGAGAGGGCATCTTCTCAAAGTCCAGCTCGTATCCCTGAGACACAATATCTATTGCCCAGGGATCTAACAGGGAGTGAACCCACTTGTGGCTGAACGTACGAAGGCGTGCCCCCACCGGGCCTAGCTCCGCCTGTGGAGCCCCAACGACATGCGGTGGATTTTTGTAGAGGCCGGGGAGGACTTCTGTTCCTGGGAACTAGCTGTGTTGTGCAGCTTCTTTCCTCTGCCCCCGCCTCTGGCAAGAAAGGACGCACCTCGGACTTTCTTGTTTCTTTATTCGAAAGGCTGCATTTGATAAAGTCGAGCTTTCCTAGGCTGTGCAGGAATATAAGGCAAAATATCAGAATTACCAGCTATAGCTGTGGAGACCAGGTCCGAGAACCCTTCTCCACACAATCCTCAGCCTTCTATATGCCTCTTAAGTCGGCATCATCTGTCCATTGCATATTCTACAGGACACGTCAAGCAGAAATCGACATAGCTTTGACTCTAGGACCCAGTATACTCATGTCTCTTTGGGCATGTTTTATATATACATATCTCTTAAGACAGCATCTTTAATATATATATATATATATATATATATATACATATGTATATTTATATACATACTAGGGTCTCAATCTCTGCTGATAAGGTACCTGTCCACGCTGCCACAGCGCTATAAACCCATGCCGACACAATCGCCGGTCTGAGTAGTGTACTAGAATGTGCACGCTATCTGCAGGATTCCTGAGAATAGCTGTTACGTCAGGGCTACCTTTTGGGCAAACGTGACACCCTAGGGGAAGATTCCCATCATATCCTGGCCCTAGTGGGGAAAGGATACTGCCTGAGAATTCTTTGTGGGAAACTGCAGTCTCTTGTCTGGAGATTCCCGCTCTTTTTCCTCATGAGAGGAGGGAAATTTACCTCAGCTTTCTTCCCCTTAAACATATGCACCCTTGTGTCAGGGACAGATGAGTCATCAGTGATATGCAAATCATCTTTTATTACAATAATCATATATTGAATACTTTTCTGCCATTTTGGCTGTAACTTTGCATTATCGTAGTCGACACTGGAGTCAAACTCCGTGTCGATATCAGTGTCTATTATTTTGGATAGTGAGCATTGAGAGACTCTAAAGGTCTCTGCGACATAGGGACAGACATGGGTAGATTTCCTGTCTGTTCTCTAATCTTTTGTGCAATAAATTCACCTTAGCACTTAATTACACATATCCAAACAGGTGTCGGTGTTGTCGACGGAGACACCCTCTCACACACATATTTGCTCCATCTCCTCCTTAGGGGAGCCTTTTACCTCAGACATGTCGACACACACGTACCGACACACCACACACTCAGGGAATGCTCATCTGAAGACAATTCCCCCATAAGGCCCTTTGGAGAGACAGAGAGAGAGTATGCAAGCACACACCCCAGCGCTATTAACCCAGGAATAACACAGTAACTTAATGTTAACCCAGTAGCTGCTGTTTATATTGATTTTTGCGCCTAATTATGTGCCACCCCCCCCCTCTCTTTTTACCCTCTTCTACCGTGTAACTGCAGGGGAGAGACTGGGGAGCTTCCTCTCAGCGGTGCTGTGGCGAAAAAACATGGCGCTGGTGAGTGCTGAGGAAGAAGCCCCACACCCTCGATGGCGGGCTTCTGTCCCGCTTTCATGTACAATTTTGGCGGGGGCTCATAAATATATACAGTGCCCAACTGTATATTATGCAAACTTTTGCCAAAGAGGTCTCTAATTGCTGCCCAGGGCGCCCCTCCCTGCGCCCTGCACCCTACAGTGACCGGAGTATGTGGGTTTAGTGTGGGAGCAATGAGGTAGCGCACAGCACTGCAGCTGTGCGCTACCTCATATGAAGACTGGAGTCTTCTGCCGCAGATTTCGAAGTCTTCTTGCTTCTGTCACCGGCTTCTGTCTTCTGGCTCTGCGAGGGGGACGGCGGCGCGGCTCCGGGATCGGACGACCAAGGGTGCGATCCTGTGTACGATCCCTCTGGAGCTAATGGTGTCCAGTAGTCTAAGAAGCAGGACCTATCTTCAGTGAGTAGGGCTGCTTCTCTCCCCTCAGTCCCACGTAGCAGAGAGCCTGTTGCCAGCAGATCTCTCTGAAAATAGAAAACCTAACAAAATACTTTCTTTTTAGCAAGCTCAGGAGAGCTCACTAAGTAGCACCCAGCTCATCCGGGCACAGATTCTAACTGAAGTCTGGAGGAGGGACATAGAGGTAGGAGCCAGAACACACCAGAATCCAAATTCTTTCTTAAAGTGCCCTGTCTCCTGCGGAGCCCGTCTATCCCCATGGTCCTTACGGAGTCCCCAGCATCCACTAGGATGTTAGAGAAACAGAATTTGTATCTCACCAGCTGCCTCAGTTCCCAAAATGAGGTAATGTATCATCTTCCTGCTGTCGGATCTTACAGGTTTTAGATTCATGCACCATTTTCAAAATTCAGCGACCCCTCTTTGGATCCTGGCTCCAGCAGTGACATGCTGCTTGCTGCTATAATGTATGTATATGGTGACATGTTGCTGCTATCATTTATGTAAATGGTGACATGCTCAGGCTGGTGTAATGTATGTAAATTATATGGTGACATGCTGCTGCTATAATATATGTATGTATATGGTGACATGCTATTGCCATAATGTACTGTATGTATATGGTGACATGCTGCTGCTGCTATTATGTATGTATATGGTGACATGAGGCTGCTATAATGTATGCATATGGTGATATGCTGCTGCTATAATGTATATGCAGTGACATGCTGCTGCTGTAATGCATGTATATGGTGACATGCTTTGGCTGCTATAATGTATGTATATGGTAATCTGACCTGCTGCTATGCAGAAGCGGATTTACCGCTAGGCAACATAGGCAGGTGCTTAGGGCCCCAAGGTTCCAAGGGGGCCCACAGGTAGGCAGAGGCCTGGGTCTGCTGCTGCTGAGAGGAACATTGTTCCCCTTTACACTTGCAGCGATGTTGAGGCTGCAGCGTGCGGCATATCACTTGTCCTCATGCACACTTCCTGGTTCCATTCTGCCGCATGACCCCACCTGCCAGGATGCTCCCGGGTCACTACCCCTGGAGGAGAAACACTACGGGTAGCGGTGGACTGATGTGGACAACGCGCCGAATCTGACTGGGGGACCCAGCTAGTTCCCCCATCACCCCCTGCTCTCTGCTACCCCCAGCACAGCCAAGACTGCACACGATGAGGAGGAGGCCTGGAGGAGCTACTTGGATAGCCTGGAGCCATCACTATAGGACGAGTAGACAGAAAGCAAAGGCTGCAGTCATGTGCACATCACATCGGTCACCACGAGTGCGCCCATCATGCAGTCATCATCTCCAGCGTGCTAGAGGAAGAGCTTCACCGGCTGGCAAAAATATCAGAAGGGCAGGAGAATTGAGGTACTGTAGTTTATAAAATTTGCAGTAACGGGAGCACATCCTATACATTTACTGTGAGAGAAACATGAGTATAAATGCATTTATTCTAGGTCACAGGTTCTCAAACTCGATCCTCAGGACCCCACACGGTTCATGTTTTGCAGGTCACCTGTATATTTTTGAAATGTGACAGTTGGTGATACACAGTGCAGCTGCCGGGTGACATGGAAAACGTGAACCGTGTGGGGTCCTGAGGACCGAGTTGCAGGTCACCTGTATATTTTTGAAATGTGACAGTTGGTGATACACAGTGCAGCTGCCGGGTGACATGGAAAACGTGAACCGTGTGGGGTCCTGAGGACCGAGTTTGAGAACCACTGTTCTAGGTCTATACATATTAATTAACCAGCACTGTTTTGGTGATGCCCCTGTTTCCTGGTGAGTAAATAGGTTGATTAAAGTACTTAGAAATATTTGTACAGCCCACAACATGGCTTCCTCCATTGGCATATGCAAATGGTACTGTTTAAAGTGTCAGTACATACAACTAGCCTCACCACACCCAACACGCCCCAATTTAGAGCCAGCACCGTCCTCTAGCTCTGTGGGTTAGTGATGGACCGGGGCAGCCTCACTTGCTCATCCTTGTGAAGGTTGCATCATCATATCCATGAGGGGGCTATATACTGTGCATATATATATATATATATACAAACGAATCACCAAAAGCGCTCAGTGTATCGCCTTATGTTATTCCAGGTCTTTTTAATTTTCTTATATGTTCAAATAATTCTCCAAGGTGTGGGGTTTCGCATACGATGTTATCTGCAACAATACCCTCACACCAAATACACCCAAAAGAAAATGGTCAAAGGCCTAATTAGGGGCTCTCTCCAAACTGCTGCTGGTGGTCTGTGTGCAATTTCAAGACATTTCTTCTTTATATATATATATATATATATATATATATATATTGATAATGTCGATTTATCTATAATAAGAATTGGGGAGTCTCCGTTGTGATGATATCCAGCATATAGAATTTATTATCAAATAAGAAGCCACGCCTATTATTCTGCGCAGAGAAACATGACCCAAGACAGACTTCATCAATGAACCTGTGTTTTCAGGACAGTCAGGTATACATATATATAGTACATAATTATACAATAATTCATAACTGATTGATCAATTGGGCATACATTGAGATAACATGGAGAACATGGATTGGTTGATGGGCAATAACCGGAAGTCCCAAATATGGTCAGCTGAGGTAATTGTAATGGCCGATCTTCTCCTGAGGATGGCAGACTGCCTCCGTGAATCCTGGTTCTCCTACGCACATCAATTGGGTTCCTCAATAGGCCTCGTCAGCATAAAGGTCATTCTTGTTCATAATAACATGTTATTTGTACAAAGTAACGGTCCATCAGATATTATTTATCATGTCCTCTTTCTCCTGACATAAAAACCTCATAAAATGTCATTAAGTTCTGGTTATCTACATACAAGGGTCTCCATTGAGACACGTACACCCTTAGTCAGAAGATAGAGCAAAGGTTGACAGAAAACCTTACTTTAGGAGAACTGACTCTATATGGAAATTAAAATACTAGTTAAAGATGCTTAACTATAAGTTTAAAAGCACAATTTCTGAGGCAATACAGATGTATATTTGATTTTTCTTCATCATTATATATACACATTATATACATATAAACATTAATATATATATATATTTGTAATATATATATATATATATATATATATATATATCTATATCTATCTAAATCTATCTATCTATATATATATATATATATATATATATATACTATATATATTTTTTATTCTTTCATACTCCCATATATACCCAAGTGTGATACCAGTCTTCTCCGGGATGCCTGAGGTGCAGTCATTGCATTGACGGGTTGGGTATGCTTGACCAGCGGTCAGGAGGCCGCCGGTCACCAAACTGACGGTGGTATCCCGGCAATGGAATGCTGGCAGGGGGTTTGCTGCACTCGCCACAGATTATATTCCCACTCTATGGGTGTCGTGGACACCCACGAGTGAGAATATTCCCCATTAGTTGGCATGCCAACCGTCGAGTTTCTGAGCGGGTGGAATCCAGGGGTCTGTATTCTGACAGGCAGTCTCCTGACCGCCGGTCACATAACTGTAATCCACATGTACAGATGTGGGAAGGCAATACCCAAAAACTTTCAGAAATACTTATAAAAAAAAATCACAAAAGGGAAGGCCACAGTTCTGCAGAAGTGACTTGAAGCTACAGTAATATGCACAGCATGTTAGTGTCCATTGAATAAAGTGACTTGCTCCCTTTAGTGTGGATGGTGTAATGGTTAGCATTACAGCTTCAAAGGACTGTGGTCATGGGTTTAATTCCCACCATACACATAACTGTGGGGAGTTTGTATATTCTTCCCATCCTTGCATGGGTTTCCTCTGGGTACTCCGGTTTCCTCCTTACTGATTGGCTCCCGACAAAAATAAACCCTAGTTGGGCTAAATGAATCATATCTGCCGTCAAATTCTATGAATCTATGTGACAAGTCTCGCAAGAGTACAGCTATCTGGTTCTCTCCTCCGGCGGGAATAGAAAGTGCAGACTAGAGTCCCAGAAACTCCTGCCACTTCCCCCTCTCCAGTGTGACCTGCCACCTCCAGACATCCTTATGATTGGTCCCTGCATTGTAAGTGGGACTAGTGCTGGGAGAGGAAATCATTTGTAATGAGCACCTGCTTACCTCTCCATGCTGGGGCATATGTCTGCCCGTCCTGCATAGCACCCTGCCTGCTGTAAATATGTGAGAGTAAATGGCCATTGTGTCCCCTATACTGGCTGGGATGTCAGAGTTATTTCTGCATCTTCTGTCATTCTGCTGCTACACCCATCCACATACTGCTATAAACTGCTACACAGGTACTGGGTATCCTTGCACCCTCACTTCACATTATAGACAGAATTATTATAATTATAAATTATAATTAAAATATGGTTGAGAGCTGTTGTGTAGCCTACCGGTCACTGGCACAGGGCTGCAGGTGTGTGTAGTATACGTCTGCTTTGTGCACAGGCCCTCATTCCGAGTTGATCGCTCGCTAGCTGTTCTTAGCAGCCGTGCAAACGCATAGTCACCGCCCACGGAGGAGTGTATTTTCGCTTTGCAGGAGTGTGAACGCCTGTGCAGCAGAGCGGCTGCAAACACATTTTGTGCAAAACAAGACCAGCCCTGTAGTTACTTATTCTGTGCGATGATTGCTGTGACAAGTGACACAGTAATGACGTCAGATACCTGCCCAGCAAAAGCCCGGCCACGCCTGCGTTTTTCCAAACACTCCCAGAAAATGGTCAGTTGCCACCCAGAAACTCCCACATTCTGTTAATCTCCTTGCGATCGGCTGTGTGACTGAAAGCGTTGCTAGTACCTGTGCAAAACCATGATGCTCTTTGTACCCGTACACCGCGCGTGCGCATTGCAGTGCATACTGTCGAAGTCGAAAATATTATTGTCACACGCACCACGTACAAACACCACACAGATGGTCTTCGTGCGTGTACTTTTTCTGCCGTATGTGCACATGCCTGCAAGTTGCGTATAACCGCTCACGCGGTAGTGCGTATTAGCGCATGGTATGAGTAATTATGGTAGCATTTGTATTCGCATGGAAAAGCCACAAAGACATATTTCATAATTAATCCACATAGTGCACGATTTACACATAGCCCACATGCACCACACCAGCTGGTTACACTTGCTTAAAAGGTACAACAACAAAGGGATTCACCTTTACAGGATATGAGGGGACAGAATTAGGTTAGGAGTTGGTGTTTGGTATCCAGCTGTACAGTATTTTAAGAGCAATATTCCGGTAACAGTTTGCAGAAGATAGCACGCTCCTGCGCATAGATATGCGCAGGAACAGAATATTAATAGTAACTGTATTTACTGTACTCTTGATATTCGGTGGGAACCCAGTGGAGACCATCTGCAAGTGCACCTGGACCAGGCATCGCCCACCTATTCAAACTAACCTATGACCTATGTATCCATTAATTGTAGCCTCTTCTCTTATTGTGTTTGTATTATTGTTGTATCCCCTTTTAGTAAATAACTGACGGTGGGTCGGATCCCAACAATTTTAAATACAATTGGTGTCATGTTCCTTTCCTGCTAAAGGTTTAAAGTGTATTTCAGCCGCACGTGTAGCTGCATTGTGCTTACAGCGTGTTGGCGTGTGTACGCAAAGTGTGTACTTATTACGTCCATTGCGGCGTGAGTACGCAAAGTGCATACACAGTACAGGCCTGTGTATGCTAAGTGGGTAAAAAGTACATAGGTTAAGGATTATATTCAACAGCCACAGCGGCTCAAATTTTAGTGTAAAGGTATTGCTTTTTCATCCTGTAAGTTAACCAGCTTTAATAATTGGGGGCCCCGTCCATTTCACTTCACACTCACAGACTCGCATGCCATTACAGACTTTGATCTACCAACAAAGGGTGGAGACGCATCTTTAAGTAACCCTTGCTTTGTTACTTGGTGCTTTAAAACCCTCTTTTGTGTTGTTAGTTCACGTCTGTATTGCAGTCTTAAGAGGTGCTAGTGTGAAACCCGAAGGACACAGGAAAAAAGCTATTTAAAAAATCTGTGTTTAAAATTTTTGGCACAAAAAGCGTACACAAAGCGTACCGATACTTTGCATACTCTCTCACATATTGTTGCCATAGATTATTACAGTCATTATAGATCTGTGTGAAAGGGTGTTTTTGTAAAACACAAAATGCAGTTCCGGCCTGGTCGTTTGGGTTAATACGGAAAAAATTGTGTGTTGTGTTTGTGAGCGAAAGTAGTTTTTATTGCTGACATTTATAGAGATTGTGTGGTTTATTGAGTTGCGAACGCATGTTTGTACACGTGGTACAGACAAAGTACAGAAGCGTGCACGTGCACAGGGTCGCACACGTGGCTTAAAGGCCACGTGTATTACGGTTACGGTCGCGTGTTTACGCAAGGTTGCATAGGATTGCGGGGGCAAAGTAAAACCACATGATAGTTGTTCAATTTAAGGCGGGATAGTATACATTTAATATAATAGGACATAACTATCCGATTTCAAAAGCAGATTACTGTGATATTTTGTTTAATCTGTACTACCTCTGAGGTAAAGTAGCCGGTTAAAGGGAGTGATATTTTCTGTACAGAAAAGAAAAACACTGTGTATTTGAGTGAGTGAAAGCAGGAGTGGATGTATTGAACCCCGGAAATTCGGGATCCCGTGGTGACACTGAGTAAGCAGAGGCTTGGCGGCGTAGGGTCGGCTGACCTACGTTAATAGAGATATGCAAATCATGAGGAGATTTGCAGAGGAGCGTGATATAGAATTGTGCATTGTGAAGTTTAGAATTGTGAATTGATGTTAAGGTTTTGTGTTACGCTCCGGCTGAGGAGCGCAGCTTGTGAAATCGACTCCATTGATCGCAGGGTGGATATATAACAAGTATCTATACGATGTGTGATTGGACTGCGCGTTTGTGCATACGATATGGGGCACAACGTGCAACGGTTTGCGTGCTTTTGCGTAAATTTCGTTATCATACGCGTCGTGTAGAGCATACGCAAGCGTGATTTGTGTTTGTAGTAGGACATTTTTAGCTGTCTCTCTCAGGAAGAAATTGTCCAAGGTGAGACATTCATTGGAAAGGGGGATCGATAGTCTGTTTCTCTCCCTACACAAATTCCTGTAAATAGAAACAAGTTGCTTGTAGGGTCCTCACTGGGTACGCGGTGGTCCCTATTGGAGTGAGTCGTGGTACATCAGCGGAGAAGGAGCGAGTGAAAGCGCTAGTTTTCTTTCACCGTCTATTCGTGTTGTGCATTTGGGGATTGTGTACCAGGCAAAAAGTCTGTAATGGGATCCAATTGCACAAGTGGTGGGTGTGTGGTCGCCAGGGTTCAGGCTGGAGAGTTGCGGCCCAGGGGGTCAGCAAGGTTTATTATGTGTGAGAAGTATGGTCCACACACGGAGGCTTTTTGCAATGAATGGGTGTGTATGACTGCTGAAGATAGGGCATCATTCCCTAGGGTGGGTAGCTTTGAATCAGAGGTATTGCAGAACACAAGGATTAGAATATGTCTTTTCAAATCTAGAAAACAGAGGATCAGACATACCGACTGTTTAAACCTGTGGCAGCAAGAGGGGGAGGTGCAAAGGGAACTGGCTCGCACAGCAAGTTCCAAACCTAGCGGGAAAGTGATTGCGAGCGCACCACCACCGCCATATGTCGATGGGGAGAAATTGGCTACAACCAATGGTGCATTGGTAAAGAGTAGTAAAATGATTAATCAATGTGTTAACCCTAACCCTTGCCAGTTGTATCCCGTTTTGAATTTTCCCCAGGGTTGTGAGGAGGATGATGAGCCCAGCACGATATCGGCACTCTCTTTAGCAGCAACCATACAGGAAACCCAGGTGGCCACCCAACTACCAACAGTAGTAGCAATACCCCCCAGTGGAGGGGTGAGTGAGGTTGTGTCCACCGGTAAGTACAGTACCATTCATTATGCAGAGACAATAGCTCCCCGTATTATAGAACCAAACCAAAATGATGTAGTTGAGTTAAATCCAGTCAGGGTGATTGCAGTTCCCAATGGGAGAACTGATAGCCAGGGAGTAACTCCCATCAGGAACATTGCAATGCATTGTCCTTGGTCCCGATCAGAATTGAGGTCAATTATGTCAGAATTCCCTGATCCCAGAAAAGATCTAGTCGGATGGCAGAAATTCATTAAAGAATTGGGTTACGCCCATGAGCCCACAAACAAGGATTGGCGGACAGTGCTCACTGCGAGTCTACCCTCAAATATTGACATCCCAAAATTCATTACTGATTGTAAATCAGATGTAGAAGTGCCTCTCACTGATGTGTACTACCAGGAGAATGTAAGGCAAATTAACATACAACTAGGACTGTACTTCCCTACTGTTGTTAAATGTTCCATAAGACAGAAGATCAGCGAATTGGCATCCGAATATTTCCATACAGCACTGGAGGAAATGGCTAGATACACTGGGATAGAGGATATTAAGGAAAATGCCAACCACCGGGAGGTAGCGGTCTCTGTGTTAATGGATGGATTAAAGGAGGCATTGAGGACAAGGGTGCAAACCTCTCTGCCAAATTGGAGAGGTATTTCGGTGGCTGCGCTAAGAAAGTCAGCTATCGAGCATGATCGTAATATCACTAAACACAGGGAGTCGCAAGGGGATAAGCTGATGATGGTAAGTAAACAGGCTCTTACAGGAAAGCCCCATCAGCCCAGACCCCAGATCCCTGATGGTAAGTCATGGTCAACAATATGTTTCCTTTGCAGGAAGGTAGGGCACTTTACTAGAGATTGCAGAAGTAGTGGGACACATAGCGTATATAGACCCCCTAGACCTGAATATGAACCACACTACAATAAACATAGTTGGGACCAGGGACCACATAGAAGGGATTATGAGCCGCATAGAGGGGAAACAAGGAGGTATCCACCCAGGAGGGACTGGCAGGCCCCCGAAAACTCACAGTTATCCCCCTCACATATTTTAGCTGCCAATGTGCTGCGGGAGAGTCCCACTACACAATAGAGGTTGGGCCACACCTGTAGTCTACAGCCAGTGAAATTGATTGCTAGCCTTGGTAGTGAACCTGAGGTCATGGTTGATGTAGCTGGTGTACCATTACCTTTTCTTGTAGATACAGGGGCAGCCAGATCAGTGTTAAATTCCACAACAGGTGTAGCGACCACGGGAAAAATGATTTCGGCAATGGGAGTAACAGGAAAGGTGCAACAATACTCTTTGAGTAGACCTGCAGAGATTACCATAGGGCCTTTGCAAACCAGACTTTCCTTTTTGCTGGCTGCATCGGCTCTGACTAATCTACTTGGCAGAGATCTGTTGTGTAAAATGCGGTGTGTCATATACTGTACCCCTGAGGATGTATTCTTAGATAAACCTGAGAACCATGCACAGGAGGTGCAAGATATATTAGACACCCCTCAAAGACTAATGTTGCACACTACTGTTATAGAGACGTGTCCATCAAAGGTAGAGGAAATGATCTTGCAAATACCGGGTTACCTTTGGACCAAAGATGGACAGGACACTGGATTGATGGCGAATGTAGCCCCAGTAGCAGTACAAGTAAAAGATGGCAGGATAGCTCCAAAAATTCCCCAGTATCCTCTGAAACCAGAGGTAGAATTAGGAGTGTACCCCGTCATAGAGCGGCTGCTACAGCAGCGCATCCTAGTCAGGACGTCCAGCACAGCCAATAGTCCCATCTTCCCTGTGAAAAAGAGTGGGGGGAGGGGTTACAGGCTAGTGCAGAATCTAAGGGGGCTAAACAAGATAGTTGAGAGCCAATTCCCCGTAGTGCCCAACAGGGGTGTATCTAGGGGTCTGAGCGCCCCTGGCAAAGTAAGGAACTGGCGCCCCCCACCTCTACCACCCAGAGACACAGAGGGGGGAGTTACAGGTAGGCTGAGGTCAGGGACACTGAGGGAGAATTACAGGGAGGGAGCAGGTACAGTGGCAAAGGCAGGATTTCTAGAGGGGGGTTTCCAAATGCAGTACACAATCTCCCACTCTGCGGAACGTTGGAGCAATTGTGGGAGTCTGGGGGAGCGGTAGAGGAACCTAGTAAAGACCCCAGACATTAATGTATACTGTATGGAATACAGTATTAATATTTAACACTATAGATGTTCTATAGTATAGGCTGTATCACACATTTAAATAATATAAATAAGTGGTCAGGTAAAAGATGAAACATAACATAATAAATAAATACACAAACATAACAGAACCAGTCCTGCACTTTTTAAGCACACATTCTCCCACCTCATGGTAAGGCTCCTGTCTTTTCTTCCTGGTAGCTACTCTCTTGCACAGTGTACTGATTGAGGATTCACACAGCAAACTTGGTAGAAGAAGATGCTACCACTGGGCATGTGCAGCAGCTCTGCTCTGTCCGTTAAACTGCATTATGTGGTGGTAGCTCTAGTTATCATATTATATACCATTGCTATTGTTTTCATAATTTGAGCCACTTGCCAAGAGGAGGGGGGTTTCCGGGCAACCGGAACCCCCCCCCCCCCCCCTGCGTTTGCCTATGTGGTTGGGACAATGAGGTGGAGGGCTTACAGGGAGGCTGAGGTCAGGGACACTGAGGCGAAATTACAGGGAGGGTGTGGGCAGGGACACTGAGGGGGAATTATAGGAGTGTGCAGGCAGGGACACTGGAGGGGAATTACACGGAGGGTATGGGCAGGGCCACTGAGGTTGAATTACAGGAGGGTGTGGGCATGGACACTGAGGGAGGAGTCACAGGGAAGTTGAGGTCAGGAACACTGAGGGGGAATTACAGGGAGGGTTCGGGAAGTGAAAATGAGAGTGAGGGGCTACATGGAGGCTGAGGTCAGGGACACTAAGGGGCAATTACAGGGAGGGTGCGGGAAGGGACACTGAGAGGGAATTACAGGACAAGTTCTTTGTTCACTTTAGAATTGTGGCTTCATATTCATACATTTAATCATAACTAATCATTGCAATGTGCTACAATCTAACCACAGCTATCAAAGCAACACACACATTCTCCTGATCATTTTGACACCAAGCATGATATGTTTAATCTGTTCTGTTCCAATAATACATATATATTGATGTTAAACTCTATTATATAATTTAATACATAATGATGCTAAACATGTTATGTCTATGTGTTGTATGAATATGTTGTATATGTCTTTGTGGCTTCTCTGTGCGAATGCATATGCTACCGTATATGTGCAAAACACACGAACAGAGTCCCTTCTGTTTGGAGTTTGTATGTGGTGTGTATGTAATATTTTTGACTTCGACAGGTGCAGGCAGGGACACTGAGGAGGAATTACAATGAGGGTGTGGGCAGGGACACTGAGATGGAATTAGGGGCAGGATGCAGGCAGGGAGACTGAGGGGGAATTACAAGGAGTGTGCAGGCAGGGACACTGAGGGGGAATTACGGTTAGGGTGCGGGTAGGGACACTGAGAGGGAATTATGGGGAGGGTGTGGGCAGGGACACTGAGGGGCAATTACGGTTAGGGTGCGGGTAGGGACACTGAGAGGGAATTACAGGGAGGGTGCGGGAAGGGACACTGAGAGGGAATTACAGGAGTGTGCGGGCAGGGACACTAATTATGGTTAGGGTGCGGGTAGGGATGCTGAGAGGGAATTACGGGGAGGATGCAGGTAGGGATACTGAGGGGGAATTATGGGAAGAGTGTGGGCAGGGACACAGAGGGAATTACAGGAGTGTATGGGTAGGGTCACTGAGGCGGCAGTTACAGGGATGGTGCGGGCAGGGACACTGAGGGGGAATTACAAGGAGGGTGCGCAGGGACACAGAGGGGATATATGCACACATACATACAGTTAAAAACCCCTCTCTAGGTGTGGTGGCACTACATGTCCCAGAAAATCCAGTTGTCAAGGTGTGCTGGGACTTGTAGTTTCAACACAGCTGGACAGGCAGTCACTGGTCTAGGTACCTCTCCACACAGAGCTCTTTGTAACCTGTGATCCAGACTACCAGGATAGACCATGCAGTGCAGCTATGGTACCGCAGAAAATGTACAGGTATGCTCATGCTGCACTGCTGACTGGTGCTGATTGTAGTGGCTGCTGTTTGGTGACAGACCACGTGGGACCAATGAGAAGGGGAGCGGATGAGAAAGAGGAGGTGCCTCCCCCCTCCCTATATCTGGAAGTGCCCCGCTCCCTGGCTATATTCACCATCATTGTGACTGTAGTCACAGAGAGTGTCAGAGTGCAATACGCTTCTGAGAGTCCGGCAGTGGATGAGCACTGCTAAGGGATGTACTCAGTGAGAACTACTATGTCATTCTACCCCCTGGCGTGGGTGGCACTGCCGGCTGGCGCCCCCCCCCCCCTTGGCCGGCGCCCCTGGCAAGTGCCATCCTGGCCAATAGGAAGATACACCCCTGGTGCCCAATCCAGCTGTCATCCTTATGCAAATACCCTCTACCTCCAAATTCTTCACTGTCATTGATCTCTGCTCCGCTTTCTTTTCTGTCCCTCTCCATCCTAACAGTCAGTACCTCTTTGCCTTCACTTACAGGGGAGTACAGTACACCTGGACTCGTCTTCCCCAAGGTTTCATTGACAGCCCGAGTATTTTCTCCCAGGCCTTACATGACTGCAATATTTTCAACCTGAGAGTGGGTCAGTGCTAATACAATATGTTGATGACGTGTTGTTGTGCTCTGACTCATTTGAGTCGTCCTTGGCAGATACTAAACAACTTCTGTTTCATCTCTCCCAGACAAGACACAAGGTTTCAAAGAATAAGTTGCAGTTGTGTTGGACTAGGGTTAAATACTTGGGACACTGCTTGACGCAAGGACTTAGGCACCTGAACGCTGATAGAATACAGGCCATTCGCTCTGCCACAAACTCAGCAACAGATCCGCACTTTCCTCGGAATGTGTGGGTACTGTCGGAACTAGATTCCAGGGTTCTCTATACTGGCACTACCGCTGCAGGAAATGGTCTCTTCAAATAAACCAGAATGGGTCTCTCACACAGATGAGTCCAAACTGGCGTTTGAGAGACTAAAACAGTGCTTGTCATAGGCACCAGCATTAGGTATGCCAGATTATGAGAAGCCCTTTGAACTATATGGTACTGAAAGTGCTGGGTGCATGGCAGTAGTCTTGACACAGAAACATGGTGATGCCAGCAGACCAGTAGCCTACTACAGTGCACAGTGTGAAGTGTTACAGCCATAGCTTTACTGGTAAGTAAAAGCAAGGATGTAGTGTTAGGACACAACTTGATCTATACACCTCATGCAGTATCAGCCTTGCTAAACTCCGCCCAAACCAGACATGTCTCATCCGCTCGGTTTACAAAGTGAGAATTATCACTGATGGCCCCTGTAAACATCACCATTAAGAGATGCAGCTCACTAAATCCTGCAACTTACTTGCCAAGTGTGCCTGGTCATGTACAAAGGGTGGAGGATGAGAACGATGGTGAAGGAGGATTTAGTGCAGATTGTATGGTATACCTGAACCAGACATTCACTGCGAGACCTGACATTAGTAACAACCCACTGGAAGGCGTAGACTTTACCTTCTACACTGACGGTAGTTGCCACAGACAGATGGAATCGGGAGACCTGCGCACCGTATATGCAGTTGTAGATGACAAAGGTATCATAGAAGCTGAACCCCTTGGCCCGCCGCACTCAGCACAAGTCACTGAGCTGGTAGCACTGACCAGAGCATGTGAGTTGGCAAAGGGTAAGTCAGCTAATATATACACGGACTCTAGGTATGCCTTTGGAGTGGCCTCAGAAATTTCATGACAGCAGCTGGCACACCTGTAGCGCATGCGTCCCACATCAAGAGGCTTCTGACAGCAATACAGGAACCAGACAGAGTGGCTGTTATCAAGTGTAAAGCACACACTCACAACCAAGACCCAATTTCACTTGGTAACAGCCGGGCAGACGGAGCTGCAAAATCAGCAGCAAGCACCACCATACAAACTGATATCACACCACTGATGACATTTAACACGGTTAACAGGCAACAGTTAATTGAAATGCAAAATTTGTGTTCCCTACAGGAAAAGGTGGTCTGGAAGATAAAGGGATATGGTCAGGAGTCCTCAGTACTTTGGACAGATGGCACGGTAAGCAAGTGGCCCCCAGAGCATATCTCCCAAGCCTAGCTAAGGCGGCACATGGTCTAACTCATCTAGGTAAAGAAGGTATGTGCAAGCTGGTAAGAGCCTACTGGAGTGCACCAGGGTTCTCTTCTCATGCAGGTAAGAAAGCAATGACATGTCTTACTTGCTTGAGGAAGAATATTGGTAAGCCAATACCAACAGAGCCATCCCATATCCCTCCTACAGACGGACCTTTTCAGGTAATACAAATCGACTTCATACAGTTACCACCCTGTAGAAATGTAAAATATGTGTTAGCGTGTACTGATGTGTTTTCAAACTGGGTAGAAGCATTCCCTGCTGCCCTAAATACTGCTGTGTTCACTGCAAAGAAAATCGTGCAGGAATTTGTGTGCAGATATGGTATCCCTAGAATGATTGAAAATGATAGGGGTACCCATTTTACAGGTGAAGTCTTTCAGGTCATGTGCAAGCTGATGGGTATTAATAGCAAGCTGCATACTTTGTACCGGCCACAGGCAAGTGCAAAGGTGGAGAGAATGAACAGCACTATTATGAATAAGCTGAGCAAAGTGATGGCTGAGACTGGATTGTTGTGGCCAGAAGCATTGCCACTAGTATTGTACAGCATTAGAACCACTCCCAGGTCACCGCTTAACTTATCACCCTTCAAAGTTCTTTTTGGTCGACAGCCCCATGTAATGATAGACCCCCAGGATGATTTGAAGTGCAATAACAAAATAACTGTGCAATATTTGGATAGGATGAGCCAGCAGCTGAGAAATCAACAAAGCAGTCTAAAGCTGGTGATTCCTGACCTACCGAACAGTAATTGTCATGACATTGAGCCTGGGGATTATGTGATGATTCTAAATTTTTTATGCTCAGGTTGCCTCATAGACAGGCAGAAAGGACCCTATCAAGTTTTGTTGACCAGCACTACAGCACTAAAGGTCTCCGTGAGAGAGACTTGGGTCCACTCGTCCCACTGCAAGAAGGTTGCTGACTTGGAGAAAACTCGTGACATAGAGCAAGGTGAAGAGAACCTCGTATCACTAGAGAATTTGTTCCGGGAAAGCTGAGAGGCAGGACTGTTGAACGGCACCTGAGCGTGGAGAACAACAAAATCAAAGACGGTTGTACCATTTTTCTTTTTTCACCTCACTCCCACTGCATCTTTTTTTTTTTTATTCCCTTCTTATTTTTCTTTTTGCTCCTTAACGAAATGGATCTACTTCAAGAGACTGTGTTTTGGGTTTTTCTTGTGACTCTGTTTTTGATCAGGACAATCTGTTTTTGTGAGGGTCCCAGAGACGTCGAGCAAGGATCTGGAATGGGTTCTGATGGCGAGTACCGATTTGTAGGATCTCAGCAGCAGCACATCACTCTAGTAAAGGATGGTATCAGTAAGCAATCTGGTAGTCACGGAGCTCGGAAGCAATGTGAGGGGTTATTGTCTGATGAATATTGTTTATGTAGGCATTGCGAGAACATAGTCGAAGATGGGTGCATCCAGGGATGTCAGTCAAACAGTAATATCGACATTGGCTGACATCCGTTGAGTGATTATCACTCATTAGTGGGTTAGGTCTTAAACCAAACAGAATGTTGGGTGTGCTCACAGGTACCTCAAGGACAGAGTAAGTCAGGATTAGTGCCATACCCTTTAACGATAGATGAGGTACTCGAATTATGGGGTGGGAGACCGGTGGACAAGAAATTCAATATATCTAGGCCCCCTAGCTTGAAGCTCCACCAGTACCACGTAGATAGGTCACTGTTGTGTTTTAATGTTTCCAATTTCCGAAAACCAGGAAATTGTGAAGTGATGTGTAATTACCAGACAATGACCTTTTCACACAGAGCTGATAAGATACCTATCTACTCCGAACTTGTACGCAAGATAGCCACTAGTGGGAAGTATTTTCGGTACAGGTATACACGTGGGATCAAAACCATGTGGGTTGGAAAAGTATCACAGGGGTATTGTGCCCACATCACCCAGCCAGATACTTGTACTGAGCAAATGAGAGAACTAGGGATTGGTTTCTTTATAGGGAAGATTTGTGATATGGTGTTGTTACATTTTGTCCTTTATGTTCTCCCAGATGATGCCTATTTCATATGTGGGAGGAAAGTGTACAAGTGGCTTACTCTGAGCTCTGAAGGGTTGTACTATATTAAGAGAGTACTACCAGAGGTCATGACCATAGCGCACGATAAAATAATAGACATTCACAACAACGCTCAGACTCCTTATACTCATACCCATTATGAACACTTCATCAAGAGACACCTCATAGATAGAACAGAGCACGCAGCCTCTGATTTGATCCATGAATCCACCAGGATTCAGTTCCTTCTCACATTAGATATCACCCGTACTGCTAGAGGAACTATAAATTATAAGTACATCCATGCGCTGGCGAACTTGATAGATAATATCACCGAGATGTATGATGACACCTTCAGGTATATGGGTAGGGAGTTACAAGCCTACAAGAAGGAGCTGATCCAGCACAGGATGGTCCTTAATTATGTTACGGCTGTGACAGGTGGGTACTGTGTTACCCTGACAACTCAATATAGTGTGAAGTACTGTACGTATATTATGAATAGCACTGACGACCCCACGGAGATCATCGATCACAAGATGGACAAGATCTTGCAGTTAAAGTGGGAGTTCAGGAGGAAACACAACCTTACCTTGATGGCTGTAGGTAATGAACTGACCAGCTGAGTCTCATGGTTGAACCCACGCAAGTGGTTCTCAGGGTTAGGAGAGTGGGCACAGAATGTTATTGTAAATGTAGGAAAGTTTCTCCTTTGTATCCTGGGTGTCATCATAATTATCGGTCTGATATTCAGGTGTGTTCGAATCTTGACGCGGCGCAAACACAGCTCAAATTTGATGAGTCTAAAGAGCGAGCGCATTGTTACAGCAGCAGATTTGATTTATGATCCATCAGTAGAAACAGTGTTATGTTAAGGATTGCAAATGAATTTCATGGCCTGCTTCTTTCACCATTTCTCTATGTCTCCCCCTCTACCCAGAAACATCCAACCGTAAAAGAAATCAACCATACCCAATTTTATGTGAATGTGTTTTTTTTTATATGTGTCTTACCCTCATCTCTGCAATTTACAGTTAATGGCACACATAGTCGACAGGTGTTATCCACATATAGTAGCACTCACATATGTTCCCCCTCCATGTATCATCAGATAAATGTGCTCCCCATTTGTTGGAAATAAGAAGCCGAAAAGGGCGAGGGGTAAAAGCCCTTGTGCGAAAAGAGCTCGGTAGTGTTTGTTTGCCCATGTACAGACCCTTAATACGGGATCAGAAGGATTTAATGTATACTTCGCAATACCTCAAAGCTTACTTAGAACATATACGGCACGATGATACATGCCCCTCAGACATTAATTCATACATACATGCTTATTAATATTCCACTAGGCTATACATTTCCCACCTACAACTCTCCCCCCGTCATCCAAACCTTGTATATAATGTATAAACAATATTTTCAGTTTATTAATTATGTGTGGCAGTTATTGGTGACTGCCGAAGGGTGGACTGTCAAAGTCGAAAATATTATGGTCACACGCACCACGTACAAACACCACACAGACGGTCTCCGTGCGTGTACTTGTTCTGCTGTGCGTGCGCATGCCCGCAAGTTGTGTATAACAGCTCACGCGATAGTGTGTATTAGCGCGTGGTATGAGTAATTACAGTAGCATTTGTATTTGCATGGAAAAGCCACAAAGACATATTTCATATTTAATCCACATAGTGCACGATTTACACATAGCCCACATGCACCACACCAGCTGGTTACACTTGCTTAATAGGTACAACAACAAAGGGATTCACCTTTACAGGATATGAGGGGACAGAATTAGGTTAGGAGTTGGTGTTTGGTATCCAGCTGTACAGTATTTTAAGAACAATATTCCGGTAGCAGTTTGCAGAAGATAGCACGCTCCTGCGCATAGATATGCGCAGGAACAGAATATTAATAGTAACTGTATTTACTGTACTCTTGATATTCAGCGGGAACCCAGTGGAGACCATCTGCAAGTGCACCTGGACCGGGCATCGCCCACCTATTCAAACTAACCTATGACCCCTCCTGTACTGTAAATGACCAGCCCTTTGACCTATGGGTGAAGAGATTACAGTTTCTATTGTATCATGATTTGGACAAATGTATAAAAGCCAAGCTGCCTGGCCGGTCAGACACATTCTCTAAAGGTCATCTATCTTGATTGACTGAGGACCGGGACCGGGTGGCGCAGGCGAAACAAACATATGTATCCATTGATTGTAGCCTCTTCTTTTATTGTGTTTGTATTATTGTTGTAACCCCCTTTAAGTAAATAACTGATGGTGGGTCGGATCCCAACATTTTTAAATACAATTGGTGTTGTGTTCCTTTCCTGCTAAAGGTTTAAAGTGTATTTCAGCCGCACGTGTAGCTGCATTGTGCTTACAGCGTGTTGGCATGTGTACGCAAAGTGTGTACTTATTACGTCCGTTGTGGCATGAGTACGCAAAGTGTGTACACGGTACAGGCCTGTGTACGCTAAGTGGGTAAAAAGTACATAGGTTAAGGATTATATTCAACGGCCGCGGCGGCTCGAATTTTAGTGTAAAAGGTATTGCTTTTTCGTCCTGTAAGTTAACCAGCTTTAATAATACGCATGCGCAGATTTTACTTTTATTTAACTGATCGCTACGCAGCGATCAACAGCAGCTAGTGATCAACTCGGAATGAAGGCCACAGTGTGAAGAATACTAGTTTGTGTATAAATAATATACAGTAATAGGCCCTACACACTAAAAGATATAACTGAAAGATATGAACGAATGTATCAGCGATGAGCGATACTCACGATCCAGATGACCCACCACCCCGCTGCTTTTAAACCACGCCCAGGACACTCTCGGCCGTCTTCATAGGAGAGAAGCACAGCCGCAGCATTGTGGATCAAGAGGACAGCTCACAGTGGTAAGTATAGTGTTCAAACCCCCACTGGCCACCAATGTATGAAAACACTGGCCACCAATGAAACAGTTGGCACAAATGTAAACTGCCCAGCAACGAAAATCCACTGCCCTCCAATGTAATATGTCCCCGGGCAGTGTGCAAACATCATAGTTCTCAGTACACAGCATGCATATTGATATGCTGTGTACTGAGAACACATGCTGGCTGCACACTGCCTGGGGACATAAAACTCCACTGCCCACCAATGAAAATCCACTGCCCACCAATGTAAAATGTTCCCAGGCAGTGTGCAGACATCATAGTTCTCAGTACACAACATATATATTGATATGCTGTGTACTGAGAACACATGCTGGCTGCATACTGCCTGGGGAATAAATAAACCTCCACTGCCCACCAATGTTTTTCCTAAAATCCACTGCCCACCAATGTAATATGTTCCCCGGCAGTGTGCAAACATCAAGGGGCGCCAACCGAGGCATGCGCTTAGGGCCCAGCGAAATTCAGGGGCCAGCCGCTGCTGGCTACGGTGATCAGGGGCAGCACTGCAGAGGACTTTTTTTTTAATGGGAGAGTGGATGACGAGAATGGGGTAGAGCATTGGCCGTGACATAGCCCTCCCACTTGTGACTGCTGCTGCCTCCAGATTCAGAAAATGCTGCCTGGGAGATGTCCGCTCTTGCTGCCGCGCTCTCTGCGCCCCTGCTCTGAGGCTGCTGCGGGTAAGGCAGCTCATTGTGTTCCCGTGGCGTCCCTACACACTGGCCGACTGGCCACAGAGGTGCCGATGGATGACCTGGCGGCAGCGCAGTGGGGGTTGACAGAGTGTGTGAAGTTTCTTCACTCCCCCCGTCACCTGGCCCCATAGCCGTGCATGCTAATATGGACGAGATTGTCCATATTGGCTTGCAGGCATCAACGAGCCAGCACAAATGATGAACAAGCGTGGGGCCGCGCATCGTTCATCATGGGTGCATACACACTGAAAGATATGAACAATATCTCGTTTATTAATGAACAAGATCATTCATATCTTTCATTGTAATTGGCCTGTGTGTAGGGCAGTGCGGTGCAGGTGTATTATTGTGTCAGTGCAGTGCGGGTGTATTATTGTGTCAGTGCGGAGCAGGTGTATTATTGTGTCAGTGTGTGTGTCAGTGCAGTGCGGGTGTATTATTGTGTCGGTGCAGAGCAGGTGTATTTTGTCAGTGCAGAGCGGGTGTATTATTGTGTTAGTGGGGTGCAGGTGTATTATTGTGTCAGTGCGGTGCGGGTGTATTATTGAGTCAGTGCGGAGCAGGTGTATTATTGTGTCAGTGTGTGTGTCAGTGTGGTGCGGGTGTATTATTGTGTCAGTGCAGAGCAGGTGTATTTTGTCAGTGCAGAGCGGGTGTATTATTGTGTTAGTGGGGTGCAGGTGTATTATTGTGTCAGTGCGGTGCGGGTGTATTATTGAGTCAGTGCGGAGCAGGTGTATTATTGTGTCAGTGTGTGTGTCAGTGCGGTGCGGGTGTATTATTGTGTCAGTGCAGAGCAGGTGTATTTTGTCAGTGCAGAGCGGGTGTATTATTGTGTTAGTGGGGTGCAGGTGTATTATTGTGTCAGTGCGGTGCGGGTGTATTATTGAGTCAGTAGGGTGCGGGTGTATTATTGTGTCAGTACGGTGCCGGTGAATTATTGTGTCAGTGCGGAGCAGGTGTATTGTGTCAGTGTGGAACAAGTGTATTATTGTGTCATTGCCGTGCGGGTGTATTATTGTGTCGGTGTGTGGGTGTATTATTGTGTCAGTGTGTGTGTCAGATTTAGCACATCTATGATCAGGCACACTGACATGCGGGGGGATGTTGCTCCCCGCAGAAGTACAAAAGCATTGCACAGCCGTGATGCTTTTGTAGTTCAGGAGTAGCTCCCAGCCAGTGCAATTCCTGTTCACCGGCCGGGAGCTACTCGATACTGCCCGGGTCGCAACGGCTGCGTGTGACGTCACGCAGCTGTCACGGCCCACCCCGGTGCGGTCCGGCGACGCCTGTGTTGGCCGAACCGTTCCCCCTAAATGGCAGCCAAACCCCGCCGTCCCGCTCAGCGACCGCTTCTGCCTATCAGGCAGAGGCAATTGCTAGCCTAAGACAGCCATCGGCTGTCTGCCATGTGCCATCGCACTGCGGCGTCAGTGCATGCGCAGTTCAGACCTGATCGGCTGCTGTGCGAAATCGCACAGCACCGATCAGGTCTGAATTAAGCCCATAGTGCAAACAGTGAAGGGGGAAAGTAAAAGAATATAAGGAGGAAAAATGACAGATAATGTATGGGGCATATCGGAATGAAAATATATCTATGGATTGTTTGAGGGAGAGGGCCCCAAATTGGTATCTTGCAGAGGGTCCCATGAGGTCTAAATCCGCCTTTACACATATCATAAGTTCTCACTACACAGCACAGCATGCATATTGATATGCTGTGTACTGAGAACATGCTGGCTGCATACTGTCTGGGGTCAAACACCACTGGCCACCAATGTAAATATGTCCCCCTGCAGTGTGCAGGCAGCATATGTTCTCACAGTACACAGCATGCGTATTGATATGCTGTGTGTGTACTGAGAACACATGCTAGCTGCACACTGTCTGGGGAAATAAATAACCATTTTTTTTTTATGTATGTGTTTATATTAAAAAATAAAAACTTAAATATACATTTTAAAATATATATATATATATATATATATATATATATTAGTGATGAGCGGGTTAGGTTCCTCGGAATCCGAACCCCCCTGAACTTCACCCATTTTACACGGTTCTGAGGCGGACTCGAATCTTCCCGCCTTGCTCGGTTAACCCGAGCGCGCCCGAACGTCATCATCCCGCTATCGGATTCTCACGAGATTCGTATTCTATATAAGGAGCCGCGCGTCGCCGCCATTTTCACTCGTGCATTGGAGATGATAGGGAGAGGACGTGTGCAGCGTTCTCTCAGTTGTGTTCAGTGTGCTGCAAATATCTGTGCTCAGTGTGAGCAAATATCTGTGCTCAGTGTGCTTGCAAATATCTGTGCTCAGTGTGCTTGCAAATATCTGTGCTCAGTGTGCTGAAAATATCTACGTTCAATGCCTGAAAAACGCTCCATATCTGTGCTGCATTGTAGTATATAGTAGGAGGACAGTGCAGAATTTTGCTGACCAGTGACCACCAGTATTATATCAGTACGGTACAGTAGTCCACTGCTCTACCTACCTCTGTGTCGTCAAGTATACTATCCATCCATACCTGTGGGGCATTTTAGTTGTTGTGCGCAGTATATATAGTAGGAGGACAGTGCAGAATTTTGCTTTCCACCAGTATATAATATATAGCAGTACGGTACAGTAGTCCACTGCTCTCCCTACCTCTGTGTCGTCAAGTATACTATCCATCCATACCTGTGGTGCATTTTAGTTGTTGTGCGCAGTATATATAGTAGGCGGACAGTGCAGAATTTTGCTGTCCACCAGTATGTAATATATAGCAGTACGGTACAGTAGTCCACTGCTCTCCCTACCTCTGTGTCGTCAAGTATACTATCCATCCATACCTGTGGTGCATTTTAATTGTTGTGCACAGTATATATAGTAGGAGGACAGTGCAGAATTTTGCTGACCACCAGTATATAATATATAGCAGTACGGTACAGTAGTCCACTGCTCTACCTACCTCTGTGTCGTCAAGTATACTATCCATCCATACCTGTGGTGCATTTAAGTTTTGCGCAGTATATAAAGTAGGAGGACAGTGCATAATTTTGCTGACCACAAGTATATAATATATAGCAGTACGGTACAGTAGTCCACTGCTCTACCTACCTCTGTGTCGTCAAGTATACTATCCATCCATACCTGTGGTGCATTTTAGTTGTTGAGCGCAGTATATATAGTAGGAGGACAGTGCAGAATTTTGCTGACCACTAGTATATAATATATAGCAGTACGGTACAGTAGGCCATTGCTATTGATATATTACTGGCATATAATTCCACACATTAAAAAATGGAGAACAAAAATGTGGAGGGTAAAATAGGGAAAGATCAAGATCCACTTCCACCTCGTGCTGAAGCTGCTGCCACTAGTCATGGCCGAGACATTGAAATGCCATCAACGTCGTCTGCCAAGGCCGATGCCCAATGTCATATTAGAGAGCATGTAAAATCCAAAAAACAAAAGTTCAGTAAAATGACCCAAAAATCAAAATTAAAAGCGTCTGTTGAGAAGCGTAAACTTGCCAATATGCCATTTACGACACAGAGTGGCAAGGAACCGCTGATGCCCTGGCCTATGTTCATGGCTAGTGGTTCAGATTTCATTAGAAAAATGAAAAGACTTAAGCTGGCAAAAGCACAGCAAAGAACTGAGCGTTCTTCTAAATCACAAATCCCCAAGGAGAGTCCAATTGTGTCGGTTGCGATGCCTGACCTTCCCAACACTGGACGGGAAGAGGTGGCGCTTCCACCATTTGCACGCCCCCCTGCAAGTGCTGGAAGGAGTACCCGCAGTCCAGTTCCTGATAGTCAAATTGAAGATGTCACTGTTGAAGTACACCAGGATGAGGATATGGGTGTTGCTGACGCTGAGGAGGAAATTGACAAGGAGGATTCTGATGGTGAGGTGGTTTGTTTAAGTCAGGCACTGGAAAGACACCTGTTGTCCGTGGGACGAATATGGACATTGACATGTCTGGTCAAATTACAAAAAAATCACCTCTTCGGTGTGGAATTATTTTAACAGAAATGCGGACAACTGGTGTCAAGCCGTGTGTTGCCTTTGTCAAGCTGTAATAAGTAGGGGTAAGGACGTTAACCACCTTGGAACATCCTCCCTTATACGTCACCTGGAGCGCATTCATCAGAAGTCATTGACAAGTTCAAAAACTTTGGGTGACAGTGGAAGCAGTCCACTGCCAACTAAATCCCTTCCTCTTGTAACCAAGCTCCTGCAAACCACACCACCAACTCCCTCAGTGTCAATTTCCTCCTTAGACAGGAATGCCAATAGTCCTGCAGGCCATGTCACTGTCAAGTCAGACGAGTACTCTACTGCCTAGGATTCCTCCGATGCATTCATTACTGCTGCTGGTGCTGCTGTTGTTGCTGCTGGGAGTCGATCGTCATCCCATAGGGGAAGTCGGAAGACCACTTGTACTACTTCCAGTAAGCAATTGACTGTCCAACAGTCCTTTGCGAGGAAGAGGAAATATCACAGCAGTCATCCTGCTGCAAAGCGGATAACTCAGGCCTTGGCAGCCTGGGTGGTGAAAAACGTGTTTCTGGTATCCACCGTTAATTCACAGGGAACTAGAGAATTGATTGAGGTACTGTGTCCCTGTACCAAATACCATCTAGGTTCCATTTCTCTAGGCAGGCGATACCGAGAATGTACACAGACGTCAGAAAAAGAGTCACCAGTGTCCTAAAAAATGCATTTGTACCCAATGTCCACTTAACCACGGACATGTGTACAAGTGGAGCAGGGCAGACTCAGGACTATATGACTGTGACAGCCCACTGGGTAGATGTATTGCCTCCCGCAGCAAGAACAGCAGCGGCGGCACCAGTAGCAGCATCTCGCAAACACCAACTCGTTCCTAGGCAGGCTACGCTTTGTATCACCACTTTCCATAAGAGGCACACAGCTGACAACCTCTTACAGAAACTGAGGAACATCATTGCAGAATGGCTTACCCCAATTGGACTCTCCTGGGGATTTGTGACATCAGACAACGCCACCAATATTGTGCGTGCATTACATGTGGGCAAATTACAGCACGTCCCATGTTTTGCACATACATTGAATTTGGTGGTGCAGAATTATTTAAAAAACGACAAGGGCGTGCAAGAGATGCTGTCGGTGGCCTGAAGAATTGCGGGCCACTTTCGGCATTCAGCCATCGCGTGCCGAAGACTGGAGCACCAGCAAACACTCCTGAACCTGCCCCGCCATCATCTGAAGCAAGAGGTGGTAACGAGGTGGAATTCAACCCTCTATATGCTTCAGAGGATGGAGGAGCAGCAAAAGGCCATTCAAGCCTATACAGCTACCTACGATATAGGCAAAGGAGGGGGAATGCACCTGACTCAAGCGCAGTGGAGAATGATTTCAACGTTGCGCAAGGTTCTGCAACCCTTTGAACTTGCCACACGTGAAGTCAGTTCAGACACTGCCAGCCTGAGTCAGGTCATTCCCCTCATCAGGCTTTTGCAGAAGAAGCTGGAGAGATTGAGGGAGGAGCTAAAACAGAGCGATTCCGCTAGGCATGTGGGACTTGTGGATGGAGCCCTTAATTCGCTTAACCAGGATTCACGGGTGGTCAATCTGTTGAAATCAGAGCACTACATTTTGGCCACCGTGCTCGATCCTAGATTTAAAGCCTACGTTGCATCTCTCTTTCCGGCAGACACAAGTCTGCAGAGGTTCAAAGACCTGCCGGTGAGAAAATTGTCAAGTCAAGCGGAACGTGACCCGTCAACAGCTCCTCCTTCACATTCTCCCGCAACTGGGGCTGCGAGGAAAAGGCTAAGAATTCCGAGCCCACCCGCTGGTGGTGATGCAGGGCAGTCTGGAGCGAGTGCTGACATCTGGTCCGGACTGAAGAACCTGCCAACGATTACTGACATGTCGTCTGCTGTCACTGCATATGATTCTGTCACCATTGAAAGAATGGTGGAGGATTATATGAGTGACGGCATCCAAGTAGGCACGTCAGACAGTCCGTACGTATGCTGGAAGGAAAAAGAGGCAATTTGGAGGCCCTTGCAGAAACTGGCTTTATTTTACCTAAGTTGCCCCCCCTCCAGTGTGTACTCCGAAAGAGTGTTTAGTGCAGCCGCTCACCTTGTCAGCAATCGGCGTACGAGGTTACTTCCAGAAAATGTGGAGAAGATGATGTTCATCAAAATGAATTATAATCAATTCCTCCGTGGAGACATTCACCAGCAATTGCCTCCAGAAAGTACACAGGGACCTGAGATGGTGGATTCAAGTGGGGACAAATTAATAATCTGTGAGGAGGGGGATGTACACAGTGAAATGGGTGAGGAATCGGACGATGAGGAGGAGGTGGACATCTTGCCTCTGTAGAGCCAGTTTGTGCAAGGAGAGATTGATTGCTTCTTTTTTGGTGGGGGCCCAAACCAACCAGTCATTTCAGTCAGTCGTGTGGGAGACCCTGTCGCTGAAATGATGGGTTCGTTAAAGTGTGCCTGTCCTGTTTATACAACATAAGGGTGGGTGGGAGGGCCCAAGGACAATTCCATCTTGCACCTCTTTTTTCTTTCATTTTTCTTTGCATCATGTGCTGTTTGGGGACTATTTTGTGAAGTGCCATCCTGTCTGACACTGCAGTGCCACTCCTAGATGGGCCAGTTGTTTGTGTCGGCCACTTGGGTCGCTTAGCTTAACCATCCAGCGACCTTGGTGCACCTCTTTTTTCTTAGCATCATGTGCTGTTTGGGGACTATTTTTTAAATCTGCCATCCTGTCTGACACTGCAGTGCCACTCCTAGATGGGCCAGGTGTTTGTGTCGACCACTTGGGTCGCTTAGCTTAGTCACACAGCTACCTCATTGCACCTCTTTTTTTCTTTGCATCATGTGCTGTTTGGGGACTATTTTGTAAATCTGCCATCCTGTCTGACACTGCAGTGCCACTCCTAGATGGGCCAGGTGTTTGTGTCGGCCACTTGGGTCGCTTAGCTTAGTCACACAGATACCTCATTGCACCTCTTTTTTTCTTTGCATCATGTGCTGTTTGGGGACTATTTTTTAAATCTGCCATCCTGTCTGACACTGGAGTGCCACTCCTAGATGGGCCAGGTGTTTCTGTCGGCCACTTGGGTCGCTTAGCTTAGCCATCCAGCGACCTTGGTGCACCTCTTTTTTTCTTTACATCATGTGCTGTTTGGGGACAATTTTTTTAAGTGCCATCCTGTCTGACACTGCAGTGCCACTCCTAGATGGGCCAGGTGTTTGTGTCGGCCACTTGGGTCGCTTAGCTTAGCCATCCAGTGACCTTGGTGCACCTCTTTTTTTCTTTGCATCATGTGCTGTTTGGGGACTATTTTTTGAAGTGCCATCTTGTCTGACACTGCAGTACCACTCCTAGATGGGCCAGGTGTTTGTGCCGGCCACTTGGGTCGCTTAGCTTAGTCATCCAGCGACCTCGGTGCAAATTTTAGGACTAAAAATAATATTCTGAGGTGTGAGGTGTTCAGAATAGACTGAAAATGAGTGGAAATTATGGTTATTGAGGTTAATAATACTATGGGATCAAAATGACCCCCAAATTCTATGATTTAAGCTGTTTTTGAGGGTTTTTTGTAAAAAAACAGCCGAATCCAAAACACACCCGAATCCGACAAAAAATTTTCAGTGAGGTTTTGCTAAAATGCGTCCGAATCCAAAACACGGCAGCGGAACCGAATCCAAAACCAAAACACAAAACCCGAAAAAGTTCCGGTGCACATCACTATATATATATATATATATATATATATATATATATACAGGAGCAAAGGGCTGACACTCCGGGAACGTAGTCATCAAATCAAATCACGCATCACTGGGCCGATCTGCTATATAAGGTAAGTTTTTGTGATATGTATCCAGATGATAGTGCATTAAACGTCTACAAAACACTACCCGGTCTCCTGGCTATTTTTTTTAGCTGAATTCTGCACAGATGGATTTGTATATATATTTCTGCTGCGGGGTACACTGGGCTCCACAGGGAATGACATTGGGGTGTAGAGTAGGATCTTGATCCGAGGCACCAACAGGCTCAAAGCTTTGACTGTTCCCAGAATGCATAGCACCGCCTCCTCTATAACCCCGCCTCCGTGCACAGGAGATCAGTTTTGTAGTTGGTGCCATGCAGTAAGCAGGAATACAACAGGGGGGCTGCTCCAGCCCTGAGAAGAAGCTTTTCAAAGAAAAATGAAGACTTCAAGGGCTGTAGCAGAGGCACTGTCTGTGTTAGATGTCAGTCAGACATCTCCTGCTGCAGTTTCATCACCTTCCCGAGCGGCGCTGTATACTCGCGCGCCCTGGTTGCCGGGTACTTACAGCGGATGCTCCGGTTTTCTTCCTGTTAGTCACACACACGACCGCTGTTCTCCTGGATTGCGTGGCCGCACTCAGGGAGGAGGTAAGTGGGTCCCCCCGGCGGGACCCATTGTAAATCGCGATCCCGCGCGGCCAGTGTGAGGCGGGCCGCGCGCTCTGGCGTGGACACTGTGGTAGTACAGGGACCCCACTAGACCACCAGGGCAAGGGCACAGGTTGGTTTTCTCTCAAACCATTTATAGAAGCCCACAGTACCCAGTGGTGAAGTCCAGCAGGGGGATAAAGCTTTGACCTGTAGCCCCTCCCTCAGCCCCGGGCGCCATTTAGAGTAAATGTTCCCGCCCTGGAGCTGCATCTCTCTCTCTCCCTCACTCCCTGTCAGCGATTGGGCGCCATTAGGACAAGCTGAGTTGATCCTGGGACTGTTTGGGCAAATCCTCCTCTGTAAAGTCGCCTGCCTGTCAGCGCTGTGCATTTTACAGGACACTTAAGTATTCTACATGTCTGCTGACAGTGTTAGTTAAGAAAGAGTGCATTTAGTCAGGGTTATATAGTACAAGTAACCTGTGATATACATCCAATCTTTACTGTGCATTGTTATATCTTTTGAGTGTATTGAGCTATACATAGTACTACTCTGTATTGCTTGTCCAGTGCAGTTTTATTGCATGTCATAATTTCTGCATTGTACAATGTAACTATGTGTGTGTGCATATAGCTGCTGTGTGACCTCCATTTCGTGTATCTCACTCAGTTTGCTATGCCTATATTCTATAACCTGAGGCGGCTAAGTGCATCAGGTTTATCATTTAATATAGGTAGTTAACAGGATATACTCAGTGTGTATTTTTATCTGTGATTTTAAGTCACAATATACCTCTTGAATTCCCTGTTTGTGCTGATACACTACACGGGGAGTTCTTGTCAGGTATTGTGCTGCTGATATTGTACTGTGTTGCCTTGCATTGAGCTATCAGAAATGTCAGCTACAAAGGGCAATGGTGCTGGGGCTGATCCCACATTGCGTGATGGTGACGCTGCAGACACATTTGAGGAAAACATAGCAGCCGAGGGTTCAGGTTCTGGGGGTTCCTTACCCCAAAGTGGCACTGTAGCAATGGGGGTTCAAAATGACCCACCTTGGGCTACCTTCTCCACGCTATTTAATACGCTGGTAACTAGACTAACGCCCCCTATGGGACCTCCTGTGCCATTACAACCACTTATGGTTCCCGCGGTTAACCCGCCATGGGCAGATCAACTGTCTGCTCAGTTACAGCAATTGAACCAATCCCTGACTACTCAAAAGTCTAACCCTTGCCCGCCTAAGACCAAGGGGTCCTCTAAGCAGGCCATTACTTCCTCACAATCCACCAATGTCCCAGACTACTCATCTGATGAGGATGGCGTTTATACTGACCCCACAGATTCTGATCCCAACGCTTCTGATGGGGAATCTGTTTCACAGGTGGATGTTCCTGACTTGTTGGAGGCTATCAGGACCATTCTTCAAATTACTGATGACCCGGAGCCTGATGCTGCCCCTAAGAAACCGGACGGGTTTAAACGTCAGATAGTGGTTAAACAAGTTTTACCTCATTCTGACCGTTTCGTTGACATACGTCAGTTATTCTGGGAAAATCCAGGAAAGAAATTCATGCCTCACAAGAAGATGCTGGCTTGCTACCCACTTGCAGCGTAGCTAAGTAAAAATTGGGAAACACCCCCGCCAGTGGATTCGCAAGTGGCGCGGCTGGTGGTATCCTCATCTCTGCTGGTAACTACCGTCACGTCTCTGAAAGAACCGTCGGATAAGCATGTGGAGGGTTGTTTAAAGGCAATTTACACCCTAACTGGTGCTGCACGTAGGCCCACCATTGCAGCGACATGGACAGCAGAGGCTGTTGAAGTGTGGGCTCAGGAGCTGGAGGCGGAGGTGCCTTCCAGTGCTTCTGAACATGATAGACAATGTCTTTCTTATATTGTCACAGCTTCTCATTACATTAAGGAGGCGGCTTCTGATGCCAGTATTTTGGTGGCCAAGGCTTCTACTAGGTCCATTTTGGCTCGCCTGATTCTCTGGTTCTGCTAAAACAGCATGTCTACCTAGTACTGCTTCTTCGGTGCCGAAGGCAAAGAGTACTCCATTTTGCTCCTTTCATCCTTCAGGGAAAGCAAAAGGTCAGGCGTACCCGAAACAGGTTCGCACTTCCAAACCCAATAAGCCCAAACCCAAACAGGCCAGTGCTGCCCGTCAGCCTGCTTCCAAAACTGACAAGCCTGCCGCATGATTGGGTGTGCCTCCCTCTGGGGGATCCCAGGGTGGGGGCCGACTTCTAGGGTATTCCCAGGAATGGTTGAGGACCACTTCCGATGCCTGGGTACGGGTAGTCATCACTCGAGGTTACGCTGTATCCTTCAAGAATCGTCCACCTCATCGATTTTGCCTGACAGACGTCCCTTTGGGTCACGTGAAGGCAAAAACTCTTCATTCAGTGGTACATTCCCTCCTGGACACAGGAGTGGTAGTACAGGTGCCTCTGGCTCAGAGAGGCAAGGAGTACTATTCACCGCTGTTCCTAGTCCCAAAACCGAATGGGTTTTCCTGGCCCATTCTCAACCTCAAGTCCTTGAACAAATTTGTGAGGGTCTGCAAGTTTCGTATGGAAACTCTTCGCTCTGTTGTTCTGGCCTTGGAACCTGGGGATTATATGGTCTCCCTGGACATACAGGATGCTTACCTGCATATTCCCATTGCAGTGTCGCATAAGCAGTACCTGAGGTTTGCGGTTGGCATCCTGTATTACCAATTTCGGGCATTACCTTTTGGTTTGACCACGGCTTCGCGAGTCTTCACCAAGGTCATGGCAGTAATGACAGCTGTACTCTGCCATCAAGGGGTCAGGATCCTACTGTACCTGGATTACTTGTTGATCCTGGCAAATTCCCCAGAAATTCTCCTACGCAATCTGGATCTGACTATCCAGTTTCTGCAAGCCCACGGGTGGCTCATCAACTGGAAGAAATCTTCCCTGGTACCTGCTCAGAGCATGGTGCACCTGGGGGCGTTGTTGGACACTCACAACCAGCAGTTGTTCTTGTCTCAGGAGAAAGTCCTGAAGCTTCAGGACAGGATTCGATGCTTCCTATCACGTCCGCAAGTGTCGATACATTCGGCAATGCAAGTGCTAGTTCTCATGGTGTCGGCTTTCAACATGGTGGAGTACGCTCAATTCCATTCATGCCCTCTGCAGAAGCTGATTCTTTCCAAGTGGGATGGCCTGCCTCACCGGATCAGGTCTCAAATTATCCCCTTGTCTCCAGAGGTCCATCTGTCACTGAGCTGGTGGCTTCAGGACCAACAATTGAGCAGGGTTCGTCCCTTCTGGATCTCCAACTGGGTCCTTCTGACAATGGATGCCAGTCTAAGAAGTTTGGGCGCGGTGTTGGAGCAACACTCTCTTTAGGGTCGGTGGACCAAGGAGGAGTCTCTCCTCCCGATAAACATTCTGGAATTGCAGGCGGTGTTCAACTCATTGAACTTGGCCCAGCATTTAATACAGAACAGACCTGTTCAAGTACAGTCAGACAACGCCACCACAGTGGCGTACATCAATCATCAAGGTGGCACTCGACGCCGCATGGCATGGTATCACGGATTCTTCAGTGGGCGGAACGCCATCTGCTAGCCATATCGGCAGTGTTCATTCCGGGGGTCCTAAACTGGGAAGCGGACTTTCTCAGTCGTCAGGACCTACACGCCAGAGAGTGGAGCCTCCATCCAGAAGTGCTCCAACTCCTCGTGCACAAGTGGGGCCTTCCAGATGTGGACCTGATGGCATCTCGACACAATCACAAGGTTCCGGTCTTCGGAGCAAGGACAAGGAATCCTCAAGCAGCGTTCGTGGATGCACTGGCAATTCCAGGGAACTTTCGACTGCCATATGTGCTCTCTCCGGTGTCACTCCTGCCCAGAGTAATAAGGAAGTTCAAGCAAGAAGGAGGAATCCTACTTCTGATTGCTCCAGCGTGGCCCAGACGGCATTGGTTCTCAGACCTTCAGGTTCTCTCGATAAAGCGTCCCCTTCTACTTCCGCAGTGCCCAGATCTCCTCGTTCAGGGACCCTGTGTATATCAGGATTTAGCCTGATTGGCTTGGACGACGTGGCTCTTTAAGCTTCCGTCTTAAGGGCCAAAGGATTTTCTGAGGCGGTCATTTAAACCATGTTGAAGGCCCAGAAACCGACCTTTGCTCGGATTTATCATAGGGTCTGGAATTCTTACTTTGCTTGGTGCTTATCTAACAATCATGACGCTTACAAGTTTAGTACGGCCAAACTTTTTGCCTTTCTACAACAGGGCCTGGACTTAGGCATTCGTCTGGCCTCCATCAAGGTTCATATTTCTGCCTTGTCGGTTTGGTTTCAGAGAAAAATTGCAACTTTACCTGATTTTCATACATTTACTCAGGGTTTGTTGCGTATTCAACCTCCTTACGCCCCGCCTGTGGCTCCTTGGGATTTGTCTATGGTTCTGGAGGCATTGCAAGGGTCTCTGTTTGAGCCTCTTGAATCGGCAGACCTGAAGTGGCTTTCTCTTAAGGTGTTGTTTCTGCTGGCTATTGCCTCTGTCAGACGGGTGTCGGATTTGGGTGCTTTGTCCTGTAAGTCACCATATCTGATTTTTACCGTGACCGGGCAGTTCTTAGAACACGTCCCCGGTACCTACCTTAGGTGGTGTCTACTTTCCACCTTAATCAGGAGATTGTGGTTCTCGCCTTTGCCTCTCCTGAATTGTCTTCCAAAGAGCGGTCTTTGGATGTGGTACAGGTTCTCCGTATCTATGTGAAGAGAACTGCCTCCATCAGGAAGTCGGATTCTCTCTTTGTTCTGTTTGGTTTTCACAAACGTGGCTGGCCTACTCACAAGCAGACCCTAGCCATATGGATTAGAATGGTGATTGCACATACTTATGTACAGGCTGTCCTTCCAGCTCCTGCTACCATTAAGGCCCATTCTACTCAGTTGGTTGGACCTTCTTGGGCAGCCTTCCATGGTGCGCCCCTTGAACAATTGTGCAAGGTGGCTACGTGGTCCTCAGTGAACACGTTCATAAGGTTCAATGCCTTCGATACTTCCGCCTCCCAGGATACTTCCTTTGGATGCCGGGTTCTTTTACCCGCTACAGTGCATCCCCTCCCATAAGGAACTGCTTTAGGACATCCCCAATGTCATTCCCTGTGGAGCCCAGTGTACCCCGCAGCAGAAAACAAGATTTATGGTAAGAACTTACCGTTGTTAATTCTCTTTCTGTGAGGTACACTGGGCTCCACAGGGCGCCCACCCTGACTCACTTAGCTTCTTTGGGTTGGTATGGCATTAGCCGCTGACACTTTCTCCTGTTGTGAGAATGTGGTCTATGTGGCTACTAACAGTTGTTGTCTCTTTTGTCTGCTACTGCATTGGACTGGTTAACAAAAACTGAGCTCCTGTGCATGTAGGCGGGGTTATAGAGGAGGCGGTGCTTTGCATTCTGGGAACAGTTAAAGCTTTGAGCCTGTTGGTGCCTCGGATCAAGATCCTACTCTACACCTCAATGTCATTCCCTGTGGAGTCCAGTGTACCTCGCAGAAAGAGATTTAACAACGGTAAGTTCTTACCATAAATCTTGTTACATGGTGCAAGTTGACCCACTTAAAAAGATGAAAGAGGTCTGTAATTTCCATCATAGGTACACTTCAACTGTGAGAGAATCTGAAAAAAAACTAGGAAATTACATTGTATGATTTTTAAACAATTTATTTGTATATTCTTGCGGAAAATAAATATTTGGACAATCAAAAAGTTTAACTCAATACTTTGTAATATATCCTCGGTTGGCAAGTACAGAGGTCAAACATTTCCTGTAGTTCTTGACCAGGTTTGCACACACTGTAGCAGGTATTTTGGCCCACTTTTCCATGCAGATCTTCTCTAGATCTGTCATGTTTTGGGGCTGTCGCCAGGCAACACGGACTTTCAACTCCCTCCACAGATTTTATATTGGGTTGAGGTCTGGAGTCTGGCTAGGCCACTCCAGGACCTTGAAATGCTTCTTACAGAGCCACTCCTTAGTTGCCCGGGTGGTGTGTTTGGGGTCATTGTCATGCTGGAAGACCCAGTCACATTCCATCTTCAATGCTCTTACTGAGGGAAGGAGGTTTTTGCCCAACATCTCATGCTACATGGCCCCATTCATCCTCTACTTAATACGGATCAGTCGTCCAGTCCACTTTGCAGATAAGCAGCCCCAAAGCATGATGTTTCCACCCCCATGCTTCACAGTGGGTATGGTGTTCTTGGGATGCCATTCATCATTCTTCTCCCTCCAAACATGGCGAGTGGAGTTTATACCAAAAAGTTTGATTTTGCTCTCATCTGACCACATTACATTCTCTCAATCGTCCTCTGCATCATCCAGATGGTCACTGGCAAACTTTAAATGGGCCTCGACATGTGCTGGCTTAAGCAGGGGGACCTTTCGGGTGCTGCAGGATTTTAATCCATGACAACGTAGTGTGTTACTAATGGTAACCTTTGTGACTGTGGTCCCAGCTCTCTTGAGGTCATTGACCAGGTCCCCCGTGTAGTTCTGGGCTGATTCCTCACCGTTCTCAAGATCATTAATACCCCACGAGGTGAGATCTTTCATGGAGCCCCAGGTCGAGGGAGATTGTCAGTGATCTTGTATTTCTTCCATTTTTTAATAATTGCTCCAACAGTTGATCTCTTCTCACCAAGCTGCTTGCCTAATGTCGAGTAGCTCATCCCAGCCTTGTGCAGCTCTTCAATTTTGTCCCTGGTGTCCTTAGACAGCTCTCTGGTCTTGGCCATGGTGGAGAGGTAGCAGTCTGACTGTTTGAGGGTGTGTACAGGTGTCTTTTATACAGATAACAAGTTCAATCAGGTGCCATTAATACAGGTAACAATTGGAGGATAGAAGAGCTTCTTAAAGAAGAAGTAACAGGTCTGTGAGAGCCAGAAATCTTGCTGCTTGGTAGGTGTCCAAATATTTATTTACCACAAGAATATACAAGTAACTTGTTTAAAAATCAAACAATGTGATTTCCTGTTTATTTTTCAGATTCTGTCTCTCACAGTTGAAGTGTACCTATGATGAAACTTACAGACCTCTCTCATCTTTTAAAGTGGGTCAACTTGCACAATCGGTGGCTGTCCAAATACTTTCTTGCCCCACTGTGTATATATAAATATATATTTCTTCAGTAGGTTGGCACTCTCTGTTTTTATACATCAACTGCCAATGCATTCCGTTAGAAATCCATGTGTACAAATATTCCAAAAAAGGCACTCACCAGGGTTTTTATAGCAGAGTCAAACAAACATCATTTGACTTTGCTCTAAAGACCCTGGTGGGTGCCTTTTTTGGAATATTTAAAAAAAAAATATATATATATAACTCCTCCAATAACCGGCACTCCGTTATCAACAGTTACTGCCCCCGGTGCCCATCCTTGCTAATATGCAAAAATATTCCATGTAATCAGATGGCACTCCAGGAGGACTTTTCTTTGGAAATAAAACACAGAGACAAAGCTCCTCTTCTGTGTTTTATTTCCAAAGAAAAGTCCTCCTGGAGTGCCATCTGATTACATGGAAAATATATATATATATATATATGATCTGTGTGTTTTGTATGTGTTTACAGCTCGCACCATAGCAACGGCCTCCCCCGCCCCCTGCATGACGGCACTGGGAGCTCGCGTCACGGACCAGGGTCACCTGACCGGAAGCGCTGAGTCCGGAAGTCGGGCAGCGGCGAGGAGAGCACGGCTGGAAGCGCGCCTGGTAAGTCTATTTAAATGTTTATTTTTCACTTGTTTTATCACTGTGTGTCCTGATGACGGGGGCTTGCACCCCGAAACGTAGATAAAGTCTCACTTGACAAAGTTTGCTGCTTCACCAAAGTCTCCAGAGTGCCGCCTCGTTTCTTCATTCCATATATACAGACCAACGGGTTTGCCTGGGAGGGCACCGGAGCGTGAGCCTTGCTCTATCAGCCCACGGGAGAGTGCCAGACATATTTCTTCTATATATGTCCAGTGCAGCAGTGAAGTCCTCACTAGCATTGGTAGTCGTGGCACCTCAAGGCTTTGTTTTAACCTATTCAGGACGCTTCCAGCAATATCTTTTTATTCACATTTTTTTGCACAGCACAGGAGTTGTGACTCCTAGCACTTTATTTGCACATAATCAGCAGTTTTTTGCACATATCACGGCTGGTGATATATACCGGCTGAGTTCACAGCGGGTGGATAGACATCTTGCAGGATCAGCACATTGCATGGACTTTTTCACGTTTTAAACTTTTCATAAAATGGCACAAGGGGGAGAAGATGCAGATGATTTGTCTGCATACTTCCAGCAGTGTGATAATTTTGAAACATTGAGTTTCTCAGAAGCCGAGGCTGAGAATATCCTGTACAGCGAACCTGCATTTAGTGCGGAAGATGTCACTACGAATGATGATTTGTATAGAGATTTGTTCAAACTTAAAAAGAGAGAGATTGATTTCCTGTTTCATGGCAAGACCCTGTCAGACTACTACAGGGCAAAACAAATTCCACGTGGGTTTCGGATTCACAATATGCCTACCATAGGCAGATACAGCATCCCTTTCTGCAAACGCTGGATCTCGGTGTTAAACAAATGCTCTATGGACTTAATCCTCTTGGTGATTGAGGAATCCAAGAGAGAGCTGTCCCTGACCAAACAAAATATCACCAAATTTGAATCAGAACATCTGGCCAGTTTGTCCGCAGATACCACCACTAAATGGATGGACAAACTGACACAGCAGTTGGAGCAATACCAACGCGAGCTGATCAAATACAAGAAAGACAAATTGGTGCGAGTACAGCAGGATTACTCACAACATAAAGTATACTCGTGGTTGGGAGCGAATGCACCTAAACAACAGCAAGGACCCAAGGGAGCATTTAGGAGAAGAACCAATGTGCGGTTCATTAGTACATCTGCAAGTGATACAGACGAGCCTAACACCAGCACAGGAGCTGACACCACGCAGGGTGGCCCTTTAGGGGCACATACCCGGGCTGGAGGCAACAACAGAAGAACAAACCCACGAGGAGAGGGGGGCAGACGAGGCGGAGGGAGAGGATCAAAGACAGACAAAAAGCCTCCGAGAGGAACGCGCAATTAATTTTCAACCTATCCTCTAGACCCCTTTCGCCTGAAGCCATTGGGGTATTGAGTAAGGGACTGTCATATGTTCCTACACATACCCCAGATGAGACACAATGGAAAATTGACAATTACCGGCTTCAGAGGAAACTAAAATTACAGGAACATTACGGTAAAAATCCTAAGGCTGCTGACAGTACGGACAACACGTTGGCTTCCCAGGTCTTACGCAGAATTAGACCTAAGTCGAGCTTTGAGCCCGTATCAGTAAATCCCTCAATAAAAACTTTTTTGCGGATGCTTGAGGGTACTTTGACAGAGGATCGGGGAAGAACCCGGCCCAATCTGACTAAAGATGAGAAGTTGGCCTTGAAGGAGTTGGGAGCACGTGAGGACATAGTGATTCGTGGAGCAGATAAGGGAGGGGCCATTGTGGTGATGGACAAAGAACAATATATGAGGGAATGCACTAGATTATTGAGTGACACTGTAACATATATAGGCCTGCCTCGGGATCCCACTCAACAGTTTCAGAAAGAATTGAACACATTACTGTCTGAGGCAGTTGGTCAAGGCATCATATCAGAAACAGTGTTTAGAGCTTTGTCCAAACCACACCCAGTAGTCCCACTATTCTACATTATCCCTAAAATACATAAAGATGAACATAACCCCCCTGGCAGACCCATCATTTCTGCCCGGGGGTCATTATGTGAGGCCATATCTATTTATTTAGACGCCTTTCTGCAGCCGTGCATTCAACATACACACACCCACCTAAAGGACACCTCTACTTTGTTACGAAAGTTTGAAGAACTGGGGACAGTACCTGAAAGCACTTTATTGGCTACCCTTGATGTGTCCAGCCTTTATACCTGTATTCCCCACGAGATGGGGATACAGGCAGTAAGAGCACTGATAACTAATAATGTATTGTATGAAGGCCCAGAGACAGAGTTTTTCTTAAAACTATTAAGGTTTACGTTAACTCACAATTACTTTGTTCATGACAATAAGTTCTATATACAGTTAACGGGGTGTGCGATGGGGTCGTGTGTGGCCCCGTCGTTCGCCAACACATACATGTGGGCAGTTGACCAGGATTTATTTCTCAGTCAGCCAGTCATAACACAGTACATAATTTTGTATTTCCGTTACATTGATGACCTGTTACTTTTCTGGTCAGGGCCACAATATATTCTGGAAGATTGGATTGCAGCTCATAACAACTCCTCCAGCCCGGTCAAGTTAACTATGACTGTGGACCCACAGCAAATAGATTTTCTTGATGTACATATTACAATTAGAAACAGTAAGATTAATACATCAATGTACATCAAAAGCACTGACCGCAACACTTTGTTGCGGTATGATAGTTTTCATCCAAGGGCCACAATCAACAGTTTGCCGTACTCACAGATGCTACGGGTCTGTAGGATCAATAATGATCTACAGGTGAGGGATCAGCAGCTGGACGAGATGTACATTAAGTTCAAAGACCGGGGGTACCCTGACAAGTTACTACGTGAGGCTAGGGCCAAAGTCATTGGGCTACCTAGGCAACAATTGTTAACTGAACGGGTCCAAACTACCAAAGAGAAAAGGGTCCCCTGGGTTAATCAGTTTAACACGTCCAGCAGACACACCAGTAGAAGAGCTAAGGAATTTTGGCCCATCATAAATACTGACCCTGAGCTTAAGATGTTCAAAGATACCAAATTGATGCCGTGTTACACCAGGAGCCGAAACATCAGAAGCCTAGTTGTTAAAACTGATGTGGCTAAAAAAATTAGATCAGAGGGCGGTCTAATTAGGTCTAGAAAGGGATGTTACAGGTGCGGGTGCACTACATGTAACTTTCTGGTACCTGGGGATTCGTTTAAACATCCTTACACGGGCAAGACCATTAAATTGAAGGACGCCTATACGTGTAACTCTAAATTTGTGGTGTATCTCTTGTCTTGCCCATGTGGATTGCACTATGTGGGCAAGACAGAGTGCACATTCAAAGTGAGGATGACACAACATAGATCGGCCATTAGGGCAGCATTAACAGCAGGAACCAGCGAACAACCGGTAGCTAGGCATTTTGCCATAGCTAAACACTCACTTTCAGCACTCAGGTACCGTATTGTGGACCAGGTGCCCTTCTCCATTAGGGGGGGTGATAGATCCAAGCGCCTCCTACAATTAGAAACTAAATGGATTATCGCACTGGAAACATTGAGACCAAGAGGACTCAATGAATCTCTGGGTATGAGTTGTTTTGCTTGAAACCTGGGGATTTTTGACTAAGTATAATGAAAATGTCAATTTGGTAGTGATAGATCAGATTAACAGTTCCTCCCCTGAAAATGCAGGCCATTGTGAAGTAAATGTTTATATTTGGCAAATAGAACAAACATGCTTACCTGTACAGAACAGTTTCTGGAATACGGGGTTCTGAACTTATTAGATGTAACCAACTGTTAAAAAATCTATTTTAAGCATTCACAGTTCATACACATGTTTTTAAAGTTTTAATGTTTACTTTATCACACGATATGTCTCAGGCAGATGTGAGATTGCCTGTCTTGTTTTAAGAATTGCACTATGATCTGTGTGTTTTGTATGTGTTTACAGCTCGCACCATAGCAACGGCCTCCCCCGCCCCCTGCATGACGGCACTGGGAGCTCGCGTCACGGACCAGGGTCACCTGACCGGAAGCGCTGAGTCCGGAAGTCGGGCAGCGGCGAGGAGAGCACGGCTGGAAGCGCGCCTGGTAAGTCTATTTAAATGTTTATTTTTCACTTGTTTTATCACTGTGTGTCCTGATGACGGGGGCTTGCACCCCGAAACGTAGATAAAGTCTCACTTGACAAAGTTTGCTGCTTCACCAAAGTCTCCAGAGTGCCGCCTCGTTTCTTCATTCCATATATACAGACCAACGGGTTTGCCTGGGAGGGCACCGGAGCGTGAGCCTTGCTCTATCAGCCCACGGGAGAGTGCCAGACATATTTCTTCTATATATATATATATAAATATATACCACAAGATTAAGAGTGCGCTCAATTAGTTCTAAAATATAAAATCAATAACCTTTTGTCAATTAGCATACAACCACCAACCATATATATTCACAATGGTTTATTAAAACAATCTGTTGAACAGGCATAACCACTAGTACAATATCACTAAGGTTTGTGTGTCCTTGACATGAAGGCAGATAGGGATCTGAACTTCAAGTCAAGGACTCACAAACCTTTCAGTCATCGTGAACGTATATTAGTGTAATCAACGTTTCGGGGACCACCACTCCTTCATCAGGATAAATGCAAACATGTGAATACAGTGTTTAAATACCAAATAACTTACCCCCCCATTCAAATTTCCCCCTCCAGCATTCTCCACTGGCCACGCTGTCTGGACTTCCTGTCCAGCATCAGCAAATGCGTTAGCGGATCCGGAAGTGACGTCCCGCCTACCAGACGTGTGGCGATGGAAACGCTGTTAACAAAACAGTGTAAATGGATTCAGTGAGATTGTTAAAGTGCAGTATATGGTAAACACATAACAATAAATGAAAAACAGAGTGATCTTATAGCATAAATGGCATTATGCAATCTAGTGAATATATACATATAATGAATTGTGAATATATATTATTCTATAGCACACAACAAATCGTAGTGCACTGTAAAAACTGGTCCTTATATAGCGACCGAAAAGCAGGAATGTAAACACTCCAAATATAAATATCAAAAAGTGATCTCATCTAGTGTAAAAGCTGATAAAGCGATAAATTGAGTGCCAAAACCTAACCTCCTAAAGGTACTGTAAATCTTTGATTAATAAACAAATGCTAACATCGCAACAATTATGCCATATATACTAAAGCATTAGTTCAATAGATCAGATACAAACAAAAATAGGCAAGGCATTATGCAGAAACGACATAAAAACATATATGGACCCTCTATTAAAACTATTATTTTAAAGGAAATTTATAAGACCCAGATTGTCATTCAGCCCCCCTGGTTTGAGCGTGTTAAGCCTATGGATCCACATGGATTCTAATTGGAGGAGTTTTTTTTTACCTCTATTAGACAATCATTGTGAAAATTGGTTAAATTAAGAAATCATACCTTGAGAGACATGTACATCAGTCAAATAGTCTCCAAACCAGATAAGCTGTGTCAAGAGTTTATATAAAAAGAAGTTTATGCTATATAAACTACAAACTGAACAAATTACCTTAATGGGCTAGTGATGTGAATATTTGTGATTGTTGTAATACTTCTCAATTTGTATATCTTTTTTTGAAGACACTCCTGATGAAGTCAATCTTGATGAAACACGTTGGGTGATATGCAAGTTGCTAGATCTGAAGTTAACAGAAACTTTTGGACTTAAAACACATACTGTCAACTAAAGAAAGCATTCTGTGAATGTATTGTATGGATTGAAAAAGAGTAATTTTAAAGTTTTAATGCTTTAAGACTTATGTTCTAAATACATTTTATGAATGGTTATTCAGTTGTATCAAGAAACGGTTTTGTTTATATAAGATAAATTGGTTATCAGCAAGTGTTGTATTCAATGTAGGCACCCCTGTAGATAATTTTACTATATCTCTACTATCTTATGGTCCAATTCTGGCATAGGACCATCTTCAGGGATATAGCAGCCGAATCTATTGCTTTAACTATCCTTAAAATGTAAAATTGTATTAAGGTGATATAAGCACAGTGTCCGTAAAAAAATATTTCTTTTATATATATATATATATATATATATATATATATATATAAATAAGCATGCATTCGGCACTCCAAATACTTCTTTTATAATGTCCGGTGCCTTCTCAAACAGGGATAGCACCCCGAATACCGAAACGTTGCTACCGATGGGTTGAGGTCCCATTATTTATGTAAGTCCTGTGAGTGCCGCTCGTTCATCTTTGCATATGATTCGGGGTGCTATCCCTGTTTGAGAAGGCACCGGACATTATAAAAGAAGTATTTGGAGTGCCGAATGCATGCTTATTTATATATATATATATATATATATATATATATATATATAAAAAAGAAATATTTTTTTTACGGACACTGCGCTAATATCACCTTAATTTTTCTGGTTTTGCGTTTTGGTTTTGGATTCGGGTCCGCGGCTGTGTTTTGGATTCGGACGCGTTTTGGCAAAACCTCCCTGAAATTTTTTTGTCGATTCGGGTGTGTTTTGGATTCGGGTGTTTATTTACAAAAAACCCTCAAAAACAGCTTAAATCATAGAATTTGGGGGTCATTTTGATCCCATAGTATTATTAACCTCAATAACCATAATTTCCACTCATTTTCAGTCTATTCTGAACACCTCACACTTCACAATATTATTTTTAGTCCTCAAATTTGCATCAAGGTCGCTGGATGGCTAAGCTAAGCGACCCAAGTGGCCGACACAAACACCTGGCCCATATAGGAGTGGCACTGCAGTGTCAGACAGGATGGCAGATTTAAAAAATAGTCCCCAAACAGCACATGATGCAAAGTAAAAAAGAGGTGCACCAAGGTCGCTGGATGGCTAAGCTAAGCGACACAAGTGGCCGACACAAACACCTGGCCCATCCAGGAGTGGCACTGCAGTGTCAGGCAGGATGGCATTTCAAAAAAATAGTCCCAAAACAGCACATGATGCAAAGAAAAAAAGAGGCGCAATGAGGTAGCTGTGTGACTTAGCTAAGCGACCCAAGTGGCCGACACAAACACCTGGCCCATCTAGGAGTGGCACTGCAGTGTCAGACAGGATGGCAGATTTAAAAAATAGTCCCCAAACAGCACATGATGCAAAGAAAAAAAGAGGTGCACCAAGGTCGCTGGATGGCTAAGCTAAGCGACCCAAGTGGCCGACACAAACACCTGGCCCATCTAGGAGTGGCACTGCAGTGTCAGGCAGGATGGCAGATTTAAAAAATAGTCCCCAAACAGCACATGATGCAAAGAAAAAAAGAGGCGCAATGAGGTAGCTGTGTGACTAAGCTAAGCGACCCAAGTGGCCGACACAAACACCTGGCCCATCTAGGAGTGGCACTGCAGTGTCAGACAGGTTGGCAGATGTAAAAAATAGTCCCCAAACAGCACATGATGCAAAGAAATTAAGAGGTGCACCAAGGTCGCTGGATGGCTAAGCTAAGTGAAACAAGTGGCCGACACAAACACCTGGCCCATCTAGGAGTGGCACTGCAGTGTCAGGCCTGATGGCACGTCAAAATAATAGTCCGCAAACAGCACATGATGCAAAGAAAAATGAAAGAAAAAAGAGGTGCAAGATGGAATAGTCCTTGGGCCCTCCCACCCACCCTTATTTTGTATAAACAGGACATGCACACTACAACAAACCCATCATTTCAGCGACAGGGTCTGCCACACAACTGTGACTGAAATGACTGGTTGGTTTGGGCCCCCACCAAAAAAGAAGCAATCAATCTCTCCTTGCACAAACTGGCTCTACAGAGGCAAGATGTCCACCTCCTCCTCATCGTCCGATTCCTCACCCCTTTTACTGTGTACATCCCCCTCCTCAGTGATTATTAATTCGGCCCCACTGAAATCCACCATCTCAGGTCCCTGTGTACTTTCTGGAGGCAATTGCTGGTGAATGTCTCCACGGAGGAATTGATTATAATTCATTTTGATTAACATCATCTTCTCCACATTTTCTGGAAGTTACCTCGTACGCCGATTGCTGACAAGGTGAGCGGCTACACTAAACACTCTTTCGGAGTACACACTGGAGGGGGGGGCAACTTAGGTAAAATAAAGCCAGTTTGTGCAATGGCCTCCAAATTGCCTCTTTTTCCTGCCAGTATACGTACGGACTGTCTGACGTGCCTACTTGGATGCGGTCACTCATATAATCCTCCACCATTCTTTCAATGGTGACAGAATCATATGCAGTGACAGTAGACGACATGTCAGTAATCGTTGGCAGATCCTTCAGTCCGGACCAGATGTCAGCACTCGCTCCAGACTGCCCTGCATCACCACCAGCGGGTGGGCTCGGAATTCTTAGCCTTTTCCTCGCGGCCCCAGTTGCGGGAGAATGTGAAGGAGGAGCTGTTGACGGGTCATGTACCGCTTGACTTGACAATTTTCTCACCGGCAGGTCTTTGAACCTCTGCAGACTTGTGGCTGCCGGAAAGAGAGATGCAACGTAGGTTTTAAATCTAGGATTGAGCACGGTGGCCAAAATGTAGTGCTCTGATTTCAAAAGATTGACCACCCGTGAATCCTGGTTAAGCGAATTAAGGGCTCCATCCACAAGTCCCACATGCCTAGTGGAATCGCTCTGTTTTAGCTCCTCCTTCAATGTCTCCAGCTTCTTCTGCAAAAGCCTGATGAGGGGAATGACCTGACTCAGGCTGGCAGTGTCTGAACTGACTTCACGTGTGGCAAGTTCAAAGGGTTGCAGAACCTTGCACAACGTTGAAATCATTCTCCACTGCGCTTGAGTCAGGTGCATTCCCCCTCCTTTGCCTATATCGTAGGCAAATGTATAGGCTTGAATGGCCTTTTGCTGCTCCTCCATCCTCTGAAGCATATAGAGGGTTGAATTCCACCTCGTTACTACCTCTTGCTTCAGATGATGGCAGGGCAGGTTCAGGACTGTTTGCTGGTGCTCCAGTCTTCGGCACGCGGTGGCTGAATGCCGAAAGTGGCCCGCAATTCTTCGGGCCACCGACAGCATCTCTTGCACGCCCCTGTCATTTTTTAAATAATTCTGCACCACCAAATTCAATGTATGTGCAAAACATGGGACGTGCTGGAATTTGCCCAGATGTAATGCACGCACAATATTGGTGGCGTTGTCCGATGTCACAAATCCCCAGGAGAGCCCAATTGGGGCAAGCCATTCTGCGATGATGTTCCTCAGTTTCCGTAAGAGGTTGTCAGCTGTGTGCCTCTTATGGAAAGCGGTGATACAAAGCGTAGCCTGCCTAGGAACGAGTTGGCGTTTGCGAGATGCTGCTACTGGTGCCGCCGCTGCTGTTCTTGCTGCGGGAGGCAATACATCTACCCAGTGGGCTGTCACAGTCATATAGTCCTGAGTCTGACCTGCTCCACTTGTCCACATGTCCGTGGTTAAGGGGACATTGGGTACAACTGCATTTTTTAGGACACTGGTGACTCTTTTTCTGATGTCTGTGTACATTTTCGGTATCGCCTGCCTAGAGAAATGGAACCTAGATGGTATTTGGTACCGGGGACACAGTACCTCAATCAAGTCTCTAGTTGCCTGTGAATTAACGGTGGATACCGGAAACACGTTTCTCACCACCCAGGCTTCCAAGGCCTGAGTTATCCGCTTTGCAGCAGGATGACTGCTATGATATTTCATCTTCCTCGCAAAGGACTGTTGGACAGTCAATTGCTTACTGGAAGTAGTACAAGTGGTCTTCCGACTTCCCCCCTGGGATGACGATCGACTCCCAGCAGCAACAACAGCAGCGCCAGGGAGGATGTTCCTAGGTGGTTAACGTCCTTACCCCTACTTATTACAGCTTGACAAAGGCAACACACGGCTTGACACCAGTTGTCCGCATTTCTGTTAAAATAATTCCACACCGAAGAGGTGATTTTTTTTGTATTTTGACCAGGCATGTCAATGGCCATATGCGTCCCACAGACAACAGGTGTCTCCCCGGGTGCCTGACTTAAACAAACCACCTCACCATCAGAATCCTCCTTGTCAATTTCCTCCCCAGCGCCAGCAACACCCATATCCTCATCCTGGTGTACTTCAACAGTGACATCTTCAATTTGACTATCAGGAACTGGACTGCGGGTGCTCCTTCCAGCACTTGCAGGGGGCGTGCAAATGGTGGAAGGCGCAACCTCTTCCCGTCCAGTGTTGGGAAGGTCAGGCATCGCAACCGACACAATTGGACTCTCCTTGGGGATTTGTGATTTAGAAGAACGCAGAGTTCTTTGCTGTGCTTTTGCCATCTTAACTCTTTTAAGTTTTCTAGCAGGAGGATGAGTGCTTCCATCCTCAGGTGAAGCTGAACCACTAGCCTTGAACATAGGCCAGGGCCTCAGCCATTCCTTGCCACTCCGTGTCGTAAATGGCACATTGGCAAGTTTACGCTTCTCCTCAGACGATTTTGATTTAGATTTTTGGGTCATTTTACTGAGCTTTATTTTTGGGGTTTTACATGCTCTCTACTATGACATTGGGCATCGGCCTTGGCAGACGACGTTGATGGCATTTCATCGTCTCGGCCATGACTAGTGGCAGCAGCTTCAGCACGAGGTGGAAGTGGATATTGATCTTTCCCTATTTTACCCTCCACATTTTTGTTCTCCATTTTTTAATGTGTGGAATTATATGCCAATACAGGTTGAGTATCCCATATCCAAATATTCCGAAATACGGAATATTCCGAAATACGGACTTTTTTGTGTGAGAGTGAGATAGTGAAACATTTGTTTTCTGATGGCTCAATGTACAAAAACTTTGTTTAATACACAAAGTTATTAAAATATTGTATTAATTGACCTTCAGGCTGTGTGTATAAGGTGTATATGAAACATAAATTAATTGTGTGACTGTACACACACTTTGTTTAATGCACAAAGTTATAAAAAATAATGGCTATAATGACCTTCAGGCTGTGTGTATAAGGTGTATATGTAACATAAATGCATTCTGTGCTTAGATTTAGGTCCCATCACCATGATATCTCATTATGGTATGCAATTATTCCAAAATACGGAAAAATCCCATATCCAAAATACCTCTGGTCCCAAGCATTTTGGATAAGGGATACTCAACCTGTAATATATTAAAAGCAATGGCCTACTACTATATATACTGCGCACAACTGAAATGCACCCCAGGTATGGATGGATAGTATACTTGACGACACAGAGGTAGGTAGAGCAGTGGCCTACTGTACCGTACTGCTATATATTATATATACTGGTGGTCAGCATACTGTGCAAAACTGAAATGCACCACAGGTATGGATGGATAGTATACTTGACGACACAGAGGTAGGTAGAGCAGTGGCCTACTGTACCATACTGCTATATATTATATATACTGGTGATCAGCAAACTGTGCAAAACTAAAATGTACCACAGGTATGGATGGATAGTATACTTGACGACATAGAGGTAGGTAGAGCAGTGGCCTACTGTACCGTACTGCTATATATTATATATACTGGTGGTCAGCAAACTGTGCAAAACTGAAATGCACCACAGGTATGGATGGATAGTATACTTGACGACACTGAGGTAGGTAGAGCAGTGGCCTACTGTACCGTACTGCTATATATTATATATACTGGTGGTCAGCAAACTGTGCAAAACTGAAATGCACCACAGGTATGGATGGATAGTATACTTGACGACACAGAGGTAGGTAGAGCAGTGGCCTACTGTACCATACTGCTATATATTATATATACTGGTGGTCAGCAAACTGTGCAAAACTGAAATGCACCACAGGTATGAATAGATAGTATACTTGACGACACAGAGGTAGGTAGAGCAGTGGCCTACTGTACCGTACTGCTATATATTATATATACTGGTGGTCAGCAACCTGTGCAAAACTGAAATGCACCACAGGTATGGATGGATAGTATACTTGACGACACAGAGGTAGGTAGAGCAGTGGCCTACTGTACCGTACTGCTATATATTATATATACTGGTGGTCAGCAAACTGTGCAAAACTGAAATGCACCACAGGTATGGATGGATAGTATACTTGACGACACAGAGGTAGGTAGAGCAGTGGCCTACTGTACCGTACTGCTGTATATTATATATACTGGTGGTCAGCAAACTATGCAAAACTGAAATGCACCACAGGTATGGATGGATAGTATACTTGACGACACAGAGGTAGGTAAAGCAGTGGCCTTCTGTACCGTACTGCTATATATTATATATACTGGTGGTCAGCAAACTGTGCAAAACTGAAATACACCACAGGTATGAATGGTATAGTATACTTGACGACACAGAGGTAGAGCAGTGGACTTCTGTACCGTACTGCTATATATATAGTTATACTGGTGGTCAGCAAAATTCTGCACTATCCTCCTACTATATACTACAATGCAGCACAGATATGGAGCGTTTTTCAGGCAGAGAACGTATAATACTGGTGGTCACTGGTCAGCAAAACTCTGCACTGTCCTCCTACTATATAATACTGCTGGTCCCCAGTCCCCACAATAAAGCAATTAGCACACTGAGCACAGATATTTGCAGCACACTGAGCACAGATATGGAGCGTTTTTCAGGCAGAGAACGTAGATATTTGCACTTGCAGCACACTGAGCACAGATATTTGCAGCACACTGAGCACAGATATTTGCAGCACACTGAGCACAGATATTTGCAGCCCACTGAACATAGAAACTGAGAGGACGCCAGCCACGTCCTCTCACGATCATCTCCAATGCACGAGTGAAAAAGAGCGGTGACGCGCGGCTCCTTATATAGAATACGAATCTCGCGAGAATCCGACCGCGGGATGATGACATTCGGGCGCTCTTGAGTTAACCGAGCAAGGCGGGAGGATCCGAGTTGCTCGGACCCGTGGAAAAAAAGGTGAAGTTCAGCCGGGTTTGGATCCCGAGGATCCGAACCCGCTCATCACTAATATATATATATAGAGAGAGAGAGAGAGAGAGAGAGAGAGAGAGATTTATAAAGTTTTGCTTTTGTTATTTTTTAATTATATCAATTTAATATATATATATATATATATATATATATATATATATATATCTACGAGCAGATTCAAACAGGCAGCGGCACTCTGAGTCTCAATGCATCAGTAGAAGAAGGCAAACAAAACGTGTCATTTATTCCATCTTGTGAGCTGCCTGCTCATATATTTCTACTTATACCAGATGGCACCTGAGCTAAGTTGAATATCAATCGGGGGGAGTGCTGATCCTTTTATATTATATATATATATATATTTATTTTATTTTATTTTTGCATGTGTATATGCTCAAAAAAATAAAGGGAACACTTAAACAACACAATGTAACTCCAAGTCAAGCACACTTCTGTGAAATAAAACTGTCCACTTAGGAAGCAACACTGATTGACAATCAATTTCACATGCTGTTGTGCAAATGGAATAGACAACAGGTGGGAATTATAGGCAATTAGCAAGATACCCCAATAAAGGAGTTGTTCTGCAGGTGGTGACCACAGACCACTTCTCAGCTCCTATGCTTTCTGGCTGATGTTTTGGTCACTTTTGAAAGCTGGCGGTGCTTTCACTCTATTGGTAGCATGAGACGGAGTCTACAACCCACACAAGTGGCTCAGGTAGTGCAGCTCATCCAGGATGGCACATCAATGCAAGCTGTGGCAAGAAGGTTTGCTGTGTCTGTCAGCGTAGTGTCCAGAGCATGGAGGCGCTACCAAGAGACAGGCCAATACATCAGGAGACGTGGAGGAGGCCGTAGGAGGGCAACAACCCAGCAGCAGGACCGCTACCTCCGCCTTTGTGCAAGGAGGAACAGGAGGAGCACTGCCAGAGCCCTGCAAAATGACCTCCAGCAAGCCACAAATGTGCATGTGTCTACTCAAACGATCAGAAACAGACTCCATGAGGGTGGTATGAGGACCCGACGTCCACAGGTGGGGGTTGTGCTTACAGCCCAACACCGTGCAGGATGTTTGGCATTTGCCAGAGAACACCAACATTGGCAAATTCGCCACTGGCGCCCTGTGCTCTTCACAAATGAAAGCAGGTTCTCACTGAGCACATGTGACAGACGAGACAGAGTCTGGAGACACCAAGGAGAACGTTCTGCTGCCTGCAACATCCTCCAACATGACCAGTTTGGCAGTGGGTCAGTAATGGTATGGGGTGACATTTCTTTGGGGGCCGCACAGCCCTCCACGTTCTCGCCAGAGGTAGCCTGACTGCCATTAGGTACCGAGATGAGATCCTCAGACCCCTTGTGAGACCTTATGCTGGTGCGGTTGGCCCTTGGTTCCTCCTAATGCAAGACAATGCTAGACCTCATGTGGCTGCAGTGTGTCAGCAGTTCCTGCAAGACGAAGGCATTGATGCTATGGACTGGCCCTTCCGTTCCCCAACCTGAATCCAATTGAGCACATCTGGGACATCATGTCTCACTCCATCCACCAACTCCACGTTGCACCACAGACTGTCCAGGAGTTGGCGGATGCTTTAGTCCTGGTCAGGGAGGAGATCCCTCAGGAGACCATCCGCCACCTCATCAGGAGCATGCCCAGGCATTGTAGGGAGGTCATACAGGCACGTGGAGGCCACACACACTACTGAGCCTCATTTTGACTTGTTTTAAGGACATTACATCAAAGTTGGATCAGCCTGTAGTGTGCTTTTCCACTTTAATTTTGAGTGTGACTCCAAATCCAGACCTCCATGGGTTAAAAAATTTGATTTCTATTGATAATTTTTGTGTGATTTTGTTGTCAACACATTCAACTATGCAAAGAACAAAGTATTTAATAAGAATATTTCATTCATTCAGATCTAGGATGTGTTATTTTAGTGTTCAGTTTATTTTTTTGAGCAGTGTATATATTACAGATGAGCGGGTTCGGTTCTCCGAGATACGAACCCCCCCGAACTTCACCTATTTTACACGGTTCCGAGGCAGACTTGGATCTTCCCGCCTTGCTCGGTTAACCCGAACGCACCCGAAAGTCATCATCCCGCTGTCGGATTCTTGCAAGATTCGTATTCTATATAAAGAGCTGCGCGTCGCCGCCATTTTCACTCATGCATTGGAGATTGAACGGAGAGGACGTGGCTGCGTTATCTCCCTGAAAAGCTCCGTATTCTGTGCTCAGTGTGCTGCAAATATCTGTGCTCAGTGTGCTGCAAATATCTGTGCTCAGTGTGCTTAAAATATCTACGTTCTCTGCCTGAAAATGCTCCATATCTGTGCTCAGTGTGCTGCAAATATCTGTGCTCAGTGTGCTTTATTGTGGGGACTGGGGACAACCAGTATAATAGTAATACAGTACAGTAGGCCATTGCTGTATCTTGCAGCTCTGTTTCACTGCAAGTATCCATTCCATATCTGTGCTGCATTTTTGTGAGCAGTATATATAGAATTACAGTGCAGCATTTTGATGACCAACAGTATATAGTTGTACAGTAGGCCATTGCTGTATCTTGCAGCTCTGTGTCACTGCAAGTATCCATTCCGTATTTGTGCTGCATTTTTTTTGTGAGCAGTATATATAGTATTACAGTGCAGCATTTTGGTGACCAACAGTATACATATATAGTACAGTACAGTAGGCCATTGCTATTGATATATTACTGGCATATAATTCCACACATTAAAAAACGGAGAACAAAAATGTGGAGGGTAAAATAGGGAAAGATCAAGATCCACTTCCACCTCGTGCTGAAGCTGCTGCCACTAGTCATGGCCGAGATGATGAAATGCCATCAACGTCGTCTGCCAAGGCCGATGCCCAATGTCATAGTAGAGAGCATGTAAAATCCAAAAAACTAAAGTTCAGTAAAATGACCCAAAAATCTAAATTAAAAGCGTCTGAGGAGAAGTGTAAACTTGCCAATGTGCCATTTACGACACGGAGTGGCAAGGAACGGCTGAGGCCCTGGCCTATGTTCAAGGCTAGTGGTTCAGCTTCACCTGAGGATGGAAGCACTCATCCTCCTGCTAGAAAACTTAAAAGAGTTAAGATGGCAAAAGCACAGCAAAGAACTCTGCGTTCTTCTAAATCACAAATCACCAAGGAGAGTCCAATTGTGTCGGTTGCGATGCCTGACCTTCCCAACACTGGACGGGAAGAGGTTGCGCCTTCCACCATTTGCACGCCCCCTGCAAGTGCTGGAAGGAGCACCCGCAGTCCAGTTCCTGATAGTCATATTGAAGATGTCACTGTTGAAGTACACCAGGATGAAGATATGGGTGTTGCTGGTACTGAGGAGGAAATTGACAAGGAGGACTCTGATGGTGCGGTGGTTTGTTTAAGTCAGGCACCCGGGGAGACACCTGTTGTCTGTGGCATGAATATGGCCATTGACATGCCTTGTCAAAATACAAAAAAAAAATCACCTCTTCGGTGTGGAATTATTTTAACAGAAATGCGGACAACAGGTGTCAAGCCGTGTGTTGCCTTTGTCAAGCTGTAATAAGTAGGGGTAAGGACGTTAACAACCTAGGAACATCCTCCCTTATAAGTCACCTGGAGCACATTCATCAGAAGTCATTGACAAGTTCAAAAACTTTGGGTGACAGCGGAAGCAGTCCACTGACAACTAAATCCCTTCATCTTGTACCCAAGCTCCTGCAAACTACACCACCAACTCCCTCAGTGTCAATTTCCTCCTTAGTCAGGAACGCCAATAGTCCTGCAGGCCATGTCACTGGCAAGTCTGACGAGTCCTCTACTAACTGGGATTCCTCCGATGGATCCTTGAGTGTAACACCTATTGCTGCTGGCACTGCTGTTGTTGCTGCTGGGAGTCGATCGTCATCCCAGAGGGGAAGTTGGAAGACCACTTGTACTACTTCCAGTAAGCAATTGACTGTCCAACAGTCCTTTGCGAGGAAGATGAAATATCACAGCAGTCATCCTGCTGCAAAGCGGATAACTCAGGTCTTGGCAGCTGTGTTGGTGTTAAACGTGTTTCCGATATCCACCATTAATTCACAGGGAATTATAGAATTACTTGAGGTACTGTGTCCCCGGTACCAAATACCATCTAGGTTCCATTTCTATAGGCAGGCGATACCGAGAATGTACACAGACCTCAGAAAAAGAGTCACCAGTGTCCTAAAAAATGCAGTTGTACCCAATGTCAACTTAACCATGGACATGTGGACAAGTGAAGCAGGGCAGACTCAGGACTATATGACTGTGACAGCCCACTGGGTAGATGTATTGCCTCCCGCAGCAAGAACAGCAGCGGCGGCACCAGTAGCAGCATCTCGCAAATGCCAACTTGTTCTTAGGCAGGCTACGCTTTGTATCACCGCTTTCCATAAGAGGCACACAGCTGACAACCTCTTACGGAAACTGAGGAACATCATCACAGAATGGCTTACCCCAATTGGACTCTCCTGGGGATTTGTGACAATGCCACCAATATTGTGCGTGCATTACATATAGGCAAATTCCAGCACATTTCATGTTTGCACATACATTGAATTTGGTGGTGCAGAATTTTTTTTAAAAACGACAGGGGCGTGCAAGAGATGCTGTCGGTGGCCCGAAGAATTGCGGGCCACTTTCGGCATTCAGTCACCGCGTGCCGAAGACTGGAGCACCAGCAAACACTCCTGAACCTGCCCCGCCTTCATCTGAAGCAAGAGGTGGTAACGAGGTGGAATTCAACCCTCTATATGCTTCAGAGGATGAAGGAGCAGCAAAAGGCCATTCAAGCCTATACAGCTACCTACGATATAGGCAAAGGAGGGGGAATGCACCTGACTCAAGCGCAGTGGAGAATGATTTAATCGTTGTGCAAGGTTCTGCAACCCTTTGAACTTGCCACACATGAAGTCAGTTCAGACACTGCCAGCCTGAGTCAGGTCATTCCCCTCATCAGGCTTTTGCAGAAGCAGCTGGAGAGATTGAAGGAGGAGCTAAAACGGAGCGATTCCACTAGGCATGTGGGACTTGTGGATGGAGCCCTTAATTCACTTAACCAGGATTCACGGGTGGTCAATCTGTTGAAATCAGAGCACTACATTTTGGCCACCGTGCTAGATCCTAGGTTTAAAACCTACATTGTATCTCTCTTTCCAGCAGCCACAAGTCTGCACATGTTCAAAGACCTGCCGGTGAGACACTTGTCAAGTCAAGCGGAACGTGACCCATCAGCAGCTCCTCCTTCACATTCTCCCGCAACTGGGGCTGCAGGGCAGTCAGGAGCGAGTGCTGACATCTGGTCCGGACTGAAGGACCTGCCAACGATTACTGACATGTCGTCTACTGTCACTGCATATGATTCTGTCACCATTGAAAGAATGGTGGAGGATTATATGAATGACCGCATCCAAGTAGGCACGTCAGACAGTCCGTACGTATACTGGCAGGAAAAAGAGGCAATTTGGAGGCTCTTGCACAAACTGGCTTTATTTTACCTAAGTTGCCCCCCCCCCCCCCCCCCCTCCAGTGTGTATTCCGAAAGAGTGTTTAGTGCAGCCGGTCACCTTGTCATCAATCGGCGTATGAGGTTACTTCCAGAAATGTGGAGAAGATGATGTTCATCAAAAGGAATTATAATCAATTCCTCCGTGGAGACATTCACCAGCAATTGCCTCCAGAAAGTACACAGGGACCTGAGATGGTGGATTCCAGTGGGGACGAATTAATAATACTCTGTGAGGAGGGGGATGTACACAGTGAAAGGGGTGATGAATCGGACGATGAGGAGGAGGTGGACATCTTGCCTCTGTAGAGAGATTGATTGCTTCTTTTTTGGTGGGGGCCCAAACCAACCAGTCATTTCAGCAACTTGCGTAAGGCAGACCCTGTGGCTGAAATGATGGGTTTGTTAAAGTGTGCATGTTCTGTTTATACAACATAAGGGTGGGTGGGAGGGCCCAAGGACAATTCCATCTTGCACCTCTTTTTTTTATTATTTATCTCTGCATCATGTGATGTTTGGGGCTAATTTTTTTAAGTGCCATCCTGTCTGACACTGCAGTGCCACTCCTAGATGGGCCGCTTACTTGGGTCGCTTAGCTTAGTCATCCAGCGACCTCGGTGCAAATTTTAGGACTAAATATAATATTGTGAGGTGTGAGGTGTTCAGAATAGACTGGAAATCAGTGGAAATTATGGTTATTTAGGTAAATAATACTATGGGATCAAAATTACCCCCAAATTCTATGATTTAAGCTGTTTTTGAGGGGTTTTTGAAAAAACCACCCGAATCCAAAACACACCCGAATGCGACAAAAAATTTTCAGGGAGGTTTTTGCCAAAACGCGTCCGAATCCAAAACACGGCCGCAGAACCGAATCCAAAACCAAAACACAAAACCCGAAAAAATTCCGGTGCACATCTCTAGTATACATGTAACAATAACCGGCACTACACGTCATCTATCCCAATAATGCCAGATGCCTTCCAACGAGTTCTGTAAAACCCAATAATAGCTCATGGTATAGGCGCCACTCACAGGACCACTTCAGTCAGAAATCATAAAGCATCTATGATGATCTTGTTGTTGCCAAAAATAAGGCCATTAACATTTCCATGTCTGACCTTTTAAAGGAAAAGTCGCAAGGGAACAGTACCAAAAAAGATTTGATCCCCTTTGTACAACACTTTCATTCCTCTAATAAGGAGATTGCCAAACAGGCTAAATCAGTATGGCCAATTGTTACCTCGGACGTTGACTTAAAGATGTTTCGGAATATTCAGCTTATGCCTAGTTACACTAGGATCGGAATCTTAAAGATTGGCTTGTTAAAAATGACATTTCTGCTTTTAAAGATAGTCAGCCCACAAATTTTTTAACTAGAAAGCCCGGGTGCTATAGGTGCACAGGATGCACCACTTGCAGCTACATGGAAGTTGGGAATTCATTCCCACATGCTCATATGGGGGAGAGGATACCAATACATCAGGTGCTGACGTGCAGCAGTGTTTTTGTGATATATATTATTCGCTGTCCTTGTGGTCTGCTCTATGTGGGCAAGACCACAAGGTAGTTTAAGGAAAGAATGGCCCTACACAGAACGGCTATTCGGCTGGCTGTTGAGGGCAATAGTGGTAACCACAATCAACCTGTTGCACGTCATTTTAAATTGTACAATCATGGCCTCACAACTTTACGTTACAAGATTATTGATCAAGTCCCCAAGAGGCTAAGAGGCGGTGATCGTGATAAAGCTTTATTACAGCAGGAGGCACGGTGGATACACCGCTTAGAAACGAGGCCTGAATGAAGTCTTGTCATTAAAAAGTTTTTTATAATGTGTGCTGTGATGATCGGTATTGACACATATTGTTAGCCACAGTTTATTAAGTTAATTTGTGTATTTGAGTCTTTCCTGGATATACCAGGACAGACTGTCAGTATAACTATACTGTAATATTCATGCAAGTGGTTTATTTATATAGCTGTGGATGTACCAGAATCAGATGTTCATTGTTGCTGCTGTTTTTAATGATTTTTGAGCACTATGTGTTGTGATTGTTTTTGCAGTTGCCATGGTGCCGCTCGATCATACGGGCGCACCGGGAGACGCGCTACGCACTGGTGTAACGTCAGACGACTCGACGGGCGGCGCAATGGCGGCTTCTGGGACGGGTGAAAGAAAGGTATTTAGGTAAGCACTGTATTGGCATTGTAATGTGATCCTGACAAAGGTTAATAACCGAAACATTGATCAGAGGAGAGTCTCTGTTGTCTGCTTTATGATTTCTGACTGAAGTGGTCCCGTGAGTGCTGTCTATACCGTGAGATATATATATATATATATATATATATATATATTGTATCACAGGCATTGTAAATAAGGACTCATAGGCAGATTTTCAGGTTACAACCACAGTGTATATAATGGCATCAGACACTGTAGCACAGCATACATCGGCTTGGGGCCCTCATTCCGAGTTGTTCGTTAGCAAGCTGCTTTTAGCAGCTTTACACTCGCTAAGCCGCCGCCTACTGGGAGTGAATCTTAGCTTCTTAAAATTGCGAACGAAAGATTTTTAAAATTGCGACCACACACCTCTTAGCAGTTTCTGAGTAGCTCCAGACTTACTCGGCATCTGCGATCAGTTCAGTGCTTGTCGTTCCTGGTTTGACGTCACAAACACACCCAGCGTTCGCCCAGACACTCCTCCGTTTCTTCAGTCACTCCCGCGTTTTTCCCAGAAACGGTAGCGTTTTTTCGCACACACCCATAAAACGGCCTGTTTCCACCCAGAAACACCCACTTCCTGTCAATCACATTACGATCACCAGACTGAAGAAAAAAACATGAGTAAAATACCTAACTGCATAGCAAATTTACTTGGCGCAGTCGCACTGTGGACATTGCGCATGCGCACTAAGCGGAAAATTGCTGCGATGCGAAAAAATTTACAGAGCGAACAACTCGGAATGACCACCACGGCCTGGTCACAGAGGTACAGAAGAACATGAAAGGTCCTAGCAATTCCTGTGCTGAAAAAATCACTCTGCTGCAGTGGCTTGCAGCTACACATGCTATGGTCTGCTGGCATGGCAAATGTCCACAGTCCCTGGTGCTATAAACTCAGCCCTGTTCACTGGCCTCTAACAGGCACTAGCACAATGCATTGTTGGTAAGAGGAATTTTTAAACCCCTCTTGTGCTCCTGACTTCATGCTGTCTCTGGGTGAGCTGGAAAACACGGACATCTGTTTCACCAGCTGCAGTTGTGCAGAGCGTGCAGGATTTGTTTTCTTCTCCCTTGGAGGGAGCAGATCCCACCAGAATGTGGGCAATTGTGGTGAGACACAAGCCCTCTCACCACAATATATATAATTAGTTGAACATATTATATTTGATTACTGTGTTAAGTTCTGATTTTAATATTTTTTAATTAAATCTCACCTTTCACAGAGACATGGATGCAAACCGTGAATTCTGGGCTGGATTCATCAATCTATACCAGGCCAATGAGTGCTTGTGGCGTATGGGATCAAGGGATTATGCCAATAGAGTAAAGAAAAATCTGGTATACCAGCAATTGGCCAGGTACAAACTTGTCCAAGATAGTGGCGCCGACATCAAGTGGGTTAAGAGGAAGATCCAGAATATGAGAACAGTATTTCTTAAAGAGCACAAGAAATAAAAAGATTCCCAACATTCTGGAGCGGGGGGCAGATCAAGTCAAGAAGCCAACATTGTGGTATTATGACTTAATGAAGTTCGTATTGGATGAGGAGCCTTCGAGGACAGCACAGAGCACGGAGGAGCCGAACACGCCCGAGGTGTTCGAGCCTGAGGAAGAGGAGAGTGCGGATCCGGTAAGTGTCCTCACAATACAGATGTCACTGTTTCCTGTTTACTTTGTTGCCTTAATATTCTCACATATTTTTTTTTCTTGTTAACACAACTGTCTTCGAGGGAGCTGGACATGGAACCTACAGCTGGAGCTGGAGGAGAGTGAGGTGGTGATGGAATCACCCCAGCCTCCGGCTAGAAAGAGACACCTGCCGGCTACCCATGGAAGATCTGTCTCGTCCAGCAGGTCAGATACAATTCTGAGGCAGGCAGAGGAGGTCCTAAAAAAACCAAGGTAAATTTGAAGCTATGGGAGACCATTTCACCTGTGAGTTGCGGGACATGAACCCCACTCAGCAAAAATATGCTCAGAATCTGGAATATATGAATATGTAGAGAAAAGAGAAAAAGCCAATCAACTTTATATAGCAGCACTCATTCCCTAAGTTCTTTTTTCAAAGCAAATGCACTTTATTAAATATATTAGAGATAATATAAACTTGGAAAAAGATTCTCAATACCCATATGTGATGTAAGTGCCTTTATTATTATCACATATGATGTATTATATGTCCCCTTATAGCAAAGGGGACAACTGAAGTGAAATATTAAAACATTAAAACAATAGAAATAGAATAACGTGTAAGAAAAAACTTACATTTTATGTGTATAAAGATAATTTTAAAAGAAAATGCTGATGCGCTGTCTTAATTGATAAATCAATAAATACCTGTGATCAATAAGATTGTTAGATAATTTATTTAATTCATTAAAACAACCACTGATTCCTTTTTGGCCAGTGATGTTTATTAAGGGTTACAAGATGTGTCAGTGTTGTAACAATTCTAGTGCATTCTCAATTTTATAGATCATGATGCAACATTTGTTGCTGTATGGTAATGCAAAAAGAATGTTAAGGACAACACTGCATATATCCGGATGACAATTTGTCTGTCTATTTATCTACAGATTTGAGGCTGTTATTGCCTTAAATAATAACGGTATATGATTACACACTGGCAACTGGTAATTTAATATTGGGTATTATAAATTACCCCTGTTGGAATGTATGCTCACTAACTACTACTCCTAAAATGATATCTTGCTTATCGCAGCAATACCTGGGATGATAGTTATAATTTAATGTTGTACTATTTTTAGGAGTAAGCCTGCTTGAACACCTCTTTATGAGATTCTATAAGAGGGGAATGTGAAATAAATATATGCATATTAATGCTGCTGCAGAAATTGATGTTTAAACATATGCAGCTAATCCGGGCACATATAAATCTCAAGTTGGTAATTTAATCCTTTTTTCCTTTATAGTTCTAATTGTATGTGTTCACAATAAAATAAGAGGGAGCATGCCAGATTAATTCCTCTATGATTTATGTATACCTTTAAATATTACTACAAGTATACTGTTATAGATGAACAATTGATCCAAACCTATGTGGTTTCCAAACAGATAGTTATATCATTACATTATCACTGTTGGTTGTTATCCCCGTGACATGTATTCACACTAAATCAAGCATGTCGTATTTTTCAAAGATATAGATTGCTTGTTTGGATTTCCCGTGTACACATACAACAATACAGGTCCCTCTTACTGCCTGCAGAGTCTGGCTAGTATTGCCATGCAGCACAAGTACACGTTGAGATTTACCCCTCTGCTATGTATAGTATAATTGATTGCAGGCAAGTAGCTATTACTAAGAGCAAACACTCCTGTCTTCTATATATATTTTGCCAGCATGTATCTGTTGATCTTACAAAAACCCTTCCTAATATTCTAATATACACAGGTAGTTAATACATGGTAATATTACTATAGACAGCGCACAGCTGAGCCAATGCGCATTTCACTTTATTAAGCTTCGTCAGGGCTTATAGTCATTGAATTATAGGATTGGCCCATCCAATGCTGCTCTCCTCGGATTGGCTAAGATTGATAATAAATATGCTCCCTGAGACGGGCGCCCATGACTATAAGCCCTGACGAAGCTTAATAAAGTGAAATGCGCATTGGCTCAGATGTGCGCTGTCTATAGTAATATTACCATGTATTAACTACCTGTGTATATTAGAATATTAGGAAGGGTTTTTGTAAGATCAACAGATACATGCTGGCAAAATATATATAGAAGACAGGAGTGTTTGCTCTTAGTAATAGCTACTTGCCTGCAATCAATTATACTATACATAGCAGAGGGGTAAATCTCAACGTGTACTTGTGCTGCATGGCAATACTAGCCAGACTCTGCAGGCAGTAAGAGGGACCTGTATTGTTGTATGTGTACACGGGAAATCCAAACAAGCAATCTATATCTTTGAAAAATACGACATGCTTGATTTAGTGTGAATACATGTCACGGGGATAACAACCAACAGTGATAATGTAATGATACAACTATCTGTTTGGAAACCACATAGGTTTGGATCAATTGTTCATCTATAACAGTATACTTGTAGTAATATTTAAAGGTATACATAAATCATAGAGGAATTAATCTGGCATGCTCCCTCTTATTTTATTGTGAACACATACAATTAGAACTATAAAGGAAAAAAGGATTAAATTACCAACTTGAGATTTATATGTGCCCGGATTAGCTGCATATGTTTAAACATCAATTTCTGCAGCAGCATTAATATGCATATATTTATTTCACATTCCCCTCTTATAGAATCTCATAAAGAGGTGTTCAAGCAGGCTTACTCCTAAAAATAGTACAACATTAAATTATAACTATCATCCCAGGTATTGCTGCGATAAGTAAGATATCATTTTAGGAGTAGTAGTTAGTGAGCATGCATTCCAACAGGGGTAATTTATAATACCCAATATTAAATTACCAGTTGCCAGTGTGTAATCATATACCGTTATTATTTAAGGCAATAACAGCCTCAAATCTGTAGATAAATAGACAGACAAATTGTCATCCGGATATATGCAGTGTTGTCCTTAACATTCTTTTTGCATTACCATACAGCAACAAATGTTGCATCATGATCTATAAAATTGAGAATGCGCTAGAATTGTTACAACACTGACACATCTTGTAACCCTTAATAAACATCACTGGCCAAAAAGGAATCAGTGGTTGTTTTAATGAATTAAATAAATTATCTAACAATCTTATTGATCACAGGTATTTATTGATTTATCAATTAAGACAGCGCATCAGCATTTTCTTTTAAAATTATCTTTATACACATAAAATTTAAGTTTTTTCTTACACGTTATTCTATTTCTATTGTTTTAATGTTTTAATATTTCACTTCAGTTGTCCCCTTTGCTATAATGGGACATATAATACATCATATGTGATAATAATAAAGGCACTTACATCACATATGGGTATTGAGAATCTTTTTCCAAGTTTATATTATCTCTAATATATTTAATGAGGTGCATTTGCTTTGAAAAAAGAACTTAGGGAATGAGTGCTGCTATATAAAGTTGATTGGCTTTTTCTCTTTTCTCTACATATTCATATATTCAGATCAACAAGCAGCACCACTTGAATACAATTGTGCGGAAATATTTATCAGCACAATATGTTATATTATAAATATTCCCTATAAAGGATCATTAATGTACAATCTGGTGCGGGAGTTTCTCTAACTTAAGAATCTGGAATATGCCATTATAACACATGGCCACAATGATAAATTGACCAACCACAGTGGCGTTGTGTTAGGTACCAGAAAGGTAGGTGCCTAGTACATCTTATGCCCCTCCCCCACCTCACCCTCCCATGTATTCTGCACCGGTAATTCCTCGTCAACAATACCCAACATATCCTGCGCCGGGTTACCAAATGCCAAAATCCACGTTCCCTGGCACCTCTTCAAGTGGAGTGTTCACCACTCTGTTGAGTGCACACTCCACTCGTTCAGGGCGACCCAAATTTTTGAATCAATTTTTTTTTAATTTTTTTAATTTGCGTTTTTGTTTGCTGGCTTCAGATTTTTATTTGACCTTCCTCATCCAATATGTTTTTTCTTGAAGTCAATTGTATCATAATGTTGTTTTTTTACACTACATTTGCCCCTGTAATAGAACATTGGAAATTATTTTTATTTCTTGTGCACTTTAGAAACACTGTTCTCAAATTCTTTTAATTCTTCTTCACCCCAAGTTATGTTGGCACCACTATTTTCGATGCATTGTATCGGGCCAATTGTTGGAATGTCTCATGCCTCTATTGGTGTAATCCCTGCTGTCATGGCACTCATTGGCTCAAAAATCAATGAATCCAGCACAGAATGTTTCTAATTAATTTTTTTTCTAAAATTTATAATTAACAAATTGTTCCTAAAAATTGTGTGGAGTCTTTATTTATGGGTAGTGCTAAAAGGTTTAGCAGGTATACACCACACCAAACAAACTACAGAGCAGATATGCAGTGATTTAAAATGGATGCTGTTATTTATTGTACAAAGAAGTCTTGCCCACCCTCCTAAAATGATGCCCAGTATTTAAATGAAGCTGAATCTTTCAAATCTTTCTAATGCGCCCTACAGACTGGGCGATAACACTGCAAGATATGAACGATCTCGTTCATTAATGAACGAGATAACATTCATATCTGTCAGTGTGGAGGCACCAGCGATGAACGATGCGCGGCCCCGCGCTCGTTCATCACTGGTGCCCTGTCGGCTGTACATGCAGGCCAATATGCACTTCTACGGAGCCGGGTGACAGGGGGAGTGAAGAAACTTCACTCCCTCTGTCACTACCCCCCGCCCCCGGGTTGCCCATCTGTCGTATCGGCGGTCGGGCAACTCAGCGGCAAATCGCTGTGTCTGTAGGGCCCTTAATCTTTATAATCTTTCAAATCTTTCATCAGACATTGTTCAGTGTGTATGCACATAATCATTGATGGGAAATCTTTCATCTATCATATCTTTCATCTTTTAAATGTTTAGAATCTGCAAGTGTGTAGGGCCCTTTTGACTATTTTGGAGAAGGCAAACCTAGAATCCTCTCCCCAGCCTCCTGGTTTGTCCTGCTATAGACTGCCATCTCTCTCTGTCTCTGCCTCTCTCTTTCTCCTCTTTCTCTGCTTCTCTGTCCTCTCCTTGCCTCTCCTTTTTTCCTCTTTCTGCTTCTCTCTCTCATCTCTTTGCCTCTGCCCCTCTCTCCTCTCTGCTTCTCTTGATTCTTCCTCTCTCTCTCTTCACCTCTCTTGCCCTTTCTGTCTTTTTTTAAACATCTATCACCTGCTCCACAATCTCTCTCTGCCCTTTGTTGTTTGAGCCCTTTGGCTACCTGCACTCTCCGAAACTGCAATACAAAGCTCTCACAGCAGGGAGTTTTCCACTGCCAGCTCCTCCTAAAATAAAAGTATGATCCACAGCTGCTGGTGCTGTTGTCCATTGATAATTCTGCTTATTTCCAACCGCCCCCGCCAGCAGCAGTGTGGCTACTGGTAGAGCTGCTGGTGGTGGCGGAGACTGCAGAGGAGCAGAATTAGACCCACACTGCCAAAGAGGAGGCTTCGAAATCTGCCCCCACTGCAGGAGTGCAGATAGAACCTGCACTGCTGTTGTCACCTTATGCACGTGCGAGGGAAGGAGGCACAAACACGGCAGGCACAGCCAGGGGCAGTGATGACAGGATATGGTGCTGAGGATTGTTTGAGGAAGGGGGGCCCCAAATCAATGTCATTCTTAGGGCCACTGCTGATATGTATGATGTGTGTATATGGTGACTAGAGATGACTGAGCCCACCTGAACTTCTGGGATTTTCTTTGCTGTTTGCTAACTACTACTACTTTTGAGCAATGATATTGCACACACAATTCTTAGTAAATTTCTGCATTGTATTGGTATCTATTTAAATTTGTAAGTATTTGCAAGTTGGTTATGACTAATACATATACACATTTTAAAACAGAAATAGCTACCTGTTATGATTACACTCAGTTCCGTAGGTTTATAGGTGGTGTCTTATGATGCTCACACAATTACCCACTGCCTAGCAGTCTTTTAGTCTCCTGCAGCCAAAGACTTTGCCTATAGCAACCGCATTTCCAGGGTGAATTAGGTCCACCCCGTACTCAGATGCCTCCAAGTTTTAAGTATATACAAGGTGACTATCGGAGGATGGGCAGGGGTAACTGCAGTACGGTGAGACGTCACCTTACTACTGTGCTGAGGCACAGACTGAGGAATGCACATGAGTGCAACAATGCACACGTTGGAATATTATCAAAACACAATCACTATACACATGCAACAATGCACACGATGTTATGAACAACAAGACTGTAAATACAAATGATATCAAAATGCAACAATGCACAAGGTGGATACAATAAAGAAATGCAGGCAAGGCAGTGCCTGTGTGGGAGCTCCACACCAAAACCTGAGTAGTAGGCTAGCTGGGTCAGATCAGGAAGTCAGTCAGGCAGGGTCTCAGAATCAAAGGCTTGAAAGGTTCTCACAGGAGCTGACAAGTTCTCACCAGAACAGGAACTATCACCAGCAATTTGGGAGAGGCCAGGAAGGGAATATAAATGGTGCTGCACCAATCACTGCTGAACCCTAATTAACAATACTGTGCAGCTGCCCTGCTGTACATCCCTACATAGACAGCTGAGTACTTAATTACCCAGCAACGGGGAATGCCATCTGCCTCCTGTTTCCCCATCGTAAGGGATCCAGCAGCTCTCAGCGCCCAGCGTCTGCCTGTTGCTAGGCACAGGATGGGGACCGAAAGGTGTCACGGCTCTTTAGCAATGGCTGATACGAATGCCTCCTGGTGCTAACATTGCCATGTGTTTGTGCCGCTGCTTTGTTGCATAGTTTAGCCAGGCAGTCTTAAGCCTATGTTAGCAAACAATATTATGAGCTGTGAGTTCAAAATTGAGTGGAAATTACTTGAAGTTAATGTTATTGAGGTTAATAATACTGTAGGAACAAAAAAGACCCAAATTATGTTATTTCAGCTGTTTTCATCAATTAAAAAAAAAAATACATATCCAAAACCAAAACCTGTTAGCAGGGCAGCCATCAGGGGGGACTTCGGGGACTGGAGTCACAGGCCCTTAGAGAGAGGGGGCCCAGCCATGGCTTCTTCCGCTAATACTTGGAGAGCTGCACAGGCAGCACAACAACAATGGGCTGATGCGCATGGAGAACTTCAAACAAACCTTTCCTGGTGTGGAGCAGTGTGGCAGAATCTTTTTTTTGGTGGGGGGGCCCTGTCTGTTTTGTCAGTCCCAGGCCCTACAATTTCTGATGGCAGTTCTGCCTGTTAGGGTTGTTTTGGAAAACCTAACATACAAAGTTAATACAGATCCAAAATCAAAACATGGGGGTCAGCACACATCTATAGTTTACCGGTCCACTCACTTACTTTAACTTTTGTTCTTTCACCATTAAATCATAGTACCAAAAATGTGTGTTGATTGCATAATACTGTACAAGCTGTGAATGAGCCCTAGTAAAGAAACATGTCTATTGTTTTAAAGTCAACATTGTACATATAAGTCACATTATTATGACCACCAGCTAATAGCTAGAGTTTCTGCTGTGTACAGCACAGACAGCAGCTAGATGTCACAGTTTTAGTCACAGTGTTGCCTGCTTCAGATGATGGCAGGAATTCTATGACTGCAACTTGTGGCTGAAATCGAGGAGACTGATTATAACTATTTTGCATGGAATTTGGGTAGCAGTGAGAACTGCCTTTGGTATGATTTGCTGGAAGAAAACAACTGAGTGGTCCTGTACTGGACCGGTTACCGGCTGAAGAATTAATCTGGACTGGATTGGTTACCGGCTGAAGAATGAAGCTGGACCATACTGGTTACAAGCTGAAAAATAAAGCTGGACTGAACTGGTTACCAGCTGAAGTATAAAGCTGGACCGGACTGGTTACTGGCTGAAGAACAAAACTGGACCAGACTACTTACTGGCTGAAGAATAAAGCTGGACTGGACTAGTTACCGGCTGAAGGGTTAAAGCTGGCTTGGTTACTGGCTGGAGGGTTAAAGCTGGACCGGACTGGTTAATGGCTGAAAGATTAAAGCTGGACCAGACTGGTTACCGGCTGAAGGGTTAAAGCTGGACCAGACTGGTTACTGGCTGAAGGGTTAAAGCTGGACTGGACCATTTACTGGCTGAAGAGTTAAAGCTGGACTGGTTACCAGCTGAAGGGTTAAAGCTGCACCGATCTAGTTACCGGTTGAAGGGTTAAAGTTGAACCAGACTGGTTACCGGCTGAAGGGTTAAAACTGGACCGAACTGGTTACGGGCTGAAGGGTTAATGCTGGACCAGACTGGCTACCAGCTGAAGGGTTAAAGCTTAACCGGACTGGTTAACTGCTAAAGGGCTGAAGGGTTAAAGCTGGACTGGTTACGAGCTGAAGGGTTAAAGCTGGACCGTACTGGTTACCAGCTAAAGGGTTAAAGCTGGACTGGACTGGTTACCAGCTGAAGGATTAAAGCTGGACCTGTTATAGAGACAAAATACAGGTTCACTTGTCACACACACAATGTAACTAGATGCACAGGCCCTGGGTGTTTGCAAAGGACCTCCTTTTATACCTGAGCAGGAAACAGCAGGAAGTGTCAGTGAGTGTAGTCTCCCATTGTGCCCTGCTGTCAGGTTAGTATGAACGGATGCCACGCAGTGTTATGGATAAGCACTTAGGACGCCGGAGCTGGCCACGCGTCCAGGCAGTAGATAGGCTAAACTGTCATTTTAGATACATGTCCTGTATAACATCCAGGTTCATTTTGATGGTGAGCTGCTCCACTGTAGCGAGTTGCCGACGTTCACCTTTCACATCAATTGCACGTGGTGCTGAGCAGTTTCCACATCGGTTATTTGCAATGGTGCCATTTGACCATTCACGATACACCATCACAGCAGCATGGGAACAGTTCTCAAATTGCGCTGTTTCAGAAATACTGTAACCCTTGGCCAGAAAGCCGATAATTATCCCTTTTTGCAACTCCGATATATTGCCCCTCTTACCCATGAGTGATATATGTATATACCCACCAAGCCAGCGCACGACACGAGACGTACTTCATGGGCTATGCGCTGCCGATGTCAAATGTAGGAGGTGGTCATAATAATGTGACTCTTAGCTTCATGTATTTCTTTCCCGCCTGATATAAACCTGCACATTGAAGGACATTGTATTTTTTTTTATCCTTCCTTTACACCATTTGCAGAATAATAGATTACATTGCTAAGCTACCCCATGTAAAGTCATATCAAATTAATCTAGAAAAAATGCTTTTACATGTCAAACACACAACTGTGAATAATTTAGGAAAATGCTGAGAGTGCATTCTGCTTTCTTTTTATAGTGACGGATAATACTAATTTATCATAAACGACAAATACTATACGCTACGAATGAAGATGATGAATGGATAAATAAAAGGGCATTCTAAGATGTATATTCCAAGAATGGATTCCTAGCCCAGGGCATAACACTCACTTTAGAATTTGTGCATACTGCTTTATTCTATCTCTTACCTTAGTTGTATGTATTTTTGATCATATAAATTCTGATTACTATTTGTATCTAACTTCATATCAACATAACTGGACACTTTTGCCCATACTGTACTAGGAAGGCATAAAATAATACTGCCACACAATGTGACTTAACAGCTATTATTGTTACAGCTATTGGCCCCAGAAACATCTGAGCTACAGCACATAGGTTATTGACATGGGAAATACTCAGAGGGATAGATTAATATAAAAAATGATTTATTATCCCACTTAAAAATTCAAGTGGCTTTTGCTATCACATTTCCCAATATTACTTTATATGATTTAGAGCTATGTTATGAATATTCACATTGGGACCCTAGTTAAAACAAGAATTAATTGCGTACCGAGAATGTGTTAGCTGAGTCGTGGCTTGCTAGAATTCTATACACAATGTTATATTTCTGCATAAACATAAATATATATACAGTGTATATATATATATATATATATATATATATATTACATTACATAGAGGGCCAATATTGAAATCAAATGAGGAAAATTGTTGGGTGTACAGTATACAAGTCATTGTTACATTGTATTTCTATATTATTCTACTGTAGGTCAGTGATGTGGGAGAAATTATCCAGGTTCAGTGTAATTAAGCCTTAGAGCCATTGAGGTGAGTGGTCCGATTAAAGCAGTGATAGGCAGCTTGATACAGATGTGGGAGTTGCACTGGACAGCCCTATAACCTTTTAAAGGGCTGCACATTAATCTTAGTTGGGTTGGGACTCAGGGTCGACACCCATTAGGTGCGATCTGCTGTGGTGCCGTGCTTCCAAGCCCGGGACCTGCTCTTTGCTTTATTAAATAAGCTTAGCCCACCGCATCCTCATTAAATGGTGAGATAAAACATACACCTAATCACTGCACCTGCACTTTATGGACTACATTGTGGAATTTTTAATGTTTTTAAATGTTTTTGAATGTAAAATAAGTGTTTGCCTATGCACTTTAATTTAATAAATTATGATGTCAAGAAGTTCTAGCATTACTTTAAATTAATAAGGGAAATACCTTATTACAAACGTTTATGGTCAATAGCGCCTATTCCTTTACCCGTTCGCATTTTCCTATGTTGTACACAAGAGACTGGTGTTTTCTCTATTTGGAGTAAATGAGGTTGCTATTTATCATTTAATTTGCGCAACCTGAAGTAAAATATATTTTTTACGACACCCATTAGGTCGACAGTGGGTAGGTCGACACTAGAAATAGGTCGGCATGGCCATTAGGTTGACATGAGCAAGGTCGACATGAAAAAAGGTTGACAGGAGTTTTTTATGTTTTTTTGATGTCATTATCTCTGTCAAGTGATCGGGAACCCCAATTAGTGCACTGCGTCCCCCCGCATGGCTTGCTTCGCTCGCCATGCTGCGGGAAAAGTACCTCGTTCTGCTACCGCTGCTCTCGGCACAGATTACCATTCCCAATCGTAGTCCATGTGGATCATAAAGTATGAAAAAGTCCACAAAAAAAGTGAAAAACTCATGTCGACCTTTTTTCACGTCGACCCTGTTCATGTCGACCTAATGGCCATGTCGACCTATTTATAGTGTCGACCTACCCACTGTCGACTAATGGGTGTTGACCTACTGGGTGTCAACCTAATTGGTGTCGACCTAGAGTCCGGATACCTCCTAGTTATACTGTTAATTAAATAAATTCATTTAATTAATGGAAGAGACACCTACAGTATGTGTAATAACACATCAGCAGGCCATTTAAGCAAGTGGTAAAAGCTATAACAAATACATTATAACAACAAAGCAGGAAGAAGCTGTAAGCTGCAAGTTAAAGATCAGCATGCCTCATGCAGCCCCAGTGCTGCTTGTTGTCAGGGCCGGTGCTAGGTTTCTAGGCGCCCTAGGCAAAAAATATCAAGAGAGATGTAACTTGCGCCCAGCAGCAGCTTTGTACTAAGCTCTTTAGGACCACCACTCCTAGAGACACATATAACACAAAAAGGTAGAGTAGTCCACAATCACTACTGTTTGTAATTATGTCACAATTTCACACGAACTCCCTCTGTGTTCGATAGATAATTTTTCTTCCCAAGGTTCGCACCTCTGGACTGACCTCCTCTCAATGTCGAAGATGCATATAAAGGTTTCTTTCTACACCCTCCTCAGATGGTCTACTGCCCAAGGGCACACTTTCCCTCAGCGGGGACGCTCACCTTAAAACAACTCCCTATATGCCTTAAAAGGTTTCTTTTTCTTTATACTTGATCGTCATATAGCATATTATATTGGCATCATTAGAGATCACCCTCTCCCTCAAAACAGACGCTCACCTTATATCAAGGCCCTATATGCCTTGAAAGGTTTCTTTCACCACCATTTTTCTTGGTTATCTGTTACATGAATCCCATGTTTCCTCTCATTGTGGTTGATTCCCGTAAGAAAGTCAGCAAATCAACAAAGATCCGTCCAAACAGATTTATTCCAAAATGGACATACTGTAGAACAATCCATTAAAAACAAATTCTAAAATTACACATTACAGAACAAAAATATAACCCCTATTTGGCAGCCTCGGTTAGTCCTCTTATATCCCCCTAGGAAACCGATGGGGAAAATCAATCCTCCCAATGCAAAAAGGAAAAGATAAAAAAATACTCCCAATTACGGTCCCTAATATAGGGTAATAACAATAGGAACTGCCTTACCGCCAGGGGCTCTAAAAGAAACTGGTACCAATGCGTTTCGGATAAAAATCCTTCCTCATGGTATATTGCAGGACAAACCCAGTCAGCCTTTTAAACCCCACTGAGTCCCTCCATCCACTGTCTCCACCAATCCGAGGAAAATGATGGTTTTAAGTCCCAAAAGTCATAATCACATTCCATACACATTATATAACATATACTTCTTGTAATAACAAACATTGCATTATAACCTTTTTTTGAATTTAATCACAATATAAGTAAAAAATGGAATTTTAATGTATATTGGTTAAATCCAAACACTGTCATGGGATCATAGATTCAAATGTCCCCTATAATATTCCCAGGGGCATCTCATATCAAGTCCGGATTGTTGATCCATATATTGGTAAAAACCCCTGCCGTTTCCACCAAGGATTCTTCCGGTCTCTATGGCCCATAATGCATCATTTGTCCGTCACAGATCTTATTCCCCTAATACACTCTTGGCGGTTCCTACTGCATGTATCCCGCCGTAGATGTTGTCGGACCCAGTGATGACGCACTTCCTGTTCGTGGAACGCAAACAAAAGTCGTAGTGGAACGCATAGGCTTTTTCACAGCACTTTTAATGAAACAGACATCCTCAGTGCTGACTGAATATATACTCCGGACTGGGGGGAAAGTAAATACAAAAAACATTCATTAGGCAATCATATAGACACCTCATGCTTCACCTAAAGAGGAAAGCATCCCAAAGTTATTATTTTATAACATCTATCTGTCTCTGTATATACTTAGGAAACTAATTAGTCACCTTTTTCCATATACATTCAGCAACAAGAGAATTATAAATAATCAGAGAAACCATTTCATCTCGAACTCTACATTCAAGCCTTTGGGAACCATTGTTCTAAACTCATAGATGGTTCTCATTTCCATTTTTGCCAGCCGTGATTCTCCATCATTTGACCTCCAACCTGGGGCCACCACATTAATACCACAAAAACTGACTAAATGATTAATATTACACTCATGGGTTTTACTAAAATGAGATGATACATTGTGAGAGTCTAGCCCTTTCCTAATATTTCTAGTATGTTCTGCCATTCTTATTTTGAGCATGCGGGTGGTCTTACCTACATACTGGAGCCCGCAGGCACATTCAAGGAGATAAACGCAATTTTTGGTGTTACATGTTATGAACTCTTTGATCTCATAGATTTTATTGGTTTGTGTGGATTTACAGTATTTTTATCATTTTTGTCCCTATTGTATTGTATTGAATTGTAAGAAACAGAAAAAATACAATAGGGAAAAAAATGATAAAAATGAGGATGCCATGGAACCCCCAAAACAAGCTGGTCAGGAGATAGGAGGCACACACCAAAGAGGTTTACCAAGGAGATCTCCCAGAAAAAATATCGGTAGATTTATGGGAAGAAACAACAGCTATAGAGGAAGGGAAGATGTTGTTCTAAAAGAGAATAACTATAGAAATAAATATAGAGGTAAACCTAGGGCCTCGATCCCAAGAGAGTATGAGAAAGAGGAAAGAGTGTATAGAAAAAATAGAATGGATTCTGAGAGAGAGAAGGAAGACAATAAGTGGAGAAGGAGACAGGAAAGGAATATACGTTGGGACAGGTATCCACGGAGAGATAGAGAAGAGGAGATAAGAACAGTAGAACTGGATCAGAGATAAAGGGATAAAGATGGGCTCTGTGGGAAGTCTCCCCGAATGCAGGATATTGCTCCTTCAACCTCATCTTCTTCTTTTTTAGAGAGGGAGATTTACAAACCCCCAAGAAGAAGATAGGTACAAAGCAAGGTCATAGGGGAGGTAAGAAAAGAGGGCTCAATAAGAGAAGAAGGATGAGGAAGGCTACTAATGAGACCACTATGGAAGAAAGTCCTATAAATGTCATGGTTGAAGAAAGTTCAACTAACGACATTGGATTGGACCAAGGGGACCCCAAGGAGGGTAAGATGGGAACCACCAAGATTTACAATCTAAGTAACTACGAACTCACCATACATGAAAAATCCATCCTTGAAAAAGGACTCAAATTTGCTCCCACAAATAGATGTGACAAGTTTGAGGTCCTGGTGGATATAGAGAAACTAGTGAGGAAACTTACCTTAAAAAGGTTTTTTTAGCGAAACCCCAGATGGAAACATCCAGCCAAACACTAATTCTGTATCAAAATTTAAAAGGAAATCTACATTTTATCCCAAACAAAAAAAAAATGGAGCTTTATTGAATCTTTCAAGAAAGCAGTAAAGGCAGACTTAGAGAGTGTTATTTTCAAACCGAATAGAAGAACAAACCTCACAAAGGAAAAAAGGAAGGTCATCACCAGTTTAAGGAATAATAAAGAGGTAGTTATCAAACCTGCCGATAAGGGGGGTAGTATCATAATCATGAACTTAGAGGATTATAACATGGAAATTATGAGACAATTAATGAATGGCGCCACATATCAAAAACTAAGGAGCAACCCTGGTGACAATATTAGTAAAAAGCTGGAAGTCTTTCTTGGTTTATATCTTGCGCAGGGCACCATCACGGAAGAAGAATACAAACATATGGTTATTGAGAATCCTGCTATACCTGTTCTGTATGTCCTGCCCAAGATACATAAAAATAGGGAAGCACCACCAGTGCGCCCCATTGTAGCGGGTATTAATTCCAGTTTGTCAAATCTATCTTGCAATATTGACCACATGTTGCAACCTATGGTTAAAAACACATGCTCCTATTAAAAGGATACAATAGCCACGATTAACTATCTCATGACAGTTGATTGGGAACCTGGGTTCTTACTAATCACCGCGGACGTTACGTCCTTACATATGGTGATTAACCATCAATTGGGCTTAGAGGCTCTAGCTTTCTTTATGGATAAAGAAGGGTTATCAGTGGACAGGAAGAATTTTATCATAGAGGGAACATCACTTATTTTATATAACAATTTTTTCTGGTTTGATGGTTCATTTTATTTACAACTTACGGGAACAGCAATGGGCACCAGACTGGTGCCAAGCTATGCGAATTTATTCATGGCATACTGGGAGGACCAACAGGTATGGAGCGGCCATGAGTTTGGCGCCAGTCTGGTGTCGTGGAATCGTTATATCGACGATATACTCTTTATATGAAGAGGGGATCATCCAACTTTGGATGCTTTCTGTGAGTACTTAAATACCAACCAATCTAATATACATCTAACATTTAACATCAGTGAGGTGGAGGTCAATTTTTTAGACCTACAGGTCTATATTGAAGATGGTGTGGTTAAAACCAGCAATTATACTAAGTCCACTGTCTGTAACTCATATATAGACTATACTAGTAATCACCATCAGAACTGGCTGAGGAGTATTCCAGCCAGCCAGTTTCAAAGGATCAGGCGAAATTGTACAGATATAGAAACTTATTGGAAGCAGGCTCAAACCCTAGAAAAACTGTTTAAAATAAAGGGATACGATCAGCGAACAGTTCAGTCTGCCATGGAGTTTGCTGGTGGCTATAATCGTATGGATATGTTAACCAAGGGATCTACTGCAGACAAGAAGATGTTGGGTGACAAACCATTTATTACGGCCAACATAGACAAGTGGAAAAAATAATAAAGGGGCACTGGTCCATCTTAGGTAACTATCCTTGTCTTAAGGAAGTGGTTACAAAGACCACCAGATTTATTTATAGAAGGGCTAAGAACCTTAAGGAAAATATAGTAAACAGTGTGGTAACGGCTCCCAAGATGCCCACCAGAAATAAATCTAAAGTTTTTTTTTAGATATGGCCTGTGTGTTATGTGTAGGGCATGTAGGAGCAAGAATGGTAAAATAACACAGTATAAATCCACACAAACCAATAAGATCTATGAGATCAAAGAGTTCATAACATGTAACACCAAAAATTGTGTTTATCTCCTTGAATGTGCCTGTGGGGTCCAGTATGTAGGTAGGACCACCTGCATGCTCAAAATAAGAATGGCAGAACATACTAGAAATATTAGGAAAGGACTAGAGTCCCACAATGTATCATCTCATTTTAGTAAAACCCATGAGTGTAATATTAATCATTTAGTCAGTTTTTGTGGTATTAAAGTGGTGGCCCCAGGTTGGAGGTCAAATGATGGAGAATCACGGCTGGCAAAAATGGAAATGAGAACCATCTATGAGTTTAGAACAATGGTTCCCAAAAACTTGAATGTAGAGTTCGAGATGAAATGGTTTCTCTGATTATTTATAATTCTCTCGTTGCTGAATGTATATGGAAAAAGGGGACTAATTAGTTTCCTAAGTATATACAGAGACAGATTGATGTTATAAAATAATAACTTTGGGATGCTTTCCTCTTTAGGTGAAGCATGAGGTGTCTATATGATTGCCTAATGAATGTTTTTTGTATTTACTTTCCCCCCGGTCTGGAGTATATATTCAGTCAGCACTGAGGATGTCTGTTTTATTAAAAGTGCTGTAAAAAAGACTATGCGTTCCACTACGACTTCCTGTTTGCGTTCCATGAACAGGAAGTGCGTCATCACTGGGTCCGACAACATCTACGGCGGGATACATGCAGTAGGAACCGCCAAGAGTGTATTAGGGGAATAAGATCTGTGACGGACAAAAGATGCATTCTGGGCCATGGAGACCGGAAGAATCCCTGGTGGAAACGGCAGGGTTTTTTACCAATATATGGATCAACAATCCGGACTTGATATGAGATGCCCCTGGGAATATCATAGGGGACATTTGGATCTATGATCCCATGACAGTGTTTGGATTTAACCAATTTACATTAAAATTCAGTTTTTGACATATTGTGATTAAATTCAGAAAAAGGTTATAATGCAATGCTTGTTATTTTAAGAAGTATATAATGTATAATGTATATGGAATGTGATTATGACTTTTGGGACTTAAAACCATAATTTTCCTCGGATTGGTGGAGACAGTGGATGGAGGGACTCAGTGGGGTTTAAAAGGCCGACTGGGTTAGTCCTGCAATATACCCTGAGGAAGGATTTTTATCCGAAACGCATTGGTACCAGTTTCTTTTAGAGCCCCTGGCGGTAAGGCAGTTCCTATTGTTATTACCCTATATTAGGGACCGTAATTGGGAGTATTTTTTATCTTTTCCTTTTTGCATTGGGAGGATTGATTTTCCCCATCGGTTTCCTAGGGGGATATAAGAGGACTAACCAAGGCTGCCAAATAGGGGTTATATTTTTGTTCTGTAATGTGTGATTTTAGAATTTGTTTTTAATGGATTGTTCTATGTCCATTTTGGAACAAATCTGTTTGGACGGATCTTTGTTGATTTGCTGACTTTCTTACAGGAATCAACCACATTGAGAGGAAACGTGGGATTCATGTAACAGACGGCCAAGAAAAACGGTGGTGAAAGAAACCTTTCAAGGCATATAGGGCCTTGATATAAGGTGAGCGTCTGTTTTGAGGGAGAGGGTGATCTCTAATGATGCCAATATAATATGCTATATGATGATCAAGGATAAAGAAAAAGAAACCTTTTAAGGCATATAGGGAGTTGTTTTAAGGTGAGCGTCCCCGCTAGGGAAAGTGTGTCCTTGGGCAGTAGACCATCTGAGGAGGGTGTAGAAAGAAACCTTTATATGCTTCTTCCACATTGAGAGGAGGTCAGTCCAGAGGTGCGAACCTTGGGAAGAAAAATTATCTATCGAACACGGAGGGAGTTCGTGTGAAATTGTGACATAATTACAAACAGTAGCGCTTGTGGACTACTCTACCTTTTTGTGTTATATGTGGCCCTAGGCAAAGTTTCACTCTATTGCCCCTGCTTACCCAAGTCCATGTTCTGTAGTTACACATACCAAAATCCCCCCACACACCAACAGTAAACAGTATTTCCCACACTCCTTCTGCTCAACTATGGATGGCGACACACTTTACACAAAGAGATGGACTACCAGCAGAATTACAAACAATGGTGCCAGCACACCGTCAATGATTAATCACAAAGAACAATAGTAGTACTGCACAGGTGCGGTCTTTATGTTGAACCTTTGAAGTCGAATATATGGTCTTATAGTTTAACCACTGCTGTCGTAATCCACTGTGAGAGTAAAGGTAGGGACACACTTCGCGATAAAGTAAACTGTATCACTAATTTTGACCCATACTGAGCGACATTGTTTATCGCCCAATGTGTATGCTGCCGCCCACAAGCGATGCGCGGCACGCACAGTGGGACATTAACGACCCTCGGTGTCGGTCGTGGAGGCAGCTCAATTTGGACTCACCGTCCAAAACTGCATGCTCTGGCCGGCCGCAGCATGACGTCACTATGCTATCTGTAAAATGGATTTACTATAGTAAGCCCATCAATGGAATATACACTTCAATTTATATAGTTAGATATAGCTGGCTTGATTTTGAGTCATATGCATCTCTTTTCATGGATGCACACAGGGCTGCTATCAGAAATTGTGGGGCCTGGGACTGACAAAATAGGCAGGACACCCACCCACCTTCCTATAAATATGTAGCATTCAATTTTGGCGCAAATCGCTTTTAAATTTATAGCTTAAGAGGTGAAGCGCACACCATTCCACATGTCAGTGGCTTGCATCAGCTGTGACATTTTATGTATGTAACAACGGTCAGTTACATATGTGCTTTTGAAACACAATATTAATACTGCAGAGATAAAAAAAAACTGATAAAGCAGAGTCAAACAAACAATTATTGACATGCTGGATGCAGGGGACAGAAAAATAAAAGGGAAAGCAACAATCAGAAGAAAGAGCGTAAAAAAAACCCCAGACATACAAAAACAGAACAAGGACAAACTAAGAAAGAGGAGACCAAGAGATAGAGACACAAAGGAAAAAAGGGGCAAAGACAGACGAGGGAGGGAGGGAGGTGTAGAGATAGATGGGGATAGAGATGAGAGCAAGAGAGACAGGAAAAGAGGGGGAGGGAGCAAGAGAGACATATGTTTATCTTCATAAACTATTAAAGTTTAACCTGAAAAAAAAAAACAATAAAACATTACTCTTGATAAGCTACTATAGGGTGCATCATGCAAAGAGGAGATTGCTCATCACCATGTTCAGCAGGAGATGGGGAGGGGTGTACATGGAAGCTGTGCAAATATGGACAGTCCCAGGGAGATGCTGCAGCTACTCAGGGTAGCTGATTCAGAGGGTCGGTGCACATGGAAGGTTTGTTTTTAAAAACTCCTTCCCGAGCATCTGCCTACTGTTGTTGTACAGCCTGGTGCAGCAGCTATACAGTAGGCGCTAGGAGCCATGGGCATGCCCCTTTCTTTGTCTGAGCCTGGGTCTGCAGTCCTGGGATACCTCCCTTGGTGGCAGCCTTGGATTCACATAGCGCATAGCACATTTTACCATACAGAGCATGAATAGAAGAGAAGTACAATCATATGCGGATCTGCCAGTAAGCACTTCAAAGTAACTGAGTGAGCAACCTTTGAGGTGTTTTCCCCGTTACAGGGAGCTTTATCAAAGACAAAGTGATCCAAGTGTGCTCCTATCTCCTTTTATAAGGGCAAAGATATTCAATTAGCATCAATTAATTAATTATTTAACGTTTGTAGACGGAATGTGTTCAGGATCCCGGCAACCATAATACCGACATCAGAATGCAACAGCCAACAGTCAGGATCCCGAAGGTAAGTATGAACTGCCGGACCCATCCCCTCATGCACTACAACACCCAGACACATCCCATCATGCACTACAACCCCCAGACACCCTCCTGATACACTACTACGACACACACAGCCCTCATTCACTACAACCCCACTCCATACACTACAGCACACACACCCCTAATACACTACCACACCCAGGCCTACCCCTTTACAACAACTCACCAGCTGCTGCTGAACATGGACCAGGCATTCTCTTGCTGCAGTTTGGAGCTCTATGCAAACGTGCACACACTACTCCCACCTCCTTCAGAGCAGAGAGCAGGTCCTGCCTTGTGTGTGAGAGATCTGGGGCTGAGGGGAGGAAGAGCAGAGAGAGGAGCTAGGACGGTACATGCATTCATCATGTGCACATGCCCCTTAGCTGCCCGCAGTATGTGAAGGGCGACTACTACGCTGTGGCTGATATTACAGCAGATTTCAGCACTCACTGTGACAACCCAAGCACCAGACCACCAGTGTGAGGTGATAGATCACAGTGGGGTCGGGCATAGGGGCGGCTGTGGCTGGCTGATAGGATCCACAGCCTCCAATGTCATGTAAAAGTAGGACGACTTCACTTTTTTTGTGGAATGGTTATGTGCCGCCCTCTGGTGGCCGGCGCTCTATGCAGCTGCCTAAAGCTGCCTAATGGTAGCGCCGGCCCTGCCTGTTGTAGATCAATGGATTGGAGGGACCAGCTTACCAAGGCTAGTTATCCTGTGGTTCAGCATAACAAATTGTGAGTTATTGATTCTGTTACAGGATGCAAAGAAAAAGCCTTAAGATCACATTGTGGATCCTAGATGGTGTGTTTGCTACAACCAGAATGACCTGTATAAAGTTAATAGCAATTCTTTAAATCATATTTTATATAGGACAATTTACGCTACCTGAATACACACATAGGGGAAAATTTGCGAAAGGTCAACTTAGATCGAGTTTAATCGATTTCAAATTAATCTAAATCAATCAACGTCAATGATGTGTTTCAGGGGCTAAGACATAAATTTACTAACACATTTACTGACACATTTACTAAATTCCTCATAGAGGAGGACATAGAGCATTCAGAGTTGGGTGACCATGCCATATATTGTTTTAAGTGCTTTCTATTTGTTTTCGATCTAAGCCAATTATGGAAACTGCTACAATGATCTTTATTCTGCATCCTGATTCTTAGTAATGTTTATACTGAGCCCAGTCTGAGTTTAACATTTAACTTTATATCTATATTGCTCATAGTTGTACCTGGTATGATGTGTCATGCACATGTGTTTGATCTTATATTCTATTTTTTTCTTTCCATGTTTACAGCTACTAGCAGGGTTTTACTCCCCCCACCCACAACCCCACACACATTTTCCTTCTCTCCTTTTCATTTTCCTGTACGTGAATGCTTCCTGTTGCTTACCACATGAAAATGTTTACATGTTTTCAAACCCCCCCTTGAGTTTTATTCTCTCCCGTTCTATTATATATTGTCTTGAACTGTAAGTCACTGTTTTCTTGTTTTGTTTATTTGTTTATGTGCTCTGTAATTAGTCGTTGCGGACCTAAAGTGGTGCCATAAAAATAAAAGTTAATAATAATAATAAGAATAAAAAATATTAACCGATTCTCAGTTATGGTAAGACTAAGCACCATGGAGGTAGAAGAGTCAATTCGGGGATAGGGTACAGGAAGAGAGATAATCATGAATGGGAGTAGAGGGGTCAGACTGAGGAGAGGCTTGAGACCGGTAATTGTAGAGATGGGTATAATAGTCCCTAAAAATAGGGTTTATTTGGAGAGGGTTATAATGAAGAAAGCCAGATGGGTCCTTAAGTGTTGGTATCATTGTAAGAGTCTTGCAGGCTTTTAGGCAGTTGGCTAGAAGGGTTTCACTTTATTGCTTTTTTCATAAAAGAGCTAATTTAGCCATCTGAGAGATTTCTCTATCTTCTCTGAGAGAATAGCATTAAGGGCAGATTTCATGGCAGCTAATTACTTGGCCCCTAAGGATGCATTTATGATTTCCCAAATAATTGGTGAGCAATAAGAGTCAGGGATGTCAGGGGAGAAATTATCCTTCAAAACATTAGCAATTTTTTTCTGGAAATTGGGATTTTCAAAAGGGTCTCATTTAGTCGCAAAGAGTGTCGAATGATCAGGAATTAGAAATGATTGTAGAGATAACAGGTGCTTAGAGACTGGGAGGCTCCAGAGGATTATGTAAATTCTAGAATGTGAGCGATAGCGAGCAGAGTAAAAGGTGTCATCCATGAAAGAGGGGTTGAGATAGAGTGCCACATGTCTGAAATACCAACCTCTGTTTTAGTGAGATACCTAGAAAGAGAAAATACCCGACAACGGGCTGGGATGTAAGATTTGTCCAGAGACGGATTGAGAACACAATTTAAGTTGCCAACGAGGAACAGGTAGCCCACATGATGTTGATGCAGTGTGCCACTGAAAGATTTAAGAAAGTGCTGGTGACCTGCGTTAGTATCATAGACATTAGAGAGAGTTAGATTTGGGTGGGTTATATTGTTTCTGTGCAGGGTAAATACTGGCTGCTTTATTTTTACACTGCAATTTAGATTTCAGTTTAACACACCCAACCCAAATCTAACTCTGTCTGCACATGTTATATCTGCCCCCCTGCAGTGCACATGGTTTTGCCCACCTGCTGACAAATATGCTGCTATGATCAGGTCTGAATTAGGCCCATTAGCCGAGATACAGAGAATAAGGGAAAGGAAAAGGAAAAAATATGACATAGATAAGAACAAAAACACAAAATTATCTTATACAAAATTGTACAAACAGAATTAAATAATTCTAAAGGTTATACATTATCGAGAACCATCCATAATGGGATAACCGTGCCACTTAAAAGAAGTTTGCCGGAAGGGGGGGGGGGGGGGGGGAAGAGGGGCTTGTTGCTAGGCACACAAAAAATGTGGGTAGGAGGAACCAGCGTGTCAGGCCATGACACAAGAACTGGGGTAAAAACACACCGATATGACAGGAGAAGCATTAATTTAAATGTAGGCCCAGTAATTACCAGCACATGAAAATGGGGTTTCGGTGGACAAATTATGTGTGTAGAAGATGAAAAGAGAAAGATAAATAAAGTAAGAAGGAAAATAAGGGAGATAGTGTGAGAGAATGGAGAACATTTAAAAGCATAGTCACATGGGGGTAGAGTAACAGACTAGTAGCTTGAGGCAACATCTCAAACATCAGCAAATAAAAACAGTGGAATGAGGTTAAGACATAGCTATGGACATGGTAGAATTACTTCATGAATCGGGAGGATCACCTTCAGGAGAGGGGACAGATTACTCCAGGTGGTTTACAAGTTCCTTACATCCACAGAGGTCATGGATGATGACTGCTTTACTGTTCAGGTCGACAATGAGTTTAAAGGGAAATCCCCAGTGATACCTTATTTTACTGTCAGGAAGACACTTGGTTAAGTCACGAAATTCTCTCCATTTGGCAATCATCAGGAGGGAGAGGTTTTGGTAGAATTGACCTTAACAGAGTCAATAATGTGGGGTTTACCCCAGGTGGGGTAAAGAACGAGTTCCTTGTGTTTATAGCTGAAGAATCACAGAACAACATCACAAGGTGGCTCATTATCTCTGGGTTTAGGCCAGAGAGCACAGTGGGCCCGTTCCAGTGGCAATGTCCATGAGCTGAGATCAGAAACTAGGTATGACGCCAGAGCATTAGGAGCAACAGACTCTGGGATATTACAAATGCGGAAATTGGGCCTAAATCAGAGTTGATCGCAGCAGCAAATTTATTAGCAGTTGGGCAAAACCATGGCCCTCATTCCGAGTTGTTCGCTCGGTAAATTTCATCGCATCGCAGCGATTTTCCGCTTAGTGCGCATGCGCAATGTCCGCACTGCGACTGAGCCAAGTAAATTTGCTATGAAGTTAGGATTTTTACTCACGGCTTTTTCTTCGCTCAGGCGATCGTAGTGTGATTGACAGGAAATGGGTGTTTCTGGGCGGAAACAGGCCGTTTTATGGTCGTGTGGGAAAAAACTCTACCGTTTCCGGAAAAAACGCAGGAGTGGCCGGAGAAACGGAGGAGTGTCTGGGCGAACGCAGGGAGTGTTTGTGACGTCAAACCAGGAACGACAAGCACTGAACTGATCGCAGATGCCGAGTAAGTCTGAAGCTACTCAGAAACTGCTACGAGGTGTGTAATCGCAATATTGCGAATACTTCGTTCGCAATTTTAAGATGCTAAGATTCACTCCCAGTAGGCGGCGGCTTAGCGTGAGCAACTCTGCTAAAATCGCCTTGCGAGCGAACAACTCGGAATGACCTCCCATGTGCACTGCAGGGGGGGCAGATATAACATGTGCAGAGAGAGTTAGATTTGGGTTGGGTGTGTTCAAACTGAAATCTAAATTGCACTGTAAAAATAAAGCAGCCAGTATTTACCCTGCACAGAAACAAAATAACCCACCCAAATCTAACTTTCTCTGCACATGTTATATCTGCCCCCCCCTGCATTACACATGGTTTTGCCCAACTGCTAACAAATTTGCTGCTGCAATCAACTCTGAATTACCTCCATTATTCCTGCGCTCTGCAAGTCTTCATTCTTAGGGGGTTATTCAGGTTTGTTAGCAAACTAAAAAGCACACTAATGGGCAATACCACATGCACTGCAGGTGGGGCAGATGTAACATGCGCAGAGAGATTTAGATTTGGGTGGGTTATTGTTTCTGTCCATGGTAAATACTGGCTGCTTTATTTTTACACTGCAATTTAGATTTCAGTTTGAAGACATCCCACCCAAATCTAAATCTCTCTGCACATTACATCTGTCTCACCTGCAGTGCAACATGGTATTGCCCATTCGTGTGATTTTTTTTTGTTTGCTAACAGACCTAAATAAGGCCCTTAGTGCAGAGGTCAAAGAGCTTGGTGATGATGTGATCCAGGTCCTTACCCATATTATTCAAAGCTTTCTGAATACCATCTTGACAAGATTCAAGTTTAGAGGTTCTGGCAGCAAGTGTTGACACATCAGATTTGATGGAAGTAACTGCCTTGTCAAGATTGGTCTCAAGAGAATCCTTAAACTCAATGATGAGGGTGCAGAGTGCCATTATATCATCTCTGGCGTATGGGACAGGGGAATGAGGGCCTTCTTTGTTCATGTTGCCTGGAGGGGAGGAGGGGGACCCAGTTCCCCCGGTGTAGTGTTGTTCAATGTCACCTCGCCCATACTTAGGAGTCTTGTCAGAAGACCTCTGCATGTGTAAAAGGCTATAGGCGTAGACTCAATAGAGAATAATGCCCATTGAAGCAACAGGAAGGAAATTAATTACAAATAACACTGGACTGTGCAGCTGTAAAAAATTATGCACATCATTAGGAGGTAAAATAATCGGAGCACCCAAGGAACACAGAACTTGTACACTAATGTGTCATCATATGTGTATAACTAGATCTGCAGTATGTGAGGCAGTGGTGCAACAGGGAGGGTTTCTGAGTACCTGGAAACCCTCTCTGTTGAGCCAAATTTTTAGTTTAGAGATGGAGACAGCCGTGTCCCTCTCTCAGCAAAAGCTGCAAACACAATTGTGAAGCTGTAGCAACAGAGAGCTCTATAGAATGTCCAGGGGAGCTACTGGCTGTTCATGCTCAACCATAGCAGCTCGCTCTGTCTTCATAGTGCACCGGTCTGCTGTAAGCCCCTGTGCTGGTATGTATAAATGTAGTAATGTATGTAAGTTTGTAGTTCGTGTGTGTATATATATATATATATATATATACTGTAGATATGCAAACATACATATGTTTATTTCCTCCCGTGAGGTAACTGGTGGGCACAGATCACAATACACAAATTATAAATATAAAACTATAAATATACAGTATATATATATATATATATATATAGTGGCAAGGACAGCATAGTTCCACATTAAGATAATGTGGAACAGCAGGATTTCTCAGCTTTAGAGCAGCAGCAGCATGACTGAAGGGTCCAGTCCAGGTTTTGCCTCAAACAGTTGTCACCTACTGTATCATCTGTCTTTAAATATGTGTTCAGTGCAGGGACACATGGCTTTTGATGCTGGATCATCCAGCCAGATGATAGAACTAAAGGTGTGGTGTTTATGCTAAGAAGCCATATGAGATGTACTACTAATGTGTCTGTAACCTGTGAAACTTGCCTCTGATTTGTGAACTACCATGCTGCATACCTCCCAACTGGCCCGATTTTGGCGGGACAGTCCCGTTTTTCACGGTCTGTCCCGCTGTCCCACCCGCGGGTCACAGTGTCCCACGGGTGGGGGGGGGGGGCAGTTGGGAGATCCCACTCTGTCGCTCGCTGCTCTGAGCAGGGCAGTGGTGAATAGATGCTGAGCGCATGCACACAGCATCTATTCCTGGCAGAGAGGGACAGGGGGTATGGCCAGCAGCTCTCTGTCCATGCCCTATAATGACTAAAACGGGGGCATGGCTTCAGATTGCGGCACTTTCCACGAGGCCATGCCCCCTTTCCGATAGGTCACACCCCTAATCTCGAAGGCGCATGCTGATGTCCCTCCTCGACCATCAGCAAAGTTGGGAGGTATGCATGCTGTGAAGCCTATGCTGTTGAAAATTCAGCTGATGCTGTCTTTCTGAGTGAGAAAAATAAACAAAGCAGCTTGTTTTGTTTCCAGTGTGTGTGATCCTTTTAACATTTAGTGCCAGAACAAAGACATCACATTGCTGGATGCTGTTATGTAGCAAATAGGAACCTGGAGTACAAGATAAGTAGTCAGGCAGTTTTCACAGCTTGTGCAAAGTTATTGTTGTGCAACTGGCTTGAAAGCCAGAAGGTTATGAACTGTGGACGTTATTCAGTAAGGATTGCTAAATTTGTGAATCGCAATCCACCCAATTATCGAATGACTGCACATGCACAGCGTTCGCATTGCGCTTGCATGAGCAAAAATAGCGAAAGAAATTGCATACAGGTTGTGATCGCAATGCAGCCATTGTTTGACTGACAGGAAGCCGGCATTTCTGGGTGGAAACCTGATGTTTTCTGTGTGTGTCTGAAAAAATGCAGGCATGCCCAGGTACTGTGGGAGGTGCACACGTATTTGTGGGGTGTCCATTTAGGACAGGAGAAAATGACTCCAGCGCATACAGTTAAAGTTCTTTTGGACATTCATTCATGTTGCAGTGAAGAGATATTGTCAGGTATGGTTTCCATCCCTGTAATTTCTTTTGAGAGAATTGGTATGGACCTGATAGGGCCAGTGTAAAAATCTGCTTGAGGGCATCTGCACATACTAGTGGTAGTGGTTTATGCCACCAGATACCTGGAGGACATACCACTATGTAATATGAAATCTAGCACTATTGCCCAGGAATTACTAACACAGTATGCCCACTTGGGAATACAGAAAGCAGTCCTGATGGGCCACAGTACCCCTGCTGTGTCTAAGTTAATGAAATACCTGTGTCGTCTGTTAAAGGTAGATAGAAAAACCACTTTGGTTTACCAGCTGCAGACATATGGCTTGGTCGAATGCTTTAAACATACCTTTAAGCAAATAATTAAAAGGGCGGTGTTGTAGGAGCAGCGGGATTGGGACCTACTCCTACCTTATTTTATGTTTGTGGTTTCGAGAGGTACCTCAAACCTCTATGGAGTTTAGACCCTTCGAGCTCCTCTATGGTAGAGAGCTCCTCTATGGTAGACAGCCCAGAGGGATACTAGATCTATTAAAAGGGTGGGAGCAGCAGTCATCTCAAGAGCCTAACATCATTCAGTTTGTGTCCCACTTGTATGGCCATCTTAGGCAAATTGTGCCACCACTGAATGAACATATGGAAAGGGCTTAACAGCATTAAAAACATTTATCGCTGTTAACCAGACCTTTAATACAGGTGGAAAGGTACTGATACTTGTGCCTACTACTGAAAGTCAATTTTATGCCCAGTGGTAAGACCCTTATGAGATCATAGAGGCAGTGGAACCGGTGAACTATATAAGGTATGGCAGGAGGGTAGAAGGAAAAATGTACACATCTACCATGTAAACCTGTTAAAACCTTGAAAACCAAGAAAACCCCAGAATGTCAGGTACCCATTGAAGGTATCCTTAATCTTTGCCAGAAACAGGAAGTGGTGAATTTAGTAGCATGGTACCAGGATGTTTTTTCTGCCATTCCGGGAAAGACCCAAATCATTCAGCATGATATTGTTACTTCTTCCGGGGTGGAAATAAAACAGAGGCCATACCATATACTTGAGGCAAAATGGGCAGCAGTAAAATGAGAGGAGATGCTGCACTTAGGGGTCCTAGAGGAATTAAACAGTGAATGGAATAATCCCATTGTTTTTGTGCCTAAGCCTTTGGATGCTTTAACTTTTACAGATATTTGCAAGTTAAATAAAGTTTTTCAGTTTGATTCCTATCTTATGCCCTGGGTGGGCAAGCTGGTGAAGAACCTAGCAAAAAGCCAGTATGTCACCACTCTGGATTTAACTAAAGGGTATTGGGAGATTTCTTTGACTGAAGCTGCTAAGCCAAAAACAGAGGGCTTATTTCAGTACAAAGTGCTGCCATTTGGTTTGAATAGAGCCCCAACAACTTTCCAGAGAGCTATGAACAAGTTGCCAATACCTCACAGAGAATATGCCGCTGCATATCTAGATGACATCATCATCTTTAGCTCTGACTGGGAGTCACTCCTTCAAAGGGGCTCAAACCAACTCTGAGAAATGTGCCATTGGTACGGGACAGGCAAAGTACTTGGCATATGATGTAGGTACAAGTTATTCAGCCCAGTAAGGTGGAAGCAGTCCTCACTTGGCGTAAGCCCAAATTTAAAGCACAATTCAGGACATTTCTTGGTCTGGAGTGCTATTACCGCATGTTCATATTGGATTTTGCCACTAGAGCAGCTCCACTAAGTGTCTTAAAAAAACAGACTGGCAGAGACTACTAAGCAGGATTTAAGGCAGTCCTTGTGTGCCGAGTCTGTTTTGCAAGTTCCTGATTTCAAGAAGCAGTTTGTGCCACGGGCCAATACCTCAGGGACAGGGTTAGGAGCAGTCCTTTTCCAAATGGTAGAAGGGGAAGAGAATCCCATCCTCTACCTCAGGAGGTTAATTGCTGCCCTGAGAACAAAAGTACTCAACTGTAGAACAGGAGTGCTTGGCAATTAAGTGTGCAGTAGAATATTATTCGTTAGGGTGGGAGTTAATTACAGGTCATGCCCCCGTGCAGTGGATGTACACAAACAAAGAAGTGAATGCTTGTGTGATCCGCTGGTTTTTGGCCTTACAACTATTCAAATTTGAGGTGCTGCATTGTGCGGGGAAACAGCACCTCAATGCTGATGCTCTTGCCAGAAGGTTTGAGGGACCCTGTACTCCAAGCAACTTTATGGTGAAGCTAGGGGAGTAGGAGATGGAAGTAGGTGATCTCTGAAAATGGTAGAGGGTTGTGTACCTGGATGGATAGCACAAATAGATGTGGGAGAGGGAGAGGCAGGGAGCTCAACTAAGAAGTTCTTAGCTGCACCAGGGTGGTTGAAGCTAAGGGGTGAGGAGTGTGGCAGGGACAGCATAGTTCCACATGTAGTTAATGTGGAACAGCAAGATTTCTCAGCTTTAGAGCAGCAGGACTGAAGGATCCAGTCCAGGTTTTGCCTCAATCAGTTGTCAGCCAGAAGCTAGGTTAATTAGTTAACAGCACAGCACCTGTCATCTGCCTTTAAATATGTGTTTAGTGCAGGGACACAGAGCTCTCAATGCTGGACCAGCCAGCTGGACGATAGGACTGGGGGTGTGGGGGTTTATGCTAGGAAGCCATTTGTGATGTACTACCAATGTGTCTCTAACAACTTGCCTCTGATTTATGAACTCCCATGCTGTGAACCCTATGCTGTTGAAAATTTACCTGATGCTGTCCTTTTGAGAGAGAAAAAAAAAGGAAACAGCTTGTATTTTTTCCAGTGTATGT